>NW_024871110.1:0-1442987 GCF_019054845.1 Dipodomys spectabilis | reverse complement strand
AGAATCCTGTACATCTCAACATCACAATGGGTCAACCTGCATCCCCGTTTAAGCATTCTGCTATACTCCTTCCCCTCCCCAAATTACAAAACTGTATATACAAGATGCAGAATATCAGAATCAAATACAGTGAAAACAGGGGTTATACCATGGGGGAAGAACATACAAAAGAATCACATAGTGAATTATAAATACTTTAAAAGCAATGGCAAGAAAGAAAAAAAAAACACTTGTGTCCCTGTCTTGGGGTACATTTTGGTTAACGTCATATCATATGGTCATACATACATAGCCTTTGATCTCTGCTTGTCCTAGACATGTGCTAGTCGTTTCAAACAAGGGAAACTATGAGACCTATGTTTCTTTGGGCCTGGCTTACTTCTCTTAATATAATTTTTTCCAAGTCTTTCCATTTCCCAACAAATGGGGCAATGTCATTCTTTCTGATGGAGGCATTATATACCAAATTTAACAAGAGGGTTTTTTTTGTTGTTATTTTTAGTGTACTATGTGATTTATTTTTGCTTTTGTGTTTTCTTCTTTCTCTTTTTCTTATTGTTTATCCCCTGCTGTCACTGTAGTTGATTTTGATACCCTGGATATTGTATATATTAGGGAAGGGAAGGGGAACAACAAAACAGTGAGACAAAGGACAAAGGAGGAACCAACGTAATAGCGATACTCACAAGACAATATGTTGGAAATGAACTGTACAACTTGGAGGGGTTGGGGGAGAGGGAAAGTGTGAGAAAAAATAGAGAGGGGGTAATAAGTTCAATAAGAAAAGCACTCACTACCTTATATATGTAACTAACCCCTCTCTACGTCACCTTTACTATAAAATCAATTTTTAAAAAAAGATTTAGAAAGATTGAGAGGGATGGGGGAGAAGGTTACATTGACCAAGTTTCACTGGATTGGTAAACTGCTTTATCAGATGGCTACTCCTTTGTACAATTATTTAAAGATAATAAAAAATATTCTAAAAAATTAATATATGAAAATCAGTGGCTTTTCTGTATAAAGTGAGGCTGAAATCAGGATATCAACTCCTTTTGTAATAGCCTCAAAAATATGTCTGAATTAACCAAAGAAGTGAAGTACCTCTATAATGAAAACTTTAAAAACCTGAAAAAGGAATTTAAAACAGATCTAATGAAGTAGAAAAACCTTCGATGTTCCTGGATTGGGAGGATTAACAGTGTGAAAATGACAAAATTGTCAAATGTTATCTATAAATTCAATACAATGCTCATCAATATTCCAACAACATTTTTAATGAAACAGAAGAAGCAACCTGAAAATTCATACTGAATAATAAAAGACCCCAAATACTGAAAACAATCCTTAGCAGAAAGAACAGTGCTGGAGGAATATAAAAGCCACACTTCAAACACTATTACAAAGCCATAGTAATAAAAACAGCTTGGTCCTGGCACAAGAACTGTCCTGAGGGCCAATGGAAAAGAATTGAACTCCCAAAATAAACCCACAGACCTATGGCCACCTAATCTTTGGTAAGGAAGCTAAAAAACGGATGGAAGAAAGACAGCCTCTTCAACAAATGGTGCTGGCAGAATTGTCTTTTTAGACATGTAGAAAACTGAAGTAATATCCTTATATATCACTCTGCCCCAGAATCAGTTCCAAAGGTATCAAAGACCTGAAAGTAAAAGCAGATATGCTAAAAATATTACAGGAAGAAAAAGCAGAAATACTAGGGCTTATTGGCACAGGCCAAAATTTTCTTAATAAAGACACAGAAGCACAACAAATGAAAGAAAGTTTGGATAAATGGGATTGCATTAAACTGCAGGGTTTCTGAATGGCAAAGGACATAGCTACCAGATAAACAGAAAGGGCACAGATTGGGAGAAGATCTCCACTAGCCATAAAACAGACAAGAGCTTCATATCTAAAAGATATTTAGAGTTCAAAAATTAAATCCCCCTACCACAAATCCTCACAGATAAAACTGCCCCTTTAAAAAGCAGGCTAAAGACTTAAAGGAGATTTTGCTGAAGAGGAAATAAGAATGGCCAGGCACACATGAAGAAATGCTCAACAGTTCAAGCCATAACTATAACCCTGCAATCCCACTTTTGGGCATTTACCCAAATGATCACAAACAAGACCAAACTAAAGCTACCAGCACAACTATGTTTATTGCAGCATTATTTACCATAGCTAAGATATGGAACCAACCCAGATGCCCCTCAGTAGATGAATGGATCAAGAAAATGTGGTATATATACACAATGGAATTCTATGCCTCCATCAGAAAGAATGACATTGCCCCATTTGTTAGGAAATGAAAAGACTTGGAAAAAATTATATTAAGTGAAGTAAGCCAGCCCAAAAGAAACATAGGCCCCATGGTTTCCCTTATTTGCAATAACTAATATATGTCTGAGTCAAGCAGAAAAGGTCAGATAAGTTGATGTTAGGGGAATGAACCCCAAGATAAGTATTCAAATGTTTTTTTTCCTTTCATGCAATTGTTTCTATCATATTTATAAGATGATTTCTATGTTGCTTTGTATGTCCCTTCTCCACAGTATAACTCATACTTTCACTGTATTTGATGTTGGTATAATTTGTGGAGGGGAAGGGCAAAAAACAAATCGTTTAACTAGGGATACAGGTGGACCATTGCAACAATGAGATGTACAAGTCGTTATGTCAAAAAATGAACTTAATAACTTTGGTGGGGGGTGGGAGGAGGATTGGGTGGAGGGAAGGGAAGAGTATGGGAAGGGATGGGAAGGGGAAACAATGAGGAGGCAACAATGCTTGATACGAAATATACTCGTTATCTTGCCCATGTAATTGTAACTCCTCTGTACAGTATTCTCACAATAAAAATAAAATTAAAAAATTAAAAAAGAAATGCAAATAAAAACAACCTTGAGATTCCACCTTACCCCAGTCAGAGTAACCATTATAAAAAACCTCATAACATATCTTGACAGGAATGTGACCAAAAGGGAATGCTACTTCACTCTTGGTGGGAATATAAACTTGTTAAACCACTTTGGAAATTAGTATGGAGGTCCCTCAAAAGACTAAAACTAGAGCTCCCTTTTGACCCATCAATCCCATTGTTGAGCATTTACCCAAATGACCACATATGAAGCCATATTAAAGATACCAGCACAAACATGTTCATTGCAGCAATGTTTACCATAGCTAAGATATGGAACCAACCCAGATGTTCCTCATAGATGAATGGATCATGAAGATGTGGTATATAAACACAATGTAGTTCTCTATGCTTCCATCAGAAGGAATGGCATTGCCCCATTTGTAAGGAAATATAAAGATCTGGGAAAAAAATTATTAAGCAAAGCTAGCCAGACCCAAAGAAATGTATTTTGCATTGTTTCCTCATTTGTAGTAACTAGAATATGTCTATGGTATTCTTAGAATGGGATTACAATATTCCAAGTGCTAAGTGCATATGACCATATATAATTAAGTATATCAAAACGAACTCCAAGAATTGTAAACAGAAAGTTCCTATTATGTTCTGTTTGCAGTTATTTCTACTTTTTTCTGTTTTAGTTTTCTGTACCCTTTGTCTCGTATGTAATTTTATCTGATCCGTGGAAAGGAAAGGGAATCATGGAAACACAATGATACTCAATAGACACTGTGTTGGAAATGAACTTTGCAACTTGAGGGGAGGGAGGCGTTTGAGGAGGGATAGGTGGAAGAAAATGAAGGATTGTATAACAGTATTCAAAAAGATATGTACTCATTGCTTATGTAACTGTAACCCCCCTGTTCATCACCCTTACAATAAACATATATATATATATATATATATATAATTTTTAAACAAAACAAAAAACAATAAAGTAAGTGTGGTTATAAAAATAATAGAAATGAAGCCAAGCTGGGTACCACAGGCTCATGCCTGTAATCTGAGTATTGAAGTTTGAAGCCAGCCAGGGCAAGGGATTTTATGACACTCTTACCTATAATTAATCACGAAAAATGCTGGAAGTGGAGCTGCAGGTCAATTATAGAGTATTAGCTTTGAGCAAAAATGTTTAGAGATAGTGCCCAGGACTTGGGTTCAAGTCCCAGGACCAGCACACACACAAATAAGTGAATCTTACTGAGGGTTCATTACTGACCCCTCATAGAGCTGTACTTTTCTGTTTTGTATGTGAGGTCTCCTTATATTTCTTTCAACCCTGATATGATGCTTTTAGCACTGAGGTGTTTGCCTGAGCCAAAACCATGCAGAATGGGTTTCCTTTATAAAGTATCAAGACTCAGGAATTTCATTACAGTAACAGAAAGAGCAATATAGAAAATTGATAATAAAAAGTGGAATAAGCAGGATACTGGTGGTTCATGCCTGTAAACCTAACTACTTAGCAGACAGATCTGTGGATCACAGTTCAATGCAGCCCAGGCAGGAAAGTCCATGAGACTGTTACCTTCAACAAACTACTGAGGGAAATCTGGAAGTGGCTGAAGTGGTAGAGAGTTAGCTTTGAGCAATAAGCTCATGGATAGTGCACAGGCCCTGAATTCAAGCCCCAGGACTGGCAAAAAGTGAAATCATTACTATTACTGTCCTTTTACGTTGGAAGTTTTTGAATTGTGAGGTTGGGAGAGTTTGGAAGAAAAGGTAAGAAAAGCTCTATAACATTGGAAGTAGTTCATTGAAAAGGTGCCTCTGGTAAGAGTTCAGTTCAGAAGATTGGGAGATTTGCTTACACGTTTTGCATGGAAATGAGAACCTTATTGGAAATTTTAAGTGAAGTTCGCTTAATTACAGCCCTGCAAATAACTTGGCTGAACTGTGTCAATGCCCTAGAGCTTTATGGAAGGCTAGATTTAAAACTGACGAACTAGTTTATCTGGTAGAAAAAATTCTAAACAGAGAATAATTCAAGGTATTGGATGGTTATTGTCAGCTACTTTTAGTTAGATTTACAGTGGAACTCAAGAGAAAAGGGAAAATGAACAAAACAATTGGCAAAATTTTCATTCTGGCAAAAAAGAACCGCAAAGAAAACATATGTTGAGAGAAAGGATTTCACCCAGGAATAGTAGAATGCAGACCAATAATCACTTGCTAAAGAGATTAGCACAGATGCTAATCATCAAGACAATTAATTGGAAAAAATGCCTCCAAGGCATCTCATAAATCCTCCCCATTACATTTACCATTACAAGCCCAGAGCAGAATTATTTCACATATCAAACCCTGAGCACTCCACATGGGCAATGAACGACCAGAGTCAGTTCAAGATCTTTGCTTTCTGACCAAGTGTACTACAATATTGCTGAAGCAAGCTGAGATGCTTTTTCTGGTGACAAGAAATTTACATTCACATGGTACCCCTTTTGTGATTGCAGAGAATGAAAAAGTTATAGAATCATGTCGCTTCTTCTGAAATTTCCCTCTCTCTTTCTCTGTATTTCTTGTCCACTAAGAGGCATAGAAGTTCTCCTATGCCAGGTGATACTGTGGCAATGCTATACTGCTTAAGTGCAGGTGGACAAGCAAGAAACCTCTGGAATAATGAGCAAAATGAAAATAATTTTTCCTCCCTTAAGTTGTTTTTCCCCCAGGTATCTGGTGAATAACTGTAGCTACTAAAGAAAGTATCTCAGAGTAGTTTTTATTTTCATTCTCTATTTCAAGTAATACTGATAATTTTTCGATGTAAATACTAGCCATTTTTCCTCTTTTTGAAGACATTTTTATTAGCACATATCAATTGTGCTAGGAAGTTTCATTGTAATAATCCCATACATGAATGTAGTGTACTTTATCATGCTCCATTAACTTCTTTCTCATTTCTTAAAACAAGTTCAGAAGGTGTCATTATTTTGTTTTTCTACATGCATCTAAAATAATTTGACTCCAGTTACCTCATTTATCCGCTTCTTGGCTCTATTCCAAGAGTCTGTTTTACTTTCCTATCATTCATTTTCTACATTTAAGTGGATTTCTTCTTTTAACAAGTTTCTATTCTGAGAAGCCACCCATTTTAAACTAAATTGCTTGTTTTTATAAGTTATTTATGTATTCCAGATCATAATTCTTGTTAGTAGAATAGTTAAAAAAATATTTTCTTTCCTTTTGTAGGTTATCTCTTTAGTTCATTGACTATTTCTTTTGATGTTCAGAAACTTTTTACTTTGGGGCAATCCCATTCATCGTATTTTTTTTTTATTTCTTATGTTTTTGGTATCCTATCCAGGAAATTATTGCTTGTAGCAATATCCTGAGATATTTCCCCTATGATTTCCTCTGTTAGTTTAATAGTTTCACGTCTTACTCTTTGTGAATCATTTTGAGACAATTTTGTACAAGATCAAAGAGAGTGGTCATGTTTTGGTCTTCTATATATAGAATAGACTTTCCTTGGCACAATTTTTTAAAGAGACTGTTCTTTCTCCATTGAATAGTTTGGGATATTTGTCTCAATGGTTCTTGATAATAATTTTGTCCATTTATTTTAATATACTTTCTCTCACACAAACTACTTAATCAGTCTCTTGCTTTTGGAAAATTAAGATTTTCCAAATATTTTTCTCCTGTTTAAATGTTTAATAAATATCCATATTCATACATTTTTGAGTGTATGTTTATTTCTTTAGGAAAGAACAATTCCTTATAATAGAAATGCCTTTTATGTATATTCTTTCAGGTTTCCCAAAATAAAATCATTGAATTCCTCTGTCAATACATTATGAGAATAGTCTTTTGCATAAAGGACTATTGAAAAAAAACTATTTTGTTCTAATTTTAATTTCCTGATTACTGTTGATAGTGATGATCTTCTTATATGTACTGAATACACTTTGTTTTGCAAATTTTTATTTCACTCACATTTTTCTTTCTAATGATTTAATTTTGCTAAATTATAAAAGCTATTTACATACGGAGAAAATTTTACTTTTACTCTATATTACAAAATATCACTTTTCATTGAACTATGCTGGCGGTATTTAAGCCATACACAATTTTTAAACATGTTTCATTCTAATCAGTTAACTTTCTACTTTTTGTGAATTTCATCTTGGGAATGCTTTTGATATGCTAGATTTGAGGTAAACCATCTTAATTTCTTCGGATCATTCTCTATTTTCTAGCTTAAAACAAATAATTTCTTTTATTCTATCTATCTATCTATCTATCTATCTATCTATCTATCTATCTATCTATCTATCTATCTATCTATCTATCTATCTATCTATCTATCTATCTATCTATCTATCTATCTATCTACCTATCTGTCTATCTATATTTATTGTAAAGCTACTGTACATAGGGGTTATAGTTACATGGGCAAGGTAATGAGTATATTTCCTATCGAACATTGTAACCCCCTCACTAACTTTTCCCCTACCATCCCTTTCCAACCCACCTCCCCAACTCCTCCCTCCCCTCTCTCATTCCAACTACCCACCCCCCCGGCGAAGTTGTAAAGTTCGTTTTCAACATACTGTCTTGTACATCTCATTGTTACAATGAGTGTTCCTGTATCCTTATTTCAGCATTTTGTTATTTCCCTTTGCTTCCCCAAATTCGAAAAATGTATATACAAGATGCAAGACACCGGAATCAAATACAGTGAATACATGGGTTGCACCATGGAGGCAGAACATACAAAGAAACAAAAAAATCACATAGTACATTATAAGTACATTAAAAAGATCAGCATCAAAGATAAAACTTCTTGTGTCCCTATCTTGGGGTTCATTTCACTTAGCATCAGATTATATGGTCATATGTACATAGCTTTTGACCTCTTCTGCTTGTCCTAGACATATACTAGTTATTGAAAATAAGGGAAACCATGGGACCTGTTTCTGTGAGTCTGGCTTACTTCACTTAATGTAACTTTTTTTCAAGTCTTTCCATTTCCTAACAAATAGGGTGGTGTCATGCTTTCTGATGGAGGCATAGAATTCCATCATATATATATATATATATATATATATATGTGTGTGTGTGTGTGTGTGTGTGTGTGTGTGTGTGTATACACATATATATACATACATACATACACACACACACATATATATATATATATATATATATCACATTTTCTTCATCCATTCATCTACTGAGGGGCATCTGGGTTGGTTCCGTATCTTAGCTATGGTGAATAATGCTGTGCTAAACAGTCGTGCTGTTAGCTTTAGCATGGCCTTGCTTGTGATCATTTGGAAAAACCCATAATTTATTATAACAGCCCACAGTCTTGTGTCTTGAATATTTTCCATGAGAAGATTTAACTTTTCAATTGTTACATGCAAAACTGTATAATTTCTACTATGTTATATGCCATCTATTTCTTCCTTCATTTTAGTCAATAATCATGCTTATTTTAAGACATATGTATAATATTCTTTATGAATTTTTAAGAACATACTTTGATCAGGATATAAAATTACATTCTCTTTTTAATAAAGAAAATCAAAAACTGATCCAGAATTTTCATTTTCTTTCAAATGAGCATGCAATAAGCTATTGGAGGGAAATATTTTTACACAAGATCATGAAAATAAGTTACATTATTCTAAAACTAAACATCTAATTATTATTTATGTATATATGCATGCATGTGTGTGGTGTATGTGGTGTTTGCTCACTGAAACACACTGATTCTTATCTGAAGCTAAAAAAGGAAAATGTGTACAAAGAAATTTGTGGGAAAGTTACAGAACAAGGATTTTAATCAAAATTATGTATTTAATCTTTCTACTTCTGTTCTGCAGCTGGAATATATGCTCTTCTTCATTCTACTGCTTTGGATGAGAACAGCTGCAGTCTTCTTTAGTCTTCTGCTTCAAGCAGCAGTTTATGCCTTTCTGGAAATTAGCTGAAGCCATTTTAAGCATTTTCCTGTTTCCTCAAGGCAAATGCAATATCAGAATAAGGATTAAAGCATTTGTCCTTCTCAAGATTATATGAAATTTTTACAATGTTTCTTGATGATTTTAGGGCCGGAAAATGCAAAAGATAAGAAGTTTATAACTGGATCAGGTCAAGACAGAAAAGCTGGTAGAAAGTGGTCAATACTTACAGTACAGAGGAGGAAGAGACTATTGGGAAATAGGTGTATTTTACGTCTAACAAGGCTCCATATAGAGAGAGGAAATATTGGCTACCTAAAGAATTTCGCATAAGAAGAGACCTCATGAGCATCTCCTTGTTGTGTTCATGAAATAGCCTGCAAGCTCTAGATTTTCTGGCTTGAAAGACACTTTCTGCTGGATTAGCCCCAGATTGCCTTCTCACCACACTTTCCTGTCTCCCACCTCATCCCACTCAGAAAACTACTATTATTTTCTATTGCTGATGTTACTGTAAGGCTTGGATAGGCAGAGGGCTCTAGAACTTTCCTTAGGGAGAATTAATTTGACTGGAGAAAGACAATTAAGAAAAGACATGGTCAGAATTTTGAGGAAAAGATTTTAACAATGTCAGAGAAAAAAAAATACACAGTGCTATCAAACAGTGCAGAAAGAAATTCCAAGAGAACAGAAAAACAGAATTTTCAAAACTGAGAATGGAAGAATAAAAAGCTTTTTTTCTTTCTCTGTCTCTCTTACACACACACACACACACACACACACACACACACACACACACACACACACACACACACATACACACACAGAGACACACACAGAGAGAAAAAGAGACAGAGGATCAAGAAGAAATAGTTAACAAGTTAATGTTAGAAGAATAGTGCTTGCAGGGGGCGGGGGGAAATCCTGATTTGGTCATGTACTCTTGGTAATCTATACATAATATATTTACTCTAGAGAAAATTAATAGAGGGCTGGGAAGGTGACTCAGTGGAAGAGCACTTGCCTTGCATGCTCAAGGCCCTGGGTTCTATTCCTCTGCACCACATAAGAAAAAAGCTGGAAGTGGTGCTGTGGCTCAAGTGGTAGAGCACTAGCCTTGAGCTGAAGAGCTGAGGGACAGCGCCCAGGCCCAGAGTTCAGGCCCCATGACAGGAACCCCCCCCCCAAAAAGAAAAAAAAGTAATAGAATAATATAACTACCCTAAAGATGATGTCTCAATAGTAGTGAGTACCTCAAGCTACATTTTGAAGTAGTACTGTCATTAGCATTTTCTTGGTGCCCATTAAGATGATGACTCTCAAAATCAGAGTGTGTTGCAGTCTATTCTTGTCATTCTTGGCACACATCTAGATACTAGTTATTTCATATTATAGTGCTAGAAAATTATGTCCTTCTTCAAACATTGTGTGCTTTAAAATTTTTGGTTCAGTTTTCAAAACCTAATATTCCATGAAGACTTGATTAAAGTTATTCTTTCATGAGCAGAAATCAATTCTTCCTAATTTAAGCTCTCCTATGAGTTCTGAATCTATTACTGTTTGAATTTCATCAGATTGGCTAAACATTGCTGCCCCAAAATTTGGTAAATATTTAAGGGAATTAATACACATAACTAAGATTGTCACATATGGCTTATATTTTCTTGCTTTAAACTTTCTCTTCAAGAAGTATTATAACCTAAGGCCACTTATCTTGTCAAACATATATACCTCTGTTTAGTCTTTACTTTTGAGAAAAGATACTTGATGAATTTGTATGAAACCACCTTAGCCTTCCCTCACTGACTCTCCTTTCAATTATATTCTACCCTTTTGTTCAATGTCTCATTTTCTGATTTACTACTTAATTATGCCAAATACTTGAATGATAAATGTGCTGTTCTTATAACAATAGATAAAATCACTTTGATATTTTATTGTATATTTATATCTCAAATTATAGTCCAAGAATTTCTGGGTGAGTATGTTATAGAAAAATCTACTATAACATAATTTTAATGATATTACTTGATATAATGTGAGTCATATGAGTAATGGCTAATGAAATGTTAAAATTTTACTACACTGAAGCAAATGAAAACATGAGTACTGTTCTGATTAAAGAATAAGCAAATGATTTGTATTCAAAAAGCTGAATGAGAAAGATTTCTTTTTTCTTTTTTTATTGTAAAGGGTTGATGTACAGAAGGGTTACAGTAACATAAATAAGGAAATGAATATGATTCTTGTTGAACATTGTTATCCACTCCCTCATTTTCTCCTGATATCCCTCCCATTCTACTTCCTGCTCCCCAAGTTGTAAAGTTTATTTCCAACATAGTGTGCTGTGAATATCACTGCTTCCTTCGTTGACCCTTTGTCCTTTGTTTCACCATTTATGTGATTCCTCTTCCCATCCACAAATAAGATGAACTTATATACAATACAAAGGATGCTGAAATCAAAAACAGTGAAAATGGGGTAAACCAAAGGGGAAAAATGAAAGAAAAAGAAATAACTGCATACAGTACACTAAGAAAAAAAGCCAAATCTCTTGTAGTTCATCTTGATTAGCATCATTTTATAAGGTCATATGTACATATTGAAGAGCCAAAGTAACTCCATTTTGAGATTAACATCACCATCTTTTACTAGGCTGCCCTCAGAGTAACTTTGAGAGAGAGAAAAACAGTTCTCAGAAAAACCATAGGTTGCCACCAACCCGTCCCACCCTTAAGAAACAGAACAATTGCCCAAGTGTTCCAGGAACAGAACATAACGGTTTTGCATCCATCCAACCGTCAAACATGGACCAATAGTTCAGAAAAAGGGCTGTGCGGTTAGGGTGGACTCAAACCTCGGTACATGGGCCAATAAAAAATTGACTATGCAATCTTTATAAATGTTAACCAATCATGTAACTGCTTGTGTGGAAATTCCCAAAAGTTGTTGTTCAATACTATAAAAAGCTGTGTTGATTTTGTGCTCGGGGCCTCTTAGCACCACTGGTTACCAAGTGCACGGAGGACCAAACTCGAGCTTGCAAATAAATGACTCTTTTGCTGCTTCATTGGTCGTGGTCTCTGTTGGTCTTTCGAGGGCCCAGAGTCCGTGTACAATAATAGTTATTGAGCTATTGTGATCCTCTTCTAGGACTATTCTAGATAGATACTAATTATCACAAATGAAGGACACCAGGCAGCTTATGTTTCTGTGGGTCTGGCTTACTTCACTTAATATGATTTTTTCCCAACCCTTTCCATTTCCTTACAAATGGGATATTGAAATTATTTCTGATATAAGCACAGAACTCCATTGTGTATATATACATTTCCTTGATCCATTCATACAGTGAGGGGAATCTGGATTTATTCTACCTTGGCTACGATAATGCTGCAATAAACATAGTTGTGCTGGTAGCTTTATTGTGGCCTTGTTTGTGGCCATTTGGGTAAATGGTCAGGAACTGGATTGCTGGGTCATAAGGGAGTTCTTTGTTTAGTCTTTGGTGGAACCTCCATACTGCTTTCCAGAGTGGTTGAATAAGTTTACACTATCACCAACAGTGTATAAGAATTCCCTTTTGGCCACATCCCTGCCAGCATCTGTTATTATTTGTTTTCTTCATAATGGCCATTCTAACTGGGGTGAGGTGGAATCTCAATGTTGTTGTGAATTTCATTTCTTTTATGGCCAGAGATGTTGAAAATTTTTTCATATATCTATTAGACAATCCTATTTCCTCTTCAGAGGACTCTCTCTTTAAATCTATAACCCACGTATTAATGGGGTGGTTTCTTGGAGGATTTGTTTTGGGGGGATTTAATTTTTTGAGTTCTAAGTATATTTTAAATATGAGGCCTTTGTCTATTGTATAACTAGTGCAGATCTTTTCCCAATTTGTAGACTTTCTATTTATCTTGCTAGCTATGTCTGTTGCCATGCAGAAGCTCTACAGTTTAATGCAATCCCATTTATCCAACCTTTCTTTGATTTGATGTGTTTCTGGGTCTTTTTAAAAGGTTTTGACCTGTGCCAAGGAGGCCTAATGGTTCTCCTATCCCTTCCTGTATTATTATCAGGGTATCTGATCTTACATTGAGGTTTTTGATCCATTTGGAATTTATTCTGACGCAGGGTGATATTTAAGGATCCAATTTTAATTTTCTGCATGTGTGTAGTTAATTCTGCAAGCACTATTTGTTGAAGAGGCTGTTTTTTTCCATCCTGATTTTGGCTCCCTTAATAAAGATTAGGAGGCCATAGGTCTATGGGTTTATTTTTGGATCTTCAATTCTTTTCCATTGGTACTCAGGCATGTTCATGTGCCAGTACCATGCATATATATACATATGTGTATATATATGCATGGTACTGGCACATGAACATATATATATATATATTCATATATATATATACACATACATACATAGCTATCTCTTTAAAATTGAGTTTGAAGTCTTGTATGGATATTCCTCCAACATTGTTCTAGCTGGTATTTTGCTATTTTGCTATTCAGAGTCTTCTATTATTCCATATGAATTTTTGAATTGCTTCTTCTATTTCATTAAAGAATCACTACCATTGCCAGTTCTTTCTTATGGTATTAGCTATAGTGAATTACAGAAAGTTCTAGGCTATAAATTTTTATGATTGCCTGATGTTCAGAGTATAATGAAATACTCATATTATCCTTCAAATATATTTAGTTCTTGGTAATGGTAAAACACTGTTGAACAAAAGTCAGTGATAGCATTCATCTATATTATAATGTAGTCAAATTTATCTGCATTTTTTCATATTTATTGTGCATGTGGACTACTCTCATCTATTAGGAGTGTTTCATATCCTATTGTTCCCAAGTTCCAATATTGCCTAAATTAATTTTCCTTATAAGAGAACTAGGAGATGATATCATAGAGTGCTTCTTAGAGCTAGTTCTTTTGACACTTTTTATAGGAGGAGGTGACGCTGTTCAAAAAGAAATGTGATCATTATCTGGCTTTTGTGCTTTTGTAACTGTAACTTATCCCTCTGTACATCATCCTTACTATATATATATATATATATATATATATATATATATATATATGTATGTATATATATGTATGCATATGTATAAATCTCATGTTATCTCTAAAGTTATTATTACAAAGCAAATCTCTAAGTCTAACTCAAGTCTACTAAAGCTAATGTTAGGAACCTATCCTCTTAAAGGGCTTCCTAGGTCACTCTGATTCAAAATAAATTTTTTGAACTACATGTATATGATATTCTCTTTTCCTAGTTACTAAGGAACTGAAAAATTCAACTTTTTGTGCAACTTCCAAAAATGTGGAAGGAATTCTTTATGCAATTAGATGATCCTTTCCATCATCTCACAAATCTGATCATGTAGAAGTTATTTCAGACTTATGAATAATAGCAATGCAGTGTTGGCTCTACAATGTATAGTTTTTCATAATGCTAAAATATGTATATAGGAGAAATATTCTTTAATATATAAATGAATTTTGATATAATGACTTAATTTTGACTACAATTGTTTCTAGAAAAGGTGAATAATGACTTTCCCAAGTCATTTTGATAGCTATTTACTGTGAGATAAAGATTTTTACCGATTATAATTAGATCATTATGTCCTCTGATAATATGGGGAAAAAAGCTCATTTCTTTCTCAAAACATTGAATCTCACCAATAGGAATTTTGGCAGCCATCCAGTAATAACCAATGTAAAACTGAAGACTAAAAAGGGAATAAGAAATATGGAGAGAGAAATGTGTACTTTTTCTGATTTTATTTTATTCCAATTGAAAACAAATCACCCATCAAAAGATACATGTGGAATTTGAAATAGTGACAAAACAATAAGCCAGAAGACAGAGCAAGACTTTATTTAAATAGGCAAATAACATGTGACTGTCTTTTAATCTAGTTGACCTTTCATCCTGATGCCTATTGATTACAAATAACCATTTGTTGCATTTGTAGTAGAGCAAATATCTAACACACACTTTGTTATTCTAAAGATGTAAAATAGGGAATGTTTGTACGTCAATATCTTGTGGCTAATCCAAGACTAAGCTGTCTATTTGAAAAGCTGTATTCTTAAGTTATACTATTTTTCTGGATAGAATCTTTCAAGGTGTTGTGATATAGGATACAATTGTTAATGAGTCTGTTTCTCTTATGTTCTCTGTTATATCAAAGCCTATCAAAGCCTCTTTGAATGTTTAATACAATCAACAGCAAGAATTTTTTGTAATGTCAAAAGAATTTACTATTTGGCATAACTAAGGAAATGACCTCTGACCTACGCCTGTCAAAGTTCTTTCTTTGCCGATTTTTGTGTGATGTGTTGACTATATTCTGTAAGTTAATTATTCCCATGTTAAAACTGTCCACAGTAATACATATTAGATAAAACAAACTGGAAATCATCCAAAGGATTAACTCTAAAATGTGAAATCATCATCAATCGTCATTGCATAATGTTAATCATGCTATTGTACAAATCTGTATAAATGTTAAAACTTTTGGAAATTAATTTTATCAAAGTATTCTATTCAAAACATCCTGCTTTATATGTTTGTTAGAAATATACAAGAATGTGCTGAATTTCATCAAGTTGGTCATAGTTGAAGCTAACCAGAAATCACATTTCAATACATCGTTTGTTATATACTGAAGTTAAAAACTTATTCATAGTTATGAGCCATAAACATCCCAGTAAAATTTTCTAAGTCTATTGCCCTGTGACTTAGTCTTAACTCCTTAATCTTTTTCTCTGAGTGCTCAACTTCTATAATGGTATAGACAAAAATAGTGATATATCCAGGTGCCAGTGGCTCATGGCTGTAATCCTACCTACTCAGGAGGCTGACATCTGAGAATCACGGTTCAAAGCCAGCCTGGGCAGGAAAGTCCATTAGACTATTATCTCCAATTAACCACTAGAAAACCGGAAGTAGCATTGTGGCTCAAGTGTAAAGTGCTTGCCTTGAACTGAAGAGCTGAGAGACAGTGTCCAGGCCCAGAGCTCAAGCCCTGTAACTGACCCAAAAAATGGTGATATATTAATGGGATATGATTATATAAATATGAAATTAAATTACTTGGTTATACCCTAAAGTACCTGAAAATTGTTGAGAGACTTTATCCCTGATCCACTTTCTGTGCCACATGACTAAAGATCTCTTTGGCTATGGGTTAATTCTGTCTTTGTATGTGATCTATGTGATCATATTGGGAATGAGCTGGATGCTTACTAGAATATAAGATTAAAGTGATTTTCTGGGACAATAAGTCAATTATCCAACAGAGTATACACCAGTTTATAAGTCAAACTATAGTCAAAATTAACAAAAGTTTTTAGTTTGCTTCCTTTTTACCAAGGAAGAAGTAAACAATAATTAGAAACCTTCCAAAGAAACTAAACACTGGCTTATTTTACGGTATTCTGTACTTTACATATTAGAATTTTCTCAGAGGGAAATGATAAATTTGGGACATATAGAAATTGTTTAGCTCTTCAGATGGTACTTACAAAAATCCTGTAGGATGTAGTTGGGTATACTAGTGTAAGATACTTCTTGTTAGGTACAATGGACAATTAAGTATACACTTCTCTTTAACAATAATTATTTAGTGCTCGATATTTAGTACTATTTCTTTTAATTTTTTTTTCAAGTGATAGAGCGCCTGCCCAGCAATGTTGTTTTTTTTTTTTTTATTGTAAAGATGTTGTACAGAAGGGTTACACTTACATGAGTAAGGTAATGAGTACATTTCTTTGTTTTTTTTTTGTACACTTTTATTGTAAAAATAATGTACAGAAGAGTTACAGTTACACGAGTAAGCTAATGAGTACATTTCCTATCCAGCATTGTTTCCTCCTCCTTTGTTTTTCCCCTACCATCCCTTCCCTCCCCACCTCCGCATCTCCACCCCCCCCCCCCCCCCCCCCCCCCGCAAGTTGTAATGCTCGTTTTCAACATAGTGTCATGTACATCTCATTGTTACAATGGGTGAACCTGTATCCTTAGTTAAGCATTTTTTCCCTTCCCCTCCCCAAATTAGAGAAGTGTATATACAAGATGAAGGGCACCAATATCAAATACAGTGAGAACAAGGGTTATACCATGGGGGAGGAACATACAATGCAACAAAATATCACGTTTCATTATAAATACGTTAGAAACAATAGCAAGAAAAAAACAAATATTTGTGTCCCTATCTTGGAGCTCATTTCTCTTAACATCATCTTATATGGTCATATGGACATAGCATTTGGCCTTTTCTACTTGTCCTACATATGTACTAGTTATTGCAAATAAGGGAAACCATGGGCCCTATGTTTCTTTGAGGATGGCTTACTTTACTTAATATAATTTTTTCCAAGTCTTTCCATTTCCTAACAAATGGGGCAATGCCATTCTTTATGATGGAGGCATAGAATTCCATAGTGTATATACACCACATTTTCTTGATCCATTCATCTACTGAGGGGCATCTGGGTTGGTTCCATATCTTAGCTATGGTAAATAATGGTGCAATAAACATAGTTGTGCTGGTAGCCTTAGTATGGCCTTGTTTGTGATTGTTTGGGTAAATGCCCAAATGATCTCTGTGGAGTCTTTTGAGGATCCTCCACTCTGCTTTTCAAAGTGGGTAAAAAAAGTTTACACTCCCACCAACAATGCAGTAGAGTTCTCTTCTGGCCATATCCCTTCCCCACCCCCAGTATCTGTTGTTATTATAGTTCTTGATTACAGCTTTTCTGACTGGTGCAAGGTGGAATCTCAATATTGTTTTGATTTGCATTTCTTTTATGGCTAGATAGGTTAAGCATTTCTTCATGTGTGTACTGGCCATTCTTTTTTGTATGTTTTTTACTGTAAAATGCTGTGCAGTGGGGTTACAGTTACATGAGCAAGATAATGAGTACATTTCTTATTGAGCATTGTTGCCTCCTCCTTTGTTTTTCCCCTTCCATACCTTCCCTCCTACCTCCAAAAATACATTAACCCCACCCCCAACCCCCCCCACAAAAGTTGTAAAGTTCTTTTTCAACATAGTGTTTTGTACATCTCATTGTTACAATTGGTCAACCTGTATCCTTAGTTAAGCATTTTGTTTTTTCCCTTCCCCTCCCCGAATTAGAGAAGTCTATACGAAAGATGCAGGGCACCGACATGAAATACAGTGAAAATAGGGGTTATATCGTGGGGGAGGAGCCTTCCATAGCAAAGAAAAACTGAAAAAAATATATTGGCCATTCTTATTTCCTATTCAGAGAAGTTTCACTTTAAGTCTTTATTCCACTAATTTATCTGGGAATTGTTTCTTTGAGGATTTGTTGTTCGGGGATTCAATTTTTTGAGTTCCAAGTATATTTTAGATATGAAACCTTTGTCCAATATATGGTTAGTGAAGATCTCCCATTCCGTGGGCTTTCTATTGATCTTGCTAGCTATGTCCTTTGCTATGCAGAAGCTCTGCAACTTCATGCAATCCCATTTGTCCAAGCTTTCTTTGATTTGTTGTGTTTCTGGATCTCTAATGAAAAAATTTGGACTGTGCCAAGGAGACCTAGGGGGTCTGCTATTCCATCCTGTAATGTTTTCAGAATGTCTGCTTTGTCTTCAAGGTCTTTGATCCATTTGGAGTTGATTCTGGTGCAGGGTGATATATAAGGATCTAGCTTTAGTTTTCTACAAGTAGTTAACCAATTTTTGCCAGCACTATTTAATGAAGAGGCTGTCTTTCTTCCATTCTATTTTTTTAGCTCTCTTATTGAAGATTATGTGGTTATAAGTCTGTGGGTTCATTTCTGGGTTTGTAATTGTATTCTATTGGTCCTCATGTCTGTTCTTGTGCCAGTACCAAGCTGTTTTGATTCCTATGGCTTTGTAGTAGAGAATGAAAATTGGTATTGATATTCCTCCAGCACTGTTCTTTTCAAGTTTGTTTTTGCTATTCAGGGTCTTATATCTTTCCATATGAATTTTTGTATTCTTCTATTACATTGAAGAATTAGGTTGGCATATTGATAGGTATTGCATTGAATAGATAGCCTTTTGAAGTATTGCCGTTTTCATGATGTTGATCCTTTCAATCCAGGAGCATAGTAGGTTTCCCACTTCCTAAGTTCTGCTTTGATTTCCTTTTTCAGGGTTTTAAAGTTTTCATCGTAGAGGTCCTTCACTTCTTTAGTTAACTCCTAGGTATTTCACTGTTTGTTTGGTTATTACAAAAGGAGTTGCTTTCCTGACTTCAGCTGCGCTCTTCTCAATGTTGGTATATAGAAAAGCCATTGATTTTTGAAGGTTAATTTTTTTTTAATTTCTATTTTTTTTATTTTTTGTGAACATACTGTACAGAGGGGTTACAATTACATGGGCAAGATAATGAGTACATTTCTTATCAAGCTTTACAGCCTCCTCCTTTGTTTACCCTTCACATCCCTTCCCAGCCTCCCCCTGCCCCCCCACCCAATCCCCCCCCCCCCCCCCGCACCAAAGTTGTAAAGTTCATTTTTGATATGACAACTTGTACTTCTCATAGTTGCATCGGGTCCACCTGTATCCTTAAACAACTTGTTTTTCCCCATCTCCTCCACAAATTATACCGACATCAAATATAGTGAAAGCAGGGGTTATACTGTGGGGGAGGGATATACAAAGCTACAAAGAAATAATCTTATAAATGAGTTAGAAACAAATGCATGAAAGAAAAAAAAACATTTAAACATTTAAATACATATCTAAGGGTTCATTTTCCTAACATCACATTATCTGACCTTTTCCTGCTTGACTCATACATATACTAGATATTGCAAATAAGGGAGACCATGGGACCTATGTTTCTTTGAGCTTGGCTTACTTCACTTAATATAATTTTTTCCAAGCCTTTCCATTTCCTAACAAATGGGGAAATGTCATTCTTTCTGATGGAGGCATAGAATTCCATTGTGTATATATACCACATTTTCTTGATCCCTTCATCTACTGAGGGGCATCTGGGTTGGTTCCATATCTTAGCTATGGTAAATAATGCTGCAATAAACATAGTTGTGCTGGTAGCTTTAGTGTGGTCTTGTTTGTAAACATTTGGGTAAATGCCCAAAAGTGGGATTGCTGGGTCATAGGGGAGGTCTATGTGAAGTCTTTTCAGGAACCTCCATACTGCTTTCCAAAGTGGTTGAACAAGTTTACACTCCCACCAACAATGTAGTAAGGTTCCCTTCTGTCCACATCCCCTCCAGCATCTGTTGTTGTTAGAGTTCTTGATTATAGCCATTCTAACTGGGGTGAGGTGATATCTCAATGTTGTTTTAATTTGCATTTCTTTTATTGCTAGGGAGGTTGTGCATTTCTTCATGTGTCTATTGGCCATCCTTGAAGGTTAATTTTATACTCTGCTTTTTTTATATTATATTTTTTTATTTTATATTTTGCCAAAGTTTTGAATCAGCTCAAGTAATTTGGGAGTGGAGTCCATGGAATTCTTTAAATTCAAGATCATGTCATCTGCAAAGAAGGAGAGTTTTATTTATCTTTCCCTATTTTGATTCCTTTTATGTTTGCCTCTTGTCTTATTGCTGTAGCTAGGCATTCTAATACTGAATTAAAGAGAAATGGTGAGTGTGGACATCCTTATTCCTGAGTTAAAAGGAAGTGGCTTCAGTTTTTCACCTTTAAGTATAATGCTGGCTGTAGTTTTCCCATATGTAGCCTTTATATTATTGAGGAATGTTCCATGGATTCTTAGTTTTTCCAGAGCCTTCATCATAACGGGGTGTTGGCTCTTGTCAAATGTTTTTTTTCTACATATATTGAGATAATCCTGTGGTTCTTATCCTTGCTCTTGTTGATCTGCTGAATTATATTAATTGATTTGTGCATATTGAACTAGCTTTGCAACCCTGAAATGAATCCTGTTTGATTGTGGTATATGATATTTTTCATGCGTAGTTGAAGTCGATTGGCCAAAATTTTGTTGAGAAGTTTTGCATCGATGTTCATCCAAGGAATGGGTCTATAATTCTCTTTCTTTGATGATTTCCTGACTGTTTTGGGATGAGGGGTAAGATGGTTTCATAGAAAGAGTTTGGTAGTGAACTTTCTCCTTCAAGTTCATTGAAGAAGGCACATTGTTTTGTATTCTGATTTGAAGGCCTTGTAGAATTCAGCTGTAAATCCATCCGGTCCTGGGTTTTTTTTTTTGGGGGGGGGGGGTGGGAGATCTCATTGCTGTTTCTATTTCAATGCTTGATATAGGTCTGTGAAGTTGGTTTAACTCATCTTGGTTTAGCTTCGGAGTCCAATGAAAATATAGCCACTTTGCTAAAGAATTTGAGAAAGAACACTGAAAATAAAATCAAGGAGGTAAAGAAGTCCATACAAAACCTAAAACAAAGTTTCAATTAAAAAACTGAATCATTCAAATATACCCAATTAGAAGGCAGGAAAATAAAAAAGGTGAAAGTCTTGATAGTAGAGTAGAAGATGCAGGAGCTAGAGTCATTGGAATTGAAGATAGCGTAGACTTTATAGAGAAGGAACAAAAATTGAAAACAAATTTAAGAAACAAGACAATAACAAAGAAGAGATACAAGACACAATCAGAAAGTCTAATTTAAGGCTAATAGGTATTGAGGAGGGATCTGGAGAAGAAAGCTAAAAGAACAGGAAATATATTTAAAAGAAACCTAGCAGATAACTACCTGAATATCCAAAGGGATAGACCCATTCAGACCCAAGAAGTCTTTGAACATATTCATAAAATGAAAGACTGAAAAAAATATATCAAGTAAATGTTCCCCATAAACAGGCCAGAGTTGCAATCCTAATATCAGATGAAATAGATTTCAAATTAAAATTAGTGAGAAGAGATTAAAAAAAAGTACATTTATACTAATAAAGGCATCTCTTCTACAGGATGAAAAGCAGTTCTAAATATCTATACAATAAATGCTGGAACACCTGAATTCATTAAAAAAAAAAGTTTTTACACTAAAATCACACATAGATCCAAATGCATTGATTGCTGGTGATTTTAACATAACATTGTGGCCTCTGGATATATCAACCTGGCATAAACTCAACAGAAAAACTCCAGAATTAAACAATTGTATAGACAAACTAGAAGTAACAGATATCTATATAATATTTCACCTAGCAGCATCAGAATACACAGTTCTCTTGGTAGCCCATTGGAGCATTCTCCAAAATAGTCCATATTCATAAGGAAAGGAAATGTAAAGACAAAAAAAATCATATTAAGTGAAAGAAAAGACTCAGAAAAAGTCATATTAAGTGATGTAAGGCAGACCCAAAGAAAGATAGGCTCCATGGTTTCCCTCATTTGCAGTAATTAGTTTATGTCTAGGATATTCCTTTTTTGTTGTCATTTGTGGGGCTTGACCACTTGGCCTTGGCACTGTCCCTGGCTCTTCAGCTCAAAGCCAGATCTCTAACGCTTGAGCCATCAGTGCCACTTCTGGCTTTTTCTGTTTATATGGTGCTGAGGAATTGAACTCAAGGCCTCATGCATGCAAGGCAAGCACTCTACCACTGAGCCACCTTCCCAGCCCTGTCTAAGATATTCTTAATCGAAGATCACAGTAGCTCAAGAGCTATGTCCATATGACCCCATAAAATGAAGCTAATCAAAATGAACTCTATGATATGGAAATAAGAAAGGTTTTTTGCTTGTTTGTTTGTTTTAGTTTTGTAATGCAGTGTGCGAAGTTTTTTTTTCTTTCATTTTTTCTTTGGTTTACCTTCTGTTGTGTTTTTGATTTTGTTATCCTTTGTCTTGCATGTATATTTATCTGATTTGGGGATTTGGAGGGGAATAAAAAAGTGGTGAAATAAAGGGCAATGCATGAACAAATGCAACAGCAATACTCATAAGAATATATGTTTGAAACCAATTTTACAACTTGGGGGGCAGTGGAGGGAGTCACAGGGGTGGGAAAGAGGGAGAAAATGAGGGAGGGGTAACACTGTCTGACAGGAAATACACTCATTACCTTACTTATGTAAATGTAAACTCAAAATAACAAATTATTAATATAAGAATAAACAATAGTTTTGTGTGAACAACTAAAAGATGTTTCTAACAATCTATCTATCTATCTATCTATCTATCTATCTATCTATCTATAGTTGGTGGTGGTGGTGGTCATGGGGATTGAACGCTGGGCCTGGGTGCTGTCCCTCAGCACTTCAGCTCAAGGGTGGTGCTCTGCCACTTGAGCCACAGCATCACTTTGGACTTTCTGGTGTTTTATTGGAGATAAGATTGTCATGGACTTTCTTGCCCAGGATAGCTTTGAACCATGAACTTCAGATTTCAGACTCCTGAGTGGCTGAGTAGCCTCTCATACTTTGCCTCCTGATTTGGATTCTGTAAGCGACATCTTTCCCAGGTTTATTGAAGTGTTATTGGGGACTTGAACCAAAAGAGAGAAGAACTTTGCAGAATTGCAAATAAGGAAATTCTCAGAACATAATTATGCAGCCTAAAGAACATGGCATGTACTTGTACATTTTGCTATACTGTGCAGAAATTTCGATCATATTTTTAATGGGGAGTATTAGGTTCAAATTACCAATTAAAGATATGCACTCAATGGAACAGATTTTACTTCCACACCTTTCTGTTTGGATTTTTGCCACATTTCACTGTTTCTTGTCTGTTAATTAGTCCATGCTTAATGTTTGGATTTGCTTTTCCCTGTGGGTGGTAAAGACAACTTAGCTATTTGTTCTCAGAAGGAAAAAAATATATATCATCACCCTATGCCTTCATTTTTGGATATATGATACTATGTATGAGATCAATTAGCCTATAAAATAGGTGATTAGCATGTGTGTTATGCCCAATGGAAAGTGAGTAGCATTCGGCAAAACATTTAAAATCTGGGTTTCTGTTCTACTTAATGCTTAATGAGAGAAATTCTGCTGCAAGTGAACTTGTCCTCTGCTCTTCTGTACTCTAATATTCTTTTTCTTTCATTATTTTTGTTTGTGCTAGGACCAAGGTTTGAACTTAGGATTTTATTTTTGCTTTGCTTTTTTGGACACAGCTGACTCTATTCCACATGAGCCATTTTTCCAGTCTGGTATTTTGCTGGTTAATTGGAGATAAACTCCTATGACATTTCTGCAGCGGCTGGCTTGAACCTCCCTCCAGATCTTAGTCAACTAAGTAATTAACATTATAGGCATGAGCCATTGACTGGTACCTGGCATCTAAATGTCTATATTATCTATAATGATTGATGAAATCTGTGTCCACAATGTGGAGACGGTTCTCATTGTATGTAAAGTATATGATTTTTGTATTAAATGCTCATTGAAAAAGATCATTCATTTAATTATACAGGAAATAATGTATTGTTTTATGCATCTAGGTAATTTACATGAACTCAGTGACAAGCAGTAGTAATGTAAGGCTTCTGGCAGCATAGGTTTGGTTTGGGGTAATATTTATTCAGAATTAATATAGTTATTACAATGATTCTTTCATAAGCAGCTCAAAAACACAGAAGTAAGATGAAAGGTCTATGTTTAAAATGTCCCTGCCTATATCACTGAGATACTTTAAATCAAAATAACTTTTTACTATTTTACTCTTTTTTTAGATTGCATACTGATATGCAATTGATTATTTCTCTTTGATGTTTTCTCTTTTGATTTCAAAATCCATTTATTATTTATCTATGATGTTTTGGTTTCTCCACATTGACCTACACAGACTTGTTGAGGGTAAAGAATAAAATATCATGAATAATATTTTATTCATGTATATAATCAATTGTGTCTTCCTTGTAGTTCAGATTTCTATTCAAGTTAATTGATGTAGAAATTTAGGACAAAGAAAAAAATGAAGCTCACCATGATGGGAAAGTCTCTCCACTGACAAAAGGATTTTGTTTAATAAATAATGTTTAGATGGTGTAGAAAGTCCTTGTCCACTACTGAAAAAACTAAGAAGAAAATATTATTATCCTGAAGGATCTTAGCTGGAGTCTCCCAGTCTTCTGGTCTTAGTAGAAATGGATTTTTAGGACTTATTCTCATTCTACCTCTCTGGAAACCATTACTACGTTATTGGCCTATTCTCACTGAAAAGACAAATATATTTTTTCTGTAATATGTGACATCTAAACCTAAAGTAAAAAAATGACATGAATGTAAAATGGGAGTAGCGAGATTGTTTGGAGATGGAAATCAACAAAAGATAGGTTATAAGCAAAATATTTCATACAGGTGTATAAAAATAGAATAATGAAATTTATTAAAATTATTTTAAGGGAGGTTGGAAAGAGTAAAAGAGAGCAGTACAGGGAGTGAATGTGATCAAAGTACATTGTATGATATACATGCATGAAAATATCAGAATTAAACCCCTTTGTACAATTAATATGTACAATAAAATAATAACCTTAGTAAAATTTTGTAAGGAGAGAAAGAGTAATATTCTTGTTAAAGAAACATGAAGTAGCTGGGCAATGGTAGGTCATGCTGGTAATTTTAGCTACTCAAAATGATGAGAACTGAAGATCATGGTCCAGAACTACTCCAATAGGAAAATGTATGACTCTCGTATCTCATCTTAAGCATGAAAAAAGCCAGAGGTGGAACTGTGGCTCAAGTGCACTAGCCTTGAGCACAAAAGCTCTTTTTAGTAAAGAGATGAAAACTAAGCCTATTGCCAAGAAATGTATTTGTAATGCATTTTTCTTCATGATATTTATAAAGTGCCATATAGATGTGGCGCCATGTTAAGTATTATGCAATACAAATTAAATAGATGTGATTCTTACTATATGCCAGTTTATATCTTCCTTCTGTTCAAGTATTATAGTAGAGTGCTTAAAATGTTAGAATCAGATCATGAAGATTATATCTTTCTCCCACAAGAACAGGTTATTTAGGTGTCTATTGTAATTGACTATGGGAGAAATGCACAAATGTCAAGGTCATTCTTTGTGCCAGTCTCTACTGATTATTTGCAGAAGGATCTAAGACTCTGGGGCTTTAAGTAGAAGTTCTAAACATTTTTTGGCTTAGTAATAACACCTAAGAGAAGAGAATATTTAGTTGATTAAGCAACTTGCCTTCTGCCCTGTGTTCATATTGCCAAAGTCTTTGAAACAGAGTTAATCAATTCTGCTAAATTACGAGTGATAAACTCAGATACTCATTTTTAATCAAGTACTCAGTTATGTGTCTTCTAGACAGATTATTATTGAGTTACTTCAAGTGGTCATATGATAGACTTGATATGACAGGAAGAGCTCAAACTGAAAATTAGTAAGACTTTATTTTTATTCCTGGTTCAATACAAAAATAAATGATTATTTAGGCTGAGCAATTTCCCTTTTGGACTTTAGTATCATCTTGAAATTAAGATGTTCAAGATAAATACTTTCAAGTTCTAATATTCTGTGTACACTTGATTTTACTACTACTACACAGAAATTAGTAAGTAATCTAAAAGTAAAAAGATCACTTCTGTGTTCATAATTTATACTACAATATAGGACATAGGCACTTTGAAGCTGAGCCCTTCAGAAATCAACTAGTGATCTTATTAATAAATGAAAGGTAGCCTAGAAGCCCAGTAAAATAAATAATTAATTTAAGGATAATTAAAAATTAAAAGTGACTAGATGGGTTTTAATTTTGTATTCTACTCAAGTAAAATGATTTTAAATGCAAAATGTCAATGCTTAAGTTATTTGTCAAAGTTCATTAGGAGTATATTTCCTTTGGTTTTAGAAGTACGAGGACAGAGGCATCTGAATCCATTTTCTTCTTCCCTTTGAATGTCATGCTAAGTGGCAAATGGAAAAAATCCAGCTGGCATATTTCCATTAAATCTGAAAAGAAAGCAACAAATTGAAGATACAAAAATATGAAGCAGTCATTAAAAAGAAGGTAATACATTGTCTTTCCTTTTCTATAGCAGAGTAAATACTTTTAATCTTATATGTGAGGAAAATTTCAAGTGAATTACTAAATCTTTAGTGTCATCTAATTTTGGTGTATTTTTTCTGTTTAGTCTCTTTGATTGGTTAAAAATACAATAAAAGGATGTCAGAACTGAGAAGAATCTTAGAAAATATAGTATAATCTTTATTCTCTTCATATGAGAAAGTCCTATCTACAGAAATGGACTTATCTAGGTTCTTAACATTTTTATTGATAGAGGTAAGATTAAACTCTAACATGAATAGTAAAAATTCTGAAGAGAAAATGAAGAAAGTAGGACTATGAAAAGAAATAGATAATCTGAAAAGAAAATATAAATTACTAATTTTCAACTAAAACTAGTGAACAAAGTACACCCAAGTGGCCCAATTTAGCTTGTGGTTTGTGTGTGTGTGTGTGTGTGTGTGTGTGTGTGTGTGTGTGTGTGTGTGTGTGTATCGGTTTGTACTTTTTATATTCCTCAGGATAATAATGACTTTATATATATATATATATGGGGCTTGAACTCTGAGCCTGAGTGCTGTCCCTGAGGTCTTCAGCTAGCTCTATCACTTGAGCACCAGCACCACTTCCCGTTTTCAGGTGGTTTATTGGAGATAAAAATATCACGGACTTTCCAGCCTGGGCTGGTTTTGAACCATGATCCTCAGATCTCAACCTCCTTCTCAGCCTCCTGAGTAACTAGGATTACAGGCCTGAGCCACCAGTGCCCAGCTGAACTTTTTAAAAATGTTTTTTATTGTAAAAATACTGTGCAGAGGGGTTACAGTTATATGAGTAAGGTAATGGGTACATTTCCTGTCCAGTAGGGTTACCACCTCCTTTGCTTTTTCCCTACCACCCCTTCCCTCCCCTTCTTCCCAACTTCTCCCCCCACAAGTTATAAAGTTAGTTTTCAATATAGTGTCTTGTACATCTCATTACAAGGGATCATCCTGTATCCTTACTTCAGCATTTTGTTATTTCCCTTCCCCTCCCCAAATTAGAAAAAAAAGATATATACAAGATGCAGGTCACCAGAAACAACTGGCTGAACTTTTTAACTTTAAAAAAATTATTTTATTGTAAAGATGCTTTACGGAGGGGTTAAAATTACATGAGTAAGGCAATAAGTACATTAGGTGTTGATCATTGTTACCCCTTTCCTTGTTGTTGTCCCATTATCCCTTCCCTCCCCCACCTCCCACACTCCTCCTCACCCCACCTCTCCCCCATCCCCACCCGAAGTTATAAAGTTCTTTTCCAATATACTGTCCGGTGGATATCCTTGTTACAATGGGCCATCCTGTGTCCTTGTTTCAGCATATCCTTTTTATGTTATTTCCCCTATTGCATATCCGCTGTTGTTACTGTACTTGATTTTGGTGCTCTGCATCTCATATATTCGTTTGTCTAATCTGGAGAGGGGAAGGGGAATAACAAAATGCTGAAACAAGGACATTGAACTTTTTAATTTTTAAGTAGTAATTTGTAAAAGAAAATGTGCTTTAGGTTCATAATATTTAAAGTATTTACTGTCTTTCATTTTACACTAGACAGTTGTTAAAGCCTGATGAAAATTCTCAGACCACTCAAATTAGGAGAAACCTAAATAGCCTTTAAAAGAATCCTATAAGTCAGATTATACCATCCATTTTTCCATTGCAATCTACTGTATCCAATGCCATGATGATAGAGAACAGAGATATACTTTATCAGAAACATTTCATTCTGAGGTCAAGAACATAATGTTCAGAACAGGTCTAAGGGTCAGAAAAAGAAATGACTGATTTCTTCTCCTTCCCTTCTATAGTTTTAGCTTTGTATTTTGAAGATTTTCCAAGATCCACTGTGTTCTTTTTCCCATTATGTTTCTGAGAAAACATTACAGTAGACTATATGATATTGTTGCTATTTAGCTAGTTTTAACTTTGAGAAATATCATGTCTCTTAATAGCCTCTGAACATCTTTTCTTGTTATGTATTGTCTTGTCATTGTTTTGGCATTTATTGTGTTAGTCATGATTTTCAAATCATGAGTTTAATCAGTTCCTCAATGACAAGAACTTCTTGTCTAAGTTATCTAAATTTGCAAGATCACGTGTGACTCTGCCTACACTAAATATTTCTTTGAAAAATATATGGTAGCAAATGCTCCAAAAATCATAGTATTAATGCAGTGGTTGATATTAGTAGGGAGGAAAGAGAGTAAAATAATGGAACATATACTTGCTTTCATTTCATTATTCACATATACTTTTATCATTTGCTTCTTCAATATGTACAATGTTCAAGAGATGATTAGCATGGAAAAAGAACATAATATGAGAAAAAAATTTGTAAACTGAGTAATGTACTCTAGTGAGTTGTGAATTTTATAAACTGAACTTATAAAAATAAACCTCCCAAAAAGCGTTTTAAAAACTATTTTGTTTAACTTAAATTTAAAGGACATGAGGCCATATGCATTTAGTGCCCCAAACTCCACCGAAAATTTTGGGTGCCCACTAGTACCTATACTGATAAACTGTTTAGAAAAACGAAGTTCAAAATCCGTGACATAAAAATATGATTTTCCTTACTTTCCATTTTTAGGATTCCTCATGTACTCTGTAAGACATATGCATATATTATGTCAGTTAAAAATTGAGTAACCCTTTTCCATTCCTGTTACCATGATTTTCAGTAAATATCATTTTAGCACTCTTCATTTAACCTCTAATACAGAAGCAGACATTACTCTAGTTGAATAATAAAGTTGATTATTTTTGATTCCTTTGATCACAGTCTCCTTACATAACTGTTATAGCAATGAACCTAAAAATAACAGTTTTGGATGGGAAAAGACAATCAGGTAAGTTGAAAAAATTGGAAACACAGGAAGACAAGCCTGGCTAGGTTCCAATATGATGAACCTAGAAAGCTAGGAGCAGAATGGATGTACCAGGTAGGAAGAAAGGTAAACAGAGACAGAAAAGAATACATAAAGTCCCTTAAAATAATTATTTTTACTATCTTTATAGGTGAAAGGAAGTTTTTATTGGATACCTAGGAAGATTCTAATATGGCTTAGGTTAGAACTCCATGTTGAGTTCATATCATAAAATAAAAATCTATCCCAATGGCTTGCAAAGGTAGAAAATGTATAAGAGAAGCTATAGTAGAATTAATCACTCTAAGAGAGAAGGGGGAATGGTAATATCTCAATATGTGGCAAGGAAAATCTGGTGACAGGTTAAAGTACCTTCAAACTTTAAAAAGGCATCTATAATAGAAATAAACTTTTAGAAACAATATATGTAATGAAAATATTGCTCTTACTACAAGAATGATGCATGAATTAGACATAAATAATGAATGGATTCTCTAAAGTTTACCTGGTATTCTTAGATATCAAAATAAATAAAAGTTAATATTGTGATTTACTGCCAACTAGATTAAGGTAAGACAGGCTTTAATGCCTTTCTTCTGTATTCTCTGAGTAAATTTCCAAAACAATTTAGCCACAAACAGACTGAGACAGGTCTTGTGTCTAAGCCTTTGTATATATTCTGTCTGAATATCTTATCACATCTATTACTAACTCTTACAGAGCTTTCAATTTTAAGACTAGGCTTGGCGCGCTGGGTGGCGGGAGGGGCGCGGAGGGGGGCGGGGGGCGGCGCGGACGCCCGGGCTTGTGGGGGGACCGAGCCGGGGCCGCGGGCCCGCCCGCCGGCGCGCCCCCGTCCCCAGCGCCCCTCCCCACGCGGCCGCTCTCCGCGCCCCGGGCCCGGCCCGGCCCGGCCGCAGGGACCCCGGGGCGGCCGCGGGCGACGCCCTTGGGGCGCCCGTGGCCGGGGAGCGCCGGCCGCCCGGACGAGGCCCAGCGGCGCTCAGGCCCTGCGCGGCCCGGGCGCGCCCGTCACCCCGCAGGTCCGCCCGGCGCCCGCGCCCCGGCAGGTCCGCGCCCCTGCGGACCCGGACCCCCTTCAACCACGTGCTCGGGAACCGCCTACCGCACAACCCGGGGGACCCGAGGCGCCCCGCGGCCGCTGCCCCCAAACCTGCGTCCGCGGTCCTCGGTGCCAGAGCCCACTCGGACCCCGGACCACTGCGGGTCCTCGCCGGAAGCCGGGGCGGGCTCCGGGCCAGAGGTCAGGAGCAAGGTCACCGGGAGGAAGGGGATTCCGAGAAGCAGCGGCCCCGCCTGCGCCCAGGGCGCTCCCAGCCGAAGCCTGGGGCCGAAGCCCTCCAGGCTGCTAGCCAAGGTCTCCCAAGCTTGACCCGGTCTGCACCCTGGCCCCCATCTCTAAGCCCGGTCCTCCATCACAGACTGGCCCTTGGCCTGAACTTTGGGTTCTATACAGCTTCAGCTCTGCTGCAGAAAACACCCCAGACACCCCCAGCTCCCTGCGGGCCTCACCCACCACCCCCTTGGCCCTAAACTCTGCCGGGTCCACCCTAAGCCCAGCCCAGTCCACGACTAGGCCACTTGGTCTGCTGTCCAGGGAAGGAGCACGCTGCATACTGGACACACGTGGCTTGGATTGCAGTCACACGGACGGACATGTGGTCCCGGCCCACGAGGACGGGCAGCAGCCTCCTCAGTGCCACCTGCACCACACAGGTGTGAGCAGAAGCGCTCCAGGTGGGGAGGCGGCTTGGAGCCGGTCTGAGGGCCCAGGCAGGAGGCAGGCAGGCTGGAAGGATTTCCGATGGCACCTGAGCATCACTTAAGACCTCAGCTGAACTGTGAAACCAACAGATGATGCCTTTGGCTGCTTCCAGCCCTGAGGTGAGCCACAAATATCAGCCGACTCCAGTGACCCAGGCAGGGTGCCTGTATGGAAAAGAGGGTGGAGATGGGTGTAGTCCCTCAGCACACTCCAGGAGGGCACCACCTCCTCTGGGGCTCGAACTCAAGGCCTCCGGCTCTCGGCTTTTTTGCTCGAGGCTGGCACTCTACCCCTTGAGCTCACAGCTCCACTTCCAGCTTTTTTACTGGTCAATTGGAGATAAGATTTTTAACAGACTTTCCTTCCTGGTCTGGCTTTTAATCTTGGTCCTCAAATCTCAGATTCCTAAGTAGCCGGGATTCAGGTGTGAGCCACCAGCATCTGGCATCATTACTTATTTTCTGAACACTAAAAAAAAAAAAAAAAAGACTAGGCTTTACCTTCAAACAATGACAATAATAAAAACAGTAACCAAAACAAATGTTTCTTTGGCTACCTCCAACCCCCTTTAACTCCAAATCTATGCTGACTGTATCACCTAGGTATTCCTTCTTATGGTCTCAATATTATAACTCTTGCTATATAATAAATATTATCTATTTAATTGTTGAACCCCATTACCAAAATATAATCTTATTGAGAATAAGTGTGTGTCTGCCCAGAACACGGAAAAGAACAGACATATATGTAAGATAGAAGCATGGAAAAAATGTATGAAAGGACACAGAAAAACTACTACTTCCTGTTCATTGATTGTCAGGCTACCTTTGTGTATGATATGATTTCAATGGTGCTAGACCCTCATGAAAATAATCCATGCACTACTTTTATTTGGATATAAAATTTCACTGTTTACGATCCAAATGTGGTTTTGTTATGAGGATCGTTTTCCATTTGAGTAGTTCTGTCTTTCATCATGCAAATGGGTACTTTGTTAATACCCTACTTCTACTTTACTAGAAAATATAAAATTCTTCAGCAATGTAATATACAAGATTAGATTCTGTAGCAAAGTTATCATTAGAAGAATTATAATGATAGTAAGACGATCAGTGCAAGTGAGAAACTAATATTTTTAACAATACTTGGAATTTAATTAGCTACATATGAATAGTGCATACTAGAAATCACAGTGCAGTAGTAGAGAGGGGGGACTACAAAGATTGATTTATTATCCTCAGAAATCTAGTTCTTATTCAAGAATTGTTCAAATTGGAAAAATTATAGCAATAATAATTTCAGAAAATAAGTTGGTATTTATCTAAGTTGTAATATACATAATGGGCATCATGCATGGAGGATACTGCTACTTTAACATCCTTGTGTCCAGAATGCCTTTAAGATTAATCAGATATCAGAAGACTCTCTATTTTCACCTAGATTAGAATCCTACTGTAGTGTACACAAACTGAAGTTTTCTACTCACCATTTAAGTTAACTAAAATTAGTATCTCAAATTGTTAAAACATTTTCATTGGAAATTTAATTTACCTTTCTACTTGTCCTTGTTTTTAGCATTTTTAATGTTGTTGAGTCATAGCATTTTCCATAATTCTTTTTTTTTTTATATTGGGCCTGAACTCTGGGCCTGGGCACTGTCCCACGGCTCTTCAGCTCAAGGTTAGCGCTCTACCACTTAAGCCACAGCGCCACTTCCAGCTTTTTTATTTTTGGTTATGTGGTGCTGAGGAATCGAAGCCAGGGCCTCATACATGCAAGGCAAGCGCTCTACCACTGAACCACCTTCCCAGCCCTTCCATAATTCTTAATGGTACATGATGTCTTTGCAACCAGAAACACAGACCATTTTAGAAGGCTTTTAATGAATGGAACAGTCACCCAAATCAATAAACGCGGTTTATTCCTAAGTTTAAAATAAATCTTTCATATGTACAAATAACCTATCCAATAACTTTACTTTTTACTACTGGTTCAGAAACTTCAGGTACATATGGAAATTGTGGAATTCTTTGACTTTCTGTAATTTGGCATCATTACATGTGCTTAATGGCCATAATTTATGACTGGATAAATGCTCATAAATTACTTCAACTTTGCAAGCTGCCAAACGTATGGCTGAAAAATGTAAACTTGCAGAAGTTAAAGGTGGTAATGAAATCACATAAAATGAACTAAACCAAAGGCTATTCCTGTTATTATACATTTAAGGAAGTACTTCAAACATTTATCTGCTTTTTTCTGATGTGTAATCTTTTCACATAAATAGCAACATAGTTTGACTGTTCTGCATAGATAATTGCTATAGATATGTCCACCCAGTGCTGAAATATCCATTGATTTAGTGACTTCAATCAGTTAACTGAGGAAAGAAAACATCATTAAGCCAATAGTTTGTAATGACTGAATGTGTGAATTAATTGACAGGTTAATTGTGTCAGAGACGTTGATTCAGAAACCCAAGGTAGAGTAGACTTAGTATCATTTCTTCTAAGTAAAAAAATAAGACTGAAATGGAAAAATTTTTATTTGTGATTATGAATACATATACATTTATTTTATTTATATGAATTCTACTATCTGACTTGAAATGGAGGCTGCTGCTGTAACAAGATGATTTTAAAATGAATGCAGTTCTATGAAATTAAAGCTCTGGTTGTTTGAATGATGATAAAAGATTTTAGAGTTAGAATGGTTGATCATATATTTTTGTCAAATCAATCAGCACAGCCCATCTTCATTGTGCAAGGTCAGCTAAAATTCAGGAATATTCTTTGCTATGCTAATATGTTGTTGAATTAGCTATTCAGTTAATACAATGCTGTACACACTTGGTGTATATGGGTATATATTGTCCCAAGGAGATTTATATTGAGGAAAAACCACAAGTTTTTAGAATGCATAAAGTTTAGAACTCTAAAATTATTCAAATTTAATAAAACCACATATAAAGTACAAATCTGATCATCTGTAACTTGAAACTGTATGGATTTGTTATATTACCATCACAAAATTACCTTCCTTACTTTTATACTAGCTATTTAGGAGGCTGAGATGTGTGGACTGTTCTTCAAAGCTAGCCCGTTCAGGAAAAGCTATGAGACTCTTTTATCCAGTAAACTACCAGAAAAGCCAGAAGTGGATCTGTGGATCAAGTGGTATAGCACTACCCTTGTGAAAAAATGCTCAAGAACAGCATCCAGGTCCCAGGTTGAAGCTCTAGGACCAGGGCATGCACACACACACACATACACACACACACACACACACACACACACACACGCACACACACACACACATCTGTACTACCTTATATAGCAAATTTCTGAAACTTATTCACTGTGATTATAACTACAAATTTATATTTATTGATTTCCTCACAATATTATTCTATTCGTGACTTACATACATAATCAGCAACGGAAAGGAATAAGCCAATGGAAAAAAGGAAAGAAAGAAAGAAGGAAAGAAAGAAAGAAAGAGAGAAAGAAAGAAAGAAAGAAAGCTGCAAACAGTACAATGAAAAGCCTTTTGCTTCCATTTCTTGTTCATTTTGATGAGTCATTTTATATGATCATGTGCACATAGTTATTGAGCCCTTGTGAGCCTCTCCTAAAACATCCTCCTTCGTTCTCACTGTGTGAATGTTTAGAGTGCTGTTTCATTAGTCATGTCCAAGTGTAGTTCTTTGTCCTTTACCAACCATTAGGTTTACTTATAGATTTATAGACACATTCTAATTGTTCTGTCTTTATTTGCTTTTATGGTTATTATAGAAGCCATAGTCAAATATTTAAATATTTTTGTTGTATCCTAAAATTCTTAGGCCCCTTGGCTTCTGTACATTTTCTGCATACATCCCTAAACCCTGAATAAATGCACAATGTTCATTTTGTACATTCAAACAAGTTGCTCGAGAAGATTAATCTCTAAAGATTAGATATCTACATTTGGTCTTTTCCTGCTACTCAACAATTCTTTTATCTTTTCTTAAAGCCACTCCATTATATTGACAATTGGTATTCTAAGTTATTTCCTCTCTACTTAGCTATAATTTAAACTCCTCATACAGTAACTAACTTTAATTCCCTACTGTGTTTTTTGTTTGTTTGTTTTTGTTTTTTGTTTTTTTTTGGTTAGTTTGAACTCTTGGCCTGGGTGCTGTCCCTCAGCTCTTCAGCTCAAGACAAGCACTCTACCACTTGAGCCACAGTGCCACTTCGGGTTTTCTGGTAGTTTATTAGATATAACAGTCTCACGGTTCTCCCTTCTCCCCTCCCCCCTTTCCTTTCCAGCCATGCTTCTCACCATCCATGGCGGGGGTAGCAGTTCGGTAAATAAACTTCTTTTCCTGCCTGAATAGTGTGTGGTGTTCTCTTCATTGGCTACCTAATGAAACCTACCTATTTAATATACCTTACATATTGTGCTGTGACGTGGATGGGGTTTTTGAGTCGGAAATGTTAGAATTTCCTAACCACTCCTTTTCCGCGAACCAAAGTGCCTTGAGACACCACGCGAGACTTTTCACCAATACCATTGCTGGCCTTCACATCCACGTCCACACCACGTCTCTACTTTGGTGAGTGAAACTACTCTCTATGGCTCTCTGTTGCTTAGTCTCTGTTCAGATGTGGCTCCACACCAGCTAAAAGGCTGGTCACATCCAAAGCCGAGGACGTTTGGTTTTGGGGGCTTGGCCATTTCTCTCTAGAGGGCTCTGGGGGAAGTCAGGATGCCGCTTCTGCCTGATCAGCTCTCCTTCACTCACCAGACTGACTCTCCTATACATTTAATGGGGAGTCACGCCCGAGCCTTGAAACCCCTTATAAATGCCTCCTGCACTCCCTGGAAAGCCAGAGCGCCCTAATTTTTATGCCATTTTCAGATGTAGACAGTTATAGCCACTGCAATGGTACATGGTCAGAAGTCTGTTTACTTTTAGACTCTCTTTGCTCTCTCTGCCAAGCATGTCTAACTTTCCCTATCTCTCCCTTTCTCTTTTTGACAACATTTTGGATTATGCCCTGAAGAATGTGACACAGGCTGGGTCCCAGGGATCCCCCTCTAGGTTCCCTCTCAAAGGCTAGCCATTCTAGGTTTGAAAATTGTCAGAGTTTCCATTTGTGTAGGTTTTCTTTGTGTTTTTACAGAAATTTGACATCTTGGCCACATAGTGGGTTAAGGGTTAGGTCTCATCTGCCTCATCTTCCACCAAGCTCACTGCTCCACCTAAGTCTGCAGCCTCCCCCACGAGGTACCCCCATTTGCAGCCTCCCCTCCGAGGCCCTCCCCTTTTTTGCAGCCTCCCAAGCATGGTGCACCCCCCATTTGTGGCCTCCCCATCAAGGCCTCCTCTGTTTTGCGGCCTCCCCCGTGAAGTGCCCCCTCTTTTGTGGCCTCCCGTATGAGCCCCCCCTCTGTGGCCTCTCCTGCAAGGCCCCCTCCCCTGTGGGACCCCTCCTCTGCTTTTGTAATGGGAGTGGAACCTGAAGCTATGTGTGTTAGAAGCAATGCACCATCATTGGTGCATCTTTAGCTCTCTCTAGCATGGCCATGTGGCAGATGTACCATCTTGGCATCATGAGAGTACAGCTGTTATTTCGCATCAACTCAATTATGCACCGATCTCAACTTGATTCTGTGTGTGCATGCCTATATGTGTATGTCTGTGTCTATGTAAACTTGTTAGCTGGCATTGTAATCATGCTATTTGGCTTAAATTGTCTGAGATTCCTGAAGTTTGTTCAGTTTGGATTCGTAGTTCAGTGCCAGCCAGTCTACAGACAGTCCAGATCTGGTCCATCTCTTCCAACCTGGAAGACAGGCCTCACCCTTGCCTAGACCATTCTGACTACCTCACCCCTGCCTAGACCATCCTGAGTACCTCCACCATGGTAAAAGCAGACTGGAGTCTCACTTGGCTCCATCACATGCAGCTTATTTCCTGGTGAAAGATTGCTTTGGATTTGCAAAAGCTAAGGCTCTTCCTGTAACTTTGGTTACCTTAAGCACTATTAGGGTTACCAGAACAAAATCAATACTATATCTGTGCTAAAATTCTCATCATATTTAATCAGTTTTGTCATTTCATAATATTTGTTGGTCAATTCTTGATAAGGACCAGGTAAGCTCTACTTATTCTACTTGATCTCCTTGTTGCTTTAATTGGAAATAATAAAGGTATTTTTGTGGAAAAAATTGCAGTTCAAAGCCAGCCCAGGCTGAAAAATCCCTAAGACTCCATCTCCCAACTAACCTGCAAAGAGCCAGGATGGAAGCATGGCTCAATTCTCTTATTTCTAATTAACCAGCAAACACTGGAAGTGGTACTATAACTCAAAGTGGTAGAGTGTTAGCCTTGAGCATAAGTGCTCAGGGATAGTGCCCAGGCCTTGAGTTCAAACCTCCTTGAATACCAACTGGGACAAGCCATCCCAGCAATGAGCACCTAGACTCAGCCAGTCTGGGGAACAAGGGACCATGGAGAAGAGTACGAGGAGATGATGTCACATCAGCCACTTTGTGCCTGTCCTTTCAAAATTAACCAGAGCCAGGAGGTCAATAGAAGTAAGAAGCCTGTCCATCTAATGCCTATACCTGTCTACCTTTCAACTGGACAGGAATTTATATTCTTGCCTTTGTTACCTGACTTCTCTTCTACATAGTCGCCAGATGTCAGAAGTAGCTAGGGACATGTCTACCAATATTTTCAGCCCCAAGTCCTTCCTCTTGCCATTTATTTGCTCTTTAGTATTTTTTTCAGCCTGTCAATACCTCATGAAGCTTCTCCAGACTTCATCTAAGAACTCACGCCCACCAAGGGACAGCTGCTGCCTGCTGCCTTCTCCCAGAGGGGACCACATCTCAGCCTTTTACCCCTACTGTGGATGCCCCTCGCAAGCAGGAAGTAACCAGAAAGAATGTTCGCCCTTTTTCATAATTATCAAAAGGCTGGAATGTAAACTCTGCACAGGAACACCTCCCTCCCTCTTGGCTAAGTTTCCACCCAGTATCTGTTACCTAGGTAACTGGCAGACCTGGAAGCAGTCACTTTCCCCTCGTGATAGGTCACATCCTGGGCCACCTCTGGTCACATGCCTCACATCTTACCTTAGGAGGGTCTCTGACCCTGAGGTCACATCCAGATCCAGTGTGGCCACATCTTTCCCCCAACTGGCCACACCTCTTCCTATCCCTGGCCTACGTAAGTCCTGGCCCAGAGATGGGTCGTCCTCCCTTCTCCCCACCCCTTTCCTTTTCAGCCATGCTTTTCCACCATGCATGGTGGGGGCAGCTGTTCGGTAAATAAACTTCTTTTCCTGACTGAAAAAAAAGTGTCTCACGGACTTCGCTGCCTGGGCTGGTTTTGAACTGTGATCCTCAGATCTCAGCCTCTTGAGTAGCTAGGATTACAGGTGTGAGCTACCGGCACCCGGCTCCCCTACCATTTTTTATTCCCTACTTTACTGTATAAAAATTCAACCCTAATAAATTCTCTTGACTTCCCCTCTCTGTCTGTAGATTTCTCCTTATGTGTTAATTTTTTCCAGTGTGGTGGTTTGAACTCAGGGACTCAAACCTAGTTGACTAGCACTGTACCACTTGAGACAATCTCCTGCCCAACTTGTGATGTTTGTTTTGGAGTGAATCAGTGGACTTCTCTGCCTGGAATTGCTTCAAATCATGATCCTTTGGGTCTTAGTCTTCTTAGTAGCAAAGTTTATAGGTGTGAGCTAGAAGTATCTGACCTCTTTTGTTCTATTTATGAGGAAAGTATATCCTTCTTCCTTCAAAGCCACAATCATGTTTTCTACTGGTATGAATATGGCATTCATTAACCTAATTTGTATCTTTAAATTTTTCTTGTACTCATTAATATACTCTGGTCTAGAAAAGACTGAAATGAAAACAAACCAATTACTTGAATAACCAAATTTATTCTTGCATTCTATCCAACAAAGTTTATTGCTTTTAAGTGGCCTTTTTATAATTACTAGTAATATTTTTGTCTAGTTTTCATTTTTATTTTTATTTTCTTTTAATTATTGTTGTATTAGAAGTGATATACAGCAAGGTTACCTTCACATACATCGGGTAATAGGTACATTTCCTTCCTTTTGTGTAGTATCAACTGTTCCCTCATTCTCTCCCATTTCCTCCCTCCCATCTTCATCTATGAGTTGCATGGTTCGCTTTCACCAATGTCCAATGCAGCCAGTGGATTCTGCTGCTTCACTTTTTCCACCCATTTTCCAATGATTCTGTGTCCTCCTCCCACTTTCCCTTAGATGTGCAAGTGTATACACCATACATGAGGTAAAGAATGAGGTTAAGGAGTCACTTTTCCTATCTCTAGGTACTCATTGTTAACCTAGTTGAAGTAAAGGATTTTTCCTCTACCTCACAATGAAACTTTTCTGAAGGTCATTAATAGCTTCCTTACCACTAAATCCCAGTCTTTTCTTTTTTTAACAGTATACTGACTATTTATTAAAATTTTCTGTTTTCTTGCTTTCATTATTCCTCAGCCTTTTGAGCACCTCCATTATTTTGATTATTTGTTTCTTCTGGTGATCTAATTTATTTCTTTTATTTCCTATATTGCACATATTACAGAAAGTTGTGCCTTTGATTCTATCCAATTCATATTTTAACAGTCTCCACTACTGATTTAATACATATGCATGATTTGAAATATCATTTATGTTCAAATAATTTCTCCCAATCTCTATCTTCAGAGCTATCCTCTTTAGTTCCCTGAACCACTGCCCCTAATGAAACTATAAACATTTTCACCTACATTAAATGCTTATACGTAAGACTGAACATAACCAAAACTTAGTTCATTATTGTGAGGACTGTTATTTTATTTTCATATCTTTTCCTCTTACTTCTTTACATCTTTCATATTTCCAAGTTATGTAAATTCTAGAGTCATTCTAAAATCTTCACTCTCAAAAAACTCAGTCAGTAAAACCTTATTAATTACGTTTCTAGAATCAATATCTTCCTTTATCTTTAGTCCATTTCTTCTTCTCCACCCTTCAAAAAATTTCCTTTTTACTCTACTATCTACCAAGTTTTCTAATATTTCACATCTGCACTCATTGTAATATCTAAGAAATTTCACTCATGGTACATCTGTACCATAATCTATTCATGGTTATAGAAGAATCATCATTGTTGCACAATTCAATGAGATACTGCATGTTTCTTTTCCTTTCCCAGTGACTGAAGTCCAAGTTCTGTAGCTTGATATGTTAATCCTTGTATTCTGATTCTAACTCTGTTTCTCCCCAACATATTCTATGCATTTACCAGATGATAAAGCCAAGCAAGAAAACTTAATAATTCACAAATCACATATTACATGTACATTTATATATTCCTCACAGAGAATGCTCTCCTCCCACCTTTGTAGATAATAGACAATCCTCACAGTTTCCATAAAGTTCCCAACCTCTGCAAAGTCTTCCCTCTTTCACTGTAGCATAGAGTGATAGTTAACTTGAATTTGCTGCATATTGCCTAAATAGTAGTTATTTACATTTGTAGGTGGCCCTGATAATAAGATGCTACTTTCATGAATATTCATAATGAGGCTACACACTCCTTATCTTTTCACAACACCAAACATAATAGGATACTGAGTAATAGCTCAAAAGTATTTGTAAATCAAGCACTCAATTGCAAATGAACTGAATACTTACATTTAGAAATCTTTCTCTGCTCTGTATCCAACATTTTGTACCTCAATCTTGAAAATATAATATTGGGAATAAAAGAGGGATGGTTGTCATTTTCTCTAAATGAGGACTAAATGACAAAGCAATTTACTGTAGTTGGTAGTAAACTGAAAATCTAAGTTGCTTGACATTTACAAAAGTGATCTATCCCCTTAACCATTTTGGCACTCCAATTAATGTAATTCAAATTCATTTGGAAGCAAATTCTTATTTCTTTTGTTTATCTAACAGTTAGCAAAATTTATCTAGGTGAATTGTTATTTATAATTTCAAATCATCTCATTTTTTTCCTTTACTCTCTGTGCACTGGCCTTGCTCATTACTTATTGTCATTCATGTGGAAATGCACTATAAGTGATGTTCTTTCTCTTGATTTTTTTGGGCTTCAGTGCATCAGCTGTCAGTTGCCTTGTTTAACTTCTTTCCTTCTCTGTCCTGTTGTCATTCCTCCAATGAACTGGATTTACTTGCCCTAAATTTTACATGCCATGGGTGGCCTCACATACTGAAGGGCAGAAAATGGATGCAATTGAAGGGAGGAGAAGGGAGGATAATGACTCTATTTTCTCTAGAAAGAGATGAGATCATTTTTTAAAGATTCCATTTCCTTTTAGAAGTAGAAGGTTGTTAGACTCCCCATTATGTCTTTTTATCATCCAAGGTCACAGGAAGAGGAAAAAGAAGTTGCTTCCTGGGATGGTAGTGAAACGTGAGCTGTCGGACATCATTTAAGCACAAAGATCATGAAGTACTTTGCTATACACTAGTGTAACCAAGATGTCTATGGTCTAGATAATGATAAACATTCTACTCTGGCAGCTCAATACATCAGCTTTAGAGGTAGCAGTAAAAATAGCATTTGGGGAGAGTCAACCATTTTTGACATTCTCAGTCTTCTTGAGTACAAAGTCTCAGTATTTCTGTAAGTAATCTAGCTCTCTGTATCTGTCTCTCTTTCTCTGTTTCTCCATCACTGCAAATGTGAAAAAATTACTGACAGTAGAATACTTTGGTTTATGTGAGCAAGATATTTTTTACCACAATCCCAAGAGAACAAATTGAAAAAATAACCAAACTGAAGGTACTTGTTACTTTATTTTCTTGATACCAAGCAACTGGATTGACTTTTATAGAATTTTCCTTGATGTACTTGTTGTGAGAGCAAGTTTTGAAATTTTATTACTTCTTGTGAATTTGGGGCAGCCATAATAGCTTTCTCTATAAAGAAGGTAACCACACCCAACTTTACTGCACTTCTAATGTATAGCTTAAATTTGGAGATTTTATAGTAAACCTTCACCCCTTAGAGAAATAATTCATATCTGATTTTCAAAACTGTTCTATAACAACTAGACCTATAAGATAATTTTTTCTTATTACAAATAAAATATAATTACGTATTCCATTTATACTGCCCTCTACTTCTGTTTGAATTCAGTAAAAAGGTGTTATATAAACAACCAATAATAATTGGACACATAAAAATGTACTTTAGGTAATGATGAGCATTAAAAAGCATGAATTTTTCACAATAAAAAAGGAGAAGAAAGAAGAAAAAAGCATGAATTTTATCAATAGCAAGATATGAACTTATAGAAAAATAAGACAAACAGCTTGTCGTGCTTGCTTTTCTTTATCCTCATTTGTATCTCAAAACTTTACTTCACTGAGAGCTTTCAGTGACGTTTCTAAAGGGGAGATTATGGCAAAATATAATTTAATTTATGACCTATGGTTATAATGGACTAAGTGCTTTGTTTGAATTAAACTTCCAAAGCTTCAGTGCTTCCTATTCAGTATAAGAAAAAAATCTTTTGTTCTTAGTTTCAAAAACTTAATATGTCTTTTAGGATATCAGCTTCACTGGTATAGATGAGATCAAGCAAAAGTAGATATTCCTCACAAGTGGTTTGAAAGTAACTCTAGAGGGTAACTGTGAATGCAATATATTTTAAAAAATAAAACAAATGAAATAGCAATGGAAAAATAATAAAATAGGCTGCATCTGCCAAAATGCTGTCAACTGATACAAATTATACAAAAATATAATTAGCAGAAGTGACATATGCAAAATGATTATACATTGATGTTTTGTAGAACAAAGTCATATGTTATAGTTTTTCATTAGGTAAATATAAAATCGCAGATAATAAAAGATATTTAAACAATATTAAATTATGAAATTCATCTAAAATTATATACTGAAAACCAAGTATAAATTATGAGATTTTGTTCCATATGATTATGGAGGAATTTATATACCCAGATGCTTGAATGAGTGAACTTCATTATACTGTGCTAATACTACTGTGTGACAGATTTCGCACCCATACTGTAAGTAAGTCAGTCCAAGAAAAGATTACTATGTTGGAAATAAAAATTATCATATTTTATGAGTTGATTCCAAACACTAAAAACTAAATAAAATGGACTTTTGCTCTTAAAAATGTACAGTTATTAAATACAAACAGTATGCTAGTTTATGCAAGTATCTGGCCTTATGAGTACCTTGAAGGTTTTTCTTAAATTATATTTTATTATAATGTACTTAAAAGTCGAAATAGAAAAGTCTAACTTCTACAAATGTGTCAATTCCTTTTTCTAGGAATTTGAGAATTGTACAGATCTTTTCTGTTTAAAGTCACAGTAATGTTACACTCATTGAAAGATATATTCCTTGCATTAGATGTCCTGTAACTACTGTGTTACATATTGTTTTAGGCAAGCTTGATAAGTGGTAATGTGTATGTGACAATAACATAGGTACTAAGTAGTATTTTATGAAAGTTTGTCAGGAAAGAAAATTTTTATTCCTAGTATATGCATTCAAAAACTTGTGATTTATTTTTAATTCATAGTATGGTTTTCACTTACTAATGTTGCTGTAAAATGCATAAACCAAATTCAGTTACAAGAAAATGGAAGTATTTCTTTTATGACTAGAGAGGTTGAGCAGTTCTCCATGTGTCTCTTCGTCTTCAGAGAAGTTTCTCTTTAAGTTTTTAGCCCACTTATTTAAAACCTGAAAAAGGAAATCAAAACAGAACTTAAAAAGTGTAAAAACATCCCATGCTCCTGGATTAGAAGGTTCAACATCGTGAAAACAGCAATACTTCCCAAGGCTATCTACAACTTCGATGAGATACCTATCAATATTCCAACCTCATTCTTCAAGGAAATAAAAGAGGCGATCTAAAAATTCATATGGAACAATAAAATACCCCAAATAGCAAAAACAATCCTGAACAGAAAGAACATTGCTGGAGGAATATCAATACCACATTTCAAACTACTACAAAGCGATAGTAATTAAAACAGCCTGGTAACGGCACACAGAAAAACCTCATTACAAATGGAATAGATTTGAAAACCCAGAAATGAACCTACAGACCTATAGCCATCTAATCTTTGATAAGGGAGCTAAAAAACAAATAGAATAGAAGAAAGACAGCCTCTTTAGTAAATGGTGCTGGCAGAATTGGTTAATCACTTGTAGAAAACTAAAGCTAGATCCTTTTATATCACCATGCACCACAATCAACTCCAAATAGATCAAAGACCTTGGAGTCAAAGCAGGCATTCTGAAAACATTACAGGAAAGAATAGGAGAAACTCTAGGGCTCCTTGGCACAGGCTAAAATTTTCTTAACAGAGACCCAGAAACACAAAAAAATAAAAATAAAAAAATCAAAGAAAGGTTGGACAAATGGGATTGCATGAAATTGCAGAGCTTCTGCATGGCAAAGGATATAGCTAGCAAGATCAATAGAAAGCCCACAGATTGGGAGAAGATCTTCACTAGCCATACGACGCACAAGGGCCTCATATCTAAAATATACCTGGAACTCAAAAATGTAAATCCCCCAACAAAAAATCCTCAAAGAAATAACTGCCCAATAAATAAGTGGGCTAAAGACTTAAAGAGAAACTTCTCTGAAGAGGAAATAAGAATAGCCAATAGACATGTGAAGAAATAAACCTCTCTAGCCATAAAAGAAATGCAAATCTGAACAACATTGAGATACCACTTCACCCAAGTTAGAATGGCTATTATCAAGAACTCTAATAACAACAGATGTTGGAAAGGACATGGACAGAAGGGAACCCTACTGCATTGTTGGTGAGAGTTTAAACTTGTTCAACCACTTTGGAAAGCAGTATGGAGGTTCCTCAAAAGACCCCACATACAGCTCCCCTATGATCCAGCAATCCCACTTTTGGGCATTTACCCCAGTGATCACATACAAGACAATACTAAAGCTACCAGCACAACTATGTTTATTGCAGCATTATTTATCATAGGTAAGATACGGAACCAACCCAGATGCCACTCAGTCGATGAATGGATCAAGAAAATGTGGTATATGTACACAATGGAATTTTATGCCTCCATCAGAAAGAATGACATTGCCCCATTTGTTAGGAAATGGAAAGACTTGGAAAAAATTATATTAAGTGAAGTAAGCCAGGTGCAAAGAAACATAGGTACCATGGTTTCTTTTATTTGAAATAACTAGTATACATCTGAGACAAGCAGAAAAGGACAGATAATATGATGTTAAGAAAATGAACCACAAGATAAGTACACAAGGGTTTTTTTCTTGCTATTTTTTCTAACATATTTATATGGTACCATGTGATTTTTCTTGTTGCTTTGTATGTCCCTCTGATATAACCCCTGTTTTCACTCTATTTAACGTTGGTATAATTTGTGGAGTGGAAGGGAAAAAACAAATTGTTTAAGTAGGAATACAGGTTGACCCATTGCAACAATGAGATGTAGAAGATACTATGTCAAAAAATGAACTTGTAATTGTGGAGATGGGAGGAAAGGTATGGTAGAGGAAAAACAAAGGAGGAGGCAACAATGCTTGATAAGAAATGTACTCAATACCTTGCTCATGTGATTGTAACCCCTCTGTACAATATTTTCACAATATTAAAAACTGAAAAATGTAGTCAATCATATAGATGTTTCTAAATATCCTGATTTTGTGTGTCGGATAGAAAATGTTTTCAAATGATTGACTGAAATGTTCATCTTCACAGTTAACATGAATAAAATACTCCATCTGGTACTCTGGGGAATTGGACAATCATCAGTAGTAAGATAGTCCAAAGTTCAATCATGAAACCAGGTAAAGGAAAGAGCTTTCAGATAATATATATGAGATTTCATTCTCATCAATTCTCATTTTTCCCAGTTTTGTGTTATCATTATCAGAGGAATTCAACATAATTTTATTCTTAAAATAATTTATTGTTAAGATAAATGACAATTAATTGGAAAATCTTATAAATACTATCAAGCTAATGTATATTAATGGGTTGATTAAAATGATAGTTATAAAGCCAGGCAACGTAGTTTGTGCATACCTGCAATTTCTGAACCCAGGAGGTGAAGACAAAAGGATCACAAGTCAGGAGCAAGCCTGGACTCATAGTGAGTTCCAGGTTAGCCTGGACTACAGAGTGAAACTCTGACTCAAAACAAAGAAAGAAACAAAACTAAAGATGTGTATAGCTTTGGGTTTGATCCCCCACACAGACAGAAAGAAAGATAGATACAGACAGAGATGCAGAGAAATTCCTTCAAGTAACAGTGCATTTTACTAAAATAGTATAATTACTTAAAAAGTCAAAATCCAAATTCAACAAAATAAACATCGAAAAGCAGGAAAGCAGTGGGGTCAAGAAGAGAGGTGTAGAAGAATAGATGAGAAGGGGAGATAGTATGAAGTCAATCATTCAATGTACATCCTATAAAATTAAGAAAAGTGAGGAAAGGTTTGGGTGGGGAGGAATGGGTGAGAATGTTGTAGGGGGTGACACAACTGATCACGCTGCATGATGTATTGTGTTCATAAACTGCTTTGACAACTAAAAAAGGTAATAAAATAAAAATTAAAAACAAAATGCTATGTATCAAATATGATTGTTAACATTAACACAAAGACAGAAACTTCTGGAGTTCAAACTTCTGGAGTTATTAAGCAATATTTTATTGAAAATGTATGCACGACTCTTTCAATGCTTTATTAAACATACATCCTCCACTATGTTTCAGACTCTAGCATTGGAAAAGGATGAAAGTTAAGTCAAATAATTTTACTCATGTTTTCAAAACTCATGTTCTAGTAGATAATAAAAATAATAACATAATGATGACAGAAGGACATAAGTATAAAAGTCTGAGGAAAGTTGCTACAGTTATCACCTTGTTTGGTGGAGGATGAGAGTTTCAACAGAAGCTTCACAACTGCTAGGCAGGTCCTTCCAAGTTCCTAGGATTATAGTGCCTACTAAAACATACCGGCTTTAATAGGAGAAAGGCTGCTTGTGTAAAATCCTGAAAAAAAGAGACGGAAAAGAGCCAATTCTAAGAACAATAGAAAACGAATAAAATCAAGGAGATTTTTATAAAATAGGATTTGATTTAAAAAATAGGATTTGAAGAAGAAAAAAATTAGGGCTGAGAATGGTAGCTAAGTGGTAGAAAACTTGCCTACCATGTATGAGGTCCTTAGTTCAATTTTCAGGACTCAAAGATAGAGCTAAATTTTAAGAAAAAGAAAGAATCTATAACCTATTGATGTCAAACACTTCACCTTGTGCTATTTACTGCTTCACGTGTGAAATGGACACAAAAGTTTTAAGCGTGTGAAATTATTGGCTCCTAAGATTCAGCAGAGACTTCAGGGAGTCTCATGAGGCTGGAATGAAGAAATGGAGGTTGTAGATTCCAATGTAGTCAGTAAATGATTGACAAAGGTCTCAACAAAAAGGAAGAGTAGAGAATTAAATCTCACAGATCAAACAGATTTTCTTCTTCAGATAGTCACCAAATTGTCAGTGACACATACATAGATGTGGATGAGCCTAGTAGAATGTGGCTGTCAAGAGGCTGAGAAACTAAACAGAATCTATCATTTAGAATTTTATTGGGGAATCAGAGCCCTTCTAAGTGTTGTGAGATTGAAGATTTATTGTAGGTTTTGAATCTTTTGCTATTGTGCTAGCTGATGAAGAAGATTATGAAAGGTTGTTATCTCTTCACCTAGTAGTGTATCTAAAGGATCTAAAGACACTAAAGAGCATCAGGGTCAAGATGTTAGAATTAAATCATTACCTGAAACAAGAAAGCCAGACTGCAAGCCATGAGTACTCATCAAAATCCAGGAGGAACAACTACAACACATGCTTGGGTACCAGACTTTGACTTCATCAGTCTAGATAGGCAACATGCAGAGGGTATGGGCAACCTTTGCTGCTATGCTTTACATAAGCTTGGCTCAAACTTCAGTGAAACTAAAGGAAATCTTGCAGGAGCTGAAGTAGATGCAGTGTCTGGCTACAGTTCCATGCTAACAAGTCTTTAAATCACCAACACTTTATGTGGCATGAAATATTTCTAGACGCCAGCCTTTACTCAAATTCCACCATTTTAAACACCTGGAAAAATGTTAGTGAGATTCCATTTCAATAAACAGAGTGAGCCAGTAATACTTGTATTCCCAGTTATGCAAAAATAGAAAGCTTATGGTCTGACACTGGCCTAGGCAAAATGTGGGAAACTTTATCTGAAAAAAATAATTAAAGCAGAAGGGGCTGGGACCATGATTCAAGTAGTAGAACATTACAAAGAACAAAGTCCTGAGTTCAAACTTAAAACAATATTTACATGTATAAAACTTTAAATGGTACCTCATTAATATATACAACCCTATATTTTTTATATTACTAGTTTCAAATCAAATCAAATAAACGGAATGGAATGGTATGGAACTCTTTTATGAAGACATTTTTAAACTATTGTGAAAAAATAATTTAAAAATATAAGCTTCAAAAGAACAAGAAAAATAAAATATCTTGTGTCCCTATCTTGGGGTTCATTTTGCTTAACATCAGGTTATATGGTCATATGTACATACCTTTTGAATTCTTCTGCTTGTCTTAGACATATGCTAGTTATTGCAGATAAGGGAAACCATGGGAACTATGTCTCTTTGGGTCTGGCTTACTTCACTTAATATAATTTTTTCCAAGTCTTTCCATTTCCTAACAAATAAGGTGGTGTCATTCTTTCTGATGGAGGCATAGAATTCCATTGTGTGTGTGTGTGTGTGTGTGTGTGTGTGTGTGTCTGTGTGTGTGTGTGTGTGTGTGTGTGTGTATCACATTTTCCTGATCCATTAATCTACTGAGGGCCATCTCTGTGAGTTTTTTTGTTTCTTTGTATGTTCTTCCCTGACAGTATAACCCCTGTTGTTACTGTATTTGATTCTTATGTCCTGAATCTTGTATACACATTTTTCTAATTTGGGGAAGGCAAGGGAAATAACAAAATGCTGAAATAGGATACAGGAAGTCCCATTGTAACAATGAGATGTACATGACACTATGTTGAAAACCAACTTTACAACTTTGCAGGGGGTAGTTGAGATGGGACAGGGGAGGGAGGAGTTGGGGAAGTGGTGAGGAGAGATGGTAGGGGAAAAACAAAGGAGGAGGCAACAATAATCGATAAGAAATGGACTCATTAACTTGCTAATGTAACTGTAACAGTATCTTTACTATATATATGTGTGTGTGTATATATTTACATATGTATATATACATATATATATGCACATATATATATATATATATATATATATAACAGAAACAAAAAATATAAGCTTCATGGAGTCAATCTTAACTTACAGCTGAAGAGATGAAAAATTAGCAGGTATAAATCATCCTTCATATAGTTCAATACAATGAAGGTTCACACATTATCAACTTGGCAACCATTTATAGCACTCTAACCAATTTTGTCCTCCATATGTTCAACTGTCTTTGTACCATGAAAGACACATTTTCCAAGTGATGATGTTTATTCATTTCTTGTCAATGTTTATTCCTCTTTTACTTCAACCATATACCTTATATTACTTGATACAGGTGCCATTAAAAAAAAAGACCAGAGGAAATGGTTTAAACAACAGCAATTCATATATCTCACATCTTTGGAGGATAAAACTGCAAGATGAAGATATCACTAGTTTTTATTTCATCTGTGATCAACTCATACAGCTTTTCTCTGCATAGGTTTGCTGTCTGGTTGTGTGCTAATTTCCTGTTTTTAAGAGAAAAAAAAATTTAAAGGACATCCATTAGATAAGGACCAATACTAAAGATTTGATTTGATTTTAGTCACTTATTTGAAAGCCTATCTCCAAACACACAGTCACATCCTCATGTACTCAGGCATCCCTTCAGTATATCAGTTGGGATAGGTAACTAATTCAACCAGTACCATTCTTTATGGCTTTATTTTCTTATAACCCAAATCATGATATTCAATGTTAACTATGATTGCCATATTTTCTGTTAGAATGGAGAGGAATGAGAGAGTGTTAAAATATTGATCAGTATAACTTCAAATATATTCATGTTAAAATGAAGCAGGCATATAAATAAAATAATTCTCTTTTCAGGAATTGGCCAAGCAGTTTTAGGAAGAGACTTCTTATAACTGTGACAGTTTTGCCTGTGTCACTTCTTCTCAAAAGGTATTTTGGTCCTGGATTGAGATTTTCTCTCATTTTCTGAAGGCTTAGGTCCCTAGCACTCATGACTGACTGGTTTGGTCATGATTGTTGTATTAACTTACAAAATTGTATATTTACATGGAAAAAAGCCAAATAAAACCTTCAGATAATTAAAGTCCATTTCTTAGATTAGTATCATAATACTTCTGTATCTCTGTGTGTTTGTGTGTGTGTGTGTGTGTGTGTGTGAGAGAGAGAGACAGACAGACAGACAGACAGACAGAGAGGGAGAGAATGTGTGTGGGTGTGGGTGTGTGCGTGTGTGTGTTCATGTGTGCACACAAGCCTATCTTGCAGCTGGAACTAAAGGAGTAGTGGATGTCTCTGAGCTTTTGTGCTCAAGGCTGCTGCTGTACCATTTGCACCACAGGTCTACTTCCAGCTATTTGGTAGTTAATTGGAGATAAGAGTCTCCAGACTTTCCTGTCTGGGCTGGGTTTGAACTATAATTCTCACATCTCATCCTTGTGAGTTGCTAAGACTAGAGGTATGAGGGACCTGCATCTGGCTTCATAATGCTCTTGACTATATGTAAACACTAGAGAATGAGAATCTCAGAGGGGACAAGAGGCAGATCCAACTTCTACCTTAATTAAAACATCATTGTGCCATTGATGAAGTTATTTTTTCTCTTGGGAACTAAGACATTCAGACAAGTGTTCTCAACTTACAAAAACAGTAAACAATATTTTTGTTAGTAAGTCACCAAGCATGGCATGAACATAGGAATTTAGGCTATAGGAGAAATACTTAGACAAAATATTCGTCACTGATACAGAGCATAATTTATATCTTGAACATGACATTATAAGCTGAAAGAATTGTCACATAATTTTGTATTTTCAGGCACATCTGGATAACATTAAACACAGTACAATGAGGAATTCCAGATAAAATGAGTCCAATACCACATGTAATCTTTTTTTATTTATTTATTTATTTATTTTTGGGTCTGGTCGTGGGGTCTGAACTCTGGGCCTGGGCGTTGTCCCTCAGCTCTTCAGCTCAAGGCTAGCGCTCTACCACTTGATCCATAGCGCCACTTCCGGTTTTTTCATTTTGCTTATGTGGTGCTAAGGAATCGAACCCAGGGCCTCAGGCATGCAAGGCAAGCACTCTACCACTGAGCCATCTTCCCAGCCCCTGTAATCTTTTTTTTTTTTTTTAATTATTTTTTTTATTGTAAAGCTACTATACAGAGGGTTACAGTTACATGAGTGAGGTTATGAGTACACTTCCTCTTGAACATTGTTACCCCCTCCATTGTTTTCCCCCTACCATCCCCTCCCTCCCTCCCTTCCCCGAGGTTCTTTTTTTTTTTTTTTTTTTGATTGTGATTAAATGATTACATAATTTCAAAGTCACAAGTTCATTCTAACTTCCCTGGAGCAAATTGTCTACCACAGTCTGTAATATATAACAGTGTTCACATGTTATATACCATATTTGTGATCAGCAGCATGAGGATATTTAGTAGTGGTTCAACCAGATGAGCGGGAGTTCTTTGTTTCTTAAGTCCTGTTAGTTTTGTCGTATCACCTAACCTTTTGGATTTAGCATCCACTTATGAGGGAGACCATGTACCGTTTGTCTCTTCGTTCTTGGCTTACCTCGCTCAACATGATTCCTTCTAGCTCCATCCATTTCCCTGCAAATGCCATTATTTTGTCATTTCTAATGGCTGCATAATATTCCATTGTGTATAGATACCACAATTTTTGGATCCATTCATCTGTGGTGGGGCACCTAGGTTGTTTCCATATCCTAGCTATTGCGAACAGTGCTGCAATAAACATGGAGGTGCACGTGTCCTTGTATATTGGTTCCTGTTGTTCAGGGTAGATGCCTAGAAGTGGTATGACTGGGTCGTAAGGGAGGTCAATCTTTAGCTTTCTAAGGACCCTCCAGACTGCTTTCCAAAGTGGTTGTATAAGTGTACATTCCCACCAGCAGTGTAATAGGGTTCCTCTTTCTCCACATCCCCTCCAGCATTTGTCGTTGGCTGATTTGTGGATGTGGGACATTCTGACTGGGGTAAGGTGGTATCTCAGGATTGTCTTTATTTGCATTTCCTTCACCACCAGGGATGATGAACATTTCCTCATGTGTTTCTTTGCCATTTTTATTTCTTCATTTGAGAAGTCCCTCTTTAGTTCCCTTGCCCATTTAGTAATTGGTTTGTTAGGTTTGGGAGGGATTAGTTTCTTGAGTTCCCTGTATATACAGGATGTTAACCCCTTGTCTGATATATTGCTGGTAAATATTTTTTCCCAATTAGTTGGTTGTCTTTCTAGCTTAGTTGCGATAGATTTAGCTGTGCAGAAGCTTTTTATTTTAAGGTAGTCCCATTTGTCGAGTCTCTCTCCAACTTGTTGTGACCCTGGGACTCTGTTCAGGAAGTTCCTTCCTGTGCCTATTAGTTCAAGTGTCTCTCCTACTCTGTCCTGCAGTAGTTTCAGAGATTCAGGTTTAATGTTAAGGTCTTTAATCCATTTTGAGTTGATGTTGGTGCATGGTGATAGGCTGGGGTCCACTTTTAGTTTTCTGCATGTGGCTGCCCAGTTTTCCCAGCACCAGCGGTTGAAGAGGCTGTGTTTCTTCCATTGTATGTCTTTGGCTCCTTTGTCGAATATCAGCTGGCTGTAGGCCTGTGGATTTATATCTGGATCTTCTATTCTGTTCCATTGGTCTTCGGGTCTGTTTTTGTGCCAGTACCATGCTGTCTTTGTGATTATAGCTCTGTAGTAGAGTTTGAAGTTCGGCATGGATAGCCCTCCCATATTGTCTTTATCCCCTAGAATTGTTTTGGCTATTCTAGGTCTTTTGTTGTTCCATATAAATTTTTGGACTGTTTTCTGTATTTCAGTGATGTACGTCATTGGGATTTTAATAGGAATTGCATTGAATTTGTATATTAGTTTTGGAAGTATCACCATCTTTACTATATTAAGTCGGCCTATCCAGGAGCATGGGAGGTCTTTCCATTTCCTAGTGTCTTCTGCAAGTTCTTTCTTTAACTTTTTATAGTTCTCATTAAATAGTTCTTTTACATCTTTGGTTAGGTTAATTGCTAAATATTTTATTTTTTGGGAGGTTATTGTGAATGGGGTTGCTCCCTTTATTTCCCTCTCTTCCTGTGCGTTATCAGTGTATAGGAAGGCAACTGATTTTTGTGGGTTTATTTTGTATCCTGCTATTTTGCCGAAGTGACTTATGATTTCTAAAAGTTTGGGGATGGAGTTTTTGGGATCGTGGAGGTATAGTATCATGTCATCTGCAAAAAGGGATAGTTTCACTTCTTCTTTCCCTATGCGGATCCCTTTAATGTGTTTTTCTTGCCTTATTGCCCTGGCTAAGGGTTCTAGGACTATGTTGAAGAGGAGTGGAGACAGTGGACATCCTTGCCTTGTTCCTGTTTTTAGGAGGATTGGTTGTAGCTTTTCCCCATTAAGTATAATATTGGCTATTGGTCTGTCATAAATGGCTTTTATTGTTTTTAGAAATGTTCCTTCTATTCCTATTTTCTCCAGAGCTTTTAGCATGAATGAATGTTGAATTTTATCAAAGGCCTTTTCTGCATCTGTGGCGATAATCATGTGATTCTTGACCTTGGCTCTGTTGATATGCTGGATTACATTTATTGACTTACGTATGTTAAACCATCCCTGTGTCTCTGGGATGAAGCCTACCTGATCATAGTGTATTATTTTTTTTATGTGTTTCTGGATTCTGTTAGCTAGAATCTTGTTAAGGATCTTTGCATCTGTGTTCATCAAGGAGATTGGCCTGTAATTCTCCTTTTTGGTTGGGTCTTTGCCTGGTTTGGGGATGAGTGTGATATTGGCTTCGTAGAATGAGTTTGGGATAGCTCCCTCCTTCTCTGTTTCTCTGAAGAGCTTGAGGAGTATGGGTATTCGTTCTTCTTTAAAGGTCTTATAGAATTCTGCTGTGAATCCATCTGGTCCTGGGCTTTTTTTTGTTGGAAGACTTTTGATAGCTTCCTGTATCTCATTATAGGATATTGGCTTATTTAATTGGTTAACTTCTTCTTTGCTCAGTTTGGGTAACTTGTATTTCTCTAAAAATGCATCCATTTCCGCCAGATTTTCTTCCTTTAGAGAGTATAGCTTTTGAAAGTAGTCTGTTAGAATTGTTTGGATATCTTGGGTACGTGTTGTGATGTTTCCCGTGGCATCCCTAATCCTATTAATATGGGTTTCCTCTCTTCTTTTTTTAATTAATCTTGCCAATGGACCATCAATTTTGTTTATTTTTTCAAAGAACCAGCTTTTTGTTTGGTTTATTTTGGTTATGGTTTTCTGATTTTCTAATTGGTTAATCTCTGCTCTCAATTTGGTTATCTGGCTTCGTCTAGTAGCTTTAGGTCCCATTTTTTCTTGTTTTTCTAGCTGTTTTAGTTGCAACATGAGATTATTTACTTGGTCTGTCTCCATTCTCTTGATGTGGGCACTGAGGGCAATAAATTTGCCCCTCAGGACTGCTTTTGCTGTGTCCCACAAGTTTCTTTGTGAGGTGTTTTCATTTTCATTGAGTTCTAGGAAATGCTTTATTTCTTCTCTGTTCTCTTCTGTTACCCAGGCCTTGTTAAGGAGTGTGCTGTTCAATTTCCATGTATTAGAGAAATTTCTGCGGTATGCTTTGTTATTGAGAGCTAGCTTGATTCCACTGTGGTCAGATAGGATACAGGGGATTATGTCGATCCCTTTGTATTTGCTTAAGTTCCTTGAATGAACTATGATATGGTCTATTTTGGAGATAGTTCCATGAGCTGCTGAGAAGAATGTGTACTGTGTTGTTTTAGGGTGAAATACTCGGTAGATGTCAGTTAATTCCGCTTGAAGTATGGCCTCACTTAATTCGGTAGCTTCTTTGCCAATCCTCTGGTTGGTAGACCTGTCCTTTGGTGAGAGTGGCGTGTTAAAGTCTCCTAGTATTATCGTATTGGGATCTATTTTATTCTGTAAGTTTGAGAGCATTTGTTTAACATATCTGGGTGCACCAATATTTGGGGCATATAAGTTGATGATGGTTATATCCTCCTCTTGGATTGTTCCCTTTATTAATATGTAGTGTCCGTCCTTGTCTTTCTGTACTGATTTTAATGAAAAGTTTATTTTGTCAGATATCAGGATAGCTACACCTGCTTTCTTACTGGGGGCATTTGATTGGTAGATCCTTTTCCACCCCTTCACTCTGAGTTTGTTTGTATGTTTGGCTGAGAGGTGGGTCTCCTGAAGGCAACAGATGGATGGGTCTTGTTTTCTGATCCAGTCCTCAGTTCGTTTTCTTTTAATTGGCAAATTCAGCCCATTTATATTAAGAGAAAGTATAGAGAGATGCATTGTTGTCCCTGCCATTCCGTTTTCCTAAGTTTTTCTTCTTTCCTTTCCTCCTGTGCTTGCTCAGTTAGACTTTGAGTAATGCCTGTTTGGGGCAGGTCCCAGTTCCTGGTTGCTTTCTTCAGGTTGTGTCCCCCCTCTTAGAATTCTTTGTAATGCTGGCTTAATGTTTATGTATTCATTTAGTTTTTCTTTGCTATTAAAAGTTTTCAGTTCTCCATCGAATGTGAATGCTAGCTTTGCCGGGTATATCAGTCTGGGTTGGCAGTTATTGGCTCTCAGGGCTCGTATGGTGCTTTCCCAGGCTTTTCTTGCATTCATTGTTTGTGTGGAGAGATCTGCAGTGATTCTAATTTTTTTCCCGTTGTAGTATAGCTCCTTCTTCATTTTTGCTGCATGCAGTATTGTTTCCTTATTATTCAGATCCATCATTGTTACTATTATGTGCCTAGAAGTGTTTCTCCTGGGATCTTGCTTGTTGGGTGTTCGATAAGCTTTTGTGATGTAGTTAAGATGGTCGTTTTTGAGGTGGGGAAAATTTTCATTGACTATCTTGTTAAATAGGTGTTGCATTCCCTTGCTCTGGAATTCCTCACCTTCGTCCACTCTGATTATGCGAAGGTTAAATTTTTTAGCATTATCTGCTTGCTCTTGAATTTCCCTTTGGTTTAATTTGAGTGATTTTTCCATATCTGTCACTTTTTGGTCCAGTTGGTGTATTCTGTCTTCTGTATCTGACACTCTACCTTCCATTTCATTCACTCTGTTGACCGTGGCTTCTATTGTGGTTTGCATGGTGGAAATGGATCCCTTTATGGATTCAATGTTGGTTCTCAGAGTACTGATCTCACCTCTCAATGAGGTGAGATCAGTATGCATTACCTCTAATTTGGCGTTTATCTCACTTCTTACTGATGTTTGTGCAGCTTCTATTTTTGCATCCAATTTTTGTTTGATATCCTGTATATCTTTTGATAGTTCATCCTTGTGCTCTTTCAATTTCTGATCCATTTCTCGCTTTATTTCTTGAGTCATTGCCTCCAGCAACCCTTGGATGTAGTTTTTGTCTTCCATTCCTGCTTTGCTCCCACTGGGGCTCTCCCCTGCGTGGCTGCTGGCTTTTGAGGTGAGCTTGCTGTCCTGGGTAGTGGTAAACCTTGTGATTTTTCTCTGTGATTTTCGCATGGGGGTTCAGGAGACTGCTCTTCAATCTTGTTTTGGTGTGTCTGTCTTTGCTTGGTTGCTGATTCTGTATTGGTAGAGAGAGTCTGTGCCTGATCTGGATTCTGTTGGGAGCCTATTTCCAGCTGCTATTCACTTAGGATTCTCAGCTCTCTGCTGTAGCAATTCCCGCCTTTGGAAGGGTTGAGCAGCCTAGACTGCTTGTGTTTGCTCCTGCGGGTGCTCTTGGGAAGATCAGATGCTCTGGATGCACTCTCCCAAATACTGGAGTCTGCTATGGGCTCCTGATGTGTTTTTGTTTGTTTGTTTTGGGCTGGTTGTGGGCTTGAACTCTAGGTTTGGGTGCTGTCCCTCAGCTCTTCAGCTCAGGGCTGGCACCCTACCATTTGAGCCACAGCCCCACTTCTGACCCTTTTTGCTTTGTTCAGGTGCCGGTCCCCTGGCCTGGTTCCGGCCCCAGCCTGGAGCGCACTCGTTAGGCCTGTGCTAATGTGTATACCACCTTGGTTATGCAGCCTGGAGGACACAGTTCAAATTTCTTCTACTGTTGGTAGTCTTGACCCAGCGGCACTGTTCCTGGCTTGAGCATTTAAGCTCCCTTCCAGGGGCGCTCTTGCTCTGGCTGGCCAGCAGAGTGTGCTCCACCAGCTGGTGAAGCTCTCGAACAGTTCCCAGTTTTAGTGGGTCCTGTGGTCCGGGTGTTGGGGTAGGGAGTCTAGGTCAGGGTCTGGGGATTCCCTCCAGCTCTGGTCTCCCTTGAGGGATTCACTGTCCCCTGATGGGTACTCACCCTGTAGGTCGTCAGTTGTTGTTGCAGTCCTTCAGTTGTTGTTGCAGTCCGAGTTCAGTTGGGGTGGTTGCGGGCTGGGTTGGGCGGCCCCCCGCCGGGTAGTTGCGATCGCGATTGGGCGGGTGGTCTGCGGACAGGTCCCTTTGTGGCGCTGCTGGTGCCGGGCGGCTTTGGCGGGATGGAGCCTCTCTGCTCCGGTGGAGAGTGAGGGGTGGGGTGGGATCCTCCTGGAGACTCCCGGCTGGTAGGTTTCTCTGTTCCTGGCGATCCGCTGTTCTGCAATCCGGTACCTGGTGATCTGCAAGCAGCCCCCTGTGTCTCTGGGGCTCCGGCAGCCCCCGCCGGGCCGGCTGGCCGGCGGCTTGGCGCACTGCCGCGCGGCCAGTAAAGGTTGGGGGAGGGGTCTTCGCTCTTCTCTGTTCTGAAATTCTTCTTTTCCTCTCTTTGTTTTTTTGTTATTTTCCACCTCTGGTTTTTCTCTGAGTGTTCGTCTTTTTGTTGTTGTCGGTCTCTTGGGGAGATTAAAGGTTGGAACTCGAACTCTCTTTTTGGTTGGAGAGAGCTGTGGCGTTTCCCTACTGCCCCGTCGCCATCTTGGTCCCCCCTCTCCCTGTAATCTTTTTTAAATGAGGTCTTTTACCAGAATAAATACTAACAAGTAGACACGGTTGGCTTATGCATTTAATCCTAGCTATTCAGGAGACTGAAATCCAGAGGATCGAGACTCCAAGCCAGTCCAGGTAGAAAAATCCTTGAGCGTCCCTCCCAAAATAACCATGAAGAAACCAAGGTGGTGGTAGAACTCCAGCTGAGCAAGAACAAGGCCACTCGTTCAAACTCTGCACTGTTAAAAAATATAAACAGTTAAAATAGTGAGAGATCTCCAAAATAAAGAGTTCCTTTATTAGCTGTAAGAATTTAGGCCTTTGATATGTACACTGTTCATGCCCACCTCAATTCAGATGTTAAAGTTCTCACTGGAAAGGTGGTTTTGATATTTGGAGATAGAGCCATTGAACAGTATTAAGGCTTATATGAAGTCATGAGAATGGGGAAATAATGATAGGATTACTGATCATATAATAAGATCCCCTCCATTTTCCTTCCCTCTCTTTCCTCCTCCTTCTCTTCTTTCTCTCTCCACATTCTCCACAGACAAGACAAGCCAAGATGATAGACCTTGTCAGAAGCTTAATCATGGGCTTCACAGCATTCAGACATATAAGAAATAAATTTTATTATGATACCCAGTATATGTTATATTTGATGATCACACAAGTAGACTGATACAATCTTTATTTACTTGGTTCTAAAATGGATTTAAAACTCATTTGAAGAATTAATGGAGACTGTAGATATTTTATGTATACAGTGCCTAGGAACTACTCAGTAAGAGTGATAATGCTACACAAAGAATTATGGATGAGGGGGGAGATGGGAAGGAATGGGAAGGAGAAACAAAGGAGGAGGCAACAATGCTTGACAAGAAATGTACTCATGGAGAGGTTCTGGGAAGATGGAAGAAGAGAAGCTGGAGGTTAAACAAGCTCTCAAATAGAAAGCAGTTTTAGTGTTCCAGTGATCAATCCTAGGCAGGAGAATTTCACCAAGTGTGCCATCACAGTACAGAGAGTTTGCCCAGAGAAGGAAAATCCGGGCAAGGAGACAGACCTGAACACTTGCCGGTAGCCATGGCTGCAGCAGCAAGAGTGGCGGCAGCAGCCGTAGTTGACATACAAACAACACAGAGAGTCTGGGACAAAGGCGCCAGAAACAGTGGGCAAGTGGATTCTAATCAACACCAGCAAGAACTGAGAAGGAGCAGATATCTTCATCCTGTGGATCGCAGACCAGAGACTACCCAAGAACCAAGACTCCTGCATAAGTAGAACGCTGACATCCTCACTCCTTGTCAGGGAGCAGAGGAGGGAAGGCAGAACAAGCCAGAAAAACATAAGAAAAGTGGCAAGTCCGGGTATCTCAACTCCCACTCATGATAATCCGGTGACAGAACAGTTAATGAATAATCCAGAGGAGAGTTCCCAAAAAGCTCTACAAACACTACTGGTAAACATGGTGAAGGAAAAGAGTGACAACTTGCAAAGGACTCAGTGTGAGCATGATAGAGAGAGGAGGAAAACCAAAGATCAATATAGGAAACTCATGAGCATGAGGAATCTACTCCAAGATTGATACAGGACTTGCGTGAGCAGGTTGAGAACACTAAAAGAGAAATAAAGGAATGGCATGAGCAGGCTGAGAACAGTCAAAGGGATAGACAGGAATTGTGAGAGCAGGCTGAGAACAGACAAAGAGAAAGTCAGGAATGGAGTGAGCAGGCTGAGAACAGTCGAAGAGAATTACAGGAATTGCGTGAACGTGAGGGAACTATTCAAGAGTAATACAGGAATTGTGAGAGTGGGATGAGAATAGACAAAGATCAATAGGGGAACTCATGAAATCCATAAAGAGAGAGCTGAAAGAATTCAGAGAGACCACAAAGGGAATGCTGAATGGAGCCCAACAGAAGGAATGGGAGTCCAAGGAAACCATAACCAATATCCTAAGTGATTTGAGAATAAACACTGAACACCAAATTAAGGAAGAAAAGAAGTTCATACAAGATCTAAAACAAAGCTCCAATAAAGAATTTGAAGTCATCAAAGCTGATCAAATATAAGGCAAAGAAATAAAAAAGTAGAAAGTCTTGACAGTAGGTTAGACCTTGCAGAAGATCAAATCTCCGGGATTGAAGACAGTCTAGATTTTATAGAGGAAGAACATACAACTATCCAAGACACATCCAAGAAATATGATACGTCTATTCAACATTTGGAAGACACCATCAGAAGGCCTAATCTGAGGATAATGGGAGTAGAGGAGCACCTAGAGACAGAAGTAAATGGTCTAGGAAATTTGTTTAACAGGATCCTAGTAGAGAACATCCCAAACACAAAAAAAGATAGGCCTATTCAGATACAAGAAGCTTTTAGAACCCCAAATAGACCAGACTGGAGCAGGACATCCCACCGTCTCACTATAATCCAAACAGGATCAATTCAGACCAGGGAAAAGAGCCTTAAAACTGTCAAGGAGAAAAGATCAACTACCTATAAAGGGAAACCAATTAGAATCGCTTCAGGAGAGACAATTAAAGCAAGAAGAGCCTGGAATGATGTATGCCATATACTACTCATAACCGAAGGTCAAATAAAAACCTTCCATAGCAAAGAAAAATTGAAACAATATATCTCCACCAAACCAGCCCTACAAAAGATACTTAAATATGTCGTACACATAGAAAACCAACAAGACCACAATAAAGGCCAGGAAACCACACCCAAACTGAGAATCCAAGATCCATAGGAAGAACCCAGTTGCCTCAGCCCCCAAGAAAGTGGATAAAATGGCAGGAACTCCAAAATATTTCTCAGTCTTAATACTCAACATTAACGGACTTAACTCTTCAATTAAGTGACATAAACTGTCTAGTAGGATTAAAAAGCAAGATCCTTCCATCTGCTGCCTTCAGGAGTCACAGCTTGCCCATAAAAACAACCACATTTTGAAAGTAGAAGGCTGGAACAAAATCTACCAAGCAGATGGCCCCAATAAACATGCAGGAGTTGCAATCCTAATATCAGATAAAACAGACTTCAAATTAAAATTCGTGAGAAGAGATAAAGAAGGTCGCTACATACAAATTAACGGATCTCTCCTTCAGGAGAATATTACAATTCTCAATCTCTATTCTCCAAACAACAGAGCACCCAAATTTATCCAAGAAACACTACCTTCCCTCAAAACTCAAATAGATCCAAAGACATTTATTGTCAGGGACTTTAACACACCACTATCCCCACTAGATAGATCAATTCGGCAAAAACTCAACAGAGAAAACACAGATCTAAACAACTGCATAGATCAACTCGATTTAACAGACATCTACAGAATTTTTCTCCCAGCAGCATCAGAATACACTTTTTTCTCAGCAGCACATGGAACATTTTCCAAAATAGACCACATTTGAGGTCACAATGCAACCTTGTCCAATTTCAGAAACATTGAAGTTATACCTTGCATTCTCTCAGAACACAAGGAAATAAAATTAGAACTCAACATCAAAAGCCACCAAAGAAAGTCCTCTAACACATGGAGGCTGAACAACACACTGTTGAATCACGAGTGGGTCATGGAAGAGATTAGAAATGAAATTCAAATGTTCATGATACTCAACAAAAATGAGCACACAAATTACCAGCTCCTGTGGGACACAGCACAAGCAGTACTCAGAGGCAAGTTTATAGCTCTGAGTTCCTACATCAACAAATTGGGTAGATCTAAAACCAACAATTTAATGAGACATCTTAGCTTCTTTGAGAAAGAGCAGCAAGGTAAACCCCAATCCAGTAGACAGAAAGAAATAATTAAAATTAAATCAGAATTAAATGAATTAGCATCCAAAAAACCGTAGAAAGAATCAACAAAACAAAGAGTTGGTTCTTCAAAAAAATTAACAAAATTGACAGACCCTTAGCAAAAATTGTCCGAAAAAAGTACAGAACACACCCAAATAAATAAACTCAGAGAAACAACCACAGAAACAACCTCACACCACAGAAACAACCAAGATTTAGAACATTATAAGTGAATACTTTTCAAACCTTTATGCTAATAAGTTTGAGAACTTGGCAGAAATGAACCTTTTCCTAGCAAATATCGACATGCTGAAACTAAACCAAGATGAGTTAAACTGTTTTAACAGGCCCGTATCAAGCATTGAAATAGAAACAGCAATAAGAGACCTCCCATCTAAGAAACACCCAGGACCAGATGGTTTTACAGCGGAATTCTACAAAGTCTTCAAAACAGAGCTCACCCCAATACTCCTCCAACTCTTCAATGAAATAAAAAGAGAAAGCTCACTACCGAACTCATTCTATGAAGCCATCATTACCCTCATCCCAAAACCAGGCAGGGACTCATCAAAGAAAGAGAAATAGAGACCCATTTCTTTGATGAACATTGATGCAAACTTCTCCACAAAATTTTGGCCCATGGACTTCAACAATTCATCCAACAAATCGTACACCATGATCAAACAGGATTTATTTCAGGGATGCAAACTGGTTCAATATATGCCAATTAATTAATGGAATTCATCACATCAACAAGAACAAGGATAAGAACCACATGGTTATCTCAATAGATGCAGAAAAAGCATTTGGCAAGATCCGACACCCCTTTATGATGAAGGTTCTGGAAAAATTAGGAATCCATGGAGCATTCCTCAATACAATAAAGGCTGTATATGACAAACCTACAGCCAGCATTATACTTAATGGTGAAAAACTAAAGCCATTTCGTCTTAACTCAGGAACGAGACAAGGATGCCCACTCTCTCCATTTCTCTTCAATCTAGTATTAGAATGCCTAGCTACAGCAATAAGACAAGATACAAACATAAAGGGTATCCAAATAGGGAAAGAAGAAATAAAACTCTCCCTCTTTGCAGATGACATGATTTGTATTTAAAGAATCCCATTGACTACAGTCCCAAATTATTCAAGCTGATTCAAAACTTTGGCAAAGTTGCAGGTCATAAAATTAACCCGCAAAATTCAATGACTTTTCCGTATGCCAACAATGAGGAATGCGCAGCTTAAATCAGGAAAGCAACTCCATTCATAATAGTCCCACAAAAAATAAATACCTAGGAATTAACTTAACCAAAGAAGTGAAGGACCTCTATGATGAAAACATTAAAAATCTGAAAAAGGAAATCAAAACAGAACTTAGAAAGTGGCAAAACCTCCCATGCTCCTGGATTGTAAAGATCAACATCGTGAAAATGGCAATATTTCCCGAGGATATCTATAATTCAATGCAAAATCTATCAATATTCCAAACTCATTCTTCAAAGAAATAGAAGAGGCAATCCAAAAATTCATATGGAAAAATAAAAGACCCTGAATAGCAAAAACGATCTTTAACAGAAAGAACAGTGCTGGAGGAATATCAATACCAAAGTTCAAACTCTACTACAAAGCCATAGTAATAAAAACAGCTTGGTACTGGCACAAGAACAGACCTCAGGACCAATGGAATAGAATTGAAATCCCAGAAATGAACCCACAGACCTATTGCCATCTATTCTTCAATAAGGGAGCTAAAAAAATAGAATGGAAGAAAGACACCCTCTTCAGTAAATGATGCTGGCAAAATTGGTTAACTACTTGTGGAAAACTAAAGCTAGAACCTTATATATCACCCTGCACTAGAATAAACTCCAAATGGATCAAAGACATCGGAGTAGAAGCAGACACTCTGAAAATATTACAGGATGGATTCGGAGAAACCCTAGGTCTACTTTGCACTGGCTGAAATTTTCTTAATAGAGACCCAGAAATACAACAAATCAAAGAAAGGTTGGACAAATGGGATTTCATGAAATTGCAGAGCTCATGCATGGCAAAGGATATAGCTAGCAATGTCAATAGAAAGCCAACAGATTGGGAGATCTTCACTATCCATACAACAGACAAGGGTTTCATATCTAAAATATCCCTGGAACTCAAAAAACTAAATCCTCCAACAACAAATCCTCAAAGACAACTTCCCAATACATAAGTGGGATAAAGACTTAAAGAGAAACAAACGTCTCTGAAGATGAAAGAAGATTGCGAATAGATACATGAAGAAATGTTCAACCTCCTTAATCAAAACAACATCGACATTCCAACTCATATCAGATAGAATGGCTATAATCAAGAACTGTAATAACAACAGATGCTGGAGGAGATTTGGACAGAAGGGAACCTTACTGTCTTTTTGGTGGGAATGTAAACTTGTTCAGCTACTTTGGAAAGTAGTATGGATGTTCCTCAAAAGACTCCATATAGAGCTTCCCTTTGACCCAGAAATCCCACCTTTGGGCAAATACCCAAAGGGTCACAAACAAGACCATATTAAAGCTACTAGCAAATCTATGTTTATTGCAGCATTATTTACCATAGCTAAGATATGGAACCAATCCAGATACCCCTCAGTAGATGAATGGATCAAGAAACTATGATATATATGCTCAATGGAATTCTATGCCTCCATCAGAAAGAATGACATTACCCCATTTGTTAGGAAATGGAAAGATGGAAAAATTATATTAAGTGAAGTAAGCCAGCCCAAAGTAAGATAGGTTCCATGGTTTCCCTTATTTGCAATAACTAGTATATGTCTGAGACAAGCAGAAACGGTCAGATAAGTTGATGTTCAGTGAAATGAACCCCAAGATAAGTATCAAAAGATTTTTTCTTTCATGCGATTGTTTCTAACATATTTATAAGATGATTTCTTTGTTGCTTTGTATGCCTCTCCCTCGTGTTATCACCTCTGCTTTCACTGTATTTGATGCTGGTATAATTTGTGAAGAAGAAGGGAATAAAACAAATTGTTTAAATAGGAATACAGGTGGACCCATTGCAACAATGAGATGTACAAGTCGTTATGTTGCAAAACGAACTTTACAGCTTTGGGGGGGGGGAGCTGGGGGAGTGGGAGATGGGAAGGGATGGGAAGGGGAAACAAAGGAGTAGGCCACAATGCTTGATAAGAAATGTACTCATCCCTCCCCCACAGTATAACCCCTGCTTTCACTGTATTTGATGTCGGTATAATTTGTGGAGGGGAAGGGGAAAAACAAGTCGTTTAAATAAGGATACAGGTGGACCTGTTGCAACAATGAGAAGTACAAGTTGTTATGTCGAAAACAAGCTTTACAACTTTGGTGGGGGGGGGGAGGATTGGGTGGGGAGGTGGGGGGGGGGAGGCTGGGAAGGGATTGGAAGGGTAAACAAAGGAGGAGACTACAATGCTGGATAAGAAATGTACTCACTATCTTGCCCATGTAATTGTAACCCCACTGTACAATATTTTCACAATTAAAAAAAACAGCAACATAAAAAACGTACTCATGGGGCTGGGAAGGTGGCTCAGTGGTAGAGCGCCTGCCTTGCATGCATGAGGCCATGGGTTCGATTCCTCAGCACCACATAAGCAAAAAGAAAAAAAAAGCCAGAAGTGATGCTGTGGCTCAAGTGGTAGAGCGCTAGCCTTGAGCTGAAGAGCTGAAGGACAGCGCCCAGGCCCAGAGTTCAAGCCCCACGACCAGACCAAAAAAAAAAAATTAAAAAAAAAAAAAAACGTACTCATTATCTTGCCCATGTAATTGTAACCCCTCTGTACTGTATTTTCATAATAAAGAAAAGAAAGAAATACAAATCACACACACACACACACACACACACTAAGAATTATGGATGCCGGATATGTTTTTTTTTTCTTCTTCGTCATTTAGATCTCTTACTTCTTCATGTGACTGGTACTTACTTTACTCTGTCACCTCATTTCCTATGGATTTTTTTGACTATTTATGTGGATTTATATTACTTTGATCTGTGCTATTTACAATTTCTTTATTTTAATTTCCTACCTGGCCCCTTAGTCGTCACTAATCAGACTCTGCTTTAACGGACTATTGGATTGCCTTCTAATGACATACAAAATATCTTGAGTACTTATTGAAAATCTGAGAGTACTTTTAAGATGATTAATGCTTCATATTTTCATAAATATTTCATGGCTTACTCCTTTTTTAGCCTTCTCAAACCTTAGCAACTACTATAGTTACTGTCATTTCCTCATCTTTAGAAATCTGCATATAATTAATGCTGTTACTATTCAAGATCTTTTGATTCTAGTGCTTGCCTTCTGAAACAAATATATTCTCATGAATACCTTTGTACATTAGAGATCATTTAGAATGCCTATAAAAGGTGTCGGAATACCTACTCATACAACTTTCAAAAGTCTAAATGCTTGACCACCAAAAAATATGTATATTGTTTCAAATTGTTTATAGGTATTTTGAAGCAATATTACCTCCCAAATCAATTCCATTTCAAAATATTTATATGAAGTCGTAATTTCTAGCTTAACTTACATGCTATCCATTCTCATAAATTAGAATGAAGTGACAGTTTGAAAAAAAAATATGGAAAAGCAAGACAGGTGGAGTAAGTCTTGACTTCTACACTGAACTAAACCTGATCTCTACCAGTGAGTTAAAGCACACTATCCTTCACATGTTGTCCAAGTTTAACGGAGATATGTCATAACAGAGCATTTTTCATATATCATGTTAATGACAAATTGAGCTTAATAGCAATGCTGATGAGCTCATAATCAACTCTCTATTGAGCATCATGTACTTTTTACTCATTTTTGCCAATGCAATTAGTGTGAGCCTACCTATAATATTTTTGTGGCACATGGATTGATATATGGTCTATTTTAAGCTTTCTGTAAAAAATCATAAATTATTATCTATATGTTACCATATACTCTTATATGTTTCAGCAGACACATCACTCAATATGGGTTTTCCAAAGATTTTTTATTATAGAATTCATTATCACATAGAATTGACATAATAGTGGCTTTCTTTTGAGCTTGTACATTTATGCATATATTCATTCTAATATCTCATTATAGTGTGATCATTACTAGATCACAGCAGCAGACTTTCACTGAAGTTATCAATTATGAGATAGTTAACATCATTGCAACTACAGAATAAATTACACAGAAAAACAGTATTTTAAAAGAATCTTAAAATTCTGATAAGTTTGTACTGTTTATGCTTAGTAATTGTTTTGTTTAAAAAATTTGTCTATCTTTCTTAATTCAAAATGTCCCCCAAAGACAGTATTCTGCATATAAAAAGCAACCTGGCAACTTAGACAATTTCACTTTTTTAAAGGGAACCAATTTTCAATGGAATTTTGGCAAAATATTTAAAAGCTAGTGATTTAATAGCTTTACACTATTCTGACATTTATAATTTTATGTTAATTTTTAAAATAGCTAGTCTCCTAGAGACTAGGAAAGGAATATCATACTTCTGCCCATAAGCTGAGGAAAAGAAGAGTCTTCTCTCTACATGTAGCCATAGCACAGAGGACTCTGGTATAATGAACTTTCACACATCTTACAATCATAAGAGGTAGAAAAGTGCTTTATTATCAAAAAAAAATAGTATCCTTTATCTTTGTAAGGAATTATCATAGCAGAAACATAAAACAATTATGAATAATATACAAAAGATTCTAGTAGGAAAAGAAAGCAATATACAATAACAAAAGACAATTTAAATAGAGAGAAGCATAGAATTTATTTTGTTGGTCATGGGGCCTGAACTTTTGGCCTGGAGGCTGTCCCTCAGATCTTCAGCTCAAGGTAAGTGCGCTACCACTTGAGTCACAGCACCACTTCCAGCTTTTTCTGTTTATATAGTACTGAGGAATTAAACCCAGGGCCTCATGCATGCAAGGTAAGCACTCTACCACTAAGCCACCTTCCGAGCCCAAAGAATTTTTATAATACCATAAACTGAAACAAAAAATAAATTCAGACTGCTTCTGACAAGTTCATTAGTTGAAACATTGAAAAGAATGTCAAAGAACTGTAGAACAATTACAAAAAGTACACTAAATATAATGTGCATATTGAAGAAAGAAAGAAAGAGAGAGAGTGAAACAAAGAAAGAAAGAAAGGAAAGAAAGAAGGAAAGGAAGAAGGAAGGAAAGAAAGAAAGAAAGAAAGAAAGAAAGAAAGAAAGAAAGGAAGGAAGGAAGGAAGGAAGGAAGGAAGGAAGGAAGGAAGGAAGGAAGGAAGGAAGGAAGGAAGGAAGGGAAGAAGGAATGAAGGAAGGGAAGAAGGAATGAAGGAAGAAAGGAAGAAAGAGAGAAAAAAGATGAAATATTTGAAGCAATGATTGATAATCTCCTAAAATTAGTGACAGATACCAATCTCAAATTCAAGGAGGATTGAAGAATATCAAGCTAGACTAATGCCTATCTGAAATAGATCTAGATATACCTAACCTAGAATTCTGTACTATATGAAAAGATGATTTAAAACTTTCTCAGATAGCAAAAGTCAGAAAAAAAACACCCAAAACTTGTTGCTGATATACCTATCATGGAATAAATGTACATGAATAATTCAGATAGAAAGTATGTAAGATATACCAGAAATGTAGATCCTTATAAACAAAAAAGCACCAGGTCAAGATAACTAAAATAAATTAAATTAAATTATATTTTTTCTTACTCAAATGTATCTAAAGTCAACAATTTGTGCAAAATAATAGCAGTAAAATTTCATTTGATTACATATATGAATATATATGATAGAGAGACAGAAATTCATACATACATATATGCATGTAAGTGAAATGAATCATGTAATGAAACAACGGGTAAGACAGAAATTAAAACTTTTTATTATAATGTATATGGTGTGTGCAATACCTATGAAATAGTATTTCTGAGGATTAATCATAAATGTATTTGTTTAATTATAGAGACACTACTAAAAATACAAAAGTGAAGAATAATACGCAAAGAAAAAATCACTCCTGTAATCCTAGCTACTCAGGAGGCTGAGATCTGAAGATCAAGGTTCAAAGCCAGCCTTGGCAGAAATGTCCGTGGGACTCTAGTCTTCAATTTAGCACCAGAAAAACAGAAGTGGTGCTGTGGTTCAAGTGGTAGAGCGCTTGCCTTTAGCTCAAGAGTGCAGGGACAGCACCCAATCCTAGAGTTCAAGCCCCAAAACCAAAAAAAAAAAAGAAAGAAAATATATAGTATATTCAATTAATTCATTTAGAACCACATAAGTCAAGGGAAAAAAAAGAAGAAAAATATGATCCAAGATCAAGGGAAACAGACAAAAGTAAGTAATAGTAATATAGCTATTAATTCAACTACATAAATAATCACTTTAAATGTCAGTATTCTAAATATACAAGTTTGAAAATATAGATTGTCACAAAGGGAAAAATAGGACCCAGATATGTTTTATCTATATAACAAAATTGTAAGTAGAAAGACACATGTGTTGTTGAAATAAAAAGATAGGATAGAGAAAATTGTATTAAGCTAACAGTAACAAGAAGAAACCAGTATAGTACAGTAATTTTGAACTAGGCCCTGAGAGGAGACTCTAGCTGGGACAGCTTCTTTACAGGTTTTGTTTTTGTTTTAGGGATTATAGAAAAAAACAAAAACCTTGGCTCCAACCAGCCCAGTTCTTGGAATGAAAAGAATGCCTCTATGTCCCCCTCCCCTGAACTTAACCCACCTTCATTGTTTTGTTAAAGACTGACCCATTAAACAGCTAGCCAGTAATCCAGCTCACGCTGGCTTGCTGGCCACATCCCTAGTTTACTATAAACTCTACCTTTTTCACATGCTTATGTTAAACTCCACTAAACTCCTTTGTGTATGTTTACCTTAAGCTCTGCTTTGCCATTGAATTCGCAAGTCATTTAAACCAAAAGTGATAGGCTGGTTTAAACAGCCATTATTGTGACAAAGCATAACCTCACTGGCCACCTGCATGTGGTCTGGTATGACTGTGCAATCTTTTGGGTGTGTGAAAATCTCATTGGTCACCTACTTGACCAGGCTTCACCTTGTGATTTTTGCCTTTAAAAACCTAAGCACGTGGGCCGCTCGGGGTCGCAGTATCAGCTCCCGAGCCTGAGCTGTGGCCCTGGCCGGTCAGTGTAGGAACCTTCTCAATAAAGTTGCTTCTTTAATATCAACTTTGTTGCTGTGGGCTCTGTCACTCCGGACGACTAGGTGGGCTTGCCTGCCTGAGAAGGAGTCTTCCTACTACAATTTCAGAAAAATCAGACTTAAGAGTAAAGACATTCTTCAGAGACAAAGGCTATTATGTAAGAATAGTATGGATAGTTTCCAAGAAGATATATTAAGAAGATATAATAATGTTAAATGTATATATGCATATATATGGTTTGAACAAGCATTAATGTACATGAAACAGTAAATGATGGAAATGCAAGATATAGAGTTGAATCTAATATAATATTTAGAGGCATGAGTACATCTCTTAAAAATGAGATCTACATTCAAGAAGTGAATAAAGACATAATGGCAACAATTTTAAAAGATTAGTATAGATTTTGTTAACTTTTTAAAACAATGAAATAATATCAATAATTCTATAAACATAAATTTGATAAATAGCATGAAATATATCAATTCCTTGAAAGATATAATCTATCATAACTTGTACAAGAATAAATAGATAACGTTAATATCCCTTTATCTATTTTTTATTGTGAAAATACCATACAAAGAGTTTACAATGACATGGGCAAGGTAATGAGTACATTTCTTATCAAGCATTGTTGCCTCCTCCTTTGTTTCCCCTTTCCATCCCTTCCCGTCCCCCAAATCCCCCCCACTCCCACGCAAAAGTAGTAAAGTTGTTTTTCAACATAAAGTCTTGTACATCTCATTGTTGCAATGTCCACCTGCATCCCTATATAAACAATTTGTTTTTTCCCTTCCTCTCCACAAATTATATCAACATCAAATACAGTGAAAACAGAGGCTATACCGTGGGAGAAGGACATACAAAGCAACAAAGAAATATCTTATAAATATGTTAGAAACAATACCAAGAAAGAAAAAAACATCTGAGTCCTTAGCTTGGGGTTCATTTCGCCTAACATCAACTTATCTGACCGTTTCTGCTTGTCTCAGACATATACTAGCTATTGCAAATAAAGGAAACCATGGGACCTAGGTTTCTTTGGGCCTAGCTTACTTCACTTAATATAATTTTTTCCAATTCTTTCCATTACCTAACAAATGGGACAATGTCATTCTTTCTGGTGGATGCATAGAATTCCACTGTGTGTATATACCATATTTTCTTATCCATTCATCTACTGAGGGGCATCTGGGTTGGTTCCATATCTTAGCTATGGTAAATAATGCTGCAATAAACATAGTTGTGCTGGGAGCTTTAGTATGGTCTTGTTTGTGATCATTTGGGTAAATGCCCCAAAGTGGGATTGTTGTGTCATAGGGTAGCTCTATGTGGAGTCTTTTGAGGAATCTCCATACTGCTTTCCAAAGTGGTGGAACAAGTTTACACTCCCACCAACAATACAGTAGGGTTCCCTTCTGTCCACATCCCCTCCAGCCTCTGTTGTTATTAGAGTTCTTGATTACACCCATTCTAGCTGGGGTGAGGTGGAATGTCAATGTTGTTTTGATTTGCATTTCTTTTATGGCTAGAGAGGTTGAGCATTTCTTCATGTGTCTATTGGCCATCCTTCTTTCCTCTTCAGAGAAGTTTCTCTTTAAGTCTTTCGCCCACTTATTTGTTGGGCATCTGTTTCTTTGATTAATAACCTACCAAAAGAGAAATTATCACTCTTACATGGAATGACTGATATATACTAGGAAATTTTAAAAAATAAAGTTGTACCAATTCTGTACATCTGTTTTAGGGATAAAGCCAGAAGGAATGCTCTTTTAAAGAGTATTCTTGATAAAAAAAATAAATAATTAAAAATATATTAAGTAATATATTTATTAATTAATAAATAATTAATTAGAGCAAAAATTTTATAGATCGTTAACTTTATTTAATAAAATATAGAAATCCTAAAGTATATATTAGTATACCAATACCAATAATGTATAAAATATTCTCTATGAGCAGGTAGGATTCATCATGTTATTCAAACTTATTGTGAAATTTGAAAATTAAGCCATCTCATAATGAAAAATAATTTATGTTTATATCAACAGGTTTAGAAAATCATTTGATAAAAAACAATATTTATTTGAAATAAAACAGTTAACTTGGAGTAAAGGATAAGTTCTTCAACTTAATGAACATCTATATACAACGTACAAGGATAATCATATTTAATGGGGTAATTTATCTTACATGAAACTTATACATGAGTTTTTATAAAAGCTTTATTCACAATCACTAAAACTTGGAAAGAATGAAGAAATATTTCAGTAGTTAAATAGATAATGTTTAAAGCATGCAAACAATGGAATATTAATATTCTGTATTGAAAATAAGCCAACAAGGCATGAAAAAAATTGGAAAATAGTCAACACATATTAATGAGTGAAAGAATTCAGTTTCTAAAGACTACATATAATATGATTTGTTGTATGATGTTCTGGAAAAGTTTAAATATAATTGGTTGAACATAGTATTCTTAAACATGGAAACTACTATATCACAGATGGATAGATAGATAAATATTTTATGTACTATATGTATCATCTCTCTCTCTATGTATATATGTATATACATATATGTACTCCTTCACAGATCCATGCCATTAGACATTTGTTCATAGACATAGAATATCATCAGGTATAAACTCTACTATAACTTACAGATGCTGGGGAATAGTGATGTGCCAGTGTGAATTCACTGCTTATGACAATGTGTTATTCCAAGGAATAATTTTGATATTGGGAGTCTGGGTGTATGTGCAAGTTGAAAGCATAATGACATATCTCTCTACATTCTGCTTACATTGCTATGAACCAAAGTTCTTCTTCAGGTCTACTGTATTTGTCCTTTTGCATCACCATAATGAAATATTCCTGGTAATTAATTTATAAAGAGTAAACACCAAATTGGAATTACAGTTTAGAAGTTCCAGTTCATGATCAAGTGATCACTGAGCTTTGGTTATCAAATCAACATAAAAGAGTGGGATGTTGCATCCACATCACATTCAATGGCATATCCCCAATACCCTAAAAACATCTACGTAGGCTCCACCTTTCAAACAGCACTACCCTGGGATACATTTAAACAATACAATCTATTTAAGAGATGGAAAAAGAGCAAGCAAGCGAGTGAGCGAGAGAGGGACACACACACACACACACACACACACACACACACACACACACACACACACAGAGAGAGAGAGAGAGAGAGAAAGAGAGAGAGAGAGAATGTATAAATTGTTTGGCACATAGATGCCCAATTTACTCTAAATTCTTCATCCCTATTTTAGCTCATGTAGTCCAATTGGCCATTTTACTTACCTATATAGGCATGAATTACTTTCATGATGCAATTAATTTGAATTTGTTTTTAGGCAGAAAGGAGAAACCTGGATGGTAGGCAAAAACTACTTTCATTCCAGTTTCCTAGAATGCTGTCATCACTAGCTGGTACAACACCACCCTAATCTTTCTTGTTGAGATTTGCCAAGTAGCTAATGTTCTCATTCATCCAACCAATAAAAAACACATATTCATTCATTTGGATCTATAAAACAATATATTCCTAATTCTTCAGATATTTGAACTCAAGTTGTATGAATAGGACATTTGCAAAAGTGCCCTTTATAACGTGAGCTGGAATACATTTAAAGTTCCCTCTTAACAGACAGATTTGAACCTAATCTTTGCCAGAGCAGCTAACAGCTCTATTAGGAAGGAACTAATGTATACATAACTATAGCACAAGTTTAAGTTGACAGATATTAGGAGGTAGCTCAGTATGATTATTAAAAACTATCACTAAAACAAATTTGGATTTATTTATCCTTTATTCAAATTTTGTCATTTCTTAGTGTACAATGATAGGTTATTTATCTCTGATAAGTCTGTTTCATCATCTGTAAAATGGAGATAGAAGTACCCAGTATTATTGTTAAGAAGTTCAATATAGATAAAAGATACAATGAATAGCTTAGTAAATATCACACGCTTTTAAATGAATTGCTATGAAATGATATGATCTCAGTTTTATCATGAATCAAGACAGAGAGCTCATATTGAGATATGGAAAAGAGGGAAATCTTTATAAAGAAGATTGCATGTACTGGGAATCTTCTTGGTTTCTCCTGTCTTTCTCATCCCTCATTTTCTGAAACTAATCTCACTGATACCTTCTATATTCAGGCATAGGTCTGTCCCATTTTCTGAGCCAATATCAACTGGAACTGGATGAGTATCAGTAATTTAACCTCAGTAGCTAGTGCAGCATCTGAAAATAATTTTTCTCAGCCTTGATTCTAGTGTTCCAATTATAACCAACCCCTTCCTTCCTTCTTGTTTCTTAAGTATATATTTGATTAGAGTCTCAGAATGTGTCTAAGTATGTTAAAAAAGTGGATCATTACATTTTTTCCATTTTCCTGTAGGACTGATGTACTGATGGTGTTTAAATGTGAGCAAAGTTGTTGTAAAACATGTTCTTGCTTATATTGCTAAAGCAAGCCTGAATTCTTTCATCATGAGTGAGAAGATAAAACTGTACCAAAGGGCACAGAGAAAGTTGAGTTTTTGTCATTTATTTTACTATGTAAGTTTAAAAGATAATTAGTATGAGCAACACATTTCACAGAGTAGATATGATGGAATTACCATAAGGGAAGGTTTGAAAATGGAGAAGGAAGAAACTAAATAACCTATTTCTAAATGCTAACAGCTTTAGAGAAGGGCTATAAGAAAAAGTAAGCTCTGCAAAAATAGATCTGGATTGCAATCATATTCATGTTCTGGAAGTTGTGAGTTGGAATTGTGCCTTACTGCCATTGACCTTCCTTGCTGACTTTATTTTAAAAATAGAGAAAGAAATCAGAACTCTATATACAGTCTTCTCTTTTGAACACATAGCATTTTTCCTAGATAAGATTTGAGTTTATGTATGAGGCAGGATGGCAATGTAATTTTGGGTTTCCTCCGACTTGCTTACTGTATACTGGATCCTGCATTCTGTAACTTTTCTCTTTGCCAGTGTTTAACATGTCTTTGTATGCCTTGAGCTTAGAATTAAGAGGAAAACATATTTGTTATCTCCTTAGTAGTATTATAAGCTCCTTGAAAGCAGAGAATATAATTTTAAAGTTTGTGTATTCTGTACAATGTCTATTTCACACAATGTATTCAACAAACTTATCTTGATTGCTACATTTCTAGTAATAAGAGTTTACATCTATTACAGGTCTACTAAAATCAGGGCAAACAAGTCATTATTCTAAATATTTGCAATAATTCATTAATAAAACAGAAGTTTCAAGAAGTAAACAACCTCATAATTTTCCTTTTTATTTGCATAAAGAAATCAAACAGCTAGTGAAGTTTACAGACAAGATTTGAATCTGTCTGTTCACTATGAACTCTCTTCACTTAACCATCATACACTACTCCGAGTGCTCCTTTAACACTCTATCATTACTGACATCATGTTGTGAATTGATTTAGCGTATCATATTTCACTAAAGTATTTGCAGTTTGTACGACAGAGTTAAAGAGCATATAAGCTAAAGAAATCAATCTGCAATGATTGATTTTCAGGCACAAACTAGAGGAGGTACTGAGGCAATGTTTTTGCACTATTTTTCCACGTGTGGTATAGATTGTATCACTCAAATGCTTCAGCAGAAAAGCCTAGTAATAATAACTGCCCAAGTTCGGAAAAAGATAGAGAAATAAAATAAGAATTTTACTATATAATACTGGAACATTTAAGGTAACTTTTTTTTTTTGTTTTTGTTTTTTGTTTTTTGGGTCCAGTCATGGGGCCTGAACTCTGGGCCTGGGCGCTGTCCCTCAGCTCTTCAGCTCAAGGCTAGCGCTCTACCACTTGAGCCACAGCGCCACTTCTGGCTTTTTTCTTTTTGCTTATGTGGTGCTGAGGAATCAAACCCAGGGCCTCAGGCATGCAAGGCAAGCACTCTACCACTGAGCTACCTTCCCAGCCCTAAGGTAACTTTTTTAAAATATAAAATTTGATACCTTTTTGTCTTTCTCACCATGTTATAATCTCTCATTCTCACTGCTTATTTTGTGTTTTCCAGAAGTAGTGCGTATATATATATATATATGTATATATATATATATATATATATATATATACATATATATATATATATAGTTTATCTGCATATAAATGGGAGCCACACAATTGTAACAACTATACATTGTTTCCTGTACTTACCACTGTGCTGAATTTTATATTGTTTCCCCGTTATTAAATACATCAGAATTCCTAAAAAGAACTCCAAGGCATCTTGGTGCATTATTGCTAACATATAGATTCTAATTGCTGGTTTTATGTAACAGTCTGGCATCTTTCTTTCTATTTTATATATATATATATATACATATATATACATATATATTTATATACACACACATAATACATATATAAGCTCATGTGTGTGTGTGTGTGTGTGTGTGTGTGTTTTGTTTTAGTATGATAAGATTTGTAAGATTTATAAGATTTGATATGTAAGACTTGTAAGATCTGATATGTTAGTATTATGGGTATTTATAACAAGAATTTAGAAACATGTATTTCTAGGTCCAAGAATAGGTTACCTACTTTCAAACTGAATTAATTCTCAAAATTTGGTGGAAATGCTCACAAAGTTCTTTGAAACTAAAGCGTTTGGAAAATGATGATATGGATATACTTTTCTAATGACAAATCATTTAATTGTCATCTGAAATCAAGGTAAGAAGTCAATACTTTCATAGAAAGGTCTATTTTATTCAGATATAGAAATTTCTTAACATGAGGTTGACCAGTGTGTTTTATGTAATTATTTTGTATTTTTCTGTAACTATCATAATTTTCTATTTCTAATTCTGTTTTTCCTTATTTTCTTCTCAATTAGATTAGCTGATCATTGAGCTACAAGTGGCCAGCTGTTTGTCTTTTTGTTTTTATAATTTATTTTATTTGTGAACATGCTGTACAGAGGTGTTACAATTACATGGGCAGGATAATACATACATTTCTTACCAATCATTGCAGCCTCCTCCTTTGTTTACCGTTCACATCCCTTCCCAGCCTCCCCCCCATTCCCAATCCTTCTCCCCCCCCCCCCCCCCCCACTGACATTGTAAAGCTCGTTTTGGACATGACAACTTGTACTTCTCATTGTTGCAACAGGTCCACCTGTATCCTTAAACGACTTATTTTTCCCATCTCCTCCACCAGTTATACTGACATCAAATATAGTGAAAGCAGGGGTTATACTGTGGGGGAGGGACATACAAAGCAACAAAGAAATAATCTTACAAATGCGTTAGAAACACATGCATGAAAGTCTTTTTTAGTCCAGAAGTAGTTAACAGAGATTTTTTACCCCTTGTTTCTTTTTTAATTTTTGTTTTTCTGGTCATGGAACTTGAACTCAGGACCTGGGTCCTAACCCTTATACTGTTTGCTCAAAGCTAGTACTCTAAAATTGACTCATAGTGACACTTACTATATTTTCTGAGTAGTTTATTGGAGATAAGATTCTTACCAATGTTTTTCCTAGGCAGCTTTCAAACCTTGATCTTCAGATCCATTCATCCACTGAGGGGCATCTGGGTTGGTTCCACATCTTACCTATGGTAAATAATGCTGCGATAAAAACGGTTGTGCTGTTAGCTTCGGTATGATCTTGTTTGTGATCATTTGAGTAAATCCCCAAACGCAGGATTGCTGGTTCATAAGGGAGCTCTATGTGGAGTCCTTTAAGGAACCTCCATACTGCTTTCCAGAGTGGATGAACAAGTTTACACTCCAACCATCAATGCAGAAGGGCTCCCTTTGGCCACATCCCCTCCAGTATCTATTGTTACTAGATTTCTTGATTATAGCCATTCCAGCTGGGGTGAGGTGGAATCTCAGTGTTGTCTTGATTTGTATTTCTTTCATGGCTACAAAGGTCGACCATTTCTTCATGTGTCTATTGGCCATTCTTATTTCCTCTTCAGAGAAGTCTCTCTTTAAATCTATAGCCCATTTGTTAATTGGGCAGTTGTTTCTTTGAGGATTTGTTTTTGGGGGATTTAGTTTTTTGAGTTCTATGTATAGTTTAGATATGAGACCCTTGTCTGTTGTATGGCTGGTGAAGTTCTTCTCCCAGTCCATGGGCTTTCTGTTGATCTTGCTAACTATGTCCTTTGCCTCGCAGAAGCTCTGCAGTTTCATGCAATCCCATTTATTCAACCTTTCTTTGATTTGTTGTGCTTCTGGGTCTTTATTAAGAAAATTTCAGCCTGTGACAAGGAGTCTTAGAGTTTCTCCTACACTTTCCTGTAATGTTTTCATGGAATATGCATTTATTTCGAGATCTTTGATACCTTTAGAGTTGATTCTGGTTCAGGGTGATTATATAAGGATCTAGTTTTAGTTTTCTACAAGTGACTAACCAGTTTTTCCAGCACCATTTACTGAAAAGGCTGTCTTTCTTCCATTCTGTTTATTTAGCCCCCTTGTCAAAGATTATAGGTCTGTGGGTTAATTTCTGAGTCTTCAGTCCTATTCTATTGGTCCTCAGGTCTGTTCTTTTATTTTTTTTATTTTTTATTTTTTTATTGTGAAAATACTGAACAGAGGAGTTACAATTAAATGGGCAAGATGAGTACATTTCTTATCAAGCATTGTAGCCTCCTCCTTTGTTTCTCCTTCCCATCCCTTCCCATCCTCCCTCCTCCCCCCACCCAATCCCTACCCCCACCCCCGCACGAAATTTGTGAAGTTCGTTTTCTACATAACGACTTGTACATCTAATTGTTGCAATGGGTCCACCTGTATCCCTATTTAAACGATTTGTTTTTCCCCTTCCCCTCCACAAATTATACCGATATAAAATACAGTGAAAGCAGGGGTTATACTGTGGGGGAGGGACATACAAAGCAACAAAGAAATAATCTTATAAATGTGTTAGAAAAAATCGGATGAAAGAAAAAAAAACATTTGAATGCCTATCTTAGGGTTCATTTCCCTAGCATCACCTTATCTGACCTTTTCTACTGAGCTATGTCTGAGTCAAGCAGAAAATCTCAGGTCTGTTCTTGTACAAGTACCAAACTGTTTTGATTACTATGATTTTGTAGTACAGTTTGAAATTTGGAATCGATATTTCTCCAGCGTTGTTCTTTCTACTAAGGATTATTTTTGCTATTCAGAGTTTTTTATTGTTCCATATGAATTTTTGGATTGCTTCTTGTATTTCATTGAAGAATGAGGTTGGAATGTTTATAGGTATCACAACGAATTTGTAGATAGCCTTTGTCAGTATTGCCATTTTCATTATGTTAATCCTCCTAATCCAGGACCATGGGAGGTTTTTCTACTTCTTTGCTCTGTTTTAATTTCCTTTTTCTGGTTTTTAAATTTTTCGTCATACAAGTCCTTCACTTCTTTTGTTAACTCCTAAGGATTTTATTTTTAGGGGGCTATTACAAAAGGGGTTGCTTTCCTAATTTCAGCTGTGCTCTTCTCATTATTGGCATACAGGAAAGCCATTGATTTCTGAGGGTTAATTTTACACCCTGCTACTTTGCCAAAGTTTCTGATCAGCTCAAGTAACTTGGGAGTGGAGTGCACGGGTTTCTTTAAATACGGGATCATGTCATCTGCAAAGAGGGAGAGTTTTACTTCATCTTTCCCAATTTCGATCCCCTTTATTTCTACATCTTGTTTTATTGCCCTAGCTAGGCATTCTAATACTAGGTTGAAGAGGAGTGGGGAAAGTGAACACCCTTGTCTCATTCCTGAATTTAGAGGAAATGGCTTTAACTTTTCACCATTAAGTATAATGCTGCCTGTAGGTTTGTCATATATAGTCTTTATTATATTGAGGAATGTTCCATGGATTCCTAGTTTTTCCAGAGCCTTTGTCATAAAGGGGTGTTTGTTTTTGTCAAATGTTTTTCTGCATTTATTGAGTTAACCATGTGGTTCTTATCCTTGCTCATGTTGATATAATGAATTATGTTAATTGTTTTGCATATATTGAAGAAGCTTTGCATCCCTGAAATGAATCCTGTTTGGTCGGTCGTGGTGTATGATTCTTTTGATGAGTTGTTGAAGTCGATTGGCCAAAATTTTGTTGAGAAGTTTTACATCGATGTTCATCAAAGAAATGGGTCTATAGTTCTCTTTCTTTGATGAGTCCCTGCCTAGTTTTGGGATGAAGGTTATGCTGGCTTCATAAAAAGAGTGTGGTTGTGAATTTTTGCTTGCAATTTCATTAAAGAGATGAAGAAGTATTGGTGTGAGTTCTGCTTTGAAGACCTTGTAGAATTCAGCCGTAAATCCATCTGGTCCTGGACTTTTCTTGGGAGGGAGGTCTTTTATTGCTGCTTCTATTTCAGTGCTTGATATGGGTGTAAGTTGTTTTAAATCATCTTGGTTTCATTTGGGCATGTCAGTATTTGCTAGAAATTTGTCCATATCTTTCAGATTCTCAAATTTTTTAGTATAAAGGTTTGAGAATTACTCCCTTATTATATTTGAATCTTAGCTGCTTCTGTAGTGATGTTTCCTTTCTTATCTCTGAGTTTATTTATTTGGGTGTGTTCTCTTTTTTTCTAAAAAGATTTGCTAAGAGTCTGTCAATTTTATTAATATTTTTGAAGAACCAGCTGTACAAAAATCCTCAAAGACGTTCTACACATAGTAAAACAATAAGAACAGAATATGGGCAATGAAGCAGTCCACAACAGAGAAATATGCAATCACAACAAGAACAGCCAAGGCAGAGTTTCTCCCCAAAATATGGATAAAAACGTAGGGGCAGACAGACACCTCTAATTCCAAACTCTTAATGTTAATGGTCTTAACTCTCCAATTAAGCGACATAGATTGTCCATTGGATCCAAAAGTAAGATCCTTGTATCTGCAGTCTTCAAGAGACACACCTTGCCCACAAAAATAAACAGATTCTGGAAGTGAAAGGCTGGAATAAAATCTATCAAGCAAATGGCCTTCAAATTAAAATCAATGAGAACTGATAAATAAGGTCACTACATACTAATTATGAGATCTCACCTTCAGGAGGATATTACAATTCTAAATATTTACTCACCAAATAACGGAGCACTGAAATTTATCCAAGAAACACTACTTTCCCTCAAATCTCATAGATCCAAAGACATTAATTGTGGGGGACTTTAATACACCACTATCCTGGCTTTATTTTTTTCCTACTTGTTAATTTGAAGTTTGTGAGTTTGAATTGTGTTGGTCTTTGATTTTTGGAGATATTATTCCATGTTAAAGATACACAGTTTTGCCCATGTTTCTTTAAAAATTGTATGTTTTAATGAATGAAAATTGAACTTTCTCAGCTATTCTTTCACTAAAATTTACCTGATCACTTTAAAATACCCTTAAGATTCTATGAAAAACTTATTCTGTATTATTCTTTTAACTTTATTATTAATTCTATTATCGTTTAGGTTTGATCTTTTAACATGTATTTGGGGATCTTTCTATCACTATTCACCTGTTAATTTTTCCAAAACAAATATTTTAATAACCATAGTATCCTTGTAAAGTAATCTCACCAACTTCTTATCTTTTTATTTGCAGTTTCATATATACTGGAACTGTTTTAGTTGTTAATAATAACAATAAATTTTAGTTACTGCAGTAGCTAACTAGTTTCTCATGGGGATATCATGGAATTTTTACAGTTTGAAGTCAAGAGAAAGATGCATACAAATCCAAGTGCAAGAAAAGCTAGCCAACTGTAAGCATGGGACATTTTAACCAGGTTCCATGAAATGCCACTAGTGAATATTCTTCTATTGTAACTTATGGATCCCCATGTCCAAAAAAATGGATTTTTATAATCTGAAACTATTTCAAAATCTTTTTCACCCTATCTCTATTGTTAAAATTTAAGTATGTACTTGGCATTGCCTAATATACATATTAGCTACTAGAATTTTATGGATATGAAATGCCTCTTTTCTTTTTTCAAATTTGTGATAGTAGCAAAAATTAGCATATGGTTCATTTTATTAATGTTTCATTTGATTGAAAACAATCTTCTAATTAAATGCAATAGTTCTTGACTTTAAACCCTCCACATTTAGTATTTTCATTCATCTAACAATTTCTGTAGGCATTAACATTTGTACCTAAAATTCCATATCTCTGAATTTTTTGTAGTTCTCATTTCTGAAATGATGATACAGATTTATCAGTGCAGGATATAAATAATACAACATTTCTTTTGATTTTAGATTCTATTGAAGAACACAAATCATTATTTGAACATGAAACTATGTCAGTGAGCTCTTTGGAATTGTATTTATGAAAAGGAAAGGTGAAATGTAAGGATAAGCGAAGAGATAGAGAAAGAGACAGAGAGACTAAGCATGACAATTGTGATTCCAAACTCTGGGATCCCAAATGTTCTTTGTTTTACTTCCATGGAGAAAAATATGTTAGGAGTGTCCAGTGTATGTGTCTAGGAAAGTCTCTAACATGGAAACATGAATATAAAGTACTTGCCATTTTGTGTGTCAGTACTAGGGCTTGAACTGTGACCCTCAGATCTCAGCCTCCTGAGTAGCTAGAATTATAGAAAAGAGCTGCCTCTGCTCAGATCCTTCATTTAATGGCATTAAAAATTTGATAAATACCTTCATTTCCCGTACTTTTACTGTTTCCTAATTATTTGTTTAAAGAGAACAATCCTCAATTGAGGTTCGTATGGTATATTTGAAATATTACACTCAGGTTATGTATTTTTAACACTATATACATGATATTGCTTCCTTGTCAGTTACTTGCATACTCACAATATTCATCTCCCAGTCACTAGAAATGTGATTTTGATGTTAATTGTGATCTTCCAATCCAAATACTTCAACTATTCTTTTATATGCTTACTACACTTAAGACAAAAAAGTAAGTTTTGAAGAGACATAAGCTCTTCATTCATATTTTCTTCCAAATTTAGCATCCTTAGAAGAGTTTTCTCTGCTCATTTATTTTGTTTGATGTAAAATGCTTCTTCTCCTGTACTCATATCATTTACTACCATTCAGTATTCTATTGTTAGCAAAGCCCTTCATTTCCTTATTTGGTAATTGTTATTTATTTGGTTAGTTATTATGAATATAATTCCATCAATTGCTGTACTTACTAGTTTTTTATTATTCTATTGTAGATACTGCTTTGTCTCATACTAAAGATAGTATATTGGCATTTGTGTTATTATTTAGCTACTTTGTAAATATAAGTTGTTATTATTAATGGGGCTTGAAATTAGGTCCTTGCACTAATTTGCTCTACCTGATTCAATCCTGCAGCCATTTTTTTGCTTGTTGTTTTGCAGACAGAGTCACATGAATAGTTCTACCATGACTACTGGACTTATACCACTTGCGTTTGAAGCTAAGTAGCTAGGATTACTGTGAATCACTGGTATCCAGTTCCATATAGATAGTTAGTTAGGTAGGTAGGTAGATAGATAGATAGATAGATAGATAGAGAGAGAGAGAGAGAGAGAGAGAGAGAGAGAGAGAGAGAGAGAGGCAGACAGTAAGACAGAAAGATAGATAGACACATAGATAGATAGATGGATGTAACTCTTATTTCAAATCATCCGATTTTAAAATTTACTGATGACTTATTCCAACTATATTTTGTTACTATTATTTTTATATGCTTTTTAATGTCTTTTTATTGTAAAAATCGTATACAGAGGGGTTACAGTTACATGAGTAAGGTAATGAGTACATTTCCTATCGAGCATTGTTATCTCCTCCTTTGTTTTTCCTCTACCTTCCCTTCTCTCCCCACCTCTCCAATTTCCCCCCTCCCAAGCTGTGAAGTTCGTTTTCAGCATAGTGTCTTGTACATGTCATTGTTACAGTAGGTCAACCTGTATCCTTGTTTCAGCATTTTGTTATTTCCCTTCCACTCCCCATATATGATTTTTGTTTTAGCATTTTCATCATTTTATGTATTTATTTATTTATTTAGGGGTCTGGTCGTGGGGCCTGCACTCTGGGCCTGGGCACTGTCCCTCAGCTCTTCAGCTCAAGGCTAGTACTCTACAACTTGAGCCACAGTGCCACTTCAGGCTTTTTTTCTCCTTATGTGGTGCTGAGGAATCAAACCCAGGGCCTCAAGCATGCAAGGCAAGCGCTCTACCACTGAGCCACCTTCCCAGCCCCTAAACTTGCATTTAATTGAGCAGACTTAATATTACATTACTTTTATTTCTGTACCTGGCTATCTTTTTTTTTTGTCGATTGTGGGGCTTGAACTCTGGGCCTGGGTACTGTCCCTCAGCTCTTCAGCTCAAGGCTAGCGCTCCACCACTTGAGCCACAGTGCCACTTCCAGTTTTCTGGAAACTGGACTGTAAGTCAAGACTGGCTTGACTTACAACTTTTCAACCTAATAATAATGTGACAGTGACACTAGAAATCGTCCTTTAAATTTTGATTATGCTCTAGTGCTAGTGCCCTATGAAACTCTCTTGAACTGCTAGGTGACAAACTCAAATCATCTGTGCAACAAGTATAAACAGATGACACTTAACAGTATTCCATGCTACTAAGCTATGATGGTTCATAGGTTAGATGTATTCAATGCATTTATACTGATGACATTTTAAATTAACAATTCATTTTAAAAGTATTGCCTCATCATAAATCTAGGAGCAGTTTTTTTTCTTAAAAAACATTTTTGTTTAGTTTTCATTTGTTTCCAAAGAAAGCATTGTACTTGGGAATAAGACCATTATTTTTTTTAAAACAAAAAGTACAGTAAGTTTTAAAAAAATTCCAATGCTTTACAAGTAATTGTTTACTACTTTCAATCCGAAAGTTGAGTAATGTCCTTTGGATGTCAAGTTTAGTACCAGTTTTCATTACACTACGAAGACTTTCTCAATTACACTTATGCTTAATAAATGTGATTGGAGGATTTAAATATTTGGGGATGATATAAGTATAATATTAATTAAAATTATTTTATGCTTATAATGATTCTTTAATATCAAAAATAAATCCATAGAGTTAAAAATAAGAGCTAGTATTTGTGGAAGTTACACTATCATGAAATCGTTACTATCATGTTTCACATTTTCAATACAAGTGTGTGGAAGACCATAGTCTTTAATTAAAAAATTATAAAACAAAGGTTTTTTTTGAAAGTTTTGGTTATGTGATTTTCATTTCTTCTTCACATCACCCGAATCTAGTTATAGATACAAATAATATGTAATAAATATTTTATCCTTAGCATTATTTGATTATTTAGATGACTTGTGTCATGCATTTTAAAGAATTATTTTTATTTTTGCTTTTAAAGTAAAGCTTTAGCGAGACTTTTACATAAGAACTTGTTTCAGAAAATAAATTAAAATATAATAAATTTGTTTCTTTCAAAATATTTTCCAAGATGGTACATTTTCATTTAGTAATTTGTTTTACCTTATGCATTTTATTGTTGTTTTACTTGCAGATTTCAATATTTTTTGCATGTCTGGTATGATTAATTTTTATTTACATTGGAAAACCATAAGATAGAGTGCAAGTTACATTTTCAATAAACTTTAAATAATATTTATATCATTTTAACAAAAAGCAAACATTATTTGTAGGTTGTTTTTAAGTTTTTATAATCATATTTAGTGTTAAATAATATTAATGGGATTTATAAGATCTCATTCCTTAAATATTATATACATCAAAGATAAAAATGAGATCTTTATTATGACCTTTTTATGTGGTTAAAAATTTAGTAGTTTACTGGTTTTTGTTTTTGCTATATATTTCAGTATCTTTTTATCTTTTTTATTAACTCTATTTTGAGATTAAATATGTAAAGCATCTAAAATCTCAAATGAAGAGGGATTTCTTTGGTTAGTCTAGAAAGTAATAGATTGAATTCTGTAATTCTAATTTCTATCCAGAAACTAGAAGAAAGGTAGTTTAAGTTGTACTATTTTAATGAGCTGGAGACTTCATATATTTACTCTGGCACATTGTAACAAAAAGTAAAATTGATATTTTACATTCAAATTTGAAAGCATGGTACTTAGGTCTGTTCTTCAACCATATAGAGAATTACCAATTGAATGTTATACAGTGAAACCTCATTTTGTTGATCTAGCATATAATTAATATATACAATTTAATATGTGAAGTATAAAGTAAAATAAAAAATGTGCTGTATCTGTATTATGAAACATTGCTGAGCAATAAAATGAGCACATTATATTGTCTAAATGAAGGTTAAAATCATTGGAATATTTTCAACAAGATTTCACAATAGGAAGACATGGACCTTCTTTCATTCCTGTAGAAATAAATTTGGCAAAAGCATGAAGACCAGTCCCAAGTGTGATGCATCTACAAACAAGTCATGATGCTCTGACACCCCAAGTAAGTATGAAATCAGCTGCATAGATATTTTCTGGTAGAAAATTTCATGATAATCCTTCACCAACTGGCTGAGTGTGATAAAATTAGGAGATAATCATCATCTTTCAATTTCTCTCTTTAGGGGGTAAGAAAAGATTTAAACAATATACCACTTTCAGACTTTTGGATTAGCTTCCTGAGGGAGCATTTTTGTTTTGCCTGTATTTAAGCCATGACTGTGAAGGGTATCAGTTGAGAGGTCATTGAGAACATGGGTAATGGTCTAAGGAAGCAAGTGTTCATTTGCTGTAGTCCCTGGTTCAGTGTGAAAAATAGAAGAAAAAAATCAACTATCAGATGCTTCTTGGGAAGGAAAGGGCCGAGCATGAGAACTATTTTTCTTCTTAGAAGAACTGTAATGGACCAGTATATGTTTTATCTATCTTAATGCACAAGAAGAATCTGTCAAACTTTGCAAGATTCTACCAAACATGCATGAAAGCAGCTGAAAAAAAAAAGAAGACTATGAAGCTTGCTGCTGTTTCAGAAGTTTTGATATAGCACATGGAGATAAATTAGAGTACAGCAGATAAAATCATAGTACACATCTGCCATTCCTAATTTTAGGGGACTAATCTGAAGTTATTATTTCTGTGTTCTCTGACTTAGAGTGATGGAATGGCCAGTACATTCTAAAAGGTGGGGAAAACTTCAATTGAAAAAGTACAGCTAGTGATAGACTCAAAGAAGCTTCAATACTATAAAAAGAAGATGTGATCAAGTGGTTAAAAGCCTCTAAAAAATCAGCAAATACCTAATTGGTCATTTCTCAGACAAATCTGGAGAAGATGCATGCATACAAAAAAGTTTTTATGAATACAAAAATATGTACATAATGCCTGGTAAAGATCTATTTATGAAACAATATTAAAGATGAAAATTATTTCTGTTTTATAAAATGTATGGATCCCAGCACAAAGTTATAGGGAATATAATAAAAATTACCAGATAAATCCCTAGAAACTAACAGTTCTTAGTTAAATAAAGGTACATAAATTGTTTGATCAAAACATTTAGAAAAAGTGATGTGTGAAGAAAATGAAAATAACAAAAAGTGTTTGTAATATATTAAAAAAACAACAAAACAAATTTTGGAACAGAAGAATATAGTAACAGAACTAAAATTTTTACTAAGAAAACTTCAAAAAAAGATTTGATTAATTAGAGGAAAGAACCATCAAATTCGAAGACATGTAATTGTAAGCTATACAATCATAGGAACAGTGAGAATAAGATAAAGGGAAAATATGAAATTAAGTGTAGGAAACCATAAAACTAAGCAACATGAATGTTGTGGAACCTAACAGAGAAGAAAAGCCAGAATGTGGCAGAAAGATTTTGGAGAAATAATGACCATATTTTCCCTATCCTGGAGATGAAAAAAATGCTACAAATTCAAAGAAGTGAGTTCCGGGAAGATGGTGGAGGAGAAGCTGGAGGCTAAACAAACTTTCACATAGAAAGCAATTTTAGTGCTATAGTGAACAGTTCTAAGCCAAAGAATCACTCCAAGTGTGCCACCACAGTACAGAGAGTTAGGCCAGAGAGGGAAAATCCAGGCAAGGAGACAGATCTGAGCACTTGCCAGTAGCTGTAGCTGCAGTGGTGGTGGCGGCAGCGGCTGTAGCTGCCAGTAGCTGCCATACCTGCAACACAGAGAGTCCGGGACAAAGGTGCCAGATGCAGGGGGCAAGCAGATTCTACTCAACACCAGCAAGAACTGACAAGGAGCAGATATCTTCATCCTGCAGTTGGCAGACCAGAGATGACCCAGGAACCAAGACTCCAGAGTGAATAGAAGCCTGACATCCTCACTCCTTCTCAGGGAACAGAGGAGGGAAGGCCATCCCTCCCACCCTCCACTACCAGAGATCTCCATCTTTGATACTGACAAAGGACAGGCTGAGCTGCTAGCTCAAACTCAGGCCTTGGAAGAAAGCAAAAGAGTCCTTTAGCAGGTCAAAGGAACCTAAATTGATCTGCCAGGCTCAGTTCCACACAGGGAAATGTCATCCAGCCCAGGGCCAGCAGCCCCAGAAGTGGCTTTCTTCACTGGGTAAACAGAGCCAGAGGCTGACCCTCCCTACAGCAGCCTTGACAATCAATTGAAATTCAATAAACAGAAACCCTGAGAATAGCTCTAGACTGGGTTCTGTGAGTGTCTCAGAAGCTAGCCCCTCAGGGAAAAGCTACTGTTTGCTGAAAGGCCTCAACTCTACCTAGAACCTAGCCTCATCACAGCATCTCCAATTAGAGGAAACAGCCATCTCCCTCTTTTGTGATACTCAAAGCAGATCTCCCTCCCATTGAACTAGCCTGGGAGGAAGATCACAAAATCCTGGGTAAAGTAGAACATTTTTCTGCGTGCTCAAACAAACTGACTTAAGAAACCAATCAATCCACAGGAAAATCAAGCACCACAAGGAGACCAGAGACTCCAACAAGAGACTGGTTACAGACACAAGGGAGAAACAGGATTTTCCCATCCCCTCACCAAAAAAATCAAAGAACTCTTTTTTTTTTGTACATTTTATAAAAAAAGTTCTAAAACTTTATTTTAATTTTTAACTTAAAAAATTTGTTTTCTATTAACTGTTTTTTCTTCCTCTTATAATTTTTAGAGATATATATGTGAGTACTTTTTTTTCTTTTTTCTTTTTTTTTAAATTTTTTTTTGTATAGCTTTACTGACCTTTTGTTCCTTTTTTTTCTTTCCTTCTCTTTCTTTTCACTTTTCTTCTCTTTCGCCCCTCTTTGCGTGATTTAATTGCTATTCTGCTCATCCTCAGTATACCTATAGTAGAATATTAGACCTTATTGCCATTAATCCAGAAATTCATTGCTCAATTCAAAACCTCTTAGATTTAAATTCCTTAATAGCAGTACTACCTCTTTATACCTATATAATATTTCAAGCATTTTTATTTTTAAGTTTTTCACATCTCCTTTCTATCCCTCCCATTCACTAATCCTATCCCTGTTCTTCTATGAATATTATGCTTTTAATTGCATAATTCTTAAGTGTTTGACATTTTAATTTTTGTTTTTCTATTTTTTCTTGTCTCTTTCTTTCTTTGTCTTTATTCTTTTTTCTCTCTCTCTCTACTTCATTTTATCCAACCTATTTCCTGTTATCATATTAGGACTTAGTTAAGTTAACTCTCCCTCTGCCTTGCCACATCCCTCTATTCCTATTTTTATCCACAGCTCTCCCTAAACCTAATAATTTCTGATTTGCCAAATTCTTCTTGGCAGTTCGTAGCCCATTAATACATAGTTGTTTGATGTTGAATAGATATATCTGTTGAAGTAGATTGTATCTGCAAACTTTTGACTGTGCAACTACAGACTTTGGTTGATGCTTGCCTTAAGATAGTGTTCTAGCACAAAACTGGTGTTACTTTCATCCCAAATAGGCAGAGAAAGCCGGAAAAACACAAGAAAAATGGCAAGTCCGGGTATCTCAACTCCCACTCATGATAATCAGGGGATAGAACAGGTAATGAATAATACAGAGGAGAGTTCCCAAAAAGCACTACAAACACTATTGGTAAACATGGTAAATGAAAAGATTGAAAACCTGCAAAGAATCTGTATGAGCATGATAGGGAGAGAGAGGAGGCAAACCAAAGATCAATACAGGAATATCATGACCGTGAGGAAGCTACTCAAAGATTCATACAGGAATTGCGTGAGCAGCAGCTTGAGAACACTCAAAGAGAAATAAAGGAATGGCATAAGCAGGCTGAGAACAGCCAAAGAGATAGGCAGGACTTGCGGGAGCTGGCCGAGAACAGACAAAGAGAAAGTCAGAAATGGCATGAACAGGCTGAGAAGACTCAAAGAGAACTACAGGAATTGCGTGAACGTGAGGAAGCTAATCAAAGAGTAATACAGGAATTGAGAGAGCAGGATGAGAATAGACAAACATTACTAAAGACATTAATGGAATCCATAAAGAGAGCTGAAAGAAGTCAGGGAGACCACAAAGGGAATGCTGAATGGAACGCGACAAAAGGAATGAGAGTCCAAGGAAACCATAACCAATCAACTAAGTGATTTGAGAATAAACACTGAACATCAAATTAAGGAAGTAAAGAAGTTCAGACAGGATCCAAAACAAAGCTCCAACAAAGAATTTAAAGCCATCAAAGCCTACCAATTAGAAGGAAAAGAAATAAAAAACAAAGTAGAAAGTCTTGACACTAGGTTAGACCTTGCAGAAGATCAAATCTCGGGGATTGAAGACAGCCTAGATTTTACAGAGAAAGAACATGCAACCATCCAAGACAAATCCAAGAAATATGACAGATTTATTCGACACTTGGAACACACCATCAGAAGGCCTAATCTGAGAATAATGGGTGTAGAGGAACACTTAGAGACAGGAGTTAATGGCCTAAGAAATTTGTTTAACAAGATCCTAGCAGAGAACTTCCCAAACATGCAAAAAGATAAGCCTATTCAGATATAAGAAGCTTCTAGAACGCCAAACAGACCAGGACATCCCATTATAATCACATTATAATCCACACAGGATCAATTTAGACCAAGGAAAAGATCCTTAAATCTGTCAAGGAGAAAAGGTCAATCACCTATACAGGGAAACCAAATAGAATCACCTCAGATTTCTCAGCACAGACAATCAAAGCAAGAAGAGCCTGGAATGATGTATGCCATATCCTAAAGACAAACAACTATTAACCAAGAATACTGGACCCAGCTAAACTCTCCTTCATAACCAAAGGTCAAATAAAAACCTTCCATAGCAAAGAAAAATTGAAACAATATATCTCCACTAAACCAGCCCTACAAAAGATTCTTAAAGATGTCCTACACAAGAAAACCAAGAAGACCACAATAAAGGCCAAGAAACCACACCAAAACTGAGAATCCAAGAACCATAGGAAGAACCCATTTGCCTCAGCCCCCAAGAAGGTGGATAAAATGGCAAGAACTCCCAAATATTTCTCAGTCTTAACACTCAACATTAATGGATTTAACTCTCTAATTAAGTACATCTACTGTCTAGTTGGATTAAAAACAAGATCCTTCTATCTGCTGCCTTCAGGAGTCACGTCTTGCCTGTAAAAACAAACACATTTTCAATGTGAAAGGCTGTAACAAAATCTACCAAGAAGATGGCCCCAATAAACAAGCAGGAGTTGCAATCCTAATATTAGATAAAATGGACTTCAAATTAAAATTAGTGAGAAGAGATAAAGAAAGTTGCTACATGCAAATTAACGGATCTCTCCTTCAGGAGGATATTACAATTCTAAATCTCTATTCGCCAAACAACAGAGCACCCAAATTTATCCAAGAAACACTACTTTCCCTCAAATCCCACATGGATCCAAAGACATTAATTGTTGGGGACTTTAACACACCACTATCCCCACTAGATAGATCAATTCGGCAAAAACTCAACAGAGAAAACACAGATCTAAACAACTGCATAGATCAACTAGATTTAACAGACATCTACAGAATATTTCTCCCAGCAGCATCAGAATACACGTTTTCCTCAGTAGCACATGGAACATTTTCCAAAATAGACCACATTTTAGGCCACAAAGTAAACTTGTCCAAATTCAGAAACATTAAGTTATACCTTGCATGCTCTCAGACTACAAGGGAATAAAATTAGAATTCAACACGAAAAGCCACCAAAGAAAGTCTTGTAACACATGGAGGCTGAACAACAGACTGCTGAATCACGAGTGGGTCATGGAAGAGATTATAAATGAAGTTCAAATGTTCATGATATTGAAGAAAAATGAACACACAAATTACCAGCTCCTGTGGGACACAGCAAAGGCAGTACTCAGAGGCAAGTTTATAGCTCTGAGTTCCTACATCAACAAATTGGAGAGATCTGAAACCAACAATTTAATGAGACAGCTGAGCCTCCTTGAAAAAGCAGCAGCAAGATAAACCCCAATCCATTAGATGGAAAGAAATTATTAAAATTGAATCAGAATGAAACAAATTAGAATTTTAAAAAACCATAGAAAGAATCAACAAAACAAAGAGTTGGTTTTTCGAAAAAATTAACAAAATTGACAGATCCTTAGCAAAAAATATCAGAAAAAGAAGAGTACACACCCACATAAACAAACTCACATGCGAATGGAAACATCACCAAAGAAACAACCAAGATTCAGAACATTTTAAGTGAATATTTCTCAAAACTTTATGCTAATAAGTTTGAGAACTTGACAGAAATGGACCTTTTCCTAAAAGGTCCAAGATGAGTTAAACAATCTTAACAGGACCATATCAAGCACTGAAATAGAAACAGAAATAAAAGACCTCTCATCTAAGAAAAGCCCAGGACCAAATGACTTTACAGCAGAATTCTATAAGGACTCCAAAGCACAGCTCACACCAATACTCCTCCAAATCTTCAATGAAATTAAAAGAGAAAGTTCACTACCGGACTTATTCTATGAATCCATCATATACCTCATCCCAAAACCAGGCAGGGACTCGGCAAAGAAAGAGAACTATAAACCCATTTCTTTGATGAACATTGATGCAAAACTTCTCAACAAAATTTTGGCCAATCGACTTCAACAATTCATCCAAATAATCATACACTGTGATCAAACAGGTTTCATTTCAGGGATGCAAAGCTGGTCCAATATATGCAAATCAATTAATATAGTTCATCACATCAAGAGGAGCAACGATAAGAACCACATGATTATCTCAACAGATGCAGAAAAAGCATTTGACAAGATCCAACACTCCTTTATGATGAAGGTGCTGGAAAAATTAGGAATCCATGGAACATTCCTCAATACAATCAAGGCTGTATATGACAAACCTACAGCCAGCATTATACTTAATGGTGAAAAACTAAAGTCATTTTGTCTGAACTCAGGAACGAGACAAGGATGTTCACTCTCTCCACTTCTCTTCAATCTAGTATTAGAATGCCTAGCTACAGCAATAAGACAAGATGCAAACATAAAGAGAATCCAAATAGGGAAAGAAGAAGTAATTGTTTATTGCGGTATTATTTACCTTAGCTAAGATATGGAACCAACCCAGATCCCCCTCAATAGATGAATGAATCAAGAAAATGTGGTTTATATACACAATAGAATTCTATGCCGCCATCAGAAAGAATGACATTTCCCCAGTTGTTAGGAAATGGAAAGACTTGGAAAAAATTATATTAAGTGAAGTAAGCCAGGCCCAAAGAAACATAGGTCCCATGGTTTCCCTTATTTGCAATAGCTAGTGTATGTCTGAGTCAAGCAGAAAAGGTCAGATAAGTTGGTGTTAAGGAAATGAACCCTAAGATATGTGTTCAAATGTTGTTTTCTTTCTTTCATGAGATTGTTTCTAACACATTTATAAGATGATTTATTTGTTGCTTTGTATGTCCCTTTCCCACAGTATAACCCCTGTTTTCACTGTATTTGATGTTGGTATAATTTATGGAGGGGAAGGGAAAAAACAAATCGTTTAAATAGGGATACTGGTGGTCCAATGGCAACAAGGAGATGTACAAGTCATTATGTCAAAAACGAACTTTACAACTTTAGTGGGGGGGGGGGAGGAGGATTGGGTAGGAGGGCAGGGGAAAGATGGGAAGGGATGTGAAAGGGAAACAAAGGATGAGTCTACAATGCTTGATAAGAAATGTGCTCATTATCTTGCCCATGTAATTGTAACCCCTCTGTACAGCATTTTCACCATTAAAAAAAAATCCCCAATTCGAAGAAGCCCAAAGGACTCCAAGTAGATTGAATAAAAGGAATCTACACAAACCCATATCACAATCTAATTGCAACTGAGAAATGTCATAGAGACATTTAAGGCAGTAAGAAAAATGTGACAGTAAAGTCAGAAAGAGGGCTGAGGATCAACTGGGGGCCTATATAGCCCTCTCTCAGAAACCAAAGTCTTAAGGTTCTATGGCATATATCCTGTGTAAAGAGTAACACCAAATGAGCTGTAATTGTACAGAGATTTTTACCAGAGAGGAAAATTAGAGGCATCTTGTATAAGAAGACAGATTTGAGCACAGGCACAGCAACAATCAGAGAGAGCCTGGACGAAGGCACTGGTCAGAGTGCACATGGCTTTCCACTCACGTCTAGCACAAACTGGATGACTAAGAATAGGAATCCCCATCCAAGCTGGCCACAGACAGATGCAGAGAGAATTTGTTACATCAGAGACAGGCTGAAATACCATGAGAAAAGATTACCCCACAGAAGCAATCTTCACTTTTGCCCAGAGAACAGCTTCTGGAAGAAAGCCTTGCCCTGACCCAAGAAGAATGCCATTTTTGATACTGTCATACAGCTGACCAAAACAGCTAGTAGGTAACCTGGGCTGGAGAAGTAGCGACTGCCTAACCACTGTTCAACAGGGCAAAAGAACCTGACCAGTGATAGACAGCTCCACCCAGGGCAAGGTAGCCCTGCCCAGGGAGAAGAAGCTTCTCCTAGAGTGGGACAGCTGTACCTGGGACAGACACTGTGAGGGGTGTCCCCACCTCTCTGTAGTGAATAAAGACATTCCAATCATATACCAGCAAAACTTTGTTTAGCTGGCTCCAGGAATTAAAAAAACAAAAGTTTGTAAAATCTTACAGGAAAAAAATTTGGATAGGTTGTAAAAGCTGAGAGTGCCTCCAGATTGGGCTAAAAAAGAGTCTCAGGAGCCAGCCCCTCTGGGAAAAGTCACTGATTCCAGACAAGCCACAACCTCAACCACACTTAAGCTCACTCCCAGCAACTCCAAGATACAAAAACTGCCACATCTTTCCTGCATTACACACAAATCAGATCACTTTCCCACTAAATTAGTCTGGGAGGAGGGATACAAAGAGTACAAGTTTGTAAATGCAGAACCTTTTTCTGCCCACTTAATAAACTGCTTGTAGAATCCAACCAAGCCACAAGGAAAAACTGACCACAACAAGGAAATGAAAGGTTTCATCAAGAGACTGGATAAGAGACATGGGGGAGACACAAGGTCTACCAAATAATGAAGATTTTTAATTTTTTTTGGGGGTCCGGTTGTGGGGCTTGAACTCTGGGCCTGGGCGCTGTCCCTCAGCTCTTCAACTCAAGGCTAGCACTCTATCACTTGAGCCACAGCACCACTTCTGCTTTTTTTCTTTTTGCTTATGTGGTGGTGAAGAATTGAGCCCAGGGCCTCATGTATGCAAGGCAAGCACTCTACCACTGAGCCATCTTCCCAGCCCAGATTTTTAAATTTTTAACTTTAATTTTTATCATTATTTTTTAGTTTTACTTCTTCATTGCTGCTGTGTTTATTCATAGATATACAGCCTACAATGATTACTAGGCTTCCTTCTTAGTTGTGTTCCTACTTAATTCAGGCTACATTTTGATTACTTCATTTTCTACTTCTCAATCTTAATGTTTTTAATTTAATTTATCTATTTTCATTTATTTTTTAATATAATTTTATGGTCAAGGTGATGTGTTACTATTTTATACATATATAATCAATTTTTTTCTGAGTTTAGTTCTTAGTTTTCTTCCTTCTGTTCTTTTTTTCCATTTCCCTCTATTCGTATTTACTCCACCTATTTTTCATTATATTTCTTAATATTTCTTTTAATTCCACCTTAACTCTTTTTCCTTTATGTCTAGTCCTTTGCTCCTCCTTTACTTTCTTTAGTCCATTGATCCCTAGCTTTTTGTTTTTAGCTAGTGTGCATTTGTATCCATTTTGATTTTGTCAATGTGGTTAATCGTGTGATCCTTTTAGTTCAGATTGCTTTATTGATCATGACAGATTTGTTCACGAATCATAACTATATATAAAATCCCTACATCTGAACCACAATACCCCTCAACAAAGGAAGAGAGAGAGAGATGGGAGAATACCGGTATATGATTTTGAACCTCTAAATTCTGTGAAATTTACAGGGTTCAGGTTTGTTCTTCTCTTAAAATTGTGTCTCCTGTTGTGGTTTTGGATTTGCTTTTGTTTGAAAATGAAACTCCATAGATTCCTCTCCCAAGCTACTTGATTTGATCTGATACTTTGGCAAAGTAGCAGGGTATAAAATTAACCCACAAAAATCATTAGCTTTTCTATATGCCAACAATGAAAAGTGCAAAATTAAAATCAGGAAAGCAACTCCTTTTGTAATAGCCTCAAAAAGATACCTAGGAATTAACTTAACCAAAGATATGAAAGATCTCTATAGAAACTTTAAAAAGTGGACAGAGAAAAATAGAGCAGACTTAAGGAAGTGGGGAAAAAAACAATTGTTCTCCTGGATTAGGAGCATTAACATCATGAAAATGGCAATAATGACAAAAGCAATCTACAAATTCAATGCAATACTAATCAGTATCCCAACTACTTTATTTAATGCAATAGAAGAGGCAATTCAAACATTCACATGGAATAATAGAAGACCTCAAATAGCAAAAAATGATCCTTAGCAGGAAAAGCAGTCCTGGACAAATATAAACACCAAACTTCAAACTCTATGATAAAGCTGTAGTTATATAAAACAACTTGGTATTGACACATGAACAGGCCTGAGAACCAATGGAGTAGAATTGGAGACCCAGACAAGATCCCAAAGACCTACAGACACCTAATATTTGATAATCGAGCCGAAGTTTTCAGATGGAAGAAAGACAACCTCTTCAACAAATGGTGCTGGCAGAGTTGACTGTACACATGCAGAAAACTAAAGCTAAATCCTTATATATCAGCCTGCACCAGAATTAACTCCAAATGGATCAAATACCTTGAGGTAAGAGCAGATACACTGAAAATATTACAGGAATGGATAGAAGATATTCTAAGTTTCCTTGGCACAGGCCAAAACTTCTTATATATAGATCTAGAAACAAAAACAAATCAAAGAAAGACTGGATAAATGGGATTGCATTGAACTGCAGAGCTTCTGCATGGCAAAGGTCATAGCTAGCAAGATGATAGACATATGAAGAAATTTTCAACATCTCTGACCATAAAAAATGCAAATCACAACTACATTGATATTCTACCTCACCCCAGTAAGAATGGGCATTATCATGACAATAAATAATTACAGATGGTGGTGGGGTTGTGGCCAAAATTGGACAAACACTGCTACACTATTTCTGGAAATGTAAACTTGTTCTACCACTCTGGAAACAGTATGGAGATTCCTCAAAAGGTTAAACATAAAGATCCCTTAAGACCCAGAAATCCCACTCATGGTCATCTACCTAATTGACCATAATCAAGGCTACACTAAAGCCATCAGTGCAGTATGTTTATTGCAGCATTATTTACCATAACTAAGATATGGACTCAACTAAGATATGGACTCAACTAAGATGCCCCTCAGTAAATGAATGGATGAAGAAAATGTGGTATATATACACAATCGAAATCTATGATTCCATCAGAAAGCATGGCATTGCCCTATTTGTAAGAAAATAGATAGACTTGGAAAAAATCCTATTAAATGAAGTAAGCCAGACCCAAAGAAACATAGAACCCATGGATTCCCTCATTTTTAATAATTAGTATATGTCTAGGATAGTATTAGAAGATCACAATAACCCAATAGCTATGTACATATGACTATATAAAATGATGCTAATCGAAATGAATACCATGATATAAGAATTAGAGTTTTCCCCTTTTTTGTATACCATTGGCATTTATTTCTTTTTTCTTTTGTTTTTTTTTTCCCCCTCTGGGTTATTCCCTGTGGTCACTGTTATTTTTTATTTCAGTACCCTTTATCTTTTATGTAAGTTTATCTGATTTGGAGAAGGAAAGGGGATTCACAGAAATGGTGGGACCAAGGCTGAACCAATGCAACAGCGATAATCACTAGACACTATATTGGAAATGAACTTTACAACTTGGGCAGAGGGTAATCATGGTGGGAGGGAATGTGGGAGAAAATGAGGGAGGGGCTAACACTTTGAAAAGAAATATACTCATTACTTATATAACTGTAACCACTCTGTACATCACCTTTACAATAAAATAAGTTTTAAAAAAGAAAGAGAAATGTGACAGGTTGTATAGAAAGAAGCATCCAGAACAGTACTCTACAATTTCTTAAGAGAAATATGGAAGGTCAGGAGTCAGAAAATACATACATAGTGAAAGAAAAATTTCTGCCAATCTAGATTATCATGCACAATAAAACTACCCTTTAACATTAAAAGAGAATAAAAAAACCTGTCTGCATAAACAGAAACAGGTGAAATTCATCATTATTAAACATGCCTTGCCATAAATGCTAATGGCAATGCTACAATTTGCATTAGGCTAAGCAGCAAGACAAAAACTTAGGAAAGCATTACACTCTCTAATAAAGACAAATATATACACACATTTAGAATACTATAATATAGTAATAATAACACACAAATTAAAGTGAAAATAGACAAATATATTAAAATAAATATAATTCATAATAATGTAAACATAAATAACAAATAGACATAAAATAAACATAACTTAAAATAAACATAACAAAATATGTAAATTGTATGCATAAATTGTGCAGTATTTGCATGAGATTGCAAATATCATCACCTTAAAATACAATGTTGTAAGATACCTCTTACAAGCACCAAAATAATTCTTAAAAAATATCTTCATAATTTACACAGAACTTGAGAAAGTAATCTATATAAATTCAAAAATTAAAATCAACAAGGTAGTAATGACAATAGCAAAGGAAAATGAGGAAAAAATGCATATGATGAATGAAAAAAACAAATTGCAATACTAAAATATATCATATAAATAATTATTTTATTCATAGTTAATCCATAAATCAAAATATATACAGTGGTTGAATTGATGTATAAAACAGAATCCAACCATTTCTTGTTAATGAGAGATTGATTGCATATTTAATGACACATATAAACTTAATGTAAAAGGAAAGAAAATGCTATCCATGTAAATGATATTCAAAAGAGAGTAGGACTGGTGAATATTTTTTCAAACAGAATATAAGTGAATATTTGTTACAGAATTGATAAATATTAAATTATGAGAAAAAGTTAATTTATAAGGAAGATATAATAAATATTTTCTACCAATCTATCTGTCTACCCATAAGCTTTACTTCAGCTCATTGAGGCAGGAGGCAAATTAGAATATAACTGAGAGAAGAAATAAAAACAATAAAATAATGTTAGGAAATTAAAATAACCTAACTTCACTTGTAAATAGAGGACCTAGACAAAAGATCAATGAGGAAATAAAGAACTTGAAAGGATTTATAAAGCCTAATGTTCCTAACAGACATGCACAGAACATTCTGCCCAGTAGCGGTTAAATACAATTTTTTCATAAGTATACACGGATCATGCTCCAGGATAGAGCTCATGTATGTTACAAGACAAATCTCAATAAACATAAGTATACTGAAATCATATCAAGTGCATTTCTCAACCACAATAAAATGAGTTAGAAATGTATGATAGGAGAAAATTAGAAATTTTACAAATACAGCAAACAATAGATTCCTGAACAATTAATTGTGCAAAGATGAAAACAAAAAGAAAAATTTAAAATATGTTCAAAAGAGAATGGAAATACACAGTATCAAAAATTGCAGTATACAGGGGCTGGGAAGGTGGCTCAGTGGTAGAGCACTTGCCTTGCATGCATGAGGCCCTGGGTTCGATTCCTCAGCACCACATAAAGAAAAAAAAGCCAAAGGTGGTGTTGTGGCTCAAGTGGTAGAGCGCTAGCCTTGAGCTGAAGAGCTGAGGAACAGCGCCCAGGCACAGAGTTCAGGCCCCACAACAGGTTCCCCCCCGAAAAAATTGCAGTATACAATAAACAATAGTATGGACAATGTTTATGGGTACAAACGCGTATGAAAATGGAAAGCTATGTAAAATTTAACAGCTAACTTCACAGTTCAAGAAATAAAAAAGAAGCCAGGTACCTGTCATCCTAGCTACTCAGGAGGCTGAGATCTGAGGAACACAGTTCAAAGCCAGCGTGGGCAGGAAAGTCTGTGAGACTCTTTTCTCCAATAAACCACCAGAAAACCAGAAGTCACACTGTAGCTCAAATGGTAGCGTGATAGCCTTGAGCTGGAATGCTGAGGGACAGCACCCAGGTCCAGAGTTCAAGCCCCACAAAAATAAAATAAGAAGAAAGCAGGACGCTGAGGCTCACACCTGTAATCCTAGCTACTCAGGAAGCTGAGTTCTGAGGATTATGGTTCAAAGCCAGCCCGGGTAAGAAACTCTGTGAGACTCTTATCTCCAATAAACCAGTAGAAAACCAAAAGTGCCTCTGTGGCTCAAGCGGTAGAGCGCTTGCCTTGAGCTGAAGAGCACAAGGACAGTGCCCAAGCCCAGAGTTCAAGCCCCACGACTGGCCAAAAAAAAAAAAAAAAGGAAGAAAGAAAAATAAACTAAACTCAAATTAGCAAAAGGAAGAAATAATAATGTTTATTGTAGAAAGAAATCAAATTCTGACATCAACAAATCTTCATTTTTAAAATATAAACAAAATTGATCAGCCCTAAAATAAGTAAAATCAGAAAGAAAGGAACAGTGCAAATGATGTTATAGAAATACATAAGGGTTTTAAGAAAGGACTATGAAGCTAGAGGCTTTCAGCTTGAACTGGAATGAGCGATAGCCAAGGCATTAGTAAAGCACAGTTTTGGTTATGTCTGTGAGGGCATTTCTAGAGAGAATTGATATCTGGAAGAGCAACTGAGAGAGAAGAACCTACTCTGAAAGTGAACTGTATGTACTACGGAGTAGTCTGTGGTCCAAAGGAATAAATAAGAGAATAGAATGCAAGTCAGCATATGAAAGCTCATTCTTTCTAAGTGATTGAATATATTGTTGCTGTCATTTCCTAGGGCCATCAGATTTCAAATTCGTCAGCCTTTAAGTATGAACTTATGTCAGTAACTCATCAGGAAGCTAATATCTCTTTAACCGGGACTCGGGGTCTCTTGCTCTGAGACTTTTAAATGCTTGGACTGAGCAGCTTCTGGGATCTCTCACTGTCAATCATACAAATGGCCATCATTGGAATATTCTGTCTTCAACTGTTTCATAATAATACATACATTTTCTAATGCTTCTGTTAACAATTCTTTACTGTATAATTATTTATTAAGGGGGTTTATGTCATATATTTTATAGTAATGATTATTGAGTAAATAATTCAAACACAAAGGACTTTATACATGCTGATTCTTTTGTATGAAGTCAATGGACAAGCAAAAGTACTGTGATGAGAGTTGGAAGTCACTGCTTTTGATTAGGATGGGTAAAATGAATGGAAGAGGACAGGAGAGAACATTCTAAGGATAATCCTGTTCTAAGTGGTAGTTGTATATAAGTGTAACAACTAATAGAAACATTTAAGATCTTCTTTTAGTGTATGAATTACTTTCTAGAAGAAATAAAAAGAAGTATACAACAATATTTTTCCAGAAGAAAAATAGGTTATTTTCCTTAGAAGGGAGTAAAAGGAAAAATTAATATGAAAAATTAAATAAGTAGTATAAAGTTTCAGTTTTGCTATATGAATTCTTTCTGGGAATCCAATGTATAACATGGGGACTACAGATAATATTACTATATATTTAATATTTGTCAATAGGATAAATCCTAATTATTTTCACAGCACAAGTGTACACAATTGTACATATGTGCAAGTACACATACACAAAATATACTATATGAGATGACAAATAAATTAATTCATTTAATTATGATGATTATTTGACCATACCAAAACTAAGAAACATTAATCATGAAAAACAGATATCATCTGTGCTCGATCAGGTGAAAGAAATATTGTATCATTTTCATATATATGTTTTAAAAAACTCTATTACATGAAGTATGATATTACAAAAAGCATGTAAATCACAATAAGAAGTGGAAAATAGAAGCATACTAAGAATGTTAATCTAAAAAGTTCATAATAATGGCTCACATAATTAATCCTGTCATCATGTGACTTATTTTAAAAATACATCTGTAAATACATGAATTGTTCTCTAATTTCAAATGCTATACAAGGAGTGGACTCTAAATCATAACATTTAAGATAAAAAAACTGAGGTACTTAGGAGGCTGAATATCACAGAATTGTGGATTAAAGATAGCCCAGGCAGAAAAAGCTACCAAGTGTTTCCCATTAACAAACAAAATGCTGGTCTGGAGGCATAGCTCAAGTGCAATACTACAAGTTAAGCAACAGGACAAGTGGGAAGGAAGTAATTAAGGAAGGAAACAAAGAAGAAAGAAGAAAGTCAGAAAGGAAGGAAGGAAAGAAAGAAGGAAATAGGAATATAAAGCAGAACAACACCAGAAATTATATCTTTGGGGAAATAAATTATTATTTCTTTTGTATATTTTATTCCATAAAATAACTGCTAAAAAATATGGAAGATATATCTATCTATATACTTTCAAAGTGCTCAGTGATAGGGGTCTCACTGCACAGCATGATCACTTTCATCCAGTATTGTATAGTCTATCAATACTGAACTTGTTATTTAAATTTTATGACAATCACATATTCAAGGGTCCTGAAGAATTCATTAAGTAACTTCAATTTGAACCAATGATGACGAATTACAAAGGATAGTTTGGAATGAATAAAAAAGCCAATTTTACACACACACACACACATACACACACACACACGCACAATATCCTCTATTTCCTTATAGTTTCAAGAATTATTGCTTTGGTTTTAAATGATAAATACTATAATTTCAGTTTGTGCCACCCTGTATAAATTTTATCATGTTATTATACTTTAAAGAATGTGTGACAATGTGTAAGATTGTGTGGTAATAAAAAGTTTGAATAAAAAATTTTTGAATATAGGAGTTACTGAGAAATTTAATGTGTTGCAACAGAAAAGTTAATATTTTATTTTCCCAATGCATTGCAATATTTTATGTATAGGTATATTATGTTTTGGATGGGCATTGTTTCTTTCCCTTTTTATGCTTTTCTATTTCTAAATGTTTACCTAGAGTAGTATAAAATATTATTATCTATTCCCTCTACTATTTCTTATAAATACAAATTCTTTTTGAAAAATAAAATAAATTATTATGTATTTACTTTTGCAGACCACAGCAGTTTTATTGAACAACAAATGTTTATTAGTATGCACTGACATAAAGATGATCTTAGGAACAATTCCCAGAGTGTTCCCTCTTTCATAAACAGATTGTTGATGGTTGATGCTTAATCCATCTAAGCATTGCAATAAAAAGAAAATATCACAAAATGTGCATAGGGTTTCATAGCAATGAGTGCCAAAAATTTCAATAGACAGGAAGAGACTATTCACATGTATGCACACAAAACTATCCATTACGTATATTTGACTGGTGCTATGTACACTTTTTTGAACTGATATGCCCTAAAACAGGTTTTTATAGTTTCAGTTTTCTTAGTTGAGTATCTAAAATCAAAGGCAAAGATAGTTTAAACATTTTCAAAGTAATAATGTTTTTCAGAGAAATTATGCATCAAAGAATGAAATTTAAACATAAGGAAATTCTGTTAATTGTGCATATGTTTTAGTATGATTGCAGTCATCTAGGAGTTTTAATAACAAAGTAAGTACAAAGAAACCCTGATAATTCTTGATAATTTATATCAGCATTTATTCTATAAATACTTATTTTTGATCAGTTCAACACAACGTGCTGTGTTGGTTTTATAAAGGATATAATTGTTCATTAATGCAAAACCTAAATATAATCAATGTAGAATAGTTTACAAGTCTAAAGATTGGAGGAGGCAACAATGATGGACAAGAAATGTACTCATTACCTTGCTCATGTAACTGTAACCCCTCTGTACAGTATTTTCACAATAAAAAACTTAATTAAAAAAATTAACAAATAAAGCAAAATATCCTTCCAAACTAAATGAAGAAAATGGTGTTTAATCTGAAATTTTAAAAAATATGCCTGGGAAGACAGTAAGAAATACATAAGCAAAGAAATGTATGCAAGAAAATGCTTGTGTATTCATGAATGAGTACAATTTAGGTATAACATCTGACATAGATTTGATTTATATTGGAAAATGTGTACATGAAAATTAAACATTTCTATGTATTATATCTTAAAAAATGTAATACAAAACGCCATGTAATATAGGGAAAGAAAAATTTAGAAACAAATTCCTGAAACAAGTAATTTCCTTTGAATTTTAAATTTAGTACTTTGACGAGTAAAATGGATAAATTATATCATTTCTATAAATTCTTTCGAGCGTAATGAACCCCAAGATAGAGACACAGATACTTTTCTTTCTTTTTTGCTATTGTTTCTAACGTATGTATAATGTACCATGTGATTTTTTTTCGTTTCTTTTATGTTCCTCACCCATGGTATAACCCCTTTTTTCACTGTATTTGATGTGGGTGCCCTGCATCTTGTATATACACTTCTTTAATTTGGGGAGGGGAGGGGAAAAACAAAATGTTTAAATAAGGATACACGTTAACTCACTGTAACAATAATATGTACAAGACACTATGTTGAAAACGAACTTTACAACTTGGGGGGGCAGGGGGAGAGTGATAGTTGTGGAGGTGGGAGGAAGGGATGGAAAGGGAAAAACAAAGGAGGAGGCAACAATGCTCAATAGGAGATGTACTCATTATATTGCTCATGTAACTATAACCCCTCTGTACAATATTTTTACAATAAAAAACGTAAAAAAAATGAAAATCAAACTATGAAGTAGGATTAGGTAGTACGTGCCGGTGAGCCTAGCATGCATTCAGAAAGCTGAAATTGGAGAATCGCAGTAGGTTCAAGTCCATCTAAATAATGACTTCTAGTCCTGCCTGGACTATATAAAGATATGATGTTTCAAAAATGCGAGAAAGAATTAAAATATAAAAAATAACAACAAAAATAAGATTTGGATTGGTAAGAAAAATTATTCAAGAAGCATAAAGTAATCATTACACATGATATATATATATGTATATATAAAACATATTATTGGTGTGCAAGATATATTGAGTTATGGAGACTGGACACGGTGACAATGGAATACTTTTCTATCTGTCTTCATGAAATCATACCTGATATGACATTACAGGCGAATTTATTCCATTTAGCATCATCTAGTATTCTTCTTTTCTGCTAGAATTAACCTAGACACATGGTAATTATTACAAATGAGGGAAAACATGGGATCTATGTTTCTTTGGGTCTGGCTTACTTCACTTAATATGATTTTTTTCAAGTCTTTACATTTCCTTACAAATGAGGTTGTGTCATTTTTTTTTCTTATCTAAGCATAGAATTCCAACGTGTATATATACCACATTCTGATCTATTCATTTACTAAGGGGCATCTTGGTTGGTTCTATACCTTAGCTATTGTAAATAATGCTTTGATAAACATAGTTGTGCTGGTATCTTTAGTATGGCCTTATTTTTGGACATTTGGGTAAATGCACAGAAGTGGGATTTTTGGGTTATAGGGGAGCTCTATGTTTAGTCTTTTGAGGAACCTTCATACTGCTTTCCAGAGTGGTGATTTTGGTACCTTGTGTATTGTATAGACCTTTGTTTGAATTAGGGAAGGGAAGGGGAGCAACAAAATGGTGATACAAAAGACAAAGGGAGAACCAATGCAACGATACTCACAAGACAATATATTGGAAATTAACTGTACAACTTGACGGGGAGCTTAGGGGAGAGAAACTGGTAGAAAAGTGAGGGAGGGGGGCTGGGAAGGTAGCTCAGTGGTAGAGCGCTTGCCTTGCGTGCCTGAGGCCCTGGGTTCGATTCCTAAGCACCACATAAGCAAAAAGAAAAAAGCCGGAAGTGGCGCTGTGGCTCAAGTGGTAGAGCGCTAGCCTTGAGCTGAAGAGTTGAGGAACAGCGCCCAGGTCCAGAGTTCAGGCCCCATGACCGGACCCCCCCCCCCCTGCAAAAAAAAAGAAAAAAAAAGAAAAGTGAGGGAGGGGGTAACACGTTCGACAAGAAATGTACTCCCTACCTTATGTACGTAACTATAACCCATCTGTAAATCACTTTGACAATAATATTTTTTTAAAAAACACAAAATGCTCATTGGCTTGTGCCTGTAATCCTAGCTACTCAGGAGGCTGAGTCTCAGGGTCACAATTCAAAGCCAGCCCAGGCAAGAAAGTTATGACATTCTTGTTCCCACTAAACTACCCAAAAAGCCAGAAATGAAGCTCTGGCTCAAGTAGTAGATTGCTAGACTTGAGCAAGAGAAGCTCAGGAATAGCACCTTGGCACTGAATTCAAGCCCCAGACCAGGACCAGCATAAAAAAAAACCCAACAGCAACAACAAAAGAACACTTATTAATTAATTGCAGATATCAGGTACTTTGATCAGCAGATAGTTGTAGGATGGACAATGGCACAGTAAAGAGTGAACAGAAGAGCAATGAAGGAGCTCATCTTATTTCCAAAAATTTGAAAGATAATTACTAATTTGATTCATGACAGCACCAGACACAATTTCTCACATTGACAGTAGATTTAATGATTGATGTATCCATGCTTTTAAATTAATGTGCTTTTAGATTTTTACTCATATTGGAAATTTACATAATAGTACAAATTAACGAACATGTTCTAGTTATGTAAAAATGTTTAAATTCAGATGTGACAGGGACATATGATGGAAATATTACTTTAGACATTAAATAATGAATTCTGAAAGAAATACAAATAAACAAGGGGAAAAGATCATTGTTTCAAATTGTACACAATCACTAGTGATTGTTATATGAACATATTTGAGTCCTTGAGTTATCTGAAATTAGTTTACAGTCATCAAAAACTAGGTATGGTATAACCTACATATTGAAAATCAGAAATAGACAATTCTTTAAAATATACATTGTGTAAGTATGAAACTCTTTTGCTTATCTTCACTTCCTCTAATAACCATGGATCATTTTTTCCTAATGAGATTAGAGCTCTGAAATTGGCCACCTTTGTGTTCTGAGAGTTTCAGAGTAGCTCCCCATTATAAGCAGATGTGATCCAATAAGGAACTCTGATTGAGATTGCATTTATAATAAGTTACTCTGCACATTGTCTCTATATAAGTTTCAACCTGAATTTCAATAACAAATTTTCCTTACATTTTATGGTTGATTTACGGGTTTTTATCAACCAAAGGTCAATTCAACAGTTGATAACAGTTGTAATAACATTGATGGGAATGAATACTTACTTGTTAAACAAGAGGGAAAGATAGAGGAAATCTAGCTGATAAGGTCATAATGTTGAACACTTGAAAATTCTTAATTGCCCTATTTTCTTCAAAAGTGTATAAACTTTGTCACTTTTGTAAATGCCATCATTGTGATTTCACATGTACAAATAGTCATAATACAAATTATCAATGATTAGAGTTTACAAGATTTTCAAAACAAACCTGAATGAATCCTTTCCTTCAAAATCTGTCCCGAATTTTAAAAAAACAAAAAACAAAAACAACATGATACGAGTGTGAATTCAAGTGTTAACAAGGAATAAATAGAAACATTTTGCAGGAGAAAATACTTTAAAATTGTGCTAGAATCCAGAATGTTCTGAGTTTGTGTTTGAATTTTGACATTATTCACATTTTGTTTTACTCATAAGATGGAAAGAGAGAGAAGGATATTTTTCTTTGCAAGATACCATAACATCTGTTTTCTCTCAACTTTCAGTATTTTTTATCAAGAATTTTATTTTATGAAAAAAAAAATTATATAATGACAGTTGCAAAGTTATTGTAACTGAAGTACAGTATGTGATAAATGGCCATCACTTAACTTTAAATAAAATGAAAATGAAAAACTTTAATACATTATTGGAAGTATCAGAGCTATGTATAATATTGAAAATAGCTTGTGTTTAAGAAGAATTGGAAGTTAAAAAATGATCTTGTTTCAGACTATGGCTATTTCTAGGGGAAGAAAAATGTAAATATAAAGTAGTGTAAACTAGTTTTAAGAACAAGGAGTTATGTTTATAAAACAAATTGTTTACTCTGTTTAAAATCTTTTAATAATTTCTTAATTCTAATTTTAATTTTTAACAATTCATGCTAGAAATATTTTTGATAAATATGTAAGCATTCTGTGACATTTAATCCTTAATGTACAGGTATGTTTGTGTATCCATACATAAGAGTGTGTGTGTGTGTATATACGTTTCTGCCATTGCTTATTTTCATCTTTGTATAAGTCTTCCAATTTTCCTTTCTAACAGATATATTTATTAAAACCATCTCTATATTGCTTATACAACTCTGCATTCACACTTAACCATATTGGACTTATATTGCTCTTTTCCATCTTTAGATTTAATTATGTTATATTGAAATCTTTATGCTCTTTATATGTTTCAAGTTTATTTGCAAAGAAATTATTGAAGTCAGTATGCCATTTATTCAAAAATCCAAAGAAGAGCCCAGTATCTATACCAGTCACCTTCTTTAAAACCATAAAATATTGTTTTCTTTATTTTATGTTGACACACCTCTTTATGTTAGATAATTATGTCAGATATTGCAAACGTCACTATTTTAATCACAATTGCTTCTTTTTTCTTCCCACCTCTGCAAAATCTAGAATACTGTCTCATACAATTTCTTAGAGGGGGGCTTTTTTCCTATTCATAAAATATATCACTACTATTACAAACAGGATCTGAGATTGAATTTCTAACCTGTTTCAAGTTTCTATTATCAGCAAAAGTTTTTCCTGATCAATTTTTTCTTAATGACTTGTAACTCTGCTACAATCTGGATAATGTTGATGCCATTATCTTCTACAGTCTTGTGTCAGTGAGAATGTTTACATCATTTTTGCTTTTGTAGATTCAGTTTTCTCATTTTCCACTTCCACCAATTTCTCTTTTCTTTTTTACAATTTCTCTAGTATATATACATATATAAGTATATATATTATTACATATAGTAGTATGTATATATATATATTATTAAATATAGTAGTATGTACATATATATATATGAAATGCCTATATGTATTTAATTTTGAATTTTTGTTTTTATACTATTAAATATTAGAAATAAGTAGAAAACTCATGCAATGCTGAGTTGGGAGTCTTAATATTTAATAGGTAGATTTCCATATTTCTCTTTACCAATTTTAGTTTGTAACTGTGCTAGGTAATCAGTAAAATATATATAGTTCTATTGGGCAAGAATTGTGACTTTATGCACAGCATAAAAATTAACTCTGATTTATCTATCATATACCTGAAAGATAATATATTAAAATAAACTTTGCCTGGGGCAAAGCTTATTTGGATGCAAATTTATCTGAAATGCTGACAATAATAATATTATAGTGTTTTTCTTTAAAAACTCATTCTTTAAATCACACAATAACATAACAATGATACTGGAATGTCTTGGAAAAAGCAGCTGAATGTTGGTGGCTTTTGACTGCCAAATTAACATTTAGAATCACTTGATACTTACTGTCATATTTTGAGAATTTAAGTATCTTTACTTTGAAGTTTTATACATTCTAACTTAACTATGAATCTTACCTACCAAACAATTTTATATAATGGTAAGAAAACTATCTGCCTACATTCTGCCAAGCACTCTGGAGTTTGCATGCATCTCAAATTATCCTACTTTGCTAAAAATTTACACAAAATATTTCACTTAAGTACTGTATAATTCCTAACTCATACCTAAAATATAACTCATAGATGAATCATATCACAACTAGTTTATTTTGAAAACAACAAATCAAAATTAAACAACATCAATATTTATTCCACATTTATAAGCAATGTTGAAAATCTGAATTCCTCTCTTTCTATTCTAGCATGACAACTTCAAGTCTCAGTTCATTCTGAGAATAAACTCTTTAAGCTACAAAATTTCAGCTAGTTTTGCTTGCTAGACCTTTTCATATCCTGGGAAATGGATAGAACTTGTGTAGGTGGGCCATAGAAAGGTTAGACAACCTCATACTTAACTTCACATTAATAGTAAGTTTTTTTTCTCCCATCTGCCTCTGACAGTTGTTGCAAAACAAAAGACCATGAATATATATTGAGTAATAATAGAAGAGGACAAAGTGTATTGTCACTCCCTGCATTAAAAGGGACCTTCCAGCCTGAAGGAAGAAGTTTCGCAATTTGTTCCATCCTGACTTTGAATTTCTTCATGGCTTTAGTTCTTGTTAACATCTTGCTTCTCTTCTTACTAACATATATCTTTGCTTTCGGGGTCAACTTTAATTTTATAAGTAAGAAAACATGTATACTCTCTGATCTTGAAGTGATTGTTTTTGATAAAGTAATTCACTGTAACAGGCTACTGAATTTCAGAAGAGGTATTGAGAATCATAAGTACTGAGGAATCAGGGGAGTTACTTGTGCTAATACAAGCAGGTACTGCAAAAATGGAAATAGAAGGTTGAAATTGAACATGGAAAAATTTACTCTGAATGTCAGGAAAAGTAGTCAATGCAGAGATTTAATTAGGTAGTGGAATAGTTTCCCAGAAGACAAGGCAGAAATTTATTGCTGGAGCTATTTAAAATTGGCCTGGACAGAGCAACAGGGGATATACAGAAGGGGGCAATCCTTCAGAGATTTTTGAGGATTGATGTAGATAAAAATTGATCTTTTGCAGTTCTAATTTTCATGTCCATTATTCTGGTATTTCACTTCACAATGCTAACTGAATGTGTTCTCTTCAACATAGTAACTCTGAATATCAGAACATTACATTATACCCACAGAAATAGCCACAGCAACTTTTTAAAAAAGTTATACAAGTAAATCTCTATTTTCTTTATCAGATTAATAATCTTTTAAATTTCTTCCTCCTTTTTATGGCTGTACAGAAGAAGTACTCCTAGGAAACTAATGATAAGTATCCTTGTTCAAGTTTCATCTTTATGTGAGGAGCAAGAACACTTATTTATACTTATTTATTATTTCACATTTTCTTGTTTGAGTAAATAGTGAACTCTTTCAATAGTTAATCATGTGGATAATTCCAAGACTTTTCCTAAATTGACTTTAAAAATTTTCCTACTTATGACTTATAATCATTGCTTTAGGATTCCAGTTTGATAGCTCTTTTTTAAAATTAATTCAATCTCAAGGAAAAAGTTAAATCTTAAACTTTGAAGAAAGAAATGATAACCATGTTTTCAATAAGTCTTTAAAGTAAATTATTAACAATAATAATTCTGGTTTATGTGAGATATTTAGATACCTCTTACACCATCCATTAAAAATATTCAATATCATAGACATTCTCATTAGGGGTGACTTTTATTCAGTTATAGGATTTCACTTTAATGTGCGAGAAATGCAACCTTTACCCTAACTAGCATACACCAAGGTAGATATCACAGGTTGGTAATACTTTAATCACATTTCAGCTTCTTTAACTTGGTCAGCTACTTTGAAGAGAAAAGATATACTTATATATTTGCCTATTTATTCCCCTAATAGTAGTTAACAAAATACTAATGACCAATGCATTAGGTTCTTTTTATAGATTATCACATTGAATCATTATAAAAACTATATGCAATGTACTCTTATAGCTTCAGTTGTAGAAATACTATCCTATCCAGTATTACACAGCAAGTTGTTAATAGAATCAAGCCTGAAAAATAGTTAAGCTGAAATAGTGTACATATTTGAAATCATTACGATAAAATGCTTATAGCTAGTAGCTGTAGTACATCTAAATGGAGAATGATTCCTGTAGAATGCTTTGAGATCTATAACTCTTTAAAGCCTTAGTTATGGGAAAAGAAATATCTTCATCATGGAAATGCATGTCATAAAGACACGTGCAGAAAATCAAAATACAAAACAAATCATTTTAATATTTGCTATTAAAATTCTATATGTTCTTTTACTTCTCAAAGTTTTCTTTTCTCCACTATTTTTGCAAGTTGATCTGGTGGATTGCAAGTTGAGAAGTTCCTCATTTACTAAATGTCAATAGACATTCTCTGTAAGTGCTTAAGACTCTAATTTCAGAATGCTAAAATAACTGCTCTTAGTCAAAAATTTTAAAGCCTCATAATTTTGTAAATTATAATTAAGTTATAAATGCCATGTTGTTTCAAACTTAACTGACATCAATTCCCTAAAGCTATCATTATTAGATGTAATCTCAAACTATTCAGGAACCAGGATGGGTAAAATCTTATGTGTAAATGACTTTCCTGTGCAATATGTAAGGAAACAAACAGCTCATCAGATTCAAATGAATGCTTAAACAGAAAATATCTTTGTTATTCTTTACCTTATTTCCATTGCCCTGATTATTTATGCTTGTAATCCAATAATTCATTATTATTCATTTATCCAAATGATTATAAACTAGACTAGAGTAATGCCACCAAAATAGCCATGGTTATTGCAGCACTTTTCACTATAGCCACAGTATGGAATTAGCACAGATGCCTCTCAATAGACAAATGGATTGCGAAAATGGAATTGTACTCATCCATTGGAAAGAATGCTGTTTTGTAATTTGCAAAGAAATGAAATAAAGTGAAATGTTGGGAAAATATATTCTAAGCAAACAAAATGCTAAAGCAATCGGGAGTAAGTATGTTCATATAAAGAAAAGTAACCTTCAAATCAAATTGATCTAAAGAAACACAAAGGTCATTTTATTTTGAGGGAATAGTCCATGTGCATGATAAAATAATTGGAATCATAAATATAAAGCAATATATGGAATATATAGCATACATAGATGCCAAAATATGCAAGTTTATAAAACAAACACCAGTGAACAAACAGGTAAGATGTAAGATAAAAAGGTTACCTCATTACACACTCTGAGTAATATGTCATCTAGACAAAAAAATATATATTTCAGAATTTAATAACATTATATCAAATGAAGTAGACAGCTACCAAATATTCCAACCAACAAACAAATAATACACATTCTTTTCAGCAGTCTTTCCATAGAAATTCATAAAAAATAAAATTATAAGCCATAAAACAACTCATAACAAATGCAAAAAGTAAAACCTCTAATATTCTAACAGACCACCACACAACTGAATTAGAACTCACCAGCCAGAGAACCTTCAGAAAATATAGAAACATAAGGAGATGAAGCAAGAAAGAGTTCTAGTGATAGAAAAAAAAGAATAAAATGAAAATGGTAAAAGAAAAGCTAAAAAAAGAAATCCAGACGTATAAAACTAGACCTCAAAAAAAGGGACATCACAAGAAATCTCAGATCATTATGGAACACTTCAAGAGCTTATATTCTAATGAACTGGAAAATAGGATGAATGGATCAACTTCTACATGCACATGACTATATAAATTTACCCATGAACATAAAAATGATGGTAACATCTTTATAATGAGCAGTGATAGTACATAAATAATAATCTCCCCCCCAAAATAATCCAATATCAGATGTTTTTACTGATGAATTTTATCAGACATTAAGGAAGAACTGAAACTAGTCTCCAAAACCTAAAAAGGAAAGTGATATTTCCACACTTTTTTGAAGGCAGTATTAACTGACACAAATCTAGATGAGAACATAAGAAAATAAATTAAGGACCAATTTCCTTGATGAGCATAAATGTAAAATTGTCAATAAAATCCATATCAAATTCAACGGATTAATGCAAATTAAATCTCAAGTACAAATCAAATTCTAGGAACTCGAGAATTATTTGACATATAAAAATCAATGAATGTAATATAGTACACATAGAATAAAGGACAAAAATCACAATACCATTTCAATATAACTGGAAAATATATTTCAGCCCAGCACCAGTGACTCACACCTGTAAACCTAGTGACTCAGGAAATTGAAATCTGCGGATCACAGTTTGAAGTCGGCCTAAGAAGGAAAGTTTATGAGACTCGTATCTCCAACTAAGAAATGAAGAAGTGGCTCAAGTGGTAGAGCATTAGCCTTGAGTAAAAGAAAGCTCAGGGACAGTGCTTAGACCCTGAATTCAAGCCCCAGGACTGCCATAAAAAAAAGAAAGGAAGGTAGGAAGAAAGGAAGAAAAGTAGATGAAGAAAGAAAAAATGAGAGAAAGAGAGAGAGAGAAAGAGAAAAGTCAGAGAGAAAAATATAAAATGAGAGAACGAGAGAAAGAAAAGAAAATGTCATTGATACAATCGTTAAGTAGTCCTTCATGATAAAATACCTTTGAAAATATAAAATACCATTAAAAATTAGCTCTTTGTATGATAAAAGCTTTGACGAAACTGGGAATAATAGGGACATCTTCATCGCCATAAAAACTATATATATATATATATATATACATATATATATATATAATATATATTTTACTACAACAGAATTAAAAAGAAATAACTTTCCCTCTGACTCAAAAATGAAATAAAGTGCCCACTCTTTCTAGTAGTACCCCAAATTTATGTCTGAATTTTTGGCCAGATAACTATTGCAGGAGAAAGAAGTAAAAGTGATAACAATAGGAAAGGGAGAATTAAAATAATCTCTATTAGTAATACAAAGATCCTATAGTAAAAGAATCATAAGGACATCATCAAAAAATTTAAGTGTAATAAACACTTCTAACAAAATAACAAGATATAAAATCAACATGTGAACATCAATGACCTTTATGTCAATGAATGGGTTGAAAAAATTATGAAAGTCTTCCATTCAAAATAACTTCAAAAATAAAATATTTAGATATAAACTTAAGTGGTATAAGATCTAGACAATGAAAGTGGTAAAATATTGAAGAAAGCAATTGAAAAAGACACTAGAAGATGGAAAATACTTTCGTATTTATTGTTAGAATTAATATTTTTAAATGGTTAACGTGCCAAAACCAACCTACATATTCAGTACAATTCTCATCAGAATCGCAGTATCATTCTTCACAAAGAGAGAAAAATATCTTTCATATGGAAGCATTTAAGATGCCTAGCTGTCAAAACAAGTATAAGCAAATATATCAATGCTAGAGATATCATAGTACTTTACCTTAAATTATACTACAAGGTAAATGTAACAAAACTATCATGGCACTGGAACACAGACCTACAGACTGATGGAATAAAATATAATATCAAGAAATTAATCCACACAGTTACAGTCATGTAATCTTTGAAAAAGGACCCCAAAACTGCATGAAGGAAAAATAACCTTGTCAATTAATCTTGTTGAGTAAAACTGGATATCCATATGTATACGACTAACACGCGACCTCTACCTCTATAATTGTCTGAAAATAAACTCACAATGGATGAAATATGTTTAATATAAAACCTGAAACCTTGAAACTATTAGAATTGAAAACACAGGCAATCACTTTTTAATTGGTACCACAATTCTTCAAGACATAAGGCTAAGAATTAACAAATGGAATAACATTAAATTTAAATACTTCTAAAATCAATGCAAACAATCACTAGAATGAACAGACAACAAACAATATGTGAGAAAACTTTACAAAGCTATTCAAAGTATTAGTATTCAGAACATATAAATAATTAAAATGTATACCAGAAAAAAATAATTCAGTATTTAAATGAGTAAATTAAATTAAAATATAGTTCTACAAATATGAAGTGGCAAATATTCAAATGTTCAAGATTGCTATCTATAAAAGATATAAATATGAAAGATTGTCATCTATAAAGGAAATATAAATCAAAAGGACATTAAGGTTCCAACTCACCTAATCAAGATGAACATATCTTGGAAAGACAATACAGTAAAAACTAGTGAGATGGTAGAGTCACTGTTATTTAATGATTAATGCTAGATGGACAGTAATGACTTCTTTTGGGGACTTACATGCCAATGACATCATGAATTTGTGTTTTATCCAACCTTATTCATGTCTCAAATCTATGTGAGTACAGACTTGTTCACAAATTAACCCAGTTGATTGTTTTGGAGAAGGAAATAAAATACATAAACCTTGAACACAAGACACAAGAGGAACAGCACTGATTGGGACAGAGGCTTGGTTATGCACATTCTAAAAAGCAATACAACTATACAGTTGTTCTTTACTACTCGGTGGTACAAAATATATGTGTCTTCATTCCTTCAAAACAAAACAAGTAAATAAATACTGATGAGGATGTCAGAAATAAAGGTAAGTGTAAGTAAATGGAAATGGAAATATAAGTTCTTGCAACCATTATGAATATCAGTATGGAGAATGTGTAAAAACTAAGTACTATCATACAATCTTGTTATCCCACTTTGAGTTATATATCTGAAGAAATACAAACCAGTATATGTAAGAGATGCCTAAACAAGCATGTTTTTAGCAACTTTACTTACAATAACTAAAATATAGAATCAAACTAAATGCCTCAAATAGATGAATGGATAAAGAATATGTGGTACAAGTTCACAATAGTGTATAATTCAGCAATGAAGAAAAATGAAATTATGTCATTTTCAGTGAAATTGATAGAACTGGAGATCACTGATACTCAGACAGATAAGGCAAAAAAATAATAAAATTTCATGCATTTTGAATTTCATAGGGAATCTAGATCTAGTAGTAGAATTAACAATAGTGAAATAATAATGATAATCATAGTAATACATGATTTTAACATGTTTGAGGGGAAATATTGAGAAGGGAATAGGACAGAGAAGGATTATGAAAGAAAAATATGATTAAAATAAATTGCATTATTTATTTATTATTATGTATATACAATAGGTACATTATATACGTATGAAAATACCATAATGAAACTTATTAATAATTGTTCAAAGCAGGGAGGCCATTTAGGAAAGAATAATATCTAGAAATTGAATTTCATCAAAGTAAAAATATGCACATCAACTTCTTTGCATAATTAACTTTTGCTATAAAAATAAAATAGGTATCTGCTTGTTTCCCCAGGTACTCAAAAGGCAGAAGTAGAATGATTATAATTTGAGAGCATGAAAGTCTTCTGAAAATCATTTTCAAATACTGAAGGATTTGCATGGTTCAAGAGGTAGAGTGTTTGCAAGAAGCCCTGACTTCAGAGAAAGTGGGAAAGATAAGTTGTAACAACATTCAAGAAGAAATGTAATAGTTGCCTTACTTATGTAACTGTAACCCCTCTGTAAAACACCTTTATAATAAAGTTAAAATTTTAAAAATCAATTAGATTAAACATAATTAAGCAACATAGTGTTGGTGTGCTTGGCTCACTGGTAGATTTCAGTTAGTTTCTGTTAGATTTACATAAAATATTATGACTCAAGAAATAGCCAACTTTCTGCACATTAAAGCAATTCCTGTTTTCTAAACAGCAAATAGTTATAATTATGACTGTATATTTCTTGTTGATTCATGCAAAAAGACTACAAGTACTTGTAAACAAAAAATCCTAGTTCCCCAAAAGAAGCACAAAATAATTTCATTAGATGTGTCTCATACTGAATGACCTATCTAGACCTACCTGGAAACCAAAGGCTCAATAACTGCCCTATCTTGGTACTATATCAAAGATAGAAGCATGTTGAGGTGTTGAGCTAATTTTTCTCAAAGCATAAGTGTAAAAATTCAATGCTATCTGCCCAGAATATAGGGGAAAGAAAATAACAGAAATTGTTATATCTGTGCTAAACTAATGCCTTCTTGCTGATTTGTTCTTGTCTATCTCTTTCAAAGTTTAATTAAGAACAAACTAAGATATCCTTTGCCACACCATTAGCATATTCAAGTCTTAATATGAACTTGTATACAAATTAAAGTTATATGTGTAAATGGAGAGACAGCGCAAAGCAAATAAATGTTTCATACGAGTTTGTGGGGTAAGATATATTCAACAGTACTGCTTCACAATGACACTACTTCCCAAGGCTATCTACAAATTCATATGCGATACATATCAATATTCCAACCTCATTCTTGAAGGAAATAGAAGAGGCAATCCAAAAGACTCCGAATAGCAAAAACGATCCTTAACAGAAAGAACTGTGCTGGAGGAATATCAATACCAAATTTCAAACTCTACTACAAAGCCATAGAATTCAAAACAGCTTGGTAAAGGCACAAGAACAGACCACAGGACCAATGGAATAGAATTGAAAAAACAGAATTGAACCCATAGACCTATAGCCAACTAATCTTCGATAAGGGAGCTTAAAAAAAAATAGAATGGAAGAAAGACAGCTTCTTCAGTAAATGGTGCTGGCAAAACTGGTTAATCACTTGTAGAAAACTAAAGCTAGATCCTCATATATCACCATGTACCAGATTCAACTTCAAATGGATCAAAGACCTCGGAGTCAACGCAGACATTCTGAAAACATTACAGGATGGAATAGGAGAAACCCTAGGTCTCTTTGACACAGGCTGAAATTTTCTTAAAAGAGACCCAGAAACACAACATGTCAAAGAAAGGTTGGACACATGGGATTGCATGAAATTGCAGAGCTTCTGCATGGCAAAGGACATAGCTAGCAAGATCAATAGAAAGTCCACGGATTGGGAGATCTTCAATAGCCATACAATGCACAAGGGTCTCATATCTAAAATATACCTGGAACTCAAAAAATTAAATCTCCCCCAGCAACAAATTCTCAAAGAAACAACTGCCCAATAAATAAGTGGGCTAAAGACATAAAAAGAAACTTCTCTGAAGAGGAAAGGATGGCCAATAGACACAAGAAGAAATACTCAACATCCCTAGCCATAAATGAAATGCAAATCCATACAACATTGACATTCTGCCTCACCCATTAAAATGGCTATAATCAAGAGCTCTAATAACAACAGATGCTGGAGAGGATGTGGACAGAAGGGAACCCTACTGCATTGTTGGTGGAAGTGTAAACTTGTTCTACCACTTTGGAAAATAGTATGGAGGTTCCTCAAAAGACGCCACATAGAGCTCCCTTACAACCCAGCAATCCCACTTTTTGGCATTTACCCAAATGTTCACAAACAAGACCACACTAAAGCTACCAGCACAACTATGTTTATTGCAGCATTATTTACCATAGCTAAGATATGTAACCAACCCAGATGCCCCTCAGTAGATGACTGGATCAAGAAAATGTGGTATATATACACAATGGAATTCGATGCCTCCATCAGAAAGAATGACCTTGCCCCATTTGTTAGGAAATGGAAAGACTTGGAAAAAATTATATTAAGTGAAGTAAGCCAAGCCCAAAGAAACATAGGTCCCATGGTTTCCCTTATTTGCAATAACTAGTATATGTCTGAGACAAGCAGAAATGGTTAGATAAATTGATGTTAGGTGAAATGAACCCCAAGATAAGGATTCCAATGTTTTTTTTTCTTTCTTGCGATTGTTACTAACATATTTATAAGATGATTTCTTTGTTGCTTTGTATGTCCCTCCCCCACGATATAACCCCTGTTTTCACTGTATTTGATGTGGGTATAATTTGTGGAGGGGAAGGGAAAAAAATCGTTTAAATAGGGATACAGGTAGACCCATTGCAACAATGCAATGTACCAGTCGTTATATTGAAAAACTGACTTTACAACTTTGGCCGGGGAGGGGGTGTGGGGGTGGGGCAGATGGGAAGGGATAGAAAGGGGAAACAAAGGAGGAGGCAACAATGCTTGATAAGAAATGTACTCATCATCTTGCCCATGTAATTTTAACTCCTCTGTATGTTATTTTCATTTTTTCAAAAAAGGAAGCTTGAGGCATAGTTCTACACAATGAACTAGGAGAAGCACGAATGGCACTTTCCAAAAACCATCACCTGAGTCTGGCACTGGGCACAGGCCCTTTGCCCCGCATGGAGGAAGGGGCATCCCCCTCTCCCCCCCCAGAGTAATGCATGCCAGCACACACTCTCAGGGCACACAGGAACTCAGATGGGGTCATGAGAGCCCATGCCTTCGTCAACCTAGCTTCATTTTCAGCAAGATTCTATCTTCAGAAACTATTTTTACTTTTATTGAAAAAATAAATACATTCCCTAACCAGAGCAAGCGGATTTATGGAGAGTTTTAATAAAACTTGCATGAAACCTAACCCTTTTAAAAGTTTTCTATATTTCCATTTTTGTCTATAGTTCTAAAATTATGTCATTACAAAGAAATTTAAAAATCGGTTTTTGTTTTATACTACTCTTGCATGAATTGAAACAAATCAAACAAATATTCATTTGTTTATCTTTCAATAGTTACATATTAAGAATTTACTCTATCAATACTTTTGCAATGAAGCTTTTAATGTAAGCAACAGGATATGCCCTTTCCAAATATCCCTTTCCAGCAGAAATTCAATAATTTGAAATAAATTCATATTACTAAACTCCAACAGGTCTCACAGTTATAGACACTTGTAATAAAAGTAATAAGTGCGCTAAGAAATCTCTCCATGACTACTTCCCATACCAAAGCTTCTGAAGCATAGTCATAAATAAAACTTTTACATGTGTTCTTTGATCTTGCTTTCAGAACTTCTGGTTCAAGATTGAGGTTGGACAATATTTTCTGTATTCAAAAGTACTCCAATTGATCATAATGAAACTGTCTCTAAAACTGTCTCTTGAGAATTCATACCAGAGAGTCTGTCATTGCAAAGGTGAAAAATATTTCTTTATAGTGGATGCGAAGAGCTAGAAAGAACTTCATTACCAATTTCACAATGTGGTAAAGACAGAAAGCATCAAGTTCACAACTTTTCTAAAGCCTTCTGGTTGCTAGCATTGAACAGCTTCTTATCAAACCTAAGTAAAAAGAGAGACACATGTTGATTGACACAAACAAGCACTGAGTTTTTGGAGTGAGATGTGGCACCTACACTTTAAAATTTCAGTTAATGTAATTGGTGGACAATTAGATCTTTACTCCTGGGGCCTCAAATTTAGAAACTATATCTTATATATGGTTTTCCTTTATACTTGCAGTACACATTTTCTAAGTCACCCTGGCACAAGAAATGGGAAAAGGACATACTAGATGCTCAGACAACAGCCAAAATCCATGAAGAACTTTCTTGCAAGTCCTCTTTCTTCTCAGTCCTAACAGCCTAAGTACTTATGTGTATGAAGAAGAAATGGGAACAAACAACAACAAAAAAAAACAATATTGTGCTTAGGGAGTTGTGAATGGAGAAAAGACAATCCTCTACCACCAGAGTAGGATGCATACATTCATGCAGAGTTGAGAATTACAGTCTTAGAAACAGGTAACATTGAGAAAACCATACTCCAATTCATACAAGGAATTCAGCCTAACACTGGGGTTTAATTAAAATACAGACAAGTCTTTCAATCTCTACTATAAACCTAAAAGGGTGGAACAACATGAAATTTGCCAAGAGAAATAATATTAAGGAAAAAATTGCTGAGATTGGAGCATATATTGATAGAATCTCTCTCATAAATGCACTCCCACTTTAAATGCTAGAAGAATATATAGCCTATGGCAGCATGAGAGTAACTATAGCAACAATTAACTTCAAAGCCTTCCATACCTAATTATATTAACAAGAACCGTTAAACTAGAGACCCAGGAAAAGGAAAAGGCACAAAATTTCCCAGGCATAAAAATAAATTACCATGTTTCTATTTTCCTATACAAAATGTTTAGCTTTCAGAAAAGCTTTTCAGAGCTTAGGAAATGGAAAAACTAACATATTCCCAAGAGACAAGGTAAAATAATTAGAAATATACATGACAGAAATTTTGGCTAACTTATGGAGAATTTGAAGTGCTTATATTTAGTATATTGAAAGCATTAAAATCTCTACTAATATGTGTAAAATGTGTAAAAGTAAAAGAGCCATTCAAGTAGAGAAGTAGTATCAAAGATGAAAACAATCAAAACAGAAATAAAGATATGATTACAAAGTCCTTAATGGATTTTTCTGTAAATGTGGCCATGACAAGAATCATTGAGCTTCAAGGTAAGTTTAAGGAAAAAGAGTGAAAATAAGAGAGCCAGGTATTCATAAGCAGAGAGACATTTCTGGACTTGAAATCCCATAAAAGAAAGAAGAAAAAGATGAAGAAGAAATATTTAAAGTAATAATGGTTAAAAATTTCTCCTAAATAATAACAGAAACAAAACCAAGCATACAAGAAGCTCAGCGGTGCCAGAAGGAAATATGTCAAAGTAGAATGTTGGCATGAGGACCAAATAGAAGGACTTAGTGCTCAACTCCTACTACAAAAATATCTCTACCTCAAGATGGGTGGGAAAAGAATTCTAAATTCCAAAAAAGGACAGAGGAAAAACTACGAGTCAGAAAAAGTGAGATAACAGCATAAAGACTGCAGTAAAGCAAAGAGGCATTTCAATCTCGGTTTCTTACCAAAAAATGATAAATTACAAGAATTCAGTTAAGTTCCTTCAACAACAGATATTAGGGAAAAAACTATTAACCATGATCATGAGTCTATTTATCCCTAAGATGAGAAGATATTTTATCATATACAAATGAATAAATGATGGATTTCAAGAATGAATGACAAACTTATTTGACAACCTCTTTTTTTTTTTTTTTTTTGTTTTTGTTTTTTGGGTCCAGTCGTGGGCCTGAACTCTGGGCCTGGGCGCTGTCCCTAAGATCTTCAGCTCAAGGCTAGCACTCTACCACTTGAGCCACAGCGCCACTTCCGGCTGTTTTTTCCCTGCTTATATGGTGCTGAGGAATTGAACCCAAGGCCTCAGGCATGCAAGGCAAGTGCTCTACCACTGAGCCACCTTCCCAGCCCTTGACAACCTCTTTAGATGCATAAAAAGCATTAAAAATTGAATTCTTCCTCATAAAAATACAATTTACACATTAAATGTAATAGGAATCTATCTCAACACAATTAATGGGCACCTGACAGACAACATGACAGTGAATGGGAAAAAACAAAAACAAAAGACTTTCTGTAAAACATAGATCCAGATAAGAATGCCAATTCTTGAGGAAGATGGCATAGGTACAGCTTGGGGATAACTGAACTCTCACAAAGAAATCAATTTTAGTGTTCCAGTGAAAAAGTCAAGGCTAGAGGTTCATATCAAGGGAGCCATCATAATGTAGAGATTTGGGCCAGAGAGGAAAAATTCAGGAAGCCTGCTTAAGGAGACAGATATGAGCACTTGCTGGTGATTGTAGTGACAGTAGCTGCTGCCACTGCCTTTATACCACCGGACAGAGCCTGGGACAATGGTGCCAGAGACAGAGTGTGAGTGGCTTCTACTCACTATCAGCATGAACTGACAAGGAGTAGAAATACTAATCCTGCTGATGATAGATGGACACAGCTCATGGATGGCCAGAAAACCAAGAGAAAGGCATGAGTACCACACAAGGCATACTCATTCCTGGTCATAGAATAGCATTTGGAAGGTAGCCCTTCCTGCACCACCTGAGAAGAATGACATATTTGATACCGGCAGATAATGGGCAACAAGCCAATCCCCAATCCAGTAGATAAAAAAAATGATTAAAATTAAATCAGAATAAAATGAAAAAGTTCAAAAAAACATAGAAAGAATCAATAAAAGAGAGTTGATTCTTTGAAAAAAAAATAACAAAATTGAGAGACCCTAAGCAAATTTTATTTAAAAGAAAGAAGAAACACACCTGAAAAAAACAAAATCAGAGATGAGAATGGAAACCACCACTGAAACAACCAATATTCAGAACAATATAAGGGAATACTTCTCAAATCTTTATGTTGACAAATTTGAGAATATGGAAGAAATGGAAGAATTTCTAGGAAATATTTATATCCCCAAACTAAACACAGAAGATTTAAACCAAATACATAGACCCATATCAAGCATTGAAATAGAAACAGCAATAAGGGTCCTCCCATCCAAGAAAAACCCAGGACTAGATGGATTCACAACTGAACAATACAAGGACTTCAAAGCTGAATTCACACCAATACGCTTCTAATTCTTTAATGAAATTGAAAGCAAAAGCTCACTACCAAACTCTATGAACCTAGCATAACCCTTGTCCCAAAATGAGACAGGTACTCATCAAAAAAAGAGAACTATAGACCCATTTCTATGATGAACGTCAATGCAAAACTTCTCAACAAAATGCTGGCCAAATTACTTCAAAAGCTCATCAAGAAAATAAATAAAACATATGCTATGATCAAATCAGATACATTACATGGATGCAAAGCTGGTTCAATATACTCATTAATTAATGTAATTCATAACATCAACAAGAGCCAGGATAAGAACCACATAATCTTAATAGATGCAGAAAAAGCATTTGACACAATCCAACACCTATTTATGATGAAAGCTCTGGAGAAAATAGGAGTCCATGGAACATTCCTCAAAATAGTAATGGCTGTGTATGACAAACCTATGACAAGAATTATACTTAATAGCAAAAAGCTAAAGACAATTCTGTTAAATTCAGGAATGGGAAAGGGATGCCAGTTCTCTCCACTCCTTTTCAATTTAGTATTACAATGCCTAGCTAGAGCAACAAGAGAAGATGCAAACCTAAAGGGGAGCCAAATACGGAAAAATGAAGTAAAATTCTCCATCTTTGCAGATGACATGAACTTGTAGTTAAAGAAGTCCATCTCCACTCCCAAGTTACACAAGCTGATTTGAAACTGTGGCAAACTAGTCGAGTATAAAATTCACCCTCAAAAATCAACGGCTCTTCTGTATGCCAATAATGAGAAGAGTGTGTCTGAAATCAGGAAAGCAACTCCTTTTGTAATAGCCCTCCCCCCACAAATAAAATGCCTAGGAATTAATTTAAACAATGAACAGAAGGACCTCTATTATGAAAACTTTAAAAACCTGAAAAAGACAATTAAAGCAAAACTAAAGAATTGGAAAAACCTCCCATGCTCCTGGATTGGGAGGATTGACATCATGAAAATGGCAAGACTTCCAAAGACTATCTACAAACTCAATGCAACACCCAACAATACTCCAACATTATTTTTAATGAAATGGAAGAAGCAATCCAAAAATTCATATGGAACAATAAAATACCCCAAATAGAGAAAACAATCCTTAACAGAAAGCATTGTGCTGGAGGAATATTAATACCATATTTTGAACTTCACTACAGAGCCATAATAATTTAAACAGTTTAGTACTGGCACAAGAACAGACGTGAGGACCAATGGACTAGAAGCGAAGATTCAGAAATGAACCTGCAGATCTATAGCCACCTAATTTTTATAAGGGAGCCAAACAAATAGGATGGAAGAAAGACAACCTCTTCAGTAAATGGTGCTGGCAAAATTGGTTAAACACCTGTAGAATACTAAAGCTCGGTCCTTATATATTACCCTAAACCAGAAGTAATTCCAAGTGGATCAAATACCTCAAGTAAAAGCAGTTACCCTGAAAACATTACAGGATGGCATAGGAGAAACTCTAGGGTTCCTTGGTGCAGGACAAAAGTTTCTTAATAAAGACCTAGCAACAAAAAATCAAAGAAAGGTTGGACAAATGGGATTGCATAATACTGAAGAGCTTCTGCATGGCAAAGGACATAGCTAGCAAACATACTTAGAACTTAAAAAATTAGATCTCAGCAGCTGGAGGAAGATGGCAGAGGAGAAGCTGGAGGCTAAACAAGCTCTCTCATAGCAGTTTTAGTGTTCCAGTGAACAGTCCTGGGCCAGGGAATTACACCAAGTGTGCCATCACAGTACACAGAGTTTGGCTAGAGAGGGAAAATCCAGGCGAAGAGACAGATCTGAGCATTTGCCGGCAGCTGTGGTGGTGGTGGTGGCAGCGGTGGCGCAGCAGCTATAGCCACCATACCTGTAACACAGAGAGTCCGGGACAAAGGCACCAGATGCAGCGGGTGAACAGATTCTACTTAACACCAGCAAGAACTGACAAGGAGCAGATCTTCACCCTGCAGATCCCAGACCAGAGACGATCCAGGAACCAAGACTCTGGTGGCATGAGTAGAAGTCTGACATCCTCACTCTTTCTCAGGGAGCAGAGGAGGGAAGGTACCCATCCCCCACACCACTACTGGAGATCTCCATCTTTGATACTGACAAAGGCCTGGCTGAGCTGCCAACTCCAACTCAGACCTTTAGAGAAAACAAGACAGTCATCTAGCAGGTCACTGGAACCTGCCCCGACCTGCCAGGCTTAACTCCACCCAGGAAAGAGTAACCCAGCTCAAAAAGAAGAAAATCTGCCCCCAGGAGTGGCTTTCTTCACTGGGTAAACAGAGCTAGAGGCTGCCCCTCCCTACAGCAGCCTAGACAATCAACTGAAATTCAGTAAACATAAACCCTGAGAAAGGCTCCAGACTGGGCTCTCTGAGTGTCTCAGAAGCAAGTCCCTCAGGGAAAAGCTGCTGTTTTCTGAAAGGCCTCAACTCTACCCAAAACCTAGCCTCATCTCACCATCTCCAAACTAGAGGAAACAGCCATCTCCCTCTTGTGTGATACTCAAAACAGATCCATCTCCCACTGAACTAGCCTGGGAGGAGGATCACACAATCCTGGGTAAAGCAGAGCATTTTTCTGCTTGCCCAAACAAACTGACTTAAGTAACCAATCTAGCCCCAGGAAAACCAAACACCACAAGCAGGCCAGAGACTCCACCGAGACTGGTTACAGACACAAGGGAGATACAGAATCTTCCCAACCCCCTCCAAAAAAAATCAAAGAAATTTCTTTTTTTATCTTATTTTTAATTTTTTTAATTAACAAAATTTTTTTCTATTATTTTTTCTTTTCTTCCTCATATAATTTTTATTTTAGGTGCAGATGTGTGTCTGCTTTTTTTAATCTCTACTGACCTTTTGATCCTTTTTTCTTCTCTTTCTTTCTTTTCTCATTCTTTTCACTTCTTCTCTCTCATTCTTTTCTATGTGACTTAATTGTTGTTCTGCTCACTCATTGTGTACACAGTTAATCGCGAAATTTATTACTCAATTCAAAACCTCTTAAACTTAAATTCTTTAATAGCAGTATTACCTTTTTCTACCCATATAACATTTAAAAACATTTTTATTTTTCTAGTTTTTCATGTCTCCTTTCTATCCCTCCCCTTCGCTCATCCCATCCCCATTCTTCTCTGAATACAACTCCTTCAAACTTGCAGTTTTTAAGGGTTTCACTTTTTAATTTTAAATTTTTATTTTTCCATTTTTTCTTGTCTCTTTTTTTCTTTTTATTCTTTTTTTTCCTCTCTCTGCTATCATTCTGACCAATCCATTTCTTTCTTTGAGATTAGGACATGGTTAATTCCACTCTTCCTCACTTTCCCACATTTCTCTAATCCTATTTTTCCCCACATTTTCCCTAAACCTAATAATTTCTGTTTGCCAAATTCTCCTTTGCTGTTCTTAGGCCATTAAGACATAGTTGTTTGATGTTCAATAGATTGTATCTCTTGAACCAGATTGTATCTGCAGACTTTTGACTGTGCAACTATGGACTTTGGTTGATGTTTACCTTAAAATAGTGTTCTAGCAAAAAACGTGTTATTCTCATCCCAAATGGGCAGAAAAAGCCAGAAAAACACAAGAAAAATGGCAAGCCCGGGGATCTCAACTCCCACTCATGACAATCGGGGGACAGAAGAGATAATGAATAATCCAGAGGAGAGTTCCCAAAAAGCTCTACAAACACTACAGGTAAACAGGCTAAATGAAAAGAATGAAAAACTGCAAAGGTCTCAGTGTGAGCATGATAGGGAGAGAAAGGAAGCAAATCAAAGATCAATACAGGAGTCTCATGAGTGTGAGGAAACTACTCAAAGATTGATACATGAATTTCATAAGCAGATTGAGAACACTCAAAGAGAAATAAAGGAATTGTGTAAGCAGGTTGAGATCAGTCAAAGAGATAGAGAGGAATTGCATGAGCTGGCTGAGAACAATGAGAAAGTCAGGAAAGGCATGAACAGGCTGAGAACACTCAAAGAGAACTACAGGAAATGCATGAACCTGAGGATGCTAATCAAAGAGAAATACAGGAACTGAGAGATGGGGATGAGGATAGACAAAGATCAAGAGAGGCATTTATGGAATACATAAACAGAGAGCTGAACGAAATCAGGGAGACTGCAAAGGGAATGCTCAGTGGAGCCCAACAGAAGGAATGAGAGTCCAAGGAAACCATAATCAATCAACAGAGTGATTTGAAAATAAACACGGAACACCAAATTAAGGAAGTAAAGAAGTTCTTACAAGATCTACAACAAAGTTCCAACAAAGAATTTGAAGCCATCAAAGCTGACCATTTAGAAGGAAAAGAAATGAAAAACAAAGTAGAAAGACTTGACAGTAGGTTAGACCATGAAGAAGGTCGAATCTCCGGAATTGAAGACAGCCTGGATATTGTAGAGAAGGAACATACAACCATCCAAGACAAGTCCAAGAAATATGATAGATCTATTCAACAATTGGAAGACACCATCAGAAGGCCTAATCTGAGGATAATGGGTGTAGAGGAACACTTAGAGACAGAAGTTAATGTTCTAGGAAATTTGTTTAACAAGATCCTAGCAGAGAACTTCCCAAACATGCAAAAAGATAGGCCTATTCAGATACAAGAAGCTTTTAGAACTCCAAATAGACCAGACCAGAACAAGATATCCTACCCTCACATTATAATCTGCACAGGATCAATTCAGACCAAAGAAAACATCCTTAAAGCTGTCAAGGAGAAAAGATCAATCACCTATAAAGAGGAACCAATTAGAATCACTTCAGATTTCTCAGCAGAGACAATTAAAGCAAGAAGAGCCTGGAATGATGTATGTCAAGCGCTAAAGATAAACAACTATCAACCAAGAATACTTTACCGAGCTAAACTCTCCTTCATAAACAAAGGTCAAATAAAAACCTTCCATAGCAAAGAAAAATTGAAACAGTATATCTCGACTAAACAAGCCCTACAAAAGATACTTAAAGATGTCCTACACATAGAAAACCAACAAGACCACAATAAAGACCAAGAAACTGCACCCAAACTGAGAATCAAAGAACCATAGGAAGAACCCAGTAGCCACAGCCCCCAAGAAGGTGGATAAAATGACAGGAACTCCCACATAACTCTCAGTCCTATCTCTTAACAACAACGGATTTAACTCTCCAATTAAGCGACATATACTGTCTAGTTGGATTAAAAAGCAAGATCCTTCTATCTGTTGCATTCAGGAGTCACACCTTGCCCATAAAAACAAACACATTTTGAAAGTGAAAGGCTGGAACAAAATCTACCAGGCAAAAGGCCACCAAAAACAGGCAGGAGTTGCAATCCTAATATCAGATAAAATAGACTTCAAATTAAAATTAGTGAGAAGAGATAAAGAAGGTCGCTACATACTAATTAAAGGATCTCTCTCTCAGGAGGATATTACAATTCTAAATTTCTATTCGCCAAACAATGGGGCACCCAAATTTATCCAAGAAACACTACTTTCTCTCAAATCTCATATAGATCCAAAGACATTAATTGCCAGGGATTTTAACACACCACTTTCCCCACTAGATTGATCAACTCGGCAAAAACTCAACAGAGAAGTGTAGACTTAAAAAACTGCATAGATCAACTAGATTTAACAGACATCTACCCAGTATTTCACCCAGCAGCATCAGAATACATGTTTTTCTCAGCAGAACATGGAATATTTTCCAAAATAGACCATATTGTAGGTCACAAAGCAAACTTGACCAAATTCAGAAACATTGAAGTTATACCTTGCATTCTCTCAGACCACAAGGGAATAAAATTATAACTCAACACCAAAAGCCACCAAAGAAAGTCCTGTAACACATGGAGGCTGAACAAAACGAATGGGTCATGGAAAAGATTAGTAATGAAATTCAAGGGTTCATGATATTCAACAAAAATGAACATGCAAGCTAACAGCTACTCTGAGACACAGCAAAGGCAATACTCAGAGGCAAGTTTATAGCTCTGAGTTCCTACATCAACAAATTGGAGAGATCTGAAACCAACAATTTAATGAGACAGCTGAGCCTCCTTGTAAAAGAGCAGCAAGATAAACCCCAATCCAGTAGACAAAAAGAAATGATTAAAATTAAATCAGAATTCAATAAATTAGAATCCAAAAAACCATAGAAAGAAACAACAAAACAAAGAGTTGGTTCTTCAAAAAAATTAACAAAATAGACAGACCCTTAGCAAATCTTATCAGAAAAAAAGAGAACACACCGAAATAAATAAACTAAGAGATGAGAATGGAAACATCACCACAGAAACAACCGAGATTCCGAACATTATAAGGGAATACTTCTCAAACATTTATGCTAATAAGTTTGAGAACTTGGAAGAAATGCACCTTTTCCTAGCAAATATCAACATGCTGAAACTAAACCAAAATGAGTTAAAACATCTTAACAGGCCCATATCAAGCATTGAAATATAAACAGCAATAAGAGACCTCCCGTCTAAGAAAAGCCCAGACCCAATGGTTTTACAGCAGATTTCTACAAGGCCTTCAAAGCAGAACTCACACCAATACTCCTTCAACTCTTCAATGAAATTGAAAAAAAAAATTCACTACCAAATTCATTCTATGAAGCTATAATAACCCTCATCCCCAACCAGGTAGGGACTCATCAAAGAAAGAGAAATATAGACCCACTTCTTTGATGAACATTGTTGCCAAACTTCCCAACAAAATTTTGGCCAATAGACTTCAACAATTCATCCAAAAAATCATACATCATGATCAAACAGGATTCATTTCAGGTATGCAAAGCTGCCTCAATATATGCAAAACAATTAATATAATTCATCACATCAAAAAGAGCAAGGATACTAACCACATGGTTATCTCAATAGATGCAGAAAACACATTTGACAAGATCCAACACCCCTTTATGATGAAGGTTCTGGAAAAATTAGGAATCCATGGAACCTTCCTCATTATAATAAAGGCTGTATATGACAAACCTACAGCCAGCATTATACTTAATGGTGAAAAACTAAAGCCATTTTTTCTAAACTCAGGAATGAGACAAGGATGTCCATTCTCTCCACTGCTCTTCAATCTAGTATTACAATGCTTAGGTACAGCAATAAGACACGATGCAAACATAAAGGGGATCCAAATAGGGAAAGAAGAAGTAAAACTCTCCCTCTTTCCAGATGACATGATCTTGTATTTAAAGAATCATTGACTACAGTTCCAAATAATTCAAGCTGATTCAAAACTTTGGCAAAGTTGCAGGGTATAAAATTAACCCTCAAAAATCAATGGCTTTTCTATGTGTCAACAATGAAAAAAGTGTGGCTTAAATCAGGAAAGCAACTCCTTTCATAATAGCCCCACAAAAAATAAAATTCCTAGGAATTAACTGAACCAAAGATGTGAAGGAATTCTATGATGAAAACTTTAGAAACCTGAAAAAGGATATCAAAACAGATCTCAGAAAGTGGGAAAAACTCCCATGCACCTGGATTGGAAAGATCAACATCGTAAAAATGGCAATACTTCCCAAGACTATCTACAAATTTATTGCAAAACCTACCAATATCCAGCCTCATTCTTCAAGAAAATAGAAGAGGCAATCCAAAAATTTATAGGGAAATATAAAAGTCGCTGAATAGCAAAAACGATCCTTAACAGAAAGTACAGTGCTGGAGGAATATCAATACCTAAGTTCAAACTCTACTACAAATTCATAGTAATCAAAACAGCTTGATACTGGCACAAGAACAGACCCCAGGACCAATGGAATAGAATTGAAAACCCAGAAATGAACCTACAGACCTATTGCCATCTATTCTTCAATAAGGGAGCTAAAACAATAGAATGGAAGAAAGACAGCCTCTTCAGTAAGTGGTGCTGGCAAAATTGGTTAACTACTTGTAGAAAACTAAAGCTAGATCCTTATATATCACCATGCACAAATCCAAATGGATGAAAGACCTCGGAGCAAAGCAGATACTCTGAAAACATTACAGGATTGAATAGGAGAAACCCTAGGTCTCCTTGGCACAGGCAGCAATTTTCTTAATAGAGACCCAGAAACACAAGAAAGCAAAAAAATGTTGGACAAATGGGATTGTATGAAATTGCAGAGCTTCTGCATGGCAAAGACATAGCTCACAAGATCAGTAGAAAGCCCATGGATTGGGAGAAGATCTTCACTAGCCATACAACAGACAAGGGTTTCATATCTAAAATATCCGTGGAACTTAAAAAAAAACTAAATTCCCCAAAAACAAAACTTCAAAGAAAAAACTGCCCAATAAAAAAGTGGGCTAAAGACTTGAAGAGAAACTTCTCTGAAGAAGAAAGAAGGATGGCCAACAGACACATGAAGACATTCTCAACCTCTGTTGCCATAAAAGAAATGCAAATCAAAACAACATTGAGATAACACCTCATCCCAGTTAGAATGGCTATAATCAATAACTCTAATAACAACAGATGCTGGAGGGGATGCAGACAGAAGGGAACCTTACTGCATTGTTGGTGGGAGTGTAAACTTGTTCAACCACTTTGGAAAGCAGTATGGAGGTTCCTCAAAAGACGCCACATAGAGCTCCCCTATGACCCAGCAATCCCACTTTTGGGCATTTACTCTAATGTTCACAAACAAGACCACATTAAAGCTACTAGCATTCTATGTTTATTGCAACATTATTTACTATAGCTAAGATATGGAGCCAACCCAGATGCCCCTCAGTAGATGAATGGATCAAGAAAATGTGGTATATATACACAATGGAATTCTATGCCTCCATCAGAAAGAATGACATGACCCCATTTGTTAGGAAATGGAAAACTGGGAAAAAATTATATTAAGTGAAGTAAGCCAGGCCCAAAGAATCATAGGTCCCATGGTTTCCCTTATTTGCAATATCTCTCTGGGTCAAGCAGAAAAGGTCAGATAAGTTGATGTTAGGGGAATGAACCCCAAGATAAGTATTCAAATGTTTTTTTTTTCCTTTCATGCAGTTGTTTCTATCATATTTGTGAAATGATTTCTATATTGTTTTGCATGTCCCTCCCCCATGGTATAACCCCTGCTTTCGCTGTATTTGATGTTGGTATAATTTGTGGAGGGGAAGGGAAAAAAAAACAAATTGTTTAAGTGAGGATGCAGGTGGACCCACTGCAACAATGAGATGTACAAATTGTTATGTCGAAAAACGAACTTAACAACTTTGGTAGGGGGTGGAGGGAGGACCAAGTTGAGGGAGGGCAGGAGTATGGGAAGGGATGGGAAAGAGAAACAAGGAGGAGGCAACAACGCTTGATTAGAAATATACTCATTATCTTGTCCATGTTATTGTAACTCCTCTGTACAGTATTCTCAGAATAAAAAAAAATTAAATCTCCCCAAAATTAATCCTCAAAAAAACATCTGCCCAATTAACAAGTGTGCTAAAAAAGAGATATTTCTCTGAAGAGCAAATAACAATGTCCATTAGACACATGAAGTAATGCTCAACATCTCTGACCATAAAAGAAATGCAAATCAAAACAACATTGGGATTCCACCTCACTTCAGTTAGAATGGTGATAATCAAGAAATCTAATAACAACAGATGCTGGAGGGGATGTGGCCAAAACGGAATCCTGCTGTATTGTTGGTGGGAGTGTCAACTTCTTCAACAAATCTGGAAAGCAATATGGAGTTTCCTCCAAAGAATACACATAGAGTTCCCCTATGACCTAGCAATCCCACTTTTGGGCATTTACTCGAATGATCACAAACAAAACCATACTAAAGCTACCAGCACAACTATATTTATTGCAGCATTATTTAGTATAGCTAAGACATGGAACCAACCCAGATGCCTCTCAGTAGATGAATGGATCAAGAAAATGTGACACACAGACACAGACACACACACACACACACACAGAAACACACACACAGACACACACACAGACACACAGAAACACACACACACACACAGACAGACAGACACAGACACAGACACACACACACACACACATACACACACGTGTATATATATGTATATATATACATATATATATGTATATATATACATATATATGTATATATATACATATACATATATATGTGTATATATATGTATATATATATATATATATATATATATATATATATATATATATCCCTCCATCAGAAAGAATGACTCCATTCCATTTGTAAGGAAATGGAAAATCTTGGAAAAAATCATATTAAGTGACGTAAGCCAGACTCCAAAAAACATAGGTCCTATGGTATTCCTTATTTGCAACAATTTGTATATGTCTAAGATAATCTAAGCAGATGAGCAGAATAGCTCAATAACTATGTACATAATACCATATACGACGATGCTAAGGAAAGTGAACTCCAAGACATGGACAGAAGAGGTTTTTCTTTTTTGTTGTTTATAATATACTTTGTGATTTTTTGTTTCTTTTGTATGTTCTTTCTCCTGTGGAATAACCCCTTTTTGTCACTTTATTTGATTTTGGTACTCTGGTATTGTGTATATGTTTATGTGAATTAGGGAAGAGAAGGGGAACAACAGAATGATGAGACAAAAGACAAGTGGGGAAACCAATGCCACAGCAACATACACAAGACAATATGTGTGAAAATACCTGTACAACTTAGGGTGAGGGGACAGAAAAGAAAGAGAAAAATGAGAGGAGGGGGTAACAAGTTTGACATGAAATGTACTTATTAACTTATTTATGTAAATATAACCCCACTGCACATTATCTTCACAATAAAAAAGTTTAAAGAAAATGAGTTTACCAAAGAATGTCAGCTCTCACGACTCTTATTCCTAAGATTACTGGAACGTTTAGCCATAATAAATAGGCAAGTGAAATAAAATAATATGTAGGCAAATTGGAAGAAAATAAACCCATCCCTGTTAACAAACTGTGACTTGTGAACTCAAAGTCAGTGAAATTAGAAGATCCAAAGTCAGCATAAAAAATCAGTAAAATTGTATATACTAATAACCAATTTGTTGAATGTTATGAAAGTAATACCATACACAATAGATACAATTAAAATAAAGTGACTAGAAGTACATGTAATTAAGGCTGCAAAGCATATAAAAATAAAATATTGAAGAAGTGAAAAATAAAACAAAATGGAAAGGTTTACGATATATATGGATTAGAACAATTAAGGCTATTAAAATTGACACACTATCCAAATGACTTCCATAATCAACACAATTCCAATTGAAACCTCAGTTTTATCCTTTGTAGAAATAGTAAATTTCATCCATCTTTATGTTAGAATTTCAAAGTGATAACATTTCACATGTCCCTATATACATATATTCTACCTTGATCATATTGAAGCCTCTATTACTCTCTTTTCCCAAGCCTATGTTAATAAGTTTCATTCCACATAATGTATAAATAGACCATATTCTCCCTTCTTCACTGTCTCCAGTACTCTTTCCCTACCCACAGCGGCCTGTTTCCTAAATTCTATGTTACAGTGATGAAATGATACTGAAATAAAGTGATTTCTTTCCTTCTTATCATGAGAAATGTGAACTTTTTTTGGTTTTTGAACAATTTCATACTTTCACTTACAGTTATTCTAAGAAGTAAAAAAAAAATCGATATGTTTCTTTCTTTATCAACTTGCTAAAATACTCTGAAGAAATGCAATAGTCTTTTATTACAATGATACACATTGTATTGAGATACTATTATGTTGTAATAATAAATATTCAAATGTTCTTTAAATGTGGTGAACAATGATCTATATCTGGATAACAATATTGTTTTGTACATAAAGTTAATATCCCCTTCACACAGATGATCATTTAGGATCAACAGTACAAGCTAACATCAGTACATATGTCATTAAATATGTCCTGGAATTTCATTTTATAAACTTTATGACAGAAATTTTAGGGAAATTATATTATCTTGCCAAAAATATAACTTATAAGGTGAAGAGATTTCAGTAATTATTACAATTTTGTATGCTTTGGTAATATACATTAAAAATATTATAAATGTCTCATCCATCATTCCATTATATATCTTTGTGTCAGATCTTACATTCTTTTCCATATATTTCTTGTTATTCTCCAGTATGATTACCCCCATTCTCTTCTATGCACTTTTAATATGTGCTACCATCACACCTTTAATAATACAAACACCTTAATGACTCGTATTTTTATTGCCATCTCAATTTCATCTTGAATTACTATGTTCTATTTCTGATTGTCTATTTTAATTGTCTGTGAGATATCTTCAATCCGCAAGTATTATTACTTATTTTTGTCCTTCGTATTTTCTTAGGCTTCCTCCTACAATGATTAATTTTATCTTCCAGTGGATTGCCTTAACTAAGAACTTTCGCCAAATCTTTACTTCCTCTTTCTTTTTTTTTTTTGGTCGGCCGTGGGGCTTGAACTCTGGGCTGGGCGCTGTCCTTCAGCTCTTCAGCTCAAGGCAAGCGCTCTACCACTTGAGCTACAGCGCCACTTCTGGTTTTCTGGTGGTTTATTGGAGATAGTAGTCTCACGATCTCTCCTGCCCAGGCTGGCTTTGAACCGCGAAACTCAGATCTCAGCCTCCTGAGTAGCTAGGATTACAGGCGTGAGCCACCAGCGCCCCGCTTCCTCTTTCTTTTTGATACCCATAGTCTGGTTCATTTCAGTTATTCATAACTTATTTATGAATGCATCTGAACCTCTATTCCATTCCCATTGTCATTTTACTTCTACTATTCAATTGTTCTATTAAGTTCACAAAGGATTCCCTCACTTCCATTTCTTAAAGAATGCCATCAAGACAATTGTTCGTGCTGAAAACAAAGATATCATAAGGCAAAGACTCCCAAATGCTCGTGCTTTGAAGTTTAAACTCTTTAACTTGGCATAGACTGTCCTTCCCAATTGTGACCTTGTTCTGTTTTTTTTTTCTGCTTCAAAATATTATTGTATTTTACTTATTAAATACTAAATTCCAGTTAGACTGAACTTTCTTAACTATGTCATGTGCTTTTATATCTTTATATCTTTGCAAGTGAAATAATGCCTTTTCTCCCTATGCTCAAGGCCTGCTTTGTTATCACCTCCTTGAGGGAGCCTTCTCAGATTTACTCAGGGTGTTTTCTTTTTCTTTCGCTTTGTGATACCACACATTGACCATGCCTCTTTTATAGTATTTATAACATAACATCCATTTGATTGTAGATTATTTACTCTCTGTATATTATATACTTTCTAAATAGATAACTTACTCAGCTTTGTATTTCCAAAATTTCAAAATTATAAATGTTTATTAAATGAACAAATAATAACCGATGTCCCAGACCGTAATGGATTTTTTCTCTTTTATTCAGAGTTAGTAATGCATTGAATGCACGCAATTTTGCATTGCTAATAGATAAAAAATGTTAATGAAAGTATTCACTTCCAAAACTAGTATTAGGGAAATACTAATATAGCAATAAAGCTATTTTTTAAAATACACTGTCCAGACTAATTTTCTTCTATTTTTTCCTCTTTGAATTTTCATTTTGTGAATAGAACACTTATCAAGTTACCTTGTAGCTTTTCTTTTAATTAATTAGTAAAATTATTGTCAATTTAGCTGTAAAGGTGAATTGGTATTATTGATATGGTAATTAAATATAATATTATTAGTCTATTAAAGATGTAGTAATTGATTTCTTCCAAACATTGCTATGTATAGGTGACTGGTCAAATTTATAGGAAATGAAACTTTTAGTTACTTAACATTGGAATGCAGGTTTTATGTTTTCATAGAAGCTTTCTCTTTTTTCCTGAAAAAATAAGTGCTGTACTTTCTGTTTTAATTTAATTTAGAACAAGAACAACACTCAGGAAAGCTTTTATATGTTCATTGTGCACATAATAGAATCAAGAGATAATGTCAAGAAAGGAAAATGTAACTGTGAATAAGGTTTTCTATTGCAAAACACTACAAAATACTATTGAACAGGTTAACCATTTTGTGAGAAATTACCAACTACTATGGAAATTGGTTTTTAAATGGTTTAGAATGCTAACTAAAAGAGGAATTTTACCATACTAAAACTTTAATGAAAGATTTTTAACTACTATAAATCAAAATGATACTTGTTTCTTTGTACTGCTTGTTACTAAGATTACATACATAAATAAATCTGATATGTATATGCATGTATATATATTTTGCATGAACTAAATCCACAGATCAATGATGATTACAATGGGTGATAGTTGGTAAATATTTTTTGAGCTGTGTATTTAGTTCCTTCCTATAAATACACATTAACCCAAGGCTGGGGAGGTGGTTTAGTGGTAGAATGCTTGTCTCACAGGCATGGGGCCCTGGTTTGATTCCTCAGCACCACATAAACAGAAAAAGCAAGAAGTGGTGCTTTGGCTCAAGTGGTAGAGCGTTAGCCTAGAGCTGAAGAGCTGAGGGTTTAGCACCCAGGACCAGAGTTCAAGCTCCAAGACCAAAAAAAAAAAAAAAAACCCCACATTAACCAACAGGTCTTTCTGCTCTTTCCATAACAGTGATCAAATATAGTCCCTGCTAAGCTTAAAATTAATCTACCATCATCATAAAATTAAAATGAAATCCGAGCGCTGGTTGCTCATGTGTTCAACTCAAGCTACTCAGGAGGCACAAATCTGAAGATGGCAGTTTGAAGCCAGCCCACTCAGAAAAGTCTGTGAGACTCTTATTTCCAACAAACTAGTCAACAAAACTAGAAGTGGCACTGAGGCTCAACTGGTAGAGTGCAAGCCTTGAGCAAATGAAGCTCAGGGACAACAGCCAGGTCCAGATTTCTAGCCCCAGCACTAGCAAAAAAAAAAGTAGATAAAAATTGAGACATAAAAGCACAGCTCTGTAAACGCTGAAATATAATCTAGATTTTCTCATTCTAGTAATTGCTTGAATAATGTCCTTTTAAATGCTGCTCGTCAGGGCTGGGAAGGTGGCTCAGTGGTAGAGTGCTTGCCTCCATGCATGAGGCCCTGGGTTCCATTCCTCAGTATCACATAAGCAGAAAAAGCCGGAAGTGGCACTGTGGTTCACATGGTAGAGTGGTATCCTTGAGCTGAAGAGCTGAGGGACAGCACCCAGGCCAAGATTTCAGGCCCCATGACCAACAAAATAAAATAAGAATACTGCTGGTCAAGTAGTATATGAGACCATCCTATATTTTAACAAGAAAACAATCTAATATTACTGAAGGAAAAACATATTAATATGGATTGGTTAGGTATTATTTGTGCTACAGAACATTATAGCACGCACTGTGATAAAAATACTGAAGACTAACTATCCTTATAATATAGAATGTGTATAAAGATAAGTAAAAAAGCATAGACTAAAACAATGAAATTATGATTTATGACTGGTTATGTAAACTTGCTTTATTGATACCTAAATGTCAAGATCAAGTTAGTGTTGACACAATGTATAATACGTGTGGAATACATTTATTACATTTGCTTTCAATATTTTAATTTTTATTGTTATTATAAACATGATACATAGAGCAGTTACAGTTACATATGTCAAGTAATTAGTACATTTCTTTTTGGAAAATGCCACACCTTCCCTTGCTCTCTCCCAGTTTTCCCTTCCTGCTCCCAAACACAAGTTACATAGTTCATTTTCAACATAGTTTCTAGTGAGTACAACTATTGTATTTGTTTACCCTTTATTCCTCCATTTTTGTATCAATCTTAGCTTCCTAAAGACAGATACTTTAAAAAATAAGATGAAAAAAGAAAAAAAAATAGCTTAGAGAAATAAACTTTTTTTTCCAATGCCTAGAATTTGTTTTGATAAATACTGTTTTATAAAGTCAGAGACATATAGGTATTGTGCCTGTATACTCCTCCTCTAAGAGTATGCTCCTTAGGTCTCACTGTGTATGAATGACTAGAGTCCTATACAATTTATTATGTCCTAGTGTATTTTAGATCTAGCTTCTACATATGAACATGGGATGTTTGTCTTACTGAGACTGGATTACCTCACTTAAAATGATGTGTTCTACGTCCATTCTTTTCCCTGAAAAATAGCATAATATTATTCTTTCTAATGGCTATGTAAAATTCCATTATGTTTAGATAAGTAGCACATTTTTTTAATCCATTCATCTATTGTAGGGCACCTGGGTTGTTTCTATAACTTGGCTTTCATTAATAGTGCAGCAATGACCATGGGTGTGCAAATGTGCTTATGGTATCTTGGTTTGTGATGTTCAGGGTACATGTCCAGGAGTGTTATGACTGGGTTGTAGGGAAGGTCTAAGCTTAGTTTTTAGAAGTAACTCCAGACCATTATCCAGAGTGGTTATACTAGTATACATTCTGACCAACATTAAAATAGTATTCCTTCCCCAAGATTAGTATTCAAATGTTTTTACTTTCATGCAATTGTTTCTAACATATTTATAAGATGATTTCTTTGTTGTTTTGTATGTCCCTCCCCCACAGTATAACCCCTGCTTTCACTGTATTTGATGTTGGTGTAATTTGTGGAGGGGAAGGGAAAAAACAAATTGTTTAATTAGGGATACAGGTGGACCCATTGCAACAATGAGATGTACAAATCATTATATCAAAAAACGAGTTTACAACTTTGGCAGAGTTGGGGGAGGGGGGAGACGGGAAGGGGAAACAAAGTAGGAGGCAACAATGCTTGATAAGAATGTACTCATTATCTTGCCCATGTAATTGTAACCCCTCTGTATGGTATTTTCATAATAAAAAATAAAATAAAATAAAATAGGGTTCCTTTTCCCTCATATCTATGAAAATATTTGCTTCTCAAATTGAAACTGTTGGCCATCTAACAGGTGAGATGTGTTCTTTTGATTTGCCTTTCTTTAATGGCCAGGATTGTTGAGCACTTCTTCATGTGTCTCTTTGCTATTATTACCTATTCTTGGAATCCAAAAGGTCTCTCCTTGGCTCTGTTGCCCATTTAAAGATTGGTTTCCTACTTTGGGAGGGGTTAGGGTCTTGAGCTCCTTGTTGTTGTTGTTTTGTATTGCTGATAAAAATCTTCTCTCAGTCTGTGCTATCTTTCTAGATTATTAACTATGTCCTTTGTAGTGCAGAAACCTTTCATTTTGTCTTAATCCCATTTGTCAAATATCTCTTGTAACTGCTGTGCCCCTGGAACTCTTTTCAAGAGATTTCTGCCTATGCCTATAGGTTTTAGTGCTTAGTTGCATCCTGAGGATATTTACTTTCACTGCTTGTGTTTTCTTTATGTGCATGCTTAGAACTTTGTAGTTTCTTCTCAACAGTGCCTTTGCTCTATCCCAGAGGTATCCATATGATGTGTTTTCATTTTCATTGAATTATAAGAGCTTTCTGCTTTCCTTCTTTATTTCTTCAGTGATCCACCAGTTGTTTAGTAGTGTATCATTTGCTTTCCATGTGTTTAAAGTTTTTCTGCATCATGTTTTGTTGTTTAGAATTAATTTAGTTCCACTGTAATCAGATAGGATACGAAGATGGATCCTTTTATAATTGCTGAGGCTTATTGGGTGTCTTAGAGTAGGTTCAATTTTTTAGAATATTACATGACTGTTGAGAAGAATGTAACTTTTTTGATTGTTGGGTGAAATACTCTGTAGATGTTCATTTGTGTTTCAGTGTCATTTAATTCAGAAGATTATTTTCTAGCCTTTGTTTGGTTGACCTGTCCTTTGGTGAGAGTGGAATGTTAAATTCTCCCTCATTATTATGTTGGCATCGATCATGTTTTGCAAGTCTAAGAGAATTTGTTGAATGTATTCATGTACTCCATTGTTTGTTGCATAAAAATAACCACTGTGATTTCCTCTTCCAGGAACATTTCCTTTATTAATATGTAATGAACTTCCTTGCTTTTTTGTATGTATTTTATTTTTTATTGTAGAGGTAATGTAGGCTTGTTAGTTAAATTAGTCAGATAATGAGGGCATTTCATTTTGAACAATGTCACCCCTTTCCTCATTTTTGCCCAGTCTTTCCCATTTTGTATTTATTTGAATGAGTAGTCTACTTTATCAGATAACAGTATGCATACTTCTAACATCTTGCAGGACGTATTACCATGAAGGATCTTTTTCCACCTCTTCACTCTGAATTTGTGTTCATTTTTATCTGTGAGATGTTTCTTGGAGACAACAATTGGTTAGATTTTGTTTTTTGATTCAATCTGCTGCTCTATGTCTTCTTTGAGGAATTGAGCCCATTGATGTTTAATATTACTATGGAGAAATATGGTACGTTTTGTACCATTTAGTTGTTTTCCAATAGTTTCCTTCTTTCTGCTTCTTGTATTTATTAAACTAGTTTTCTATTGATTTTTATTCAATGCTGGGGTTTTTTTTTGTTTTCATCAGATTGTATTTTTCCCTTTATTATCCTTTGTAGTTTTGGTTATGTGTTCATGAATTCCTTTAGTTTCTGTTTGTCATGAAAGATTTTTATTCTGCCATCTTGGGCCCTCTCCATCTCAATTTTTATCATTTCCTGTCTTCTCTTGGTAGCACTCCAAGGTACAGAGTTGTAACTACAGAAGGTATTTTAGTATGAGAGTTGTTCATCTTGGAGAAGAGCCTTTCCCTATGCATGAGATTTGCCTCTTCTGGCAGTGTTAATATTCATGTATAAATTGTTCATGTGAGATAGATTAGGAAAGAACATGTCAATATTAGAAAATAATAAGCTCTTTTTAATGCAGAGAAAAATGTAAAGTCCATATTCTAAATGAGGTCTTGATTAAAGAGTTTACAAATGAAGCCAGGAATCTGTGACTCATGCCTGTAATCCTAGCTACTCAGAAGGCTGAGATTTGAGGATCTGAGGATAAACCATGCTGGGCAGGAAAGTCCTTGAGACTCTTATGTTCAATAAACCACTAGAAAACTGAAAGTGCTGCTGTGGCTCAAGAGGTAGAGTGCTCACCCTGAGCTGAAAATACAAGGGACAGCTTCCAGGCCCAGAGTTCAAGCCCCAGAACTGAAAAAAAGAGTTTGCAAATGAAACTTGTTTTAAAAACAGTAACATATATGATTACTTCAACATTCTACAATACACCATAGAATATACTGAAATAAAACATAAAAACCTAATAAAGCAATGTTTCCCATTAGATTATAACGATTTAGCAAATTCCCTAGTAGCTTATTATAAAAATGTTAGAATATCAAAAATACATTTAATATATTATCATCAAACCAAACATTAGATTTGCAGCAATTCCAATAATTTCTTAAGATTATTCTTCTAAGTGGATATAAACTTTTTAGGTTTTTACAGCTTAAATGACTTTTCCGGGCTGCAAAGGTGGCTCAGTGGTAGAATGATTGCCTTGCATGCATGAGGCCCTGGGTTTGATTCCTCAGCACAAAATAAGCAGAAAAAGCCAGAAGTGGCACTGTGTGACTCCAGTGGTAGAGCCCAAGCCTTGAGCTGAAGAGCTGAGGGACAGCACCCAGGCCCAGAGTTCAGGCCCTATGACCTGTTATGTCTATCAATGAAAAATTATCTATTGAAATGTAGAATTTTGTTTATATACATTCACAAGAGACTAGTTTGCCTAGCATAAGGGTTATGGTCTTTTGTTCCTTCAAAAGCATAATCTGGGTGTGTGCGCGCGTGTGTGTGAGTGGGGGGGGGAGGGGCTGCCCCGAAAGTGAAGGCTGCCTCAGAGAGCAGCAGCGCTGAGACCCGCGCAGGCAGCAGGGAGGGGAACAACGGCGGCCCAGGCGCAGGGCCGCCCAGAGGCAGAAGCACCGAGCGCAAAAAAATTGTAGACTAAGAAGTCATGGATAGAAGTGTGTCAGTGAAACAGAAAATGGAGATGCTTTCCTTGACCTGAAGAAGCTGCTGACCTCCAGATCCCCCCATCGCTATACAAAAGAGGAGATCTTGGATATGAAAGAACACCCCCATTCCAAACAGAGGCCCTCATGCCTCTCCGAAAAGTACGACAGTGATGGTGTTTGGGATTCTGAGAAGTGGCATGCATCTCTCTACCCGACTTCAGGGCGAAGCTCACCAGTAGAAACACTGAAGAAAGAGTCAGATTCAGATCGACCATCCTTGGGATGCCGTCCTGCCTGAGCAGGCCCCAGGAGAATTTGACTTCAATGAGTTCTTTAACCTTGATAAGGTGCCATGCTTGGCTTCGATGATAGAAGATGTTTTGGGAGAAGGATCCGTCTCTGCCAGTTGATTCAGTAGATGGTTCTCTAACCCAAGCCAGTCTGGAAGCAGATCTAGCAGCCTCGGGTCAATACCACATGAAGAACTGGAAAGACTTGCAGCACATTCAGGTGTTGTGCTGTCAGTAGAAGAAGTGGAAGCAGGACTCAAGGGCCTGAAGGTGGACCAGCATGTGAACAATTCAACACCCTTCATGGCAGAGCATTTAGAAGAGACCGTGAGTGCTGTAACAAGCAGCCGACCACTGAAGAAAGATGGAGACATGACTGCATTCAACAAGCTTGTGAGCACCATGAAGGCCAGTGGGACTTTGCCTTCTCAGCCCAAAGTTAGTCGAAATCTTGAAAGCCATTTGTTATCCCCTACTGAAATTCCAGGCCAAACTGTCTCGAAGAACATCCTGTAGGAACTTCTGGGTCAACCAGTTCAGAGACCTGCTTCTTCCATCTTCTGAGTGGCCTTATGGGGAGCTTGGAACCTAACACCTCTTTACTGGGCCAAAGAGCACCCTCTCCTCCCATGTCACAGATGTTTCAAACTTGAGCAGCTTCAGCAGACTACCTTCGCCCACGAATACCATCACCAATTGGTTTTGTACCAGGACCCCAGCAACTACTTGGAGACCTATTTCAGGGCATGCGCAAGCCCATGAGCCCTGTCATAGCCTAGATGAGTCAGATGGAGTTGCAGCAGGCAGCTTTGGAGGGGCTGGCCCTCCCACATGACCTTGAAGTCCAGGCAGCAAACTTCTACCAGCCTGGTTTTGGCAAACCACAGGTGGACAGAACCAGAGATGGATTCAGAAACAAGCAACAGCGAGTAACGAAATCACCAGCACCTGTGCACCGAGGGAATTCTTCATCCTCAACCCCTGCTGCTTCAATCACAAGCATGCTTTCTCCTTCCTTCACCCCTACCTCAGTGATCCGGAAGATGTATGAGAGCAAAGAGAAAAGCAAGGAGGAAACAGTACCTGGAAAGGTGGCTGCTGGTGACAGTAAAGAGGATATTCTGAAGGCCAGAGAAGACAACCTGCTGTCCAATTCCATATCTAATGTGGATCGAGAGTCTTCGCCTACCACAAATCTAAAACTGTCAACATTACAGCGGCCTTCATGTTCCACTCCACTGTCCCAGACAAACCGTTACACTAAAGAACAAGATTATCGACCTAAAACAGCTGGGAGAAAAACACCCACATTGGCATCCCCAGTTCCAGGAATACCTTTTCTCCGCCCCACCCACCAAGTTCCCCTCGTTCCCCATGTCCCTGTTGTTCGGCCTGCTCACCAGCTCCACCCAGGATTGGTCCAGAGGATGCTGGCCCAAGGAATATATCCACAGCATCTCCCAAGTTTGCTTCAAGCTGGTGTGCTTCCTCCTGGGCTGGACCTGACCCATTTACAGGGACTATCTGGCCCCATCCTGGGTCAGCTCTTTTACCCCTTACCTGCTCCTGCTAACCATCCCCTCCGAAACCCTCGTCCTGGAACACCTCTGCATCTGGCAATGATGCAACAACAGCTCCAGCGCTCACTTCTGCATCCTCCAGGCTCTGTATCCCAGGCAGCAGCTGTCAGCGTACAAACAACTCTTCAGAATGTGCCCAGTCAGTCAGGCCTGCCGCACATGCACTCCCAGTTAGAGCATCGCTCCAGTCAAAGGAGCAGTTCCCCTGTGGGCCTTGCCAAATGGTTTGGCTCAGATGTGCTGCAGCAGCCCCTACCCTCCATGCCTGCCAAAGTCATCAGTGTAGATGAGTTGGAGTACCGACAATGAGGGCACGGCAGGCAGGCAGGCTCACACACATCTGGACCTATGGTGGCAACCTGGGCAGGACAATGCTGCTTCATCTTGGGTTGGTTTATAGGCTTTTACTTTGGAACACTCCAGGTGAAGCTCTTTAGGGAACACACACACATGGCGTGGTCTCACATGATAGAACGATCTTAACCAATGTAGGAGCAGAACCTACATGGTCTAAATACAGGATGCACAGTGCTGTCAATCCTGAAAATTCTTTCTTTTTGTAAGGTATGTGAATGATGTGCTGGTGTCTTCATTAAGAGGTGGCACCTAAGGGTTCTAAGGAAATAAAATGTATAGACCCTTATGTACAGATCTGTGTATAAACTTTTGTACATACATATAGGATAGCTTTTTTGAACTTATACAGCTGTACATAAAAGTAGCTTATACTAGTTAAGCCTGTGTCAACTGTTTTTTTTCTTTTTTTCACTTGTACATTTGGGACTTTTGTTTGATTAAAGTTGCATATGCTAAAAAAAAACAAAAAAACAAAAGCATAATCTGGTGGTTATATTTGAATTTAGGCTAAGTTTTTTTCATAATCAGCAAGATAAAAATGTTTATTTTAATTCAGATAACAATCTTTCTTAAAATGTAAAACTTACCTTCAAACTCAAGTTATAATTGTGAATGTAGAACTAAGGCAATTACAGGAACACTATTTTTTGAATGTGAAAAGAACATGCTTACTTACATTTAGACTTAAGTACAAAAGAAAAACAATTCAATTTATTTTTATATTAGAAACATCTAATATAGTGCATTACAACTCAAATTCACAAGGAGAAACAGTCATAAAGGGATTGCTGTAAAGGAAATTTAAAAAATACAAACAAATGTGTGCCAGTGACTCATGCATATAAACCTAGTTCCTCTAGTGGATGAGATCTGAAGATCACAATTTGAACCCAGCTCAGGCAGAAAAGTCTACAAGATTCTTATCTCTAACTTCCAAAAAAAAATGAAGTGTATCTGTAACTCAAGTATAAGAACAAGTGCTTTGAGCATAATAATTTAAGGGATAGCCTTTGGGCTCTGACATCAAGTTCCAGGAATGGCGTGCATGCGTGCTTGCACACACACACACACACACACACACACACACACACATACACACACACACTAATGTAAACAAAGGAAAGGATTTAGTGGCAGGAATTGAGAAAAGAGTGTTGGCAAATAATGCAGGCCATGGATCTTCTTTATAGAAATGTAATTTACTTTTATCACTTATTCTCATTCGTTTCAGACGTACGTACTTTCATTTTGTAGGTTCTTACCTGAATGATCACAATGGAAGAAAGATAATGGTGGTTAAATTTAAATATGAGCATGCAGTGTTCCAGACATTAATCATTTTTAGGTACTAAATTGTTTCATCTTTATAGCAATTTTATGAGACAAGATGATATTTAAGACCTAATTTGATAGATATAGAAACAGAGGCACAGAAAGTTCAGGCTGCCTGCCTAAATGGTAAAGGTAGAATCTGAATCTATATGAGGGTTTGAATAAAGGCAAAATGGTTACAGAAACAGTAGAAGTTATCACTAGAGACTATGACTCTGAACTACTCATAGTCATTGCCAATCGTTTGGTTGTGAATGTTTCAAACAATAAGAAAATATATATCTTTTCTTCATGCTTTTCATTTTGGAAGAAATATGTGGTATTCACACACAAAATTTTCTGGGTAGAGAAGGTAGAAGATGGCAGAGATGTAGCTGGGATCTAACTGATTGCCTCATTCATAAGGAAATGCAAAGACTTGGAAAAAATCATATTAAATGAATTAAGCCAGACTCAAAGAAACAGGCTCCATGGTTTCCCTCATCTGTAATAATTAGTATGTTTCTAGTATAGTCCTAGTAAAGGATCACAGTAGCTCAGTAGCTACGTGCATATGACCATATGAAATTATGTTAATTGAAATGAACTCTAAGATATGGAAAGAAGAGGGTTATTTTTGTTTTTGTTTCATTTTTTAATGTATTTTGTGAAGTTATTTTTTTTCCTTTTTGGTTTATCATCTATTCTCACTCTTATTTTTTAAAGCATAAATAAAATTTATTTTTATTTATTTTTTAAATAAGTTTTTATTGTGAAAATACCATAAAGAGAGGTTACAATTACATGAGCAAGGTAATGAGTACATTTCATATCAAGCATTATTATCTCCTCCTTTTTATTTCCCCTACCATCCTTGCCTTCCCATCTCCACGACTTCTCACTCTTTTTGATTTTGGTATCTCATGTCTTATATATAAGTTTATTCAAATTGGGGAAGGGAAGGAGAATAACAAAATGAAGAGACAGAACAATTGATGAACCAATTCAACAGTGATACAAGATATTATGTTGGAAATGAAATTAACTACTTAGGAGGAAATTGTTGGGAACTAGGGAATGTGGGAGAAAAAGGAGTGAGGGAGTAACAGTGTTTGACAAGAATTGCATTCCTTACCTTACTTATGTAACTGTCACCCCTCTTTTTCTTTTTTCTTTTATTCTTTTTGTTTTGTTTTGTTTTTTGGTCCGGTCGTGAGCCTGAACTCTGGGCCTGGGAACTGTCCCTCAGCTCTTCAGCTCAAGGCTAGCGCTCTATCACTTGAGCCACAGCGCCACTTCCGGCTTTTTTTTCTGCTTATGTGGTGCTGAGGAATCGAACCCAGGGCCTCATGCATGCAAGGCAAGCACTCTACCACTGAGCCACCTTCCCAGCCCGATGTCACCCCTCTTTATCATCTTTACAATGAAAGAAAAATTTAAAAGAAATTTTCTATTTGTTATGATTAAAAATTTTCAATTGAATGCTTATTTTAGAAGGGATAGAAATGAAGTTCATGTAGAAATTACATATCAATATATTCATCAATTCTAACACTTATTGGGTTCTTTGAGTCTTATAATACCAGATCCTGGTTAATAGAACCTAATATTTAGCAATTACAATAGTCAAAGTGGAGAATTAATATTTGTCAATAAATTTTTGCAGTAACATTTAGTGTAAAAGTACCATGAGAACTTAAGTGAGAGATGGACTGAACTAGAGTATATTAAATTGGAGAGAAAAACTCAAAGATTAGATTAAAAATTGATATCTAAGAGGGGATCAGTGGTAAGCAAGACAACAAAAACAGGTAAAGAGTATTGAAAGGACATGATTCATTGCATACATATTCATATATGTTTATGTATAGCTATATATCTACATCTATACCTATACCTATATCTACATTCATATAATAATGACACTCACCAAACACTGAGAACAGGGAGCAGAGGGGACAGAATGGACAATGGAAGATGGAAGGGGAGAAATTTTTCAAAATGCAATTTGAGCCATGTAGGTATTATCATATGAAATTATCTCCTACACAAAATTAAATGGAAAAGTAGCTGTTATAAAATAGCTTCTTTATTTGTCTCATTCCATTGATTCTAATGATAATTTAGACACAGCTAAAAGTATGTTTTTAAAACAATCCCATCTTATAATTAATTTGTCCCTATATCTCTATGCTTTCTCTAGCAGTCAAAATTGTCTTCCTCTTGGTCTTGGGCATCTAGTGCTCAAAGCATACATCTTAGCTTAACTACCATTTTCTGAGAGCCCTCCCTTGTCATTGTCATTGCAGCTCAAGTAGCCAACAGTACCTAAATTCATTATTTGATTACCTATATTACTTCCTCTATAATGCTTATCCATGTTCTTGAACTATGGGACTAGGACTGTGTCTAGGGTGTTTTTTTTCTTTTTTCTTTTTTTGTCACTCATGGGGCTTGAACTCTGGGCCTAGGCACTGTCCCTCAACTCTTCAGCTCAAGGCGAGAGCTCTACCATTTGAGCCACAGCGCCACTTCCGGATTTCTGGTGGTTTATTGGAGATTCAGAGTCTCACTGACTTTCCTGCCCTGGCTTACTTTGAACCGTAATCCTCAGATCTCAGCCTCCGGAGTAGCTCAGATTGCAGCCAGATTGCAGCCGTGAGCCACCAACGCCCAGCTATCTAGTTTTTTTTTATATATACAGTAACTAGAATATTTCTGACGCATAACATGCATAGTGAAAAACGTGTCACACAGTTTAATGAGCTATTATTAAGTAGTTAATTTTGTATTTCTATGTTGAATCTTAATCAAACTGAAATTAATAAATTGTCATTTACCTTCAGGTTTATTCATTTCTTTGGTTCTTAACACTTATACTTTCCAAAGTTTTTGAAATATTATTATAAAATAAAACAATTTTCCATTTTAATTATAAAGTTCAGTATATCTGACAAATTATACATTTGTATAAAAACCAAGGAAATTTTAGCCCATTGGAATCAATTGTACTTATTTGCATATAAGTGATATATTACAGAATTTTCATTGCTATAGTTTAATTTTTCTCCTTCTACAAGTTAAAATACAATGTGAATTCTTTTGTTTGACTTCTTTAATATAATGGTTTCTAAGACTCATATCATTGTACATGTTGGTCAGTTGTTTTTCATGTCTGAGTAGTTTCACATGTACGAATATACCATTATGAACTGTATCCTGTTTGGAATACTATGAAGAAAGTTTTTGTGAACATTTATGCAAAAATATTTAGTGAAAAAAACTAAAGGATTAAAGACTTGTTGAATCATATAATAGGAATTTCTAAACAGTTTACTCTAAATAAATGAGCATCTTTACATAATACAATACACAAGTAATCTATTTCTTACACATTTTCACTACCATTTTGTATTACCAAATGCTAATTTTTATACTTCTTAGTGTGTGATAAGTAGTATCTCTTTGGTATTTTTATTATTTTTTCATGAGTGAAGATATTTACTATCTACTGAAAAGCTTATTGTCCATTAAAACACATAATCATTTTAAAGTTTTCTTATAGTAATTAAAACTGACTAGGGCAAGATTTTTAAGACAAAGGCAACAGAATATTCCTCAATAAGAAAAAAACGTGCTGGTCCTGGGCCTTAAACTCAAGGCCTGAGCATTTGTGCTCAAGTCTAGCACTCTACTACTTCAGTTACAGCTCCACTTCTGGATTTTGGTGATTAATTGGAGATTGAGGTCTCTTTCCTGCCTGGGTTGACTTTGAACCATGATCCTCAGATATCAGTCTTGTAAAAATAGCTAGGATTAGAAGTATTAACAATCAAGGCCAATCCTTTCATAAATGTCTTTTAAAATACAGTTGAGTAAATCTAATCTTAAGGGTCCTTATACTATTGACGCAGCAGAAGCAGAGTGAGAGAATAACTATCAATTATCCTACTATTGGCATTAAAGGTAGAGCAAATGAACATGGTTATGCTAGAAGCTTTAGTGTGGCCTTGTTTGTGTGCTATTGGATAAATACCCAGCAGTGGAATTTCTGGGTCATAGGTAAATTCTATGTTTAGTTTTTTGAGGTACCTCCATACTGCCTTCCAAAGTAGTTGAACAAGCATACATCCCCACCAACAATGTAATAGAATTCCTTTTCGGGAATATCCACACCAGCATATTTCATTGTTAGTTTTCTTGATATTGACTATTCTCACTGGGGTGAGGTGCAATCTCAGTGTTGTTTTGATTTGAACTTCATTTATGGACAGAGATGTTGAACATTTCGTCATGTGTCTTCTGACCATTCTCATTTCTTCTGAGAATTTTCTCTTTAAGTCATTAGTCTATTTATTGACTGGGCTGTTGTTTCTTTGAGGATTTATTGGGGGCATAATTTTTTAGCTCAAAGTACATTTTGGGTATTATACCCTTATCTGATCTATAGCTGGTAAAAATATTTTCCAATTCTGGAGGTTTTCTATTTAGCTTGTTAGCTATGTTCATGGTAGCATTATTTATCATAGCCAAGATATGAAATCAGCCCAGATGCCCCTCAATGATGAACAGATCAAGAAAATGTGCTTCACATAGAGAGTGACATTCTACTCACCCATGAGAAACAATGATATTGTGCCATTTGTAAGAAAATGGAAAGACTTGGAAAAATTATATTAAGCAAAGTAACTCAGACCCAGAGAAATATAGGTTGAATGGTTTCTATCATTTTTGATAGCTAGAATGTGCCTATAAATCTACAACAAAACACATTGCGTGGTAATCAAGGGATTACAAATGAATTAACTGAAATGTAATAGACTCTATGGAGAGTGCAAGTAGTACAATTCTTTAAAAAGACTAAGTCAAGGCCCAACAGAAGAAGTACTAGGACGTGATACTTGCAAGAGGGGAGAGGTGTAGAAGAATGAAAGGGGAAAGAGATAAGCAGGCAAAAATGTATTGTATGTACCACAAAATTGAGAAATGTAAGGGAAGTGGTGGGTCAAAGAGGGTGATAGATTGAAGTGATGACACAGATCAAAATGCGTTGTATGTATAAACTGTTTTGTTAAGTTTCAAATAAATTTAATGCATAACTTAAAATTAAGTAAAAGAAGGGATGGGTTGGAAGGAGTGGGTGAGAATGTTGACAAAGATGCACCATATTCATACACTGCTTTGATGAAAGGCAATTCCTTTGTACAACTATTAAAGATAACAGAAAAAAGGTACATAGAAAATGGTTATGATATATAATAATTGTACATACTTATGAGGCACAGAGTGTTAACAGAAGTATATGTGAAAAATAATTGTCATATCAGTGCAATTGGTATATCTATTGCTTCAAGCATTCATCATTTCTTTGGAACACTCAGAATCTCCTCCACTAGCTATATTAAAATACATAATTAATTGTTGTCAACAGTAATTATCCTGTTATTATAATACATTATAAATTATTTTTTCCTATTCATTTGTTCCCTAGCATTTAACTCACTAAGTACCCACTCATTTTCCTGAAGACTGATGTCTTTAAAATTTTGATCAGGTTTGCTTTTACTCTTTTGATTTCTGTTGTCTTCCCTTGTCCAACGAATCCTTGTCAACTCCAAAGTTGAAAAGATATTCTGCTGCTTTACATTTAATATTCTATTTTATTCGTTTTTGTTTATAGTTATTATGAAGTTAATTTAATATATAATATGAAATACTGAACAAAATGTCATTGACAATATGTAAGCAAACAAATGTTGCCTTTCAGATATGTCTGAAGTTCTTAAGATTGTTCTAGATTATTTCAAATGAGTTCGTATACTTTTTAATAAAATTTCAATAGGTGTAACACGTTTGACAATAAATGTACTTATTAACTTGCTTCTGTAACTGTAATCCCTCTGTACACCACACTGACAATAAAAAATTAAAAAACTTTGCTTATACAATTAATGTAATATGGTAATCATAAAAGTATTCTTTTTTCCTATAAGATTAAAACATAATAATGTCAACACTGTACAAAATTCCATGGCATGTTGCATATGGTAGATAAATCAGAGTTTGGAAAATTATTCTGCTTGTACCTAACTTCTAAATAAGTTATAAAATCCCTACATAGTTTTTAGAAGATAATTCCTGTGCAGATTCCATTTTGATTTCTATTTCTGCCAATAATTCTGAATTTCCAACTAGTATTATTTCCTTTTTTCATTTGTGAAAATTACATTTATATACCCAAAAGAAACTATTTTTCTTGAACAATTGGCAAATATGATTGCCATCAAGTTACTGGAAAATTCTTTTTGCTTTGGTTATATTAGACATTGAACCAATCTGTCACTTGAACCACAACTCTAATCCTTTGAATTTAGTCTGATATTTAGATAATGTCTCTCAATTTTGCCCTAGAGTTGCTTCAGACTTCCATTTACCTACCTCTGCTTCTTTAGTAACTGGCACTAGCTTGCTTTTTTATTCACCCATTTTCCTGATTCTGTGCCCTTCTCCTAGCTTCCCTCTTATGTGCACATGTATATAGCCTATATGGGGTAAGAACATAGAGTCATCTAAAAATGATGTGACAAATTAAGATGTCCTTTGCCTCTTGAGTCCTGTTTAATTTGTCATATCTCATTGTATTTTGAATGTAGCATCTGCATATCAGGGAAAGCATGTGCCGTTTGTCTCTCTGATCTTGCCTTATTTTTGCTCAACAAGGTTTGTTCTAGTTCCATCCATTTCCCTATGAATGCCATTGTTTTGTCCTTTCTGCATAATATTCCATAGTATATACATACCACTATTTTTGGATACATTCATCTGTAGAGGGGCATCTGGGTTTTTCCAAATCTTGCCTATTGTTAACAGTGCAGTAATGAACATGGAGGTTCATGTGTTCTCCTACCCTAGTTCCTGTTGTTCAGGGCAAATGTCTAGCAGTGGTATGGCCGGGTGATAGGGAAGGTCTATGCTTAGTTTTCTGAGGACCCTCCTTTTGCATATATATGCATATAGATAGATTCCATTTTGATTTCTATTTCTGCTAGTAATTCTGAATTTCCAACTAGTATTATTTGTTTTTTCTAGGAAAAATATTCCCTTAGTATTTTTAATATGCAGTTCTGAAGAAAGTACAATGTAATTTTCATTTATCTGAATATATCTTCAATATATATTTCCTTTTCAAGTATATTTTAATAGAGATAATTATGGACTGATTCTAATTTTTGCTATGTAGTTTTTGAAAGACATTCTACCAATGGGTTCATGTTTCTGATGAGATATCAGTGGTTATTGGAATTACTTTTCCTGAATATGCGATGTGCCAATTTTTAGAATTTCAAGATTATTTTTCTATTTATTATTCTTAACTACTGTGTTTATGGTATGTTCACATGTGGCTATAGTTATATATTTTATTGAAATTTCCTGTATTTGTAAATCTATATACTTTTGTCAAATCTGAAAATATCAAATTTTTATTTTTTATTTTTTAATTTTATTTTATTGTAAAGATGCTGTACAGAGGGGTTACAGTTACATGAGTAAGGCGATGAGTACACTTCTTGTTGAACATTGTTACCCCTTCCTTTGTTGTTCCCCCACTATCCCCTCCTCCACCTCCCTCATTCCTCCCTCTCTCCCAAAGTTGGAAAGTTCATTTCCAATATACTCTCTTGTGAGTATCATTGTTGCAATGGGTCAATCTGTGTCCTTATTTCAACATTTTGTTATACCCCTTCCCCTCCCCAAATTAGACAAATGTACATACAAGATGTAGGGTATCAAAATCAAGTACAGTGACAACAGGGGATATACCATAGGGGGAAGAATATACAAAGGAAAAAAAACCACGTAGTACATTAAAAGCAACAACAATATTTTAATATTTGCTCTTCTAATTTTAGGCTGCCAATTGCATGTGTGTTAGATACTGGGCATTGTGCCACGATTATTTCAGGCTTTTTGTGGGTTTTCTTAAAGATTTTTCTTCTTAGTTGTTTGTATTGGAAAATTTGTATTCTCTATCAATACTAAATTAGTCCTTTGTAATGTGTTGTTGAACTCACCAGTGACTAACATTTAAATTATTGCAGAGTTCTTTGGGAGTTTGTATATCTGTACTCAGAATTTTCACTTAGTATAGATCTTTTATTCATTGAAAACAGGAATACATTTTTAATAGCTGATATAAAATACTTCGGTGAAAAAAACATTGATCATCACAGCTCTGATCTTTACTGCCTAACTTCACACATATAAAACTTGGGGACCTTCCCTCTATCTAGCTACTTTAAGGAACACATCTCCCTTCTTTTATTTTGCCAACTTAGTACCAAACTCTATCGTATCAAACTATATTATGTTCAAGGCAGTAAGGCTTCAAATTTTCTACCTGAATTTTAGCTATCAAACATAGCCTAGGTTAGATATTACTCTCTGGCTTAAAGATGTGAAAAAGAGGGTAATTTAGCCAGTGTAGTGATCTTCTTCCAAATGCCTTAAAAATAATTTTTAATCTGTAATTTCCAAAAGAAATTTTTTCCTTCAACAGAGGAGGTATTTATGTTTCTACCTATGAAAATTTATTCTGTAATAGTATTACATAAATGTCAGTTTTTACATATCGATTTCATTTTTTATGCAAAATATGAAGTATATGTGGAAAGCTTGTCATATCCCAGAAAGAGCGGTATTACTGCTTATTATTGTTTTCCAATATGCTGAAATCTAGTAGAATCAAGAAGACATGCATTGATCACAACTCAGATTAATTAATGCCTCTAAAAAATAATTGGACAGTTTCTGAAATATTTCTTGTGAATTCATTTTTCCCTATATTTAAGAGTAGAAGAGTAAAGATACTACTTCTGTGGAAAGTTTTCTACTTATGAAAGTATTTAAAATGTATTCTTTCAGAATATTTTATACTAGATATTACAAAGTCTTAACGCAGCTTCTAGTTTTTGAAGAAAGGTCATGTGAAAAGTAATGACAGTGTCTAAATATATATCTTTATTAGACTTTGGTGGATATAAAGATGATGCAATATATTATTTAAATATGTTTATCTGAATTAGGGAAGGGAAGGAGAACGACAAAATAGTGACACAAAGGAAAAAGAGAGAACCAATGCAACAGAGTTACTCAGAAGACAACATGTTGGAAATTAACTTTACAACATGGGGTGAGGGCATTGGGTAGTAGGGAAAGTGGGAGAAAAACGATGGAGGGGGTAGAAAGTTCAACAAGAAATGTGCTCACTACCTTACATATGTAATTGTAACCCCTCTGTAATTACCTTTACCATAAAATTAAATTTTAAAAAAATTCAGCTTTTTTTTTTTTTGGTCCAGTCATGGGGCCTGAACTCTGGGCCTGGGCGCTGTTCCTCAGCTCAAGGCTCAAGGCTAGCACTCTAGTACTTGAGCCACAGCGCCACTTCTGGCTTTTTTTTTTTTTCTGCTTATGTGGTGCTGAGGAATGGAACCCAGGGCCTCATGCATGCAAAGCAAGCGCTCTACCACTGAGCCACCTTCCTAGTTCACAAAAAAATAAAAAATAAAATAAAATTAAAAAAAAATTCAGCTTTTAGCTACTCATTTGAGACTGGAAAAGTATATAAATACATCTCTTCTTTAGCCATCCTTTCAGCTTCGACTGGGGAAACAATAGTGAACTGTAGTGTACTTATACAACAGCATGGCTTATCTTTGGGTATATCTTAAGAAATTTAGAGTTATCCAATTGTGGCCCTATTCTTATTTCTTGCCGTGGACCGGCTCTGTCGGGACAACGGAGGACACCTAGTGGAGGAACTGGAATAGGTGGGGAGATGGCAAACAGACAACTCACACACAAGAGGAGTGAATGCTGAGTGCAATTTAATGCAGAGGATAACAAACTTTTATAGCAAAAAGTCTCGGTAAGAAAGGGCAAAAGGTTACACAATCTTGCTGCAGGGCTTCATTCTTGGGTGGTCACCAGCTGGTCGCCTGATAGGCACTTGTTTCCGGCTTATCTCTATTTTTAAGAAATACAATGGGTTTCAATGTTTATCACCAATTAACCATTACCTTTTTTTATAGAGGCCTTAACTGTCCCATAAGATCTTTCCTGTTCCTTCTTTAATAGTAAGCGCCATGGAGGCCTAGATCTAGCAAGTCTCTTAGTAAATGAAAGAGAGTAACAGGAAATTCTTTCTCCTAAGTAGTTATCTCAGCAATTGCCATACATTCTTTCTGTTCTAGCTGAGCCTACAGCTTCTTGTAAATCTCTTACAAACAATTCCTTCTGCTGAAGTGACATCGTGAAACCCCCAATACTTTTATATTTACTTTTATGACTTGTCTACTAGCCTCCATAAGAGGGGCTTTCAGGGTAGCACTTAACTCTGGTGAGTTAGTCATATTTTTAAAACACTCATCAGATATTGGAGTCGTCAACACTCTTAAGAAAGAGCTTTGAATAAGGGAACGTTGAGCCTGAGTAAGTACAACGAGCAGCAGGAACAGTAAAAGATTAATAGGCACTCTTATACAGTGAAGAAAAGAAAAGCAGAAACACATCTTTCCCAGGGGCTTGCCAGCCTTTCCAGGAGGTAGGCCTCTTTGAAACCCCATTCTCTGAGGTAGACTTCGGTGAAGTCCCATTCTCAGAGATAGGTCTCTGTGAAGCCCCATTCTCAGGTCTGAAAGCAGGTTTCCCATGCTAAGCAGACTCCACCGGAGTAGGCGTGGCAATTTCTCTCAGAATCTTCTCTGATTTTTCTCTTTAGCGTTTTCTTAGTGCTCTTCTTTGTTTGTTCATCTTTTAAGTCTTCAACCTTGGTTTTAACTTTGTTTTACTTTCTCTTCTCATTCAGATGCTTGAAGGAATCTTGTATAATAATTTGTTATGTTGAATAAGCATGAGTAAAGGTGATAGATAAAGGGATGATGATCTCACTGTCTATATACTGTTTCTCCAGAGGATACTATTGGCCTGATATTTGCATCTGAAAACATTGATATAGCTGGCTTCATGGCACATAAATGCTTGGAAGAGTAAGATTTAAAGAATTGTGGTTCAAGGCTAATCCAAGCAAAAGTTTATCTTGATATAAAGAGCTAGGCATGATGATATCCACTTCTCCTCATAACCATTCAGAAGTGATAATAGGAGAAACATAATCCAGTCTGGCCAGAGCACCAAATGATAGCCTATCTGAAAAATATCAAAAGCATAAAAGGCTGGGTTCAAGACTCAAGTGGGAGAGCATCTTCTTGTTAAAAGAAAAGATTCTGAGTTCAAGCTCTAGCACTACCTTAAAATAAATATGCAAACAAATAAATGTCAGCAGTAATTCCCTGTTTATGAAAAATAATTGAGATATTATTAAATGTCTCTAGAGAGAAATGATTCTCCCGATTAAGAATCCTAGGTAATGCCCATATGAGTCAACAATAGAACTTGAGTTTCATTATGACTTTAAAATAAAATCAGGTTCATTGAATTCATATTCCAAATGATGATTCTCTGTGTTTATTTATTACTGTATTATTTGTTAGTATGGAAATGTACAGTTATTAAACCAACTCATTACTTTCTGAGCATAAATATCCGACATTTTATGTAATTAGTAAATTGTATCATTATATCAAAATTTTACTTTTCATTTTGGTAAATAAATTTGAAAGATTGCTGTGGCTGAAGTGGTAGATTTCCAATCTTCAGCAAAAAGCCAGTTTCAGGCCATGAGTTCAAGGTCCAGTACCAGCCCACAAAGAGAAAGATATTTGTATAAAATTTAATAATTTCAGCTTTTACAGTTGGGAAAGAAAAAGGTCAAGTTTCATATTACTGTTTTCGTTGTTCAGATATAACATGTAGTCCACTAGCATTGCTAAATTTATAGGCTATGACTGCACTAAAAATAGAAGGCTCTGAAGAGTTTCCCTTATATTTTTTATTTTTATTTTCATATTTAGAGTTGAAACTATTCAATGATTTTCTAGGACCCCTGTTCTACTAGTTACTTTTCCAGATTCAACTGATCTGTTCTTTTTATTTTTTGGCTTTCTTTTTTTGTACATTTTTTATTGTAAAAATGCTGGACAGAGGGGTTATAGTTACATGAGCAAGATGAGTACATTTCCTATTGAGCATTGTTGCCTCCTTCTCCTTCTTTGTCTTCCCCCTACCATCCCTTCCCTCCCACTTCCACAACTACACATCCCCCCTCCAAAGTTGTAAATTTCGTTTTCTACATAGTGTCTTGTACATCTCATTGTTACAATGGGTTAACATGTATCCTTATTTAAGCATTTTGTTTTTTCCCTTCCCCTTCCCAAATTAGAGAAGTGTATATACAAGATTCAGTGCACCGACATCAAATACAGTGAAAACGGGTTATACCGTGGGGGAGGAACATACAAAGAAGCAAAAATAATCACATGGTACATTATAAATACGTTAGAAAAAATAGCAAGAAAGAAAAAGATATTTGTGTCCCTATCTTGGGGTTCATTTCACTTAACATCATCTTATATAGTCACATGTAGTTAGCTTTTGGCTTTCTTTACTTGTCCTACCCATGTACTAGTTATTGCAAATAAGGGAAACCATGGGATCTATATTTCTTTGGGCCTGGTTTACTTCATTTAATATAATTTTTTCCAAGTGTTTCCATTTCCTAACAAATTTTTTGCAGCATTATTTGTCATAGCTAAGATATGGAACCAACCCAGATGCCCCTTAGTAGGTGAATGGATCAAGAAAATGTGGTATATATATGCAATGGAATTCTATGCCTCCATCAGAAAGAATGATCTGTTCTTTTATGTGCCTAATCATGTAAGCCTTGAGTCACTTATTTCGGCCTGTAAAATTTTTTTTTTTTGAATTCTCTCTTCACAGGTAACCTGGTGGGCAATTATTGCTATGTAATAAATTATTATTTTTTTTAATTTAATTTTATTTTTTTGTGAACATACTTTTTTACAAGCAATTTGTTATGAGCAAATATATATCCTCACATGGAAATTTATATTAATTTTCTACTGTTGTACTGGGAGGCAATTTCTTACTTTCTCATCATGAAGAGAAAAATCCTAATGCTTTAGTGCCAAGAAATAAAAGGACAAATGAATCTGTAAGCTTTGTTTTGAAGTTAAAACTAATATGTCAGTTCTTCATCAATCTTCAAGATATTGATATTTACATTGGGAGATAGATATTTGGCAAATCATATGACTGGATGTTGGTAAAATATCATCTCATTATTTTAAATTTACTTTAAAACATATGACTGCGTAATCAAATATTCACTAAAGTGGTTTCAGAAGCAGAGGTCATTTCCTAGACTCAGGAGATACATTCATAAACAAGTTAAAAGTTAATTTTTTTCAATAGCAAAATATAAGGTAAGGATGTAATACTGTCCATTGTTTAGATTAGCTTCTTAAAATGAAGTGTAATTACATTAAGTAAAAAATAAATATAATATAACCTAAATTTTGGGAAGAAACAGTAGAAAGCCTGGTCAGTATGCTAGATCAAGCGGAAGATCAGGAAAGAATATCAAGCTCAAAGATAAGATAGAACATACACTACGGTAAAACAACAATAAAATATAATAAACATAATCACATGAGACAAAATCCAACATTATAAGGGGAAAATACAAACTAGAGATATAGAAAACATTTAAATACCTAGAACAATGCTAGAATAGTCATAACAAATTGTTTTAGATTGTGATGATACTGGGCTTATCTTTGTACCCATCTATCATAAAGAGTATTATTGCTAGATATTCTTGGATGACATTCTTTACTCTTAAGTCTTAAACAGTGTTACCGCATGCTTTTGTCATTTTTAGGGTTTCTACTGTGAGGTCTGATGTTGTGCTGGCCTTTGTAAAAAAGTCCCTATTTTTTTTCTTGCAGCTTCCAATACCCATTATTATTTCTATACCTTTGGCATTTCAACCAGATGTGACATGAGAGAGAATATTTTCTGTTCACATATATTTGGTGTTCTAAATGCTTCCTGTAATAGGATGTCCAAGTCTTTGTGAAAAATAATATAATAATATATAATATAATTTAATTAGGTTAAAATAAGACTACATATTTAGACATAGTTTTAAATATTTGCTCATTGCATTTATTGCTTTAAATACTACTAAACTATATCAATTTATAATTTACAACTTTAAAAAGTGAAATGGCTAGAATAGAAAAACATTAGAGAAAGTGTATTAGATTCCAATTGTAATAACTAACACAAAGTGGCTTAAGATGACACCAATATTTATCTTGAAATTTACTGGATAACATTCATTTTTGGCATGCAACATTTCATAATGTGCATATTTGTGCATGTGTATAATATTATATTTTATTTATCCATTGATGGGTACAAAGAATGGTCCTATAGCGTACCTATTGTGAATAGTAGCACCATATATATGAGGTTCAGGTATTTCTTCTATAAGCTGATTACATTGCATTTCCTTCAGCTATATACCCGGAACGAGAATAACTAGATGATAATACAATTCTAGTTATAGTATTTTGAGGAACTATTATTCTGTTTTATACAATTGCTGTCATAATTTGCCTTGGCCTTAATAGTGTGTATTTCCCTTTATCCACAACATTACCAGTATTTTTATGTGTTTTTGATACCAACAATTCTAACTTTGATGGAATGATACCTCACTATGATTTTTATTTGCACTTCCCTAATGGATAATTTACTTTGAGCATTTAGAGCACATGTTGTTTTTTTGTCCATTTGTATTTCTTCTTTGGAGAAAAGTTTATATCATTTTCAAATATAATAGAAATATTTACTTAGTTGAGATTTTTAATTTTTAGACATTCTTTACATTGATCTTTTGATATGTGAATTTTTAGCAAATATTTTCTCTTCATTCTACTGATTGTTTCTTTTGATGTGAATTACAATCTTTTAAAATATTGAATTAAATTCAGCTCAATTTTTAAATTTTATTTTATTCTAAGGGTGACGTCAGAGGAGTTACAGTTACTCAATTAAGGTAATGACTACAATTCTTGTCAAACATTGTTACCCCTCCCTCATTTTCTCTCACCCTGAGTACCCTACCCCAAAGCTATAAAGTTCATTTCCAACATAGTGTCTTGTGAATATCGCTGTTGCAATGGTTCACACTTTGCCCTTTGTCTCACCATTTTGTCATTTCCCCTCCCTTCCCCAAATTAGATAAATATACAACCAAGATAAAAAGGTACGGAAAAAAAAAAAACCAGTGACAACAGAGGATAAACCAAAGGGAAAAAAATGAAACAGGAAAGTATCTTCATGCAGTACATTAAAAAACAAGGGAAACAACAAACAACAAAAAAATACTTGTTTCCATATCCATTTCCATTAGCATCATTTTATATGGTCAAATGTACATAGGTACATAGCTATTGAGCTATTCTACTCTTCTGCTAGGACTATCCTAGATGTATACTGATTCTTACAAATGAGGGAAACCATGGGATCTATGTTTCTTTGGATCTGGCTTACTTCAGTTAATATGATTTTTTTTCCAATCTTTCCATTTTCTTACGAATGGGATGATGTCATTCTTTTTGATGGAAACATAGAATTCCATTGTGCATATGTACCACATTTTCTTGATCCATTCGTCTACTGAGGGGCATGTGGGTTGGCTCCATATTATATAGTAATAATACTGCAATGAACATAGTTGTGCAGGAAGCTTTAATGCAGTCTTTTGTGTGGTCGTTTGGGTAAATGTCCAGGAGTAGGATTGCTGGATAATAGCGAGGCTCTTTGTTTAGTCTCCTGAGAAAACTCCATACTGCTTTGCAGAGTAGATGAACAAGTTGATGTTCCCACCAACAGTGTAGCAGCATTCCATTTTGACCACATCCCTGCCAGCATCTGTTATTATTTTTCATTTCTTTACTTTTTTTTTTGTTTTGGTTGGTCATGGGGCTTGAACTCTGGGCCTGGGTGCTGTCCCTGAACTCTTCATCTCAAGGCAAGTGCTCTACCACTGGAACCACAGTGCCACTTCGGATATCTGGTGGTTTATTAGAGATAAGAGTCTCGCAGACTTTCCTGCCTGGACTGGCTTTCCTTTCTAACTGGCGTGAGGTGGAATCTCAAAGTTGTTTTGATTTTCATTTTGTTTATTGCCAGAGATACTGAACATTTCTTCATATGTCTATTGGCCATTTTCATTTCCTCTCCAGAGAAGTCTTTTTTAAAATTCTTTAGCTCACTTATTAATGGGGAGGTTGTTTCATAGAGGAATTATTATTGGGGATTAATTTTTTGAGCTCAAAGGATAATTTATTTTTAAAGCTGAACATTTATTTCTCATAAAGCTCACAATTCAAACTGAAGACAATTATCTGTGGCAAAAAATTTCTTTTTTTTTAATTGTGAGAATACCGTACAGAGGAGTTACAATTACATGGGAAAGATAACAAGTACATTTCTTACCAAGCATTGTTGCCTCCTCTTTGTTTCCCCTTCCCATCCCTTCCCATACACCCCTTCCCCCCACTCTACCCTCCCTCCCCCCACAAGTTCGTTTTTCGACATAACGACTTGTACATCTCATTGTTGCAATGGGTCCACCTGTATCCCTAGTTAAACAATTTGTTTTTGCCCTTCCCCTCCACAAATTATACCAACATCAAATATAGTGAAAGCAGGAAATGTTTTTTTTCTTTCATGCAATTGTTTCTAACATATTTATAAGATGATTTCTATGTTGCTTTGTATGTCCCTCTTCCACGGTATAACCCCTGCTTTCAAAGTATAATTTTTGATATGAGGCCCTTATCTGTTGTATACCTAGTGAAGATCTTCTCCCAATCTATGGGCTTTCTATTTATCAACCTAGGTATGTCTTTTGCCAAGCAGAAGCTCTGCAGTTTAATGAAATCCCATTTATCCAGTCTTTCTTTGATTTGTTGTGTTTGGGATCTATATATAGGACATATCCCCCATGCCTTCCTCTAATATTTTCAGTGTATCTGCTCTTACATCGAGGTCTTTGATCCATTTGGATTTGATTACTGTCAGGCTTATATATCAAGAGCTAACTTCAGTTTTCTACATGTGTATAGCCCATTCTGTTCGCACTATTTTTTGAAGAGGCTGTCTTTCTTATTTCTGATAGTTTTGGCTCCCTAATCAAAGATTAGGTGGCAATAGATCTGTGGGATCATGCCTGGGTCTTCAGTTTTATTCCATTGGTTCTCAGGCCTGTTCATGTGCTAGCACCAAGCTATTTTTTTTTTTGGTGGGGGGGGGGGGACCTGTCGTGGGGCCTGAACTCTGGGCCTGGGCGCTGTCCCTCAGCTCTTCAGCTCAAGGCTAGAACTCTACCTCTTGAGCTACAGCTCCACTTTCCAGCTTTTTTCTTTTTGCTTATGTGGTGCTGAGGAATTGAACCCAGAGCCTCATGCATGCAAGACAAGTGCTCTACCACTGAGCCACCTTCCCAGCACCAAGCTATTTTATAACTACAGCTTTATAATAGAGTTTGAAGTTTCTTTTTGAGATTTCTCCAGCATTGTTTTTCCTGCTAAGGATTGTTTTTGCTGTCCAAGGTCTTCTATTATTCCATATGAATGTTTGTATTGCTTCATCTATTTCATTAAATAATGTTGGGATACTGATGGGTATTGCCTTGAGTTTGTAGCTTGCTTTTAGCAGTATTGCCATTTTCAAGATGTTAATTCTCCTAATCCAAGAGCACAAGAGCTTTTTCCACTTCCTTAAATCTGCTTTAATTTCTTTTGCCAGGTTTTTAAAAGATTTTTGTTTTTTTAACCGTAGATGTCCTTCACCTCTTTGATTAACTCCTACATATTTTTTGAGGCTATTACAAAAATAATTGCTCTTCTGATTTCAGCCTCACTGATTTTAATGTTAGTTTAAAGAAAAGCTACTGGGTTTTGTGTGATAATTTTATATCCTGCTACTTTGCCAAAATTTTGGATTAGCTCAAGTAACATAGGAGAGGAGTTTATCGGGTTCTTCAAATACAAGATCATATCATCTGCAAAGAGGGAGAGTTTTACTTCTACTTTCCCTATTTGAGTCTGACTTGTGTTTGTCTCTTGACTTATTGCTCTGGCCAGGAATTCCAATACTATACTGAAGAGGAGTGGAGAGAGCAGATGTCCTTTTATTGTTCCTGATTTTAGAGGAAATGGTTTTAGCTTTTCACCATTAAGTATGATGCTGGCTATGGATTTGTCAGATACAACCTTTATTATATTGAGGAATGTTCCATGGATTCCTAGTTTCTCCAGACCTTTCATCATAAAGGGGTGTTGATCTTGTTAAATGCTTTTTGTTCATCTAGTGAGATGATCTTTGTGGTTCTTGTCCTTGTTCCTATTAATTTGTGTTGAATTACATTAATTGACCAGCTTTTCATACCTGGAATGAATCCTGTTCAGTCATACTGAATGAATATTTGATTAGTTGTTGAATTCATTTGGCCTGAATTTTATTGAGAAGTTTGCATTAGAATCTTAACTTGATATAATGCCATTTGTCTGATTAGTTTGGGTGTCTGTATTTTTATAATCTTACCCAAACAAATCTTTGGATGCACTGATACCTTCAAATTTTCCTTGTATGTATTTGTTTTGAATAATTTTGTGTCTTAAAGCTTAGTCTTTGGTTATTTCCTTTTTTGTGGAGGTGCAAGGCAGGAATCAGATTTCAATCTTTTACAGATGGATATAATGTTTTCCTAGCATCATTTCTAAGCACATTTATTTCTGGCAGAAACAATCACAATCTTTACTTCCAACTTTTTGAACTGTACAGCATATATGTAATAATGCACAATAATACCCTGAGCTTGCACGTATATAATTTTAAGTTAGTATGTATTGGCCAACGGTTATTGATCATTTCCCCCACATTTATGTCCTCAGTTTATGATAACTAACATCAACTCTCAATTCTCAGACCAACTTTTTAAAATTACGTATATGACATATAATTTTGTACTTTTCTGTGGTTGACATTTCAATTAACATAATTTTAAAAGTATATATCTCACAAATGATAGGATTTAGTTCTTTTATGGGTGAATAGTATTTATTTTGCATAAGTATTATATTTTATGTATTTGTTTATCAATCAATAAACATTTATGTCCATATCTTCATTCTTCTTTTCCCTTTGATTATGAAATTAATTTTATTTTTTTGTAAAGATGATGTACAGAGGGGAAGGAGAATTACAAAATGCTGAAACAAGGACACAGGATGACCCATTGCAACAATGATACCCACTAGAACTGTAGTGGAAATGCACTTTACAACATCAGGGGGCAGGGAGAAGAGAAGGAGGTGGTGGAGAGAAGGGATAGTGGGAGAACAACAAAGGAGGGAGTAACATTTCTTCATATCTTCACTCATAGTTATTCAATAAAATAGGGTATATATATCTCTTTGACTTTTAATTTTATTTCTTTTGGGTATATGCATAGTAATAGTTTGAAGAGTACTATTGTTTCTCTATATCTCATATTTAGAGAAAATTCTACACTACTTTCAAAAATGGCCAGTCTAGCCTCCATTCCTATGAACAGTGCAGGAGGTCCCTCAAGAGATCCCTGCATTGCCATTGTCACTAGCACTTGTTATTTTTATTTTCTTGGGCATTATTCCCCCATTAGGTGATGTGTCTCTTTCTTTATGTACATTTTCCTGGTCTTTAATGAAGCTAACTATTTTTCACAATTATGCTGATCATTCTTATTTTCTTTTGAGAAATATTTATTGAAATCCAGTGCTCAGTTTTTAGTCAAATTCATTTATTTTTAGTTTTACTTTTACAGGGCTGAGGAATGAGCTCAGTGCTTTGTATTTGTCAGGCAAGGGCTTTTCCAATGAGATAAATCCCCAATTCTAATCAGGTGAATTTTTAATATTTAGCTTCAGAGTGCTTTGTATTCTGAATTTTTATCCCTTGCTGGAGATACACATTACAAATAGTATTCCCTTTCTGTAGGTTGCTGTTGTACTCTAATGACTTCTTTTATTTTGCAAAACTTCTTTCTCTTTTATATAATCTCCTTAGTTTAATTTTTCTTTCACTTGCAGTGGTCATATCCGAAAATATCCTGTCTAATTCAATGTCTTCAGTCATTTAAATAACACTTTTATATGCTATGACCCAAAATTATTTTCTATTAGAAAGTAGCAGAATTATTTTTCTTTGGGAAGAAGAGTAGCAGGAGGATGAATGGTGCAGTTACATAGATATGGGTAGATAGATTAGCTTGTGGTGATGGTTAATTGAAAATATATAAAAAATTATCAATTTGGGTACTAAACATATACGGTTTATTAAATGTCAATTATATTTGGCAAAGTTTTTTAAGTTAGATAATAAGGCACATTGTAAATGTATACTTCTGAACATTGCTTTTTGTTAAAGAACAATAAAGTTTACTGTGATAGTATACACTGAAAGTGAGCTTACTTACTCTACTTAAAACTTTCTATTACCAAATTATAAACATGCATGAAATTTTCTCTCAATAAACTTTAATATATTATAAAATTATGTAAATTTAGTTGGTTATTGTATCCGAGTGAAAGCCCTTCTTTTATACTATTTCATCTAAAATGTAAAAATGTAATTGAAACTCACCACATAGGGTGGTCGTCTATTTATTCATTGCTATAAATGAACTTGTGGCTCATTAGAAGAATAAGCTTATGGCTTCTTCTTCCATATGTTGAATGTTTCTCTGATATACTAATAACGTATATAAATTATTTAAAATATATACACTATTGCTTGATATTGTAAGTGAACTTTCTATTTACTCATGTAAAATTCAGTAGAAAGTAAGCTTTTGGTGAATCAAAGTTCAAAACAGTAGTCTGTTTAATTTGTTATGATGTGATTATTGCTTGTTTCTTGTGAAATTCATGTTCAAGTTTAATGTTCATCCTTGGATATTAAGAGGTGGGACAAGGTAGAGCCAGGTAGAACCTTTAAGAGATGACCTCTACTCCAGTGGATAATCCACAGATTAATGGCTTACACTGAGAAGTGTTCTGAATTTGACTACAACTCTTAAGCTCCTTGTTCCTCATTACATGAATACCTTCAGTCATTTCAGTATTCTGCAACCATAAATGCCATTACTAGTTAAGACCATACAGAGAGGAGTCACAAAAATGTAAGTCAAAATCAATCCTTATTTTGCATTTATAAGTTAACTTGGCTGAACCATTGTGATGTTAGTAACACAGGGCAGTCTAGGTAATCTCTTCTTCAAATACTCTCTTTTCTTTTCTTTTTCTTTATTTTTGTTGGTCTTGGGAATTGAACTCTGGGCCTGGGCACTGTCCCTCAACTCTTCAGCTAAAGGCAAATGCTCTCCCACTTGAGCCACAGCACCACTTCTGTTTTTCTGGTGGTTTATTGGAGATAAGAGTCTCATGGATTTTTCCTGCCAGGGCTGGCTTTGAAGTGCAATCCTCAGATCACAGCCTCCTGAGTAGCTAAGATTACAGGCATGAGCCACCAGTGCCCAGCCATATTTGTCTTTTACTTGAGTCATTATTGTGTTCCTTTGATGTATCTGTTAAATTTTCCACCAGTGCTGTACAGTCTAGATTAGTATATCCACATAAATTTTGTAATCTCATAGTATTAAGACATTTTATTTTTGTCAGCTATTGTATTTGCTTTGCTTTTTTGTATGCATTTTAGAAGATTTTAACTATAACCACAAATATTTTGCTTGGAATTTCTTAAGACCGGGGAATAAGTTTGGGAACAATTTACATTTTTCACAATGTGAAATCTCCAAATCACTAACATAGTTCATCTCTTCAACTACGCGAGATTATTTGATATCTTTTATCACTACATAATTATCAAGGAATAAATCTTGTTCACATTTTGCTAAAGAAACTCATAGTAATCATTGCATTTTTGGGCAATTAGAAATAGCACTGAAACTTTAATTTAATTGGCCATTATGTGTATATTAATAGTATGGAAATGAACAATTCACTAAAAATTATATTGTGTTATGTGAACTTTCTGTGGTTACTAGGTTTAAGAGATATAATTTTGTATAATCTTCAGGATATTTTAATGTGGATAATTGTGTCACCTGGAAATAGAGATGGTTTTATTTCATATTTTCTAATGTGCATGCTTTTTATTTATTTTCTGTATTAGAGCTGGCTAAAACTTCCAGCACTATATGGAATGAAATTTGTAATGTATCACACCTACCTTGCTATTACAATAATCTTATGTGAAAGCTTTCAATCTTTCACATTTAAGTAGAGCACTAGTTGTATGCTCTGTGTGTATGTGTGTGTGTGTATGCATGTGTATGTTGAAATTCATCTTCCTAAATAACTACTCATACCCTCCTCCCTTCTTTTCCCTATTCCTTGGTCCCCCTTCCCTTTCTTATTAGTCCCTTTTCTAATTTCAGATAAACATCAGTTATTTTTGAAATTCTATATATGAGAAAAACATAGGTGCTAGCTTTTTCCTTTGCTTATTTTGCATAAATGCTAGCCTCCAGTTATTTTGTTGTAAATCACATGTCTTCATTTTTCTTCATGGCTTAATTATATTATGTTGTGCATATGTGACTTATTTTCTTTATCCAGTATTCTAAGGTCAGGCATTTATGCTGACTCCATAAAGACTACAGTATACATTGCCACAATTAACATATATAGGCAAGTATTTGTTGTGGGTGTTCACTTCATTTTCTTATTTGTTCCTTTTGTGCTTATTTTTTTAGTTCTTATATGTTTGTTCATATATTCTGGACATTAATCCTCTGCTGGATGAATAATTGAAAATATTGTCTTTCATTATTTCATTTGTCTGTTCATGTTATTTATTGTTTCATGTGCAAAAGTTTTTAAATTAAATATATTCTTAGTCAATAATGCTTGCTTTTACTTCCTCCTCTTTCAGTCTCAAACCAAAACAAAAAAAAAAACTAGGAAAAGTGATACACACAATAAAAGAAGAAACAAGGGAGGTAAATGTGCTAGCTAAAGATTGTTTAAGGTACATCTGGATGGGAGGATTATGATTTATGGCCAGCATTGGCAATGAATTAACAAGCAGGAATGGTGATCCATACCTGAAATCCAAGTCATGTGAAAAGTATAGGTAGAAAAATCACTGTTCAGGATAGCCTTGAATAAAAAAGAATGCAAGAACCTCTCTCAAATTAATGCAACCAAATTTTCTTGTTAAAATTATAGTACAGTGTTTTACACCAAAGAACTCAATTGTGGACATAAATAAAAGTACACTGAATAGAACATTTTGTATAGTCTCTATTTTCCCTTTGAAGAAAGCATAGACTATATATTAAAAAACAATTTTATTTTTGTTATTTATCTACCAGAGGCAAATGTAGACCTACTAACTCTTTGCTTGAAAAATAAAACCAGATTAAAATACTGCCCGTGGAAACCTTGCATGTATCCCAACTCAGATTGATTATTTTTTTCTATAATCTTCTATGACAATGATGATGCTTGTTTCACTGCAGTGGATTCATGACTCTGGATCCTTTTGTGATGTCTGCTGGCAGGGTAGAGGCAGGAAAAGGCTACAGAGTTGCTATCATATCTTAAAGAGAAGAGGTAGCAATGGACCCTACTCATAAGCCACCTTCCATGACATTGGTCTTCTAAAATTCAGCTCCTACACCTAATTATTCACAGCTGCTTATTTCACCTTTACTCTCAGCTTTTGTATCTAGCTTTCCATTTCCTAAGGGAAAAGTGAACTTCATTATCCTATAGGTCACAAACTGGAGGGTAACTTCAAAAATTTTATTCTAAGATCTTCCTCCATAGCAAAATTAACTCTCCAGACATATCCTTACTGGATCAGTATGTAACATTTGCTTCACGCTTCTAGAATCAGGAACATGTAGGGATTTTGACTCTAAAAGTGATAATTTTAGATAAGACATTTTCAAAAGGCTCCACTCTACTGAATTGACATTAAATAACATTAAGATGAGAAAATTTTCCCAGATCATGTATATTACACAGGTTTCTAGTCACAGTCTGTTTAGATTGCACTTTTGTAGGGTTCTTAATCTGTGATAGCTGTGTTTTCTGGATCTCTTCATTTTTCCTTTTATCACCTCTACTCTTGCCAAATATATGACATATATTTTATGTTCGGGTCCTCTTTGGACCCTCTGTGTTTGTTTTCAAAATCTCTGGATTTTTTCAAGTCTCTGTATTCACAAGTAAATTCAGAACTTTCCCACAATCATCTACCTAAAAGAGTAGCTGGATGCTTTTGTCTGTTTTTATTCTGTCTCCTGGAAAAGTTATTGGTTATTGAGTGCTTCTAGTCTGGCATCTTACAATTAACTGCATGATTTTTATATACACCCTTTCATGGCAAGAACAAACTTCTATAGACCCAGATAGATATGTTTTGATGATGAATGGGTGTTAAAATTTGTCAAATACTTTCTCACATCTATTGGTAAAAAATTGTATGATTTTTCTTCTTTACCCTGTTTATGTGGTAGATGTTATGATTAATTTGCAAATGATGAATCAGCCTTGCATACATGATGCAGTTGGCAAATAATATATTTATTTGTTGATAAAATTGGTTGATTAGTATTTTTCTTTATTTGCTAAAATTCCCAAGATATATTAATCTGAAATTTTCTTGTTTTTACAGCTAATTTTCTTTGGTTTTCCTGACCTCAAATGTACTGTAGTGTTCCCCTCTCTTTTATTTTTTGACAAAATATATAACATTACATCAGTACTGTAGATGTTTTGTAAAACCTTCTAGTGAATTTATCTATGCCTAGAGGTTCCTTTATGTAATATTTTCATTTACAAATATAGTTTCTTTAAATTTTATAAAGCACAGTTTTCTGTGTCAATTTGATTGAATATTGTTAGTTTTAGTTTTGAAAAATTAATTCCAATTCTCTAAAGTGCTGATGATACATGTATTGAGGTCTTCATGGTATTTCCTAGAATCCTTTCAATGCCTTCAACATCTCTAGTGATAGCCCTTATTCTATTTTTGATTAATGATTTATTTCTGTCTTCTTTTTTGGTCTTTGTTAATCTTGTTAGGTGTTTATCCATTTCAGCTTTGTTTATTTTATTGTTGTGGTAGAGGTGATGTACATAGGGGTTACAGTTACTTAAGGCAGGTAATGAATACATTTCATTATTTCTTTTCCATTTTTTTTTTGCCAGTACTGGGATGTGAACTCAGGGCCTAGGCACTGTCCGTGTGCTTCTTTTGCTCAAAGTAATGCTCTGCACTTGAACCACAGAGTCATTTCTGGCTTTTTTGAGTAGGTCATTGGAGATAAGTCTCTCAAGATACGTTTCCTGACCCGGGATGTATTCAAATCATGATCCTCAGATCTCAGCCTCCTGAGTAGCTAGGACGACAGGCCTGAGGCCCCAGGTCCAAGCTTTTTGAATAGTATCACCCTTTTCCTTTACCTCTCCCAGGTTTTCCCTCTAGACCCCACTTACAAATTGAACAATTCATTTTTCACACGGGGTCTAGTGAGTACCGCTTCGTTTTGTTCACCCTTTGTCCCACTTTTTCTGTGCCCCTTTTACCCTCCCTAAGATCTTTTATCTTAATTACTAACTCTTGCATGGTTTACATTTTATTTCCTTTTCTCACTTTTCTTGTCATTTTATGTCCTTTTTGTCATGCTGGGTATCATACTAAGTGTGTTGTATATATTATGCAAGCATTCAATCAGTCAGCCATATGTAATTCCTTCCAATTTCTGAAGGTAGAAAATAATATTTTTGATTTGAGATGTTTCATTTCATCCTCCTGTCGGATTTTAGTGTTTTAGATGTAACAGCATTTCTTTGGTTTGGGGCCACACATTTTGGTATATTGTATTTTTCTTTAATTCATTTCAAAATACATTTTTCATTTTTTCTTACATCTCTGATTTGTGGATTATATAGAAATACCCTGTTTAACTTCAAGTTGTTTCAGATTTCCCATTGTCTTTCTGTTATTGACATTTTTTTTCCCCATATGATCAGAAACCATGACCATGATGTTAATCCATTTAAATTCGCTAGTTTGTTTGCAATATGCTATGCTTTGATTGCTTGAATATATGTGCATGCTGTTGTTATTTTCCACGTAAATAAATTAGATCCTGGTGATATTATGTTGTTATTCAGTCATTCAAAACATTTCTAAGAGTCTGTACAAGCCAGGAAGGTGGCTCAAACCTGTAATCCTAACTACACAGGAAGCAGAAATCTGAGGATTGTGTTCAAAGCCAGCTGGGGCAACAAAGTCTGTGAGACTCTTATCTTCAATAAAATACTCAGAGAAAGCTAGAAGTGGCGCTGTACCTCAAGTGGTAGAGCACTAGCTTTGAGCATAGAGGCTCAGGACAGCACCCAGGCCCAGAGTTCAAACCCCAGGACTAATATAAAAGGAGTGTACAGTGGTATGATGTGTAATTCTGAAGGTACAAACAATAATTATGGGTTTCTTTGTTTCTTCATTCACTTCTAACAATCTTGCTTCACATATTTTGAAATTGTGTTATTTGGTTTATTTGCTTTTAGATGTATTCTGCTTTTGATATTTGAATCTTTGCATTTCAGACCTGTCATTCTTATTTCATAGTTTCTTTCTTTCCACAATTCAAAAATTTGTAAATGGAAGGGAAAACTTGCAATATAATCAAATTAAGTTCAATGCACTCATGGCTCATTGAGCAGTAATCCTTACAACTCTGACTATTCTCTTTGTCACCTCTCAAGTATTTTTTACTCAGAAATTGTTTTATACTTTCATATATGTTGAGGATTATATCCTGATTTTCTTATTATTGAGTTGTAAGGCCAATATATCTCAAGCATAGATGTTCAAACTTTATATAGATTTAAAGAAGTAATTTTATTGTTCCTTACTGAAATGATGCTTCATCCTTCGTATCAAAGTTTTATAGTAATCAAACTCATGCACTATATGTGACATTTATTACCCGTGTACTTCAACTGTCTTGTTAGAACATGCATTATATCACTTGTTTTTGTTCCATGAATATGAAAATAAAATTACAAGTGTAAGTTTGAAAGGAAGGTTGATACATATCCTTGTTTGTTTGGAACAGCTTAATGGTACAGTAAGAATATTCATTGACTTGTTTTAACACAAGTTTTCTTTAGATTTTGACCATTGAAATAATGAGCCTAATTTCAGAATTAGAAAGTAATGTAAATCTCATTATACTTCATATATCATGAAATTATGTTTGGTGACAATTCTGAAATAAATTATTCATCAAAAATAGATCCATAATCAAGAAGATGTGGTATATATACACAATGGAATTCTATGCCTCCATCAGAAAGAATGACATTTCCCCATTTGTTAGGAAATGGAAAGGCTTGGAAAAAATTATATTAAGTGAAGTAAGCCAGGCCCAAAGAAACATAGGTCCCATGGTTTCCCTTATTTGCAATATCTAGTATAGGTATGAGTCAAGCGGAAAAAGTCAGATAATGTGATGTTAGGAAAACGAAACCTCAAATATGTATTTTAATGTTTTTGTTTCTTTCATGCATGTGTTTCTAACGCATTTATAAGATTATTTCTTTGTTGCTTTGTATGTCCCTCCCCCACAGTGTAACCCCCGCTTTCACTATATTTGATGTCAGTATAACATGTGGAGGAGATGGGGACAAACAAGTCGTTTAAGGATTCAGGTGGACCTGTTGCAACAATGAGAAGTACAAAAAGTCATGTCAAAACCAGCTTTACAATGTCGGGGGGGGGGGGAGGGGGGTATGATTGGGTGGGAGGGAGGGGGGAGGCTGGGAAGGGAGGTGAAGGGTAAACAAAGGAGGAGGCTGCAATGCTTGGTAAGAAATGTATGCATTATCCTGCCCATGTAATTGTAACCCCTCTGTACAGTATGTTCTCAAATAAAATAAAATAAAATTTAAAAAAAAAAAATAGATCCATAGATTTATTTAGTCTTGCCTCTTTGGACCTCAATACCTTTTATTAGTATGAAATATTAGAAAATAAGTTTAATATGCAGTGTTTCACTTCCTTTTGGGAAGCATGTTAATTAATAGATAAAAAGTAAAAATTTTCATATGAGTAAAAACTAAAACTTGTAGCAAAAATAATTAAAAAAAGAAATCAACCATTTACTCACAAAGTGTCCAAATTATAGGAATCAAGTAACATTTATTCATTCATTTTTTAGTGTAATTATTTAGTTTAATTTTACTAAGTAAATGTCAATTAAACATCATGTATCTCCTTTGAGGTTAGTCTCTAATTCTAGCTGACATGCAGAGAAGTAGTTAGGGCCAAAGGACAGGTCTACCAACCAGAGGACTGGTAAAGAAGTTACTGAATTAAGTTAGGCCATACTTCAAGAGGAACTAACTGACATCTACTGAGTATTTCACCCTAAAACAACACAGTACATGTTCTTCTCAGCAGCTCATGGAACTTTCTCCAAAGAAGACCATTTGATAGTTGATGCAAAGAACTTAAGCAAATACAAGGTGATTGACAGAATTCCCTGTATCTTACCCTACCACAGTGGAATCTAGCTAGTTCTCAATAACAAAACATACCACAGAAATTATTCAGATACATAGAAATTGAACAGCACAGTTCTAAGCAACACCTGGGTAACAGACCAAGTTAAAGAAGAAATGAAAAAGTTCCTACAATTCAATGAAAATGAAGACACAAGAAACTTGTGGGACACAGCAAAAGCAGTCTTGAAGGGCAAATTTATCACCCTCAGTGCCCACATCAAGAAAATAGGGACAGACCAAATAAATAATCTCCATTTTGCAATTAAAACAGCTAGAAAAACATGAAAAAATGGAACCTAACGTTACTAGACAGAGTCAGAAAATCAAACTAAGAGGTGAAATTAATGAGCAAGAGATTAGGAAAATTATAAATGAACTTAATAAAACAAAAAGCTGGTTCTTTGAAAAAAATAAATAAAATTGATAGACCTTTGGCAAGATTAGAAAAGAAGAGAAGAAACCCAAATTAACAAGATCAGCAATGCCACGGGAAAAATCACAACAAATACCCAAGACATCCAAACAATTATAAAGAACTATTTTCAAAAGTTATACTCTCTAAAGAAAAAAAACCTAGCAGAGGTTGCTCAAACTGAGCAAAGAAAAAGTAAATCAATTAAATAAGCAAATATCTTACAATGAGATACAGGAAGCAATCAGAAGTCTTCCAACAAGGAAAAGCCCAGGACCAGATGGATTCACAATGGAATTCTATAAGACCTTTAAAGAAGAAATAATACCCATACTCCTCAAGCTCTTCAGAGAAGAAGTAAAGGAGGGACCTATCCCAAACTCATTCTACGATGCCAATATCACACTCATCCCCAGGCAAAGACCCAACAAAAAAAGAGAACTGCAGAACAATCTCCTTCATGAATATAGATTCAAAGATTCTTAACAAAATTCTAGCTAACAGAATCCAGAAACAAATAAAAAAAATCATACACTACACCCAGGTAAGCTTCATCCCAGAGATGCAGGGATGGTTTAACATACGTAAATCAACAAAATTAATCCAACATATCAACAGATCCAATGTCAAAAACCACATGATTATCTCCACTGATGTAGAAAAGGCTTTTGATAAGATACAACATTCATTCATGTTAAAAGCACTGGAAAAAATAGGAATAGAAGGAACATTCCTTAAAACAATAAAAGCCATATACGACAGACCAATAGATAATATTATACTTAATGGGGAGAAACTATAACCAATTCTCCTAAAATCAGGAACAAGGCAAGGATGCCTACTGTCTCCAGTCCTCTTCAATATAGTCCTGGAACCCTTAGCCAGGGTAATAAGGCAAGAAAAACACATTAACGTCACCCGCATAGGGAAAGAAGAAGTTAAACTATCCATTTTTGCAGATGACATGATACTATACCTTCATGACCCCCAAAACTCCATCCCCAAACTCTTAGAAATTATAAAAAAAAGAAATTATAAATCTCTTTGGCAAAGTAGCAGGATACAAATTCATTCTACAAAAATCAGTCACCTTCCTGTACACTGACAATGTACAAGCAGAGAGGGAAATAAAGGAAGCAACCTCATTCACAATACCCCCCACCCAAAAATAAAATATTTAGGAATTAACCTAACAAAAGATGCAAAAGAACTATTTGATGAAAACTATAAAAACTTAAAGAAAGAAATTACAGAAGACACCAGGAGATGGAAAGACTTTCCATGCTGTTGGATAGGCAGACTTAATATAGTGAAAATGGCAACACTGCCAAAATTAATATAAAATTCAATGCAATTCTTATTAAAATCCAAATGTACATTTCTGAAATACAGAAAACAGTCCAAAAATATATATGGAGCAACAAAAGACCTAGAGTAGGCAAAACAATTCTAGGCAAAAAGGACAACATGGGAGGGATCTTGATGCCAAATTTCAAACTCTACTATAGAACCTTAATAACAAAGACAACATTGTCCTGGCACAAAAGATCAATTGTCCTAAGACCAAAGGAATAGAATAGAAGATCCAGAAATAAAACCACATGCCTACAGTCAGCTGATATTTGACAAAAGAGTCAAAGACATACAGTGGAAGAAACACAGCCTATTCAACTACTGGTGTTGGCAAAGCTGGGAGGCCACATGCAGAAAACTAAAAGTGGACCCCAGCCTATCACCATGCACCAACATCAACTCAAAATGGATTAAAGGCCTTAACATCAAACCTGAATCTCTGAAACTAAGGCAGGGCAGAGTAGGAGAGACATTTGAACTTGTAGGCACAGGCAGGAACTTCCTTGAGAGAATCCCAGGGTCACAACAAATTGAAGAGAGACTTGACAAATGGGACTACCCTAAAATAAAAAAAAATTTCTGCACAGCTAAAGCTATTGCAACCAAGCTAGAAAAACAACCAACTAACTGGGAAAAATATTTACCAGTAATGTATCAGACAAGGGGTTAATATCCAGTGTATACAGGGAACTCAAGAAACTAATCCCTCCCAAACCTAACAAACCAATTACTAAATGGGCAAGGGAACTAAAGAGAGACTTCTCAGCAGAAGAGATACAAATGGCAAAGAAACACAGGAGGAAATGTTCACCATCCCTGGTTGTGAAGGAAATGCAAAGGAAGAAAACCGTGAGATACCACCTTACCCCAGTCAGAATAGCCCACATTCTAAAGTCAGCCAACGACAAATGCTGGAGGGGATGTGGAGAACGAAGAACCCTATTAAACTGCTGGTGGGAATGTACACTTACACAACCACTTTGGAAAGCAGTCTGGAGGGTCCTCAGAAAGCTAAATATTGATCTCATACCACTTCTAGGCATCTATCCTGAACAACAGGAACCAGTATACGAGGACACATGCACCTCCATGTTTATTGCAGCACTGTTCACAATAGCCAGGATATGGAAACAACCTAGATGTCCCATTACAGATGAATGGATCCAGAAATTGTGGTATCTATACACAATGGAATATTATGCAGCCATTAGAAAGGACAACTTAATGACATTTGTAAGGAAATAAATGGAGCTAGAAGAAATCATGTTGAACGAGGTAAGCCAAGAGCAAAGAGACAAACAGGACATGGTCTCCCTGATAAGTAGATGTTAAATCCAAAATGTAAGGTGAAACAACAAAATTAACAAGACTTAAGGAACAAAGGACTTCCACTCATCTGGTTGAATCACTACTAAATAACCCATGCTGCTGATCACATATATGGTATATATATGCACACCAGAGGGAAACCAGGAGGATGACACAGAACTAGAGGGAATCAGGGAAAAACATATAACAGTGGGACCCATCAGCTGTACTAGACATTGATCAAAATGAACTAAGCAACTCAATGGCAGCGATGGGAAGGAGGGAACAAGTGAGAAAGAGGGAACAGCTGATGCTATGTAAAACAAAAGAAATTTACATAGCACCCAATGTGGAATAAATAACTGTATTGCAAAGCTCATAGAACTCATAAATGTTATTGACCATGATAGATAATTTGCCCCATGACAGTTAGAATGTGTTTGTGACTTTAACTAAGCATCACTATCCCACAATACTGTGAAATTTGGGAAATTATATTATCACTTAATCACAATAAAGAATTTGAAAAAAATAAAATTCAACATGGAAAGTATCTTAAAAGTAAATGAAGGGGCAGGACAGGTGGGTCAGGGGTAGAGTGCTTGCTTTGCATTCATGAGGCCCTGGATTCGATTCCTCAGCACCACATAAGCAGACAAAGCTGGAAATGGTGCTCTGGCTCAAGAGGTAGAGCGCTAGCCTTGAGCTGAAGAGCTGAGGGACTGTGCCCAGGCCCAGAGTTCAGGCTCCACAACCGGTAAAATAAATAAATAAATTAATTAAATTAAATTAAGCAGTGGGTGACAATGACCACATTCAAGACAGTGAAGAATAGTTTCAGCACATTGACAGGATTGTCAGTGAAAGCAAAGTCAGTTGACACTGTGAATAATATTTTACTTTATAGACAATTAAGTGCAAATGTTCAGTGCAATGTAGAGAAAAAAATCAGATACATAACTTCAATGAAGGGAAACACAAGTTGCTGATCTATGTAATTGTACATATCATTTTGAAAATGAACAGGTTAGGAGATAAAGAACAATGGATATTGCTATTGATATTAAGGAGGTATTTTCTTAGGGTCAGGAAAGCCAAGAGAATGTGAATGGCAATTAACAGACTTGAGCTCTAGTTGGTTTAATTAAAATAAATGGTGGGTGAGAAATGAGTGTCTTCCAACGGCAAAGAGGGGCAACTAATTGAGAGAGTCATAAAGCATATCTGGCTGTGATTGAGAAGCCATGGACATTTTTTCATCTATTACCCCATACTATATCCTGTTAATTTTCTTTCATTTTATGTTGGTTTGCTAATTAATGTATTTTGTTCCTCCTTTCATTACTGGTGTCTTAATGATGCACAACCGCCTGACCTTGGTCTCTCCTCATAGACTACTGCAACAACAAATGATCACAATAAAATGATAACCTTGAAAAATGTATCCTACATTGAAAGGTGACTTTTGTTCTTCATTTTCAAGAATCATGATATCTATTCAGGATATGAGATTCAAAAAAGTGTTTATCCTGAGCTATTTCATCCAGGGCTAAAGCAATGCCAAATCCCAGTTATTTCATTTTCAGATAACTTGGTGATGCCTTGTTCTACATGATTTTGCATCTAGTGATGCTGCAAAATACATGTGTTCCAGTTAAATACACACTAAATCTCATTCTGCTGTCTGATGGCTGATTGGGCAATTTGTTTTTGGCCTTGGGTTAAGGTCTTACTCTCTTTTACTTACGAAAATATTATCTGTTGAATTTTGAATATGCACTAAATTTCCCTAGTTTTTCAGCCAAGATTTCAGTCAATTTTTAATTGGACTGTTTTAGCATAAAGAAAACAATGTCATCTTAAAACTATCTGTAGTTTCAGGGTTTGTTAATTGCAAATGTTACAAAAAAAAACCCAAAGCAGTACGTTCATTTTTGAAATAAATTAAATCCTTAGTATATAAAGTATCAATGTCATCCCACTCCAGAACCATTTTATGTTGTTTTCTGATGTTAAATACATCGGTGGCTTTTCTAAGCTTGCTTGATGGTTTGTACTTCTCTTAGAAAGCTACCTTTCCTTGATGTTCTTTTGGATGAAAGCAAGTACTTTCTATGAGCAGCTAAAATTCTTTAATCTTAAAGAAGTTGTTTCAAGGAACAAACTGCCTGCCAGAAAGACTGCTTGGAAAAGAAAATGTAGAAATCATTATGAGGATGAGAAACCTCTCAAGTGGAAATTGTTTCTTGGGAAATGGATGTGTTGTAGAAAGAAGGGCAGAAGAAAGAACTGAAGGCATAACCTCATCCTCTTTTAAACCAAACAACATCCTTCATAAATCAAAGTAGTAAACAGAAGTGGAAATACCCAGAGGAACTATTCTTTACTTTGAGTATATGTATGTGCTCTTTGATCTTCTTCTTTTTTTTTTTTATTGTGAAAATACCGTACAGAGGGTTTACAATTAAGTGGGCAAGATAATGAGTACATTTCTTTCAAGCATTGTTGCCTCCTCCTTTGTTTTGTATCTTCCTTTATATTAGTTCACCCAAGATGAAATTATGTGTTTCAGCATGTGGTATTGTGCTTAAAGTTGAAAAATTAGGTGCTAAGGAGATAACCATGTAATCGTTGGCATACAAAAGCATAACCTGGATATAGAACAAAATATGTGCACATAAACTCTTAACTTTTGACTTCAAATTCTAGGATTTTAAGACAGTAAAATTTTATAATACAGCCAAAGTTACATTCCATTGTTCCTATGACATATCTGACCAAAATTAATTATATATATACTGAGGATCAAATACTGGTCTTCACACATCCTAAGGGTTCTGCCACTCGAGCTATATACCTAGTTTTCTGATTTATATTTTGTTTTTGAGTTAGAGTATCTCGAAGTTAAAACAGTTTCAGAAAAGTAGATTGAGGTAGAAATCATTGTGTTGGAAGGAGGGGGTAACATGCTCAATAGGAAATGTACTCATTACTTTACTCATGTAGCTGTAACCCCTCTGTACAGTATTTTTACAATAAAATATATACTCAAAAGAAAAAAAATCACTGTGTTGGTTCACATAGTGCTCACTTGCAGAATCTAGATTTAAAATATATGCATATATACAGAATACATCTATATACAAAGAATAGTAATATAACTGTGAATCTATTTGAGGGGACATATGGTAGGAAGGAGAGGTAAAGAAGACAAATTATATCGTTACATCTATATATGCAGATGCCATAAGAAATTTCACTGAAAGCTACTAAACAATAAGGGAGTAAGTGGAACTAAAAACAGGAATCAATAGATAAAGTTAATATGACTAAGCTATAAAATATGCATGAATGGTTACCATGGTGAAACCCCTCTCTGCAATTAATACACATTTAAAAATGAATGGCAGGTAAGTAAAACAGGCTATGTTGCAGGGTGGGTACTGTTGGGAGTACGTGTTAGCTATAGAGTAAAACAAGATGTCTGTACCCAAAGTACCTTCTATGAATGTATAAAAACAGAATGGTGAAAACTTTAAATTATTTTAATAAAGGAGATGAGTAATGAGTGAATGAGATGGAGGGAGGAAGTTTGATCTGAGTATATTACAAGTATGTGTGGAAATGTCACAATGAAACCACCTTGTACAAATAATACTTGCTAATACAAAAAAAAACTTTATGTGGGGTGTTCTCCAACTCTAGTTTCTCCTGCCTCCATTTGACAAGGAACTGGGATTATAAACATGCAAGATCACACCAAAAACAAAAGTGGTTTCACTGTATAAATATAGTAGTACAACCATTGCACTTTGTTAAATGAAATAATTGTGATCTTCTGGTAAAATGATTTCTGTATAAAAAATATGTCTCATTAGTGTGCACATTACAATAATAGAGAGCATGTGAAGAATGACTTAAGATTCTACATTCAATACAGACCAAGTGAGATAATGATCATGAAATCACATCACAAAGTTTAATTTTCCTGTTTGTGAATGAATCCATGTTCAAGGATATTCATTTACATACATATTCAAAGTAGTTTGCTAGAACACTATGTGGCTAGCTTAAGAAAATTCTAGGTATGTAAGTTACAATAATTTTTATAATAAAGACATCTTTGTCCCATAGTAAGATTTCATTGTGATACTTCTAAACATGTACACAATACATATGGTCCAAATTCATCATCTCCATTGTATTTTCATTGCTTGCTTCCATAACATTCCCTGAAGAGAGTATTTAGTGATTTCATTATACTGTATTCATATGTAGACAGATGGTAGATAGGTAGATGGTATGAAATTTGTGTTTTATAAATTAATTATATCTTCAGATGTTTGGGGATCACTAGTCAGTTTTATAGCTTACCAATAATAAACAGAAATGCATATTTTGAAACCACAAGCTTTTTCATTATAGTTATATATTCATTTTTAAAATAAATCATTTAGTAAAGAAATGGCTTATGTAACTGATTTTCCTATAGTTTGTGATCTAATGTAGACAACAGAATCATTTGGAACACATTTAAGCAACATATATACTTCCTGCTTGCAATGCTAAGAGAATTAATGTTTAGAAAACACACAGGGATTCTAACATGAATGGTTCTAAGGAAACACAAATTATTAAATATCCCAATAAACATCCTCATCATAAAAGGATTAACATCAGTGAGCAGCATGCAGTTTATTCCTTGAGGTCTCTCTCAGTTTTAATTATTATTAAAGAAAGAAACTAATATTATGGCAGAGTCAAGTACATTAGAAAGCTAACTCTCCTCGGTGAAATTATAATTATAAACACACACATATTTGAAAGAAAATAATTTACTTCCTTTCCTCATGAAATAATAGTATGCCTCAAAATCACTCACCTATTTTGTCTAATACTGTCTCTTGCTCATGTCTTCTTACACAATATGAGTTTTTTAACTTGATATTCCTATGTTAAGGTTTAATTTTTAAATGTGTGAGTTATAAAAACTACATCCTGTGAGAGGTACTTTGAGAAATAAGTAACTCTGTGTAAATGTCCTTTGCATCTTATGAAAGTATATATGAATGAAAGCATAATGAACCCAGCTACTACCTTGACCACATAAGTGTTTGATCACTCATTTGCATTGTAAAAGAATATTAAAAATAGCTATGTTTCAAAATGACTACAAAGATTAAAACGATAATTGGTTTTAAGCATAGCACTTAGCACATAGCAAGTAGAGAAATTTGAACAGCTTTTGTATTTGTTACTGGCAGGGACATTCCTACCTTTACTGTTTTTATTTATTTTTTTAAAGGGTGTGGAGAGGTAGTGGGATATGAAGTCATGCCTTCTGTTTACTAACCAGGTGCTGTACTGCTTAAGCCATGCCCTTGGTCCTACTGCTGTTTCTATCACCATTGCTGCAACATCAACATTATTATTATCACTAGTATACACTTACTTCTGCTGTTGGTGTTTATCCTACTTCTCTATTATCACAACCACAGAGTAATACTTCAATAAAAAGTCAATTCAAATAATCCTAATTAGTTTTTTAAATTTTATATTATTGTAAAGATGCTGTCCAGATGGGATAAATTTACATGAGTAAGGTAATAAGTACATTTCTTATCCAGCATTGTTACCCTCTCCTTTGTTTTTCTCCTATTAGTTTTAATGTAAGCAATTCATAGGTTTTAAGACCAATCACTTTCAAATTGCAGTCTCTACATGAAAGTGTCAATATGCTTTTTTTTTCCCTTGTAGGAGAGTGATTGTGTTCTTTTCTTCTCTGAAACAACTTGAGCTTTCTGCCTGTGCAATACTGTCAGCAGAAACTGCACAATGACATGGTAGACAGGTGGCAAATCAAGCAGGAATCTGAAAGGGCACATAAGTTAACTACAACAACAGCAACAAATATTCAAAAGTATTTGTCTGCTTTCAATGCTATCAAAGCCACAAAGAATACTGTTCGTTTAGGTTTGTAAGAAAGCCATATGTGCAACCATAAAATTCACTGTTATCAGTCAAATAAACTTTTTTCATCAGCTTTCTGAGAAATGTGATGCAAACCTAAAGACACAATTTACTTTTGAGAAGTGAGTGAATGTTTTATTCTCTTGTTTTGACAATTACATAAGACTCTCCCAGGTGAACAGACCCCCCCCCCTACTAAAACTTGATTTCTTAACAGATATATGCTGGAGGAAAGGAGCAGTGTGAATTTGTCAGTAAAGAAATGTCAATCAACTTTGGCTTAGTTGGACAACAAAGAAAGAAACTGTGCTTATGTGCAGTTCATTTACTATTTGCATTAAAATTGTCCCTTAAAATTTCTATTTGAGTAGACAGATGGAAAGTTATTACTAGTTAACCATTTGTCAGGAAGCTTAAATGGACAGAGGTAAATATTTAGAGAAAAGGAACTTTTGTGGCTTAAGTTCTTAATTTATAAAATGTTATCATAACGTTTACCATCCACACATAATGTGGCTGATAAAACTATTGAGTTAATAACTTAATGAGCTTTGAGATACTTAATTAAAAGCAAAGATGCAAGTGAATATATTGAGTGTAATTACATTATTAAACAAGAAAAATCTCAACATTTTTTTGTTTATGTGATGCTGAGGAATCAAACCCAGGGCCTCATGCATGCAAGGCAAGCACTCTACCACTGAGCCACCTTTCCAGCCCAAAAATCTCAACTTTTGTCTCTGCAAATCTGTGGACCAGATTTTCAAAGGAAGGTGTAATGGGTATGCTTACAAAATTTCATGTACATGTATTATACCCTCAGAAGCATATAATTGAGTGTGCAAAATGGATAATTACATACAAAATTGTCCATTTCTGTATGCAATTACCCATTTTGTGAACACAGTGCTGGTTTGAAAATCTGTCCCAAAAATTCTATCTGTATAGGAAAATCAGCTTGTATACATGGTTTCTGAAACAGAAATTATGGTCTGCCTTGACTATATAAATACTTTCAAGCATTTAAACTGTCTTCTTTTCAGAGTTGATTCATAATGTATTTTCAAGCTACATAATAAGAGAGTAGTATAAAAGACATTTTAAAAGACAAACACAGAAACTTATCCATCTGCCACTGAAAGTGCTGATATAGCTTCTAACACTAGCAGCCAATGATGAAGACAGTGTAACCACTGCTGGGTATAAATGACTATTGTACAAAGTACAATGACTATTGGTCGAAACTGTGAAGCACTGTATTTGAGACTCCCTATTTCTTTCCGAAATATAGGATTACTGAACACAACCCATTAAATATTGATCTAGGGAAGTTAGTCTGCAATTCAAAAAAAATGTTGACTAAGACCTGGCATTTATGTAAGTTGGGATTTTTCTCTTTTCAAAGGCGCACCCATGGCAAAAAGATATACTGTCCTGCATAAAAGCCTAAGAGAAGAAAATCATATTGGTAAGCAGAGTGTTATCAATTAGTTTATATATTTAGACCATATTTTCAAAATATTGTTTTAATTTCTTTGTGAAGAATATTTTGTTTAAAAAGTTAATTTCTAAAATTCCCAGCAGAGCAATTGTTATTTCTTGGCATACTGCTATTTTCTTAAGGCCTAATTTACCCTCTTTTTCATTCTATAGCACGTTCTCAACTGAGGTTACACTTAGTCTCTATTGTAATTTCTTCTGTTGAAGTTTGTCAAGCATATTTGTTTCCTTACATGGTTTTTTATTATTATTATTATTTGCTTCTAAATTAAGTTCGTTTCCTTTCTTTTACCTAGTTTTCTCACTTTTGACTTTATGTATTAGGAAACATGTATCAACCCATCCCTGGCTAATAGCCTTCTTTCTTCTCAAAAATCTGTATTTTGTCCCTAAACTTCTTTATTTTAAAATAACTGAGGTGACGACTATCACTCTCTAACCTGTTGAACATGTACTTTAGGTAAACAAAATCATAAAAATTATAATTGATGTAGCCTACATAATCATAGATCTTTGTCACTTAGGTAAATATTATGGAAAGTTTCTGTTGCATTAAAGTGAATTTCCTTTAAAGAGAGATGAGGAGATAGGCTGACTTAGAATCATATATGGAACTGCACAAATTCCTTAGCTAAGAAAAAATGTTAACATCCTTTAACTGTTTATAGTGAACTTTTAAAAATTTTATTATCAAAGTGATGTACAGAGGGGTTACAGTTACATATGTGAAGTAGTGAGTATATTTTTTGTCAATGTTATCCCTTCCCTGGTTTTTCTCCCACTTTCCCTCTCCACAATATCCTCCCCACGTTGTAAAGTTCACTTCCAACATGTTGTGTTGTCTTGTGAGTACAGCTGTTGAATTGGTTCACCCATTGTCGTTTGTCACCCTATTCATTTTTCCCATCAACTGCAGTGGTGAATGGATGAAATAATACTATGCAAATTGTTAGAGATATAAACTGAGTCCTAGCATTATTCTGAAGAAAATAAAAATGTTTGACAAGAAATGTCCTCATTACTTTACATATGTAACTGAAACTCCTCTTTATATCACCTTGACAATAAAATTAATTTTTTAACAAAAAGGAAAATATAGCTTAGTAGTTAGTCCATGATTCCAAAACAGATTTATAATGTTTAGATCAAGATTGTTCTTTAAAATGCTACTAATATTCAATAACTACATATTCACAGAATACAAAAGAAATTAGAATCTTATTACCTTCTGTCAGAATTACCACAAATTTCTGATAAATTAAATTTCTAAACTTGTGGATATAAAATAAAGTTAATAAAGATTCAGTCTTTTAAAATAGAAAGATTGGAGTTCCGGGAAGATGGCGGAGGAGAAGCTGGAATCTGAACAAGCTCTTGCATAGAAAGCAGTTTCAGAGTTCCAGTGAACAGTCCCAAGCCAGATAATCACACCAAGTGTGCCATCACAGGACAGAGAGTTAGTCAAGAGAGGGGAAGCCAAGCAGACACATCTGAGCGCTTGCCAGCAGCTGCCGCTGCGGCGGCAGGGTCGCGGTGGCGACCACCGCCGCGGAGTCATACCTGAGACACAGTCCGGGACGAAGGAGCCAGACGCAGCGGACGAGTGGATTCTACTCAACACCAGCAAGAACCGACAAGGAGCGGACAACTTCATCCTGCACTTTGCAGACCAGAGACGACCCAGGATCCAAGACTCGGCGTGAGTAGAAGCCCGTCCTCACTTTCCTTCTCTGAGCTAACCTTGAAATGTGATCCTTCTAAGTATCAGCTTCCTGAGTAGATAGGATTATTAATATGAGCCACTAGCACCCAGACTACAAATTTTTAACTGAGTTATTCTGCAAATATTAACCTTATGAGGACTCAAACTAAACTTGGTTAATATTTTGATAAAGCTTGGAAGGAGTTAATTAAGATATATTTCTATGTGAAATATAACTTGATGTAACATTTTCTCCAGAATAAAGTTTGCCAAAATTTATCAAAATTCAAAATAAACATTTTCTAGTATATTGTCATCTTATATCTTGAAATATTTCATACAAATAATCACTATCAAAAATTCAAGGGGGATAGATAAGAAAATGGCAGAAAGAGAATAAGGAACACCTAAGCTCTCTCAGACCAAGTAGAGTTTTGGGGTCAAACAGGCACACCATGTCTGGAGAACCATACCAAGTAAGCTATAATTGTGCAGAGATACTCACCAAATAAGATTACAAATTACTTGCATGAGAAGACAGACTCATTGAAGAAATGTTCCTCATGGCAATGGTAGCCAAATCCATGGGCTTTGCACATGGGTTTAGCATAGAATTTGAAGAGCCTTCACAGGAAAAACCAAGAATGAGAACACATAGCCAAGCCAGCTACAGTCAGACACAGAGATAATTTGCCCATTGGGACAATCTGAAGCAACACCAGAAACAAGTGTTAACATTGCAGCATCTCAACATGACCAAACTCTGTAATCCTAGACTTAATGCTCTCAATCAAGTGTCACCTCAGATAAACAAATCTAAGCAGATAATAAAACCAACAACCAGCTAATCAACTAAGATCACAGAGAACAATATATTAGGAAGATGAGAGCCCAACAAACATTAAAAGTGAAAGGATTTACAAGTGGGCAGAACAAACCATAGAAACAAGAAAAATGGCATATCAAAGACTATCAACTCCTACAGAAAACAGCCAGGCAATAGATTAGAAAATGAAGGATCTAGAAGATAGTTCTCAAAATGGTCTAAAAACACTGCTGATAGATATGTTTAATGAAAAGGTAGAAAATCTACATAAGGCTATTTGTAGGCATGATGAGATTACCCAAAAATTATAAGAGGAATTAATGGAGTCCACAAAGAGAAAGCTAAATTAATTCCAAGAGAAGGAAAGAGAGTAAAATGAAAAAAAAAAAAATACTAACTCAGCTAAATGATATTAAAGAAGACACATAAAATCAAATCAAGGAAGTAAAGAAGTCCATTCAATACCTTAAAAAAAAGTTTCAATAAGAGATAAAAGCCATCGAAAATGACCAAGTAAAAGACAGGAAAATTTTTAAAAAAGTAGAGTCAGACAGCAGAATAGGTGTCATGTAAGACAGTGGGATGGAAGGGATGGTAGGGGGAAAACAAAGGAGGAGGCAACAATGCTCAGTGGGAAATGTACTTGTTACCTTGCTCATGTAACTGTAACCCTCTGTACAGTATTTTTACAGTAAAAATGTACAAAAATATTTATACTTTAGAAAAAAGGAGATGATAGAGTCTCTGAAATTTAAGACAAATTAGATATAAAAAAATATGGGGCAGTTATCCCAAACAAGTTTAAGAAACAAGAAAGCTTGCAAAAATTTCAGGACTTAATCAGGGCACCCAATTTAAGACTGACAGGTAAAGAGAAGGTAACTAATGTGATAGGAAATATATTTAAAAGAATTCTAACAGATGGGCTGGGAAGGTGGCTCAGTGGTAGAGCGCTTGCCTTGCATGCATGAGGCCCTGGGTTTGATTCCTCAGCACCACATAAGCAAAAAGAAAAAAGCCAGAAGTGGTGCTGTGGCTCAAGTGATAGAGCACTAGCCTTGAGCTGAAGAGCTGAGGGACAGCGGCCAAGCCCAGAGTTCAGGCCCCATGACTGGATCCCCCCCACCTCGAAAAAAAAGAATTCTAGCTGAGAACTTCTCAAATATCGAAAAGAATAGGTCCATTTAGATACATAAAGCTTTTAGAACTCCAAACAGAACAGACCAGAAAAAAAAAATCCCAGCAGGGTGCCAGTGGCTCACGCCTGTAAACTCACGAGGCTGAGAGCTGAGGATCTCAGTTCAAAGCCATCCCAAGCAAGAAAGTCCGTGAGACTCTTATCTCCAATAAACCACTAGAAAACCGGAAGTGGCACTGTGGCTCAAGTGGTAGAGCACTCGCCTTGAGCTGAAGAGTGCAAGGTCAGTGCCCAAGCCCAGAGTTCAAGCCCCACGACTGACCAAAAACAAATCAACAACAACAAAAAATACCTCTGATACAACACATTGTAATCAACGTGGAATAAAACAAGAGCAAGGAAAGGATCCCTGAAGCTGTTAGAGAGAAAAGATTAAGTACTTATGAAGGAATACCATTCAGAATAACTATATATTTCTCAGCCCAGACTATGAAAGAAAGGACAGCCTGCAATGAGTTATGCCATGATTTAAAGATAATTGGCTACAAACCAAGAATACTGTACCCAGCAAACGTGAGGAACAAATGAAAACTTTCCATAATAAGAAAAAACTCGGATTCAGAGGAAGATGGCAGAAGAGATGTTACAGAATAAACAAGCTCCCCCATAGAAAGAAGTTTTAATGTTCCAATGAGCAGTCCTAAGCTAGAGAATCACACCAAGTATGCCATCACAGTATAGAGACTGGCCAGAGAGGGAAAATCCAGCAAGGAGACAGATTTGAGTACTTGCCGATAGTCCCACTAGTGGCAGCAGCGATGGCAACTACGAGGACTGTAGCAGTGATACCTACAGAGAGAGTCCAGGACAAAGGCACCAGATGTGGAGGGCGAGCAGATTCCATTCAACACCAGCAAGAACTGACAAGGACCAGATATCTTCATCCTGCAGATTGCATACCAGAGATGACCCAGAAACCAAGACTGGCAGGAGTAGAGGAGGGAAGGCCTGCCTCTCCCCCACCACCTGAGATCTCCGTCTATCATACTGACAAAGGCCCAGCTGAGCAGCTAGCTCCAACTCAGGCCTTGGAAGAAAACTAAAGAGTCATTTAACAGGTCACAGGAACTTGCCGTGCCCTGCCAGTCCACCCAGGGGAAAGTCACACAGCTCAGGCAGATACAACTCCACACCCAGAGGAGTGGCTTTCTTCACTGGGTAAACAGAGCCAGAGGCTGCCCCTCCCTACAGCAGCCTATTCAATCAATTGAAATTCAATAAACATAAACCCTGAGAATGGCTCCAGGCTGGGCTCTGTGAGTGTCTTAGGAGGAGGACCCCTCAGGGAAAAGCTACTGTTTGTGAAAGGCCTCAACCCTACCCAGAACCTAGCCTCATCACAGCATCTCCAAACTATAGGAAACAGCCATCTCCCTCTTTTGTGATACTCAAAGCAGATCTCCCTCCCACTGAACTAGCCTGGGAGGAGGATCACAAAATCCTGTGTAATACAGAATATTTTTCTTCCTGCTCAAACAAACTGACTTAGGAAACCAATCAAGCCAGAGGAAAACCAATCACAACAAGCAGACCAGAGACTCCATCAAGAGCCTGGTTACTGACACTGGGGAGATACAGGATCTTCCTATTCCAATCCCCACCTAAAAAAAAAATCAAAGCACTCTTTTTCGTACCGTTTTTATTTTAATTTTTAAATTATTTTCTATTAATCTTCTCTTACTATCATAATTTTTATTTTAGGTTAATGTGTGTGTGTGTGTGTGTGTGTGTGTGTGTGTGTGTGTGTGTGCTTTTTAAAAAATCTCCTTTGACCTTTTTAATTTTTTTTCATTTTTTCTCTCTTTCGTTCTTCTTTGCATGACTTAATTGTTGTTCTGCTCATCCCCAGATATATACCCAATATCGATTATTAGACCTTATCCCCCATTGTGTACATACTTAATCCAGAAATTATTATTCAATTCACAACCTCTTAGGCTTAACTTCTACAGTAGCAGTATTATCCATTTATACCTATATAATTTTCAAGTAACTTATTTTAAGAATTTTTATTTTTTAGTTGTTCATGTTTCTTTCTATCCCTCCCCTCCTCTCATACTATCTTTTTCTTCTCTCAATACCATTTCATTATACTTAAGTAATTATTAAGTGTTTCTCTTTTTAAATTAAAATTTCTGTTTTTAATTTTTTTAATCTCTCTCCTATCACTCTGTTTAACCCATTTCCCCCTCTGATATTAGCACTGGTTAAATTCACTCTCCTTTTATTCTCCACATTCTTCTAATATTATTTTTCACCACATTTCTTCTTGAACCAAATAATTTTCGGTTTTCCAAATCCTCCTTTGTTGTTCTTAGCCCGTTAATCTATACTTGTTTGAAGGTGAATAGATTGTATCTGTTGAACTAGATTGTAGCTGCAGCCATTTGATTGTGCAACTACAGGACTCTGCTTGATGCTTGCCTGAAAATAGTGTTCTAGCACAAAATTGGTGTTACATTCATACCAAATGGGCAGGACAAAGCAGAAAAACACAAGAAAAATGGCAAGTCCAAGTATCTCAACTCCCACTCATGATAATCACGTGAGAGTACAGTGAATGAATAATCCAGAGGAGATTTCCCAAAAAGGTCTCCAAACACTACAGGTAAACATGATGAATGCAAAGACTGAAAACCTGCAAGGGACTCAGTGTTAGATTGATAGGGAACGAGAGGAGTCAAACCACAGATTTTTACAGTAAAATCGTGAGCGTGAGGAAGCTACTCAAAGACTAATACAGGAATTTCAAAAGCAGGTTGGGAAAAGAGAAAGAGGAAGAGAGAAATAGCGTGAGCAGGCTGAGAACAGTCAAAGAGAAACATCGGAATTGTGTGAGCAGGCTGAGAACAGTCAAAGGGAGTTACAGGAATTGCATGAAGGCGAGGAAGCTAATCAAAGAGTAATACAGGAATTGCCAGAGCAGAATGAGAATAGACAAAGATCAATAGAGGTATTCATGGAATCCATAAACAGACAACAGAAAGAATTCAGGGAGAACACGGAAGGAATACTGAATGGAGCCAGACAGAAGGCATGGGAGTCCAAGGAAACCATAACCAATATGCTAAGTGATTTGAGAATAAACACTGAACACCAAATTAAGGAAGTAAAGAAGTTCATACAAGATCTAAAACACAGGTTCAACAAAGAATCTGAAGCCAACAAAGCCGAACAATTAGAAGTAAAAGATACAAAAAACAAAGGAGAAAGTCGTGACAGTAGGTTAGAAGATCGAATCTTGGGGATTGAAGACAGCCTAGATATTATAGAGAAAGAACATACAACCATCCAAGACAAATCCAAGAAATAAGATAGATCTAGTCAGCATTTGGAAGACACCATCAGAAAGTCGATTCTGAGGACAATGGGTGTAGAGGAGCACCTAGAGACAGAATTTAATGGTCTAGGAAATTTGTTTAACAGGATCCTAGCAGAGAACTTCCCAAACATGCAAAAAAGATAGGCCTATTCAGAAAGAAGAAGCTTTTAGAACCCCAAATAGACCAGACCAGAACAGGACTCCCACTGCCACATTATAATCCAAACAGGATCAATTCAGACCAAAGAAAAGATTCTTAAAGCTGTCAAGGAGAAATGATCAATCACCTATAAAGGGAAACCAATTAGAATCACCTCAGATTTCTCAGCTTAGACAATTAAAGCAAGAAGAGATTGGAATGATGTATGTTATGCCCTAAAGACAAACACCTATTAACCAAGAATACTGTACCCAGCTAAACTCTCCTTCAAAACCAAAGGTCAAATAAAACCATCCATAGCAAAGAAATATTGAAACAATATATCTCCACCAAACCAGCCCTACAAAAGATACTTAAAGATGTCCTATGTATAGAAAACCAACAAGACAACAATAAAGGCCAAGAAACAGCATCCAAATTGAGAATCCAAGAACCATATGAAGAACCCAGTTGTTGCTGCCCCCAAAAAGGTGGGTAACATGACAATAACTACCAAATACTTCTCAGTAATAACTCTCAACACTAACGCACTTAACTATTCAATTAAGTGACATGGACTGTCTAGTTGGATTAAAAAGCAAGATCCTTCTATCTGCTGCTTTCAGGAGACACACTTTGCCCATAAAAAAAAAACATATTTTGAAAGTGAAAGGCTGGAACAAAATTTACTAAGAAAATGGCCCCCATAAACAGGCAGGAGTTGCAATCCTAATATCACATAAAATAAACTTCAAAATAAAATTAGAAAGAAGAGATAAAAAAGGTACACACTAATCAAGGGATTGATCCTTCAGGAGGATATTACAATTCTAAATACCTATTCGCCAAACAACAGAGCACCCAAATTTATCCAGGAATCACTAGCTTCCCTAAAATCTCACGTAAATCCAAAGACATTAATTGTTGGGGACTTTAACACACCACTATCCCCACTGGAGAGATCAACTCCGCAAAAACTCAACAGAGAAACCGCAGATCTAAACAACTGCATGCATCAACTAGATTTAACAGACATGTACCAAATATTTCATCCAGCAGCAACAGAATACCAGTTTTTCTCAGCAGTACAAGGAATATTTTCCAAAATAAACCACATTTTAGGTCACAAAGCAAACGTGTCCAAATTCAGAAACATTGAAGTTATACCTTGCATTCTCTCGGACCAAAAGGGAATAAAATTATAACTCAACAAAAAAAGCCCCTAAAGAACGTCCTGTAACAAATGGAGGCTGAACAACACACTGTTGAATCACGAGTGGGTCAGGCAAGAGATTAGAAAGGAAATTTAAATGTTCATGATATTCAACAAAAATGAACACACAAATTACCAGCTAATTTAGGATATAGCAAAGACTGTACTCAGAGGAAAATATATAGCTCTGAGTTCCTACATCAACAAATTGGAGAGATCTGCCCAACAATTTAGTGAGACATCTGAATCTCCTTGAAAAAGAGCAGAACAATAAACCCCAATCCAGTAGATGGAAAGAAATAATTAAAATAAAATTAGAATTAAATGAATTAGAAAACAAAAAAAAGTAGAATCAACAAAGTTGGTTCTTTGAAAAACTTTACAAATTTGACAGACCCTTAGCAAATCTTATCAGAAAAAGAAGAGAACATACCCAAATAAATAAACTCAGAGATGAGAATGGAAACATCACCCCAGATACAACCAAGATTCAGAACATTATAAGGGAATACTTCTCAAAACTTTATACTAATAAGTTTGAGGATCTAGTAGAAATGGACCTTTTCATAGCAAATATCGGCACGCTGAAACTAAACCAAGATGCAATAAACGAACTTAACAGGCCCTTATCAACCATTAAAAAAGAAACAGCAATTAGAGGCCTTCCATCTAAAAAAGTCCAGGATCAGATAGTTTTACAACAGAATTCTACAAGGCCTTCAAAGCAGAGCTCACACCAATACTCCTCCAAATCTTCAATGAAATTGAAAGAGAAACTTGACTACCAAACTGATTCTATGAAGCCATCATAACCCTCATGCCAAAACCAGGCAGGGACTCATCAAAGAAAGAGAACTCGAGACCCATATCTTTGATGAACATTGATGCAAAACTTCTCAACAAAATTTTGGCCAATCGACTTCAACAATTCATCCAAAAAATCATACACCACGATGAAACAGGATTCATTTCAGGGATGCAATGCTGGTTCAATATACACAAATCAATTAATATAATTCATCACATCAACAAGAGCAAGGATAAGAACCACATGGTTATCTCAATAGATGCAGAAAAAGCACTTGGCATGATCCAACACCCCTTTATGATGAAATCTCTGGAAAAACTAGGAATCCAGGGAACATTCCTCAATACAATAAAGGCTGTATATGACAAACTTACAGCCAGCATTATAGTTAATGGTCAAAAACTAAAGCGATTTCCTCTTAACTCAGAAACGAGAGAAGGATGTCCACTTTTTACTTCTCTTCAATATAGTATTAGAATGTCTAGCTTCAGTAATAAGACAAGATGCAAACATAAATGGGATCCAACCATGGTAAGAGGAAGTAAAACTCTCCCTTTTTGCAGATGACATGAACTTGTATTTAAAGAATCCCATGGATTCCACTCCCAAATTACTCGAGCTGATTCAAAATTTGGCAAAGTAACAGGGTATAAAATTAACCCTCAAAAATCAATGGCTTTTCTGTATGCCAACAATGAAAAAAGCGTGGCTGAAATCAGGAAAGCAACTCCATTTGTAATAACCCCACAAAAATTAAAATACCTAGGAATTAACTTAACCCATATAGTGAAGGAATTCTATGATGAAAACTTTAAAAACCTGAAAAAGGAAATCAAAACAGAACTTAGAGAGTGGAAAAACCTCCCATGCTCCTGGATTAGAAGGATCAACATCATGAAAATGGCAATACTTCCCAAGGATATCTACAAATTTATTGCAAACCCTACCAATATTCCAACCTCATTCTTCAAGAAAATAGAAGAGGCAATCCAAAAATTCATATGGAACAATAAAAGTCGCTGAATAGCAAAAATAACTCTTAACTGAAAGAACAGTGCTGGAGGAATATCAATATCAAATTTCAAACTCTACTACAAAGCCATAGTAATCAAAACAGCTTGGTTCTGGCACAAGAACAGACCTCAGGACCAAAGGAATAGAATTAAAAATCCAGAAATTAACTCACAGTCCTATAGCCATCTAATCTTTGATAAGGGAGCTAAAAAAAAATAGAATGAAAGGAAGACAGCCTCTTCAGTAAATGGTGCTGACAAAATCAGTTAATCACTGGTAGAAAACTAAAGCTAGATACTTACGTATCACCCTGCACCAGAATCAACTCCAAATGGATCAAAGACCTTGGAGCCAAAGCAGACACCCTGAAAACATTAAAGGATGGAATAGGAGAAATCCTAGGTCTCCTTAGCACAGGCCAAAATTTTGTTAAAAGACACCCAGTAACACAACAAATCAAAGAAAGGTTTGACAAATGGGATTGCATGAAATTGCAGAGCTTATGTATGGCAAAGGACATAGCTAGCAAGATTAATAGAAAGCCCACAGAATGGGAGAAGATCTTCACTAGCCATACAATGGACAAGGGTCTCATATCTAAAATATACCTGGAACTCAAAAAATTAAATCCCCCAACAACAAATCCTCAAAGAAACGACTGCCCAATAAATAAGTGGACAAAACAACTTGAAGAGAAACTTCTCTGAAGAGGAAGGAAGAATGGCAAATAGACACATGAAGAAATGCTCAACCTCCGTAGCCAGAAAAGAAATGTAAATCAAAACAATACTGAGATACCCCCCTCACCCCAGTTAGAATGGCTATAATCAAGAACTCTAGTAACAACAGATGCTGGAGGGGATGTGGACAGAAGGGAGCCTACTGCATTGTTGGTGGGAGTGTAAACTTGTTCAACCACTTTGGAAAGTAGTATGGAGGTTCCTCAAAAGACTCCACATAGAGCTCCCCAATGACCCAGCAATCTCACTTTGGGGCATTTATCCGAATGATCACGAGCAAGACCATACTAAAGCTACCAGCACAACTATGTTTATTGCAGCATTATATACCATATCTAAGATATGGAACCAACCCAGATGCCCCTCAGTAAATGAATGGATCATGAAAATGTGGTACATATACACAATGGAATTCTATGCCTCTATCAGAAAGAATGACATTGCTCCATTCGTTAGGAAATGGAAAGACTTGGAAAAAAATTATATTAAGTGAAGTAAGCCAGGCCCAAAGAAACATAGGTCCCATGGTTTCCCTTATTTGCAATAACTAGTATATGTCTGAGACAAGCAGAAACGGTCAGATAAGTTGATGTTAGGTGAAATGAACCCCAAGTTATGGACTCAAATGATATTGATTTCTTGCTATTGTTTCTAATATATTTATATGATTTCTTTGTTGCTTTTTATGTCCCTCCCCCATGATATAACCCCTGTTTTCACTGTTTTTGATGTTGGTGTAATTTGTGGAGGGGAAGGGAAAAAAATTGTTTAAATAGGAATACAATTGGACCCATTGCAACAATGAGATGTACAAGACTTTCTGTCGACAAACAAACTTTACAACTTTGGTGTGGGGGGTGGGGGTGGGGTTGCGGGGGGGGGGGGGGGGGAGAGGAGGAGATGGGAAGGAATGGGAAGGGAAAACAAAGGTAGAGGCAACAATTCTTGATACGAAATGTATTCATTATCTTGCTCATGTAATTGTAACCCCTCTGTAGGGTATTTTCACAATAAAAAAAAAGAAAAAAAAACCAGAAAACAACAAATATATTAAAACCAGATAAATATATTTAAAAACCAATAAAATAAGAAGGTGGATATAATAGCTGGAATTAACAAACACTTCTCAGTCCTGTCAATATTAATGGAAATAAATTTCCAGTTAAATGACACAGATTAACTGGTTGAATCAAAAATGAAGACCCACCCATCTTCCATCTGCTGCCTTCAAGAGACAAATTTTGAACACAGATACGAACATATTTTGAAAGTAAAAGCCTGGAATAAAATCTTTCAATAAAACAACTCCCTTAAAAGTCAGAGTAGCAATATAAACATCAGATAAAATAAACTTCAAGTTCCAATTATTAAAAAGAAACAAAGAAGCATATTACCTCAAACTAGTAAAGGGATGTCTCCTACAGGAACATATAATAGTTCTAAATATCTATATACCAAATGCTACTTAACCTTAAAATGCACGTAGATCACAATATATTGATTGTTGTTGACTTCAACAAATCACTGTCCCTTCTGGATCATCACCAAACAAAATCTTAACAGAGCATCCTCACATCTAAATTATTGCATTGACCAACTAGACTTAATAGGCTTCTACAAACTATTTCACTCAGTAGAATCAGAATATACATTCCTCTCAGCAAAAAAAAAAAAAAAAAACTGGGAGAAGATGAGTTAAGTGTTAATACTCTTCAAAAGAAATGTACTGGGGCTGGGAAGGTCACTCAGTCGTAGAGCGCTTGCCTTGCATGCATGAGGCCCTGGGTTCGATTCCCTAGCACCACATAAGCAAAAAGAAAAAAAAGCCGGAAGTGGCACTGTTTCTCAAGTGGTAGAGCACTAGCCTTGAGCTGAAGAGCTGAGGGACAGCGCCCAGGCCCAGAGTTCAGGCCCCATGTCCGGACCCCCCCCCCAAAAAAAAGAAATGTACTAACTACATGACTTACATAACAGTAACTCCATTATACTTTACAATAACAAATGAGAGAATCTGAAAGAAATGGAAGAATTCTTAGTTAATATTGATATACAAACTAAAAGAAGACTTAAATCAACTAAACAGATTCATAAAAATTAATGAAATAGAAATATCAATAAAAGACCTCCCATCTAAGAAATGTCAAAGAACTGTTGGATTCACAACTGAACTTTATAAGACCTTCAAAGGAGAACTCATTCCAATACTCCTGACACTGTTTAATGCAATTGAAAAGGAAACATCACTACCTAACTTATTATATGAAGCAGACCTTCCCTCCTTCCAGAAATAGATAGGGACTTATCAAGAAACAGTATTACAAAACCATTTCTTTTATGAACATCAAGCAAAACTTCTCCATCATATTCTGGTGAATTGGCTTCAACAACTAAACAAAAAAAAATCATAAACTGTGATCAAATGAAACAAATGCCGGATTAATAAGTGGGCTAAAGACTTAAAGAGAGACTTCTCTGAAGAGGAAATAAGAATGACCAATAGACAAATGAAATAATGCTCAACTTCTCTGGCCATAAAGAGATACAAATCCAAACAGCATTGAGATTCTACCTAACCCCAGTTAGAAAGGCTATAATCAAGAAATCTAATACCAACAGATGCTGGGGGGGATGTGGCCAAAAGGGAACCCTACTGCATTGTTGGTAGGAGTGTAAGCCTGTTCGACCCCTTTGAAAAGCAGTATGCAGGTTCCTGAAAAGACTACATATAGAGCTGACCTATGACCCAGCAATACCACTTTTGGGTATTTACCCAAATAATCACAAACAAGGCCATATTAAAGCTACCAGCACAACTATGTTTATCACAGCATTATTCACCATATCTAAGATATGGAACCAATGCAGATGCCCCTCAATATATGAATGGATCAAAAAATGTAGTATATATACACAATGGAATTTTATGCTTCCATAAGCAGGAATGACATTTCCCCATTCAGAAGGAAATGGAAAGACTTGGAAAAGATTATCTTAAGCAAAATGAGCCAGACTCAGAGAAACATAGGTTTCATAGTTTCCCTCATATATAATAACTAGAATATGACTATAAAGCTATAAATTAATCTAATGGATAATAAAAGGTAAATAGTTACACTTGTACATGATTAATTAAACAGCACTCCAAGCATTCCCACAGTCAAAACAAAGGAGGATATTCTTAGGAGAGGATCACAATGGCTCAATAACTGTATGCATATGATCTTATAACATGCTTATCAAAATGAACTGTAAGAAATAGAAACAAGAGGTTCTTTATGGCACTGCAGTTATTTCTGTTTTCCCCTTTTCCCCCTTTGGATTATTCCCTTTAATTTCCTGTTTTCCAAAGAGAAGCTTAGAATAAGAGATTAACTCTTTTTTGACACAGGACACAATATTAAGCAATAACAGGTTATTTATTTGAATTATTTTCAGTACTTCTTGACTTTTTATTTAAAAATCCAGCTCAAATTCTGGCATATAAACAAATGAAATGTCTGTGCTATGTTTTGAAACATCCGTTAATTTTAGCATTACCATGTGCTTTTAAGTATCTGAATAACACATATTAAAAAGGAAAAAATAACCAACATTTTCATTGACTCATTGAAAGTGGTTAATAGACAAGACTTTTAATAGTGATTATTCAGGTAATTAGGCCTAAGGATAAAGGTACTACAATTTAGAATGGCCAACCATACTTGTACAAAGTGGTTCATGTGATGAAATCTCTTTTGCATAATAAAGACAAAAAGGATGTAGAAACAGCATTTAAAGTTATGTTAAGTTATTGTTTCAATTCCCTAGGAAGCTATATCTCAAAGGGCTATAAAAGACACAATTGTAACTATGCACTTCAAGTTCAGAAAATGTCTCCTGGAAAGTCACCTATGTTTCTTCCCAGTTATGAATCATGTTGGATAACCAATAAACACATTGCTTAATTAATGACTCATTTTACAAATGACAACAATTTCCACTAAACTAAGAAGGTAATACAGGTGACCTCAGTCTTCTTCACTACCTATAACTTTCCTAATGCTGATAGTCTAGAAAGGGCAACAGTATTTGCACTGTCAATGACCAATTTGAAAGGACCTTTTTCCCATAAATACTCCATTGACTTCAGTCTATGTTGATCTCTCTTTCTTCTCTGGAATCCCATTGAATTTGTCATTAATGTATTTTCTTTTCTTTTTTTTCTTTTATTTTTTTTTGGTCCGATTGTGGGGCCTGAACTCTGGGCCTGGGCACTGTCCCTCAGCTCTTCAGCTCAAGGCTAACATTTTACCACTTGAGCCACATTGTCACTTCTGGCTTTTTTCTTTTTTGCTTATGTGGTGCTGAGGAATCGAACCCAGGGCCTCATGCATGCAAGGCAAGCGCTCTACCACTGAGCCCCCTTCCCAGCCCCTGTATTTTATTTTCTAAAATTACTGTGTACTTACCATCTACCAAACATTGCTCAAGACACATAGCCCACATTATCTCATTTATTATTCACAAAACTCTATGAGGCAAGATTGTTTGCAGATGCCCTGTCTCAGAATGATAATCTAAATCATGCTAGACTTCATATTGTGTAATTAATGGCTGTAGGGATTCTAAGCGCTATTAATATTGCCCCAAAAGTCAAACAATTAAGTCTCATCTCTCTAGAATTTCTCAAAGGACAAAAAGCAAAACTACTCCCTTAACAATTTCCATGGAATTTTATACTGTTTCTAGGTCTAAATAGGTATTCTGAAAATCCTTATACAATCATGAATGCTTAATTGCAATAGAAGGATGTTGTAGTAGAAGAAAGATCTAAATGACAGTCATAAGGTCTTAAGAAAACAATTTCTCTGAGCTTCATTTTCTTTTGTATTATATAAGATCAAAAGAGTATATGTCTGAACATGATATTCTGATGAGTCCAGAAGGCCCATTACAATGTTACAGTTCTTCAAAAAACAAAGGGTTAGCAGTCACAATCAAAGTAGTCTTAAGAAATATTTTAAGAGCATTTTGAATAACTTCCTGAAAAGACACTGCACTTTTCATAACTGTACAAAACCCTCAGTAACAGAGAGAAATGAATACTGTAGAACTTTTTAGGTAAAGTTATTGCATAAATTTGATTTTTTTAAGAAAATGCTGGAATAGCCTCTTCAATCTTCCTACCTCTTTTTCCAATCTTTTCTCCACAATACAACCTCAGTGATTTTTCTACAATTTCAAGTGAATCATATTACTATTCTGAATGGAGCTCTTTAACAGCTTTTTCAAGCTCTTCAACAAAAAGATAAAATCCTTAAAGTGGACACTAACAATTATCTGAATCTGGTATTTTCCAAAAAGCTTGACAACGTTCAACTTTCTGATCCAAAATCTTCATTCCAAGCTTCTAGTCATACACAACTTTTTACAGATACCCATATGAGCCACAAGTACACAACAGTGCTGGCCTTTGAACAGGTGGTATACTGACATAATAGTGTATCATTCAGTCTTAAAAAGGAATGAAGTGGTAGAAAATGCTACAATATAGAGGAAATGAGAAAATGACCCAGTGAAAGAATACAGACACAAAAGGGTATTTATTGCATGATTACATTTGCAGAAAATGTTTTGTTTGGCTGTGTTTATATGAAATGTCCTAAATAAGCAAATTCATGGAGACAGAAAGTAGATAAGTAGTTGCTAAGTGCTGGATGACATGAAAGTGGAGAGTGACTGCTAATAGGTTTTATGTTTCTTCTAAAGGCAATAAAATGTTCTGTTTGGCTCTTAGTGATGAGATGGTTTCACAATTCTAAATACTAAATGAAACTTAATTGTACAGTTCAAAAGACAGTATAAACGTGAATTATATTTGAAATGGTTAAAATATCAGTTGAGTATGTTTTGAAATTAACTGAAGAAGTAGCAGAGAAGCTGAATGTGGTGCTAATACTTGTATTCTCAGTCTTTAGGAAGCTAAGACAAGAAGGCCAGCCAGACTTTGAGGCCAATTAATCTACATAGAGACTGTCCAAAATCCAGCCAAACACCATCTCTCTTTCTTCTCTTTTTTTCTATCTCTTTCTTAAAGCATACACAGGAATTAGGAAGTACTAGAGTAAGCTGAGTAAGAGAGTACAAATACAGATTTAATCTTCAGATTGAGTGTTGACATCTCAGTTTGGTGCCTATGTGAACTTAAGCAATCTATTTTGTAAATTTAACTATAAAAGCAGAGATAAGTGGGGTTAAGTGAAAGAGTGCAGGCCTAATAATTCTCTGTGTTCCTGTTCAAATGTAAAATGTAGTATGGTAATATATAGTTATAAATGTTTAATAACGATTAAGATATCTGATAGGTCTATAAACCTAAATATTTGACAAACATTTTTGCTACCAGTCCTAAATGCCCCATTCATTACATCTTAGTAAAAGAACAGCATTCCTAATTATTCCTAGTTAAAGTGGATCACATAAAACTATTCATCCAGGTACCTGTGACTCACATGTATAATTCTGTGATGACTTTAGAGGCTGAAATAATTGGAATCATAGTTTGAAGCCAGCCCAGTAAAAAAAGTACACAAAACTCCAAGTCAGGGAAAATCTAGATATAGTAGTGTGTGTCCATTATCCTTGCTACCTGAAAACCTAACATAGGGAATCACATGCCCCAGTAAGACAAGAGGCCCTGTCTCTAGTATATGTCTGAGACAAGCAGAAAATGTCAGATAAGCTGATGTTAGGTGAAATGAACCCCAAGATAAGTATTCAAATGTTTTATTTTTCTTTCATGCAATTGTTTCTAACATATTTATAAGATGATTTCTACCAAGCGCTGGTGGCTCACGCCTGTAATCCTAGCTACTCAGGAGGCTGAGATCTGAGGATCGAGGTTCAAAGCCAGCCCGGGCAGGAAAGACTGTGAAACTCCTATCTCCAATAAACCACCAGAAAACCATAAGTGGCGCTGTAGCTCAAGTGGTAGAGCACTCGCCTTGAGCTGAAGAGCTGAGGGACAGCGCTCAGGCCCAGAGTTCAAGCCCCATAACTGACAAAAAAAAAGAGATGATTTCTTTGTTGCTTTGTATGTTCCTCCCCGACGGTATAACACCTGCTTTCACTGTATTTGTTGTTGGTATAATTTGTGGAGGGGAAGAGAAAAAACAAATCATTTAAATAGGGATACAGGTGGACCCATTGCAACAATAGATGTACAAGTCGTTATGTTGAAAAAGAAACTTTACAACTTTGGTGGGGGTGGGAGGGTCTGGGGGATAAGGGGGAAGATGGGAAGGGCTAGGAAGGGGAAACAAAGGAGGAGGCAACAATGCTTGATAAGAAATGTACTCAATATCTTGCCCATATAATTGTAACTCCTCTGTATGGTATTTTCACAATTAAAAAAAAAAGAAAAGCAAAATTCAGGGGTAGTTAGCATGATTCAGTTGTAAGCACATTTGTCTAGCACATATGAAGACTGGAATTCAAATCTTCCACAGATTAGTGTATTACATTAATGCTTGGAGAAATAAATTTTGTGCGATTCTCTAAGAAATATTTCCTTTAGTGCTAATACTTGTTTTTTGTCTTCATTTTTGTTTTTTTGTCGGTCATGAGTCCTGAAGTCTGGGCCTGGGCGCTGTCCCTCAGCTATTCAGCTCAAGGCTAGTGCTCTACCACTTGAGACACAGTGGCACTTCTGGCTTTTTCTGCTTATGTGGTGCTGAGGAATCGAACCCTCATGCATGTAAGACAAGCACTCTACCACTGAACCACCTTCCCAGTCCCAATGCTAATACTTGTCAAATGCAACTTTGTTTAGAAATTTTTATAGAACTCTGCAAAGATTTAAAAGCCAATGTTTATAATAAGACATTAAGGACCTAGGGAATACAGGAGAAGGAATGAATGCTTTTGCCTTTATAAATCTCTGTTAGCAATCTCAGGCTGGGGAAGAGAGAAGTAAACATCTGTAGTGGTGATTTTTTTTCTCCTTAAATCTAAAGGACAGCCAAAAAGCAATCTGTTGTTTGTATAGAAAAAGTGCTAGGAAAGAGGAAGAAAGTACACTTGGAGGAACATCTGCTTTGAGAAGCTACTTATAAAGTAAGTGTGGGGAAACATTTGCACAACACACAAGCAGATTCTATGAAACAGAAAAGGAAGCAAGATAATGTTGGAAATACATATGTGTGTGTGTGTGTGTATGTTTGTGTGTATATGTGATATATATATGTGTGCATGAACATATGGAATATAAATAATCTTAAGGCAAAATAAATACTTTTAGTGTTTGCCATTTCACCGGCAGTTACCAAATATATTTTGAGTATCAGGCTGTAAAGGATACTGTCACTAAAATACTATCACCACAAATGGTGTCTGTTGAATAGGAAAAGTTACTTTCCTTGTGATATCTTCAAAGTACAGCAGAATTGAAACAAAGTACATAACCCCGCTTGGGTAGACCTATTAGATAACATAAAAATGGAGTCAAAGTATATCAAGCATGTACTAACATACACATGATCATAGAAATGTCTTCAAATCTGAGGCTAATCACACAGAAAGATAAGTTGAGATTCACAGAAATAGAATATGATAGGCATGACTAGTTAAGAAAGGTTCAAGGTCTTGTATTAGGTGTCCATGAGTCAAATCCTACCCAAAGTAATGTTTAATTTGCATGATCACATAAATCACATATGACATCTAAAAAATGAAATGACCTCCTCTAATAACACAGATATTTGTTCTTCTTGAAAAAACTTCCATGTCAAATAAAACTGAGCTTACATTCTCACATGACAATACCTGGTCTTGACTGGCATTGTAGCTGCCTGCTTTAGATAGCTCAATACACTTGTGCACATTCCAGTTCCTCCAACACCACATTAATTATTAATACATTAAGAATGAAGTAATGACAAATTAGAGTAAAAACTCTTAATTTTCATTGCGTATAATAAACCTTGCTGTGGCTAACTATAGATAGCTACTCTCTAAAATTTATCTATGAGCTACAATCTCTAAGCCTAGGAAACTGGGATATTCATTTTGTGTGTATACCAGCTCTGGGACTTGAACTCAGGGCCTGAGTGTTATCCCTGAACTTCTTTTCCTCAAGGCTGTTTCTCTACCACTTGAATCTCAACACCATTTCCAGCTTTTCTTAGTAGTTTATTGGAGATAAAAGCCTCACAGACTTTCCTGCCCTGGCTTTGAACTGCTATTACAGACAGGAGTCAGCAGCACTCAGCTGGAATATTCAATTTTAAACTAACATTAGGTGCAAACAACTTTGAAACTACTGTTCTTCTCCATTCCTAGCCAAATTTATTTTTCTCCTAGCTGATCATGAATCTTAATCTAATGCTGAAATGATGTGTTCTTCCAAAAAATAAAAATTGTATTAATTGCTAAATGACATAAATATTAGTGTGTTATTCATATAAAGCCCATTATGCTAAATTCCAAACACATTTTGTTCCTTACTATTTTATAATTCTTATTAACATACAATAGTTGTATAAGGGGAGATTCATTGTAATGTTTCTATACATGAAATTCCCCCTCCATCACTCTCCCTTATCTTCTTCAAGCCCTTTTTAAAATAATTTTAACAAGCTGCCTTGCTTATATTCATACCCGTATATAAGATAATTTGATCTCATTCATTCTTATTAAACCTTTTCATTGGACCACTTCCCTTCTACTCCTACACTTCCCACAATGTTTGTACCTAGTAATTTCATGATAGTATGTAAATATGGTATTCATATATTATATTTTATATGAATAATCCCCTTTTACACTTACATTTTTTCATTAGGGGTGTGTGTGCGTGAGTGCGTGCGTGTATGTGTGTGTGTGTGTGTGTGTGTGTGTGTGTGTGTGTGTGTGTGTATTTTTGCCACTTCTGGAGCTTGATCTCAGGGCCTGGCACTCTCCTTGTGTTTTTGTGATCAAAGATAGCATTATACCACTTGAGAAACAGCTCTACTTCTGGCTTTTTGGTGGTTAATTGTAGATAAGAGTCTCATGGTCTTTCCTGATCATTTGTCTTTGAAGTGTGATCCTCAGATCTCAGCCTCCTGAGTAGCTTGATTACAGATGTGAGCCAACAGCAATCAGCGCTTTTCATCAATTTTAAGCTGCATGAATATTTCATTGGTTTCAAATCAAACTAATATCCTCATAAATACCTTATACTTTTTTCCTCTGAGCTTATTTTCATACCTGTTTCTTTTCCTATGTGCCACTTAACTGATACACAAATAGATACCTGACTTAAGTTGAACAAACCCAAGATTTCTTTCAATTTTTCCTGATGGTTCTGGAACTCAAGAATTTATGGTATTTATGTGCTCAAACATTTGATGCAGAAAATATAGAAATAACTAGAATGGATTCATCTTTACAAGTACCTGGAAAATTGATTCTAATGTAACAAATGTTCTTTCACTAATACTAATATAAAGAAGTAAGCTTCGGAAGTATTGTTATTGTCATTATTATTATTATTATCATTATTATTATCATTGTCAGTAGTAGTAGTAGTAGAAATAGTTGTTGTTGTTGCTGCTCTTGTATTATAGATTTAATCCAGAGGATCTTACTTGTATTCTACCAATGTGGTTCGAAGCCAGCATGGGCAGACAAAAGTTCTTATGACACTGTGAGAGCAGAGTGCTGGAAAGAGGAGGTTCTGGAAGGTTCAAAGTGGTAGAGCACTAGCCTTGAGCTATAGAGCTGAGGGACAGTGCTCAGGCCCTGAGTTCAAGTCCAGAGACCAACCAAAGAAGATGTTAATGGGGCATTTCTCCTAGCATGAAGAAAACACTCCTGGAACAAAGTGATACAATATTTATAGACAGTTGAAGGCACTGCTAAAATGGCAGAGATGATTTCAAATCCTAGAGTTACTGATGCTTAGCCTTTCAAAAGTTATCAGAGCCTAGAGATGATAGGAAAAATAGTTTGTAAGCATCCTTTCTAATGCCCATGTCTATCTACTTTGTAATTAGGTAAAAACTTACACCCTTGCCTACCAGACAGCTGTTAGAGTAGGTAATAAGAAGGTAGGGTTGTCAAATGGGTAATAATTTAAAATAAAATCCCAAACCCCATATTTTCTTAGGACCCTAATTGGTTATATATTTTGATCTAGCACTGGCCACATAAGTTCATCTGCTCATGAAAAGAAAATAAGGTTGGAGTATTAGTAAATCAAATCCCTCTTCTGGAGTTTCAATAGGACACTTGGCCATTTGGGCCTAATAGATTTCACACATTCATGTAGAAAGATCTTAGTATGTATCTATACAGATTTTAAATATGCTTTCTTGGTATTGTAACTCCACAATAAAGCATGGATCTGAGATCCTTATTAAAAGCTGTCAGGAAACCTTCACAGGTAGCTGTTATGCATTGTAATAAAGGTCACCAAAGGTCAGGTTCCCTAGTCATCCAAGGAAATGTCTTTGCAGACCAGAGTGCTAAACAGGCTGCCCTGACCTGCAGTATGGAAATGGCTTTAATTCCTTCTATGCGCAAATTTCTTCAGATTAACTTCTACCTACATAGAAGGGATCCTCCTGGTTTTTTTCAACACTCTAACAGCTGTAAAATTGTCTGGCATTTCTGCTTGGATACATATATCTAGAATAAAACCTTTATCTCTTCAACCCTAAGTTCCAGGTTTCAGATTAATCTAGACCCAAGGACCCACAGGACTGCTATAGCTGTAAACCTCTAAAAGACTTGAGATGCTTTTTCAAGTAAAAGAAGGCTTAGCAGATCACCGGATGGTTTGATAAAAGTCTCAAGCTTAAGTGGGCATTTCTTTAAATGTTTATAAAAGCCTGTGTTATGTACTTTTTAGATCATTATTTCCTGGGTTAAAGTGAAAACAAATTCATTTTGCAATGGGCCCAGCATTCTTCAAGGGAGGTATTTTTGGCTAATAACCCTCAAGGCTACTGACTGGTATGCTACCAATGGACCTTTGAGACAGAGTATATGCTGGGAAATTCTAAAAGTCAACAAATTGCTTTGTGGGAGCAACCTCTGGCGCTGGCTGCCCCCAGGGGTAGAGAGGATGTCATACTATAGATTTTCCCTGGATACAGGGGAGATGGGTCCCAACTTTAACAAAGTCTGGAAATTTGCCAGCATTACAACACAGATGGCCTAGATCTGTTTTCCACTAGTAGGATCACCTTGCCTCTGTCCTCATTCCATCTATTGGCCTGGAGGACATCATATGACATATACACTCCAACAAATATGTCCAAGAAGTCTTCAGTGATACTGTTAAAGAAATTTTCTTGTTAAATTCAGAGGTAAAAGTGTTGAGGCAAGCTGTCCTTAGGACATACTTACTGCAACCCAAAGAGGAACCTGAGCACTTAGAAAAGTTTAATGTTCTATTGAATGATGAATATTTAAGACAACTCAAACAATGTCTCCTCATCCCTTTAGGACTTACACACTTAGATTAATGCCATGTCTGATTCTGCACTTAGCTCTAATCAGCTCCTCCTCGTGGTTCTCTGGAGCCACTTGATGGAAAAATTGTTGTTTATCCTGATGGCATTCATATGCAGGGAAATATTAATCTACTATACCTTGTATTGTTTCTGTGGCTTATCCTCCCTAATTTCTCATCTGACTTCTTTTCCAGTTCAAAATCAGAAGGTACTCCTAATGACGTCTGATCCCAGCAGTCCAATAAATAATCTTCCTATGTCACCCATCGATAATATAGGGCATGACTTCAGTTCCCAGGCTAGGCAGGGCCAACGCCCTTACTCAACTTGAAGCAGTTCACCCATGAAGGGACTTAAGTCATTTAGGAAAAAATGAGGCAGGATAGTTTAGGGAAAATGAAGCATGGTAAATGGATGTCAGCGATTCAAAGATTCAAGCTTAAAGCTTGTCCATCTACTTCCCTTAGGATTAAGGGAACAAAGTCATTTTGGGGAAAATGAAGCTGGATAGCCTATGAAAAATGAGGTACAGTCAGCTAACAGCAAATACAGGAGATATTCCTTATGTACTTCCTTTAATAAACCTTAAGATTAAGGGAACAAACTCATTTAGGGTAAAATGAAGTAGGATATAATGACTTGTATATCTCATTGTTGCAATGGGTCCACCTGTATCCCTATTTAACTATTTGTTTTTTCCCTTCCCCTCCACAAATTATAACACCATCAAATACAATGAAAGTAGGGGTTATACCGTGGGGGAGGGACATACAAAGCAACAAATAAATCATCTTATAAATGTGTTAGAAACAATCGCATGAAAGAAAAAAACATTTGAATACATATCTTAAGGTTCATTTCCCTAACATCAACTTATCTGACCGTTTCTGCTTGTCTCAGACATATACTAGTTATTTCAAATAAGGGAAACGGGACCTATGTTTCTTTGGGCCTGGCTTACTTCACTTAATATAATTTTTTCCAAGTCTTTCCATTTCCTAACAAATGGGGCAATGTCATTCTTTCTGATGGAGGCATAGAATTCCATTGTGTATATAGACCACATTTTCTTGATCCATTCATCTACTGAGGGGCATCTGGGTTGTTTCCATATTTTAGCTATGGAAAGTAATGCTACAATAAACATTGTTGTGCTGGTAGCTTCAGTATAGCCTTGTTTGTGATCGTTTGGGTAAATGCCCCAAGGAACCTCCATACTGCTTTCCAAAATGGTTGAAAAACTTTACACTCCCATCAACAATGCAGTAGGGTTCCCTTTTGGCCACATCCCCTCCAGCATCTGTTGTTCTTAGATTTCTTGATTATAGCCATTCTAACTGGGGTGTATTGGAATCTCAATGTTCTTTTGATTTGCATTTTTTTTATGGCCAGAGAAGTTTAGAACTTCTTCATGTGTCTATTGGCCATTCTTATTTCCTCTTCAGAGAAGTTTCTCTTTAAGTCTTTAGCCCACTTCTTTATAAGGCGGTTGTTTCTTTGAATATTTGTTGTTGGAGGATTTAATTTTTTGAGTTCTAAGTATATTTTAAATATGAGACCCTTGTCCATTGTATGGGTATTGAAGATGATCTCCCAATCTGTGTGCTTTTTTATTGATCTTGCTTGCTATGTTCTTTGCCTTGCAGAAGCTTTGCTGTTTCATGCAATCCCATTTGTCCAACCTTTCTTTGATTTGTTCTGTTTCTGGGTTTTTATAAAGTGTCCCGACCCGCAGGACTTCAACCAGGGCAATGAACCTAAGCGAGAAGGAATGAAGGGACAAGAGACTCGAAGAAGGACAGCAAGACAAGGATTCTGATCAAGCTGCCAAATTTTATTTTTCACACAGGGGTATTTATATGCTTAGAATAAGGAAGCTTTTTCATTGGGCGTAGCAGCTGCAGGATGCTTGCTTAGGGCAATGTGAAAAGGTGGTCAATAGCAGCTACCTGGTCTTTGTTTGGGGCAGGATGCAAAGACCAGATTCTGTAAATAGCCTTGAGAGATGTTCCAGCGAGATAGTCAAGCTTATCATGCAGAGAGACTCCCTGCAGGGCTCTCGACAATAAAGGAAATTTTGGCCTGTGCCTAGGAGTCCTAGAGTTTCTCCTATTCCTTCTTGTAATGTTTTCAGGGTGTCTGCATTAACTTTGAGGTGTTTGACCCATTTGGAGTTGATTCTGGTACAGGGTGGTATATAAGGATCTACAAGTGTTTAACCAATTTTGCCAGCAACATTTACTGAAGAGGCTGTCTTTCGTCCATTCTATTTTTTAGCTCCTTTATCAAAGATTAGGTGGCTATAGGTCTGTGGGTTCATTCTGGATCTTCACTTCTATTTCATTGGTCCTCAGGTCTGTTCTTGTGCTAGTACCAGCTGTTTCATTAATACAGGTTTGTAGTTGAGTTTGAAATTTGGTTCTTTCTGCTAAGGATTGTTTTTGATATTCAGTGACTGTTTTTGTTCCATATGAATTTTTGGATTGATTCTTCTATTTCATTGAAGAATGAGGTTGGAATATTTATAGGTATTGTGTCTAATTTGTAGATAACTTTGGAAATATTGCCATTTACACGATGTTAATCCTCCCAGTCCAGGTGCCTGGGAGATTCTTCCACTTTCTAAGTTCTGCTTTAATTTCCTTTTTCATGTTTTTACAGTTTTCATTGTAGAGATCCTTTACTTCTTTTTTAACTCTTAGTTATTTTATTTTTTGTGGGGCTATTACAAAAGGAATTATTTTCCTGATTTTAGCTGCACTCTTCTCATTGTTGGCTTACAGAAAAGCCATTGATTTTTGTGGATTAATTTTATACCCTGCTACTTTGCCAAAGTTTCAAATCAACTCGAGTAATTTGAAAGTGGAGTCCATGGGATTCTTCAAATACAAGATCATGTTATCTGCAAAGAAGGAGAGTTTTACTTTATTGTTTTTATTGTTTTGGAGATACATTTTTGTTAACATTTCCCATGCTGATTTTGAACTTGTGACCTTCCTGCATCCACTTATAGCAATGCTAAGATTTCAAGCATGTGCCACTGTACCCAGTGATACCCATTTCCAAATAAAAAGGCCACCAATTACTTGGCAATCAGTCAAATTTTCAGAGGTCCAGATTTATAGAGTGTTAAAATTCAGTAATGATTCAATCTATTAAAGTATTCCAAAATGAAAAGGTTCAGAAGGAGATTTTTTTTCACCCTGGCTTATAATGCAGCTTCCCTATGCGTCACCTTTTCAGCTCTCCAGCTTCTTTTCATTACTGTTGCTTCTATACTTGCATCATGTTTTCTAATTTGAACTCTCCTGTGTCCTTCCAAGAAGATCACTATGATATTCCATACATCTAGACCATGCTACTCTTCCCATAGTGAATATTTTCCCCATCCTTGCTGCTTTGGTGGTTTGCCAGAATAAACAACTAGATATCTTGTGTGAACAAAATTGAACCATATAAAGTAGCTTTGTTTTTCTTCCTTGACATCAAGGAATTGCAGAGAAAAATAAAATAAATAACAGAAATACTAAGTGAGATAGAAGAAAAGTCATTGGGAACTCTACTGGAAGCTGAAAATTGGAGGTGGGCAATATCATGGTAATAATAGCTTCTGATGTAGATCTGATTCAAACTTTTCCTTTCTGAAGTTTTAGTAAGACTTGTGTGCTTGATAGTAATAGTCTGTATAAATAAAATATCCGTCATATGTTTGACAGTTTTAGCAATAGCAAAGGTTACCATTCTTACAATAATTATGAACACGGTGTTTGGAATATTGTCACTTGTCACACAAAACTCAATACATATCCTACAATATTAAGAAAATTGAGGGAAGGGGTGAGGTTGGGAAGGAGAAGGGAGAATGAAAGGAGTGATATTGATCAAGATGAATTGTCACAATAAACTGTTTTGTTGAATGTCAACTCCTTTGTACAATTACTTAAAGATAATAAATTGTATTTTTAAACAGACATTAAAGTTATTGCCTCACCTATTTTTCAGGGTCCCCTGGAAAAAAATTCTCGGCTTAGATACACCATTGACTTATTAGCTAACCTGGCATGAATAAATCATGATTTCTGAGCCTATGATATGTTGAGTTGTAAATTTTTTAATTTTTTATTGTAAAGATCCTGTTCAGAGCGGTTATATTTACATGAGCAAGGTAATGAGTCCATTTCCTATCGAGCATTGTTACCTCCTCCTTTGTTTTTCCCCTACCATTCCTTTCCTCCCACCTTCCCAACTCTTCCCTCTACACTCCACACCTCCCCCTGCCAAATTTTGAAGTTTTTTTCAACATATTATCATACATTTCATTACAATGGATCATTCTGCAACCTTATTTCAGCATTTTGTTATTTCCTCTCCCCTCCCCAAATTAGAAATATGTATATATAAGATGGAGGATACTGGAATCAAATATAGTGACAACCGGAGTTATACCATGGAGAAAGAACATACAGAAGAAACAAAAATAATGACATGGTTCATTATAAAAACATTAAAGATAATAGCAAGAGGGATAAAACCGCTTGTGTCTCTATCTGAGGGTTCATTTTGCTTAGGATCATCTTATATGTTCATATGTACATAGCTTTTGAGCTTTTCTGCTTGTCCTAGCTAGTTTTTGGTAATAAGGGAAACTGTGTTCAAAAGTTTCTGCAGGGTACCTGAGTTAACTTTGGAAAACTAAATTGGCAAAGCTTAAAGATTGCTTAAAGAATTCCATAAACGGAATTATAAACCCCAAAATGAAGAAATCTGATTTCCTAGATCAACACAAAAGGTTGAAATTAATAATCCTGATAGATAATGGCTTATAATTATGACTCCTATCATGTGAACACATATAAAACTGTAAAGTTGAAAAACTATATTTAGGAAGTAAATATTTTAGAACGATTAACTAAGCTTATTAGTAAAATTATGAATTCTTTTCTATTAGTGATCTCAAAATGAAAAAATAACTTTTTTCAGGTATATTACACTTTTCCATGCAGACTAGGATTTGTTTATAGTCATATATATTTTATTTGACAATTTACTCTTAATTGATTAAAAATGAAGAAAACATTCAATAAAATACAATGTCCAAAAAACAAAACGAAACAAAGAGTAGGGGTGGGGATCTCTGGTCTCGCTATCACCTGGAGGGCTGTGCTCACATGGCTGCCTCATCATTCTGGCCTTCAGATGAGGAAATGCGACCAGCTGGCTCGAGGGCTTGATTCAGAACAGAAGCAAAAATAACAAAAATAAAAATAAAAATCCACTCTTCATGAAGAAAAGAGCAAACATTTCACAAATAGCCTTGGCACGTCAACAATTGGGTCACTGGTGTGGTATTTTATAATTCAATTTCTACTTGCTTGGGTAATTATATAGATACATAGTATATCAATTAATTAATATATAGTATAAATTACATAGTATATAATATATAGTATAAAATATGTAGTATAAACTAATACTAGTAGAGTTCAGCTCAGAATCCCTTCATTACTAAAAATGCTCAAATTATTACATTATAGCTTTTCAACAGTAGTTTTACATGATTTATTCCTTTGTAGTTAAGTATGGAGGAAATCATATAAATTGTGTAAACATACTCAATAATTTATTAGAATATTGAGATTAAACTGATATTTCAATTTTGCAAAATATTATGATGTAGAGATCCCATTGTCCACATCTAGAATTCTAGCTACTCAGGAGGCTACTCACAAGGTTCACATTTGTAAACTTCTCAAAAAGAAGCAGAAGCCCACAAGAAACAGGAGTGGAGGCATGGCTCAAGGAGAGCTTGAAGCCTTAAGTTCAAATGTCATTCCTGCCACTATTCCTAATGCTTCAGAAAGTGTATATCAAAAGGATGGCAGTTCCAAGCCAGCTCTGGGGGAAAAGTTAGTGATATTATTTCAACCAACAATAAGGGAATGATGGTATATATATATATATATACATATATATACATATATATGTATACACACACACACACACACACACACACACACATATATAATAACCAACTATTTGGGAAGTGGCAATAAGAGGATATCTGGCTGAATGTATCGGGCTGTAATAAATAAGTAAACCCAAGAGGGTTGATGGTGTGGTTCAATGGTAGAGCACTTGCAATGAGATTATAAATTCAAGGTTCAGTACCTCCACAAAAGAAAGGTTGACATTGAGGAGGGAGGGGCGAGGGCGCTGGGATATAGCTCAGTTGCCAACAATTTAACTAGTCTATCAAGTGCAAAGTCCAGGGTAGCTTTCAATCCCCAGTACCAAAATAAAGAAAAAAATAACGTAAGGGGAAGAAAGGAAGGAAGGAAGGAAGGCTGTTTATGAAAAAAAATTATGGAATAGCATACATATTCATAATCAAAACTTATTGGTTATTATTTTATTAACAGCTCTGTTGAAATGTTATGCATATACCATAAAGTTTACTATTTTTCAATTGTAAAATTAAATAAGTTTGAGCATATTTTCTGTTGTAAATCTATTGCTATAATTAATTATAGAACATTTTCATTACCTTTCCCAATCTCTGTAAAAGTGTAACTATCAATACTTCATTTTCTAATTTCAACAGTTATAGGTAACTACTTATCTAAATTTCCTCTGTATAAATTTGGCCTAATGAGTATTTTAATATAAGTGAATTTTCTATCTACAATCTTTTTTGATTGGCTTTTCTCAGTGTATTATATCTAGGGTGCATCTATGTTGCACCTTATATTATGACTTTACTGGATTTTTTGGCCTAATAATTATTTTATTGTATGGGCATAACATGTTTTATTAATGCATTCATTTTCTGACATTTGAGTTGCTTTTACTTTTTGACTAGTATAAATATTCATGTTCATGAATATTAATATAAAAATATTTATGTGACAAACAATTGCATTTCTTAGTATTTATCTAAGAGTAGAACTAGTTGTTTATTCAGAAACTGTTTACTTCTATTGAGCTACAAGAAAGTTTTCATAGAAGCTGCCTTATTTTACATAGCCATTAGTTTTGTAGGATAGTTCTTTTTTGTTTGTATCCATATCAACACTTGATATATTTTTTCATTTTTAAATACAAACATCTTAGTAAATGTGAAGTGGGGGTCTCTTTGGGATTTTTATTTTTATTTAGTAATGATGCCAAAATCCTTAACATGTGCTTGTTGAACATTTGTGTATTATTCTACAGAGAAGTTATTCATTTATTTGTCCATGTGTAATTGAATTGTCTCTATATTGCTGAATTGACAGAGTTATTTGAATATCCTGGGCTTAAATTCCTCATTAAGTAAAATTTGAAAATATTTTCTCCATTAGATGAACTTTTACTTTCTTAATGTTACCCTCTGAACTACAAATGTTTTTACTTTTGATAAAATCCAATTATCTATTTTATTTTCTTGCTTGGGCTTTAGGAGTATTAGCTAAGAAACTATTGCTTAAACCAAGGTCGTGAAGATTTAAATGCTTGCTTTTTATTGAGTTTTATAGTTTTTGCTTAAGAGCCAAAATCTAAGAATTTAAGTACTCTGAAATGATCATTGTTTTAATGATCATTAAGCTAAATGTCTTTAGCATGACATTTTTGCAGTTACCTTTTGACTATGCGATTTTCAGATCATATCCAGCTATTGGGCTTCATTAGTGGCAGCCTCATTGCTCAATTGTTTTCATAATATACTGGATTCTAAATTATATTCCCCAATTAAATTTTGGCCTCTTTGCAGAAGTTATTATTGAGAGAGATACTTGAGATTTTTTCTAAATTCTAGGAGAACTCTTTGTTATTACATTTTCTGATTGAATGGTTTGGCTTGTTTGTATCATGGGGTTTGGGGCTGCTATGGAAGTTCATGCTCCTTAAAGTGACACAAATACCACATATGTTTGTATATACACATTACAGTAAACTTACAAAGATATTATTTGCTTAGTATCTCTACAATACTTAAGGAATTATTATGTAGCATTCCTTATTTGGTTGGCTTTTCAGCACTCTAACAAACAATACTTATCAGGCCCACTAAATCAATTTATTTAGGTTAAAGAACTTCAAAAGTCAAACTAGAAAATGAAGTTAAGACAAATCTAGCTTTCTCCTGAATTTTCTCTGAATCCAAGAGAGAAATAGAGAATGCTCTTCCTTCTATGGACCATGAATTGAGATGATGTAGACAAGAAATTGACTTCAGTTATATCTCCACTATACCAAGAAAATGTAGCGATGGTATTTAAATATAAGGTTTCAGTGCAAGCATTTGGTTTTCAGAGCCATTGGTAAGAAGATAGTAATAAATACATGGGACTAGATATGGCAGTATTGAGAGAATTTTGAAAAATATAATGGAAAGAAATTAATCCTAAAAAAGTCCACCAAATAAAATTCAGGGTCCAATAAACATAGAAAGATCCTAAACATTGTTAATCATGAGTAAAATACAATATAAAACACAATGATATAAAAGGAGCAGACACATACGCACTCAGAAACAACACATTAGGACACACTTAAATAAAGCTACAAATATCAGGGTCGGAAAAGATGTGAAACAACTGCAATATCAAACATTAATGGGAATTGTAAAATAGTGAAATTACATTTGAAACTGTTTGAAAAATCGATAAAGATTAAAAATAAATTATATAAACCAGCAACTTTATTTTCCACAAGATAATTTTTGTTTACACAAAGGCCTGTGTGGGAATGTTGTAAATGTGTTTTTCATAAAATACCAAATGTCACCAATCCTAATGTCCAACAACAACAGAATATAGTATATATATATATATATATATATTCAACAAATATTACACAGAAGTAAAATGAGTGAGTAAATACTATACATAACAACCTAGATAATCCTTACAGATATAATACTAGCTACAAGATAAAGATATGAAACAATACATATTAACTGAAAGAAGCTTTCTAGGCACAACAATAGCTGTCTGTTAGTGAGTTTATAAACTTGGAGGGATCTTAGGGAGGATTCTGTGATTCAAGAAGCATTCTGTATCTGTTCTCTGTCTCTCTTATCTATCTAACATCTTCATATCCATCCTCTTCTACATATTCTTTGTTTCCTGAGAAGAGTATTATACCATGGCCAATAAAATAAAAACGAATACTTCAATTTTATCCCATGGCAAGAAGCCATGACTTTTTGAGGAAGATTAGAAATTCTAGATTTGAGACAGTTTATATAGAAGAAGGAACCTGGGAGACTCTGGATTATCAGAAAAGAAGTGGCCAACGTTTATGCAGGTCATATCAAGAGAGCTTGAAAGACAACTTAGAAAAGCTGCTAGCAAAAAATAAGACAATTTGAGCCTCAATAAAGATAAGAATTGTAAAAGATTAAATCCATCAAATATGTTTAATTCCTTAAGTTTTAAAAATTTATTAGTTAAAAATAATTATTTTCTAAGGATGAAAAAGAAATGCTTTAACATATTCAACACTGAATAAACAGAAAAAACATCATTTACTCATGCTTCTTTTTCTATACTAAGTTTATTAATTAAAAATAAAAAAGCTGATAAGAGGAAGTATCTTGTAATATTTTTCCAGAAATGTATGTACACAATAATAACTACATTATTTTGAAGAAAATTATTTTTACCCAAACAATATATTAATCTTTTGTCAGTATATCAATATTTCATAACATCAAGAATAATAGAGGAAGATATTAAATGCTAGGACTAATATAACTCCTGAAAAACACCCAATGCAATATATACATATATAATATACTTAACATATATTTTTATATTATGTATAATATATATGTGACATACAGAATATATAAACACACACACAAACACACACACACACACACACACACACACACACACACACACACATATATATAGTGCCAGTCCCAGGGCTTGAACTCAGGTCTTAGATGTTGTCTCAGAGCTTTTATGCTCAAGGCTATCAGTTCACTTGAATTACAGATCCATTTCCAGCTTTTAATAGTAGTTATTTGGATATAAAAGTGTTATAGGCTTTTCTGCCTGGCTTGGCTTCGAACCATGATCTTCAGATCTCAACCTTCTCAGTTACTAGAATTACAGGCATTAGCAACTGGTTCCCAACCACAACCTATAAATTTTAATGAAGAGCACAAATTGAGTCTGGTCAAGCTTTGGATATTGCTTTGAATATTCAGGAAGAACAGAACATATGAAAATGTTTTAAAGTACACCAAGAATGAGTAATCAATAAAAATCACATAATAGAATAGTCTGCAATTCTAATAGTTCAGGGTCTTCAGCAAGTAAATTGAGAGGAAGAAAGGCAAAGTTGAAGAAATATATTAATTTTCATGTATATTAAAACTTTCCAGGACTATACTATGTTATTTAGGGATGGACATTTTCATGGTTAAACCATGAAGAAAAAAAAGACAGTTATGGTTACAAAAGTGAGAGTAATCTGGGCATGGTAATGAATTCTTGAACTTCCTGAATTTAGAGTCTGAAGAAAGAGGAAGAGTACTCCAGGACAGCGTGGGCTACAGAGGGTGACTCTCTCCCAAAATAAAAGTCAGAATAGTGGTCATATTTAGAACATGAGTAAGATGGATCATACAGATGGATTATTTGAATAATTGAACATCCATTACTTGAGCTATTACTTGGCTTTAATAATGTTCAGATTATACTGTACATTAGATCACTGTAGCTTTTATTTCACTTTACTGTGAAAAGCAAGAAAAGTAGAACATTTGTATATTTTAGATTAAAAATTATAAAAATAAAGGCAAAATAATTCATTTTTAAAATGCAGAAAACAGAAATTTTTGCTGGAATTCCCACATTAAAAGAAAATTGGAAGAAAGAGAGATATCTCAAAAAGAAAATAAAGTTCGAGGAAATCTATGGCAATGAGATGATCAAATATATTAATAAACATAAATGAACATTAGTTCTTAATAATTATAATTAAGAAATGTCTAAGAGATGTAAAATTTCAGTATAAGAGCAAATATAGTGTATATGGAATAGTAAAGTGAACCAAAACTGATTTATTTGGTTTATGTTTCCATAAGTTTACTAAAAATGCTAAAAATATTTCTTATTTAACTGTGGTAATTAGGGAAGTATAAGTTGGGTGTTGTAGGGAAATTAGTGGAAAAGGAATATAATATATAATTGTAATTTATTACAAAATCAAAGAGATAGAGAATTTGGATATACATAAAAATGGAAAATGCGAAAATAAAAAGATAAACCTATATTTTCTAAAACAGAAAGAAATCAGTAAGATAAAAATATAAGTCCAACAGCATAGAAACATTGCTATTATTATTATTATTATTATTATTTGGTTGTCATGTATCTTGAGCTCAGAGCCTGGACACAATCTCTGAGCATTTTACTCAGGACTACCACTCTACTATTTTGAGCCACAGCTCAAGTTTTTAGAAATTTATTTTAATGAATATGAACAATGTATAAACTATATGCTGTTTAAAAGATGTAAATTTTTAATAAAAGTACAAAGAAAATGTTAATGAAAAATAAATGAAGCATCACAGTATGTGAATTGTAACCAAAATAATCTCATAACTGTAACTAAATTAGCCAAAGGAATGTTAGAAAAAATATTTCTATACATAATGACAGGCATTTATAAATATGAATGTCCAAATCTAAATTTCATGCAGCTAATGATGTAGCTTCAGAGTACATAATGATAAATTAACAGAAAATAAAGGAGAATAGGAAATCCAGTCATAGTGGTAGTCTTTCTGGTATTTCTTGATAATAGAGCAGTAGGCCCAAAGTGATAGTGGTAAAGAAGATTAATAAAGTTGGCATCATTTACATATACAGAGTACTGCTTAACAAAAGGAGAATTGATTTTCTTTTCAAGTGCACATGTAATACTTATTAAAAATGGACCATAGTCCATTCCATAAAGAAAGGCTGAGAATATATTTCAAAGTACTTAGTCAGACTAAATTTTCAAATGATAATTGAATAAAGGTAAAACTCTATAAAGAGTGATAATTACAAAATTACATTCTTAAGAAACTCAGGATTGTATTTCTAAATAATTCATAGCTGAAGGAGAAAACCAAAACAGACATGAAATATTTTGAAACAAATAATAAAATTAATATAACACAATGAAACTTGGAAAATATAGCTAAAATGTATGTTTCAAAAAATTTATTTTCCAAAAGTCATTTTTTAAAAATGTAGAAAGTTAGTTATTTAAAATTCCATCTTGAGGCTAGAAAAAAATTAAGAGATGAAAGGTTAAACAAAAGAATAAAAACAAAAATATTAGTGGAGAACAATTAATTAAAAAGGAAAAACAAAAGGGAAAATCACTAAATCCAAAAGTTTATTTTTAAAAATATATGAACTGGGCATAACAGCTAACACTTGTATTCCTGTTTACATTGGAGGCTGAGATCTGGAGGGTTATGATTTGTGGCAAGTCCAAGCAAAAACTTTCTCAGACCCCTATCTCGACTAATCAAATGCTGGTCATATTCACATCCTTTATATATTTTATTTTATTTTCCTGTGAAGGTAAAGTCCAGACCGCTTATACTTACATAACTGGAGTAATGAGTATATTTCCTGTCAAACAGTGTTACCCCCTCATTTTCTCCCTCTTTCTCCCCAACTGCTCTCCCCCCAAAGTTGTAAAGTTCATTTTCAACATAGTGTCTTGTGAGTATCACTGTTGCATTGGCTCACCCTTTCTCTTTGTCTCACCATTTCTGTGGTACACATTTTTATCCCAGCTTCACTGGCAGTATAAATGGGAGGACTATGATCCAGGCTGATCTGGACAAAAATCAAGACATTATTTAAAAATAGATAAAAACAAAATGGGCTGAGGTCATAGATCAGTGATAGAGCATCTTCTTAGCAAGTACAAGGTCCGTAGTTCAAACTCTGGTACCATGAACACCTTGCACATCAAAAAAATGGTATATGAATGATACTGCTCAAAGAAATAGAACAAGCTATACCATTATGGATTATCTAGAGTTTGCAAGACATTGAGAAGTTATTGAAATGATTTTATGCAGATATTTTAACAATTAGAATGAAATGGCTTATTCCTTTAAAAACATAAGCCAGCAAGATGGTACCCAAAATCATTATACCTTGACTTCACTTTAAAATAATAAATCTATTGTTAATCTATTGTCTTCTCGAATAGTTTTAGATGGCTTTACTATTACTTCTTTTCAAATATTTAGACAAAACAACAGCAATTTTGTGCAAGTTCACTACTTTAAAAGAATGATATTACGTAAAATATAAAAGCTGACATGATAATAGCAAGAGGGGAAAAGTGCAAATAAGTCTCTTTCACTTATATAGGTGCAGAAATAGTAGAATATTAGTGAATTGAAATCATTAGTATATTAAGAATAACACATTATATTCAATTAAGCTTCATTATAGTTACTCAAGAATAGTGCAGTATTAGAAAATTAGTTACTCTGATAGATTAAAAATTTGGCCTAGTCATATGAGTATTTGAAAAATTCACCATCAATTAATGATATGACTCTAAGACTATCAAAAACAGAAAGGAATTATCTTAGAGAGATAAAGGTTATGTGTTAGTTATCTACTATTCTCTTAACAAGTTACCACAAGTTGAACAACTTAAAAACAGAAATTCATTATCTTTGTTTCTGTGTTTAGAAGTCTGTGTGGACTTAGCAGAAATCAAATCTGTTTCCAAGCTCATTTACAATTTTGGAAGAATTCAACTTGTTGTTATTGTAAAACTAAAGTTCCTGTTTCCTTGCTGTCTTTCATCTAGAAGTTGTCATCAGCTTCTAGAGACCTTTCTCAGATCTTACAAAGATTTCAGGACAATGGGGGCTGGATTCTTCTCATGTTTGGAGGCTATCTGAGTTACCTTCTTGTTTCTTTCCTCTGTCTTCTCTTCTAATTCATCTCTCTAACTTGAAGAGAATGCTCTCTATCCAATGATTACTTTATTAGATTGATTGTTCCCAGGTAATCCAGGTTTTAAAAACCATAAGCTTAAACTACATTTGCAATGTTCCTGCTTCCCTATAACCTAATGTACTTGGATTTCCGAGTTTAGGATTCAGACAATACTTGGGGCCATTTTGCCTATCACAAGAAATTGTTGTTGTTTTTTCCAGCAACTGCTTTGAATATAAACTGAATTTTATCTTATGAAGAACTTACTTATTGACAATTTCTAGTTCTTCATCTCTTAGCTCAATATCTTTCATACAGCTGACTTAGATTTACTTTATTTAAGCAATTACTTATGCTGCTCTTCCTATAGAACAATTATAAGCAATGTAATTGACTTACCCCAAAGACTTTCACATCTCACGTGGGCAGCACAGAGATGATACAGTTACCAGAGTATGAATCCCAAAATCTTGTGTCCCTTTGCTTTAAATTGATCAATTAGGACCATGTGGGAAACTTGCTAGAATAGTGCACTAGACTCCAATAAAAGTTTTGGCACCCAAGTCCCTCCTTACACATTTGCTCTCCACCTGCTGGTTGAGCTTGTGTGATTCAGGAGACTTCCTTTTGGGTTGTGAGGCATGCAGCCTTCTTTTCTCTGGGATTTACAAATCAAGCACTACTTTTGTTATTTCATGTGTTTTGTTGAATTAAATACCAAGTGTATCAACTTACTAATATTCCTTTTAAATTCCTTCATAAAATAAAAGATATCTTTGTGTGTGTGTGTGTGTGTGTGTGTGTGTGTATGTGTGTGTTTTCTATTGTAAAAATGCTGTACAGAAGGGTTACAGTTACATAAGAAAGGCAATGAGTATATTTCCTATCTGATAGAGTGGCTATCTTGGTACGATAAACTACATATACTTAATACAAGAATCAAAGGTTATTTGTTCATATAAATCAGTGAGGAACACTAAATAATGTTGTAGACACTTAGGCATTAGGCCATTTGTTAGGATTCTCTGAAATTGACACAATAAAGATCCATCACCATATAGGGTCTGCAGCCCTATATGACAAGACTAGAACCCATCACCATCCTATGGAGAGAGACTTTATAACCAAATGGGAAGTAAACTACAACAGAAAATCTGTACAGCTCCAAAGTGTTTATAACATTCATTTACTCAGAAAATTTGGAAAAATTTTCACTGAACTCAGGCATTAAAAAATTCTAGCTACTGGCACTAATTTTATTCAATATGTTGGTAGCAAATCTAGTTTGTTTCGAAGGAAACAAAACATATAAAAGTATAAGGTTTGGATGCCAGGCATCGGTGGCTCACGTCTGTAATCATAATTACTCAAGAGGCTGAGATATGAGGATCCCCGTTCAAAGCCAGCCCAGGCAGGAAAGACCTTGAGACTCTTATCTCCAGTTAATCACAAGAAAACCAGAAGTGGTACTGTGGTTCAAGTGGTAAAGGGCTCACCTTGAGCTGAACATCTCAAAGACAGCACTCAAGCTGAGAGTTCAAGCCCCACGATTGACAATAAATAAATAAATGAATGAATAAATAAATAAATAAAGTATAAGGTTTGGACAGGAAATATGTGTTATTACTTATAGATAGCGTACTGATATGCCTGGGAAATCCAAAGGAGTCTATATACACCAGATGTGGTTATCAAAACAAAGGAAACAGGACTCAAGAAGCAAAAGACCTCTTCTAAATTTGTTGCATCGTATTTAAACATATGGCATAAATATGTACACATAAGAGAGAAGCTAGGAACAGGGCACAGAATCAGAGGAAAATGAGGGGAAAACACACATTTATAAATATTCTTATTAAATGCAAAGAAAAATTTCAAATATTACTAACAAATTAACAAATTAAATAGTATTCTGATGATTCTTATTGTTAATTCACATTGTGCTGCTACAAACCATATAAAATAAAATTATATATTAATACAAAAGTCATAGCATCCAATATTGCTTGTAGTCACGTGAAATTGTGTAGACATTATGGTAGACATATCATAAGTTGCTAAAATTGTTAAGCACAGACTATTAAAAATAGCTAAAATGCAGAAATAATCCAAATAGCCATCAAAAGATGACAGGATAAATATAATGTAGTATGTATGTTTGCAGGTGTTAATATATGTACCATGGAGCATTATTCAAATATAAAAGATTTTATGAATCCATTGAGGAATTAATCTTTTCATAAGGTAAGAACCCTCATGATACAACCACCCCCACAACACTCCCATCTAATCCTTTTCCGAAAATCTTTTGGAAGCTAATTAATATCTAAACCATAACAAATAGAAAGACCTTTATATTGGAAATGTTTGATGTATTTTGGACAGAAACTAAGTAATACCCACAAAAAGGAAGGAATATATGACCCTATGTTGAAAAATTCTGTATGTAAATGTCTCAATTCTTCAAAATGATTATGTAAATCTTATAAAATAATAATAAAATATTAAAGGATGTTGTGAGGAAATTTGAAATATTATTATAAAAGTCAAATTGATCATATGGAAAAATTAAAGACCCCAAATAGCAAAAACAATATTTTGCATAAAGAACAATGCCTGAGGAATAACAATACTAATCTTCAAACTCTATTACAAAACCATAGTAATCAAAACAACATGGTACTGACAAGAACAGACCAGAGGACAAATGTAATAGAACTGAAGACCCAGAAATGAACCCACAGATCTATAAGGTCCTAATCTTCAATAAGGGAGCCAAAAAAATAGTGTGGAAGAAAGATAGCCTCTTCAGGAAATAGTGCAGGTAAAATTTACTAAAAACCTGTAGAAGACTGAAGTTAGATCCTCATATATCAACCTATACCAGAACCAACTCCAAATGGATGAAAGACCTCAAGGTAAGAGCAGATAACCTGAAAATGTTTCAGGAAAGAATAGGGAATACAATAGGGCTCCTTGGCACAGGTTGAAACTTTCTAAATAATGATTCAGAAACACAACATATCAAAGAAAGGCTGGATAAACGGGACTGCATTAAGCTGCAGAACTTCTGCATGGCAAACGAAATAGCAATCAAGATCATTAGAAAACCCACGGATTTAGAGAAGATCTTCATTAGTTACATGGACAAGGACCTCATATCTAAAATATACTTAGAACTCAAAAAACTAAGTCCCCTAAAAACAAGTCCTCAAAGAAACAACTACCCCATTAATAAGCAGGCTAAAATCATAAAGAGAGACTTCTCTGAAGAGTAAATAAGAAGTGTCAATACAGGTTGACCCATTGTAATCATGAAATTTACAAGACACTACATTGAAAACGAACTTTATAACTTGGGGGGGAGGAGTTGGGGACAAGGGGGAGGGAAGGGATGGTAGGGGAAAACCAAAGGAGAAGGTAACAATGCTCTATAGGAAATGTATTCATTGCCTTACTCATGTAACTGTAACCCATCTGTACAGTATTTTTACAATAAAACACACGTGTGTGTGTGTGTGTGTGTGTGTGTGTGTGTGTGTGTGTGTGTGTGAAGAATGGCCAAGAGACACATGAAGTAATGCTCAAAATCTCTGGCCATAAAAGAAATGCAAGTCAAAACAACATTGAGATTCCATCCCACCTCAGTTAGAAGTGCTATAATCAAGAATTCCAATAACAGCAGATGCTGTAGGGAATGTGGCCTAAAGGGAACCCTACTGCATTGTTGGTGGGAGTGTAAATTTGATCAACCACTTTGGAAAGCAGTATGGAGGTTCCTCCAAAGACTACTCATAGAACTCCCCTATGACTCAGCAATCCCACTTCTGGGCATTTACCCAAATGATCACAAACAAGGCCACACTAAAGCTACAGGCACAACTATGTTTATCGCAGCATTATTCACCATAGCTAAGATATGGGACCAACCCAGATGCCCCTCAATAGATGAATGGATCATGAAAATGTGGTATCTATCTATCTATCTATCTATCTATCCATCTCTCTCTCTCTCTCTCTCTCTCTCTCACACACACACACACACACACACACACACAAACACACAAAATGGAATTCTATTCTTTCATCAGAAAGAATAACATCGCTCCATTTGTTAGGAAATGGAGACTTGGAAAAAATTACATTAAGTGAAGTAATCAAGGCCCAAAGATATATAGGTCCCATGGTTTCCCTTATTTGCAATAACTGGTACTTGAGTACCACAAGTAGAACAGTTCAAAAGCTATGTACATATGACCATGTAAGATGATAAGTGAAATGAAACCCAAGATAGGGACATAAAATTTTTTTTTTCTTTCTTGCTATTGTTTCTAACGTATTTGTAATGCACCATGTGATTTTTTTTGTTTCTTTGTGTGCTCCTCCCCCATGGTATAACCCCTTTTTTCACTGTATTTGATGTTGGTGCCCTGCATCTTGTATACACACTTCTCTAGTTCAGGAGGGGAAGGGAAAAAACAAAATGCTTAAATAGACATACAGGTTAACCCATTGTAACAATGAGATGTACAAGACACTATGTTGCAAAGCAAACTTTACAACTTCAGGGGGGAGGGAGGAATTGGGGAGGTGGGAAGGGAAGGGATAGTAATGTAAAAAAAAAGGAGGAGGCAACAACGCTCAATAAGAAATGTACTCATTACCTTAATCATGTAACTGTAACCCCCTCTGTACAGTATTTTACAATAAAAAATACCAAAAAAACAGTAACTGCAAAAAGTATATTGGGACGTTAAACAAAGCTAGAAAATATAACATATGAAATATATAGATGTACTATAAAACAACAAACTCTTAAGGCACTGTTATGATCATACAAATATAGATATATAGACTATAGGATTAAATAAAAACCGCCAGGGAACAGGTCCACCCTGACTTGTGACAAAGAGAATATTATGATATAATGGTCAAAATAGGGTATTTTTAGTATATTGTGTTTGGGCAATTGGACATCCATATAAAAATATCTGTAAAACACTAGCGACTATAAAAAATGTAATTCTTGGATCCCGGGAGATTCTTAAACTAGTTTCACTGAGTCCCCAGAGCCATGTTATCACAGACAAGTTGGTTTGTCGTGTAGAGTCTCACAGGATTGGCTTTTTCCCTTGAAAGACCTCTTCTCTGGGGAATACATCCATCAAAGTACTTAGACTTATCTTGTTCCTTCTTCCTCAGCCCTTCATATTTACCATGCAGCTGAATGTATTGCTTTTACACCCTGTTCCCTGTGAAACTTGCTTATCCTTAATTCTTAATAGAATTTTAGAAAAGGAAAATAATTGATCACTTGCCAAAGGTAGTAGTAAATATTTTCACTATAATTCCAAATGATTAATAAAATGTCCACTTCTCAACTACAATCTATAGGAGATTAAATTTTCGTCATAAACCTCAATCCAAAGAACACAGGATACTGGAATGGAAAAGAAGATAAGAGAATCCTGCTGATTTCTATAAAGATTCATGTAAAAATTTAAATAAAAATTTAGTTCCTCACTACAAGAAATTTTTTGTTTTGTAAACTATATCTCATATAAAACATACTATTTATATGAAGAGATTTTTACTATTTTAGCAGAATGAAGGAATATTTTGAATTGTTCCCATTTTTATTTTCTATTACAGTAAATGTCAATAGATACATCCCATATAAGCAAAAACTTGACACTCCTCAATAACTTTTTAAGATTCACAATTTAAAAATACTGACATATGAGAATCACTGACTTAATACTAAAGTCAGTGTGTAATAAATAATAATGGGTAGTAAAATTAAAATAGATTTAAAAGTAGAGATTTTTTCTGACATGTGAGAAGGCAAGTCTTTCTTAGCATGAAAAGAACTAACTTTGAAAATAAAAATAATGGCACATTGGACTATATTAATGGAAAAGCATTTCTTTATCAAAAGACTCCATTAAAAACGCATAGATAACCCAAAGTACAGGGAGCAGTATTTAAATATACACATCCAGTACAGAAACCATATTAACAATATGTGTAAACTCATAATTTATTGAGGAAAATACAGACAACAGAAAAATGGCCTAATTTCTTAGATATTTTACCATACCACCAGTCTGAGGGAGCTACCTCTTTTACAGGCTTGTAAATGAGTAAAAATTTATTTTATTGAGTAGTCATAATTTTTTCCAATAACAGAAAAAAATCCACTTATCTGATATGACCAATATCATTTGATAAGCTTAAAACAGGGAATAAATATTCACCCCACTCTATGGGGATGGATACAATTGACTGAGAACTCCCCTGGTTTTCATGTAAATTTTTTCCCATTCTAATGGCTTCTTTTCATCTGGATCCCTAGGAGATTGTTGCTATTTTTGTGATTCTAATGTCAAAATTGTATTGAGGTTATGATTGTTTTGGTTTTAGTGATGCATCTGTGTGTGGGAGAGGACAGAAGGAAGTTATGATGCTACAGTAATCAACTTTGAGATTATATCTGTTCTTACAAAGACCAGTATTAATGGCTTGAACATGAAATCTAGGAGGGATAAATGTAGATAATTGTGGAGTATAGCCACTAGTTCCCACGAATGTGATCTTTAGAACATTAGCAAATGTGCTACCTGGTGTATTATCAGTAATGCAAATTACTTGTCCCTATCCCTTACTCCAAAATTCTGTGATTTCATTTTCCATTGTAATTCTATGGATCAAGCCCTTATTTTTGTGCACACTAGGTAAATGTTTTACTGCTGAACCAAATCCCAACACTCAGAAACCTGTTTTAATGTGTCTTTCAATTGATTTGAATCTATGTTCTGGTTTGAGTAAGACTTAAATAGAAAATTATTTTTTGAGCTTATCTGGGACAAGAAGATACCTAAGCATATATGTATACTGATCACAGCCTACTGAAGTGGTTAATATGTAGTAATACAGCCAAGCACCAAGCTAATCAGTAGATTGAGATTTAATGATCACGGTTTAAAGCCAGCTGGGGCAGGAATACCAGTGAGACTCTTACTTGCAACTAACCAACAAAAAGCCAGAATTAGAGCTGTGGCTTATGTGGTAGAACACTAGTCTTGAGCAGAACAGATAAGGGACAGAGCCTGCGCCCTGAGTTCAAGGCTTAGGAGTAGCATCAATAAATACACACACACACACACACACACACACACAGAGTAATACAATTAAAATTCCTCTGGATATAGTTTTTCAGATGTCATGAATGATAAGATTCAGTCACAGCTCAAAGTAGAGGGTTATTTAATAAAAGTAAAAGTTTAAAAGGCAAAAAGTATAAGTTCAAATAACAGTTAAAATTTGTAAATCCTTTTCAAATATCAGATACACACACACTCATATATTATGAAGATATGTTCTTGTATGGGTGAAACAGTCCCTTATGAGTCTATTATTAGTATCATCTTACAGATGAGCAGGTAGAATTAGAGAAGTTACATAACTTTCCCAAAATGAACAGCTAGTAAGTGACAATGCAAAGCTTCTGACACAGGAAATCAGGCTTTAGGACCTATTATTCTTAACAATTATGACATAGTTTATCTTAGAATCTGGTGGCAATTTAGAGAGATGTGTTGAATTTGAAAAATTCCTGTTAAATGGCTTTTTACTTTCTTGGTGACATCAGCTGAAATGAGTAAGAAGAGGTCAGATACTTAAAGACAATGGAGCTGATTTTAAAATAATTGTTGTAAGGCATGAGAGAGTAAATTGAGAAAAAATGTCATATTTGATGACAAAATGGCCATAGTAACTACTGGCCATTAATGGAGTGTCCTGTATAAATCTTAGTCTCATTGATTCATCTGGCAATACCAGCTTGCCTGTGTGCAGGCAAGATGATGGATATTTAATTTAATCCAAGCTTAGTTTTTTCTCTAAGAAGTTATTTTTTTAAAAAAGCAAAGATTACTGGATTGGTACTATATGTATAGAAATAATAGGTAAAGGTGATGAGTATGGATATATAGATGTTAAAATCAGTTCTATAGTCAAAAAAGTTAGAAAAGAAAATATACACATATACTTACAACTGTTTTCAATTCTTGGTCTCTGAAAGTTTTAAGTCATATGTATATATTCTTTTCTCTGAGTGAGACTGTGGATAGAATGGATTTGAGTAACTTTGTATTTTTTGTTATGTCAGTAAAATATCAAGTTGCTATTCAGAATATTTATCTATTTATCCAACTTATCTTACCACTTAGCAAAGTTTGAATAAAGTAGTTTCTCTACAAGCCCCATTATCACACTATATATATACATATATAATGGTAAGAACTATAATTTCCTCTTATTGTATTAATTTTTACTTTTGTTATTAGTCAGAAAAATAAAGCTTCCATATGGTTGTGTGTCATGTATTTCTTTTGAATAAAATATATTTTCATGTCCTTTGCTTAATTTATCTAATTTATCTATAAGCATCTTGGTATGTTCTTATTTGCATTAACTTAATAAAAGTAGATAACAAAATCTTTCCTCTCAAATATCATTGATAGAATAGATTTATGCAAAATGAAGTATAAATTCACAGCAGTTCTAATCATTTTAAAAATTCAATTCATGCTTATATTTAGGGTTTTGATAATATTCATATATTAATGTAGCATACACACATGGAAGCTAAGAACTGTTAATGTATTCAATACTATAATTTTTAGACTAATTATAGAGGTAGAGATATGACAAATATAAACCATCTCACTAATTAAAATTGAATAATAGAATTATGAATCATTTCATTGACAAAGATATGATATAATTTACTTATATTTAGTTTAAAATTTCAATATTATTCATATAAATTCAATTTTTACAGTCCTCTTATCATATCTCAAATATTTTCAGTGACCAATTGTTACAATACATATAAATGTAAAAAATTGTTTATTTCTCAAATAAAATAAAATAAAATTTTAAAAAAATTGTTTATTAAATTTTATATATTATATTTTCATGAAATGATATCAAATGTTCAGAAATAAATAAAATTATATTTTATTAAATGTTTTAAAATTTGTATTTAGAAAGTTTAGATTACATATATTTGAAGTTAACAAACAATGCAATTATTTTAAAAAGAATGATTTCACTGAGCTAAAAACAATCTACTTTATGGCATTAAATACAATTTATGTGTTATATATTTTGTATGTCCAAATTTTGTTAAGCAATGACAATTCTGAGATTTGGTATTTTATGTACATTTTGTCATATAAATTCATAGTTTCACACAAGTTTTTGTGATTATGGTAACATATTTGTTTCTCAGATTGGCTTTATTTTACACTTTTTGAGACTACTTGTATGTTTCCCTAAGTCACACTCCTTATTAGTGTGCCAAAATATAGTACTTATTTAATAGCATTATGACAAATATAAATGAAGATTCATACTCTAAACAACAACAAGTACTATGCCAGTAAAATGTTCACCTTTGTGAGTTCCAACTATTTCTATCAGTTATTTGTCAGAGTAGTCTGCTGTGGAAGATAGCTGAAGAAATATCTTTATAATGGCACACTCTCACAGATACTTTTCTAGGTTCTGAGGTTTTTTTTGCATCTGTATGTCTCTACTTTTCTTATGAAACAAAATGTGAGAGACTATATTTGTCAAGTTTTATGCTACTGTTGTTTTTATTGTGGAACACACTATTAATTAAATTCCACTTACAATACAAAATTACTAATATAAAAATGAAATGTATAATATTTAAAGAATAATGTAATGCATAATACTAGAAAATCACACATGTAAAAAACACTAAGTGCACTAATTAATAAAAGAACATGTTAAATAGAATATGAAAGTTTATTGACATAAATGAAAGAAAACTCTTCTAAACATAAGAATTCAGGAGAAAGAAGCCAAGTATTTTATCAACTGTTCTATACGTATGTAATTTTTGTGTTTTTCTATAATCACTATAATCACGAACCTCTTGTAGATATGAAAATGATTTCATAAAATCTTTAGAATGGGAATAAGAATAAAACTTGTCTTAATTGTATCATTAATCTGGCTTTTAAAATTATAATTGAGAATAGTTCATTCAATTTTCATGTGATCATTACAATGCTGCTTAAATTTTAGGATTGTTACCAAGCTAGGAAAAGTTTATGAAGTATTTTTGTCATATGTTGGATGTAAGATATCAAAGGCATTTCAATTTTCAATCCAATGACAACTGCTAAGCAATTTTACAATTGACAGCTCTCATTATCCTCTTTGTCACCAATGTCCTTGTTTTATAGACAGATTTTTAGTCTTATGTTACATTTATTAGAATAAATAATTCATATTATTTATTCTATTATTATTTATTCATTATTTATTCAGCAAGAAATTTAAATATTTTTCTCAGCTTGATCGTATGATTTATTCTTCATTAAATTAGTTATCAAAATTTTAAAACTTTATTCATTATTTCTACCTGAATTTTAGTCTCTTCTCTTAATGAATTATTACTTTAGTATGATGTGAAATTTTTGAGATTTAGTTCACATCAGAACAACTTGTATTAGATCATTGCTCTTTCACTGGATTTTGTTCTCTGTCAACTGTTCTGTATTTGAATTTAATGTAAGAAAGTTTAATAAATGACTTATATATCTAAAATAATTCATATGTGTTCATGTCAAACTATTTTTTACAAATTTCAATTAAAAGGATGTACCCTCTAATTTTTCACTCAATAGTAGTCCAAAAATGACATGAGAAGGAAGAAGAGTTGGAATGAAAAAATAATTATAATAGAATATGATTAAGTATCTTACACGTTCAAATTTGCAAGTATAAATTTGTGTCAACACATTAGTAAGCTCCACTTAGTGTAAATTAGTTTTACAGTAAGTCAGTTTTTGGACCTGAGAAAACAATGTCTCCTTAAATGATGAATAGGGACATATTTTCCCACTGCCATTTCCCTTATATTATTCCTACCAACCTTTTCCTTGTGTTTGGTGAATTGTTTTATTTTTTCTTGATTTCATATGATTCAAGATGATATAGCTGAATTCCTCCTCAAAACATCAGCTGGCTTAAGCATTTGCATGTAACATTACTATTCTTTGAGTTTAACTAGTGGAGATACAAGGTTTAGAGATTTTACTTGGTTATACACCTATGTACATATGTATACAAACAAACAAACACAACATGATTATTAGTTAGGAACTGGGCACCATGACTTACACTTACTAAATAATCTTACCTGGGAAGTGCCATGACTTATACTTACTAAATAATCTTACCTGGGAAGTACCAAACTGGTACAAATTAAGAACAAAAAAGCGGGCTGTGAAGATGGCTCAGTGGTAGAGTGCTTTGCCTTGCATGCATGAGACCCTGGGTTCGATTCTTCAGCACCACATAAGCAGTAAAAGCAAGAAGTGGCACTGTGGCTCAAGGGCAGAACTCTCGCATTGGGCTGAAGAGCTGAGGGGCAGTGCCCAGGTGCAGAGTTCAAACCCCACGACCAAAATTTAAATAAATAAATAAAAAGACAAAAGAGCTACAATAATATATATTTGGAAGAACAGTTCTATTCCTCATAAAACATAAGTGATTGTTGTAAAATATTATTTAGAAACAATAAGTTAAAAAGAATAAAATTGACCCAACTCCATCAAAACAATAATGATCATTATTGAAATGCTAATTATAACATTCTAATATTTTAGCCACTTTCAAGATTTTACATTTGTAAATAATTTTGCAACAGATATCTTTTTAATTCCTAAGAAGACAAAGGAAAATAGTGGATGTGCAGCTGGGGTCTAACTGAGCTCTGACAAAGATACCAGTTTTAGTATTACAAGAAAAAGTCCACTACTAGAGAGTCACCCTAAGTGAGATGTAATAGTACAGAGATTTTGGCCAGAGAGGAAAAATTCAGGAAACCTGCTTAGGAGACAAATTTGAGCACATTAAGGCAGTGGTTGAAGCAACAGCAGCAATGGCACGTATGGCATAACAGTGGACAGAAAGAACCCATACAAAGGCACCAGACAGAGTGTGTGCAGTTTTTCAGTGACTCACGGCCAGCATGATCTGAGTGACTAGGAACAGAAAGGTTCATCCTCCTTGCCACATACATATAAATGGAAGGTGCAAAAATCTAAAGGAAAGAATGAGTACCCTACAAAAGATATTCTCACACCTCCCAGAACAGGATTTGTAAGGGAGCCCTTACCCACTACCTGAGAAGATCACCATTTTTTATACTGGCAAAGACTGGGCCAGAGCAACCCACAGATAACTCAGGTTTGCTAAGTAACTACCATTTATCTACAGTACAAAGGAATCTGACCAGTGGGACTCTGATCTGCCTAAGGGAAGTTATCCTATGCGGGAGAGGGAAGGTCCTCCCAGGGCCAAGTGAATTACGTCACCAGGTAATTACAACCAGAGGTGGCCCATCCCCTCTGCAGCACAGCAGCTTAGCCATATGCAGGAGTTAAAAAAATTAAAATCTGGACAATGTATAGAATCTGAGAGACGCTCCAGGCTGGGCCAAAAGAATGTCTCAGGAGCTAACCCTCTGGGAAAAGCCACTGATTCCAGACAGGTCAGAACCCCACCCATACTCAACCTCCCTCCCAGTGACTCTAAGCTACAGAAAACAGCCAATTCCCTCCTGTGTGACACACAAAGCAGATCACCCTGGGAGGAAGGTCATGAAGACCTTAAATCTGTAAGGCAAAACTTTTTTTCTGCCTGCTCAAACAAACTGATTGGAGAAACCAACTAAGCCACAAGGAAACCAGAGTTGCCATCAAGAGACACACGATCCCCCAAATAAATTATTTTTATTAGGGGAGGGTTATTGTGATTCAGGAGTGAGGATTATATAACCAGTGAACCAATCTGCCATAAGGTTTAAATTAATCTGGACCAGAAGGGTAACTTGATGATCCACTTTGACACAGTCAACATGAACACAGATAAAGATATTATTTTTCTAATTATATTTTTTAAATTTTTTCTTTTTTCTTTTTAAATTTTTTCCTTTTTCCCGTTTTTTTCTTTTTCTCTACTTTATTGATGTTCTGTTCATTCTGAGATATATAGTTGACAGTTACTATTAGGACTCCTTCATTGTGTGCATACTTAAGTCAGACTTTGATTACTCAATTCTCTATTTCTCAATCTTAGTATCTTTAACTTTAGTATTATTTCTTTATACTTATATATTTTTGTTTTTAATTTCTTTATATATATGTATATTCCTTTTTCTCTTTCTTTTTTTCCCTTTACCTCTCTTAGAATTTAGGTCTTAGTTATCTTTTTTCTCTTCCTTTCCTTCTCTACATGACTCTAATCTTATTTTCTCCTCCTAATGTTCTTTATCCTACTTAATTTTTGGTTCTATACTCCTTTGATTTTCTTAGTCCACTGATCCCTAATTGTTTGTTGCTGAGCTAGACTTTATCTGTGTTCATGTTGACTGTGTCAAAGTGGATCATCAAGTTACCCTTCTGGTCCAGATTAATTTAAACCTTATGGCAGATTGGTTCACTGGTTATATAATCCTCACTCCTGAATCACAATAACCCTCCCCTAATAAAGAAGAACAGAGATTGATAGGGTAATAGCTTCCTATGATTTTGATCCTCTACAGTAGTTACAATTACAGGGCTCAGGATTAGTTTATGTCTTAAAACTCTGTTCTATGGTGTTACTAGATCAGTTTTATATTCAAAAATGGACAGAGTGAAAATATTTAACTATCATGGTGAACTTCTAAATCTGTGGAACTGTAGGGCTCAGGGCTGGTTCAGTTTGTGTCTTAAAATTGTTTTCTGGTATTCTATTGGATTTGCTTTCATTTCCAAATGGGCAGAGAAAGCCATAGAGAAAAATGGCAAATCAATGAATATCAACTCCCACTCAAAATAAACAGGCCACAGAGAAGTCATTGAAAACCCTAGAAGATGGTCCTTAAAACACTCTGCAAACCCTACTGGTAAAAATTAAAAGCCAACATAACACTATATGTGAGGGTGATGAAGCAAATAAAAGATTAATATAAAACTTCATGGAATCCACAAACAGAAAGCTGAATGAATTCCAACAGAAGGAAAATGAGTTGAATGAAAGTATAGTCACTCAGCTAAAGGATTTGAGAAAGAGCACTCAAAACTAAATTAGGGAAGTTAAGTTGTCCATACAAGATCTAAAAGAAATCTTCAAGAGATGGAAGCCATCAGAAATGACCAACTAGAAGAAAGGGAGAAGAAAAACAAAGCAAGTCCTCATAGCAGGTTAGACAATGTAGAAAATCAAAACTCTGGAATGGCATCGATTTTAAAGAGAAAAATACAGTAAATTATTCAAAAAAAACCCAAGGAACAACACAGATCACTCTAGGACTTCCAGGATACAATCAGAAAGCTTAATTGTAGGCTAATAGGTACAGAGGACAGCCTAGAGAAGGAAGGTAATTGAATAGAAGCCTATATTTAACAGAATCATAGCAGAGAACTTTCCAAATATCCAAAAGGATAGACCCATCCAGATACAAGAAGCTTATAGAACTCCAAACAGTCCAGACCAGAACAGGACATCCACAACTACATTGTCATCTGTATAGGGTCAATAGAGACCAAGGAAAAGATCCTTAAATATTCCAGGAAGAAAGAGAAAAAATCACCCATTAGGGAAAACCAATCAGAATAACCACAGTTTTCTTAGCATAAACCATGAAAGCAAGTAGTGCCTCATAGTATAGGGAATTTTACAGACCTTTCACAGCTAAAAAAAATTGAAACAGTATATCTCCACCAAACCAGCATTACAGACCATCCAAAAGAAGTTCTACATATTGAAAACCAGCAAAAAGACGCTGGCAGAGAAATAGCAACTAAACAGAACACCAGGTAATTACAGCAAGAATTGACAGGGCACATTCCCTAAAAAGATAGATAAAAAGGCAGGTACTAATAATCACCTCTCAAACATAACTGTCAATATTAATGGACTTAACTCTCCAAATAAATGAAATAGACTGACAAGTTGGATCAAAAAGTAAGATCCATTAAATTGTTGGTTTCAGATCTCTCCAATTTGTTGATGTAGGAACTCAGAGCTATAAACTTGCCTCTGAGTACTGCCTTTCCTGTGTCCCAGAGGAGCTGGTAATTTGTGTGCTCAATTTTGTTGAACAGCATGAACATTTGAATTTCCTTTCTAATCTCTTCCTTGACCCACTCGTGATTCAGCAGTGTGTTGTTCAGCCTCCATGTGTTACCGGACTTTCTTTGGTGGCTTTTGGTGTTGAGTTCTAATTTTATTCCCTTGTGGTCTAAGAGAATACAAGGTATAACTTCAATGTTTCTGAATTTGGACAAATTTGCTTTGTGGCCTAAAATGTGGTCTATTTTGGAAAATGTTCCATGTGCTGCTGAGAAAAACGTGTAGTCTTATGCTGTTGGTGAAATATTTGGTAGATGTCTATTAAATCTAGTTGATCTATGCAGTTGTTTAGATCTGCGGTTCCTCTGTTGAGTTTTTGCTGAGTTGATATATCTAGTGGGAAGAGTGGTGTGTTAAAGTTCCCAACAATTAATGTCTTTGGATCTATGTGGGATTTGAGGGAAAGTAGTGTTTCTTGGATAAATTTGGGTGTTCCGTTGTTTGGCGAATAGATATTTAGAATTGTAACATCCTCCTGAAGGAGAGATTCCCTTAATTAGTATGTAGCTACCTTCTTTATCTCTTCTCACAAATTTTAATTTGAAGTCTATTTTATCTGATATTAGGATTGCAACTCCTGCCTGTTTATGGGGGCCGTTTGCTTGGTAGATTTTGTTCCAGCCTTTAACATTGAAAATGTGTTTGTTTTTATGGGCAAGATGTGACTCCTGAAGGCAGCAAATAGAAGGATCTTGTTTTTTAATCCAATTAGAAGTGAAGTAAGCCAAGCCCAAAGAAACATAGGTCCCATGATTTCCCTTATTTGCAATATCTAGTATATGTATGAGTCAAGCAGAAAAGGTCAGATAAGGTGATGTTAGGAAAATGAACCCTAAGATATGTATTTTAAATGTTTTTTTCTTTCATGCATTTGTTTCTAACGCAATTATGATTATTTCTTTGTTGCTTTGTATGTCCCTCCCCCACAGTATAACCCCTGCTTTCACTGTATTTGATGTCGGTATAATTTGTGGAGGGGAAGGGGAAAAACAAGTCATTTAAATAAGAATACAGGTGGACCTGTTGCTACAATGAAAAGTACAAGTTGTCATGTCAAAAACGAACTTTACAACTTGGGGGAGGGAGGATGGGAAGGGATGAGAAGGGTAAACAAAGGAGGAGGCTACAATGCTTGATAAGAAATGTACTCACTATCTTGCCCATGTAATTGTAACCTCTCTGTACAGTATTTTCACAATAAAAAAATAAAAATTAAAAAAAGTAAGATCCATCTTTCTGCATCTTGCCCACAAAAACAAATATACTCTGAAAGTGAAAAGCTGGAATAAAATTGATCAAGTAAACAGCTCCCATAAACAAGCTGGAGTGGTAATACTAATATCAAATGAAATAGACCTCAAATTTAAATTAATGTAAAGAGACAACAAAGATAACATACTAATAAAGAGTTTTCTCCTACGGGATGAGATAACCATCCTAAATATCTATACACCAAGTGTCAGAGCACTCGATTTCATTATACAAATAATACTAAAACTAAAAGAACACATAGATCCAGACACAATGAAATTTGGTGACTTTAACACACCATTGTTGCTTCTGGATAGACCACCACGGCAAAAACTCAAAAAAGAAAACTCAGAACTGAACAACTGCATAGACCAACTAGAATTAACCAACATCTACAGAATATTCCACCCAGCAATGCCATAATATATGTTCTTCTCATCAGGCCATGAAACATTCCCAAGTAGATCACATTTTAAGGCACAAAGCAAATCTGCACAAATTCAGAAATATTTAAATTATTCCCTGCATTCCAACCAAAATGGAATTAAATTAGAGCTCAGCATCAAAAGCCATAACAGAAAATCCTGTAACTCATGAAGACCGAACAACACATTGTTCAATAACCAGTGTGTCATTGAAGAGATCAGAAGAGAAATTCATACATTTATGGTATTAAACAATGAGCACACAAAATACCAGCTCCTCTTGGACACAGCAAAGACAGTAGTCAGGAAATTAAGAGCTCTGAGTTCCTATCTCAACAAATTGGAGAAATTAAATCAGAATAAAGTGAATTAGAGTCCAAAAATACCATAGAAAGAATCAACAAAACCAAGATGTGGTTCCGCAAAAAAATTAACAAAATAGACAAACCCTTAGAAAATCTTACAAAAAAAGAGAACAGACTCAAATAAACAAATTCAGAAATGAGAATGGAAACATCATGTCAGAAACAGCCAAAATTCAGAACATCATTAGGGAAAATTTTTCAAAACTTTGTGCTAAGAAATTTGAGAATCTGGAAGAAATGGAAGACTTTCTAGCAAATATTTATATGCCCAAACCAAACCAAGAAGAATTAAACCAAATAAATAGACATATCCAGGAATTATGGGTCCACCTGTATCCCTATTTAAACGATTTCCAACATCATTCTTTAATGAAATAGAGGGAGCAAATCAAAAATTCATATGGAAAAATAAAAGACCTTGTATAGCCAAAAAAAAAAAAAAATCCTTAGCAGAAAGAGCAAATGATGGAGGAATATCAAAACCAAACTTCAAAATGTATTACAAAGTTGTAGTAATAAAAACAGCTTGGTACTGTTACGAGAAGAGGCCTGAGGACCATGGGAATAGAAATGAAAACTCAGAAATGAACCCACAGACCTATGCCCACTTAATCTTTGATCAGGGAACCAAAAAATGGGATGGAAGAAATAGCTTCTTCAACAAATAGTGGCAAAATTGGTTAAACACCTGTAAAGAAATAAAGTTAGATCCTTATCAAGCTCCCTGCACCAGAATCAATTCCAAATTTATAAAAGACTTCGAACAAAAGCACCCTGAAAACATTACAGGAAGGAATTGGAGACATTCCAGGGCTTCTAGAAACAGCCAGAAATTTTTTCTTAAAAAAGACCCAGAAACATAACAAATGTTTCCGGGTCTCTATTCAGAAAATTTCGGCCTTGCCAAGGAGACCTAGGGTTTCTCCTACTCCATCCTGTAATGTTTTCAGGGTGTCTACTTTGACTCCTAGGACTTTGACCCATTTGGATATGATTCTGGTGCAGGGTGATATATAAGGATCTACCTTTAGTTTTCTACAAGTGATTAAGCAGTTTTGCCAGCAACAGTTACTGAAGATGCTGTCTTTCTTCCATTCTATTTTTTTTAGATCCCTAACCGAAGATTAGATGGCTATATATCTGTAAATTCACTTCTGACTTTTCAATTCTATTCCATTGGTCCTCAGGTCTGGTCTTGTGCCAGAATCAAGCTCTTTTGAGTACTATGGCTTTGTAGTAGTGTTTGAAATTTGGTATTGATATTCATGCAGCACTGTTCTTTCTGTTAAGGATCGTTTTTGCTATTCAGGGTCTTTTATTGTTCCATATGAATTTTTGGATTACCATTTTCACGATGTTGATCCAATAAAGGAGCATGGGAGGTTTTACCATTTTCTAAGTTCTGTTTGGATTTCCTTTTTCAGGTTTTGAAAGTTTTAATTATAGAGGTAATTCACGTCTTTGGTTAAATTAATTCCTACGTAATTTATTTTTTGTGGGGCTATTACGAATGGAGTTGCTTTCCTGATTTCAGCCACGCTTTTCTCATTGGTGGCATACAGAAATGCCATTGATTTTTGAGGGTTAATTTTATACTCTGCTACTTTGCCAAAGTTTTGAATCAGCTTAAGTAATTTAGGAGTGGTGTCCGTGGGATACTTTAAATACAAGATCATGTTATCTGCAAAGAGGGAGAGTTTTACATCACCTTTCCCTATTTGGATCCCTTGTATGTTTGCTAGGCATTCTAATACTAGATTGAAGAGAAATTGAGAGAGTGGACATCCTTGTCTCATTCCTGATTAAATAGGAAATGGCTTTAGTTTTTCCACAATTAAGTATAATGTTGGCTGTAGGTTTGTCCTATACAGCCTTTATTGTATTGAGGAATATTCCCTGGATTCCTAGTTTTTCCAGAATTTTCATCATAAATGGTTGTTGGATATTGTCAAATGCTTTTCAGCATCTATTGAGATAACTATGTGGTTCTTATCCTTGCTCTTGTTGATGTGATGAATTATATTAATTGATTTGCATATATTGAACCAGATTTGCATCCCTGAAATGAATCCTGTTTGATCGTGGTGTATGATTTTTTTGGGTGAATTGTTAAAGTCGATTGGCCAAAATTTTGTTGAGAAGTTTTGCATCAATGTTCATCAAAGATATGGGTCTCGAGTGCTCTTTCTTTGATGAGTCCCTGCCTGGTTTTGGCATGAGGGTTATGATGGCTTCATAGAATGTGTTCGGTAGTGAACTTTCTCTTTCCATTTCATTGAAAAGTTGGAGGAGTATTGGTATGAGCTCTGCTTTGAAGGCCTTGTAGAATTCCTTCTGTAAATCCATCTGGTCCTGGACTTTTCTTAGATGGGAAGTCTCTTATTGCTGTTTTTTTTTTTTTCTTTTTTTTGGGGGGGGGGGGGTCCGGTCATGGGACCTGAACTCTGGGCCTGGGCGCTGTCCCTCGGCTCTTCAGCTCAAGGCTAGTGCTCTACCACTTGAGCCACAGAGCCACTTCCAGCTTTTACCTTTTTGCTTATGTGGTGCTGAGGAATCAAACCCAGGGTCTCTGGCATACAAGGCAAGCTCTCTACCACTGAGCCACCTTCCCTGCCCCGTCTTATTGCTGTTTTTATTTCAATGCCTGATATGGGGCTGTTAAAGATGGTTTAACACACCTTGGTTTAAGTTCCTGCATGTCGATATTTGCTAGGAAAAGGTCCATTTCTACCAAGTTCTCAAACTTATTAGCATAAAGTTTTGAGAAGTATTCCCTTCTAATGTTCTGAATCTTGGTTGTTTCTGTGGTGATGTTTCCATGTTCATCTCTGAGTTTATTTATTTGAGTGTGTTCTCTTCCTTTTCTGATAAGATTTGCAACGGGTCTGTCAATTTTGTTAATTTTTTGAAGAACCAGGTCTTTGTTTTGTTGATTCTGTCTATGGTTTTTTTGGATTCTAAATCGTTTAATTCTGATTTAATTTTAATTATGTCTTTCCATCCACTGGATTAGGTTTATCTTGCTGCTCTTTTTCTATGAGGTTCACATGTCTCATTATATTGTTGGTTTCAAATCTCTCCAATTTGTTGATGTAGGAACTCAGAGCTATAAACTTGCCTCTGAGTACTGCCTTTGCTGGTAATTTGTGTGTTCATCTTTGTTGAATTTAATAAACATTTGAATTTCCTTTCTAATCTCTTCCATGACCCACTGGTGATTCAACATTGTGTTGTCCAGCCTCCAAGTGTTAAAGCACTTTCTTTGGTGGCTTTTGGTGTTGAGTTCTTATTTTATTCACTTGTGGTCTGAAAGAATGCAAGGTATAACTTCAATGTTTCTGAATTTGGACAAGTTTGCTTTGTGACCTACAATGGGGTCTATTCTGGAAAATGTTCCATGTGCTGCTGAGAAAAACATGTATTCTGATGCTGCTGGGTGAAATATTCGGTACATGTCTGTTAAATCTAGTTGATTTATGGAGTTGTTTCCATCTGTGTTTTCTCTGTTGAGTTTTTGCCAAGTTGATCTATCTAGTGGGGATAGTGGTGTGTTACAGCCCCCACAATTAATGTATATGGATCTACGTGAGATTTGAGGGAAAGTAGTGTTCCTTGGATAAATTTGTGTGCTCCGTTATGTAGCAACCTTCTTTATCTCTTCCTAGTAGTTTCAATTTAAAGTCTATTTTATCTAATATTAGGATTGCTACTCCAGCAATGAGGGCCATTTGCTTGATAGATTTTATTCCAGGCTCTCACTTTCAAAATATGTTTGTTTCTATGGGCAAAGTGTGACTCCTGAAGGCAGCAGATAGAAGGATCTTGCTTTATTTTTTTCATCCAGCAAGAGAGTCTCTGTCACTTAAGTGGATAGGTAAATCCCTTAATGTTGAGAGATAGGATTGAGAGTCGTTTTGGAGTTCCTGCCATTTTATCCACCTTGGGGGCTTCGGCAACTGGGTTCCTCCTGTGGTTCTTGGACTTTAAATTTGGGTGCAGTTTCCTGGCCTTTATGTGGTCTTGTTGGTTTTCTATGTGTAGGACATCTTTAAGTATCTTTTGTAGGGCTGGTTTTGTGGGGACATATTGTTTCAATTTTTCTTTGCTATGGAAGGTTTTTATTTGATCTTCGTTTATGAAGGAGAGTTTAGCTGGGTACAGTATTCTTGGTTGATAGTTGTTTTTCTTTAGGTCAAGGTATACATCATTCCAGGCTCTTCTTGCTTTAATTGTCTCTGCTGAGAAATCTGAGCTGATTCTAATTGGTTTCCCTTTATAGGTGATTAATCTTTTCTCCTTGTTCTAAGGATCTTTTCCTTGGTCTGAGTTGATCCTGTGTGGATTATAATGTGACGGTGGGATGTCCTGTTCTGGTCTGGTCTATTTGAGTTTCTAAAAGCTTCTGGTATCTGAATAGGTAGGCCTATCTTTTTGCATATTTGGGAAGTTCTCTACTAGGATCCTTTTAAACAAATTTCCTAGACCATTAACTTCTGTCTCTAGGTGCTCCTCTACACCCGTTATCCTCAGATTAGGCCTTCTGATGGTGTCTTCCAAACGTTGAATAGATCCATTATATTTCTTCAATTTGTCTTAAATAGTTGTGTGTTCTTTCTCTATAATATCTAGGCTGTCTTCAATCCCCGAGATTCAATCTTCTCCATGGTCTAACCTACTGTCAAGACTTACTACTTTGTCTATTTTCTTTCCCTTCTAATTTGTCAACTTTGGTGGCTTCACATTCTTTGTTGGAACTTTGTTTTAGATCTTGTATGAACTTCTTTACTTCCTTAGTTTGGTGTTCAGTGTTTATTCTCAAATCACTTAGTTGATTGTTTATGGTTTCCTTGGACTCCCATTCATTCTGTCGGGTTCCATTCAGCATTCCCGTTGCAATCTCCCTGAATTATTTCAGCTGTCTGTTTATGGATTCCATGAATGCCTCTATTGATTTTTGTCTATTCTCATCCCATTCTCGCAATTCCTTTATTACTCTTTGATTAGCTTCCTCACGTTCATGTAATTCCTGTAGTTCTCTTTGACTGTTCACAGGTCGCTAATGCCATTCGTGACCTTCTCTTTGTTCTCAGTCTGCTCATGAAATTCCTTTACTTCTCTTTGAGTGTTCTCAACTTGCTCATGCAATTCCTGCATCAGTCTTTGAGTAGATTGCCCATGCTCATGAGATTCCTGTATTGATCTTTGGTTTGCCTCCTCTCTCTCTCTATCACACTCGTACTGAGTCCTTTGCAGGTCTACAATGTTTTCATTCACCATGTTTACCAGTAGTGTTTGTAGAGCTTTTTCTGTACTATCCTCTGGATTATTCATTATCTGTTCTGTCACCTGATTTTCATGAATGGGAGTTGAGATACCTGGAATTGCCATTATTCTTGTATTTTTCCAGCTTGTTCCACCTATTTGGTATTAAAGTAACACCAATTTTTTGCTAGTACACTATTTTAAGGCAAGCATCAAGCAGAGTCCTATAGTTGCACAGTCAAAATTGCTGCAGATACAATTTAGTTCAACAGATACAATCGATTCAACATCAAACAAGTATGGATTAATGGGCTAAGAACAGTAAAGTAGGATTTGGAAAATCAGAAATTATGTTGTTTAGGGAGAAATGTGGGGGAAATTAGGGTTAGAAGTATGTGGAGAGATAAAAGGAGAATGAATTTAACCAAGTCCTATTCTCAGAGAGGGAAATGGTTTGGATAGAATGAGAGGAGAGAGATTTAAACAAAAAGAAAAAATGGAAAATCAAACATTTAAATTTAACAATTGAAACATTTAAAAATTTTCAAGCTTAAAGAAGTGATATTGAAAGAAGGATAGGATGAGAGCAAGGGAGGGATAGAAAGGAGACATGAAAAACTAAAAAATAAAAGTTCTTAAAAATTATATAGGTAGAAAGAGATAATACTGCTTTTAAAGAATTTAAGAATAAGAGGTTTTGAATTGAGTAATAAATTTCTGGGTTAAGTATGTACACAATGGGGGATAAAGTCTAACAATTGATGACAGGTATATATCTAAGGATGAGCAGAACAGCACTTAAGTCAAGCAAAAAAGAATGAAAGAGAAGAAAAAATGAAAAGAAGCAAAAAAAAAAAAAAAGAAGAGAAAAAGAAAAAAACAAAAAGGACCAAAAGGTCAGAAGAGTTAAAAAAAAAAAGCACACACACACACACACACACACACACACACACACACACACACTCCCCGAAAATAAAAATTATGGGTAGAAAAAAAAGATGAGTAGAAAACAATTTTTTTAAAAAATATTTTAAAAAATTAAAAATAAATAGGTACAAAAAAAGAATTCTTTGATTTTTTTTTTGGGGGGGGGGTGGTGGATGGGAAAATCCTGTATCTCCTTGGGTCCTAACAAGTCTCTTGGTGGAATCTCTGGTCTGCTTGTGGTGTTTTGTTTTCCTGTGGCTTGATTGGTTTCTTAAGTCAGTTTGTTTGAGCAGGCAGAAAAATGCTCTGTATTACCCAGTATTTTGTCATCCTCCTCCCAGGCTAGTTTAAGGGGAGGGAGATATGCTTTGAGTATCACAAAAGAGGGAGATGGCTGTTTCCTCTAGTTTGGAGATGCTGTGATGAGGCTAAGTTCTGAGTAGAGTTGAGGCCTTTCAGTAAACAGTAGCTTTTTCCTGAAGGGCTACCTCCTGAGATACTCACAGAGCCCAGCCTGGAGCCATTCCCAGGATTTATGTTTACTGAATTTCAATTGATTGTCTAGGCTGCTGTTGGGAGGGGCAGCCTCTGGCTCTGTTTACCCAGTGAAGAAAGTTACTCCTCTGATGGTGGAGATTCTCTGCTTCGGCTATGTGACTTTTCCCTGGGTGGAGCTGAGCCTGGCTGGTCAATTCAGGTTCCTGTGACCTTCTAAATGATTTTTTTCTTGCAAGGCCTGAGTTGGAGCTAGCTACTCAGCCACGCCTTTGTCAGTATGAAAGGTGGAGATCTCAGATGTTGGCTGGGGAGAGGTGGCCTTCCCTCCTCTGCTCCCTGAGAAGGAGTGAGGATGTCAGGGTTCTAATCATGCCGAAGTCTTGGTTCCTGGGTCATCTCTGGTCTGCAATCTGCAGGATGAAGATATCTGGTCCTTGTCAGTTCTTGCTGGTGTTGAGTAGAATCAGCTTGCCTGCTGTGTCTGGTGCCTTTGTCCTGGACTTTCTGTGTTGTAGGTATGGCAGCTAAGGCCGCCACCACCGCTGCAGTAGCCACAGCCATGGCTGTTGGCAAGTACTCAGATCTGTTTCCTTGCCTGGACTTTCCCTCTCTGGCCAAACTCTCTGTACCCTGATAGCACACTTGGTGTGATTCTCTAGGCTAGGACTGTTCACTGGAACCTTAAAACTGCTTTCTACGCGAGAGCTTGTTTAGCCTCTAGCTTCTCCTCCTCCATCTTCCTCCGACTTCATATCTATTTTTTAATTTTATAATGATATTCTATATGTTTCTTCTTTTCTATTTATTCAAACAATAAAATATTTCTTAGCATATAAAGAAATACTTCTGAATCATGTATGTTTGTTTTGCGATGGATTTTTAGGTTGTAAGAATGGATTTCCATAGAAAACTCTTCCAACTTTCACTTACATCTGCTCATGCTAGGAAGATTTTATTAGTCACAGAAATAAAAATGACCCTTGTTCCTATGAGTGCTGAGCCCTCAGCAATGAAATTATGCAAATTAAAAAACTTACAATAGGACTTCAAATGTTTATCGAATGATTTTCTTAAAATTGATGTGCTGGATTTCTTCCTATAATTCCTCAAATAAAAATTATTATTATTTCATCAGGATCACACAGATTGCTTTCTAAACCAAAGCTGGTTTTCATCAACTACTTTTCTCTTGGACGAATGGGAATACTTGTGAAAACAGATGAATGTAGACTGAAATTATTTTAAGGGTGACATTTTATGCATTGACAAAATTAAATATAATTCATAGTAATCATATGTAGCCAATGGACTTTAAAATTGACCATAGGTAATTTTTCAGCAACTCATAGCATTACCCTTTCTCCATGTGTGTATCTTTCTCACTATTTAAAAGTATTTATTTATTTTAGTATTGCTTCATTACAAGAAAGATCTAAAGGCAGATGATAAAGTAAAACATTACCTTATTTGAATAATAATTGTTTCATAAATGTTTGTTTCTTGAAAAAGATGTTCTCTGAAAAAATCCCAAACTGATATTAAGCAAATATTACATGCTCTCACAAATTATTCTAATACTGTGATATGCACAAGAAATCTGAGTTAGAAAACTATGTAAATTTTAAAAGTATTCTTGGTTAAAATTTTTAAAAGTAGACAATTTATTTCATTTAATCATAATTGATATGGTAACATTTTTCTATATAAATAATAATTTTGCACAATTATGTAAACATCCATTTTCTATAGTTATTAAAATTTGAGGATTTAAACTTTATTGGAGAATATTATAAACCTCTTTATTTGTGTTGTACATAGTCCATGTTTTGTTCATCTTCATGTATGTTTGTATTTTTCTACTTCATTTATGGGTGTTAAGAAAACATCAAACGTTAAGAAAACATCAAACCATTAATTGAACATGTGATTTATTGCTTCATAGAACATTACTTGTAGAGTAGTTGAAGATCTGCTTTCTAACTTTGGAAAAAATTATATTTTGAGAATAAAAGAACCTAGAGGCATTAAACTCAGATTTTTACTAGCATAAAAATCTTCAACTTAAGGAATCATTATCTTTTTTATGCAATCTTTCTATTTTATTTATTTATTTTTCTAATTTACAGTATTTTATCATTTAATGTTATGTCCTAAATATTTTCCATTGATATTAGAACTTTTACAACAGTATAATTTCAATAAATACATAATATTCCAACATAAAAATGTGTCATGTTTAACATTTTTCTATTGATAACATGGTAGAAGAAATTGGTTGCATGATCAGCAATCCATTTTCTCTTTGTGGTACAGAACAAAAAATGATGATTTTTTTTTTTAGCACCTCTTGAAGTTAGGTAGGAGCCATAATTGACCTTCAGTCAATGGAACATAAGACAAGCATATCAAGCTCAATCATAAAAATATACCTTTCAGCATCTTTCCTTCCTTCCTTCCTTCCTTCCTTCCTTCCTTCCTTCCTTCCTTCCTTCCTTCCTTCCTTCCTTCCTTCCTTCTTTCTTTCTTTCTTTCTTTCTTTCTTTCTTTCTTTCTTTCTTTCTTTCTTTCTTTCTTTCTTCCTTTCTTTCTTTCTTTCTTTCTTTCTTTCTTTCTTTCTTTCTTTCTTTCTTTCTTTCTTTCTTTCTTTCTTTCTTTCTTTCTTTCTTTCTTTCTTTCTTTCTTTCTTTCTTTCTTTCTTTTTTCTTTCTGCCTCCATTCTGCCTTTCCCTCTCTTTCTCATCCTCTCTCCATCCTCTATCCCTCTTCTACACACAAATTCTGTTTGCCTTATTAGTCATTGTAGGATTTTGACTTTTATTCTGAGAGTGATGGGAAACCATTAGATGGCTTACAATGTCATAACCTCACATATTTTAAGGAAATAATTCTGGATTCCAAGCTGGAAAGAGAGGAGGGAAAGGCTGAAAGCAAGAGGGCAGTGAAGTGGCTATTGGTATAGGTGAGAGATGCTTTCTAACTTCTGGATCTGTATTGAAATCCATGAAACAAGCTTAGGATCTGAATCTGCTTTGAAGGTAAAGACAATAGGATCTGAAAGTAGATTTTGTGTAAGGATTGGGGAGATAGAGAAATAGGATAACTTCAGTACTGACAGTTTTGGCAACTGGAAGAGTGAATTAAAGAGTGAAAACACAGGAGTATATTGGAGGAAGAGCAGATTGTGAATTAAAGTGTATCAGTTCTGGATTGATCATGTTGAATATGGGATGCCTATTAGATATTACAGTGGAGCTCATGGGTAGAGAGTTGAGGGTAGGTGACTGAGTTCAAAGGAGTGGATAGAATGGAGATAAGATGTTAGTAGTTAGATACAACAAAATGATGTGACAAAGGACAAAGCGGGGAACCAATGCATCAGTGATACTCACAAGACAACATGTTGGAAACGAACTTCACAACGTGGGGTGGGGCATTAAGGGGAAGGGAAAGTGGGAGAAACATGAGGGAGGGGGTAACAATGTTTGACAAGAAATGTATTCACTACCTTATGTGTGTAACTGTAACCCCTCTGTACGTTACCTTGACAATAAAATTAAATAAAAAAGGAGATAGTGGATGATATTTTGAACATAGTAAATGTCAATGGAGGAGAGGAAAAAGCTTAAGGACTGAACCCTTGATCTCTCCAACATTTATAGTTAGGGAAGGTGAGAAGGAAACTGAGAACAAATAGCCAAGGAGGTACAAGATAACCAAGAGATCTATGGACGGTTAAAGAAGGATGAGATCATCTGTGCAAAATGCGTATAACAGAGAGACGAGAACTGAAATTACGGCTTGAGTCTTTTTTTTTTTTTTTGAATTAAGACAACTGAAATTTATTATCTCATTGTTTCTGTGAGAGGTGACTTAGCTGGCTGCTGTCAAACCTAGGTCACTCTAGGTATGGCTACGATTGTGGTTCATTTGAATTCTTTTTTTTTTTTTTTAATTTAATTTTATTTTATTTGAGAACATAGTGTACAGAGGGGTTACAATTACATGGGCAGGATAATGCATACATTTCTTACTAAGCATTGCAGCCTCCTCCTTTGTTTACCCTTCACCTCCCTTCCCAGCCTCCCCCCTCCCCCCCCACCCAATCATACCCCCCCTCCCCCCCCCACACCGACATTGTAAAGTTGGTTTTGACATGACATTTTGTACTTCTCATTATTGCAACAGGTCCACCTGAATCCTTAAACGACTTGTTTGTCCCCATCTCCTCCACATGTTATACTGACATCAAATATAGTGAAAGCGGGGGTTACACTGTGGGGGAGGGACATACAAAGCAACAAAGAAATAACCTTATAAATGCGTTAGAAAAACATGCATGAAAGAAACAAAAACATTAAAATACATATTTGAGGGTTCGTTTTCCTAACATCACATTATCTGACTTTTTCCACTTGACTCATACCTATACTAGATATTGCAAATAAGGGAAACCATGGGACCTATGTTTCTTTGGGCCTGGCTTACTTCACTTAATATAATTTTTTCCAAGCCTTTCCATTTCCTAACAAATGGGGAAATTTCATTCTTTCTGATGGAGGCATAGAATTCCATTGTGTATATATACCACAATTTCTTGATCCATTCATCTACTGAGGGGCATCTGGGTTGGTTCCATATCTTAGCTATGGTAAATAATGCTGCAATAAACATAGTTGTGCTGGTAGCTTTAGTGTGGTCTTGTTTGTAAACATTAGGGTAAATGCCCAAAAGTGGGATTGCTGGGTCATAGGGGAGCTCTATGTGAAGTCTTTTGAGGAACCTCCATACTGCTTTCCAAAGTGGTTGAACAAGTTTACAGTCCCACCAACAATGAAGTAAGGTTCCTTTCTGTCCACATCCCCTCCAGCATCTGTTGTTGTTAGAGTTCTTGATTTTTGCTGTTCTAACTGGAGTGAGGTGATATCTCAATGTTGTTTTGATTTGCATTTCTTTTATGGCTAGTGATGTTGAACATTTCTTCATGTGTCTATTGGCCATCCTTCTTTCTTCTTCAGAGAAGCTTCTCTTTAAGTCTTTCACCCACTTACTTATTGGGCAGTTGTTTCTTTGAGGATTTGTTGTTGGGGGGTTTAATTTTTTGAGTTCCAAGTATATTTTAGATATGAGACCCTTGTCCGTTGTATGGCTAGTAAAGATCTTCTCCCAATCTGTGGGCTTTCTATTGATCTTGCTAGCTATGACATTTGCCCTGCAGAAGCTCTGCAACCTTATGCAATCCCATTTGTCCAACCTTTCTTTGATTTGTTGTGTTTCCGGGTCTCTATTCAGAAAATTTCGGCCTGAGCCAAGGAGACCTAGGGTTTCTCCTATTCCATCCTGTAATATTTTCAGAGTGTCTGCTTTGAGTTCAAGGTTTTGATCCATTTGGAGTTGATTCTGGTGCAGGGTGATATATAAGGATCTAGCTTTAGTTTTCTACATGTAGTTAACCAGTTTTGCCAGCACCATTTACTGAAGAGGCTGTCTTTCTTCCATTCTATTGTTTTAGCTCCCTTATCGAAGATTAGATGGCTATAGGTCTGTAGGTTCATTTCTGGGTTTTCAATTTTATTCCATTGGTCCTGAGGTCTGTTCTTATGCCAATACCAAGCTGTTTTGATTACTATGGCTTTATAGTAGAGTTTGAAATTTGGTATTGATATTCCTCCAGCAGTATTCTTTCCGTTGAGGAGCGTTTTTGCTATTGGGGGTCTTTTATTGTTCCATATGAATTTTTGGATTGCCTCTTCTATTTCCTTGAAGAATGAGGTTGGAATTTTGATAGGTATTGCGTTGAATTTGTAGATAGCCTTGGGAAGTATTGCCATTTTCACGATGTTAATCTTTCCAATCCAGGAGCATGGGAGGTTTTGCCATTTTTTAAGTTCTGTGTTGATTTCCTTTTTCAAGATTTTAAAATTTTCATCATAGAGGTCCTTCACTTCTTTAGTTAATTCCTAGGTATTTTATTTTTTGTGGGGCTATTACAAATGGAGTTGCTTTCCCAATTTCAGGCACACTTTTCTCATTGTTGGCATACAGAAAAGCCATTGATTTTGGGGGGTTAATTTTATAACCTGCTACTTTGCCAAAGTTTTGAATCAGCTTGAGTAATTTGGGAGTGGAGTCTATGGGATTCTTTAAATACAAGATCATGTCATCTGCAAAGAGGGAGAGTTTTATTTCTTCTTTCCCTATTTGGATCCCCTTTATGTCTGTATCTTGTCTTAGTGCTGTAGCTAGGCATTCTAATACTAGATTGAAGAGAAGTGGAGAGAGTGGGCATCCTTGTCTTGTTCCTGATTTAAGAGGAAATGGCTTTAGTTTTTCACCATTGAGTATAATGCTGGCTGTAGGTTTATCATATACAGCCTTAATTGTATTGAGGAATGTTTCATGGATTCCTAATTTTTCCAAAACCATCATGTAGGGGTGTTGGATCTTGTCGAATGCTTTTTCTCCGTCTATTGAGATAACCATGTGGTTCTTATTCTTGCTCCTGTTGATGTGATGAATAATATTGATTGATTTGCGTATATTGAACCAGCTTTCCATCCCTGAAATGAATCCTGTTTGATCGTGGTGTATGATTTTTTGGATGAATTGTTGAAGTCGATTGGCCAAAATTTTGTTGAGAAGTTTTGCATCAATATTCATCAAAGAAATGGGTCTATAGTTCTCTTTCTTTGATGAGTCCCTGCCTGGTTTTGGGATGAGGGTTATGATGGCTTCATAGAATGTGTTTGGTAGTGAGCTTTCTCTTTCAATTTCATTGAAGAGTTGGAGGAGAATTGGTGTGAGCTCTGCTTTGAAGGCCTTGTAAAATTCCGCTATAAAACCATCTGGTCCTGGACTTGTCTTAGCTGGGAGGTCTCTTATTGCTGTTTCTATTTCAATGCTTGGTATGGGCCTGTTAAGATAGTTTAACTCATCTTGGTTTAGTTTTGGCATGTCAATATTTGCTAGGAAGAGGTCCATTTCTCTCAAGTTCTCAAACTTATTAGCATAAAGTTTTGAGAAGTATTCCCTTATAATGTTCTGAATCTTGGTTGTTTCCGTGGTGATGTTTCCATTCTCATCTCTGAGTTTATTAATTTGTGTGTGTTCTCTTCTTTTTCTGATAAGATTTGCCAAGGGTCTGTCAATTTTGTTAAGTTTTTCGAAGAACCAACTCTTCGTTTTGTTGATTCTTTCTATAGTTTTTTTGGATTCTAATTCATTTAATTCTGATTTAATTTTGATTATTTCTTTCCGTCTAATGGATTGGGTTTATCTAGATGCTCTTTTTCAAGGACGTTTAGATGTGTCATTAAATAGTTAGTTTCAGATCTCTCAAATTTGTTGATGTAGGAGCTCAGAGCTATAAACTTGCCTCTGAGTACTGCCTTTGCTGTGTCCCAGAGGAGCTGGTAATTTGTGTGTTCATTTTTGTTGAATAGCATGAACATTTGAATTTCCTTTCTAATCTCTTCCATGACCCACTCATGATTCAGCAGTGTGTTGTTCAGCCTCCATGTGATACCGGACTTTCTGTGGTGGCTTTTTTCCTTTGTGGTCCGAGAGAATGCAAGGTATAACTTCAATGTTTCTGAATTTAGACAAGTTTGCTTTGTGGCCTAAAATGTGGTCTATTTTAGAAAACGTTCCATGTGCTGCTGAGAAAAACGTGTATTCAGATGCTGGTGGGTGAAATGTTCGGTAGATGTCTGTTAAGTCTAGTTGATCTATGCAACTGTTTAGATCTGCGGTTTCTCTGTTGAGTTTTTGCCGAGTTGATCTATCTAGTGGGGAGAGTGGTGTGTTAAAATCCCCAACAATTAATGTCTTTGGATCTATATGGGATTTGAGGGAAAGTAGTGTTTCTTTGATAAATTTGAGTGCTCCATTGTTTGGCGAATAGATATTTAGAATTGTAATATCCTCCTGAAGGAGAGATCCTTTAATTAGTATGTAGCTACCTTCTTTATCTCTTCTCACGAATTTTAATTTGAAGTCTACTTTATCTGATATTAGGATTGCAACTCCCGCCTGTTTATGGGGTCCGTTTGCTTGGTAGATTTTGTTCCAGCCTTTAACATTGAAAATGTGTTTGTTTTTACCGGCAAGATGTGACTCCTGAAGGCAGCAGATAGAAGGGTCTTTTTTTAAATCCAACTAGACAGTCTATGTCGCTTAATTGGAGAGTTCAGTCCGTTAACATTAAGAGATAGGACTGAGAGGTATTTGGGTGTTCCTGCCATGTTATCTACCTTCTTGGGGGCTGCAAAAACTGGGTTCTTCCTATGTTTCTTGGATTCTCAGTTTGGGTGCAGTTTCTTGGCCTTTATTGCGGTCTTGTTGGTTTTCTATGTGTAGGACATCTTTAAGAATCTTTTGTAGGGCTGGTTTGGTGGATATGTATTGTTTCAATTTTTCTTTGCTATGGAAGGTTTTTATTTGGCCTTCAGTTATGAAGGAGAGTTTAGCTGGGTACAGTATTCTTGGTTGATAGTTGTTTGTTTTTAGGGCATAGCATACATCATTCCAGGCTCTTCTTGCTTTGATTGTCTCTGCTGAGAAATCTGAGGTGATTCTAATTGGTTTCCCTTTATAGGTGATTACCCTTTTCTCCTTAACAGCTTTAAGGATCTTTTCCTTGTTCTGAGTTGATCCTGTGTGGATTATAATGTGACGGTGGGATGTCCTATTCTGGTCTGGTCTATTTGGGGTTCTAAAGGCTTCTTGTATCTGAACAGGCCTATCTTTTTGCATGTTTGGGAAGTTCTCTGCTAGGATCCTGTTAAACAAATTTCCTAGACCATTAACTTCTGTTTCTAGGTGCTCCTCTACACCCATTATCCTTAGATTAGGCCTTCTGATGGTGTCTTCCAGGTGTTGGATAGATCTATCATATTTCTTGGACTTGTCTTGGATGGTTGTATGTTCTTTCTCTATAATATCTAGGCTGTCTTCAATCCCTGAGATTCGATCTTCTGCATGGTCTAACCTGCTGTCAAGATTCTCTACTTTGTTTTTTATCTCTTTTCCTTCTACTTGGTCAGCTTTGATGGCTTCAAGTTCTTTGTTGAAGCTCTGTTTTAGGTCTTGTATGAATTTCTTTACTTCCTTAATTTGGTGTTCAGTGTTTGTCCTCAAATCACTTAGTTGATTGGTTATGGTTTCTTTGGACTCCCATTCCTTCTGTTGGGTTCCATTCAGCATTCCCTTTGTGGTCTCCCTGACTTCCTTCAGCTCTTTTTCAATGGGCTCCATGAATGCCTTTAGTGATCTTTGTGTGTTCTCTACCTGGTCTCTCAATTCCTGTATTACTCTTTGATTAGCTTCCTCCCTTTAGTGGGATTCCTGCAGTTCTCTTTGAGTGTTCTCAGCCTGCTCACGCCATTCCTCCCTTTCTCTTTGAGTATTCTCAAGTTGTTCACGCTAATCCCGTATCAGTTTTGGAGTAGCTTCCTCACGCTTATGATATTCCTGTATAAACTTCTGGGATGCCTCCTCTCTCTCCCTATCACGCTCATACAGAGTCCTTTGTACGTTGTCAAACTTCTCATTTATCATGTTTGCCAGCAGTGTTTGTAGAGCTATTTGGGAACTCTCCTCTGGATTATTCATTATCTCTTCTAACCCCTGATTATCAAGATTGGCAATTGAGATACCCGAATTTGCCATTTTTCTTGTGTTTTTCCGGCTTACTCTGCCCATTTGAGATGAAGATAGCCCCAGTTTTGTGCTAGAACACTATCTTAAGGCAACCATCAACCAAAGTTTGCATTTGTACAGTCAATAGTCTACAGATACAATCTAGTTCAACAGATACATCTATTCGACATCAAATAACTATATGTTAAAGGACTTCGAACGGCAGAGAAAAATTTGGAAAACCAGAAATTATTAGGGTTAGGGAGAGATGTGGGTAAAAAATAGGAATAGATTGGTATAGGGAGGCACAGGGAGAGTTAACTATGTCCTAATCCCAATGCAGGAAATAGGTTGGGTAGGATGCAAGTAGAGAGAGAGAGAAAAAGAAGAAAGGGAAAGGGGAATGAAAAGTGACCAGAAAAAAAATAGAAATGTAAAAATTAATGTTTATTATAGAGATTAAAAGACCATCTATTTAGAGAGGAATGTGAATATGTTGAGAGAAAGGGAGGGACATAGAGGAGATGTGAAAAACTTTAAAAAAATGCTTAAAATATTATATAGGTATAAAGAGGTAGTACTGCTATTAGTGAATTTAAGTCTCAGAGGTTTTGAATTGAGTAATAAGTTTGTGGATTAAGTGTGTACACAATGGGAGATAGGGTCTACTAGTTAACTACGGGTTTATCTGAGGATGTGCAGGACAAGAGTTAAGTCACATAAAGAAGAACAAAAGAGAGTAAAAGTTGGAAAGGATAGGAAAGTGAGAAGAAAAGATCAGAAGTTCAGTAGAGCTAGACAAAAAACAAAAAGATATTTAAGAATGAAAGAAAAAGAGAAAGAAGACAAGAAAAGAAAGGAAAACACACATTCACGTATTCCTAAAATAAAAATTATAAGAGGAGAAAAAAAAAAGTTACTGGAAAACAATTATTTTTTCAGAAGAAGCAAAAATTAAAGATTAATAAAAGTTTTAGAAAAGGAAAAAATTTTTTTTATATATATAAGGTAACAAAAAAAAAAAAGAAAAGAAGAAGAAGAAGAAAAAAAAAATGTTCTTTGATTTTTTTGGGGGGGAGGGGTGGGAAGAATCCTGTATCTCCCTTTTGTCTGTAACCAGAGTCTGGTTGGAGTCTCTGGTCAGCTTGAGGTCCTGTGGCTTGATTGGTTTCTTAAGTCAGTTTGTTGGAACAGGCAGAAAAATGCTCTGCTTTACCCAAGATTTTGAGATCCCCCTCCCAGGTTAGTTTACTGGGAGGGTGATCTGCTTTGAGAATCACAAAAGATGCAGTGATGAGGCTAGGTTCTGGGTAGCGTTGGGGCCTTTCAACAAACAGTAGCTTTTCCCTGAGGCTATTTTGTGAAAAAAACTCACAGTACCCAGCCTGGAGCCATTCTCAGTGTTTCTGTTTTTCAATTGATTGTGGTGGCTGCTAGAGGGAGGGGCAGCCTCTGGCTCTGGTTACCCACTGAGGAGAGCCACTCCAATGGCTGGCACCTGAGCTGGGTGACTTTTCCCTGGATGGAACTGAGTCTGTGAGGTCACTTCACCATTAAGTTCTTGTGACCTGCTAAATGACTCGTTTTATTCCAAGGCCTGAGCTGGAGCTAGCCACTCCTCCGAGCTTTGTCGGTATCCAAGATGGAGATCACCGGTGCTGGGGGCGGGAGGGGTGGCCTTCCCTCCTCTGCTCCCTGAGAAGGAGTGAGGAAAGTCCATGAGACTCCATTTTCAATTAATCCCAGAAAAAATGCTAGATTGAAGGGCTTGAGCAAGAAAACTGAGTGACAGCACAAGGTACAGAGGTCAAGGATTAGTTTCTATTTGCAATTTTAAAACTGCTTGTACCTGTAGTTAACACATTATTCTATTCTGGTTTTAATTTTACTCATTGGCTTTTAAATTTTATCATGCTTATCTGACTTATGATTTCATATTTTTTATTTTGTAGTAAAAATTTAATTTATAATGCATTAAAATAAATTTTTATATATTTAAATTTTATCTCTTGCTTGAAAACTCCTCCCCAACTCTAAAATTATATACATAATTCCCTGTACATTCTTTTCTTCATTGTACTAATTAATGGTCACATTTATTTTGTTTGTTTACATTTAATTCCTTTGATTTTATACTTTAAATGTAAGGAATAGGCTTTAAATTATAAGCTTTTTTTATTTTTCTGCTGAGCAATTTTTTTGGGGGGCTGGGTCATGGCACTTGAACTCTGGGCTTGGGCACTGTCCCTGTGCTCTTCAGCTCAAGACAAGCACTCTACTGCTTAATCCACAATGACACTTCTGGTTTTCTAGTTGTTTATTGGAGGTAAAAGTCACACAGACTGGCTTTGAACCATGATCCTCAGATCTCAGCCTCCTGGGTACCTAGGATTACAGGCATGATCCACTGGTACCTGGCTACAATAATTCCTTTTTAATGCCTTAGTCTAGTTGTATAGTGTAGGAATGGAAGAAATCTTAGCAAAAACAGGAAAGCCAAAAGCTGCCAGGATTTGATAGGACTAAATATATGTGCTTGAAGATATAGGTTCCAAATGATGCTTGAATGAAGTTGAGAATATATTTAACAAATAAAAACTTGTATTTCCAGTGTAAATTGGTGAGCAAGACATAATATAATTTTTTCATCTTTTTTGCCAATATACTACACAAGTATATGTATATCACCACATTTTATATTATTGCATATTGGAGGGTACAAAGTCAGTTTCTGTAATGAACTTGAAAACTTTTGGTAATATTATTGACATTTGGAATTGATTTTCTGTGAATTACTTATTCGTATCATTTCCCAACATTCTTATTTTTCTTTAAAGTATTAATTTATGTCTTGCTTACATAATTTACATTGGAAGTCCAAGTTTATTGTTGCAAGGGAAATAGAAAACTTGTTTCTACATTGCAAATCTTACTCCTTCATGGCAGATGATCTTATTGCAGTGACAAAGCCAGTGCATTCTCGGAGCTAAGAGAATTTGTGAAAAAATGGAAAAGAAATTCTAAGTGAAATAATAAGAAATTATAAAAAATTGAAAGCAGAGAGATATAAGTTGTTTCAAATATTTTGAATCTTGGCCTCTAGTAATACTAAAATTCATTTGAAATTTAACTGTGCGATGCCATTTTAGTATTCAAACCTTTAGAATTAAGAAGAGATACAGCAAGCATTTATTAGAGCATTCTGTGTTGTGCAATGAACCTGAAAAAAATTTGAATACTTACCAGAAAGAGAATGTACTTAGTCAATCAACATCATGGGTCCTATGTAGCCATTAAAAATAATGTAATTTTTTAAGTTGTAGCTGTTTATATGAAGAGATTTCTATGGCAAATTCTTTAATGGAAAAGTAAAGATGCAGAATGTGTACAGTAAAATATTTTTATAAAATGATAGTCAAACTCTTGCATATATATGTTTGTATTTGGATATGGTAATGTAATACGAGACCTACGAAATTATGCATAGCATTTATTAATATTTTATATGATTTACAGAGGTAATTCAAGGGGGACTTGGGAGAGTATGGAGTTATAAACATAAGTCAAAGAAGACATTATTTTTCTAAAGAAGCATAAATTTTGTATATTATGATCTCATCTCATTTAGATATAATTATACATTTGTTCCTTTAAATATTAAGATATAACAACTTATTAAAATTGTAAAAACCCAGGTTAAATTTGATCGAGTTTCTTAAATATTGAAATCAACTTGGAGAAAATGAACAATAAATTACTGAGTCTTCTCATCCAAGAACAGTAATTGCCTTCAATTTCTTACCTTAGTTTAGCCTGCTGTGCTATGTTTTCTCTTGTAGCTTTTTAACCTTTCATGTAGGTTATTCACTTCTTTTGTCTTGATTTAGTTTAGAAGTTCAAAGTTTTCATGTTTCCTCTTTCAAATACTGTATATTTATTTGGTAAATAAAAATATTATAAAGAAATTACCTAGATAGCAAATGATATATCATTAGATTTATAATACACCTATATGTATACAGAGTTCAGATAATTATTTGCCATTTATCATTCATGTCTTCAAAAATCCTAGTTATCAGGGGAGAATTTTAAGAACCACAACTAGGACTACTCTAAAATTACCATAATTCAGTTTAACCTTAATTTTATCTTTATTCTAGTGTTTAATACAAGCCAATGTTCAGACCTTGGTTAGAATTATAAGACGAAAATGAATTTAGTTTAAAAGCACATGGTATGTGGATTATTATCCTCATCATGGGATTAATCTTGATATTTCTGGTTCTTTTATCAAGTGGACCAGGGAAAGGAATATTTGATTCTTTTCCTCTTCCTTCTTTAATCTTTACTGATAATCTATAAGCCAAATGGAAACTTTATCTTGCCTATTTTTCTTCTTGTCAATCTGATAAATAAGGAGGAAATTATTGGTTCATATGAAGTTTTTTTTTTTTTTTTTTTGCCAGTCCTGAGGCTTGAACTCAGGTCCTGGACACAGTCTTTGAGCTTCTCTTTCCTTAAGACTATCACTCTTACCACTTGAGCCACAGCACCAATTCCAGTTTTTTGTGTGTATGTAGCACTGAGGAATTAAACCCAGAGCTTCATGAATACTAGGCAAACACTCTACCACTAAGCCACATTCCCAGACCCCCATATGAAGTCTTTTACCAAAGTTTTAACCAAAAATATTTTTCCTCCACAATTGTCTTCTGTGCAGTTTCTGGGATTTTGTCTCTGACTCTGTATTACATTGAAATTTGTACAAATGCTTTACAATGATTATGGAACCACCTACCTCAATGAAAATAACTGTTTAGTGATCACAAATCCAAATGTGATGAATATTAACCATTACTTACATTTAAATTTTACCTATTTTTCTCATTGTATCAAATAATACATGTAAAAGGTAACTAATGGAGTATCAAAGCTAGATCATTCTAGAGTCCATTTAAAAAGTCAATTTATTCATTTAAATAAAAAACAAAACACATTTTTTCCAAAGATTTTTGGAATATTTTAGTTTCTTGCAACAAAAATACATCTTTGTATTTGCCAGTATAAACATTGGATAAGACCAATTAAATATTTCTGATATAGTCATTAATTTCTATATTGTTGTCCTTTCTCATAACTTCTGCTTTATTCACTATCAACATCCTTTAGAACTATTGCTTTAATTTGCAATATACTACTGACAAACTCTTGTAGGAACAGAATTCTTAATTGTTATTCTAAAACATCAGATCCATTGGATCAGAGTTTCTCATGTTCATTTGCCTTGATGTATGAGAAAGCCTTATAGAACAACACCAAAATGTTGATGTATAGACACTTGATCTTTGAGACTTCTTTCCCAAAAAAGAATGTCTCTTTGTGCTCGCCACATTGGCATTGTTTGCAGCATCGACTACCACCCATCTGAGTTGGCAGAAACAGTGCTAACTCTTGTGTACAAATCATGCAACAGCTAATAGGCATTAAATGCTCTGACTCTCCATTTACATTAGTTATAATCAAGCCTATGGCTAAAAGAAAGCTTATTTCCCTTTTATTCTCTTGGTACTTTACCAGTGGGGATTACTGATTTCAAATAATGACTCCAAGTAAAACTTTTGTTTCAGTAATCTTCAATTCTGACATGGCCCTTTCTGTGATTTCTAGTCAATATGAGTCCAATTTATGATTTATTATATTGGAAAATCCAGGGCAGCATCAAGGCTCTTTTTTTTTCTTATTTTTTTATTGTGAAAATACTGTACAGAGGGGTTACAATTACATGGCAAGATAATGAGTACATTTCTTATCAAGCATTGTAGCCTCCTCCTTTGTTTCCCCTTCCCATCCCTTCCCATCCTCTCCCCACTCCCTCACCTAGTCCTCCCCCCTTACCAAAGTTGTAAAGTTCATTTTTGACATAATGACTTCTATGTCTCATTGTTGCAATGGGTCCACCTGTATCCCTATTTAAGCGATTTTTTTCCCTTTCCCCTCCACAAATTATACCAATAGTATTCCTTTTTTACTGATTAAAAAGTGAAGAATCTCTTGAAAGGAGACATATTGTACTTAATCAGGAGGAAGAAAATAGGCCTGCCCATTTTGATACTTTGCTGTAGGTGGTCAGTTTCATTTCTCATGAGGAAAACTGAACCACATGCCATGTTTGCTCCTAAGAAACTGCTGTAAATGGCTCATTGAAAGTTGAACTAAATTGTAGTATTGTTGGGAATATGGAAAAGAAGAAAGTCACAGGACTGCACATTCCGTCTTGGGAAGATCTGGATGATTCTGCGCAAGTAAAATTGACTTGAACCATATGTATACACACATCTCTACCAATCTGACTTTAGCTGACTGAATTTTTTTTGGTAGACCTTCTCCAAAGCAGGGGTGGAATGCTCTAGTTTCACCACTGATTTCATAAATGCCTTTCAGTTTTGGAACCAGCATATAGATTCCAAGTCCCATTTGCATATAACCTTATTCTTTGACTTTTTGAAAAGCTAGATTTGTTTCTATATTTAAAGCTCTTGTATTAGTCAATGATTCATGGTCATTATTATTTGAACCACTTGCCATTACAGAAAGAGAAACACTTGTTTATGTTTTAATAAAACTGGTGTAGAAACAGAAATAGAGGATAAAATAATTTTAGTGATCAGTGCAAGATATCACAGTAATTAAGACTGAGAACTAGATTCGATTTATTATATCTTTGTATTCACCATAGCTCTTTACACCAAAATCCTATGGCTGAAATTTCTTAGCATCTAGCATTTTTTCTAGCTTTAACTTTCTAGCAATCTTTGTGTCAATGAACTATGGAATAACGGAATTTCCATTTTATAATCAGGCATTCTATTTCCACAAGATTTCATTAGTCATACACTGAAGTCTTACTGTGGAGAAAGACATGGCAAAGAGAAATAAATGGAGTGATAGAATAAAAAACTGGTAAAAAGCTTTGAAGGCAAAGATTATGCAAGCAGGAAGTTATCTCATATATTCTGACAATGCGAAAATGATATTGAAGTGCAATTTAATGACCAAACAAACGTTATAAGCATACAAATGTTACAAAGATTTGTATACAAAAGTATACAAATCTTAAATTTTACTGACTTCCAACTAGAGTATACATAATTAAATTATGCAAGTAATGATAAAAATTTATTTAAATTATGACACATTGATACTCACATTAAAATGTTACTCAAAACATTTCAGGGTCTTCAATAAAAACTTAAAGCAGTTGAGTGAAACCATTTAACTGAGCCTAAGGCAAGAAAATAAACATTAAATAAATGGACATCAATTGTATTTTTTTGAACTCACCTCTCTTGACCACTTAAAAAGGTCTGCAATACCCCAAATCATTGATGTGCAATCACAAAATACATAATGATTCATTAAGGCCTACTCAAAAGCTCCATGTAATTTCAGTCTTAAAGCACTACTGCTCTCTTTCTGAAAAATAATTTTGAAAGATCTTAGCTATTTTACTCATTCACAAAATACTTTCTAGAGAACAAAACATAGAAATTAAGTCACTGATGCTATGTGTTTCTTATTATGGTTTGAATCTGTATTGTCATGAATATCAATGAATTCAAAACCATCTTCAAACATTTACTAATCATTTGTATTTTTCCCTGGTAAAGATCCATTTCGAATATTTGGCCTATTTTCCTATAAATTATTGCCTAATTTTTGTTGATTTGTAGAAGTTATGTATATGTTCTGTGCTCTTGTTTTTCAGTTTTATTATGTATGGAAAATCACTTCTACCATACTTGAATTGTTTAACTTCTTTGATAATGTTATTTGATAAGCAGAAATTGGTAAAAAAAAAATATGTATATGTATATATACCAGCTATAGGGAGTCAACTACATAGAATATGTTATATTTATTACATAGATTATTTTAATGCTTTTATTTATTGTTTAAGTTGCATAAGTAAAATTGAGTAGCTCACACAAAACATTTAGAATATGTTAAGTCAGCTGGGCTCTGGTGGCTCATGCAGGTAATCATAGCTATTTAGGAGGCTGAGATCTGAGGACCACAGTTCAAAGCCAGCCCAGGAAGGAAAGTCTGTGAGACTCATATCTCCAATTAAGCCCCAGAAAATCAGAAGTGGTTTTGTGGTTTAAAATGGTAGAGCATTGGCTTTGAGCAAAGAGCTCAAGGACAGTGCCAAGGCTCTGGGTTCAAACCTCACAAGTAATGGGAAAAAAGTATATATTAAATAAAATAATAAGTCTTTCATCACTTCTGGGCTGCACAAAAGGCTAAACATGACCAGGCATTTTTCTAGAACTTCATGATTCTGTGCATACATATGTATATGTGGGTCATTGGCTATGTGAAGAGAACCCATATAGGGAATGATGAGAAACTCTGCTATTTGACTCAGATAGGTGGATCCAGATATAGCCACCAATGTAGTACAAGGGGGGTAGGTTTACATTTCTTTTTTGATACGACCCTGTGTAAAATAAAGATACCACTAGAAGCTACTCCCTAGAATAGATTATAAAGATAAGTGCATTTAAGACATACTGAGAATAGTGCCAAACTCACTGGAAAAGAAAATAACAGCTGATACTTTTCAATTATGATGTTCTAAGTACTTGCCATGTAGTGAATTTAACCATTTTAATTATGAAATCTAATTTTCAGATCAAGAAATCAAGGGACAAAAGGTCTACATATCTATCTCAGGATGGCATCATCAGTAAATGGCAGGACTGGCTTATGAAGCTTAAGCAGTCTGGCTCCATGGATCACACAACTGCTAAACTCCTTGCTACCTGCCCCTCAAAAAAAGCCAAAAGTGGTACTGTGGCTCAAGTAGTAGAGTAGCTTTGAGTTGAAGAGCTGAGGGACAGCCTCCAGGCCCAGAGTTCAGGTCCCACGACTGACAAAAAAAAAAAAAAAAAGCTGAGTGAAAACATGAGTCCCTGAATTGAAGCCCCAGAACCAGTACCTAAACAAAAGTGCTCAGAAGATCATAGTTGACATTATGTACATACAAAAATATATGATTTAGTATGTTTTTATTGCATAATTGACACCAGAATAAACAATATCATGTCACATGCTTTCATTGTTATATCTATTACGCACTATATAAACATATTACATATTGGGATTCTTTTGTCAGTACCTTAGTTTTTCACCATGTAGATGTATAATAAAGTATAGTTGCCAATAGTACATGTAAAAAATGTCATCACTGATAGACGTTTAGATAGTTTCTATACTTTTTCTATTGCAATGAGACAGTGATCATCTTTGTATATTCGTTATATGTGTGTGCACATGTGTTTGCTCTCGAATATTCCCATAAATTGGATATCTAGTAATAGAATTTTCTTGGAAAAGGTTATGATGTTTAAGTATTTGCTCAGGCCAGGCATCCCTTATTAAACACAAATTTTATAGGTAACATAAATTTTACATTATAAATCTCAATATATTTAATTTCTATAATTAGAGTTTATTTAATACTTTGTTTGCTTCTCTCTGTTATGGTTCAAATGCTTAACTTGGCAAATATCTTTTTATTTCTTTTACATATAAAGTACCTTTCTAACAAATGTCGTAAAATATTTACATAAGAATTTTATAAGCATCCTATTTCCACTCTTCTTTCTTGGAACTAACCTCAAAATGTCTATCAATTCATTTGTCTTATGGCTAAATTTTATACTCTTTTTTTTTCTTTTTCACATCTGCACAATCTACAATACTGGTGCAATGTAGCTTCTACGTCTGCTCACCGTCCCTTTACCCTAGAAACCAGTTATCAATCAATTGTATTACAGCATAAAAAAAATCTACCTGCTCAAGAAATAGACTTCTGTGTATTGTATTCAAACAGCTTATCTGAGACAATTGAAAAACATTGTATATAGTTATTAGACCCAGTCTTTTTCTGTTATTTTATCTTAAGAAATTGTACAAAGGAGTTCTGATTTAACAAAGCAGTTTGTGAATACAATGTATCTTGATTAATGTCACCTTGTTCAACATTCTTACCCATCCTTCCACCAACCACCCCATCCTTCATGCTTCTTAATTTTGCAGGATATACATTGAATTCTTGATAACATTCTCTCCCCCTTATCCCCTTAGTTTTTTTACCCTTTCCCCCTTTAGGCTTAGTTTTTTTAATCTTTTTATCTTCCTGAGTTTTCTACAAAATACTGCAACAGTATAACATAATGTGTCTTCCTTCTCAATGATATGCCATCTTGAATCAATTTGCTAGACAAAAAGGTAATTTTTCTTCTGATTTTATCCCCAATAGTTTCCAATTTCCTACTGGTTTCTTTGCATTTTTATGAAAAGTTTAATTCCTTTCTAAAAACTTCTTAGCATTAGTAACAGGCATTTATCTGTGGGAGACATTGTATATTTTGATGGGAACTAGTCAGTAACTTTCATATCTAAAAACAGTTTGGCAATGTGGAGATTTTCTTTACCTCCTTTGTGAAGCATGTCTCTAGGCTGAATAGGTGAGATGTTTCCTTTTAACAATAGGTAGATTTTCATAAGGGAAGCCATTTATACAAGTCTAATAAAAGACTGTTTTGTTTTCATGTAATGCCGCAATCCTTCAAGAAGAGCAGCCAAACCTATTCATAGAGAGTGATGAGAATGACTTGTTGTATAGATGACTATGTGTAAGTATAGAAAGTTTGTAATGCTGTCCTATTTTGTATTGAATCAAAGTTTGTTTATTTACATACTCATTGTAAATGTTGGCTCACACTGGACGGTGTAAATTGCTGTTGAACACTTTGAACTCCCAATGCATTTTAGGATTTCTTTTTTTTATTGTGAAAATGCTGTACAGAGGGGTTACAATTACATGGGCAAGATAATGAGTACATTTCTTATCAAGCATTGTAGCCTCCTCCTTTGTTTCCCCTTCCCATCCCTTCCCATCCTCCCCCGTCCACCCCCAATCCTTCCCTCCCCCCCCCCACCAAAGTTGTAAAGTTCATTTTCGACATAACGACTTGTACTTTATCATAAACCAATATGTAGGCAGGCTACCCAATTTTCAAATGTCTATTCTGGGAAGATACAGATATGAAAATAAACACATCCCAGTCTTTATTATACACTTTACTCTTCTCCAACTTCCTTGTCCCTGAGGGAAAATGGTTAGATACAATACTGTTAAATATTCATAATTCCTTGCCTATGTTCATATTCTTTTCAAGTACCATTAAGGAAACGGTTTACTGGTACTAAGACACAAATGTAAAACAACATGATTGCTTGTCTTGATAAGTTGAGCTAGTATATATGAGTTTGAAAAGAAACCATTTTTAACTGTTTTGAAATTTTAGAGCAAGTTTAGATTCATACAAAAATAAAGGAAAGTACACAGAATGCCCATTTATCTCACTCAGTTTCTCCCATTGATAATAATTTATACCACACTGGTACACTGATGAAAACAATATAATTGGGAAAGGATTCATTCTCTCAACTCTTTTTAGGTTTAAACAAGTAGCATAATCATATCTTGGCACTCCTAATCTTTATATTCAAATCACTGAAATTAATTTGTGAAACAGATATAAAAAGAGATTTGAGAAGAAAAGCCTCAAACAAAGCTGGAATAACACGTCATTCCCTGTTTCTTTTCCTTTTAACTGTACTAATTGTTAGACTGAAACAGCAGGCAAGGATTTCTGGGACTACATACACTACTATGCAAAATATCTTGAACAAAAGAGAAAAAACAATAAATGAAATCATATCACCATAACAAAAGGAGTGAGTTTTAAACATTTACTCTTAGCATTAATATCTACATTCTTTATTAAAGGTCTAAGTTTGATCTGTGCCAGAAAAATTACTCATAGGTTATAGTTTATAATAAGGTATGTTATACAATAGGGTGTGATATACAATAAACAGTACTTTCCAATCTCTTATGAAATGTAGAAATAAATTATTTTCCAAATTCTGATGGTCTATCATTGTAATAATAATATGTTTCAATTTAAGAGCAGACATAATATTCTACTGGCAATATTTTCTCCAAATTCCAATAGAACAAAGCTCAGATGATCAAAAAATCTAAAGATGAAGAGAGCTTCAATGAATGAAAAATTGATGTAAATTTCTTCTAACATCTCTAACGCAATTTAAAAAAATAATGTTATTGATATATAGAGAGTTTACAGTTAAATCGGTAAAGTAGTGAGTACATTTCTTGTCAAACTTGTTGCCCCCTGCCTCATTTGCTCCCACTTTCCCTCCCCCTTCAATCCCTCCCACCAAGAGTTATATTTCATTTCCAACATATTTTCTTGTGAGTATTGCTGTTGCATCTGTTTCTTCCTGGTCTTTTGTCTCACCATTTTGTTGTTCCCCTCCCTTTCCCTATTTCAGATAAATGTATATACAAAACCTACGGTACCAAAATCATCAAATAGAGTGACAGTAGGGGATAAATCGTAGCAAAACAAAAACACAAAAGAAAAAATAAATAGCATAGTACATTTAAAAAATAACAAAGAAAAACCTCATAACTTTGAGTTTATTTCATTTAGCATCAGTTTATATGGTCATATGTACACAGCTATTGAGCTATTCTGCTCATCTGCTAGGACTATCCTAGAAATATAGTAATTATTACAAATAAAGAAAACCATGGGATGTATGTTTCTTTGGGTCTGGTTTACTTCATGTAATATGATTTTTTCCCCAAGTCTTTACATTTCTTTACCAATGGGGTAATATCATTCTTTCTAATGGAAGCATACAATTCCATTTGTATGTATACAATTTCTTGATCCATTCATCTACTGAGGGGCATCTGGGTTGGTTCCACATCTTAGCTATTGTAAATAATGCTGCAATAACATGGTTGTGCTGGTAATTTGAATATGGTCTTGATTGTGGTCATTTGGGTAAATGCCCAAGAGTAGGAATTCTGGGTCTTAGGGGAGCTCTATGTTTAATTTTTTGAGGAAACTGCACACTGTTTTTCAGAGTGGTTGAACAAGTTTACACCTCCACCAACAGTGTAGCAGCATTCATTTTTAGCCACAATCCTTCCAGCTTGGTTCTCTCCTGGAACATTGATGTCTTTGGAAAACCTTTTTTGTTGAAAGGATATATATATGTATGTATGTGTGTGTGTTTATATATATATGTTTATATATATATGTATATATATACATATATATATACACACATATGTATACATGTATATAAAAGTTATATATTTGTTTGGAAAGTTATATACATTATATAATATATATCCTTACAACAAACGATAGATAGATAGATAGATAGATAGATAGATAGATAGATAGATAAATATAGATTGGTTTGGTATTTCTGCATTTAGCCAGTGTCTACTTATTATAATATATATGCTTTGATCTAGTATGTCTGAATCTACCTCCTGGAGCAAATAACCAAAACAATTCTCTCTATCTCCCTCTCTTTTCCTAGCTCTTGGTTCTTAAACACAACAATTTCTTTTCTTAGGGCTAAAATAATTTCAGTTCTGATCTATGAATGAATCCTTGAGGTATTTTACGACATTATTAAAGAATTATCATTTTTAACAAATTTGCAATTTCATTTATCTTGTTAATAAATATTTTCTTTTCCATGAAAGGCAGTATGCATAACAGCGATGATTATATACTGTTATATGAGACAAAGCTATGTTCAAATCCAGATTGTATAACCTTGATTATATATAAATAGTAATTATGTTAGCATGTTTTTATTAGAATAAATAAGTTTACTTATATGGGATGAAAAACTCTAACTCAACTAAAATTCATCTATTGTGATTCTTTATTAAAGTAATCATTTCTTTGGAACAATCTTATCCTTACTTGACACATGACATTACAACAAATAACCTATTTATTGTAATTTATATTTGAAACATATTTATGTTTAAAATTCATCATATCTAAGGAAGAAAAGATGGATTGAGAAAAGTTGACTCTGTCTGAAGAGAATCAATAGTAATGGGATTAACAATGATGTAAGTTAAGGATAGGGGCAAGCAATGAGTGCTGTTGACAACACTCAACTGGGCAAATTGAATCTTATTGTACATGCTTATGGTTTACAAACAAAATCTTGTTTTCCTAAAGGTTTAGGTTTAGCATTTATTTACTGATTTACAATTATACACTTTAGTTGTTGATTAAAATATATAATGTGCTTTCTTACCTTGTCCAAATTTACCTCTAGCACATATTACAGTCCCGGGAGGTAAGAGGGACATTATTTTCAAGAGTATAGAACAAACAAAACCAAGCCCATTACTTTATTTCAACTATATCAAAAAATAGTTGAATTAAAAATTTTATTGATAGGCAACAGATAACTACAAGAGATGGTGAAATGCAAAGGAAACATATATTGATGAGTAGATCACAAGGTCTCTGATAGAGAATACTGTAATTTGTTTTCAACCAGAATATATGTCCTGCCACAGTCATGGGATACAACAAAATGGGTTTCTAAAACACATAATCCTTAACCCACCTAGGTATTAATGAAAGGATTCATTGTATGCTATATGAATAGTTGCTAAAAAAAAAAAAAAAGTAGAACTTTAAATTACATTCCCAGGCTATGCCTTAGAGGAAACCTCCCTCAATTTTGGGTAGGTGATTGCTAAAAAAATCCAAACCCCTTTCACTACAATAAAACCTATTCTGGGTGAAAAAATTGTCACTCTTACCCTAAAGATGACCTGCTGTCAACGTATTAAATGCACATTCTTTCCTTTATCAACTATCCATTCATTTTCACTACATTTTGTGTCTTATGTGAATTCCTCTTTCATTGGAGGCAAGAACCAGGTCAGACTGCTGCATTGGATTTCCTGTAACATTATTAAATAATCTTTGTTTTCTAGGACATTTTCAACCTGATATAATGATACTACATTAGCATGGATGTTTCATAATCTCCATGCTATATTAGTAGTAATAAAATTCCATAAAATCTGTTCAGTAGTGTAGGTTTTGAAAGAAATGGTCAGCATCAACGTTCCATGAATACATTGTTGTAGTGTGAAATAAACAATCATTCTGGGTCCTAAACCTTAGGAAATATGTAAGTCAAAAATATGCTTAGACTATTAGAAAAATAATTCAGTTATGGTATTTTAAGTGATAGCTGAAAATAGTCAAGCTCTGTAGCATCATGTAAAGAAGAAGAAAATTGAGTGTGCTTCCCAACCATCTTGACAACATCGATTTTATGTTGTTTACTTGAATTCCAGGTAACTTTAAATTACAATTGATTTAGTAAGATAAAATATCTCTCAGTCTCTTTCCATCTTTTAATGTGTCTACTTTGTGGGGATAATGTGCAGTGACTTTACTTTTTAAAGATAACTCTTGTTCAATACAACAATATTTAGGCCCTTGAATGTGAGAATTTCAGAAATAAAGGTGTGTAGAAAAGAGAGAACTTTTAACCAACTCCAGTTTTGAAATTCCTTTCTCTCCTTCCATTTTTGGGTGGAGAACTTTGAAATAATATTGGCTTTCCTGTCAAAAAGTTCATCAGAAAAATACGACATTGGAAAGGTGAAGTCAATTTTGGCTGTCAACCCAAGAAAATCCATTAAAACACTAATCAATGTCATTAATGGCAGTCTGTTCAAGGAAAATAAGCAGGCTTGTAAATATTCTAGAATATATATTAGACAGATCATAAGAATCTTTTAATATTTAGTCTAGTCAGAGAAACCCCAGTGATGCCACACATCCTGAATCCCCACATTCTATTTAGTGTCTGCTAAGTGTTTTGAACATGTGAGTGTAATTTGGGTGCTAATTGTGGTGGTTTTACCTCCTTGGCTATAAAACTATAAAAAAAATATGAAGCAGAAGTATTTACATGATAATTACCATTCTTGTTTCAAAAGAAAAAGCTCTGAAGCAATTACCTATTTCTACTAAGCGGATTGTGACAAGGCAGTTTCACCATGAATTTATTGAAAGATTATGATCTTGGCAATGTTTCCTAATCAGTGTGCCATGAAAATTTGAGCCATTATCAAAACATGGTGTGTCTTGAAATATCCTGAGTTTTTACCCCAGCCAGTTGTTTTTTGGCCAAAATATTCATTTCTAAAGTGACTACATTCAGCTTGTGTTTTCAGAACGAAAAGCCAACTAGTTCCTATGAGGATCATCAACAGCAGAATAGGACAATCAAGACTGGCGAGGAGACCTCCAATACGATTGCAATAGATGTCCCGGACTGAATTATTGAAAATCTTTTATAATAATGAAATTACAGATTGAATGAGAAATGAAAACACTTCCAAATTAACTATTTACTGTCGACAGCACTCAAAATATGAGGTCACCAAATTGCTCTCTAACTTCTAGAAATATTCCTTAAATTAATAAACTTATGGATTAACTATTCAAGCATTCATGAATAGGTTCATAAACATATATCCAGAAAATATATATCCTCTTTGTAAGAAATTTCTATCGTGTAAGTCTTTTGATACTAAAATACTACTGGATTTTTTGAGGTCTAAAATGAACTGGGAAAATATTCAGCCTGTTCATAATAAATTGAATTTGGTGCTACAGTATCTTCTAGATACTCCTTCACTTCACTTTACCTCGGTTATTTGTTTCTTAACCTTACTATTCTATTTTCCATTTTTGTAAAAGATGACAATTAAACTTGCTTTATAAATACTTATTAGTAAATTTACCATACATTATTCAAGGGACTGTAATCTTTATTATTGAAATAACAAAATATGTCCTCTTTAATTCCTAGAAGTGAGAAATTTGAGTCACACTGAGAATGTTCTTCTGGTCTGTTCATGCTTTCAACCTAAATAAATTTTTTTAATTTCTCATGCCATATTCTTAAGTAATTTTGGTTATTATACATGGGATGTTTTGGGGTTATTCATTAGTATTATACTGGATAGTACTTTTCTTCTAGCTGTCTGACAACATTGGACATGCAATTTGAGGCAATGATTCATCTTACAACAATGGATGTTCTTTCAGATTAGATGAAAGGAAAAACTAAACATGTTAAATGAATTGGAGACAACCAATTTAAATTTAAGTAGTTTAAGGTATCCAAATCACCTGAATTATTAAAAATATCTGTCTCTGCTACCAGAAGATGACAGCTAATAGTGTAATATTTATTTTTAGCTCAAAATATTAGGCTAGAAAAGACCTTAATTCAATCTATCACTGGACAATGGTAAAATCAATGTGTTTGTTCTAACATTGCGTTGTGAACCACATGCTTGATACACGATTCCATAAGTCATGTTAGACAATTTTCTCTTCTTTTAAATTTAATTTTAGTGTCAAGATGATGTACAGTTACATAGGTAAGGTAGTGAGTACATTTCTTGTCAAAATTGTTGCCCCCTCCCTCATTTGCTCCCACTTTTCTTCCCCCCCTCAATCCTTTCCACAAACTGTACATTTCATTTCTAGCATATTGTCTTGTGTTATTGCTACTGTATCTGTTTGCCCCTTGTCCTTTGTCTCACTATTTTGTTGTTCCATTTCTCTTCCCTAATTCAGATAAATGTATATACAATATCCAGGGTACCAAAATCAAATACAGTGACAACAGGGGATAAACCATAGGAAAAAAACACAAAAGAAAAAAGAAATCACATAGTACATTACAAACAACAACAGCAAAGTAAAACCTTATATCTTGGAGTTCATTTCACTGAGCATCATTTTATATGGTCATATGTACTTAGCTATTGAACTATTCTGCTCATCTGCTAGGACTATTCTAGAAATATAGTAATTATCACAAACAAGGGAAACTATGGAATGTATGTTTCTCTGGGTCTAGCTTACTTCACTCAATATATTTTCCAAGTATTTCCATTTTTTTACAATTACAAAAAGAATGTCATCCTTTCTCTAGAAGTATAGAATTCCATTGTGTATATATACCATATTTTCTTTATTTATATAGGTAATATTAATTTTTATTCTTGAGTTACTAAAATACATGCAAAACATGACAATTCAAGCAGCATAAAATGGTAGATAGCATGAGCTTGATCTTTGTCCCTCTACTGTGGCTCTCTTGTTTCACCCTGGGGTAACCACTGCTACTAGTTACTTATGTATCCCTGCATCTAAACCAAATGTATACAAAGGACAGGCTATTAAAAAGAGATTTCTTGTCCACAACTACCCAAGGACCACCAAACTGCTAGTTTAGTACGAAGACAAATTCCATTCACACTGTAGAGATTCAAACTTCTACACTCAGGTTCACAGACCTGAGCCAAATCTGTGCTGGAATTACATGACTGAAGGGGGTAGCTCATAGTTCACCAAGGAAGAAGTGTGACATACGTGGAGATCTGTTCTCTGCCTTTCCCACTAGGTTAACCTATCATGTGTGATGACTAAGGAGTTACACAGTCCTTTTAGAGGTTACTAGACATTGGGTTTTAACTTTTGTAATTCTAAGTTTTGCTTCAGATCAAATATTAGGCCTGAACAGTAGCAGCTCAAGTGGAAGTGATGTTCAGAATTTGTGTAAGTGGCTCAGACCACTTGAATTTGTTTTTAATGAATTTTCTTTTTTCTTAAAATCTGCATCTGTGGTCAAATGGGGGCTTTCTTACAGCTGCTGACAGAAGGCACCACAGTAGATCTAGTATATACGTAGTTCTGTAGGCTTGTTCTGGAATATGGCTGCTGCAATCTTAGATTTAGAACTACCCTCTTTTTTGCCTTTTTCTTTTTTTATTGTGAAAATACTGTCCAGAGGGTTTACAATTACATGGGCAAGATAATGAGTACATTTATTATCAAGCATTGTAGCCTCCTCATTTGTTTCCCCTTCCCATCCCTTCCCATCTTGCCCCCATCCCCCAGACCCCGATTCAATCCTCCTCCACACCAAAGTTGTAAACTTTCTTTCGACATAATGACTTGTACATCTCATTGTTGCAATGGGTCCACCTGTATCCCTATTTAAACGATTTGTTCTTTCCCATCCCCTCCACAAATTATACCAACATCAAATACAGTGAAAACAGGGGTTATAACATGGGGGAGGGACATACAAAGCAACAAAGAAATCATCTTATAAATGTGTTAGAAACAATTGCATGAAAGAAAAAAAAACATTTGAATACATATCTTAGGGTTCATTTCCCTAACATCAACTTATCTGACCTTTTCTGCTTGACTCAGACATATACTAGTTATTGCAAGTAAGAGAAACCATGGGATTTATGTTTCCTTGGGCTTGGCTTACTTAACTTAATTTTTTCCAAGTCTTTCCATTACCTAACAAATGGGGCAATGCCATTCTTTCTGATGGAGGCATAGAATTCCATTGTGTATATATACCACATTTTCTTGATCCACTGATCTACTGAGGGGCGTCTGGGTTGGTTCCATATCTTAGCTATGGTAAATAATACTGCAATAAACATAGTAGTACTGGTAGCTTCAGTGTGGTCTTGTTTGTAAACATTTGGATAAATGCCCAAAAGTGGGATTCTTGGGTCATAGGGGAGCTCTATGTGGAGTCTTTTGAAGAACCTCCATACTGCTTTCCAAAGTGATTGAACAAGATGACACTCCCACCAACAATGTAGTAAGATTCACTTCTGTCCACATCCCCTCCAGCATCTGTGGTGAGGTGGTATCTCAATGTTGTTTGCATTTGTATTTCTTTTATGGCTAGGGAGGTTGGACATTTCTGCCTGTGTCCATTGGTCATCCTTCTTTCCTCTTCAGAGAAGTTTGTCTTTAAGTCTTTAGCCCACTTATTTATTGGGCAGTTGTTTTTTTGAGGATTTATTGTTGGGAGATTTAATTTTTTGAGTTCCAGATATATTTTAGATATGAGACCCTTGTGTGTTGTAAGGCTAGTGAAGATCTTCTCCCATTCTGTGGGCTTTCTACTAATCTTGCTAGCTATGTCCTTTGCCATACATAAGCTCTGCAATTTCATGCAATCCCATTTGTCCAACCTTTCTTTGATTTGTTGTGTTTCTGGGTCTCTATTAAGAAAATTTCGGCCTGTGCTAAGAAGACCTAGGGTTTCTCCTCTTCAATCCTGTAATGTTTTCAGAGTGTCTGCTTTGACTTCGAGGTCTTTGATCCATTTGTAGTTGATTCTGGTGCAGGGTGATATATAAGGATCTAGCTTTAGTTTTCTACAAGTGATTAACCAATTTTGTCAGCACCATTTACTGAAGAGGCTGTCTTTCTTCCATTCTATTTTTTTAGCTCCCTTATCGAAGATTATATGTCTATAGGTATGTAGGTTCATTTCTGGATTTTCAGTTCTATTCCATTGGTCCTGAGGTCTGTTCTTTTGCCTTTACCAAGCTGTTTGGTTTACTATGGCTTTGTAGTAAAGTTTGAAATTTGGTATTGTTATTCCTCCAGCAGTGTTCTTTCTGTTGAGGATCGTTTTTGCTCTTTGGGGTCTTTTATTGTTCCATGTGAATTTTTGGATTGCCTCTTCTACTTCCTTGAAGAATGAGTTTGGAATATTGCCTTTTTCTTTTTTATTATTATTTTTAAGTATTAGTACGAAGAAGTTCTCATTCTACAAAACAATATATGAATACTAGGTGTCTGACTACATTGTCACCCATTGCTCCTAACCCATCCCTTCTCTCACATTTTTTTAAAAATTGAGATTAGGTGATTACATAAATTACACATATTTCATAGTATTGTGGAATAGTGATACTTAGTTAAAGTCAGAAACACAGTTTAACTTTCACAAGGCTCATTGTCATTATCATGCTCTATACATTTTGTGAATTCTTTGAACTTTAACAATATAAATTATTTTTTCCACATCAGGTGATGTTTACATTTCTTTCCTTTTGCTTGGTGTAGGGTTTCCTCCCTTTCCCTATCACTCCTCCCTTCCCATCGCTGTGTTTGAGTTGCTTAGTTCTTTTTCTTCTATGTCCACTACAGCTGATGGACCCTTTTGTTGTATGCTGTTCTGTTTCCCACTTATTCTGTGTTCTCCTCCTGGCTTCCCTCCATTGCAAGCATATATTTACCATATATATTGAGCTATTCTGCTCATCTGCTAGGACTATCCTAGAAATACAGTAATTATTACAAATGAGGAAAACCATGGAATATGTTTCTTTTGGTCTGGCTTACTTCACTTAATATGATTTTTTCCAATTCTTTACAAATGAGTCAATGTCATTCTTTCTGATGGAAGCATAGAATTAATTCCATTGTGTGTGTGTGTGTGTGTGTGTGTGTGTGTGTGTGTGGGTGGGTGGGTGGGTGGGTGTGTTTGTATATATATATTTTTTTTTTCTTGACCCATTCATCTACTGAGGAGCATCTGGGTTGGTTCCATATCTTAGCTATTGTAAATAATGCTGCAATAATCATAGTTGTGCTGATAGCTTTAGCATGAGCTTGTTTGTGGTCAATTGGTTAAATGCCCAGTAGTGGGATTTCTAGGACCTAGGAGAGCTGCATATTTAGGCTTTTGAGGAATCTGCACACTGCTTTCCAGAGTGGTTGTACAAGTTTACATTTCTACCAACAGAGTAGTAGCATTCCTTTTTTGCCACATCCCCTCCAACGTCTGTTGTTATTAGATTACTTGATAAGGGCCATTCTAAATGGGGTGAACTGATATCTCAATGTTGTTTTGATTTGCATTTCTTTTATGGCCAGTGATGTCGAGCATTTCTTCATGTTGCGTTGTTATTTCTTTGATGGTTTGATGTTTTTATAGCTCTACAGAGAGGTTATATTGTGGATATTAGGTCCTAGTCTGCTGTATAGCTGGCAAAACTATTTTTTCTAGAGGTTGGAAGCATGGCTCAGTTGGTAGAGCACTATCGAATGAGCAAAAGCATGAAATATTGAGTTCAAATTCTCATCTATGGCAAAATAAAAAAGGAAAACATCTCTCATTCTGTAGACCATCCTTTTAGCTTATTTTCTAGTTCTTTGTCATGCAGACACTTTTTTAGTTTGAATTCAGCCCTATTTATCAAGTCATTCTTTGATTTACTCTGCATTTGGATCTTTATTCAGAAAGTTCCTACCTGCAGCAGAGTCCTAATGTTTCTTCTACTCATTCTTGTAAAAGTTTCATGGTTTCAGGTTTTTCATTGAGGTTGTTGATCCAGGTTGAATTGATAATTCATGCATTGTGATAGATGGGGTTCCAGTTTCAGTTTCCTGCACCATTGTTTGAAGAGGCTATCTTTCTTCCAGTCCATATTTTTTGATATCTATTAAATATTACCTAGCTATAGGTCTTTGAATGTATTTCTGGGTGCTCTATTTTGCTCCCCTGATACTCAGGACTGCTTTGTGACAGTGTCAAGCTGTTTTCATCCCTGTAGCTCCGTATTAGAGTTTGAAGTTTGATACTGTTATACCTCCAGCACTTCTTTTTCTGCTGATTATTGATTTTGTGATTCAGTGCCTTTTTGGTTCCATATGAATTTTTGGATTGTGTTCTCTATCTCAGTGAAGAGTGACCTTGGGTTCTTGAGTATTGCCTTGAATTTGTAGATTGCTTTGGATGGCATTTCTATATTCAATATATTAATTATGTAAATCCAGGAGTGTAGGTCTTTATACTGCTTTATATATTCTTTGATTTTTTTCAAATTTTTATACTTTTTACTGTAGACACTGTTACTTATTTACTTAATGTTAGCCACACTAATTTCAGTGAGATGAAATCTTGGTGCTTTTCCAATGTTCATTTCCTTTAAGGCTGAATATGTTGAAATTAGTTTCACGTGTCTATTTTCAATTTTTCTTTTAAGAAATGTCTATACAGTTCATTTGTCGAATAATTTCTTGGGGGTATTATCCTTTTATTGATTTCTTTTTTGCACATTTTATGATATGTATCTTAAGCAGGGTGCTGGTGGCTCACGCCTGCAATCCTAGCTACTAAGGAGGCTAAGATTTGAGGATCGTGGTTCAAAGTCAGCCAGGGCAGGAAATTCCATGAGACTCTTATCTCCAATAAACTACCAGAAACCTGGAAGTGGCACTGTGGCTCAAGTGGTAGAGTACTAGCCTTGAGCTGAAGAGCTGAAGGACAGTGCCCAGATTTCAAGCCCCATGACATGTGTGTGTGTGTGTGTGTGTGTGTGTGTGTGTGTGTGTATCCTTTGTCCACTGGAAAGATGGAAAGTATTTTTCCCAGTAGTGTGAGTTGTCTGAGTTCTGGTAATCATTTCTTTTGCTTTGCAAAATGTTTAATGCATTCCTACTTGACAGTTCTTGCTTAATATTCAGGGAATTGAAATTCTGTTCAGAAAGCCATTACGTGTGCTTATAAATTGTAGAATTCTTCGCAGAAATTATATATTCTAGAGTTTTCTTTATATAGAGATATTATCTCTAGTGGTTTAAATGTGTCAGATATTAACTGAACAAATCTTCAATCCATTAGAGTTTAATATTTTACAATGTGAGTGATAAGGGTCTATTTTCAATGTTATGTGTGTAGATAGCTAGTTTTCCAACATTTTTTATCAGCTTTTTATTTCTATACACTTTTATTTCAGACAAGTGGTTTACATGTCACCTTTAATTTTATTAATGACTCTGGTCATTGTTCTTTTGAGCTCATTGTTTGAAAATTTATCTCCTTCACTTCATTCTATTCTTCTGTTGTAGAATTTTTGGGATGTATAGAAAATATATTTCCTTGTATTTTCATTATATTAGTATTTGTTATTTATATTATTAATAAGTTTTCTTATTGTGAAAATATGGTACAGAGGGGTTACAATTAAATGAGCAAGGTAATGAGTACATTTCTTATCAAGCATTGTTGCCCCCCTCCTTTGTTTTCCCTTACCATCGCTGCCTTCCCATCTATACGACTACACTCCCCTACCCTCCCGCCCCGGCCAAAATTGTAAAATTCCGTTTTTGACATAGTATCTTGTATATTTCATTGTTACAATGGGTCCACCTGTATCCCTATTTAAATAAATTTTTTACACTTCCCCTCCCCAAATTATACTAACACCAAATACAGTGAAAACAGGGGTTATACCATGGGGAAGGGCCATACAAAGAAACATAAAATCACCTTATAAATATATTAGAAAATATAGCAAGAAAGAAAAAAACACTTGAGTTCTCATCTTGGGGTTCATTTCACCTAATATGAACATATCTGACTTTTTCTGCTTGTCTCAGACATATACTAATTATTGCAAATATGGGAAGCCATGAGACCTCATTCTTCTAGGAAATAGAAGAGGCAATCCAAAAATTCACATGGAACAATAAAAGACCCCAAATAGCAAATCAATCCTTAACAGAAAGAACACTGCTGGAGGAATATCAACACCTAATTTGAAACTCTACTACAGAGCCATAGTAATCAAAACAGCTTGGTACTGGCACAAGAACAGACCTCAGGACCAATGGAATAGAACTGAAAATCCAGAAATGAACCTACATACCTATAGACATATAATCTTCGATAAGGGAGCTAAAAAAATAGAATGGAAGAAAGACAGCCTCTTCAGTAAATGGTGTTGGCAAAATTGGTTAACTACTTGTAGAAAACTAAAACTAGATACTTATCTATCACCCTGCACCAGAATCAACTCCAAATGGATCAAAGACCTCAGAGACAAAGCAGGCACCCTGAAAACATTACAGGAGGGAATAGGAGAAACCCTACGTCTCCTTGGCACAGGCCGAAATTTTAATAGAGACCCAGAAACACAACAAATCAAAGAAAGGTTAGTATGTGTATATTAAGATTTCCACGTATGAGCACATAATTTTGGTTGTAATGTTTAATCTGTGATCTTTCAGTTAGAAATTTCCCAATGTTGAGGTACAGTTTAATAGTTGCAATATTGCAGTAAATTTTCTTGTCATCTCAGGAAGGTGGTATAGCTCAATAGTCAAAAGATTTGGATTCCTCAGATCATGGATCAAATTCTATATTTCACTTATAGTGTGGAAACTTACAGTCTGATCTTCTCAATATCATGCTGTTCCTTCCCTGGTTTGTGCTTGCTAGTGTTTTTTCAGTACCAATTCCTAATAGTGCTTAGCAGATTCACTGTCTTCCAGAGATTTCCACATATGATTTTTAAGCAAAAAAAATACACTCAAACATGATGGATTTCTAAGTAATCAAGAAGTCTTTTTAAAATGAACCATGCTGAGCTTGGAATGTGGCTTAGTGCTAGAGTGTTTGTCTATCACGCATGAAGCCCTGGGTTCTATTCTTCAGTATCATATAAACAGAAAAAGCCAGAAGTGGTGCTTGTGCTCAAGTGGTAGAATGCTGGCCTTGAGTAAAAGAAGCTCAGGGACAATGCCCTGACCATGAGTTTAAGCCCAGGACTGGGGAAAAATTAAGCCATGTTATTCAAATATTCTGTCCAATAAAACAATATCCTATGAAAAGGATGTCATTTTTTATACCAACTTTAAGTGTAAATTAGACCTGAGGTGCTTTACTGGTATGAAACAACAATTCACACATATAATACTTATATTTATAAACATATTTATATATTCAAAAAATATTCACTGTACTGAAGAAAAGATTGAGCAAATCTTTTTTTAAAAAGCTTATTTTACATACATTACATTTCAGAATGCAAGGGAATGGTCTCAATGGTAGAGAATGCAGACCATTCCCTGACAACACTTAATACCTTCTGTTCAGTGTGCAAGGTGTTTTTTAACTGATGGGAATACTTACTGAAAGCATGCTTTGTGCTACACAGTGAGCTAAATTTGTCAGGAATATTTTCTCATCTGTAAATAATAGACAAGGAAATTAAGCCTTAGTGAAATGAAATAATTTTAATCAAGGTCATACCATAAGTGAATAACAGAACTGAAATTTGCATGGTGTTCCTCTGATTCCAGGGCTTAATATTTTTAGCCATTTCCTGTTTTGTACTTTATTCTGCCATAACAGGAAAGACTAATTTTGTATAATTATATCCATTTCTTCTTTTCTTCACACTAGCTTAAAGAACCAACCAAGCACATGTCTATATTAAATATCATTTAATTTCTACTGTTGCTATTTCTTCAATTTTCTCCTTTAAAAATTATCTTCTAAATGTTCATTACATTTTCCAATTCAAACTGTTCTCATTACATTCAGCTAATGTGTACATTATTTTATTTCATTTTTTAAAATAATACCTTATTTTTATGATGTAATCACACCGTTATATATTGGTAAAGAGAAAAACAGAACACAAAGGAAATAATTTTTAAGAGTTACTATAAACACCATCTACATTAGCTACTAACAGAATTGGTTTAATTTTAGATATGTAGAAATAAAAATAAATATTTATCTAAATACTTTCACATATTCAAATCACACAACACAATTTTTTGGAATTCAATACCATTTTCTTTTTCTTTTTTTTTAAGGGCTATTCAACTTTATTGGGTAGAGCAACAAAGTTATAGAGGCATTTTCATGTCATAGTAAAACTCATGTAGATTAAATTATATTTTCATGTTTCCATTTATATAATAAGAAAATAAAATATAAAAGCACAAGACAACTTTTCTGTATTTGGTAATGTTCAATGTTATTTCTGAGGTTTGTATTCAATATGAAGATTGTCGAAACTTATTAGTTCATATGCAACTTTTTGTATTATAACTTTTGATTGCTTCCAAATATTTACTTTTCAACAACATTTCAATGAAATATCTTTTTTTCATTTGCACCAAAAATCCAGAATTCCACTCCTTATCTAAACACTAGACTCCCACACAAAATGACTCTTCAATTTTGTTTTTGATTTTTCATTGATTTTATTGTTATAAAAGGAACGTACAGAGGGGATACAGTTGCATAAGTCAGGCAGGGAAAACATTTCTTTCTGAACATGGTCTCCCTTTCCCTCACTCTCTTAAATTTTTTTCCTTCCATTCCCAGCAACAAGTTCTATAGCTCATTTTCAACATAGTATCTAGTGAGTACCACTGCTGCATTTGTTCACCCTTTGTCCCACCATGTTTTGCCTCCATTAGCTTCCAAAAGACAAATAAAAGAAGAATAAGACACAACGAGAAAAAACAGCAACAAAGAAAAACACCTCTTGTTTCTATTTCCTGGAGTTCATTTCAGCAAATACTATTCTATATGATCAAATGCCATAACGACAATCCTTTAAAATTGTGTAGTACTTATCAGTATACATTAAAATAAAGGACATTTTAAGTATATTAATTAAACGTTTTTATAGATGTTAATGACTTGAAGAACTTGTAAAGCTTTATTTCCTGAGCCCTAATATTGCTACATAAGAATGTTTTATTTTATATCAGCAATAAATTAGCAAAGATATTGATTAATGCAAACATTGTAGAGACAAACACTTCTGTGCATGTCAAGAAAAATTAAATGAGAAACTAAAGCAGGTATATGCATTGTAAATTTTTCCTAAGAGTAGGTGATAGGTATAATAATGCTCTCTTATTATCTACCTGATTTATCATGAAATTTTTAAATCAAGATGGATTTTTACCATGTCTATCACATTAATATTACAGTATCCATTAATACAACAGAATAATTTGCATACACAATTAAATACGTTTTTAAAATAGTGAGTTTTTTTAAGACAATTTTCATAAAAATGTATACATTTGGATTTCAGCCAGTGCATGCTTTTATCAATATGCCATATCACCCAAATTTGTAGAAATAAGTTATAGAAATATAAAAGCACTGAAGATCTAGTATTTTGCTAACTTAGTTTTTAGATGTATTTTGTATGATATAGGTCATTGAGAATGTAATGTTATCAGTAGCAAATTTTTTACTAGAATCATTACAAAGAACTGGTTTTTTTTTACTATTAAACATATTACTTTTTATATGTAAATTAGTCAAAATATAAAGAACTTTTCCTACCGAGGTGCAGATAACATAGACCATAAATAATTTCTTGAACTTTACACATTTACTCCTTTAAAGCTGTACTTTCCTTCCATAATGAAAAAAATCATTACTAGCTGCCCATCTGAATATCACTCAAGTTTGGCATGTATCTGATGTCTGATATGATCCATATCACATCGTTACCCTCTCTGCTAGAGTAGACAACATCCTAATTATATATTTCTATACACTTGAGAAGACACATACACATTTTCACTTACTGTTTACATATATAATCATATACTGCCAGATCTATTATTGAAGAGAAGCAATTCAGAGGGGAGCAATTCAGAGTAAGACTCAGTCTCAAAACAGCAATAGTAATAACAATAATAATTTGGTATACATTGAAGATTAGAACTGATAACATTATGTTGGTGGAATGGAGGTTTTTCCATTTCTTTAAGTCTGCTTTAATTTCTTTTTCAGATTTTAAAGCTTTCATCATAGAGATCCTTCACATCTTTCATTAATTCCTAAGTGTTTTATTTTCTTTGAGACTATTACAAAATGGAGCTGTTTTCCTGATTTTATACTCACTCTTCTCATTGTTGGCATATAGAAAAGCTACTAATTTTGTGGACTAATTTTATACCCTGCTACTTTGTGAAAGTTTCAGACCAGCTCAAGTAACTTGGGAGAGGAATCTACAGGTTTCTTTACATACTGCATCATGTCATCTGCAAAGAGGATTAGTTTTACTTCCTTCATTATTTAGACCCTTTTTTGTGTTTCTTTTACCTTATTGCTGTTTCTTGAAATTCCATTTCAATATAGGAGTGTCTCATTCCTTATTTTAGAGGAAATGGTTTTAACCTTTCACCATTAAATATAATACTGGCTGTAGGTTTGTTATATATCACCTTTATTATATTGAGAACTGTTCCATGGAATCCTAGCTTCTCCATAACTTTTATGATAAAGGGGTGTTGAATCATTTCCAATGCTTTCTCTAAAAATATTGTGATGATTATATAGCTCTTTTCCTTGCTCCTGTTCATATGAATTACATTAATTGATTTGCATATACTGAACCAGCTTTGCATCCCTGGAATCGTAGTGTATGCTTTTTTAAATTAGTTGTTGAATTTGTTTAGCTAGAATTTTATTGAGAAGTTTTGCAACAATACTCATCAAAGAGATAGGTGTGTAATTCTCTTTCTTTGATAAAGCCATATCTGTTTTGGGGACACGTGTTATGCTGGCATCATAGAATGAGTTTGGTAGTGATCTTCTGCTTTCAACTTCACTGAAGAGTTCGAGAAGTATTCGAGTGAATTCTCCTTTGAAGGCCTTAGAGAAGTTGTCTGTGAATCCATCTGGTCTTGGGCTTTTCTTGTATGGGAGGTCTTTTGCTGCCATTTCTATTTCATTAATTGTAGTGGGTCTATTTAGTTGTTTTAAATCTTCTTGGTTTAGTTTAGGTATATCTATATTCACTAAGAATTCTTCCATTTCTTTCAGATTCTACAATTTATTAGGATAAATATTTGTAAAGTATTCCCTTACAATGTTCTGAATCTTTCTTGATTCTGTCATGGTGTTCCTATTTTCATCTCTAATTTTATTTAGGTGTGTTCTGTTTTGTGGTCAGGTTTGTTAAGGGTCAGTCAATTTTCTTAATTTTTTCAAATAACTGTATCTTTGTTTTGTTGATTCTAGGTTTTATTTAGTCTCTAATTCATTTATTTCTGATTTAATTTTGATTACTTGTTCCTGTTTATTGGTTTGAGGTTTAGCTTATTTCTCTTTTTCAAGGACCTTGAGGTTCATCATTAAAGTGTTGATGTAGGCCCTCAGAGCTATAAATTTTCCTCTGAGTACTCCTTTGTTGTGTCCCAAGAAAGTTGGTATTTTCTGTGTTCATCTTTGTTAAATTCCATAAACATTTGAATTTCCATTGTAATTTCTTCACTGACCCACTGATTGTTCAACAATATTCATGAGTTAGAGAATTCATGTTTTAATGAGTATTCATGAGTTAGAGAAATTTTTGTGATGGCTCTTGGTGTTGAGTTGTAATTTTGTTCTGATGAAGTAGTCTGACAGGATTCAGAAAATGATTTATTTTTTTCTACATTTGCACAGATTCAGTTTGTGACTTAAAATATGATCCAGTGTGGAGAGTATTCCATGAGCTGCTGAGAAGAATGTGTATTCTGTTGCTGCTGGGTGAAATGCTCTCTAGATACCTGTTATGTCTAGTTGGTCAAAGACATTATTTGGGGTTGTAGTTCCACTGTTGAGTTTTTGCTGCGAGAGTGATATGTTGAAATCACCAACACTCAATGTGTTTGGATCTATGAGTGTTTTTAAGTTTAGAAGCATTTGTTTGATGAAATTTGGTGCTACAGTATTCGGTGTATTGATATTTAGATATATTCTTTGCTTGTTTCTGTCTTTTTATGGGAGAACATTATAGTTTTATTCTTTGGTACATATCTCTGTAGAATTATAGCTTACTTGGTGTGACTCTGGATTTGGAGTGCCTGATGGGACTCTAAAATTCTATTTTTTTAAGAAAAAGCTTAGGTTTTCCAAATTTCTCATTGCATCGTCTTCTCTCTCCCACCTGTTCTTCAGTTTTTTAATAGAGGTTAGTATGTCCTTCATGTCATTAGCTTCTGGTTGCCATCACCACTTCAACCTGGACTCCATTACAGTAAGTATGAATCTCTGCCATTCACTAAAATTTTCTAGGGTCACAAGCCTGCTGATAAAATATTTATATCATTCTCGTTCCTGCTGTCAAGTCTAAAATGTAAGAAACACAGGCAGTTTTTCTTCACATTTCTAGGCCAATAGTTTTATATTACACTCCAATTATCTTTAATTTTAAAGTAAATTTTTCCTATAGATAAATGTGCCAACTTTCCCTACATTGAACTTGTAGATTCACACACACATACACACACGGAGAAAGAGAGAGAGGAGAAAAACTAGTTTTCATTGCCTTTCTCCTCTACTTCCTACCCACCAAGATAGCCTAAAGCTTCTCAGGGTATCTTACACATATATGGGACAAAGAATAACTTGGAAAGCTCAATTAATTCACAATCACTCACAGATTTTCTTTATACTTTTAGAAAAAATCATTGTAAGTTAAGTACAAAATATATAATTATCATTCTTTTTAAAAATTTTTGATTGTGAAAATAATGTACAGAGGGGTTACAATTACATGAGCAATGTAATGAGTATATTTCTTATCAAGCATTGTTGCCTCCTCCTTTGTTTCCCCTTTCCATCCCTTCCCATCTCCCACCCACCCCTTGTGCCCTCCCCTCCCCCGCCGCCACCCCCCCAATGCCCCAAAGCTAAAATTGTAAAGTTTGTTTTTCGACATAACTTCTTGTATATCTCATGGTTGCAATGGGTCCAACTGTATCCCTATTTAAACAATTTGCTTTTTTCCCTTCCCATCCACACATTATACCAACATCAAATAGAGTGAAAACAGGGGTAATATCGTGGGGGAGAGACATAAAAAACAACAAAGAAATATCTTATAAATATGTTAGAAACAATAGCAAGAAAGAAAATCCATTTGAGTCCTTATCTTCGGGTTCATTTCGCATAACATCAACTTGTCTGACCGTTTCTGCTTGTCTCAGACATACACCAGCAATTGCAAATAAGGGAAACCATGGGACCTATGTTTCTTTGGGCCTGGCTTACTTCAATTAATATAATTTTTTCCAAGTCTTTCCATTTCCTAACAAATGGGGCACTGTCATTCTTTCTGATGGAGGCATAGAATTCCATTGTGAATATATACCACGTTTGCTTGATCCATTCATTTACTGAGGGGCATCTGGGTTGGCTCCATATCTTGGATATGGTATATAATGCTGCAATAAACATAGTTGTGCTGGTAGCTTTAGTATGGTCTTACTCGTGATCATTCGGATAAATGCCCAAAAGTGGGATTGCTGGGTCATAGGGGAGCTCTATGTGAAGTCTCTTAAGGAACCTCCATACTACTTTCCAAAGTGGTTGAACATGTTAACACTCCTACCAAGAATGCAGTAAGTTCCCTTCTGACCACATCCCCTCCAGCATCTGTTGTTATTAGAGTTCTCGATTATAGCCATTCTAACTGGGGTGAGGTGGTATCTCAATGTTGTTTTGATTTGCATTTCTTTAAGGATCCTTTCCTTGGTCTGAATTTTTCCTGTGCAGATTATAATGTGACGGTGGCAAGTCCTGTTCTGGTCTATTTTGGGTTCTAAAAGCTTCATGTATATGAATAGGCTTATCTCTTTGCATGTTTGGGAAGTTCTCTGCTAGGACCCTTTTAAACAAATTTCCTAGACCATTAACTTCTGTCTCTAGGTGCACCTCTACACACATTATCCTCAGATTAGGCCTTCTGATGATATCTTCCAAATGTTGAACAGATCTATCATATTTCTTGGATTTGTCTTGGATAGTTACATGTTCGTTTTCCATAATATCTAGGCTGTCTTCAATCCCCAAGATTCAATCTTCTGCATGGTCTAACCTACTGTGAAGACTCTACTTTGTTTTTTTAAAATTTCTTTTCCTTCTAATTGGTAAGCTTTGATGGCTTCAAATTCTTTGTTGGAGCTTTGTTTTAGATCTTGTATGAACTTCTTTACTTCCTTAATTTGGTGTTCAGTGTTCATTCTCAAATCACTTGATGGTTATGGTTTCCTTGGACTCCTATTCCTTCTGTTGGGCTCCATTCAGTGTTCCCTTTGTGGTGTCCCTGAATTCATTCAGCTGTCTGTTTATGGATTCCATGAGTGCCTCTATTGATCTTTGTCTATTCTCATTCCGCTCTTGCAATTCCTGTATTACTCTTTGTTTAGCTTCTTCACGTTCACGTAAATCCTGTAATTTTCTTTGACTGTTCTCATCCTCCTCAAGCAATTCCTGTGTTCCTCTTTGACTGTTCTCATCCTGCTCAAGCCATTCCTTACTTTCTCTTTGTTCTCAACCTGCTAATGCAACTCCTGCATTAATCTTTGAGTAGCTTCCTCACGCTCATGAGATTCCTGTATTAATCTTTGGTTTGCCTCCTCTCACTCCCTATCATGCTCATACTGAGTCGTTTGCAAGTTTTCAGTCTTTTTATTCACTATGTTTAGCAGTAGTGTTTGCAGACCTTTTTGGGAACTCTCCTCTGGATTATTCATTAACTGTCTGTCATCTGATTATCCTGAGTGGGAGTTGAGATACCCAGAGTTGCCATTTTTCTTGTGTGTTTCTGGCTTGTTCTGTCCATTTGGCATGAAAGTAACACCAATTTTGTGCTAGAACACTATTTTCAGGCAAGCATCAAGCAGAGTCCTGTAGTTGCACAGTCAAAATGGCGGCAGATACAATCTAGTTCAATAGATACAATCTATTTAACAACAAACAACTATGGATTAATGGGTTAAGAACAGCAAAGTAGGATTTGGAAAATCAGAAATTATTAGGCTTAGGGAGAAATGTGGGGAAAATAGGATTAGAGAGATGTGGAGAGGTAAAAAGAGAGTGAATTTAACCAAATGCTAATCTCAGACAGGGAAATGGATTGGAAAGAATGATAGGAGCGAGATTTTTTAAAAATGAAAAGAGAAAATTTAAATTTAAAAAGTGAAACACTTGAGGAACAGAAAAACCTACCAGCCGGGAGTCTCCACGAGGATCACACCCTCACCCCTCACTCTCCACCGGAACGGAGAGCCTCCATCCTGCCAAAGCCGCCTGGCACCAGCAGCGCGACAAAGGGACCTGTCGGCAGACCACCCGCCCAATCGCGATCGCAACGACCCGGCGGGAGCCACCCAACCAAGCCCGCAACCACCCCAACTGAACTCGGATTGCAAAAACAACTGACGACCTACACCACACAGAAACAACCAGCTCCAGGGTGAGTACCCCACAGGGGACAGCGTATCCCTCAAGGGAGACCAGAGCTAGAGGGAATCCCCAGACCCTGACCTAGACTCCCTACCCCAACACCCAGACCACAGGACCCACTAAAACTGGGAACTATTCGAGAGCTCCACCAGCCCGTGGAGCACACTCTGCTGGCCAGGCCAGAGCAAGAGTGCCCCTGGAAGGGAGCTTAAATGCCCAAGCCAGGAACAGCGCCCCTGGGTCAAGACTACCAACAGTAGAAGAAATTTGAACTGTGTCCTCCAGGCTGCATAACCTAGGTGGTATACACATCAGCACAGGCCTAACGAGCGCGGTCCAGGCTGGGGCCGGAACCAGGCCTGGGGATCCGGCGCCTGAACAACACAACCAACTCTTCCCAACTGAAGTCAAAAGCTGAGCAAACGCCTCAACAGAGGGGAGAAAACCAGGAAGCAACACTCCCCGGGAAGCACGCCTGTGACAACAAAAGACCTGGACGCTCAGGACAAGAGAAGCCCAAACCCCACCAAAACCCCACCCATATACCCTAGGCTGGGAATTGGGCAACACAGGCTGCCAGCACCTGATAGTAAGCAGGAGCTCAGGCTGATAAGGCGGCTCAACAATAGAGTCTTGGATGTATGAGGCCCTGGATCTGATTCCTCAGCATCACAAAAGCAAAAAGGGTCAGAAGTGGTGCTGTAGCTCAAATGGTAGGGTGCCAGCCTTGAGCTGAAGAGCTGAGGGACAGCACCCAAACCAAGAGTTCAAGGCCACAACCAGCCCAAAACAAACAAACAAAAACACATCAGGAGCCCATAGCAGACTCCAGTATTTGGGAGAGTGCATCCAGAGCATCTGATCTTCCCAAGAGCACCCGTAGGAGCAAACACAAGCAGTCTAGGCTGCTCAATCCTTCCAAAGGCGGGAATTGCCAGCAATCTACAGCAGAGAGCTGAAAATCCTAAGTAAGTCAGAATAGCAGCTGGAAATAGGCTCCCAACAGAACCCAGATCAGGCACAGACTCTCTCTACCAATACAGAATCAGCAACCAAGCAAAGACAGACACACCAAAACAAAATTGAAGAGCAGTCTACTGAACCCCCATGTGAAAATCACAGAGAAAAATCACAAGGTTTACCACCACCCAGGACAGCAAGCTCACCTCAAAAGCCAGCAGCCACGCAGGGGAGAGCCCCAGTGGGAGCAAAGCAGGAATGGAAGACAAAAGCTACATCCAAGGGTTGCTGGAGGCAATGACTCAAGAAATAAAGCGAGAAATTGATCAGAAATTGAAAGAGCACAAGGATGAACTATCAAAAGAGATACAGGATATCAAACAAAAGTTGGATGCAAAAATAGAAGCTGCACAAGCCTCAGTAAGAAGTGAGATAAACGCCAAATTAGAGGTAATGCATACCTCATTGAGAGGTGAGATCAGTACTCTGAGAACCAACATTGAATCCATAAAGGGATCCATTTCCTCCATGCAAACCACAATAGAAGCCACCGTCAACAGAGTGAATGAAATGGAAGGTAGAGTGTCAGATACAGAAGACAGAATACACCAACTGGACCAAAAAGTGACAGATATGGAAAAATCACTCAAATTAAACCAAAGGGAAATTCAAGAGCAAGCAGATAATGCCAAGAAATTTAACCTTCGCATAATCGGAGTGGACGAAGGTGAGGAATTCCAGAGCAAGGGAATGCAACACGTATTTAACAAGATAATCAATGAAAATTTTCCCCACCTCAAAAACGACCATCTTAACTACATCACAGAAGCTTATAGAACCCCCACCAAGCAAGATCCCAGGAGAAACACTTCTAGACACATTATAGGAAAAATGAGAGATCTGAATAATAAGGAAACAATCCTGCATGCAGCAAAAATGAAGAAGGAGCTATACTACAATGGGAAAAAAATTAGAATCACTGCAGATCTCTCCACACAAACAATGAATGCAAGAAAAGCCTGGGAAAGCACCATACGAGCCCTGAAAGCCAATAACTGCCAACCCAGACTGATATACCCTGCAAAGCTAGCATTCACATTCGATGGAGAACTGAAAACTTTTAATAGCAAAGAAAACCTAAATGAATACATAAACATTAAGCCAGCATTACAAAGAATTCTAAGAGGGGGGACACAACCTGAAGAAAGCAACCAGGAACTGGGACTTGCCCCAAACAGGCGTTACTCAAAGTCTAACTGAGCAAGCACAGGAGGAAAGGAAAGAAGAAAAACTTAGGAAAATGGAATGGCAGGGACAACAATGCATCTCTCTATACTTTCTCTTAATATAAATGGGCTGAATTCGCCAATTAAAAGAAAACGAACTGAGGACTGGATCAGAAAACAAGACCCATTCATCTGTTGCCTTCAGGAGACCAACCTCTCAGCCAAACATACAAACAAACTGAGAGTGAAGGGGTGGAAAAGGATCTACCAATCAAATGCCCCCAGTAAGAAAGCAGGTGTAGCTATCCTGATATCTGACAAAATAAACTTTTCATTAAAATCAGTACAGAAAGACAAGGACGGACACTACATATTAATAAAGGGAACAATCCAAGAGGAGGATATAACCATCATCAACTTATATGCCCCAAATATTGGTGCACCCAGATATGTCAAACAAATGCTCTCAAACTTACAGAATAAAATAGATCCCAATATGATAATACTAGGAGACTTTAACACCCCACTCTCACCAAAGGACAGGTCTACCAACCAGAGGATTGGCAAAGAAGCTACCGAATTAAGTGAGGCCACACTTCAAGTGGAATTAACTGACATCTACCAAGTATTTCACCCTAAAACAACACAGTACACATTCTTCTCAGCAGCTCATGGAACTTTCTCCAAAATAGACCATATCATAGTTCATGCAAGGAACTTAAGCAAATACAAAGGGATCGACATAATCCTCTGTATCCTATCTGACCACAGTGGAATCAAGCTAGCTCTCAATAAAAAAGCATACCGCAGAAATTTCTCTAATACATGGAAATTGAACAGCACACTCCTTAACAATGCCTGGGTAACAGAAGAGATCAGAGAAGAAATAAAGCATTTCCTACAACTCAATGAAAATGAAAACACCTCACAAAGAAATTTGTGGGACACAGCAAAAGCAGTTCTGAGGGGCAAATTTATTGCCCTCAGTGCCCACATCAAGAGAATGGAGACAGACCAAGTAAATAATCTCATGTTGCAATTAAAACAGCTAGAAAAACAAGAAAAAATGGGACCTAAAGCTACTAGACGAAGCCAGATAACCAAATTAAGAGCAGAGATTAACCAATTAGAAAATCAGAAAACCATAACCAAAATAAACCAAACAAAAAGCTGGTTCTTTGAAAAAATAAACAAAATTGATGGCCCGTTGGCAAGATTAATTAAAAAAAGAAGAGAGGAAACCCATATTAATAGGATTAGGGATGCCACAGGAAACATCACAACACGTACCCAAGATATCCAAACAATTCTAACAGACTACTTTCAAAAGCTATACTCTCTAAAGGAAGAAAATCTGGCAGAAATAGATGCATTGTTAGAGAAATACAAGTTGCACAAACTGAGCAAAAAAGGAGAATTACAGGCCAATTTCCTTGATGAACACAGATGCAAAGATCCTTAACAAGATTCTAGCTAACAGAATCCAGAAACACATAAAAAAAATAATACACTATGATCAGGTAGGCTTCATCCCAGAGACACAGGGATGGTTTAACATACGTAAGTCAATAAATGTAATCCAACATATCAACAGAGCCAAGGTCAAGAATCACATGATTATTTCCACAGATGCAGAAAAGGCCTTTGATAAAATTCAACATTCATTCATGCTAAAAGCTCTGGAGAAAATAGGAATAGAAGGAACATTTCTAAAAACAATAAAAGCCATTAATGACAGACCAATAGCCAATATTATACTTAATGGGGAAAAGCTACAACCAATCCTCCTAAAATCAGGAACAAGGCAAGGATGCCCACTGTCTCCACTCCTCTTCAATATAGTCCTAGAACCCTTAGCCAGGGCAATAAGGCAAGAAAAAGACATTAAAGGGATCCGCATAGGGAAAGAAGAAGTTAAACTATCCCTTTTTGCAGACGACATGATACTATACCTCCACGATCCCAAAAACTCCATCCCCAAACTTTTAGAAATCATAAGTCACTTCGGCAAAATAGCAGGATACAAAATAAACCCACAAAAATTAGTTGCCTTCCTATACACTGGTAATGTACAGGAAGAGAGGGAAATAAAGGGAGCAACCCCATTCACAATAACCTCCCAAAAAATAAAATAGTTAGCAATTAACCTAACCAAAGATGTAAAAGAACTATTTAATGAGAACTATAAAAAGTTAAAGAAAGAACTTGCAGAAGACACTAGGAAATGGAAAGACCTCCCATGCTCCTGGATAGGCCGACTTAATATAGTAAAGATGGTAATACTTCCAAAACTAATATACAAATTCAATGCAATTCCTATTAAAATCCCAATGACGTACATCACTGAAATACAGAAAACAGTCCAAAAATTTATATGGAACAACAAAAGACCTAGAATAGCCAAAACAATTCTAGGGGATAAAGACAATATGGGAGGGCTATCCATGCCGAACTTCAAACTCTACTACAGAGTTATAATAACAAAGACAGCATGGTACTGGCACAAAAACAGACCCGAAGACCAATGGAACAGAATAGAAGATACAGAAATAAATCCACAGGCCTACAGCCAGCTGATATTCGACAAAGGACCCAAAGACACACAATGGAAGAAACACAGCCTCTTCAACCGCTGGTGCTGGGAAAACTGGGCAGCCACATGCAGAAAACTGAAAGTGGACCCCAGCCTATCACCATGCACCAACATCAACTCAAAATGGATTAAAGACCTTAACATTAAATCTGAATCTCTGAAACTACTGCAGGACAGAGTAGGAGAGACACTTGAACTAATAGGCACAGGAAGGAACTTCCTGAACAGAGTCCCAGGGTCACAACAAGTTGGAGAGAGACTCGACAAATGGGACTACCTTAGAATAAAAAGTTTCTGCACAGCTAAATCTATCGCAACTAAGCTAGAAAGACAACCAACTAATTGGGAAAAAATATTTACCAGCAATATATCAGACAAGGGATTAACATCCTGTATATACAGGGAACTCAAGAAACTAATCCCTCCCAAACCTAACAAACCAATTACTAAATGGGCAAGGGAACTAAAGAGGGACTTCTCAAATGAAGAAATAAAAATGGCAAAGAAACACATGAGGAAATGTTCATCATCCCTGGTGGTGAAGGAAATGCAAATAAAGACAACCCTGAGATACCACCTTACCCCAGTCAGAATGTCCCACATCCACAAATCAGCCAAGGACAAATGCTGGAGGGGATGTGGAGAAAGAGGAACCCTATTACACTGCTGGTGGGAATGTACACTTATACAACCACTTTGGAAAGCAGTCTGGAGGGTCCTTAGAAAGCTAAAGATTGACCTCCCTTACGACCCAGTCATACCACTTCTAGGCATCTACCCTGAACAACAGGAACCAATATACAAGGACACGTGCACCTCCATGTTTATTGCAGCACTGTTCGCAATATCTAGGATATGGAAACAACCTAGATGCCCCACCACAGATGAATGGATCCAAAAATTGTGGTATCTATACACAATGGAATATTATGCAGCCATTAGAAATGACAAAATAATGGCATTTGCAGGGAAATGGATGGAGCTAGAAGGAATCATGTTGAGCGAGGTAAGCCAAGAACGAAGAGACAAACGGTACATTGTCTCCCTGATAAGTGCATGCTAAATCCAAAATGTTAGGTGATACGACAAAGCTAACAGGACTTAAGAAACAAAGAACTCCCACTCATCTGGTTGAACCACTACTAATATCTCCATGCTGCTGATCACATATATGGTATATAACATGTGAACACTGTTATATATTACAGACTGTGATAGACAATTTGCTCCAGGAAAGTTAGAATGAACTTGTGACTTTGAAATTATGTAATCACTTAATCACAATCAAAAAAAAAAAAAAAAAAGAACCTCGGGGAAGGGAGGGAGGGAGGGGATGGTAGGGGGAAAACAATGGAGGGGGTAACAATGTTCAAGAGGAAGTGTACTCATTACCTCACTCATGTAAATGTAACCCTCTGTATAGTATCTTTACAATAAAAAAAAAAGTGAAACACTTAAAAATTACTTAAGTATAGTGAAATGACTTTGAGAGAAAAAAAGGATAGGATGAGAGGAAGGGAGGGATAGAATGAAACATGAAAAATTAAAATTAAAATTCTTAAAATTAGTTACTTGGTAATTATATAGGTATAAAGAGATATTATTACTATTAAAGAAGTTAAGGCTAAGAGGTTGTGAATTGAGTAATAAATTTCTGGATTAAGTATGTACACAATGGGGAATAAGGTATAATAATCGATGATGGGTATATATCTGGGGATGAGCAGAACAGCAATTAAGTCATGCAAAAAATTATGAGAGAAAAAAGATTAATAGAAGCTAATGTTTTTAAAAAATAAAATTAAAAAAGGTAGAAAAAAGAATGTTTTGATTTTTTTTGTGGGGGTGGGATGGGAAGATCCTGTATCTCCCCCGTTTCAGTAACCAGTCTCTTGGTGGAGTCTCTGGTCTGCTTGTGGTGTTAGGTTTCCCTGTGTCTTGATTGCTTTCTTGTGTCAGTTTGTTTGAGCAGGCAGAAAAATTCTCTGTGTAACGCAGAATTTTGTGATCTTCCTCCCAGGCTAGTTCAGTGGGAGGGAGATCTGCTTTGAGTATCACAAAAGAGGGAGATGGCTCTTTCCTCTAGTTTGGATTTGCTGTGTTGAGGCTAGGTTCTGGGTAGGGTTGAGGCTTTTCAGCAAACAGTAGTTTTTCCCTGAGGGGCTAGCTCCTGAGACACTCACAGAGCCCAGCCTGGAGCCATTATCAGGGTTTATGTTTACTGAATTTCTATTGATTGTCTAGCCTGCTGTAGGGAGAGGCAGCCTCTGGCTAGGTTTACTCAGTGAAGAAAGTTACTCTTACTGGTATGGAGTTTTCTCTGCCTGGGCAGGGTGACTTTCCCCTGTGTGGAGCTAAGCTTGGCAGGTCAGGTCAGGTTCCTGTGACCTGCTAAATGACTCTTTAGTTTTCTTCCAAGGCCTGAGTTGGAGCTAGCTGCTCAGCTGGGCATTTGTCAGTATGATAAATGGAGATCTATGGTGGTGAGGGAGGGGCAGCCTTCCTTCCTCTGTTCCCTGAGAAGGAGTGAGGGTGTTAGGGTTCTATTCATGCCAGAGTCTTGGTTCCTGGGCTGTCTCTGGTCTGCCATCTGCAGGATGAAGATATCTGGTCCTTGTCAGTTCTTGCTGGTGTTGAGTAGAATCTACTCACTCACCACATCTTGCACCTTTGTCCCATACTCTCTCTGTTGTAGATATGGCAGCTATGGCCGCTGCTGCTGCCACCACAGCCAGGGCTATTGGCCTGTGCTCAGCTCTGTCTCCTTGCCTGGAATTTCCCTCTCTGACCAAACTCTGTACTGTGGTGGCACACTTGGTGTAATTCTCTAGCCTAGGTCTGTTCCCTGGAACACTAAAACTTCTTTCTATGAGAGAGCTTTTTTAGCCTCCAGCTTCTCCTCCACCATCTTCCTCCAAAAACCTATGATTATCATTCTTAACATGTGTTCCATTTAACACAAAATATCAGTCTTTCTTATAAAATGCTTTCCTCCAATGAATATCTATATGGGAAAGAGCATTAAAAATGGAAAGAAAAAAGGAAGAATGAAAACAAAGAGGCTATTCAATTACAGAAAGAAAAAACTTGGGTATGGTAAAATATCTTCTATATAGAAGGTATTCAGTAACAGATTTTATTGATGAGGATGTGATAGGGTTTTCTTGCTTTCTAGGCCGGTACTCTATTTCTAATACAACCACGTGCATATTCCATTATGTTTTACTTTTTTCTCCAGGGTTTTATTCTCATTTCCAGGACTGATCTCAAAACTCAAGATTCTCCTAACTCATCAGGGCACTGGTTTCTCACAACCCTAATCCTAGCTGCTTAGGCCACTGAGATCTGAGGATCACAGTTTTAAGCCAGGCCTGACAGAAAAGTATGTGAAACACTTATCTCCTGATTAAAAAAAAAAAAAAAGGATGGAAGTGGCACTGTGGCTCAAGTTCTAGATTACTAGCCTTGAGCAAAAGAAGTTCAAGGACAGTGTCTAGGCCCTGAGGTTAAGCCCTAGGCCTGGAAAAAAAAAAAGACTCTACTAATTGTACCTCACATATAGGTGAGATAAAGGCTTATAACAACATACTCAGCTTTAAATTTGATTGTCTTACTAATTTTTTCCCAGGTTAGCCTTGAACTATGATCATCACCTGTCTGTTTTCCACATATCAGGGATTATAGATATGTGTCGCTATGTTCAATCAATAAGAGATTTGAAACCTTGAATATATCAAATTAAAATTATATTAAATTAAAATTAACCTACAGTTTAGTAGCAATGCATCTAAGTTTCCCACAGATCACTTAACTCTATTTTTTTGTCTTTTCTTTTTCTTTCTTTTTTTTGTACTGGATGTGGCACTTGATAGGTGAGCAATTTTCCACTGAGCTACATCCCAGCCACAGATTATTTAAAGTAATATTGCAATCATGGAATTATTTTTTCCACCTTGGGGTATGATTGTGGCTCTTATACTACAAAGCATTGGAGATAAGAAAAAAAGTTAAATGCAAATAGTAAAGGGAAGAAAAAAAATCTCCATGTAATTTCAACCTCCAAAGAAACTAAAAACATTTGAAGATACTTAGTTTCAAGATTACTTTTATGCATTTTTACTTTAAGGATCTTTTTCCTTTTTAAAAAATTCACTTTATTGGCCAGGCGCTGGTGGTTCATGCCTGTAATCCTAGCTACTCAGGAGGCTAGGATCTAAGAATCACAGTTGAAAGCCAGCCCCGGCAGGAAAGTCCATGAGACTCTTATCTCCAATCAACCACCAGAAAACCCACTGTGGTTCAAGTTGTACAGCACTCACCTTGATCTGAAGAGCTCAGGGATAGCACCCAGCCACAGAGTTCAAACCCCACAACTGACCAAAAAAAACCCCAAAACACTACAAAACAAAACTCACTTTATTACTTTAGTTAAAATAGTACACTTAAATGGTTTTGACATGTACACACATATACACACATACAGAAAGGAAATTTTACACATCCATTAGAAATAATGATAAGCCAGGAAAATAGACAAAGGACGCATTTTTCTCATATGTGAAACCTAGAATTAATTTACAAATATGTAAGTAAACATTTCAGGATAGTGTTCAAGTGTACATAAATGCATTAAGCAAAATATGGCAGATTTAGGGAAGGCCTAGAATAGAAACTTTCTTTGGAAAGTCTAACTCACAATCCAACAATATAAACTCGAAAAAACCTGTATTGGAATAAGTGGCATCAAGGTTATGTGTTTGAACAAATGAAGAGATGAAGGAGGGAGAATGTAATCACAAAATGCGATCCATACCCTACACGATTAAGAAAATTGAAGGAAGGAGTGGAGTTGGGAGGGTTGGGGAAGTATGATAAAAGGGATGGAATTGATCAAGATGCATTATGTTCATAAGCTAATTTGTTGAATGGCAACTACCTTATACAACTACTTTTCACTCCCATGTTGTTGATTCACTTGTGTTCTGTGAACCTAGAAAAAAGAATTATTGTCCTCTGTAACTAAATTTCCCTTAATTTTAGAATACAATTTCTAAATATAAAGAAATATAAATATTTATTATTTAATAAAGCAAATCTCACTGGGTTAAAATTCAGAAATTTTATTTCTCACATAAGCATTCTGAGGATAAGTTGTCCAGAGCTTACATTGGCTGAATGATATTTAGGGAGTCGAGTTCCTTGTATCTTCTTATTCACCCATTATCAACACGGCTGCCTTGACTATTGTTACTAATTCAGTATTAACTAAACAAGGAGAGAAGGCATTAAGGGGCTTACCATTCTTCTTAATAGCATTACCGAAAAATTTTTCTCTTTACTTTTGTGCAACTCTCATTATTAGAACTCTGTTCCAAGGCACACTATATGAAAACACCTGCTGATAAGTGGAATTCTGTGCTAGTTTAGCTAACATTTCAAACATGTATTTTTAAATAAATGGAGACTAGTTTTATCTCTAAGCTCTGATCAAAGGATTTCTCTGGAATTCTGTATGTTGTATTTGATATAAGTATCATTGGTTCATACAGATGGTTTTCTCGGTCCATAAACATACTCTATAACAATAATTTCTTTCACCTTGAAGGATTAAACTGGGAAATTCATGCTTATTCGTCATAAGAGATGTGAGAGTATTGAAAACACTTTGGATTGTGCAGTCAAAGATCTGAGACGTAGAACCTTGGGGAAGTCATTAAATCTTTCTACTTTCTGTGTCATCCGTACAGAATTACAGTGAACGTTGAAAGAGGTAATGTGTGTAAAAGGCTTTGTCATTTAGAAAACCATTAAAATGCTTTTGACTGTTCTATTTTTAGTAGTATTTTATAATTGCCGCTCTATAACATTGTCATCCAGATGTGATGTCTTTCTAATTTGTCCTACTCATCAGTGATTTACTTCTCTAAAGCTTGAACACTCAGCCCTTACCTCCTTATTATTGGTACAGTTGCATTTTTGCCAGTCCTGGGACTTGAACTTAGGCCCAGAGCACTGTCCCTGAGCTTATTTACCCAAGGCTAGTGCTCTACCATATAGCAATAGTTATATGGTAGTTAATCAGAGATATGAGCTTCACCAACTTTGCTTCTGAGTTTCTTTTGAACTGTGATTCTCAGAACCCTGCCTCTTGAGCAGCTAAGGTTATGGACACCTAGCTAAGCTACATTTTAAATTTTGTGGACCAAAAACAATTAAAATGCTAAATACAAAGGATTTTTATGGAGTTAGGTTTTTTATTTGCCTTCAAGTGATAGAATGGCATGTTTTTCACTTGATACTTAGCACTCTGTACCCTGTATGAACCCTACTTTGAGCCTACCTAATTAGGGCTCAAGTCTGTAATATTTATTATAACTCTTGATGCTTTTCAATCTCTACTTTCCAGTCCTGGGTCATTTTGTATTCATTTCATCTGTTTAACATAACTAATTTTGGCCATAAACAATTGCTTTTCAAATTATAGCAATTTCAGTGGTAACTATAACAACATGTATTCCTAGTTCTCAATCAGAGAAGAGAAACTTTAGTTCATAGAATTTTACTTTGGAAATCAGAAAAATAGATTCTTATATAAGCTAGTCCTATAGCAACAGTCATGATATATGGTATTTAATGTTGCATATTTTCAGGAAATAATGTATGCTATGAATAATTATTAAATAGATAATCATGGATTTAAAATGTTACCTTATAATTTTGCACATTTTATTGAAATCAGGATTACAGTACTAAATGTATGACATGTTCTAAAGGTTTGTTTGCTATATAGGTTAAGGATTTAGAATATACTAGAAATATTTCTTTTTCCAGTAAATGAGAAATACAAGTGCGAGAGAAGTAACATCTAATGAAAGTTTACTCTTCATCATTTATTAAACTACTTCCTTTAAATGAATTTAATTAAAACTTACTGGCAATTCTTAAGCTAGGTGTTATTAACTCTCTCTTTCCTTCATAAAGAAAATGAATTTAGATTAAGCATATTGATTAAGTTTCAAAGTTGGCAGGATCAATGTTTCAAATATTTGATCTTGTGCAAGATGCTACTTTCTTGAAACATGAAGGTAAGACATATTGTTTTAAAACTTGTTAAGGTAATATTTGCAACATATTTTCTGTTTTTTTGCAGAAAAACCATGAAGTTTGGATAATGTCAAACTTTGAAGTACAGAATTGTCACTATATACTGCTGTCTAAGCTTGATATAAAAGTTTTCAGAGTCAATTAAGTTTTGACGAATTGTAGACTAAACATTAGATATATGTTTCCATGTATATCCATAGATTATAAATGGATCTTTCAAAAATAATCTGTTGGTGACTATGTAACAGATTTGCCCAGCTATAGTCTTAGAACTAGCTGTAGAACCTGAGAAAAATAAAGTGTATCTATGTCTGTTTTGTTAAATGATGAGGATTAAACCCAAGACATCATCCAAGTAGTGCATGACATGTAAACTGTAGAATTTTATGCATTATGTTCCAGTAGGGAATGCCATTGAGTAGTCTAATCTTTTGTTATCCCAGATCTAGTATGAAAAAATATATTAACTTATTTCACATATGCACTTAGGCCATTATTATTTGGACATATATTTGCTCATAGATTTATTTTGACAATTATTCAAGAATGTAAATTGTATTAATCAGTTTAAGTTCTAAAATTTGTTATAATTTTCATCTCTAAATTCAATAACTATTTTCTAGATTTTAAAATCAAACTTCTCTAACATTTACAAAGAGCAAATAAGAATAAAAACAAATTTAGATGTGGAAGACAGTGTGAATTCAGAACAGTTAGAGGCTAGGGCATCTGGCCGTTTTACTCCTAGGATAAATGTCAACTACACTCTCTCTTAAGAACATAGGACCTATAAAGTTTATATGATAAAGCTTTGATCATGTAAGTTTACATGTCATAATATTTGAAACCTAAAAGTAAAAAAAAAAAGAAATTTCCGTTTCCATACTTGCAAAGTTGTAATCAAGTGCTCATTGTTTGGTCGAACTATACTATTGGTTTGTTAGAATTGGCTTTAAATCATACTTCCACTCTGGATGAATTGCACATTTGGTTCACAATGAGTATTGGTTGGACTAAAGACCGAATGAACAGAGATATAAAATACAATACTCAAACCTGACAAATGGGGCAATGTAAGAAACATAGGTCCCATGGTTTCCCTTATTTGCAATAACTAGTATATGTCTGAGACAAGCAGAAATGGTCAGATAAGTTGATGTTAAATGAACCCCAAGTTAAGGACTCAAATGTTTTTTTCTTTCTTGCTATTGTGTCTAACATATTTATAAGATATTTCTTTGTTGCTTTGTATGTCCCTCCCCCACAGTATAACCCCTGTTTTCACTGTGTTTGATGTTGGTATAATTTGTGGAGGGGAAGGGGAAAAACAAATTGTTTAAATACGGATACAGGTGGACCCATTCCAGCAATGAGATGTACAAGATGTTATGTCAAAAATGAACTTCACAACTTTGGCGGGGCGGAGGGAAGGGGAAGGCAGTTTGTGAAGGGGAGATAGGAAGGGTTGGTAAGGGGAAACAAAGGAAGATGCAACAATGCTTGATAAGAAATGCACTCATTACTTTGCCCATGTGGTTGTAACTCCGCTGTATGGTATTTTCACAAAAAAAAAAAAAAAAAACAAAAAAAAAAACTATTCAAACCTGTACCCATTCCTAGAGTTCGAAACAGCATTCATGGTTGCTGGGTTAATTCGGTGTAATTAGGGTGTTAACAAACTTCAATTGTCTTTCAGTGCAAAAATAAAAATGATGATGTGTAATCTGAGTCTGGTAATGTCTACAAGCATATTGAACTCTAACAGGATTTTTCTACTTGCTTATCCTATAAGAACACGTTGAGAAGTTTGTAAAAAGAAATTGGAGCCCTCTCTGTCTTCTCTGTCCTAGGAGCAGCTCTCCTGCCAAACTCCTCACCCCTGAAATGTATGCCTACTGCAAGTTTATCTCTACTCCCTCGGTGGTCAGGAGCACTGAGACGACCAGTCCGCAGTGGTAATGAACCGACCACAGGCGCTGACAGATGACAGCCACAGCAGCTTAGCAGGCCTGCATCCCCTGACCTCACTTGTTCCCAGCTGCAACTTCCAAAGCAGCACCATTTCAAGGGACATAGAAACAGCAACCAAGTTCATTGGGGCTGGAGCTGCCACAGTCTGGGTGGTTGGCTCTGGGGCTGGGATTGGCACAGTGTTTGGGAGCATCATCTTGACTTATGCCACAAACCCTTCTCTGAAGCAGCAGCTGTTCTCCTATGCCACTGGGGTTTTGCTCTTTTGGAGGCCATGGGGCTCTTTTGCCTGATGGTGGCCTTTCTCATCCTCTTCGCCATGTGAAGAAGCAATCTCCAGCTCCATACTTTTTTCTCCCATGTCTTGTTTACCCTATATGTTCCTTTTCCTGTACCTCCACAGGAAGTAGGGGAAAGTGGTTGTCTCAGAGTTTGACAGAGGGAAGACAAAATAAATATTGTATTAATAAGAAAAAAAGAAATTTGATGCTCTAATCACTGCTGATCCTTGCCCACGGTAACAAAATGCCCTTCTCCCACTATTCTACGTAGGCATAAGAGAGGACTAGATTTAAAGTGTCCAGTACTCCAATATGCAAAGGTTACTTAAAACATTATTCAATCTAAAACATCAATGTTAGAGTTGTATATGGAATCAATTACTTTGTAATTTAGGGTTGAGAACTTTTCATAGTAACACCAAGTACTGCCTTCTGTGTGACTATTAAAATAATGTAGGTTGTCTTTTTTTGGTTACAAATGATAAGAAATCAGGTGATTAGAGAAGGTGGAATTGAAGGTGCTATTCCACAAAGCGTATCAAGAATTAATTCTATGACCCAAATGCAATGAACTCATAAATAGCTAGCAAGATTCATACTGAGTGTGGTAGCTAGTTCTGCCTGATTTATTTTTGCAACTTTTGTCTTTTTAAAATTTGATTTTATTAGCATTTATAAATTTCAATAAGGTGTTTCATTGTACAACATGCATACAATATATGCTCATTGAATTTATCCTATGTTATTTTTTCTTTTCCTCTTCCCTAAATTTGAAAAGTTTGTACTGGAATTCTTTGTTTCCTTTTCAAATATGTGTGTTATGTGTGTGTGTGGGGTGTGTGTACACGTACCTATACCTCTTCTCACATTCTCCTTTTCCCTTCTCTGATTTCCCCCGCCTACAGTTTTCCTTTATAATAATGTCATATTATATGTATCTTTACTTCTAGACCCTGAATATGATAGAATAAATATGATATCTGTCTTTCTGAGCTTGGCTTCTCTTGCTACACATGATGTGCTCTAGTTCTACCTAGTTTCCTAAAAATGACACAATTTCATTCTTTATTGATGAGGAGTACTGAAGTTTTAATAAACATACAACATAAATATTTAAATCCTTCTAAAGATTCAACAGTAATGCTAATGTATATGAACTTGGAGTCTGAGGTTACTTGATATGTGCTGTTGATTTCACTTCCCTGCAATCTTTTTTTTTTCCTTTTCCTTTTTACCCCTGGTAACAGTGCTTGACCTCAAAGCCTGGAACTTTTGCTTGGCTTTTTCACTCATAGCTGGCACTCTACCATTGAACCATCCTTCTAGTCCAGCATGTTGCTTGTTATTTTGTAAATAGAATCTTAAAGATTTTTTTTTATCTTGGGTATCTTTGAGCTATGATCCTCCAGTCCCCTGTATAGTTAGGATTGCAGGGATGATATACTGATACCAAGCTTCCCTGCTATTTTAACCCATTAAAGTGAATTCCTCATTCTCTCTGAACTGCAGAATTGCATTCATTTGAAACTTAAATCAACTCCATTTTTATCATTGCAATTGTTATTAGTATTAATTATTATACACATCAGGTGAAGAACATAGGCATAGAGCATTTAACCAGTGGTTTATTTAAATTGTGGTAAAGCTAAACTTTCTTCCTAATAACACTGATATTACTTTTTAAATGTCAAAAAATACTTGTATATGTGACATAAGATAAAGATATGATATTCTCACCTACAGATGGAGTGAGTCAAAATGAAGGTGTAAATTTACTCTGGAACCTTTAATAAAAAGCTTTACTCCCCTTCTTTGTGGGTGGCAAGCTAGTCTGACAAATTTTATTCCAGTATTCAGTGTAGATTGTGATATTAAATAAAAAAGTCATGATGACATTTTTAAGTTCACCAGCAGTCAAATTTCACAGGTATAATGTAAGAATTGCAAAAGATAAAAAGTGTAAAGAGCCTAAGTATGCACATCGTTTCTAATAAATGACAACCTACTGTCTCTTGTTATCCTTTTTTTAAGATATTTAAATTCAAGTTTTTATTATAATATCATAGACAGGGTAGACCTTTATGTGAAGTAGTCCATGATGTTTTGTTTTGTGCTCATTTTTAGATAGTAAACTTGAGGATACCATAAAGAGTAAAATTACATAGAAATGGCTTCAGTTATCTTCATTTTTTTGTTGTCTTGATTGTTCTCAAAACAATCAAGAAATTTGATCATTGCAAGTCAGCTTGTTATGGAAAGACAGATGGCTGACCACCTAGTAACTTTAGTTTTCCTCTGGCTATAGCTAGCCAAAAGGACAGAACTAGGAATCAATGATTGTTACCCTGTCTTTCTCCTTACTTTTTTATTTTTGAATTCAGACAGGCCTTTTTTTAGTTCTGACTTTTTAAAAATTATCTTTAAGTAGTTGTACAAAGGAATTGGCATTTAATAATGCAGTTTATAAATATAACACAGTTTGATCAATAAGACAGGCTTATATCTAGGTTCTACTATACTTGTTCTTTCCTTTGTGATTACCACTACCTGGAGTCTCCGTTCATCTTAGGTAAGCTAAGCTTGGGTCCCCATCCCAGGTTTATCACTAACAAATTATATGGCTAGGGAAATGATATATCTTAGCCCACATATAGCTTCTAACTTGCATACAGCTTTCTGCAGTGGCTACACATAAATTAAATGGAAAATTTCTAAATAGGCTTATTTTCTCCTGGGTAAATGAAATTAGCAATTACATATTGTCATAAAAGGCTCAAATTAACTGTAAAGATAAAATGTTTCTTTCATACTATTTTAGACATGTGTTCATGCAAATAATTTTTTCTCAAGTTATTGCTTACACATATTTTCTGAAGCAAATGGAATGCTCGACATGGACAAAAGGAGTAACAGAAGTAGTTTAAAATTTATACTAATAGTAGAATATTAACAACTTAAATATAAGTATACATGTATAAATATAACAATTATTCATTTAAAATAATTTATAAGTCTACACAATGAGAAGATTTTTTTGGCAAAGCAGCAAAGATAATTCAAAGGTGAAATGATAATTTTAAATTAATGACCCAAGAACAACTAGATATCCATATGCCAAAAACTAAATTTAAACATATCTCTAAAACCTTTTGCAAAATAATTGTTCATAATGGATCATAGCACTAATATTAAAGTGAAAAATCTCTAAAATTCTCTGAAAAAATCACAGAAGAAAATCTAAATAAACTTGAATTTGGCAAATCATTTTTATATTCTACATGCAGAACACAGTAAATGAAAAAAAACATTGTAATTTAGATATCATTAAAATTATTAACTTTTTGGTGAAAAATATTGTTAAGAAAATGAAAAGACAAGGAACCAACTATAAGAAAAATCTCAGGGGGCTGGGAATGTGGCTCAGTAGTAGAATGCTTGCCTTGCATGCATGAGGCCCTGGGTTCGATTCCTCAGCACCACATAAGCAGAAAAAGCCAGAAGTGGTGCTGTAGCTCAAGTGGTAGGGCACTAGCCTTGAGCTAAAGAGCTGAGGGACAGGGTCCAGGCCCAGAGTTCAGGACCCACAACCAGCAGAAAAAGAAAAAAAAGAAAAAAAAAAGAAAATATCTGCAAAATACATATCAAGTATATCAATGGCATCCAAAATAAACAAAAGCATCTTTAAACAAAACTTTAAACAATAAAAATCAAACAACCCAATTAAAATTTTGACAATAATTCTTAACCAATACCACCTTACAAAGATGGAAAACAAAGCATATAAAAACATTACATTTCATAATGGAATTTCAAATTAAATCAAGATTGAAATACCACTATATGCATAATAGAACATCTGAATCCAAAATCACTACTAATATCAACTGCTGCTAAAGATTTGGAGCATAAGAACTCATATTCATGGTGGAAAATATAAAATGGCATAGCCACTTTGCAGGCTATCTTTACCAGGATATCTAAATCTATTTCTACATCTATATTTATATATGTATGTATGTTTTCTTACAAAATGTGTTTACTTTCTCATACAATTCCAGTAATTACACTCTATAGAGTTTACTCCGTGTGTTGAAAATTTATATTTTATGTAAAACTACAAATAATGCAACAGTTTAATTTACAATTGTCCATACTTGAAGCAAAACCAAAATAGTTTACAAGTGAATAAATAAATAAATCAATGTACATAGAAATGATGGAATGTTATTAGCAATAAAAATAAAATGAAAAAATGAAAGAACATGAAGCAAACTTAAACACATACTTCTTAAAGAAACCTGTTTTTAGAATGGTAAATTATGTATGATTCCAACTCTGTATTCTGAAGAGGACTAACCTAGGAGTTTAGGCAGGAAGTAGAGATGAACATGTGGAACACAGAGGGTGTGTAGGACAGGAAATTTTTCCATGTGCTACTATCATTTTAGATACATGACCCTACATTTGTAAAAACCCCATAGGCTGTATAGCACAATGGTGGACTTCAGTTAATAATATTAATGCATCACTAATGGATCATCAGTTGTAAAAAAAGTACCATATTAAAGAAAAGTGCCAGTAATTAAAAAAATACTGGACATAAAAATAGTAGTGGGAAATTAATGCATAACAAATCTCTGTACTTTCCACTTATTTTTTCTCTAAGATAAAGTGTTCTAAAAATCAAGTCTGTCAACAAAAACTATGTGCAAGCAGATCATGGTTAAACTTTCTTGCTCAAAAATTATTTTTGCAAAGGGAAAGTATAGAAAGTAGACATATGCTGAACATATCTTGATAGTAACACATAATTTAAATAAGAAAATAATGCTTTGAAAATTAATTAAAAATAGAAAAACTATTAAGTGGTCTGTTTCCAATGGAAGCATCTTTCCATTATTAACAGCATAATTATATAATCCTATCTATCTAAAATTATATCTTATAAAGGTTATAAAGATGGAAATTCCATATTTCATTTTACTAATCAATTTATGCAATTATTGCATGGTGAACATTAGGAGAAAATGATTTGTTATGTATTTCACTGTCTCAATCACAAAGAAAACTATTTTTTCTAAATGCATTTCACCCTGTTTACTACTTTGGAGTGAGGATAGCATAGTTTAAAAAGAAATGTCGTGTTTACCTTATTTATGTAATTGTAACCCCCTGTTAACCACCTTTATAGTAAATATTTTAAAAATTCATTTTCACTTAACTCCTTCCACAGCTGGCTTGTCTAACCTAATTAGATTCCATTAAAGGCCCATTGCCTTTCATTTTAGGGATCACTGGTGTTATGTCATTTCTCAGAAATTGTACCATGTATCTTTTGAAGACATTTTAAATTTAAATTCCATATTTTTCAACATTTTGTACCATTTTGATGATAGTATTTTGATTAACTTAAATCTGACTGTTTTTACAAAAATGAATTAATGATGCAGGGTGATTCTAAAAGTAAGCACATAGTCATAGTGTGCAATGATTATTTTCAAACTAAAGCTGAACACTTTAACTTTGGGGTGGTGGTGGGGAGGGAAGGGATAGTAGGAGAAAAAACAAAGGAGGATGTAACAATGCATGACAAGAAATGTACTCAGTAACTTACTCATGTCACTGTAACCCCAATGTACAGCAGCTTTACAAAAAAAAACAAAGCTGATAAAAGTATGCATGGATGAATGTGTTTATACACGTTGTAGTAAAATTTGAACTTTGAAAGAAAATTCTTTTCCTTTTTTACTGCCCTGGACTTTAGTCCACTTATTTGGGGCTTCCTGTCATTTCTGAGTTGACAGGCATATACAACAAAATCCCACTTCCCTCTCCTAAGATGGACTGTATCTTCAAGCTGACTTAGATGCAAGTTCTTCCCAACACAGCCTCCCATGTAGCTTGAGATAAGGGAGGCACACTACTGCATCCAGCTGTGAGTTAAGACATCTCATGGATTTTTTTCACAAGAAAAATCTTAACATGAGATCCATTCTCAAAATGAATTAGATAGGATTACATATGTAAATCACTAGTTGTTGGCTTGAAGGACATTCTTTTTGAAAAGCAGGTACATTCAAAATATTTGCGGTATCTCTCCCTAACCCTAAAAATTTCTGGCTTTCCAAATTCTTCTTTGCGATTCGTAGCCCATTACCATATAGTTGTTTGATGTTGAATAGATGTATCTATTGAATTAGACTGTATCTGTAAACTATTGACTGTGCAAATTCAGATTTTGGTTGATGCTTGCCTTAAAATAGTGTTCTAGCACAAAACTGGTGCTATTTTCATCTCAAATGGGCAGAGTAAGCTGGAAAAACACAAGAAAAATGGCAAATGGGTATCTCAATCCCCAATGTTGATAATCAGGAGACAGAACAGATAATGAATAATCCCTAGGACAGTTCCCAAAGAGCTCTACAAATACTGCTGGCAAACATGATAAATGAAAAGATGGAAAACATACAAATTACTCTGTATGAGCATGATAGGGAGAGAGAGGAGGCAATCCAAAAGTTTATACAGGAATATCATAAGCGTGAGGAAGCTACTCAAAAACTGACACAGGATTTGCGTGAGCAGCTTGAGAATACTCAAAGAGAAAGGCAGGAATGGCATGAGCAGGCTGAGAACACTCAAAGAGAACTACAGGAATCCCACGAACGGGAGGAAGCTAATCAAAGAGTAATACAGCAATTGAGAGAGCAGGAAGAGAATACACAAAGTCACTAAAGGCATTCATGGAATCCAGTAACAAAATGCTGAAGGAAGTCAGGGAGACCACAAAGGGAATGCTGAATGGAACTCAACAGAAGGAATGGGAGTCCAAGGAAACCATAACCAATCAACAAATTGATTTGAGAATAAACACTGAACACCAAATTAAGGAAGTAAAGAAGTTCAAACAAGATCTAAAACAAAGCTTCAACAAAGAATTTGAAGCCATTAAAGCTGACCAATTAGAAGGAAAAGAGATAAAAAACAAAGTAGAAAGTCTTGACAGCAGGTTAGACCATGCAGAAGATCGAATCTCAGGGATTGAAGACAGCCTAGATATTATAGAGAAAGAACATACAACCATCCAAGACAAGTCCAAGAAATATGATAAATCTATCCAACACTTGGAAGACACCATCAGAAGGCCTAATCTAAGGATAATAGGTGTAGAGGAGCACCTAGAAACAGCAGTTAATGGTCTAGGAAATTTGTTCAACAGGATCCTAGCAGAGAACTTCCCAAACATGCAAAAAGATAGGCCTATTCAGATAAAAGAAGCTTTTAGAACCCCAAATAGACCAGACCAGAATAGGACATCCCACTGTCACATTATAATCCACACTGGATCAACTCAGATCAAGGAAACGATCCTTAAAGCTGTCAAGGAGAAAAGATTAATCACCTATAAAGGGAAACCAATTAGAATCACCTCAGATTTCTCAGCAGAGACAATCAAAGCAAGAAGAGACTGGAATCATGTATGCCATGCCCTAAAAACAAACAACTATCAACCAAGAATACTGTACCCAGCTAAACTCTCCTTCATAACTGAAGGCCAAATAAAAACCTTCCATAGCAAAGAACAATTGAAACAATACATGTCCACCAAACCAGCCCTACAAAAGATTCTTAAAGATGTCCTACACATAGAAAACCAACAAGACCACAACAAAGGCCAAGAAACAGCACCCAAACTGAGAATCCAAGAACCATAGGAAGAACCCAGTAGCTGCAGCCCCCAAGAAGGTGGATAACATGGCAGGGGATCTGTGCCTTGCCTGTTCTTGTTGTAATTATGTAGTTCTCTGTGGAATGCTTCATTGTCTATATTCTGTTCTTGTTTGTTTTCTAATTGATGAGCGTCTTTAAGAATTTTTTGAAGAATTGGTTTGGTAGCCATACATTGCTTGAGTCTTTCCTTGCTGTGGAAGGTTTTTATTTGTCCTTCTGCTATGAATGAGAGCTTGCATGGGTAGATTATTTTTGGTTGGTTGTTATTTGTCTTTAGAGCATGGAATGCCTCTTTCGGCCATCTTTGCTTTTATGGTGTATGGTGAGAAATCTGATGTAATTCTGATTGGATTACATGTATATGTGATTATTCTCTTCTCCCTGGCAGCTTTAAGAATTCTTTCCTTAGTGACTATTGGTCCTGTAAGGATAATGTGGCAGTGAGACCTTCTCTGGTCTGGTCTGTTTGGGGTTTTAAAAGCTTCTTGTATCTGCATGGGCCTGTCTTTTTGTATATTAGGAAATTCTCTGCTAGGATTCTGTTGAATTTATTTCCTAATCCATTTACCATCCTCTCTATGCCCTCTTGTATACCTATTATTTTCAAATTAGGCCTTCTGTATGTACGCTGTATTTCCTGCAGTGATCTGTTGTGCTTCTTTGTTTTGTTTATGCATATCTCAGTGCTCTTTCTCTATGGAGTCTAAAAGGTCTTCTGCCTCAGAGATTCTTCCTTTGGCCTCCTTCATTCTGCTTTCGTTGCTTTTTACTTTAAGCTATTTATCTCCCTTCCTTCTTGCTGGTCTTTCTTAATGGTGGCCAGCTCTTTATTAAGGTTTTATGTCTTGAACAGATTGCCTTACCTCCTGGAATTGGTTTTAGGCATTCTCTTTCCATTCCTTTATCTGTGTTTCTATCTTTTCATTAGACTCTATCTCATGTTGCAGTTCCTTTATCCTTTTATTTGAGGAAGCTATGAAGTTCTCAATTAGCTTCTGGTTGACCTCATCATGTTCTCTTATGGCCTTATGTAGGGTGTCCAATTTTTCACTCAGCAGGTTTACTAGCCACGCTTTTAAATTATCTTGACTTTAGTATACATCATTCCCGGCTCTTCTTGCTTTAATTGTCTCTGCTGAGATATATGAAGTTATTATGGTTGGTTTCCCTTTATAAGTGATTGATCTTTTCTCCCTGACAGCTTTAAGGATCCTTCCCTTGTTCTCATTGATCCTATGTGGATTATGTTGTGATGGTGGGATGTCCTCATCTGGTCTGCTCTATTTGGAGTTCTAAAGGCCTCTTGAATAGGAATGGGGCTATCTTTATCTATGTTTGGGAAGTTTTTTCTCGAATTCTGTTAAATAAATTTTCTAGATCTTTAGATTCTGTCTCTAGGCCCTCTTTTTCACAAATTAGCCTTAAATTAGGTCTCTGATGGTGTCTTCTTTCTGTTGAATAATTCTATCGTATTCCTTGGTTTTGTCTTGAATACTTCTCTGTTCTTTATCTATAATGTCTAGGCTGTCTTTCATCCCAGAGTTTGATCTTCTGCATGATCTACCCTACTGTCAAGACTTTCTACCTTGTTTCTTTTATTTCCGTTCCTTCTAATTGGTCCAATTTGATGGTTTCAATTTCTTTGTTGGAGCTTTGTTCTTTATCTTGTAGGTGTTCTTTACTTCCTTGATTTGGTTTTTAGTATTCCCTCTCAACTCCTTTAGTTGAGTAGTTATATATTCCTTGGACTCCCTTCTGTTGGAATTCAGTCAACTTTCCTTTTGTGGCCTCCATGGATTCCTCCAGCTTTCTGTTTGTGGATTCCATGAATCCCTCTATTATTCTTTGATTAGCCTAATCTCGCTCATGCAATTTTTCTAGCAATCTTTGCTTACCCTCATCAAGGTCACAAAATTCCTGTTAATCTTTGCTTAGCTTCATCACCCTCACCCAATTCCTCTATGAATTGTTGCTTAGACCTATCATGCTCATTCAACTCCTCTATTAATATTTGGTTAACTTCATCACTCTCACTCATTGCCCTATCATGTTCACACAAAGCCCTTTGCAGGCTTTCAAGTTTTTCATTGACCATGTTTACCAATATTGTTGTAGACCATTTTGAGGACTCTCCTCTGAATTATTCATTAACTGCTCTGTTGCCCGTTTATCATGAGTGGGAGATGAGGTTGCTTGACCAGCCATTTTTCTTGTGTTTCTATGGCATGTTCTTCCCATATGGGTATGATATCAAAACTAATTCTGAGCTAGAACACTATTTTAAGGTAAGCATCAACCCAGAGCCCTGTAGTTTTACAGATTTTTTTGACAAGTCAAAATGAGTACAGACACAATCTAATTCTACAACAGATAAAAAGGTATTAATGAACTAAGAAAATCAAACAAGGATTCAGGGGAATTAATAGTTATAAGGAAAATTGTGAGGAGAAAAAAGATTAGATCCTTTTAGTGTTATAACTAAATGAGTTACACAAAGATTAGAGCAATGTAGGAAGAGAGAAGAAGAGAAGGAATATAACTAAGATGTAAATTCAGAGGGTGGTAAAAATGAAAAAGAAAGGAGAAGAAACAAAAAAAGGAAAAGAAAAAAATTTAAACGAAATACTTAAAACATTATACAAATATAAGAGTCCAGAATAAGATGGCAGAGGAGAAGTTGGGGGTTAATCAAGCTCTCTCATAGAAAGCAATTTTAGTGTTCCAATGAAAAGTCCTAGTCTAGAGAGGCACAGCAAGTGTGTCATCATAGTACAGAGTTTGGCCAGAGAGGAAAAATTCAGGCAGCTTGGTTAAGGAAACAGATTTGAGCACTTGCCAGTGTATGTAGTGATGGCAGCAGAGGCAGCTGCCACCACTGCCATATCAACAGTGAAGAGCGCAGGACAAAGGCTCCAGTGGTGGTGTGTGAGAGAACTGTACTCACTGCCACCAAGAATAGACAAGGAAGAGAAATCTTCACTATGCTGACAACAGACAGTCAAGGATTGTGGATGGCCCAGAAACCAAAGGATAGGCATAATTCCCCAAGACATCCTCACTCCTTCTCATGGAGCAGCAGTGGGAAGTTAGCCCCTCCCCCATCATCAGAAAAGAACTCCATCTTTGACACTGACAAGGACCAGGCCAGAGCAGCTAGCATGCAACTCAGGCATTGGAAAAAAGCAATAGGAGCCATTCAACAAGTCACAGCATCCTGACCTTGCATCTCATCTCCACACAGGGAAAAGTTGCCTTTCCCAGGCAGAGGAAGCTCTGCCAAAGGAGGACTTAGGTTTTCACTGGGTAAACAGAGCCAGTGGCTGCCCCTCCCCACTGCAGCCCACTGGGCAGCAAACCCAGTCTGCACCAAGATATTGATTATGGACACAGGGGAGAAACAAGATGCCCCACACCCCACAAAAATTGAAGAACTCTTTTTTCTACTTAGTTTTTAATTTATTTTAATGCTTTCTTTTTTCAGACAGATGGACAGATGGACAGACAGACAGACAGACAGACAGACAGACAGATAGATAGATAGATAGATAGATAGATAGATAGATATGGAATGTAAGTGCTACATATGTAGCAAATAAATAACTAAACTGTTCACAGACCATTGTACACACTAATTAACTAAATTAACCAGCTATGAATATCTTTTTTCTGGGGGGGGAGGTCCGGTTGTGGGGCCTGAACTCTGGGCCTGAGTGCTGTCCCTCAGCTCTTCAGCTCAAGGCTAGCGCTCTACCACTTGAGCCACAGCACCACTTCCGGCTTTTTTCTTTTTGCTTATGAGGTGCTGAGGAATCGAACCCAGGGCCTCATGCATGCAAGGCAAGCACTCTATCACTGAGCCACCTTCCCAGCCCCTTTTTTCATCATTTTTATTTTAGTGTGTGTGTGTGTGTGTGTGTGTGTGTGTGTGTGTGTGTGTGTGTGTAACTCTTTTTTTTACTCTTTTCACTTTTGGCCTTTAATGTGTTATTTTCATGTGACTTGATTGCTGTTCTGCTCATCCCCAGATATATACCTATTTTCAATTATTAGCTTTATTTTCATTGTGTGCATACCTAATTTAGAAATTGATTACTCATTTCACAAACTCTCAGCCTTAACTTGTTTAATAGTCTTATTTTTTATATTTATATAATTTTTAAGTGTTTCATTTTAAATTTTTTATATTCATTTTTCATTTTTTCCTTGTAGCTTTATATCTCTCTTCCTTTCCTTCTATCTGTTTCTTCTCTCTGAATTTATATCTTGGTTAAATTTCCTCTCTCCTATTCCCTTGATGTATTCTTCTAATCTTATTTTCTCCCCACATTTCTCCCTAAACCTATTAATTTCTAATCTGCATACTCCTTGTTTGACGTTTTTAGTCCATTATTCCATAGTTGTTTATTGTTGAAATAGATTGTATCTGTTGAACTAGATTTTATCTGTATTCATTTTGATTTTGTCAAAAAATCTTTGCAACTACAAGGTTCAGGTTAATGCTTGACTTAAAATACTATTGTAGGGCAAAATTGGTTTTCCTTTCATAAAAATGAGTAGAACAAGCCAGAGAAACACAAGAAATATTGCAAGTCGAGGTATCACAACTCCTATTCATGATAATCAGGTGACAGAGCAGTTAATGAATAATCCAGAGGAGAGTTCCCAAAATGTTCTACACACACTACTGTAAACATGCTGAATGAAAAGTTGAAAGCCTATAAAGACATTATGTGAGCATGATAGGGAAACACATGATCAGGATAGGGAAAATTGTGAGCATGATGAGGCTAACCAAATATTAATACAGGAATATTGTGAGCATGATAAGACTAACCAAAGATGAACAGAGATTTTGGGAGCATGAGGAACCTAATCAAAGATTAACACAGGAATTGCATGAGCAGGATGAAAATAGACAAAGATTAATGGAGGCATTCATGGAATCCACAAACATACAACTGAAGGAAACCAGGGCGGCCACAAAGAGATGCTGAATGAAGCTCATCAGAAGGAAAGGGAGTCCAAAGAAACCATAATCTATCAACTAAGGAATTTGAGAATAAACACTGAAATCACATTGAGAAAGTAAAGAAGTCCATATGCGACCTAAAGCAAAGCTCCAACTCAGAATTTGAAGCCATCAAAGACAACCAATTAGAAGGAAAGTAAATTAAAAAAAAAGTTGCAAGTCTTGGCAGTAGGTTAGACCATGCAGAATTGAACTTCTGGGGCTAAAGACAGCCTAGATATTATTGAGAAAGATCACACAACTATTCAAGACAACTCCAAAAAAACCATGATAGATCTATTCAACATTTAGAAGACACAATCAGAAGACCTAATCAAAGGATTATGGGGGTAGAGGATCAACTAAAGACAGAAGTTAATGGTCTAGGAAATTTATTTAACAAGATGTTAGCAGAGAAGTTCCCAAACATGCAAAAAGATCAACCTATTCAGATACAAGAAACTTTTAGAACCCTAAATAGACCAGAAGAGAACAGGACATCCCACGGTCCCATTATAATCCACATAGGATCAATTCAGACCAAAGAAAGATCCTGAAAAATGTCAAGGAGAAAATATCAATCACCTATGATGGGCAACCAACCGGAATGACTTCAGATTTCTCAGCAGAGAAAATTAAAGCAAGAAGAGCCTGGAATGATGTATGCAATGCCCTAAAGAAAACAACTATTTAACCATAAATACTGTACACAGCTGAATTTTCCTTCATTACAGAAGGTCAAATAAAAACCTGCACCAGCAAAGAAAAACTGAAACAATATATCTAAACCAAACCAGAGCTACAAAAGTTACTTGTAGATGTCCTACAGAAGAGGGAGGAAGATGGCAGAGGAGAAGCTGGAGGCTAAACAAACTCTCGCATAGAAAGCAGTTTCAGTTTTCCAGTGAACAGTCCTAGGCTAGAGAATCACACCAAGTGTGCCATCACAATACAGAGAGTTTGGCCAGAGAGGGAAAATCCAGGCAAGGAGACAGATCTGAGCACTTTCTGGTAACTGTGGTTGCGACAGCAGTGGCAGCTGCAGCAGCAGTGGCTGCAACTATAGCCGCCATACCTACAACAGAGATTCTGGGACAAAGGCGCCAGACGCTGTAGGTGAGCAGATTCTACTCACACCCGCAAGAAGTGACAATGAGCAAATATCTTCATCCTGCAGATTGCAGACCAGAGACAGCCCAAGAATCAAGACTCTGGTGTGAGTAGAACCCTGACATCCTCACTCCTTTTCAGGGAGTAGAGGAGGGAAGACCACCCCTCCCCCACCACTGGAGATCTCCATCTTTGATACTGACAAAGGCCATGCTGAGCAGCGAACTCCACCTCAGGGGTTGTAAGAAAACAAGAGTAACTTAGCAGGTCACAGGAAACTGACCTGATCTGCCATGCTCAGCTTCAGCCAGGGGAAAGTCACCCCACCCAGGCAGAGAGAGCTCCACCCCAGAGGAGTGACTTTCTTCACTGGATAAACAGAGACAGAGGTTGCCCCTCCTTACCGCAGGCTAGACAATCAATTGAAATTCAGTAAACATAAACCCTAAGAATGGCTCCAGGGAGGGCTCTGTGAATGTCTCAGGAGCTAGCCCCTCAGGAAAAAGCTATTGTTTGCTGAAAGGCCTCAACCCTACCCAGAACCTAGCCTCAACACAGCATCTCCTAATTAGAGGCAACAGCCATCTCCCTCTTTTGTGATACTCAAAGCAGATCTTGCTCCCACTGAACTAGCCTGGGAGAAGGATCACAAAATCCTGGGAAACACAGAGCATTTCACTGCATGCTCAAACAAACTGACAAGAAATCAATCAAACACCAAACACCACAAGCAGACCAGAGACTCCACCAAGAGACTGGTTACAGACACAGGGGAGATACAGGATGTTCCCATTCCCCCACCCCCCTCAAAAAACACAAAAAACTATTTTTTGTACATTTTTTTAATTTTTAATTTTTAAAATTGTTTTCAATTAAACTTCTTTTTCCTCTCATAATTTTTATTTTAGGTTTATGTGTGTGTGTCTGTCTGTCTGTCTGTCTGTCTGTGTGTGTGTGTTTAATCTCTTCTGATGTTTTGGTCCTTTTTTTATTCTTATCATTTTTTACTATTAATTTCTTTTTTGCACGACTTAATTGCTGTTCTGCTCCTCCCCAGATATATACCTGTCATCGATTATTAGACCCTATCCCCAATTGTGTACATACTTAATCCAGAAATGTATTACTCAATTCATAACCTCTTAAGCTTAACTTCTTTAATAGCAGTATTATATTTTTATACCTATATAATTTTCAAGTAATTAATTTTAAGAATTTTAATTTTTAGTTTTTCATGTTTCCTTACTATCCCTCCCCTCCTCCCATACTATCCTTCTCTTCTTTCAATACCACTTCTTTAAAATTATATACTGTCAAATGTTTCACTTTTCAAACTTAAATTTTTGTTTTTCCACATTTTCTTGATTTCTTTTTTTAAAATCTCTCTCCTATCATTCTGTCCAATCCATTAACTTCTCTGAGATTAGCACTTGGTTAAATTCACTCTCCTTTTACCTCTCCATATCCCTCTAATCATATTTTTCCCCACATTTCTCCCTAAACCTAAAAATAATTTCTGGTTTGCCAAATTCTTCTTTGCTATTCTTAGCCCATTAATCCACAGTTGTTTGATGTTGAATAGATTGTATCTGTTGAATTAGATTGTATCTACAACCATTTTGACTGTGAAACTAGAGAACTCTGCTTGATGCTTGCCTTAAAATATTGTTCTAGCACAAAATTGGTGTTACTTTCATACCAAATAGGCAGAACAAGACAGAAAAACACAAGACAATTGCAAGTCCAGGTATCTGAACTACCACTCATGATAATCAGGTAAGAGAACAGTTAATGAATAATCCAGAGGAGATTTCCCAAAAAGCTCTACAAATACTACTGGTAAACATGGTGAATGAAAAGATTGAAAACCTACAAAGGACTCAGTGTGAGAGTGATATGAATAATGAGGCAAACTAAAGATTAATACAGAAATCTCATGAGAATGAGGAAGCTACTCAGAGATTGATACAGGACTTGCACGAACAGGTTGAGAACACTTAAAGAGAAATAAAGGACTTGAATGAGCAGGCTGAGAACAGTCAAAAAGAAAGAAAGGAATTGTGTGAGCAGGTTGAGAACAGACAAAGAGAAAGACAGGAATTGTGTGAATGTGAAGCAGCTAATTAGAGAATAATACAGGAATTGTGAGAGAGGGATGAGAAAAGAAAAGATCAATAGAGACATTCATGGAATCCATGAACAGACAGCTGAACGAATTCAGGGAGACCACAAAGGGAACGCTGAATGGAGCCCGACAAAAGGAATGTGAGTCCAAGTAAACCATAACCAATCAACTAAGGGATTTGAGAATAAACACTGAACAACAAATTAAGGAGGTAAGAAGTTCATATAAGATCTAAAACAAAGCTCCAGCAAGAATTTGAAGCCATCAAAGCTGACCAATTAGAAGTAAAAGAAATAAAAAACAAAGTAGAATGTAGGTTAGACCATGCACATCGAATCTTGGGGATTGAAGAAAGCCTAGATATTATAGAGAAAGAATATACAAGTATCCAAGACACATCCTAGAAATATGATAGATCTACTCAGCATTTGGAAGGCACCATCAGAAGGCCTAATCTGAGGATAAGGAGTGTGGAGGAGCATCAAGACACAGAACTTAATGGTCTAGGAAATTTGTTTAACAGGATCCTAGCAGAGAACATCACAAACATATAAAAAGATAGGCCTATTCAGATGCAAGAAGGTTTTAGAACTCCAAATAGACCAGACCAGAACAGGACATCTCACCGTCACATTATAATCTGCACAGGATCAGTTCAGACAAAGGAAAAGATCCTTAAAGCTGTCAAGGAGAAAAGATAAAGCACCAATAAAGGGAACCCAATTAGAATAAGCTCAAATTTCTCAGCAGAGACAATTAAAACAAGAAGAACCTGGAATGATGTATGCCAAGCCCTAAAGACAAATAACTATCAACCAAGGATTCTGAACCCATCTAATCTCTCCTTCATAACCAAAGGTGCCCTACATATAGAAAACCAACAAAACCACAATAAAAGCCAAATAATCTCACCCAAAGTGAGAATCCAAGAACAATGGGAAGAACCCAGGTGCCACAGCCCCCAAGAAGGGGGTTAACATGGCAGGAATTCTCAAACACCTCTCAGTCCTAACCCTCAACATTAACGGACTTAACTCTGCAATTAAGCGACTACAGTAGTTGGATTAAAAAGCAATATCCTTCTATCTGCTGACTTAAGGAGTCACACCTTACCCATAAAAGCAAACACACTTTGAAAGTGAAAGGCTGGAACAAAATCTACCAAGCAAACAGCCCCCATAAACAGGCGGGAATAGCAATTGTAATATCAGATAAAATAGACTTCAAATTGTAATTAATGAGAAGAGATAAAGAAGGTTGCTATATACAAATCAAGGGAACTCCCTTCAGGAGGATATTACAATTCTAAATATATATTTGACAAACAACGGAGCACCCAAATTTACCCAAGAAACACTACTTTCCCTCAAATCTCACATAGATACATACAAAGAAATTAATTGTTGGAGACTTCAACACACCATTATCCCCACTAGATAGACCAACTCAGCTAACACACAACAGAGAAACTGCAGTTCTAAACAACTGCATAGATCAACTAGATTTAACAGACTTCAACAGAATATTTCACCCAGCAGCAGCAGAACACACGTTTATCTCAGCAGCACATGGAACATTTTCCTAAATAGACCACATTTTAGGTCACAAAGCAAACTTGTCCAAATTCAGAAACATTGAAGTTATACCTTGCATTCTCTCAGACCACAAGGGAATAAAATTAGAAGTCAACACCAAAAGCCACCAAAGAAACTCCTGTAACACATGGAGGCTGAACAACACACTGTTGAATCACAAGTGGGTCATGGAAGAGATTAGAAAGCAAATTCAAATGTTCATGAAATACAGCAAAGGTGAACACACAAATCACCAGCAAAGGCAGTACTCAGAGGCAAGTTTATAGCTCTGAGTTCCTACGTCAAAAAATTGGGGAGATCTGAAACCAACAATTTAATGAGACATGTGAACCTCCTTGAAAAAGAACAGCAAGGTAAACCCCAATCCAGTAGACTGAAAGAAATAATTAAAGTTAAATCAGAATTAAATGAATTAGAATAAAAAATCATAAAAAGAATCAACAAAACAAAGAGTGGGTTCTTCGAAAAAATTAACAAAATTAAAAGACCTTTACCAAGTCTTATCAGAAAAAGAAGACAACACACCCAAATAAATAAATTCAGAGATAAGAATGGAAACATCACCACAGAAACAACCAAGATTCAGAACATTATAAGGGAATACTTCTCAAACTATTTCGCTAATAAGTTAGAGAACTTGGCAGAAATGGACCTTTTCCTAGCAAGTATCGACATGCTGAAACTAAACCAAAATGAGTTAAGCCATTTTAAAAGGCCCATACCAAGCATTGACATAGAAACAAAAATAAGAGACCTCTCATCTAAGAAAAGCCCAGGACGAGATGGATTTACAGCAGAATTCTACAAGGCCTTCAAAGTAGAGCTCACACCTATACTCCTCCACCTCTTCAATGAAATTGAAAGAGAAAGTTCACTATCAAACTCATTCTATGAAGCTATCATAACCCTCATGCCAAAACCAGGCAGGGACTCATCAAAGAAAGAGAACTATAGACCCATTTCTTTGATGAACATCGATGCAAAACTTCTCAACAAAATTTTGTCCTGCCGACTTCAACAATTCATCCAAAAAATCATACACCATGATCAAACAGGATTCATTTCAGGGATGCAATGCTGGTTCAATATACACAAAGCAATTAATATAATTCATCACATCAACAAGAGCAAGGATAAGAACCACATGGTTATCTCAATAGATGCACAAAAAGCATTTGACAAGATCCAGCACCTCTTTATGATGAAGGTTCTGGAAAAATTAGGAATGGAGGGAACATTCCTCAATACAATAAAGACTGTATATGACAAATGTACAGCCAGCATTATACCTAATGTTGAAAAACTAAAGTCATTATCTCCTAAATCAGGAATGAGACAAAGATGTCCACCCTCTCCACTTCTCTTCAGTTCAGTATTAGAATGCCTAGCTACAGCAATAAGACAAGATGCAAAAATAAAAGAGATCCAAATAGGGAAAGATGAAATAAACCTCTCACTCTTGGAAGATGACATGATCTTGTATTTAAAGAATCCCACAGACTCCACTCTCAAATTACTCAAGCTGATTCAAATTTTTGGCAAAATAGCAAGGCATAAAACTAACCCTCAAAAATGAATGGCTATCCTGTATGCTAACAATGAGAAAAGCGTGGCTGAAAACAGGAAAGCAACTCCTTTTGTAATAGCCCCATAAAAAATAAATGCCTAGGAATTAACTTAACCATAGAAATAAAAGACCACTATGATGAAAACTTTAAAAACCTGAAAAAACAAATCAAGCAGATCTTAGAAAGTGGAAAAACATACCATGCTCCTGGACTGGAAGGATCAACGTCTTGAAAATAGCAACACTTCCAAAGGCTTTTTACAAATTCAGTGTGATACCTATCAATATTCCAACCTCATTCTTCAAGGAAATAGTACAGGCAATCCAAAAATTCATATGGAACAATAAAAGACCCCAAAAAGCAAAAACGATCCTTAACAGAAAGAAGAGTGCCAGAGGAATATCAATACCGAATTTCAAACACTTCTACAAAGCCATAATAATCAAAACAGCTTGGTATTTGCACGAGAAAAGACCTCCGCATTAATGGAATAGAATTGAAAACCCAGAAATGAACCCACAGACCTATAGCCATCTAATCTTCGATAAGGGAGCTAAAAAAATAGAATGGAAGAAAGACACCCTCTTCAGTAAATGATGCTGGTAAAATTGGTTAATCACTTGTAGAAAACTAAAGCTGGATCCTTATATATCACCGTGCACAAGAATAAACTCCAAATGGATGAAAGACCTCAGAGTCAAAGCAGACACTCTGTAAACACTACAAGATGGAATAGGAGGAACCCTCTGTCTCATTGGCAAAGGCCAAACTTTTCTTAAAAGAGACCAAGAAACACAACAAATCAAAGAAAGGTTGGACAAATGGGATTGCGTGAAATTGCAGAGCTTCTGCATGGCAAAGGACATAGCTAGAAAGATCAATAGAAAGCACACAGATTGGGAGAAAATTTTCACTAGCCATACAATGGACAAGGGTCTCATATCTAAAATATACCTGGAACTCAAAAAATTAAATCCCCCAACGACAAATCCTCAAAGAAACAATTGCCCAATAAATAAGTGGGCTAAAGTCTTAAAGAGAAAATTCTCTGATAGAAAGCAGTTTCAGAGTTCCAGTGAACAGTCGTAAGCCAGAGAATCACACCAAAATTGCCATCACAGGACAGAGAGTTAGGCCAGAGAGGGAAAATCCAGGCAAGGAGATAGATCTGAGCACTTGCCAGCAGCTGCCGTGGCGGTGGCCGAAGCTGCCATTCCTGCAAAACAAACAGTCCGGGATGATGGAGCCAGATGCGGCAGGTGAGCGGATAGTACTCAAAACCAGCAAGAACTGACAAGGAATGGACATCTTCATTCTGCAGTTCGCAGACCAGAGACGACCCAGGAACCAAGACTCGGTGTGAGTAGAAGCCTAATGTTCTCACTCCTTCTCAGGGAGCAGAGCAGGGAAGGCCACCCCTTCCCGCCTCCCCCCCCCCCCCCCCCCCCCCCCCCCCCCCCGCACCAGTACCGGAGATCTCCATCTTGGATACTGACAAAGCTTGGCGGAGCTGCTAGCTCCAACTCAGGCCTTGGAAGAAAACTACAGTCATTTAGCTGAGTCTGACCTGCCAGACTCAGCTCCACCCAGGGAAAAGTCACCCATCTTGGGCTCCAGCCCTAAGATCAGTTTTCTTCACTGGGTAATCAGAGCCAGAGGCTGCCCCTCCCTTTAGCAGCCTTGACATTCAATTGCAATTTAGTAAACATAAACCCTGAGAGTGGCCCCAGGCTGGGCTCTGTGAGTTTCTCACAAACTAGCCCCGGGAAAAGATACTGTTTGGTGAAAGGCCTCAACTCTACACAGAACTTAGCCTCATCACAGCATCTCCAAACTTGAGGAAAAAGCCATCGCCCTCTTTTGTGATACTCAAAGCAGATCTCCCTCCTGGGAAGAGGATCACAAAACCCTGGGTTAAGCAGAGCATTTTTGTGCCTGTTCAAACAAACTGACTTAAGAAACCAACCAAGCCACAGGAAAATGAAACACCACAAGCAGATCAGAGAGTCCAACAAGAGCCTGGTTACAGACACAAGGGAGATACAGGATGTTTCCCACCCCTCCCAAAAAAAATAAAAAAACTTTTTTTTCCTTTTTTTTTGTACCTTTTATACAAAAAAAAAATTTAACACTTTTTTTAATTTTTAACTTTTACCTTTTTTGAAAAAATTGTTTTCTAGTAACTTTTTTCCCCTCTTATAATTTTTATTTTGGGGGTATATGTGTGTGTGCGTTTTTCTTTCTTTTTTTTTCGTTTTTCAAATTTTTTTTTTTTGGTTTTTGTTTAGCTCTACTGAACTTCTGATATTTTTTTCTTTCTTTCTTATCCTTTTCATCTTTTCTTCTCTTTCGTTCTTCTTTATGTGCTTTAATTGTTGTTCTGCACATCCTCAGATAAACCCATAGTTGATTATTAAGCCTTATCCCCCATTGTGTACACACTTAATCCACAAATGTATTACTAAATTCAAAACCTCTTAGACTTAAATTCCTTAATAGCAGTACTACCTCTTTATACTTATATAATATTTTAAGTATTTTTATTTTTAAGTTTTTCACTTCTCCTCTATATCCATCCCCTTCTCTCCCTATATCCACGTTCTTCTCTGAATATTTTCTTTTCATCTCTGCATAATATTTTTAAATATTACTTTTCTATTTTTTTCTGGTCTCTTTTTTTCCCTTTCTCTTTCTTCTTTTTTGCTCTCTCTCTACTTTCATCCTATCCAACCTATTTCCTGATTTGAGATTAGGACTTAGTTAACTCTCCCTGTGCCTTCCCATATCACTCTATTCCTATTTTTACCAACACCTCTCCCTAAACCTAATAATTTCTGGTTTACCAAAATTATTCTTTGCGGTTCATAGCCCATTAAGATATAGTTGTTTGATGTTGAATAGATGTATCTCTTGAACTAGATTGTATCTGCAGACTATTGATTCTAAAAATAAAGACTTTGGTTGATGCTTGCCTTAAGTTAACATTCTAGCACATAACTGGTGTTATTTTCATCCCAAATGGGCACAGTAAGCCGAAAAACCACAAGAAAAATGGCAAGTCTGGGTATCTCAACTCCCACTCATGATAATCAGGGGACAGAACAGATCATTAATAATCCAGAGGAGAGTTCCCAAATAGCTCTACAAATACTGCTGGCAAACATGATAAATGAAGAGATTGAAAATGTACAAAGGACTCTGTATGAGCATGATAGAGAGAGAGAGAGGAGGCAATGCAAAGGTTTATACAGGAATATCATGAGCATGAGGAAGCTACTCAAAAACTGATACAGGATTTGTGTGAGCAGCTTGAGAATACTCAAAGAGAAAGGCAGGAATGGCGTGAGCAGGCTGCGAACAGTCAAAGAGAACTACAGGAATGGCATGAACATGAGGAAATTAAGCAAAGAGTAACACAGGAATTGAGAGAGTAGGATGATAATACACAAAGATCACTAAAGGCATTCATTGAATCCAGTAACAAAGAGCTGAAGGAAGTCAGGGAGACCACAAAGGGAATGCTGAATGGAACCCAACAGAAGGAATGGGAGTCCAAGGAAACCATAACCAATCAACTAAGTGATTTGAGAATAAACACTGCACACAAAACTAAGAAAGTAAAGAAGTTCATACAAGATATAAAACAAAACTTCAATAAAGAATTTGAAGCCAACAAAGCTGACCAATTAGAAGAAAAAGAGATAAAAAACAAAGTAGAAAGTCTTGACAGCAGGTTAGACCATGCAGAAGATCGAATCTCAGGGATTGAAGACAGCCTAGATATTATAGAGAAAGAACATACAACCATCCAAGACAAATCCAAGAAATATGATAGATCTATCCAACACTTGGAAAAAACCATCAGAAGGCCTAATAAGAGAATAAGGAGTGTAGAGAAGCATCAAGACACAGAAGTTAATGGTCTAGGAAATTTGTTGATTAGGATCCTAGCAGAGAACTTCACAAACATATAAAAAGATAGGGCTATTCAAATACAAGAAGCTTTTAGAACTCCAAATAGACCAGACCAGAATAGGACATCCCACAGTCACATTATAATCCACACAGGATCAACTCAGATCAAGGAAAAGATCCTTAAAGCTGTCAAGGAGAAAAGATTAATCACCTATAAAGGGAAACCAATTAGAATCACCTCAGATTTCTCAGCAGAGACAAAGCAAGAAGAGCCTGGAATTATGTATGCCATGCCCTAAAAACAAACAACTATCAACCAAGAATACTGTACCCAGCTAAACTCTCCTTCATAACTGAAGGCCAAATAAAAACCTTCCATAGCAAAGAAAAAATGAAACAATACATCTCCACCAAACCAGCCATACAAAAGATTCTTAGAGATGTTCTACACAGAGAAAACCAACAAAACCACAATAAAGACCAAGAAACTGCACCCAAACTGAGAATCAAAGAACCATAGGAAGAACACAGTTTTCTCAGCCCCCAAGAAGGTGGATAACCTGGCAGGAACTCTCAAATACCTCTCAGTCCTATCTATCAACATTAACGGACTTAACTCTCCAATTAAGAGACATAGACTCTCTAGATGGATTAAAAAACAAGATCCTTCTATCTGCTGCTTCCAGGAGTCACATCTTGCCCATAAAAACAAACACATTTTCAACGTTAAAGGCTGGAACAAAATCTACCAAGCAAATGGCCCCCATAAACAGATGGGAGTTGCAATCTTAATATCAGATAAAATAGACTTCAAATTAAAATTCGTGAGAAGAGATAAAGAAGGTCACTACATACTAATTAAGGGATCTCTCCTTCAGGAGGATATTGCAATTCTAAATATCTATTCGCTAAACAACGGAGCACCCAAATTTGTCCAAGAAACACTACTTTCCCTCAAATCCCACATAGATCCAAAGACATTCATTGTTGGGTATTTTAACACACCTATCTCCCGACCAGATAGATCAACTCGGCAAAAACTAAACAGAGAAACTGCAGATCTAAACAGCTACATACATAGATCAACTAGATTTAACAGACATCTAATGAATATTTCACCGAGCAGCATCAGAATACACGTTTTTCTCAACAGCACATGGAACATTTTCTAAAATAGACCACATTTTAGGCGACAAAGCAAACTTATCCAAATTCAGAAACCTTGAAGTTATACCTTGCATTCTCTCTGACCACAAGGGGATAAAATTAGAACTCAACACCAAGAGCCACCAAAGAAAGTCCGGTAACACATGGAGGCTGAACAACACACTGTTGAATCACGACTGGGTCATAGAAGAGATTAGAAAGGAAATTCAAATGTTCATGCTATTCAACAAAAAGGAGCACACATATTACCAGCTCCTCTGGGACACAGCAAAGGCAGTACTCAGAGGCAAGTTTATAGCTCTGAGTTCCTACGTCAACAAATTGGAGAGATCTGAAACCAACAAGTTAATGACACATCTGAACCTCCTTGAAAAAGAGCAGCAAGATAAGCCCCAATCCAGTAAACGCAAAGAAATAATTAAAAGTAAATCAAAATTAAATGAATTAGAATCCAAAAAAACTATGGAAAGAATCAATAAAACAAAGAGTTGGTTCTTCGAAAAAATTAACAAAATTGACAGACCCTTAGCAAATCTTATCAGAAAAAGAAACGAACACACCCAAATAAATAAACTCAGAGATGAGAATGGAAACATCACCACAGAAACAACCAAGATTCACAATAATATAAGGAAACACTTCTCAAAACTTTATGCTAATAAGTTTGAGAACTTGGAAGAAATGGACCTTTTCCTAGCAAATATTGGCATGCCAAAACTAAACCAAGATGAGTTAAACCATCTTAACAGGTCCATATCAAGTATTGAAATAGAAACAGCAATAAGAGACCTTCCAGCTAAGAAAAGTCCAGGACCAGATGGTTTTACAGTGCAATTCTACAAGGCCTTCAAAGCAGAGCTCACATCGATACTCCTCCAACTCTTCAATGAAATTGAAAGAGAAAGTTTACTACTGAACACATTCTATGAAGCCATCATAACCCTCATCCCAAAACCAGGCAGGGACTCATCAAAGAAAGAGAACTATAAACCCATTTCTTTGATGAACATCGATGCAAAACTTCTCAACAAAATTTTGTCCTGTCGACTTCAACAATTCATCCAAAAAATCATACACCACGATCAAACAGGATTCATTTCAGGGATGCAAAGCTGGTTCAATATACGGAAATCAATTAATATTATTCATCACATCAACAGTAGCAAGGATAAGAACCACATGGTTATCTCAATAGATGCAGAAAAAGCATTCGACAAGATCCAACACCCCTTTATGATGAAGGTTTTGGAAAAATTAGGAATGGAGGGAACATTCCTCAATACAATAAAGACTGTATATGACAAACCTACAGTCCACATTATACTTAATGGTGAAAAACTAAAGCCATTTCCTCTTAACTCAGGAACAAGACAAGGATGTCCACTCTCTCCACTTGTCTTCAATCTAGTATTAGAATGCCTAGCTACAGCAGTAAGACAAGATGTAAACATAAAGTGGATCCAAATAGGCAAAGAAGAAATAAAACTCTCCTTCTTTACAGATGACAGGATCTTGTATTTAAAGAATCCCATAGACTCCACTCCCAAATTACTCAAGCTGATTCAAAACTTTGGCAAAGTAGAAGCGTATAAAATTAACCCCCAATAATCAATGGCTTTTCTGTATGTCAACAATGAGAAAAGTGTGGTTGTAATTAGGAAAGCAACTCCATTTGTAATAGCCCCACAAAAAATAAAATACCTAGGAATTAACTTAACCAAAGAAGAGAAGGATCTCTATGATGAAATCTTTAAAAACTTGAAAAAAGAAATCAAAACAGAACTTAGAAAATGGCAAAAACTCCCATGCTCCTGGATTGGAAAAATTAACATGGTGAAAATGGCAATACTTCCCAAGGCTATGTACAAATTCAATGCGATACCTATCAAAATTCCAACCTCATTCTCAAGGAAATAGAAGAGGCAATCCAAAAATTCATATGGAACAATAAAAGACCCCGAATAGCAAAAGCACTCCTCAACGGAAAAAACACTGCTGGAAGAATATCAATACCAAATTTCAAATTCTACTATAAAGCCATAGTAATCAAAACAGCTTGATACTGGCACAAGAACAGACCTCAGGACCAATGAAATAGAATTGAAAACCCAGAAATGAGCCAACAGACCTATAGCCATCTAATCTTAGATAAGGGAGCTAAAAAAATAGAATGGAAGAAAGACAGCCTCTTCAGTAAATGGTGCTGGCAAAATTGGTTAACTACTTGTAGAAAACTAAAGCTAGATCCTTATATATCACCTTGCACCAGAATCAACTCCAAATGGATCAAATACCTCGGAGTCAAAGCAGACACTCTGAAAACATTACAGGATGGAATAGGAGAAACCATAGGTCTCCTTGGCGCAGGCCGAAATTTTCTTAATAGAGACCCGGAAACACAACAAATCAAAGAAAGGTTGGACAAATGGGATTGCATGAAGTTTCAGAGCTTCTGCATGGCAAAGGACATAGCTGGCAAGATCAATAGAAAGCCTACGGATTGGGAGAAGATCTTCACTAACCATACAACGGACAAGGGTCTCATATCTAAAATATACTTGGAACTCAAAAAATTAAATCCCCCAACAACAAATCCTCAAAGAAACAACTGCCCAATAAATAAGTGGGCTAAAGACTTAAAAAGAAACTTCTCTGAAGAAGAAAGAAGGATGGCCAATAGACAGAGGAAGAAATGTTCAACCTCCCTATCCATAAAAGAAATGCAAATGAAAACAACATTGAGATACCACCTCACCCCAGTTAGAATGGCAAAAATCAAGAACTCTAATTACAACAGATGCTGGAGGAGATGTGGACAGAAGGGAACCTTTCTTCATTGTTGGTGGGAGTGTAAACTTGTTCAACCACATTGGAAAGTAGTATGGAAGTTCCTCAAAAAACTTCACATAGAGCTCCCCTATGACCCAGCAATCCCACTTTTGGGCATTTACCCAAATGTTTACAAACAAGACCACACTAAAGCTACTAGCACAACTATGTGGATTATTTACTATAGCTAAGATATGGAACCAACCCATATGCCCCTCAGTAGATGAATGGATCAAGAAAATGTGGTATATATAACCAATGGAATTCTATGCCTTCATCAGAAAGAATGACATTTCCCCATTTGTTAGGAAATGGAAAGACTTGGAAAAAATTATATTAAGTGAAGTAAGCCAAGCTCAAAGAAACATAGGTCCCATGGTTTCTTTTATTTGCAATATCTAGTATGTGTATGAGTCAAGCAGAAAAGTTCAGATAAGGTGATGTTAGGAAAATGAACCCTTAGATATGTATTTAAATGTTTTTTTTTCTTTCATGCATTTGTTTCTAACTCATTTATAAGATTATTTCTTTGTTGCTTTGTATGTCCCTCCCCCACAGTATAACCCCTGCTTTCACTGTATTTGATGTAGGTATAATTTGTGGAGGGGACTGGGAAAAACAAGTCGTTTCAATAAGAATACAGGTGGAGTCGTTGCAACAATGTGAAGTACAAGTTGTTATATCGAAAACGACCTTTACAACTTTGGTTGGGGGGGGGAGGATTGGGTAGGGGGGCTGGGGGAGGCTGGGAAGGGATGTGAAGGGTAAACAAAGGAGGAGACTACAATGCTTGATAAGAAATGTACTCATTATCTTGCCCATGTAATTGTAACCCCTCTGTACAGTATGTTCACAATAAAAAATAAATAAAAAATAAAAAATAAATGTCTCTGAAGAGGAAAGAAGGATGGCCAATAGACTCATGAAGAAATGTTAAACCTCCCTAGCCATGAACGAAATGCAAATCAAAGCATCATTGATATACCAACTCACTGCAATTAGAATGGATATATTCAAGAACTGTATTAATTGGGGCTGGGAAGTTGTCTCAGTGGTAGAGCGCCCGCCTTGCATGCCTGAGGCTCTGGGTTCAATTCCTCAGCACCACATAAGCAAAAAGTCAAAAGACGGAAGTGGCACTGTGGCTCAAGTGGTAGAGCTCTAGCCTTGAGCTGAAGAGCTGAGGGACAGCGCCCAGGCCCAGAGTTCAGGCCCCAATACCGGACCCCACCCCACACACAAAAGAACTGTAGTAACAACAGATGCTGGAGGGCATGTTGACAAGAAGGAACCTTAGTGCATTGTTGGTGGAATTGTAAACTTTTTCAACCACTTTGGGAATTAGTATAGAAGTTTCTCTAAAGACTCCACTTAGAGCTCCCCCATGACCTAGCAATCCTACTTTTGGGCATTTACCCAAATGATCACAAGCAAGACCATATTGCACTACCAGCATAGCTATGTTTATTGCAGCATTATTTACCATAGCTAAGACATGGAAACAACCCAGATGCTCCTCAGTAGATGAATTGATCAAGAAAATGTGGTATATATACACAATGGAATTTTATACCTCCATCAGAAAGAATATTGCCTCACTTGTTAGGAAATGGAAAGACTTGGAAAAAAATTATATTAAGTAAAGTAAGCCAGGACCAACGAAACATAGGTCCCATGGTTTTCTTCATTTGCATTAACTAGCATATGTCTGAGACAAGCAGAAATGATCAGATAATTTGATTATAGGTGAAATGAATCCCCAAATAAGGACTCAAGTTTTTTTTTCTTTCTTGGGATTATTTGTAACATATTTATAAGATGATTTCTTTGTTGCTTTGTATGTCTCTCTCCCACGGTATAATCCGTTTTCACTGTATTTGATGTTGGTATAATTTGTGGATGGGAAGGGAAAAAATGTTTAAATAGGGATACATGTGGACCCATTGAAACAATAAGATATACAAGAAATTACATCAAAAAATGAACTTTACAACTTTGGCGGGTGGAGGTCCTTCTTGGGGAGGGGGAGAAGATGGAAACTGATGGGAAGGGGAAACAAAGGAGGAGGCAAAAATGCTTGATTAGACATGTACTTATTACCTTGCCCATGTAATTGTAACCCCTCTGTACAGTATTTTCACAATAAAGAAAAAGATGTACTACACATAGAAAACCGAAAAGAGCACAGTAAAGTCCAATAAACAGCCCCCAAATGGAGAATCCAAGAAGCATAGGAAGAGCCCAATTAGCAACCCCCCCAAAAAGGTGGATAACATGGCAGGAACTTCCAAACACCTCTGTTCTAACTCTCAATATTGATGGACTTAGCTCTCCCATTAAGCGACATAGATTGTCCTGTTGGATCAAGATGCTATCTTCTGCCTTCAAGAGACACACCTTGCCCACAAAAACAAACATATTCTGAAAGTGAAAGACTGGAATAAAATCTTCCAAGCAAATGGACCCTATAAAGCAGTGGGAGTTGCAATCCTATTATCAGAAAAAATGGACTATAAATTAAAATTAGCCAGAAAAGATAAAGAAAGTCAATATATACTAATAAAAGTATCTTTCCTTCAGGAGGATATTATAATTCTAAATATCTTATTCCCCAAATAATGGAGCACTGAAATTTATGTAAGAAACTCCACATCACTTCAAACTTCATATATTCAAAGACATTAATTGTAGGGGACTTTATTCCTCATTGGAAAGATCAACCTGGCAAAAACTCAATAAAGAAATCTCAGATCTATTCAACTGCATAGATCAACTACCCTTAACAGACATTTACCGAATATTTCACCCAGTAGCATCAGATTATACCCTCTCAGCAGCTCATGTAACATTCTCCAAAATAAATCACATTTAACTCACAAAGAATTTGTCTAATTTCAGAAACATTAAAATTATGCCCTATATTCTCTCAGACCACAAGGGAATATAATTAGAACTGAACACCAAAAGCCACCAAAGGAAATCCTATATCACATTAAGGCTGAATAACACCTTTTTGAATTATCAGTATGTCATGGAGGAGATTAGAAAGGAAATTCAAATGCTCATGATATTCAACAGAAATGGGCACACAAATTAACAGTTCCTCTGGGACACATCAAAGGCAGTCTTCAGAGGTAAATTTAGAGGTCTGAGTTCCTATATCAAAAAATTGGAGAGATCTCAAACCAATAACTAACATGCTCATGTAATTGTAAACCCTCTGTACAGTGTTTTCACAATAAATAACTTACTAATAAAAAAACAATTAAATGATACACCTGAAGCACCTTTAAAAAGAGCAACAATCTAAACCCCAATCCAGCACACAGAAACAAATAAATAAAATTAAATCAGAATTAAATGAATTAGAATAAGAAAAACATAGAAAGAAGCAACCAAAGAGTTGGTTCTTCAAAAAATTAATATTGACAGACCCTTAGCAAATCTTTTCAGTAAAAACAGAACACATACAAATAAACTGAGAACTGAGAGAATGGAAACATAACCATAGAAAAACCAAGATGCAATAATTTTCAAACCTCTATGCTAATCAGTCTGAGAATCTGGAAGAAATGAACAATTTTCTAGCAAATATCAACATGCCAAAACTAAACCAAGATGAGTTAAACCAACTTAACAGACCCTTATCAAGCATCAAAATAGAAACAGCAATAAGAGAACTCCCATCCAAGAAAAGCCCAGGACCACATGAATTTACAGTGGAATTCTACAAGGCCTTCAAAGCAGAACTCATACCAACACTCTTCCAACTTTTCAATGAAATTGAAATTGAAAGTGCACTACTGAACTCTGTCTATAAAGCCATCATAACTCTAATCCCAAAACCAGGCAAGGACTCATCAAAGAGAGAGAACTATAGACCCATTTCCTTGATGAACATGGACTCAAAACTTCTAAACAAATTTTCGCTGATCGAATTCAACAATTCATCAAAGGAATTGTATACCAGCCGGGCGCTGGTGGCTCACGCTTGTAATCCTAGATACTCAGGAGGCTGAGATCTGAGGATCGCGGTTCAAAGCCAGCCCGGAAAGAAAAGTCGGTGAAACTCTTATCTCCAATAAACTACCAGAAAACCGGAAGTGGCACTATAGCTCAAGTGATAGATCGCTAGCCTTGAGCTAAAGAGCTGAGGGACAGTGTTCAGGCCCAGATTTCAAGCCCCACGACCACCACCACCAACAACAAAAAGAATCATATACCACCATAAAACAAGATTCATTTCAGGGTTGCAAAGTTGTTTCAATATATGCAAATCAATTTATATAATTCATCACATCACCAAGAGCAAGACTGTGAACCACATGATTACCTCAATAGATGCAGAATAAGTATGTGACAAGGTCCAACTCCCCTTTATGATGAAGACCCTGGAGAAACTAGGAATCCATGGAACATTCCTCAATATAATAAAGATTGTATATGACAAATATACAGCCAGCATTATACTTAATTTGAAAAGCTAAAGCCATTTTCTGTAAACTGAGGAGTGAGACAAAGATGTCCACGCTCCACTTCTCTTCAATTTAGTATTCGAATGCCTAGCTACAGCAATAAAAAATGATACAAAAATAAATAGCACCCAAATATTGAAAAATAAAGGAAAACTCTCCCTCTTTGAAGATGATATGATCTTGTACTTAAAGAACCCCATGGACTCTACTCCCAAATTACTCGAGCTGATTCAATCCTTTGCTAAAGTAGCAGGGTATAATTAACCCTTGAAAATCAATGGCTTTTCTATATGGCAACAATGAGAACAATGCAGCTAAAATCAGGAAAGTAACTCATTTTGTAATAGCCCCACAAAAAATAAAATACCTAGGACTTAACTAAAGAATTAAGGACTTCTATGATAAAAACATAACAAAGGAAATTAATGCAGAAGTAAGGATTTGGAAAAACTATGCCCCTGGATTGCAAAGATTAACATCGTCAAAATGGCAATATTAACACAATCTCTCTACAAATTCAATGTGATACCTATCAATATTCCAACCACATTCTTCAAGGAAACAGAAGAAGCAACCCAAAAATTCATATGGAACAATAAAAGACCCTAAATAGCCAAAACAATCTTTAGTAGAAAGAACAGTGTTGGAGGAATAACAATACCAAATTCAAACTCTACTACAAAGCTATAGTAATCAAAACAACTTGGTACTCCCACAAGAACAGACCTAAGAACCAACGGAATAGAACTGAAGACCCAGAAATTAACTCACAGACCTATAGCCACCTCATCTTCGATAAGAGAGCTAAAAAAATAAATAGAATGGAAGAAAGACAGCCTCTTCAGTAAATGGTGCTGGAAAAATTGGTTAAACACCTGTAGAAAAATAAAGGTAGATCCTTGTATATCACCCTGAATCAGAATCAATTCCAAATGGAACAAAGACTTCAAAATAAAAGCGGATACCCTGAAAACATTAAGGAAAGGATACAAGAAAATCTGTCTCCTAGGCACAGGCCAAAATTTTCTTGATAAAGACCCAGAAACACACCAAATCAAAAAAAAGTTGGACAAATAGGATTGCATGTAAATACAGTGTTTATGCATGGCAAAGAACATAGATGGAAAGATCAATAAAAAGCCTATGGATTGGGAGAAGTTCTTCACTAACCATACAACAGACAAGGGTCTCATATCTAAAATGTACTTAGAACTCAAAAAACTAAATCCCCTAACAACAAATCATCAAAGAAACAACTGCCCAATAAATAAGTGGGCTAAAGACTTAAAAAGAAACTTCTCTGAAGAGAAAATATGAATGGCCAATAAACACATGTAGAAATGCTCAAATCAAAACAACATTGAGATACCACCTCATTCCAGTTAGAATGGCTATAATCAAGAAACTTAGTAAAAACAGATTCTGGAGGGGATGTGTCCAAAAGGGAACCCTACTGCATTGTTGGTGGGAATAGAACTTGTTTAACAATTTTGGAAGTAATATGGCGATTCCTGAAATAACTACACATAGAGCTCCCCTATTACCCAGCAACCCGACTTTTGGGCATTTCCCCAAATGGTCACAAACAAGATCCATACTAGCACACCTGTGTTTATCGCACATTATTTACCATAGCTATGATATAGAATCAACCCAGATGCCCCTCAGTAGATTAAATGGATCAAGAAAATGTGATACACACACACACACACACACACACACACACACACACACACACACACACACACAATGGATTTCTAGGCCTCCGTCAGAAAGAATGACATTGCCCCATTTCTTAGGAAATGGAAAGACTTGGAAAAAATATATTAAGTGAAGTAAGCCCAGCTCACAGAAACATGGATCCCATGGTTTCCCTTATTTGCAATACGTATAAATTCAGGACAAGCAGAAAAGTTTAAAAGCTATGTATGACCATATAAGATGATATTAAGCAAAATGAACCCCAAGATAGGGACACAAATGGTTTTTTCTTTCTTGGTATTGATTTTAATGTATTTATAATGTACTATGTAATTTTTTTTTTGTTTCTTTGGTATGTTTCTCCTCTACGGTATAACCCCTGTTTTCACTGTATTTTATTCTGGTGCCCTGCATCTTGTATATACATTTTTCTAATTTGAGATGGGGAAGGGAAAAAGGGAAAAAAATGCTTAAATAGGGATATAGGTTGACCCATTGTAACAATGATATATACAAGACACCATGTTGAAAATGAATTTTACAACTTTGGCATGGGTGGGGGAGTAGTTGGGGAGGTGGGGAAAGAAGATGGTGGGGGAAAAAACAAAGAAGGCAACAATGCTCGATAAGAAATGTACTTATTACCTTACTCATGTAACTGTAAGCATTCTGTACAGTATTTTTATAGTAAAAAACCATAAATATTATGTTAGCATAATGAAATAATACAATTATAATGAAATGATACTACAATTAGAGGAATTAAGGTTGAAAAATTATGAATTAACTAATTGATATCTGAATTGAGTTTGTTCACCATGAAGTATAAGGCCAAATAATCAAAGATGTGTACATATCTGGAGATAAACAGAACAGGGTTTAAGTAGAGAAAAATAAAAGACCAAATAATCTAAGGGGGAAATAAAAGGAAAAAAGTAGGAATAAAATTTAAATAAATAAGCTTCCAGTTTTGAATTGGTTTTCTTTTTCCCTCCAGCAGATGGGAGATGGGTGGGGCCGCCTCTGGCTCTTTTTACCCAGTGAAGAAGTCCTGCCCTGGCAGAGCTTTCTCTGGGTGGAGCTGAGCCCTGCTGATCAGGTTCTTTTGACCTGTTCAAAAATGGCTCCTCAGTGTCTACTTCTAAGGCCTGAGTTAGCTTCTAGCTGCTCTGGCCTGGTCTTTGGCAGTATCAAAGATGGCTCTCTTCTCTGGAGGTTAGGGACGGGCTACCTTCCAAAAACTGTTTTGTGAAAAGGAGGGAGGATGTCTTGTGGGGTACTCAGCCTTTCCCTTAGCTTTTGGGATGTCTGAAATCTGCGTTGGTTTGTGGTCTGCAGAATAAAGATTTCTGCTCTTTGTTGGTTCATGCTAGTGGTGAGTGGAAGGCACTTGCGCTCTGTCTCCAGTACCTTTGTCCCAGGCTCTGTCTGTTGATATGGTGGGAGCAGCTGCTGCTGCTGCAGCCGTGGCCGCCCGGTGAGTGCTTAAATCTGTCTCCTTAACCAAGCTGTCTGAATTTTTCCTCTCTGGCCAAACTCTCTATATTATGATGACACACTTGGTGTGACTATCTAGCCTTGGATTTTTCACTGGAACACTAAAACTCTGTTTTACACAGGAGCTTGGTAAGCTCCTAGCTGCTCCTCCACCGTCTTTTTCTTATACATAATATTGTATTGTTGTTTAGTGCGTGTTCCAATTGGGAAAGGCAAATGTTTAAGTATATGTACTATATAAGTGTATTACAAAAGTGATAAGACAATTCTATAAATTAATTTCTTTTCTAGATCTTCCCATCCTTCCTTTTATGTCTTCCTCCCTTTTATGTCTTCCTCCTCTTATCCCTCCTTCTCATCTTTCTTCCTTTTCACTCTCTGTTCTTTGCATGAATAAACGTATTTGAATTTTTACTGTATGCCAGGCAATAAAACAAAATTAACAGAAAATTCATGGACGTGGTTCATCTCTTCATAGATTTTGCTGTCAAGTAGTACTCAAAAAGAGTGCCACAGTAATGTGTGAAAAGATTGTGCTAGAATTATGAGAGCACATCAAAAAGGTAAACTACCCCTTCTCTTCACTACTTTTGCCGGTTCAGTGAGTCTAAAATATACCCTTAAGTTTCTAAAAAATACAATTTATATCATATTTACAAATGTTATTGTTGAACAAAATTCTTAGAATGGGATATTGGTCCTCTAAAAGTACTTGAGGAAACCTGTTTACTCCTGCCATTTAAGGAACAATGAGGAAGCCTGCTGGAACGTTGATCTTAGACTTGTCAAACTCCAAAATTATGAGAGATCTATTTCTGCTGTTAATATAGTAACAAGTAAGAGTATTTTATCGAACAGCCAAAATAGATTAAAGTTTTTATATTCCTCTTCATGTAATCTATCCAATTCAGCAACACAGAGATTGAAGATGGAGAAAGATTGATTGAGATAGAGACAAATATCTCGACAAACAACTTGGGGGAGAGACTTGGGGGATGGGAAAGTGGGAGAAAAACACGGGAGAGGGTAACAATGTTTGACAAGAAATGTACTCATTACCATACATATGTAACTGTAAAACCTCTGTACATCACCTTGACAATAAAATAACATTTAAAAAGGAATTGTTGATGATTTAACATTATTACCAAAGATGAAAAGTAGAAATAACTATTTGAAATTACAAGCTCACAGTGCACCTAGCCTCCTTTTGATATGCCCAGTTGAAATTCATCAACAACTACCTAGGGAGTCTGCTGGTGGCCAAGTGAATTAAAAAGAATAGGTGCTACTCTGAGGGTGTGAGGAGATTCTGTGTAAAAGTAACATTTTTTTGTTCTCACTTTCCAGTGATATTGATCCTTAGTGGAAGAAAGTAAAGGAAAGTAAAGCAAGGAAAGGATGAGGGACAAAGAAGGAGAAAAGAGAAGGGAAGAGATAATTCTACAAAATCAAAATAACATCAAGCAAATTTCAGCATGTGACCTTTCTGATGATCTTGTCATGTGTGACCTGAAATGGTAACCAAATCAGAATTCCTTAAAACCTTGGTGAAAATCAAGGTGGGAGAAACAAATTAATTGGTCAGACATCAAGCAGTCCAGTGTCCTATGCAAATAACTATATAACTTTTTTTGTTTTGTTTTGTTTTTTTGCCGGTCATGGAGCTTGGGAGATGGGCCTCAGCTCTTCAGCTCAAGGCTAGCACTGTACCACTTGACTCACAGCACCATTTCAGGCTTTTCCTGCTTATGTGATGCTGAGGAATCAAACCCAGGGCCTCATGTATGCAAGGTGAGCATTCTATCACTGCGCCACTTCTCAGTCCCACAAAATGGATTTTTATATGTCATTTTTCTCCAAGGTCTCAATTTTCTCTCCTGCAAAAATGGCATATAAAAGTCTTTATTTTGAATATTCTACAAAGGAATTAAAAGATTACTAGTTGGGTGCCTGTGTCTCATGCCTATAATTCTTACTCAAGGGTCAGAAATCTGAGGATTGTAGTTCAAAGACAGCCTGGGCAGGAAAACCCATGAGACTCATATCCAATTAACCACCCCAAATCCGTAACTTGAGCTGTGGCTCAAATGGTAAAGCACTAGCCTTTAGAAAAAATAAAGCTCAGGAACAGTGCCCAGGCCTTGAGTTCAAGCCCCAGGACCAGCAAGAAAGACAGAGACAGAGAGAAAGAGAAAGAGAAACATACACACAGACAGACAAACAGGTAGAGAGGTGAATCTACACGGATGACTTATCCTTTGAGTTAATAGTAAATGAGTTAATAGTAAACTAGTACTCCATATTGGTGTTTTCTTAATTTTTTTACTTTTAAATATATATTTTTATTGTAAAGATGCTGGTGTTTTCTTATTGCTGATTCTTTTAGTGTTATAACTAAATGTGTTACACAATTAAGTGAAGATAGAAACAGAAAATTGATGCTCTTTTCACCAACCTACTGACTCTTCATAGAACTATGGATAGATGATATTAACTATATCTTAAGTCCATATCTAAGAAATTGAATTTATTTCAGCCTGGTCTCTCACAATATTGCTAACTCAATACAGTTTCTCCCTGAGTTCTTTTTTTTAACCTCTTTCATGACCATTTCTCACTCTATACTGGATTTTAATCTTGGGTATCCCATGTAAGGTTCTGGCTGGCACACTTTGAAATATTCCTCAATCTAGAGCAGTATACCAGTGGAGTTTCAAGCATTATGCAACAGAGGAACAAACCCCCATAAATCATAACAAATGATCTACCCCAGGCTCTTTATACCTATTGATTTTTTTCCTAATTCATACACATCTCAGCCTGATAGTAATGGTGATTGTATTAATCACTAACTCACAGCGTGACTTCAGGCAAATCACTTGAGATCCTTGAGCCTTTTTCCTTCTATGATAGTTGAATTAGTTTAAAATACCTTTTTTTTATGCTTTATTTTAACATAGCTTGGTGTTTTTAAATTGCATGAAAACTGGCTGACTAAGAAGTTTATATGTAATGTTTAGGCATATGATCTATGATTTGTCACACATATAAATCCTGATGCTGCAATATGATACCTAAACTAGTTAGGCATCAGAAGTCTGAAAGAAACCTACTAATACTTCTCATTGCTTCTCATTTCGATTGCACCCTTCAAAGTGCAAACTGCAGGGGCAGATTTATAATCTGAAAGCAAAACACTCAATACTGGAAGTCTAGGTAGAGAATCCCCCAAAGGCCTGTAATTATACTTCTGCACACATGTTCGTATAGTTATTAGATATCCTTTTTGGAAAATTATGTCTGACAAGAGACACAGCATGCAGTTTTCAGTAAACCACAGCAAAAGACAATATGAATCTATTTATAAGCTCTCTATTTTCCTTATTTCCATACTATGCATATGGTGGATTCCTTGCTTTATGTGGAAATACTTGACAAAATTAAAAATATCCTCTAAGAGGAAAGTATGCTGCTACACAGAAGTTTGGAATTTGTATTCAAGCAATGATGTCTGAAAAATAATACTGTAGAAAAGTACATGCATAAAAGTGGCAACAAATTTACTGGTAAGAATAAAACATATTGAGTAAAATAATAGCTATTCCCTGCTATTTATCTATAATTAATCATGGAGAAATAATTAGAGAACACATAGCTGAAGAAAACAAAAATATGAAATGGCAATATTTCACATAACTGAAAAAATTGAGAAACTAAAATGAAGTACACATACAATATATGCTAGAAAAATATTGTTACCTTTAAGGTAAAAGTAACTATTGGATATAAATAAGGTACAGATTGTTCACAAAATTGGCAAAGAATTTGTGGAGGGAAAGGGAAAAAAACAAATTGTTTAACTAGGGATACAGTGGACCCATTGCAACAATGAGATGTACAAGTCGTTATGGCGAAAAACTAACAACAACTTCGGTGGGGGGGGAGGGTCGGGTAGGGGGAGGGTGGAGTATGGGACGGGATGAGAAGGGGAAACAAGGAGGAGGCGACATGCTTGATAAGAAATGTACTCGTTATCTTGTATCTTGCCCATGTAACTGTAACTCCTCTGTACGGTATTCTCACAAAAAAAAATTGGCAAAGAAACAGTGAAGGAATATACAACAAAGAAAACTATTACTTGACCAATTAATTAAGAAAAAAAGGTTAGGAACTATCTCTATGATATTATGTTTTAAAGAGTGCAATTCAGCAAATCAGCAGTGTAATTTTAAGAAATAATAACTTTTACTGCTAAAGGCACAGGGAAGCAAACATTATCAATCATAAGTTGTGGAACATAATATTGTCTTGCTTGAAGATTTGTTATTCATCAAAAACTATGAGATACTGGGCTCAGGTGGCTCATGCTTGTAATTGTAACTACTCAGGAGGTTGAGGTCTAAGGTTTAAAAAAATTAACACAGGGTTTTCCCATGTAGATCAGGTTGGTCTCAATGTCTTCATGTAGTCCAATGGGGACTCAAATTTGTGAGACTTCTGCCTCAGCTGTGCAAGTGTTAAGATTACAGAGATGTGCCACTCTGTTTGGCAATAGATATTTTTACTGTCATAAAAATATTTTAAATAATTTAAATATTATATTTGAAGATTGCAGAATTGAAGCAACAGGGAGATATATTTTAGAGCATTATATATTTAAATCACTATGCAATAGATGGAATTAATTAAATGAAAACATTATAGCTACAGTTTCTAGCAAAATTGGTTATAATGGGTAACAAAATTATAAATATGTTGACAGAGAACTACAAAGAAAAAAATGAAAACTATTCATCCTAGAACCCAGAGAACAACAATTTGATCAGTTAATATTTTACCAGTGTTTTTTAAATGTCAGTTAATATTCTATAAATATACTTTTATTTAATTAATTGTCAATTACTGGTTCTGTAAACTATTGCAATTTTTGATTGAAATGAAAATACTTGTGATGATCATCATAGCGATTATTGTTTCCTTATATTTTTTTAGGATAAATGCTTAATATCAGAATTATTGCTTAAATTTTCCATATTGTTTCTGAGAAGTTGTGTATTAATCAACACAACTTTCTAATTTCATTGGATTTGTTTCTCCACACCATTTAAACGTTGAAGATTACCAAGACTCAATTCCTTTGCCAGATTGAAAAGTTGAATTAAATGTTTTATTCCCCTCATATTTTCTTTTTGTAATTTTTGGATTCATTTTCTTTGTACTTTGGTTTGTTTATTTTAATGATATTCTTACTTTATCTTGAGAAATATATTTGGTAAGGCTAACATTAAGAACGCTCAGAAGAAAATTGGGTGAATTATGCAAGGAGCCAAACTAAATATATTTGAATATATAACGTGGAGTAAGTATTCAACACTACATTCTGAATTTCTGAAATTCTTTTTTTTAATTGTGAAAATACCGTATAATTACATGGGCAAGGTAATGAGTGTATTTCTTATCAAGCATTGTTGCCTCCTCCTTTGTTTCCCCTTACCATCCCTTCCCATCTCCTCAATTCCCCACCCCATCCCGCGCCAAAGTTGTAAAGTTCATTTTCGAAATAACATCTTGTACATCTCATTGTTGCAATAGGTCCACCTGTATCCCTTTTTAAGCAATTTGTTTTTTTTCCCTTCCCATCCACAAATTATACGAACATCAAATACAGTGAAAACAGGGTGATACTGTGGGGGAGGAACATACAAAGCAACAAAGAAATATCTTATATATATATGTTAGAAACAATAGCAAGAAAGAAAAAAAAAACATGTGAGTCCTTATCTTGGGGTTCATTTTGCTTAACATCAACTTATCTGACCATTTCTGCTTGTCTTAGACATATACTAATTATCGCAAATAAGGGAAACCATGGGACCTATGTTTCTTTGGGCCTGGCTTACTTAACTTATCATAATTTTTTCCAAGTCTTTCCATTTCCTAACAAATGGGGCAATGTCATTCTTTCTGATGGAGGCATAGAATTCCATTGGTTATATATACCACATTTTCTTCATCCATTCATTTACTGAGGAGCATCTGGGTTGGTTCCATATCTTAGCTATGGTAAATAATGCTGCAATAAACATAGTTGTGCTGGTAACTTTAGTGTGGTCTTGTTTGTGATCATTTGGGTAAATGCCCAAAAGTGGGATTGCTGGGTCATAGGGGAGATCTATGTGGAATCTTTTGAGGAACTTCCATACTACTTTCCAAAGTAGTATGAACAAATTTACATTTCCATCAACAATTCTGTTATATAGTATGTCCACTATTTTAAGTTTCAAATATTGTGTGTCAATATGTTACATTCTCTTCTAATTTTATAACATTTATATTCTATTTTCTGATTCTGACCTTAGTACCTTATTTATATTTGTCTTCTCAAGATAATTTAGTACTTTGGCTTTTTATCTACTTTATTATTATCCTGGTACAGCCAAGGACTTACGGAGATATGTGATGAACCAGAGAGAGTAACTTGATACAGGTGGGAACATTGAAATGTTCAGTGGATAGCCACTTTTTCACAGTACATTAAAAATCCGAGAAAAAAATGTATGAGGTAGAACTTGTGAGAACTGTTTGGTCCAAATTATGGGTTAAGGTTACTAGTTCTCTTATCTTTCATTATGTTGATGATATCTACTGTTTAAGGAACAGTGACATATGAGCATTACACAATGAAGGAACCATGATAACTATCAGTAATAAAATGTTCATATGAAATATGTGAACTATTGAACTTTCTGCAGCTTCCCATTACTGGGCCTGGAACTTAAGGTTCCTACACACTTGTTCGGCTTTTTTTGCTCAAACCTGGTGCTCTTTCACTTGAGCCACAGCTCCACTTCTTACTTTTTGGTTGTTAATCGGAAATAAGAGTCTCATGGACTTTTGTTTCAACCAGGATCCTCAGACCTCAGCCTGAGATTAGCTAGGATTAAAGGTGTGAGCCACAGGAGTCTGGTTGCAGGGTTTCTATATGCTGACAAGTTCCCATTAATTATCATGATACACATTGAAAAGTTCTGATTATTTCTCTGGGTAAAGATCAAAAAGGATTTTTCCTGTCAGAAAGAATCACTTGAGAATGAATTTATAGATGAGGCTCAGGTCGGATAAACAAAAAGTTCTGATCACAATCTAAGTAAGAATGTTACTAATCCTTTTATAAATTGCTAAACAAATCTATTTACCTGATTTTAATGACTGAATGACTAATAACAAAAAGGGGCTGAAATACTTCTTTCCTGATGCATACTTTTATTTACTGTACAAAGAATGAATAGAGGACTTCTACAGGCTATCATTGTTAACAGCTACTCAGAAGGGAACAGTTATGCAAAGCAGATCACTCTAAAACTTTATCAGAATTTAAAACCTTTGCTAAGTGAGTATGCTTTCAAAAAAACTAAATGATGCTAGAATAATTCTCTGTTTAGTAATAGTCTGAAAAGCAATCACATTGTACTGGACTTGGGCAAAAACACAACATGATAGGAAAATGATACAAATCAAACTACTAAATAAGTTTATAGCTCACTTATTTATCGGGCAGTTATTTCTTTGAGGATTTGTTGTTGTTGGATTTAATTTTTTTTTAAATTTTATTTTATTTGAGAACATACTGTACAGAGGGGTTACAATTACATGGGCAGGATAATGCATACATTTCTTACCAAGCATTGCAGCCTCCTCCTTTGTTTACCCTTCACCTCCCTTCCCAGCCTCCCCCCTCCCCCCACCCAATCATACCCCCCCTTCCCCCCCACACCGACATTGTAAAGCTGGTTTTGACCTGACATTTTGTACTTCTCATTGTTGCAACAGGTGGATTTAATTTTTTGAGCTAAAAGTATTTTTAGATATGAGACCCTTATCTGTTGTATGGCTAGTGAAGATCTCCCAATCCGAGGGCTTTCTATTGATCTTGCTAGCTATGTCCTTTGCCATGAAGAAGCTCTGCAATTTCATGCAATCCCATTTGTCCAACCTTTCTTTGATTTGTTGTGTTTCTGGGTCTCTATTAAGAAAATATCGGCCTGTGCCAAGGAGACCTAGGGTTTCTTCTATTCCTTCCTGTAATGTTTTCAGGGTGTCTGCTTTGACTCCGAGGTCTTTGATCCATTTGGAGTTGATTCTGGTGCAGGGTAATATAAAAGGATCTAGCTTTAGTTTTCTACAAGTGATTAACCAATTTTGACGGCGCCATTAACTGAAGAGGCTGTCTTTCTTCCATTCTATTTTTTTTAGCCCCCTTATTGGAGATTAGATGGCTATAGGTCTGTGGGTTCATTTCTGGGTTTTCAATTCTATTCAATTGATCCTGAGCTCTCCTCTTGTGCCACTACCAAGCTGTTTTGATTACTATGACTTGGTAGTAGAGTTGGAAATTTGGTATTGATATTCCTCCAGCACTGTTCATTTTTGCTGGAGGAAATAAGAAGGGTCAATAGACACTTGAAGAAATGCTCAACCTCTCTATCCATAAAAGAAATGCAACTCTAAACAACATTGAGATTCCACCTCACCCCAGTTAGAATGGCTATAATCAAGAACTCTAAGAACAACAGATGCTGGAAGGGATGTGGACAGGAGGGAACCCTACTGCATTGTTGGTGGCAGTGTAAACTTTTTCAACCACTTTGGAAAGCAGTATGGAGGTTCCTCAAAAGACTCCACATAAAGCTCCCCTATGATCCAGCAATCCCACTTTTGGGCATTTACTCAAATGATCACAAAGAAGATCATACTAAAGCTACCAGCACAACTATGTTTATTGCAGTATTATTTACCATAGATAAGATATGGAATCAACCCAGATGCCTCTCAGTAGATGAATGGATCAAGAAAATGTGATATATACACACAATGGAATTCTATGCCTCCATCAGAAAGAATGGCATCACCCCATTTGTTAGGAAATGGAAAGACTTGGAAAAAATCATATTAAGTGAAGTAAGCCAGGCCCAAAGAAACATAAGTCCTATGGTTTCCCTTACTTGCAATAACCAGTATATGTCTGGGACAAGCAGAAATGTTTTAAAGTTATGTTTATATGACCAAATAAGATGATGTTAAGCAAAATGAACCCCAAGATAGGGACACAAGTGGTTTTTTCTTTCTTGCAATTTTTTCTAACGCATTTATAAAGTACCATGTGATTTTTTTTTATTTCTTGTATTTTCTTCCCCCATAGTATAACCCCTGTTTTCACTGTATTTGATGTCGGTATAATTTGGAGAGGGGAAGGGAAAAACAATGTTTAAATAGGGATGCAATTTGAACCATTGTAACAATGAGACGTACAAGACCCTGTTGAACATAAACTTTACAATTTAGGGTGGGGGGCTGTAGTTGTGGAAGTGGGAGGGAAAGGATGGTAAGGGAAAACAAAGGAGGAGGCAACAATGCTTGATAAGTAATGTACTCATTACCTTGCTCATGTAACTGTAACTCCTCTGTACAGTATTTTCATAATAAAAAAACAAAATATACTAAATAAAGTCCTTTCAGTTTATTTAATTCCCATTTTGGCCTTTATTAGAAACTCAAATATTATATTATTCTTCAATTTGCAGACCAGTCATATGTGTGTAATTTACTCATGACCCACGATTGAAATGGACTTCCTAGAGACACAATGGATGGATCAGAATAAAATAATAGATACATGGTGAAAAAATAAGAGAAAGGAAGGGAAATGCCTATGAGATTCAAAGTGTGTTTTTACTTTCAAAATATCTCTCATCAACAAATACAAAATCATGTTCTTACAAAATACTATAGTTTCAAATGTATGTAAAAGTAGCTAACTAACTTTCTTTCATGGGCATCCTTATAGATAAGAGATTCAATAGCAATTTATAAAGTCTTATATAAATGAGGATGGAATGTTCCTCTTCCCCCAGGAGCTTCTCATCCTATTTTCCTGTCTCATCTAAAACACATACTTTAAGTATATCTGTGTTTTAAATTATAAAAGAAATATCTTTACAGTAGCTATTTAAAAAATGATTTAGAAATCACAGAATATTGAAGAAATTGTGCATCAATTCCCAGATTTTATACATAAAAAATCTAAAGCTCAAAGAAGAAAGTGAATTGCCCAAAGTCTTTCCAAATAAACTTGCTACTTGTGGGCCATATAACATATGCTAAGCAAAGTCCTAGCCACTCTCAAGAAAACAATCAAAATCAATAGTACCATTAGCTTCTGTAAGTTTATCTGATTAGTGAGGCTTTATATTACAAGAGAGACATATTTTAAAAAAGAAAGGCAAGTCAAATAAGGTGAAAGCAAGCGTCTGAATTTTGAGGAAATTTGGAAAGCCAATTTGGAAATCTAATAGAGTCTCAGGAAAAGGGTCTAACAACAAGAGATATGAGATGCTGGCTCATCAGGAAAAGGAAAGTAATAGAGATTAGTCATTGTCAGCTTTAAATTGCTCTCTTGACTTGGTTCCCAAATAGAAAAAAAATGGGCACTAAATATACAATTATTTTCCTCTAATAAGAAAAAAATCAAATGACTAATTTGAATATGCAAAGAATATTAAGTAATGTAAAGAGAGGCTGAAATAATCCTCTTACTTTTGATTTTTAGATCATTCATACTCTCACTTTTGCCCTTTCTTTTTGATCACCTTCATTGCTAAGTTCACATTTTGTTTTTTCACATTTGCATTGGTATAGTAACATGAAAATACAAAAAAAGGAACAATTTTTGTTTCAGAGATTGTGATGGGATAAGTTAAGGTTAATGTTTTCAGCATTAACTCTGAATGACCTTGTTTTTATGAAGTTAAGTCAGAGCCTTAATATACAATTTAAATGCAGCTTTGACTGACTAGGAAATGTTATTTAAAATTCCCAGAAGACACAGATCAAAGGACAGTAAAAATGCATTCCATATTTGATTTAATGATGCTTTGAATTAAAGTAAAAGGAACATATGTCAACACCTTGATCCACTGATTATTCAAGTTCAGTTTAAGGCTAACCTGCTGTACCTCCATGTGAATCTTAGCCGAATATATATATATATAACAGCAGCTACCTGTTTGTAATAAAAACTATGACTTCAAAGGCATTCTAGGTAGCAGGTCTTATTGTGTTTTATTTTTATAGCTTTTGTGTTATACTTTTTAACTCATGGAAATACTTCTACTTTCTGGTCAGTCCTAAGAAAACTGTAATAAAGAACTGTGCTAATATTTCCTTCTAGTAAAAACTGGAATTTCTCTTTCAATTTAAGGCTTGTTTTTCCTCAAAACACTCCCAATAGAGCCCAGTTTCACATCAATTCACACCATATGAATGATCATTGCTACCCTCCAGTCTCACTATATATGATAAGTGTGCCATTTATTTTGCCCTAGGGACTACTACTATCACTTATTTTGCAATCACCTCTTCCATATGTGACCCTCACCATTGTCTGAAAGTCAAATCCATATTTTCCAATAAGTGACTCATATTTTTAAGTAGATATTCCACTTGTTATTAACAATATAAAACCTTCTTTCCTTTTTGGGGGGTTAATAGTAACAATCTCTTTTCCAGTCACTGTAGCTTGAGCACTTCAGTCATTCTAGACTCCTTTTACTCCCTGACTCTTCACATGCAATCAGTTTCTAAGAGCTCTTGATCCTACTTCTTCAATATCTCTTGCATCTGTCTTCCCCTTTCTATTTCCGCTGCCAACACTCTTGGTTAATGCTCTCATTATCTTTCATCCCAGGCCACTTTAATAGCTTTCTAATTGGTCTCTCACCATTTATCCCTCTTCAGTCCACTACATGCTACACACAATAAGAGAAAATTATCTAAGATAAATCATGGGCTGGGAAGGTGGCTCAGTGGTAGAATGCTTGTCTTGCATGCATGAGACACTGGGTTCGATTCCTCAGCACCACATAAGAAGAAAAAGCCAGAAGTGGTGCTGTGGCTCAAGGGGTAGAGTGCTAGCCTTGAGCTGAAGAGCTGAAGGACAGAATTCAGGTCCATCACCGACAAAAAAAAAAAAGATAAATGACATCAAGTTACTACCTTGCTCAAAACGTTTCTACATGTCTCTATTGACAACAGATTGACTTTACTCTGTCACCTAAAGTCTTCTATGACACTGATTCACACTTGGCACTCTCCTTTGTTTCTTCTATGCCAAATATGTGATCCAATGAAACTTGAACAAACATTTTGGAAAATGACCTATGCTGCCAAGTCATTTGATTGATCATCTTTCTCTCATTTTGTACTTTCTCTGTAGCCTGTACTACTCTCCCGTAAACCCATGCAGAAGTAGTATACATTTTTTAAGTTCAATTTCAAGTTGACTCAACCCTAAAGGTTGAACTTTTTTCAATATACAAAAGTTTTAATTCTAAACAACCTTCTTTTTGAGACAGCCAAGACAAAGGACAGAAACAAAAGAGTTGATATAAGGCCATGTAGAAAAATTGTTTTTGTGAATAATAATTCAGAATCAAATAATAAGCCCAGGTTCCACAACAACATGTATTATTAATACCTAGAAAGATTCTATTGCTCCTTTTGTCTATGTCCATTCCAGATCCAAGAAAATCTTCTACCCATGTGACTCTAGATTGGAGTGTAATTAATCTTACTGCATTTGCTTGACAAACATTGAGCCTAGTAACTATATCTGAATTGAGTATTTTCTAATTCCTGCTAATTCATTTATCATTGAATACTAATAACATTTGCACCTTAATTATGTTATGAAATATTTTCCTTTGCTTTCAACTAAACATCAGTGATACCTCCTATTTTTCCTTAATAGGTAACAAGATGTAAATTCTTTGTCAAAAAATTATGACTCTGTGCATCCATCTGCAGAATTTCTTTTTATTGTAAAAATATTATAAAGAAGGGTTACAGTTACATGAGTAAGGTAAAGAGTACATTTCCTGTTGAGCATTGTTGTCTCCTCCTTTGTTTTTCCCATACCATCCCTTCCTTCCCCACCTCCTCAACTATTCCCCCCATCCCCACCAAAGTTGAAAAGTTCGTTTTCAACATAGTGTCTTGTACATCACATTGTTACAATGGATCAACCTGAACCCTTATTTAAGCATTTTATTTTTTCCCTTCCCCTCCCCAAATTAGAAAAATGTATATACAAGATGCAGGACGCTGGAATCAAATACAGTGAAAACAGGGGTTATACCATGGGGTAGGATCATACCAAAGAAACAAAAAAATCACATAGTACATTATAAATACATTAGCAAGCAAGAAAAAAAAACATTGTGTTCCTATCTTGAGGTTCATTTCACTTAACATCATTTTATATGGATATATGTACATAGCTTTTGACCTTTTCTGCTTATCCTAGACCTATACTAGTTATGGAATATAAGGGAAACTATGGGACCTATGTTTCTTTGGGCCTGGCTTACATCACTTAATATATTTTTTTCCAAGTCTTTCTATTTCCTAACAAATGGGGGCAATGTCATTCTTTCTGATGGAGGCATAGAATTCATATATATATATATATATATATATATATATACATACATACATAAATATATAATATATATTAAATATAATATATACTATATAAATATAATATAAAATTAAATATAAATACAAATATATATATGTATATATATTACAATTTCTTGATCCATTTATCTACTGAGGGGCATCTGGGTTAGTTCCATAACTTAGTATGGTAAATAATGCTGTGATAAAGACAGTTGTGATGGTAGCTTTACTATGATCTTGTTTGTGATCATTTGGGCAAATTACAAAAAGTGGGATTGCTGGATCATAAGAGAGCTCTTATGAGGAACCTCCATACTGCATTTCAAAGTGGTTGAACAAGTTTACATTCCCACCAACAATGCAGTAAGATTCCCTTTGGCCACTTCCCCTCCAGCATCTGTTATTATTAGAATTATTGATTATAGTCATTCTAACTGGGGTGAGGTGGAATCTCAACGTTGTTTTGATTTGCATTTCTTTTATGGGCTAGAGAAGTTGAGCATTTCTTCATGTGTCTATTGACCATTCTTATATCCTCTTCAATGAAGTTTCTCTCATCCTCAGAATTTCTACATAGGAGAGATATAAAGTCAAAATGATTGGGTTGACTAGGTTGTACCTCAGAAACTTTATTTCCATAGTACATTATTTTATTCAGATTGTTTATTTGGTAGCCATCAGGAATTTTAGAAGTTATAATAAAAAGGGCTCTGAAACTCTGTCAAGTCTTCCTTTGTCAATATCTATCAATCTATGTATCTCTATCTATTTAGGTGGCACCTGGTAGAGATAGATAGATAGATAGATAGACAGATAGATAGATAGATAGAGAGAGAGAGATAAATAGATAGATGGACAGATGGACAGACAGACAGACAGACAGATAGTTAGATAGATAGATAGATAGATAGATAGATAGATAGATAGATAGATAGATAGATATGGAATGTAAGTGCTACATATGTAGCAAATAAATAACTAAATTGTTCACAGACCATTGTACACACTAATTAACTAAATTAACTAGCTATGAATATCTTTTTTCTGGGGGGGGAGTCCGGTTGTGGGGCCTGAACTCTGGGCCTGGGTGTTGTCCCTTAGCTCTTCAGCTCAAGGCTAGCGCTCTACCACTTGAGCCACAGCGCCACTTCCGGCTTTTTTCTTTTTGTTTATGTGGTGCTGAGGAATCAAACCCAGGGCCTCATGCATGCAAGCCAAGCGCTCTACCACTGAGCCACCTTCCCCGCCAGCTATGAATATCTTTAACTACCTTGTGTAAAACACTAGGATTTCTCCTTTCTTTCCTCTGCTTGGTAATTTTCTCCCTTTTTATTCCTTTCTTACTTCCTCCTCTCTCTCCTTTCATGTTACAACAAAATGAGTTCTTTAAAATTCTGAGAATAGTTGTGGTCCCGTTTTGTAATGATTACACACATTTTTTTGGTATACAGTTGTGTACCATTAAACAAAATCTTGACTTGCCTGCTTTGCATTGATTTCAATTGCAGTTTTTGGTTATTTTTGTTTGTTCTATGCCAGTCTTGAGGCTTGACGTGATGGTATGGCCATTGCCCCTTATCTTTTTTGCTCAAGGCTAGTGCTGTTCAACTTAAGTTACAGATCCACTTCCAGCATTTGGGTGGCTAACTGGAGATCAGAGTCTCATGGACTTTCCTGCCTGGTCTGGCTTTTAATCACAATTCTGAGATCTCTATCTCTTGAGTAGTTAGCATTAGAGATGTGAGCTAACAATTCCAGGTGTAATGGAAAGTTTAGTCATACTATTTTTGCTTTAATATGGAGTAGAAATTGGTATAGAAACAAGAATAATAAGGAACCAATCATCTTATAAATATGTTAGAAACAATAGCAAAAATGTACAATGAGATGTACAAGACATTATGTTGAAAACTGAACTTTATAATTTTGGTGCAGGGGACGGGTAGAATGGGGGGTGGGAGATGGGAAAGGATGGTAAGGGGAAACAAAGGAGGAGGCAACAATGCTTGATAAGAAATGTACTCATTACCTTGTTCATGTAATTGTAACCCCTCTGTATGGTATTTTCACAATAAAATAAAAAGAACAGCAAGAAAGGAAAAAATATTTTTTAAAAAATAAGGCACCAATATCCAAATTTTGTTTATGTTTCCATCTTGTGTAGTGCAGATACTTTTAGCAGTCCTGAAAATTTGCTCAAGTGAATAATATTGATTGAAATCAGGGACATATTTAGAATAGGAAGACCACCCTATCTTTGCTATACATTTTAGATTTCAACAATAAAATAAAATTACTGTGTGCTCTTGAACAAGTTAAGAATCTTGTTCAATGAAATGACACAATGACTCATTTCACTGTTAATATCTCCAGAAGCCTTCAGTACTGTTTAAGATTCTGGAAATATAGATTAATATAGTTTTGTTATCATTGCATTAGCTGTGAAACTACAGAATTTTAACATCTTAATGGGGCTCAATAAAGATTTGAGGAAATAGTTTTACTGTTATTTTGACATTCTATTATCTTCTCAAAAGTTGGCACCAAGATGTTTTTTCCTTTTTACTCATTTGCTTTTGGAAGAAAAACATAAATTGGAAAAGGTTTGGTAACAAAGAGGTGATGGTTTAATTTTTTAGCAGATTTTCTGCATTTTCCTTTCTGTTTAGTGAAAAATTAAGTAGTTAGTTAGTAACTATACAATGCTGCATTCTGAACATATTTTCTTCAATAAGTATAGGTTTTCTTTTTAGTGAGTCTATATTATTAAGGAAAAACATTCTTTAAAATAACTATTAATCCAGAGACAGAAGAGTTTTCAGGCTGACATAATTTATTTAATGTTAGGAGCTTTGGCTTCATTATTTTGTGATTGTCTTAGCTTGGCTCTCTTATTGGAGGAGTGTTGGTTGCATTTCCAGGTTGATATTGAAGTGGCTACAGCAGTATGATCCTCATATCCAGCCAGGATAACATGCAGAATGAAAAAAATCACGTGCATTTTAATCTGGGTATCATTGGGTTCAGATTTGTTACTTGTTTCTAAATTAATCCATGATAACATGGGCTTTTTCCAAAGGGCACAGGTCAAAGAGAATAAGATAGTTTTCATTAAGCAAATTCACAAAATCTTACAGAAAGGAAAGACTTACAACCTAGCACTGTCTTCATATCAAAGAAATCTATTATCCACTTTCGTATATTGCTTACTGTGAAGGCAGACAATTATCTTATAGTTAACACTATCTTGGTGCCTCTTAAGAGTACAGTTTTCATGTGGGAAGATGGCGGTGCTCTCCCAGGTAGTCGCATTACGTGTCTCTGCCCAAACAAAGATCTAGGGTCACAGCCACACCTCAGGATCCACTACAGTTTGCTGTAAATATTTTTTTTCTTTCATGCAATTGTTTCTAACACATTTATAAGATTATTACTTTGTTGCTTTGTATGTCCCTCTCCCACCGTATAACCCCTGCTTTCACTGTATTTGATGTCAGTATAATTTGTGGAGGGGAAGGGGAAAAAAACAAATCGTTTAAATAGGGATACAGGTGGACCCATTGCAACAATGAGATGTACAAGTTGTTATGTCGAAAACGATCTTTACAACTTTGGTGGGGGGAGGTTTGGGTGGGGGAGCGGGGATGGGAAGGGATGGGAAGGGAAAACAAAGGAGGAGGCTACAATGCTTGATAAGAAATGAACTCATTATCTTGCCCATGTAATTGTAACCTCTCTGTACAGTATTTTCACAATAAAAAAAAATGTAAATATCTAAAGACTTTTCTTACTACAAGAGGAATGCCCTAGCAGGCATACAAGGAAAGTGAAAAGAGAAACGGTGAATGGGACCTCTGTGGAGCAGCTGTACCACGGGCTCCTTGCGCAACACCCCGACTTCCTGCAAATTTTAAGCAGAGAAGCACGCAAAAACTGAAGAAAAAATTCAACACCAGATCAGCAGAAAGTTAGGAAGGAATCTGGTGAAGACCTCCGAGTCAGTGAATGGCCCCCACTCCAACCTGCCCTCACCAACCCCCAACCCCAGGGCAACTACAGAGGAATAGTGAATCCAACAATCACCACCATTACAACTGCCAGAAATCGGCTCCACTGGGTAAGGCTCCAAAGTCATTCTGTGCCTCCAGTGCCAGCAGGATCCCTGTGCACCCGCCAACCTGACACACGGCCCCCAGGAAACTATAGCCACAGCCAATCCCTTGCTTCTCGGGCCCACCGCCCTGATGAGTGGGTACTCTGCTGGGACCTGCTCCTTCCCTGCAGCAACCAGCCGCACACCCTGGGCTCTCACAGCCTCTGCAACATCATGCTGCTGTAGGTACTGCCTCTGACACAGCTCGCAGCCAAGGGAAGCTGCCCCTAAGGCTGCCCATTGCCTCGCACTGCCTCAGTTGCAGACCAGTAAAGCCACAGCTGCCCACTGTAGCCTGCAGAACCAAGCTCCACCTGGTCCTTCCAACACCCGGACTCCCCATGCTGCATTGTGAGACCCTTCAGCTGCTGCAGATGACACCCCCTCCCACCTGTTCCTGCCAAAACCCAGACTCTCTAACTGAGAACCAGCTAACCCCATCCTGACAGCCACAGCACAGGCTCTGTGGATCAGCGCACCATCAGCTACAGACCTTGTGAGTAACCCAATTGGGTCCACTCCCTGGGGGTGACAACTCTGTAGGATTCCAAAGCTCTCTGACCCAAACCCCCTTCCAAAAGGGAGGGATCACATCAGAGGAGAACACAGACATAAGTTCTGTTCCTAAAGCACCTGTGGCTACCTGGGAAAGCCTGGGAACACAGCTCCAGACCTGTGATAGCAGTCTACAAACCTGAAACCCCCAAACTTCCCACTATCAGGCCTGAGAGTGGGATAGCAGTCACCCTCCTTGTCAAAAGGCCATCTGGTCCTATCCAAGCCACAAGGAAAATGGACTATTGCAATGCATACCATGTTTTATCAGGAATTGGTTTAGAGGACTACGTGGAGTCAAGCTCCCTGAAACAAACCAAAAAAACCCCACTTTTGGGGGAAATTTTTAGTTTGTTTTATGTCTGATCACGTTGTTTTTGTTTCTGTGTGTTACTTTTCTGTATTGTTTTTTAGGACTTGCTCTTTCACTTAAATCTTCTATTTTTTACTATTATTTAGTTTTTTTCTTCCACTTTTTAATTTCAGAATTTTAAATATTTTGTTTCCTCTCAGTCTCCCCTTTTCGATTCTCTCCACATTATACTATTACTCTGTCAGAGCTATCTTGTCTAGCTCTATACACAAAGTAAGGCCTCCTTCTATGTGTGTAAGCAATAATTACAGGAGTTATCTTATATTAAGCAACTTTCCAATACTCTTTGAATAAAACTTTTTCTAATGTCAGCAATTCTCCCAAATACACTTTTATATAACTTCTTTTCTAATCTTCATCTAGATCTCTAACCTATTCCCTACATAACCTTTGTTTGAATTCTTTTATACCTCTTAAACTCTGAAACAAGTTCTCTATTCTGTTTCTACTATATATACCTCTTCTCTAAGCCCTCTATGATCATTATACCCAATTTTTCTTCTGAACTTAAACTTATATCTCTCCAATCCTAACCCTTCTCTTCTCCATCTTCTCCAGTCCATGCCTACCAATATATATCTGACCCAATTTACACTTGTTTCCATTTTGACTGAGTACAAAGGGCCCTTCTTGTTAATTTTAAGGTGCAGACTACTTATCAGCTGCAGGGAGCCGGGACAAACACCATTACAAGATGGTGCCCGCTTCCTTTCAGCCTAGAAGTAAACAACTCCATATTAGGCAAGTGCTTGGCGGGGCTGCGAGTCCCCAGCTGTGCGTATGCGCCATCATTGTAAATCCTGAGCCAATCCCGTGGCACCTGGTGATGGTAGAAGGCGGACAGCCAATCCTGAAGCGACCCGTGTTCCAAACCCTATATAAGCGGCTGCATTTCCTTGCTCGCTCTCTTGCGCTCAAGCTCTCCCTTCAACTAAAAGGCTCTCCAATAAAGTGTGATCTGAGAAGACTCCTGGTGTGGTGGTCGTTCTTCCTCGCTGGCCGAGAAGGCGTTCGCCACAAGTGGTGCCGAAACCCGGGACCTGCGCAAGAGGTCGAACAGGAGCCAGAACTCAACACACGGAGAGGAGACGTCGTTATCTTTTAGGTAATTGGACTGGCGAGTTTGATGAGATGCTGGAGCAGCTGCGGATTGCCATTGTGATTGTTAATTCAACGTGATCCCGGATTTGTGGAGGGGCTCCAGTCCTGGATTTCCTCCGCTGTTTCCTGGTTTAAAGAGTGGGTGGGAGTTGGAATGTTTTTAGTCTGCTGCTTGGGCGGATGCGTGGTCTGCCTATGGTTGGTCTGTCGCCTTCGAGCCCAAACCAGTAGGGACAAAGTTGTTATTTCGCAAGCATTAGCCGCTTTGGAGAGTGGATCCTCACCCCAAATTTGGCTGTCGGCCCTGAGAGGTCATTAAGCCTTATCATTTCGCATAGCCCTAGCACCCCGAGGGATCTGGGGATCCCATTGCACCGGGACGGGTATGTGACTGATAACTTGGAACAGGGTGCAAGGCAAGTGCACTGCACTTGAGAAGAATTTTCCTCTCAAGAAGAGCACGTTGGGCTGCAAGTGGGTTGATGCCCAAGATCCCACCTCTGCAAAAAAGGCATCGGACGGGCCTGGTCGTCACTGGGGAAGGCGCCCCCCAGGCGAAGGCCAGTGCAAGGTCCTATTTTTGAGGCAGAGGCCCGACCTCTACTCTTACCTGTTACCAAAACAAAAAGGGGGAACTGCAGGGAGCCGGGACAAACACCATTACAAGATGGCGCCCGCTTCCTTTCAGCCTAGAAGTAAACAACTCCATATTAGGCAAGTGCTTGGCGGGGCTGCGAGTCCCCAGCTGTGCGTATGCACCATCATTGTAAATCCTGAGCCAATCCCGTGGCACCTGGTGACGGTAGAAGGCGGATAGCCAATCCTGAAGCGACCCGTGTTCCAAACCCTATATAAGCGGCTGCATTTCCTTGCTTGCTCTCTTGCGCTCAAGCTCTCCCTTCAACTAAAAGGCTCTCCAATAAAGTGTGATCTGAGAAGACTCCTGGTGTGGTGGTCGTTCTTCCTCGCTGGCCGAGAAGGCGTTCGCCGCAATCAGCCAAACCCAGATCATCTCAAAAGATACAAATATAGGTAATCTCTACCCAGGAACCCCAACATCCCTCTCTAAGCAAAGGAAAAGAGTGATAAACAGGGAAATACCTACCCATAATTCTGAAACCCTAAGATCTATACAGCTACACAACACCGGGTTGGCTCCAGCCTTAAAAGACTGTCCTCTTGTCATACTGTTGTGGTTGTTGTCTCCAGAAGGTTGAACCAACTGTAGAAACAAGAGAAACCTGGCCAATCAACTAACTCTAACACCATCTCCACAAAAACAAGCTAGAGAGAAGTCCAAGAATGACCTTGAGGATAATGCTCAAGATATTTTAAAAGAAAGGCTGGTAAATCTGCTGAATGAAAAATTGGACACCCTACGTAGGGCTGTAGGAGAACATGATGAGGCCAACCAGAAGCTAATAGACAACTTCATGGCCTCCACAAACAAAAGGATAAAGGAATTCCAACAGAAGGAGAAAAAGAGAGAAACCAGATAAAGGAGTGGAAAGAGAAGTCCAAAAACCAATTCCACGAAGTAAGGCAATCTATTCAAGACTTAAAAGAAAACTTTAATAAAGAGCTGGCCACTAAGAAGAAAAACAATCAAGAAGGAAAGGAGATAAACAATAAAGTAAAAAACCTTTAAAGCAGAATGGAGGAGGCTAAAGAAAGAATATCTGAGGCAGAAACCAGTTTAGATTCCATGGAGAAAGATCACTCAGATATTCATAACAAAAACACGAAGCATGACAGATTACTGCAGGAAATACAGGACACATTCAGAAAGCCTTATTTAAGACTAATAGATATACAAGAGGGTCTGGTGAGGGAAGACAATGGATTAGGAAATATATTCAGAAGAATTCTAGCAAAGAACTTCCCAAATATACAAAAGGACAGGACCATCCAGACACAAGAAGCTTTTAGAACCCCAAATAGAATAGATCAGAGAAGGTCATCCCACTGCCACATTATAATCCATACAGCATCAATAGTCACTAAGGAAAGAATTCTTAAAGCTGCCAGGGAGAAGAGAACAATCACATATATAGGTAGCCCAATAAGAATTACCTCAGACTTCTCAGCAGACAACATAAAAGCAAGGATGGCCTGAAAAAGGTATGCCATGCCCCAAAGACAAATAAATACCAACCAAGAATAATCTACCCTTGTAAGCTTTCATTCATAGCAGAAGGACAAATAAGAACCTTGCAGAGCAATGAAAAACTGAAGCAATATATTGCTAACAAACCAGCTCTACAAAAATTCCTAAAAGATGTTCTATATATAGAAAACCAACAAGAACAGAACATAGGCAATGAAATGGTCCACAAAAAAGGAACTATGCAATCATAACAAGAATAGCTAAAGCACAGCTTCCTCAAAAATATGGATAAAAAGACAGGAACAAACACCTCTCAGTCCTAATTCTCAATATTAATGGACTTAAATCTCCAATTAAGCGACATAGACTGTCCAGTTGGATTAGAAAGCAAGATCCTTCTAACTGCTGTCTTCAAGGGACACACTTTGCTCACAAAAACAAATATTCTGAAAGTGAAAGGCTGGAATAATGTCTACCAAGCAAATGGCCCCATAAACAGGTGGGAGTTGCAATCCTAATATCAGATAAAATAGACTTCAAATTAAAACCAGTGAGAAAAGATAAAGAAGGTCACTACATACAAATTAAGGTATCTCTCAGGAGGATATTATGATTCTAAATATCTATTCACCAAACAACAGAGACCCCAAATTTATCCAAGAAACACTACTTTCCTTCAAATAATGAATAGATCCAAAAACAATAATTGTTGGGGATTTTAACACACCACTGTCCCCACTAGATAGGTCAACACATCAAAACTCAACAGAGAAACCTCAAATCTTAACATCTGCATAGATCTACTTGATTTACCTGACATTTACCGAATATTTCACCCAGTAGCATCAGATTACACCTTCTTCTCAGCAGCAAATGGAGCATTCTCCAAAATAGACCACATTCTAGGCCACAAAGCAAAGTTTTCCAAAATCATAATCACTGAAATTTTGCCCTGCATTTTCTCAGACCACAAGAGAATAAAATTAGAACTAAACACCAAAAGCCACCAAAGGAAATCCCTGTAACACATGGAGGCTGAACAACACATTATTATTGAACCATCAGTCAGTCATGGAAGAGATTAGAAAGGAAATTCAAATGTTCATGGTATTTAACAAAAATGAACACACAAACTATCAGCTCCTCTGTGACATAGCAACGGCAGTACTCAGAAGCAAATTTATAGCTATGAGTTCCTACATTAACAAGTTGGATAGATCTGAAACCAACAATTTAAAGAGGCACCTAAAGTTCCTTGAAGAACAGCAACAAGCTAAACCCAATCCAGTAGACAGAAACAAATAATAAAAATTAAATCAGAATTAAAAATGAATTAGAGTCCAAAAAAACTATAGAAACAATCAACAAAACAAAGAATTGGTTCTTCAAACAAATAATAAAATTGGCAGACCCTTAGAAAATCTTATCAGAAAAAAGAGAACACTCCCAAATAAACAAACTCAGAGATGAGAATGGAAACATCACAACAACAACAACTAAGATTCAGACTATAATAAAGGATATTTCTCAACCTTTATGCTAATAAGTTTGAGAATCTGAAAGATCTAGATGAATTTCTAGCAAATATTGATGTGGACAAACTAAACCAACATGATTTAAACCAACTTAACAGACTCACATCAAGCATTGCAACAGAAACAGCAATAATAAACCTGCCACCCAAGAAAATCCCAGGACTAGATAGATTTACAGCTGAATTCTACAAGGCCTTCAAAGCAGACCTCACACCAATACTCCTCCCATTCTTCAATGAAATTGAAAATGAAAATTCAGTACCAAACTCATTCTATGAAGCCATCATAACCCTCATCCCAAAACCAGGCAAGGACTCATTAAAGAAAGAGAACTATAGACCCATTTCTTTGATGAATGTGGACACAAAACTTCTCAACAAAATTTTGGCAAATTGACTTCAACAACTCATCAAAAAAATCATACAACACAATCAAACAGTATTCATTTCAGGGATGCAAATCTGCTTTAACATACATAAATCAATTAATATGATTCATTACATCAACAAGAGCAAGGATAAGAACCACATGATTAATTCAACAGATGCAGAAAAAGCATTTGACAAGATCCAACACCCCTTTATGATAAAAACTCTGGAAAAAAACTAGGAATCCATGGAACATTCCTCAATATGATAAAGGTTGTGTATGACAAACCTACAGCCATCATTATACTTAATGGCAAAAAATTAAAGCCATTTCTTCTAAATTCAGGAACAAGATGAGGATGTCTACTCTCTCCATTCCTATTCACCTTAGATTTAGAATACCCAGCTGGGGCAATAAGACAAGATGCAAACATAAAGGGGATCCAAACCCCATGGACTCCACTCCGAAGTCATTTGAACTGATCAGAAACTTTGCAAAGTAACAGGGTATAAAATTAACCCTCAGAAATTAATGGCTTTCCTGTATGCCAGTATCAAGAAGAGTGTGGTTGAAATTAGGACAGCAACTCCTTTTTTAATAGTCCCACAAAAAATAAAATACCTAGGAGTTAAATAAAGAGGTGAAGGATCTCTATGATGAGAACTTTAAAAACCTGAAAAAAGAAATTAAAGCAGTACTAAGGAAGTGAAAAAACATCCCTTGCTCCTTGATTGGGAGGATTAACATCGTTAAAGTGGCAATAATGTCAAAGGCTATATAAAAATTCAATGTGATACCTATCAATATCCCAACCTCATTCTTCAATGAAATAGAAGAAGCAATCCAAAAATTCATATGGAACAATAAAAAAACCCTGCATAGTAAAAACAATTCTTAGCAAAAAGAACAGCACTGGAGGAATATCAATTCCAAATTTCAAACTCTATTACAAACCCATAGTAATGAAAAGAGCTTAGTACTGGCACAGGAACAGACCTGAGGACCAATGGAATAGGACTGAAGACCAAGAAATGAACCCACAGACCTATAGCCACTTAATCTTTGACAAGGGAGCTAAAGAAATAGAATGGAGGAAAGACAGCCTTTTCAGTAAATGGTGCTGGCAAAATTGGTTAAACACCTGTAGAAAACTAAAACTAGATCTGTATTTATCACTCTGCACTGGAATCAACTCCAAATGGATCAAACACCTCGAAATAAAATCAGATACCCTGATGGAAAGCAGCATGGAGGTTCCTGAAAAGACTCCACATAGAGCTTCCCTATGACCCAGCAATCCAACCTTTGGGCATTTACCCAAAGATCACAAACAAGGCCACGCTAAGGCTACCAGGACAACTGTGTTTATCTCAGCATTATTTACCATAGGTAAGTTATGGAACCAACCCAGATGCACCTCAGTAGCTGAATGGATCAAAAACAAATGATATATTTATATATGGATCAAGAAAATGTGATATATATATATATATGATATATATGATACTCACACATGCACAATGGAATTCTATGCCTTCATCAGAAAGAATGACATCGCCTCATTTGTTTGGAAATGGAAAGACTTGGAAAAAAATACACAAATTTATGTAAGCCAGACCCAAAGAGACATAAGTCCCATGGTTTCCCTTATTTCTAATAACTTGTATAAGTTTAGGACAAGCAGAAAAGATCAAAAGGTATGTACATATTCCCATATAAAATGATGTTAAGTGAAATGAACCCCAAGATAGGGGCACAAATGTTTTTTTTTTTCTTTCTTGCTATTGTTTTCAACACTTTTATAATGTACTATGTGATTTTTTTTGTTTCTTTGGTATTTTCCTCCCCCATGGTATAACTCCTAGTTTCACTCTATTTGATTCAGGTGTCCTACATCTTGTATATACATTTTTATAATTTGGGGAGGAGAAAGGAAAAAACAAAATGCTTAAATAAGGATACAGGTTTACTCATTGTATCAATGAGATGTACATGACACTATGTTGAAAACGAACTTAAAATTTCTGGGGGAGGAGAGGAGAGGGAAGGGAGGAGTTGGTGAGGTGAGGAGGGAAGGGATGGTAGGGGAAAAACAAAGGAGGAGATAACAGTGCTTGATAGGAAATGTACAGTTACACATTAAAGTAACTGTAACCCTTCTATACAGTATTTTTACATGAAAAAATATACATGGAAAAAGAACACAGTTTCTCTTCTGCCTTTTCCAGTCTGTTTCCTTGTAAAAAAAATTCTCAAAGTAAATATGATTTTGTGTATATAATGTTGAGAAAATCATTAAAAAGGAATAAAACAATATAAATTATTTTTAATGCTATGTAAATGTATTTTTTAACATTTTTATAAAAAATTTCCTTTGTATTTCTTTTGTTTCCCTGTACTTTTTCAGGCGGGCAAATATACAGACGAATCCTTATTCTTCAATTATTAATGTGATATCCAATGAAGTACCCAAGGTTCCTAGCCTTAATTTGCTCCATTATAAGATGGACATCCTCGTTTTTACTTCATGGCTTTGTGGTTATTCATTAAATATTTGTTTCCTTCACATTTTCATTATGTTTATCTTTAGCCTTTAGTTTGCCACTAAGCATTGAAACCAATGGTGTTAACTGAAATCCATTGACAAAGATACCTGCATATATGTTTCTTCAACTATTTAAGTGTCCTAAACCATTCTGTTTCCTACTTTGGTTGGACTTCTCAATCTATTTATACAACCTAAGCTATTAAACAGAAAGTTGCAAGCTTTCTCATTTCGTCTTCAATTGCTAATATGTACTTGAAAACTTTTTTTGCTTTTGTTTTTTGGTTTTTTTTTTCCTGCCTTTTCTTTAGTTTGTAAATTTTCCCTTAGCACAATTTCCGGTCTATCCCTTAAAGCAAGCTAATTTTTACTTTTTAGCCTTCCATATTGTTGAGGACATTAGGTGTCAACATGTAATTTTGCTGGTTTGAAAATGGATCGAAAAAGTCTTGCTGATAACCTGTACTAATTACTTTCATCCACTGGCAAGGGTAAGCATATAGACAGCTAATTGGGTTGCTATGCTATAGAACATATCCTTTCATTTTTAAATAGTTCAATAGAATTTTTTAAATGAAGTTTCAGCATATAAAGAAGCTTTGGAGTGATTAGAATTTAAATATCAAGGTAACATTGATGTTAAGGAACATGCTGTTTTAAAGAACTCTAAGTTGTGTATTACAGACCACATTAAGCATGTGATAATGAGGTTTCACTTTATTTACTTAGAAGAATATTGTTAGCATAGTAATTTTGTGAGATTAATATTCTGCTAAATTGTCTCAAAGGTTTTAGATAACACTTCTAGTTTTATGGGAAATTGTTACCAAAATTACATCCCTTATAAAAAACACATATTAATGTATCAGAAAAGATAAATACGTTTTAATAAATAACCATTGTGTTATGAAGGATTTCTATCTCATTTGAACCTGATATATGAGTAATGAAGCATTTCAACTTGATAAAATGAGTAATGAAACATTTCACCAACACTGATGATTCACTATGTCATTAAAATACAATGAAATTTGAAAAGAGAAACATTAAAATCATCACAGAGACCCATTCAGAGTTTACAAGAAAAAAGCCTGAATTACTTTCCATGCTCTGGCAGTGCAAGAGACAAGCTGTTTGCAGAAGTTGTCCATATAATCATAAAAAGAGAAGAGAGTCTGGATAAATTATTTCCCCTTTAGTTGTCCAATACTGTATTACAAAATGGAAGACCTGATGAAACTAAACCTTCATAACTTGACATGTTAATGGTCCACTGTTAATTTTTAAAAGATTTTATAATATTATTTATTTTTCATTATTTCTATAGATTTCTCCTGCCTTTCTAAGATTGTTAACAACTGAATATAAAATTGAAGTTATAAATCAAGAAGTAAAATGACAAAAGTAATTATAGTATCAACACTATATTGTTGTTTCCATTTCAATAAGACTTAAAGTACAATCTTTGCTACATACAAATTTCCTGTGTGTATAACCTATTTTTCTTTTTTCAGCAATTATTTCTAATGTCCCTCTGAATGTCTAGTATGATTTTTTAAGTATTTTCCCCTCAGCATATATATGATATATAATTTACTGTTATTGGGATTTGAGTTTTCACAGTTGATGTTAGATTGCAAAATTAAAGTGCTACTGCTATCATCAAGCTTCTTTTTTAAATTACTTTCTTGAATCAGAGCTGAAAGAAAAATTTATCATCCTCCTCCAGGTCAGTAGGTACAGAGAGTGTAAAGCAATGTTTACAGATGGAAAATATTAATAACTTAAATTTTTTATTAAACTTCATCAAATTTTAGGAAAAGGATAGTTAATAAAAGCTTCAGAATTGATAAAAATTTCAGCTGGCAAAGCCTTTTACAAAAGAATTCATTCTAAATGTAAGTTAGTTATCAAATAACTAGCTATATTGGTACTGCAAAGAACTGTAGCCCCAATTTATGCTTATCAGTAGAGTTGTGACAAATTGCTTCTTTCCTTATGATAGAACAACACTGACACATTAAGTTTAAGCCACTAAAGGAGATTGTGTTTTAGAGGAGTTATCAACCATGCTAAAAATTATTATTAAGACTAGTGATTCCTGACAAGTTGCACGTGGAATGATCTTTGTGTACAACTTTGCTATCTTCATGAATAGTAAAAAATAAATTTCAAAATATTTTGGAGAATCACCATGAAAGACTCATTAGTAAATGCAAAGGTGCATGTATGATGTAGAAACAAAACTATGCTTGAAGCTACTAGTTTCCTAAACTAATAGGCATGTGTAGGAACAAAACACTACTAGTTAAAAAGAACAATTATCCTCTACATGCATCCCCAAAAAATTATCCTTCAAATTTTTAATTGATATTTTTGTTTCTGATCAAATGAAAAGTTACATTTTTTTATTTTAATAACTGCTACATTTAGATCCGAACTGTTAAAGTCTTACTGGTTTTCAGGTATACAGATTAGTGACTACAGGGTCAATATTGAGTGTATATCTATGTGAATTTCACAGAGCCCAAACACCTAACGAAATCATCCAGCTGAATTGGCAATTGCAAAACTGACACAATTAGGTGATCCTCCTCCCTAAAACCATATTGCTGGGATCACAAGACTTGCTCAATATCAACTGGATTTTTGAGTTAAAAAGATTGAATCTTTCTCATTTCTTTTGTCCCATGTGTCTTCACACCACAGTCCTCCAAAACCACCCCCCAGAAACTTGAATTATAGACATGGAGAAATTTTGTAAGTTCTGGGCTTTGAACTTAGGGCCACACACTAGCAAGACATGTAAATATACACTTGAGCAACAATGCTAGACCTAAAATTCTTTTTTTATATTTTTTTTATAATTTTAAATAATCATTCTAATAATTTATTTTTATAAATACAGCTCATCGATTTATATAAAATAATCCTTTATAGCAGTATTTAGTTTCAAATAAGATTGTACTAGGTTAACCTGCTTCCACTCAAATAAGATAATCTCAGTGAATGGGAGAGGAAAAAAGGTGTTTTTGCATGAACATTTTTCCTAACATTACTTTCAGTCATTCTTACCATTTGCAAAATTGTTCCATGCTAAATTTTACTGGAATTTATTTTGCAATGCCTGATTATTTGTTAATTTACCTCCTCTCTTCTTGTCAATGCAGCAGACAGAAAAAATGTCTATGTAGTGAAAGTGTAATCATTTTGTGAATTTTAGTGTTTCTTCTCCTTTTGCTTGATAAAATTTTATCACTCCCTATCTCAATTCCACCAATAACATTATTATGAATAATGAAAGAAGGAAACTATACACCTACATGGATGCCAATATTCACTCAATTTTAGACAAGATAAAAGCTGAGAAGTTTTTCTAATGGTTTCACAAGCTCCTGTTTAATTCTTAGAGGTTTGTTGTTTGTTCATGCAAGATAATGGGCAAATAAGGAATGAAAACTGAAAATCTATGAAAGGAATTACTTTAGGAATATGATTTCTTAATCAGCAATTCATTTATGAAAACCAATGTGAAACCAGATCTTGGCATAGATTCCAGCATTGACCATGATCTAACTAGTGTAATCAAATTTTAATTATCCAAATGAAAATAAATTGATGATCAAATGAAAAGAAAAATAAAAGGTGTGTCATGTATATATTCAGGACTTGGCAAATTATCTCATTTACCTGACTCATTTGGGGGAAGAAAGACTCTATTGAGTGAAGTTCTATTATAGATTTTAGCTCAAAAGAAGAGAAAAATATGTATTCATATCATGTTTTCCAGACATTTTCTTCTGCATTAAATTGAGGTTGTTAGGATCTTCAGGGAAATGTGAAGACTAATATTTTCTCATATGCTGGTATATTTTAAGATCAACATAAAAATGTTACATAACAATGGAAAGTATTCTTATGATCAAAAGATCTAGTGTCACTTTAAAAGATGCAGTTTTCTGTACATTTCATGCAAATAAATTTTAATTTTTCAATAAGAAATGAACTATTTAAAATGATATTGAAGCACATTGATCGACCTAATAAGATATAAAACTCAAAGCCACCAAGAGTATATGATTTCATGTCCTAGGTAACATATTCAGTGGTTTTATTATTATTATATGATATTTCCCCCAGTTCTTTATGGAAGGAACTCTCTTTGGGAAAGTAATTGGTGGTTTCTTATGCATGTTTTAATAGTCAAGTAAAAAGCTTTTGTAATAAATGCCATCTAGTATGGAATACTATTTGAACTGTATTTATATTTACAGCAGATTACCTTAAGTGGCCAATTAAATACAAGGTATAAAGGTCTTTTTAAAATTATTTTGAAAAACAAAAAACAACAGCTTGAACTTCAAGATATATCATACATATTGAAGATTGTTATGTGTATGTGTGTGTGTGTTATTTAAGGTTGTCATTAAATATACGTGTAGAATTTGATTTTTCTTTTCTTTTTTTTTTTTGGGTCCAGTCATGGGGCCTGAACTCTGGGCCTGGGTGCTGTCCCTCAGCTCTTCAACTCAAGGCCAGCACTCTACCACTTGAGCCACAGCGCCACTTCCGGCTTTTTTCTTTTTGCTTATATGGTGCTGAGGAATCGAACCCAGGGCCTCATGCATGCAAGGCAAGTGCTCTACCACTGAGTCACCTTCCCAGCCCCTTTGATTCTTTTTAAGATTAGAAAAAAATTAAATCTGCCTCTAAGTTTTGCTTTTAAAATCTACAGACTAATTATACCTACTGAATCTATCAACAATTACCATGATCAGTGTTGAACTTAGGCTTGAATAATTAACAAAATGAAATCACAATGCAAGACATACTGAATTAATTTTATGTTTATGAAGTATCTGTTCTTGGAACCAGACAATCAAGTTTAATTTATTTTTTATTCCTGATAGCTTGTTGGATGCTTCTAAGAGAACAGTGCGATTACTTATACACCCCTGACTAAAGAGTGTTACTCAAATATTTATAACAACTTTGGGAACCTAGATTGCTCGAGGGAACACATATTTTAAATAAGTCACTAAAATGGCTAACATATTCTTACTTAACTGATCACAAGCAATATGATCTTCTCTTAAACAAACTAAGGTATTTCCAACATTGTAGCACCATAAAAGTATCTAAGATATTGGGGCAAATGGAAATTCCACAGTTATGTTTATTTGGTAATAATAATCTCAGGCAGGATAGATAGATGAGGTGACAGGAAAATGAAAATATATAAATATATATCGTAAAAGACCAGACTCAGAAATTAAAGACAGAACTGGAAAATACAAACTGAAAAATCAGAGCATCTTGCTTCCCATCATTGCTTGCTCTTTTTAGATATTAAACTACTAGAATGGAGAGACTGAAAGGGACTATCTGCATTTGCTTTCTCCTTTATGATATAAAGAAGCGGTGACATACTTGACTAGGTAAAAGGGCAAAAAATTAACGGGCATCATGTCTGGCAATTGGTAGGCTTAAAACTCACACTTATTGTCCATGTGTTTTAAAAAACAGACTTGCCCAGAGTCCACAGTTTTTAATGATTGGGGGTTGTTAGGAGATATGACCATGGTCCCCAGTTTATAAAATAAAAGACCACAATTAAAAACTACTATTTTGATTCTTCACTCCCATTTCCTACCAGGAACAGGAAATGTTTCTCAGTATTTTTCCAATTTCTCCCTAATATATCATGTTTTACTAAAATAAATCTTTGCCTAAATTTAAACATTGTGATGTTCTTTTTGTAACATCCTTTGATCACAGAAACTTGGAAGAATTGAAATACACAATGTTATACACATTATGTTCCTGTGATTTTTATGGAAACTGAAAAGTTGAGCAACCATCTCATCCTTTTATTTCCTCCAATAACAGAACTAGATCTAATTTAGAATGTATTGATATGAAGCTGAGAAATCCCAGCTTACAGCAGGTATAAAATGGGGCAATTGTGAATCAAGACTATTTTGTAATTAATATTATTACAAATGCCAATATTAAAGAACCCACCACATAGAGTATATAGTTTGGAGCAGACACTTGGTAAGTAATTCATGAATGAATGAATGAGTTAACTACTCCTTAGCTTTACTCACAATCCTGAATTTGGCATATATCTACATGGTAAATGATTATCAAGATTAGCCAATTTTTAAGTTATCTATGTTATTGTGTAAAGCACTAGTTATGACAAATATTAAAAGTGTTTTTCATAAGAGCTGAAAACTGGCAAGAATTTACAGATTCAATAATAGGGTATTGATTAAATAAATGACAATATATTTATAACAGAATTATGTAAGACCCATAAAATTAATTCACACGATTTCTTTTAAGAGATATAAGTAACTCTACTTATGAGAAAAACATATTATTTTTATAGTTCAGAAATGACTCTACTCCCTTAGGCAATGTGTGAAATTTGTAAAATGCCTCCCCAGGGCTTCAGCTGATATTTGCACAGCAGGGAAGCTGGACCGTTCCCTTTGAGGTCAGTGCTAATAATATTGATTTGGATCTCTGTCTCCATTAGCTTTGATAAGGGAATTATTTTCACACTACATATGAGAAACAAAAGTTAGCAATTCCCTAGAGCAATGGGAAACTCTTCCTTTATTCTTCCCATATAAGACATGAAAAAATGAATTTCTGTTTTCAAATGCTGTTATCACATTAGAAAGCATACTAATCATAAATGCTCATTGTGAATAGACTTATTGCTACATCATCAAAAAGTTTTGATTAGTTTGTTGTGTTTCTTAAAATATGTTTCAAATAGTTGCAACAAGTAGTAGTAAGGAAGGAGACAAGTCTATCGAGAAGATGAATAGTTCCTTGATATGACAAATAATTCATGGCATATACTAGCATAGTAATATTAACTGCTTTTAAAATTATTACAAATCGCTATTTATATAACACTTATGTACCAGACCCTGATTCTAAGCACTTTCAGCCTCTTACCTAATTTAATCTATCAAGTTCCTATTGTCATTAGCCCAGTATTATAGTGAGACGATTCAACCTCTAATAGATTGAATAATTCACCCAAAACAGCTAGGAAGTAATATAATTGCAATTTGATCTCAGAAGGGAAGGTTCAAAAATAAACTTATTTTAAACCTCAGATTTGCAATTTAGTGTTTGCATGCCTCAAAGAATATCACTTAAACAAACTCTCTATCCTTTAGTTCTTTCAGTGAAGTCACTAAGGCATAACAATACCTAATATATGGGGTATTTATACATTAATAATTGTAAATAATAACAATGATTGATATATACTGAATAAATAGATAATCACATTTGCTCATGGGAAAGTAGGTGAGACTGCATGTAATCAAGCTTTGTTACTTATTTGTCAAGTGATATTGAGAAAGTACTTTACATCTCCAATGCACAGTTTACTCATCAGTAAAATTTGAAACATTTCTACACTAAAATGATGATGGTAACAGCAATTTGCTATCAATTAGTTGTCAAAAAATTCAAGCAATGTGATGTCTGACATATTATAAACACTCAATAATTATAATAATTAGAAATAATATAGGGGAAATGTTTGATTAGAAAGAATGTTCTCAAAATATTGTCTCCGAAACAGACATAAATACACAGTCAATTTCATCATGCCAAGTTTTCACTGATAGGGAAGATAAAGACACTAAGTAGTAACTATATGTTCTATTTTGTGGCATAAGACAGAAATCGTATGACATGCATTGTAAATTGCTTTGGCCTGAGTAGCTCTGGTTAGTTACTCTGGAGTCAAGCATCATGACTATTAAGAACTTTGTCAGGAGAAGTTAGTTCCATTTCCCTGAACCTGCAAAGGATCCAAGAAGAGCATCTAGCCCAACTTTATAACATCCACAAAGACTTAAAGAAATTCTGTCTCTGTATTTCTTTCCCTCCCTCCCTACTTTCCTTCCTTCCATTCTTGCTTCCTTCCTTGCTTCTTTCATTCCTTCCTTCCATCTTTTTTCCATGTGCCAGTCCTGGAACTTTAAATATGAGCCTGGACGCTATCCCTTAGCTTCTTACTCTAAAGGCTAGTGCTCTACCACTTGAATCACAACAGTACTCTTCTGACTTTTTCTGAGAAGTATATTGGAGATAAGATTCTTCATTCTGGCAGAGAAATGGCTATTTAACAGAGAACCAAATAAATATAGTAAGAAATGACAAGGCATGGCCCCTAATAAGGTGGATAACATCACAGGAATTCCCAAACATTTCTTAGTCCTATCAATATTAAGAGAATTAATTCCCAATTAAATGAAGTAGATTGACGAGCTGGATCAAAAAGCAAGACCCAGCTGTCCTCTGTCTTCAAGAGACACACATATCCCATAGAAACAAACATATTCTGAATGTGAAAAGCTGGTATAAAATCTATAAAGCAAACAGGCCCCATAAATAAGCCTGAATAGCAATACTAATAGGAGATAAGCTAGACTTCAAATTCAAAGTAGTGACAAGAGACTAAAAAGGACATTACATAATAATAAATGGATCCTGTCTACAGGAGGATATAACAAATATTAATATATGTACCCCAAATGCCAGAGCACCCACTTTCTTCAAACAGATAATACTTATCCTAAAACACACATAGATCCAAAGATATCAAAGTTGCTTCTTGATAGATCAACCCAGCAAAAATTTAACAGGGAAACCTCAGAACAAAAGACTTGCATTGACCAACTAACCTTCACAGACGTCTACAGAATATCTCACCCAGCAGTATCAGAACATATATTCTTCTCAGAAACTTCCAAAATGGATAATATTTTAGGTATAAAGCAACCACTCAAAGTCAGAAATCTTGAAATTATTCTCTGCGTTCTTTCAGATCACATTGGGATAAAATTAGAGCTTAAAACCAAAAGCAAAAGAAGAACTTTGTCTCCCTAATTGTTCAGATTCAAAGTTACTGAACACTAAAGAAACAAAGGAGGCAAAAAGCTTGAAGACTCTCAGGATAGAGGCACTGAAAGATTCAAATACAGTTTTGAAAAACACTGCAATTTTAAACTAAAAGTATACTTCCTTATTCTAATGTCACCTAAGGAAAAGAATTCTTTCATTCTTATGGAGCATATTAACATGAAGGCTTTTAATGGATGTAATGGAAATATTCTGAAGCTAGTTAATGATGATGACTATTCCACTCATTAATGTCAGAAAAAAAACTGTATACATGAAATGTAAAAATTTTAATAATTTGTAAAATAAGCTTTGATTACATTATAAGCATATTTAAAGATGTTACAATTAAAGCCTACTCATACCCCATATTTACAAAGATGAAATATATGACTTAATATATATCAATCACTGTTACATGCTTTAACTTAAGTTGTTCTATGATAGATTCATAATATCCTATGTTGTGCACATATTTTCCTCCATTTTACCAATGAATAAATCAACATGTACACATTGAGTTACTTCCCCAGTGTCATTTAAGTAATAAGTAGAGACAAAATCAAGACTCTCAAAAAAGTGTAATGGAGAGGAACATGAATTGTAGATTACAGTTGTCCTTTAAAATTCTACTGATAATCTTGTGACAAGGAATATTTTAGCAGAAAGTGACTAGGACTGACTGGAAAACCATAAAGGAATAGTACCTATCCATCAACCATAAAGCAGTTAGATGAGTGTCATGGCCTATTGTAGCAGAAAGATATCAGAAGGTACAGAAATCCTTGTAAATTACATTATTAGAGAATGTTTCATGTGGAAAACTTTCCACCTAAAAGACTCCATAGATAGAAATTAGAGTAAAAGCTGTTATGTTTTAAACATCAAACACTACTAAGTACATAACATCTGAAACTACTGTGTAAAATCACTTTAGGAAATGAAGCACTTGACATACACTTGTCTTCTTTCTGCCACTTATTAGTCTATATTCAGTTTAGTATTGTTCACCCTTTTTAATCTTAGTTTTTAATTTTTTTTTCACTTTTAATATTTTGGGTTTAAGTTTTTACTAAGAAAATTTTCAGACATTACATAGTGAATATTTGTGTACTTAACTTCAAGAATCATCAATAAATTTTGAGGCTAGGGATGCTAATTCATGCCTATGATTTTGGGTAATTGAAGGAAGAAGTTGGTAGAATTAGGGTTTGAGTCCAACCTCAGGGAAAAAAATGTCTTCATTTCAATCAATAAAAGGTGGACATGATGGTGCATATCCCAGCTACACTGGAAGCTTAACCAGGAAAGTTGAAATCCTGGCAGGCTTATCTATAAACATGAGACCCTAGTCAAAAAAAATTAGCGCACGGTGTAATCCCTGTTTTCATTGTATTTATGTTGGTATAATTTGTGGAGGGGAAGGGAAAAAACAAATCATTTAAATAGGGATACAGGTGGACCCATTGCAACAATGAGATGTACAAGTCGTTATGTCGAAAAACGAACTTTACAACTTTGGCTGAGGGGGTCGGGGAGGAGGGGGAAGATGAGAAGGGATGGGAAGGGGAAACAAAGGAAGAGGCAACAATGCTTGATAAGAAATGTACTCATTACCTTACCCATGTAATTTTAACCCCCTGTACGGTATTTTCACAATAAAAAATAATAATAATTAAGGCAACAGGAGTAGAGCAATGACTCAAATGGTAAAGCACTTGCTTAGCAACATAAGGTTCTGAGTTCAAATCCCAGGATCTACCAAAGAAAAGTTTGACGTGCCACTTTATCTATCTATTTTTACTAATTTACATAGGTTTTGACAACTTATGATTAGATTGGATTAGATTAGATTAGATTAGAATGCAATAAATATCCTGGGTTATATCCTACAGATTACATTATGTTTTTTACATGGCATTTTTATGTTGTATACTATATAATGTTGTATACTATATTATGTTGTATACTATATAATGATGTAATAGACATCATAAATAACTGACCTGTTCCCACTCAAGAAGTTATTTTTAATCAAAACATGATTCCAAGCCCAATGTTTCACACATGTACCATTTTTGACATTAGAACATAATGTATTCCTATCATTGTAAATTCATCCAACTCTTCTCTATGGTCTTACTGTCTTTTTAAAGTATTTTCCATAGGATTATTGTATTGTATATGGTATAAGCTTCGACTTTATACTTAATCTTTAATAATAAACAACCTATTTGTTCTTTTTCTTTCAGTCTTTTTAGTAGGGCCACAGACATTGACCTAGCAACTATAATACCCAGTGTAGGCCAATAAAAATTATTTAGTTTTATTTTATCTATTTTTAATTTTGTTTTTTGGTCGGTCATGAGGCCTGAACTCTGGGCCTGGGTGCTGTCCCTCAGCTCTTCAGCTCAAGGCTAGTACTCTACCACTGAGCCACAGCACCACTTCCGGCTTTTTATGCTTATGTGGTGCTGAGGAATCGAACCCAGGGCCTCATGCATGCAAGGCAAGCACTCTACCACTGAGCCACTTTCCCAGCCACTATTTTTAGTTTTTATTATTTATAAAACTGAATTTGGAAGACAAGGTCTTCTTCATGCCAGGCAATTGATTTAGCTCTGAAGTATATCTGCCAATGAGACACAAATAAAGATGAAATGTGTAAAGTAATATGTTCAGCTTGGTCATCTCTAATTGAGAGCGAAGTTACTTTCTCACAATTTTACAGTTTTCTCTCTGTCTCCTGGGATCAACCAAGCTTTAAGAATGCAAATATAGACAATACCCTGAAGGATGCCTAAACACTGAGGAGGAAGGAATTTAAAAATCTGAATGGCTGTACAGAATAATAGTTGAAAATTCAACAAAGGCTACAAGACTATTCTACAAGATACAAATAGACTAATTTCATAAACAAATAACATTAATAATATATTTAAGTCAGTGTATCTTAGTCTTTCCTTGTTATAGCATTTAACTTTTGCCTTAATTATGCAACAAGTAACATATACTTTGTTGTATACACAATAATGATATGGCATGCCAACTGGGCCCAAGAATTTTGTTCCTATCTCCTATTTTGTATGTGATATTAGTAATTTATTTAATTGTATGAACTTATTTCCTCATCTGAAAAAATAGTAGAATAGATCACTATGCATGATGTTATGATCATTTAAAGAGAGGATGCTGTATACTATCCTGCATAGTGCATGTTCATAGATTTTTAAAAATCATTCTTAGAAAATAGTTTCTGCTTTGCTATTGAAATGATACTTTTGTTCAAAATATTCTTAGCAACATCAATCCTACCTAGTTATGTAATTTAATGTAGTCAGTGTTCAGTGTTTAAAATAGATTTTTGAATCTACATAAACATTTGAACAATATGGGCATTTTGCCAGGGAAGTTACTTCAACCAACTTGGATTCCTTGCAGAACTATATAACATGGTTATCAAGGCTCAGTGAACAAACAAATATGTTTCATGTCTTCTGGGATAAAATGACAAGTCAGAGCAGTTTTTGTATTAATACATGTCTTGAATCATGGGTCCTCACAATATTCTGGTATTAAAACAAGAAATGTGGTTAATCCTGGAAGTCTTTTTGTATTTTATTATCATGAGACAGTGCTTAGAGTCAAATGATGAGACTGACACAGAAACAAAATTACATAGCTTATTGGACTTTTCTAGAAAGAAGCATTAAGCCTGCTGCTTATGGACACTGTTAATGCTTTACTTAATGAATAATTCCATCTATGTCTACAAAAGGGCAATCTGAAAAGTGCATGATTTTCAAAAGATAGTTATTTAAGAATTGATAATACAGAGAAGTTGATTGAACTTACAACTGAAATTGGTAGCAAGAAACTTCCTTCAAAAATATGTCATGTTACACTAGAGATTCCTTAAGTGAGTCTTGAAACCAATAATTTGGGGTCCCTCAAACTCAAGTGAGTCTCAGAGTGATATGCTAGTGAGAAAATATACTGTTGGGCAATTTTTAGTCACACATCTGTTTTTTAGAGGGCACCTGTGTAATGACACACCAATATTCTAATAAAAATGCAAAACAGTAATGTTTTTGGTGCTAGAAACACATTTCTGATCATCCCACCAACCAAAGTAATGAAGTAGAGGATGGCCATTTCCTATATCTTTCAATCAACAATGCTCACTATCAGTAAGGGATTTTCCTTCCTAGATACTTGAAAGAATTGCACTATGAGTATTTTTCATCAAATGGGATTAACTTTTTTCTAGACGGAACACTTCTGATTTTCTCTGCCAAAAGGTGCAGCAGTTTGGTGTGTCATGAACTGCTGCTTACTGCAGACCATCAAATTCATTTCATTTGTGACAAGAGCTGGAATTGAACCTACTTTTCCAGAGATGTGGTGCCAATGTATTAATCTGATCTGTGCTTCCTTCCAAACCACCTTGTATATTGCTACAGAAACATTTTTACTCCAAAATCAAAATTATTTACTTGTTTTCTTCATTCACGAACAAAGAGAAAGGATTATTTTTGCATTCATTTTGTACATAGAAAAACATTTTATTAACTCTATTTGGCATCAGGCTATCCTTCTAATAAGTTGTAGCAGGCTCAAAAAAGACACCTCTTCTTTTTTTTTTATTGTGAAAATACTGTACGGAGGGGTTACAATTACATGGGCAAGATAATGAGTACATTTCTTATCAAGCATTGTAGCCTCCTCCTTTGTTTCCCCTTCCCATCCCTTCCCAGCCTCCTCCCTCCTACCTAATCCTCCTCCCTCCCACACCAAAGTTGTAAAGTTCGTTTTCGACATGACAGCTTGTACTTCTCATTGTTGGAACGGGTCCACCTGTATCCTTATTTAAACGACTTGTTTTTCCCCTTCCCCTCCACAAATTATACAGACAAAAAATACAGTGAAAGCAGGGGTTATACTGTGGGGGAGGGACATACAAAGCAACAAAGAAATAATCTTATAAATGCATTAGAAACAAATGTATGAAAGAAAAAAAACATTTGAATACATATCTTAGGGTTCATTTTCCTAACATTGCCTTGTCTGACCTTTTCTGCTTGACTCATACATATACTAGATATAGCAAATCAGGGAAACCATGGGACCTATGTTTCTTTGGGTTTGGCTTACTTCACTTAACGTAATTTTTTCCAAGTCTTTCCATTTCCTAACAAATGGGGCAATGTCATTCTTTCTGATGGAGGCATAGAATTCATTGGGTATATATACCACATTTTCTTGATCCATTCATCTACTGAGGGGCATATGGGTTGGTTCCATATGTTATCTATAGTAAATAATGCTGCAATAAACATAGTTGTGCTGGTAGCTTTAGTGTGGCCTTGTTTGTAAACATTTGGGTAAATACCCAAAAGTGGGATTGCTGGGTCATAGGGGAGCTCTATGTGGAGTCTTTTGAGGAACCTCCATACTACTTTCCAAAGTGGTTGAACAAGTTTACACTCCCATCGACAATGAAGTAAGGTTCCCCTCTATCCACATCCCCTCCAGCATCTGTTGTTATTAGAGTTCTTGATTTTTGCAAGGACACCTCTTCTTATGTCCTCTTTTTTACTACTTGCTTTGCTAGCTCTGGCACATTCATTTCTGATTTAGCAGCCATTTCTAGTACTGTAAAGTAACATGAACCTTCAATATTTGAAAAGCTTCATAGTCAAACCTATGTAAAAGTACTGTCATTTGTAATACCTCATCTGAGATTGAAAAATCATTACCTTTATGCTGCGCTTGAAATGATTAAAAGAGACAAAATCAGTAGGTATGAGTTGAGAGATAGGGTAGGACTTGATTATTGTCAATGAAGGAATATTGGTCAAAGGTTAAGTTTTGTTTTTTAATTATATGCATTAGAGCTAGCATTAACAGTGTATTAAGATTTTCACTATAGGGGATTTTTTTTTCAAATATTAAGAGTTTGTACAGACAGTATTTCCCAACTGAAAAGAGAGGTCATTTGTAATAGTCTTAACTGATTCTGAAGTTCAGTAACTCAGATATTAAAATAAGATTCAAATGTGTATTTTGCTATCATAGTTTAGTAAAATAAGATGCACAGACTCTGGGGATGTTTACTAGTTTAAATTTTGGTCAATCAAATTAAAAGTAATGCTGACTTATTTGAATTACAAAATTTTGGGAAGACTGTGAGTAGTATTATTTTAGAAAATGATTTTCAAGCTAAGAAATATAATTGGACTTAATTCAGTATGAATGCTAACATTGTGGTCTTCCTGACATTTTAAAACAAGAATGTCAATTCATGTTGGATTTCAAATGTTTCAAATACTGAATGACTCTGAAAGATTGTTGTGAATGGCATTTTCTTCCCTTTGCATAATGTGTCAGCATAAAAGTGTGTTGGAGGGTACACCTGTTGAAAGAAATTTCAAGTAAATGTTATAGTATCCATCCACCTTCTTATTTTTTTTTAATTTAATTTGCAAACCTCACATCAGAACATATGTGCACTTTCACTGTTGTTCCAATGGAACCTGAATATCAGGGCCTGTAGCAGAGTATAGTTATCACCTTATTTCTGTGCTAATTAGAGACAATCATTTAATTTGATTAATAACTAAACTAAAAATTAAAATTAACAGAATTGAATTATATTAATAAAAACACTAATTTGCTGATTTTCTTGTCCTCAGAATCTCTGCATATACATTAAAATTTTATTCTAACAGTATACTTAATGAATCTTCCTAAGGAGCTTTCAACACATTTATAGATTAAGTGCACATGAGGATGTATTTTTTCAACTTTACTTCAAATATGAAAATTAAAGTATAGCTCATATAATTATATCTGAACCATGCTTCCTCTTCCTTCACCCCTTCCCAGTTTTCCCTCCCACAAGTTATACAGTTCATTGTCCATGTAGTGTCTAGTGAGTACCATTATTTTTGTTCACCCTTTGTTCTACCATTTATGTGCCTCCTATTAGCCTCCCAAATAAAAAACAACAAAGAAGACAAAACAAAAACCGCAACAACAGCAACTAGAAAATAATTCTTGTATCTTTTACTTAGAGCTCATTTCATAAAATATTATTTCATATAATCATATGCATGAAGCTATGGAGCCTTTGTGAACAGCTCCTATTCATATTCTCCTTGGCCTAAACGTGTGACTGTCTAGAGTCCTATGTAATTTATCATGTCTTTGTGTATATGTGTATGTATACATGGATGGATTGATAGATAGATAGGTACATATAAATCACTCAGTGTGTTTGCTTGTAGATTTATAGGCACATTCTCGCTATCATAAATGAGGGAAACCATGCAGCCTATGTTTCTTTGGATCTGGCTTACTTCATTTAATATAATTTTTTCCAATTCTTCTGGTTTTCTTATGAATGTTACAATATCATTCTTTTGGATGGATGAGATTAATTCCATCATGTATATGCCATATTTTCATGATCCATTTATCCACTTAGAAACATCTGTGCTGAATCCATATCTTGGGTATGGTGAACAATATTACAATGAACATGGTTGTGGTGGTAGCTTTAGAGTGGCCTTGTTTGTATTCTACTGGATAAATGACCAGGAATGGAATTCCTGGGTCATATAGAAGCTCTTTGTTTATTCTTTTGAAGACTCTCTATACTGCTTTCCAGAGTAGATGAACAAGTTTACATTCCCACCATCAGTGTAATAGAGTTCCTCATCCCTGCCAGCATTTGTTATTGTTATTTTTCTTAATATGGCCATTCTAACTGGGATGAGGTAGAATCTCAATGTAGTTTTGATATGCATTTCTTTTATATCCAGAGATGTTGAACATTTCTTCATGTGTTTATTGACAATTCTTTACTTCTTCCTCTGAAAAGTCTCTTTAACTCTTTAGCACATTTATTGGCTTGTTGAGTTTTGAAGGTTTATTTTATTTATTTATTTATTTTTGGGGGAGTCCAGTCGTGGGCCTGAACTCTGTGCCTGGGCACTGTCCCTCAGCTCTTCAGCTCAAGGCTAGTGCTCTACCACTTGAGCCACATCGCCACTTCTGGCTTTTTTGTTTTTGCTCATGTGGTGCTGAGGAATCGAACCCAGGGCCTCAGGCATGCAAGGCAAGCGCTCTACCACTGAGCCACCTTCCCAGTCCTTGAGGGTTTATTTTTGAGTATGTAATTTTTTGAGCTCTAAGTATATTTTTGATATGAAGCCTTTGTATGATGAATAGCTAATAAAAAATTCCCATTCTATGGGCTTTCTCTGTATATTGGTAGCTATACCCTTTGCCATGCAGAAACTCTTCATTTTAATGCAATCCTATTTATACAGTCTTTTTTGATTTGTTGTGTTTCTTGATCTTTTCTTAAGAAGCTTTGACTCTTTCAATACATTTATAGATTAAGTGACTCTTGTCTGGAATGCTTAGTGTTTCCCTCATGCCTTCCTGTACTATTGTAACTATTTCTGGACTTAACTTTGAGGTCTTCCATCCATTTGGAATTGTTTTTGGTGAGGGTGATATATGAGTACCTAGCTTCAAATTTTTGCACATGGATAGCAAATTTTGACAGCACTATTTGTTGAAGATGCTGTCTTTATTCCAATCTGTGTTTTTGAGTATTCTATCAAATATTAGGGAGCTATATGTATATGGGCTTATTTCTGGGTCTTTTATTATGATCTCTTCATCATTTTCTAAAATCTGCTGCAATATTTCTTTTTTAGGTTTTCACATTAGGGGTCCTTCACATCTTTGGTTAACTAAATCCTTAGGATTGTTTTTTGAGCCTATTTCACACTCTTCTCATTGTGGTCCAATAGAAAATCTACTGATTTGGGGGTTTGATTTTATACCCTGCTACGTTACCAAAGTATCAGAACAACATAAATAGCTTGGGTGAGGAATCTATAGGGGTCTTTAAATAAAGAATCATGTTGTTTCTAAAGAGGGATAGCTTTACTTCTTTCCCTATTTGAATTCACTTTGCTTTTCTCTTGCCTTATTACTCTTCCTAGGAATTCCAATACTATGTTGAAAAGGAGAGGAGAGAGTAGGCATTCTTAATTTTAAAGGTAATGGTTTTAACTTTTCACCATTAAGTATAACACTGCCTGTAGGTTTGCATGTACTGCCTTTATTATACTGAGGAATGTTCCATGGATTCCTGGGTTCTCCAGAGCTTTTTATCATAAAGAGGTGTTGAATCTTGTCAAATATTTTCTCTGTATCTATTGAGATGATCATGTGGTTCTTGTCCTTGCTTCTGCTTTAATTGAATTGCACATATTGATCTAGATTTGCAACTTTGGAATGAATCCTGTTTGGTCGTAGTATATGATTTTTTTGAGTTAGTTGTTGAATTTGGTTGACCAAAATTTCTTTGAGAAGTTTTCCATCAATGTTCATCAAAGAGATGAGTCTATAGTTCTCTTTCTTTCTTTAAAGGATCCTTATCTGGTTTTGGGAGGAGGATTATCCTGGCTTCATAGAATGAGTTTGGTAGTGATCTTTCCCATTCTGTTTCACTGAAGAGCATGAGGAGTGTTGGAGTGAGTTCTCTGTTGAAGGCATTATAGAATTTGGCTGTAAATCTATCTAGTCTTGGGCTTTTCTTGGATGTGAGGTCCTTTATTGTGATTTCATTGTCATTATTCGTTATGGGTCTATTTAATTTAATTAAATCTTCTTGGTTCAGTTAGGGTATATCAATATTCTCTAGGAATGCTTACATTTCTCCCAGATTCCCAGATTCTTTGACATAAGCATTTGCAAAATATTCCCTTATAATGTTCTGAATCTTGCCTATTTCTGTTGTGAAGTTTGCATTTTCATCTCCAATTTAAATTATTTGGGTGTGTTCTCTTGTTACTCAAATATGCTAAGGTTATATCAATTTTGTTAACTTTTTCAAAGGGTCAAATCTTTGCTTTGTTAATCTTTTCTATTTTTTATTCACTAATTCATTTAGTTTTCATTTAATTTTTATTATTTTTTCATCTATTGCTTTGAGATGTGCCCTGTTCATACTTTTCAAGGAGCTTGAGGGGCACTCTTAAAGGATTGATTAGAGTTTTTGACAATTTCTTGATGTAGGCACTCAGAACTATATAGTATTCTGTGAATACTACCTTTGCTGTGTCCCAAGGAGCTGGTATTTTGTAGAATAATTTTTGTTAAAATCAATAAAAGTTCAAATTTTTCTTCTAATCTCTTCAATGACCCACTGATTATTCAGCAATGTGTTGCTCAGTCTCCATGAGTTAGAGTTTTGGTGATGGATTTTGCTATTGAGCTCTAATTTTATTTCTTGTGGTCTGACAGAATTCAAGGAATGTTCTCATTTTTAAAAAATTTGCAGGGCTGGGAAGTTGGCTCAGTGGTAAAGCGCTTGCCTTGCATGTCTGAGGCCCTGGGTTCGATTCCTCAGCACCACATAAGCAAAAAGAAAAAAGCCGGAAGTTGTGCTGTGGCTCAAGTGGTAGAGCGCTAGCCTTGAGCTGAAGAGCTGAGGGACAGCGCCCAGGCCCAGAGTTCAGGCCCCGCGACCGGACCCAAAAAAAAAAAAAAAAAAATTTGCACAGATTTGCTGTATGACTTAAGATATGATCTATTTCAGAGAATGTGCTCCTGAGAAGAATGTATATTTTGATTCTGCTGGGTGAAATAGTCTGTAGCTGTCTGTTAAGTCTAGTTGATCGATGTTTCTTACTGAGGTTTCTTTACTGAGTTTTTGACTGGATGGATTATGTATCTAGAGGTTACAAGGATGTACTGAAGTTGCCAATAAACAATGTATTTTGATCTATGTATAATTTTTAATCAGATAGTGTGCATTTGATGAAGTTGAATGGTTCATCATTTGGTACATATTTAGAATTGTTATATCCTCCTTTAGTGTAGTTCCTTTTATTATTATGTAATGACATTATCTCTCTTTACTATTTTTAATTCAAAGTCTATTTTATCTATTAGATTGCTACTTTTGCCTGTTTATTAGGGACATTTGCTTGATAGATTTTATTCCAAGCTTTTACTTTGAGAATATGTCTGTTCTTGTCTGCAAGATATATTTCTTGTAAACAAAAAATTGATAAATCTTGTTTTTTGACCCAACTGGTTACTCTTAAGTCTTTTAATTGGCTAATTAAGTACATTGATATTTAGGTTTAGGACTGAGAGGTATCTGGTAATGTCTTCCATGGTATCAACCTTATTAGGGTCTTGTTCCTCTTCAATTCTTACTGTATTTATGTTTGTCAGGTATGGCGCATTTTCCCTACCAATATCATATTCTTATTGATTTCTGTATGATAGTGTTCTTCAAGGATCTATTGTGGTGGTGGTTTGGTGGAGATAAATTGTTTCAAATTTTGTTTTTGTTATGGAAGCTCTAATTTCTTATTTGGTTATGAAGGAGAGTTTTGTTGGGTGCCATATTCTAGACTGGTAATTGTTTGAATTTAGGGTTTACAATACATCTTGTCAGGTGCTTCTTGCTTTCTTGGTTTTGGTTGAAAAATTTGTTGTTATTCAGATTGATTTTCCTTTATAAGTAATTAATATTTTCCTTCTGACAGCTTTAAAGATCCTTCCAGGTCTTTCACTGATTTGTTTGTTTGTGTCTTATATAATCTTTTAACTGGGTTGCTCCTTTTTGTTGGACTTCTTTGTCATCTTGGACATAATTTAGCTTCTTTTCTGTGTATTGCATGAAATTTTCCATTATCTTTGGTTAGGCTCATATCACTCATGTAGTTTCTTGTATTTGTGCACATTATAATGTGGCAGTAGGATGTTCTTTCCTGATCTGGTCTGTTCGGTGTTCTAAATGCTTCTTGCATCTGAATGGGCCTTTATTTTAGGATATTTTGGAAGTTCTCTGCTAGAATTCTGAGATATATTCATATTCCCCTTGGTTGTCTGCTTGTCAACTTCCGTGATCCTATCACCCTCAAATTCATTCCTGCAGTTCCTGCAAGCTGTTTTCTTGTTTCTTGGATTTGTTCTGTATAATTAACTCCTCTCATTGAATTGTATCTGCTCTGTCCCAGCCTTGAGACTCTGTCTTCCCGATTGTCTATTCTGCCACAGAGATTTTCTATTTTATTATTTAATTTTCTGCTGTCTGTTTAGTCCCTTCTAAGACCTTCTCTCTTTTATAATGTCTTTCTTAAGGAATTCTATGCTTCACTTTTTTTCGTTTGTATTTTACTTAATCTCCTTTAACTAGGTAGCTCCTCTTTACTGGATATTTTTGTCATCTCTTGGACCTAATTTAGCTTCTTTTCTGTGTACTGCATGAATTCTCCTATTAATATTATTATCTTTCGTTAGACTCATCAGGCTCATGTATTTTCATGTATATGCTATCAAACTTTTCATTGATTAAATTTATCAGCATCTTGTGAAATGTCTTCTAGGTCCTTGTTTTCCTGCTCTGTTGTCTGGTTGTTTTCAATGAGCTTCATTGAACTCTTTGAATATGTTCCCTCGCTCATAGGTGGGGGATCCATTCCAGGCATTTTGGGTCACTATGGGGAGCTGGTCCCCCAAAGGAGGGTCCCTGATAGGTACTCATGGGTTGGAGTTGGTGTTAAAATGGCCAGAAACATTTTGGTGAGGGATCTCTATGTGAGTGTGGCAGTCTGAAACTCCTCTTTCTGATTTTTCCCCAGTGTAGTCCTGATGGTTTGTAGCTCTGACCATGCTGGAGGGGACTTGTAGCCTCTCAGCAGAAGTCAACAGGCTGATTCTTAAATCTTCACTGCTTTCAGTTCTTGAGATCCCATGGTTTATTTATTTTTTTTTTTATTTGCTGGGATGAGTCTCTGTCCGTTTATAGTTTTATTGGTATGAATCTCTTTAAGAGAAATGTGTGGTAGGACTCAAAATCATTGTTTTGTCATAGACAACTAGGAAGTTTAACTGTGGCAATGCCACCACATTCCTGAAATTCCACTATGTTGTTTATTTTAAACCTTGTATTTCTTTGTTGTTTGATATTTTTCAAAAGTAGATGATATTTTGCTTTATTTTTATTTTTATAGTGGGGTAGTGGAGTAAGAAAGATCATATGTTTGGGATTGTGCTTCATCTTCTTTTGATTCAGCTTCTGCTTCTGTTTCTGCTGGGTTTTTTTTAGATTTTAAATATATTTTTTATTGTAGAGATACTGTATAGAGTGGATACAGTTACATGAGCAAGGTAAGGAGTCCATTTCCTATTGATCATTGTTACCCCATCCTTTGCATTTCCCCTACCATTCTTTTGCTCACCACCTCCCAATTCCTCCCTCCTCCCACTCAAAGTTGTAAAGTTCATTTTCAAAATAATGTCTTATATGTCGCATTGTTATAATGGGTCATCCTGTATCACTATTTCAGCATTTTTAAATTTTCCTTCCCCTCCCCAAATTAGAAAAATGTATATACAAGATGCAGTACACAGGAATCAAATACAGTGACAACAGGGGTTGTATCATGGGGGAAGAACATACAAAGAAACAAAAAAAACACATAGTGCATTACAAGTATATTTAAAAAAAAAACAACAAGAATGATAAAAACTCTTGTGTCCCTATCTTTGGGAAGAACATACAAAGAAACAAAGAAACAAAAAAACCACATAGTGCATTACAAGTATATTAAAAAAACAACAAGAATGATAAAAACTCTTGTGTCCCTATCTTTGGGTTCATTTTGCTTAGCATCAGGTTAAGGCTTATTCTCTATTATAGGTTTGCTTGACAGTCTTTAAAAGTATAAAGATACCATTAGTGGATGAATGCATATTAAGCACATAGTTTCATAGGTGACTACAGCAATGAATGTTTCTTTTTTTATGATGTATGTATGAAATTTTATTTATACTCATTTATTGTTGTCCTTGACTATAATATTCATCATATAATTAACATATTAATAAAGAGAATAGATATTTCCAGAAATTATTTAAAGGAAAATTATTTTTTCTGAATTGCATATTATTCATATAGTTCTTCATATTTAAAGGTATATTATTTTGTGCAAATATTTGTATCTGAATTATTTTATCTAAGATTAGAGATTAACATCTTTTATTTATTTAAGAAAAGTGACATACAGGTAATATATTAAAACCATGTTTCATAATTAGTAGAACCATTAACCAATTAAAAAATAACCCAAAATAGGGGCTGGGAAGGTGGTTCAGTGGTAGAGCGCTTGCCTTGCATGCATGAGGCCTTGGGTTCGATTCCTCAATACCACATAAGCACAAAGAAAAAATCTGGAGGTGGCGCCGTGGCTCAAGTGGTAGAGCACTAGCCTTGAGCTGAAGAGGTGAGGGACAACGCCCAGGCCCAGAGTTCAGGCCCCACGACCGGACCCAAAAAAAAAATAATAAATCAAAACAGAATGCAAACATTAATTGAATCTTTTCTTTTAAACCAATTTGGTGCTCTTCTTTTGATTGGAGAAATTAGTCTATTAATGTCTAGAGTTTTTATAGGCAGATGTTTCATGTTTCCTGCCCTTTTCTTGATTTCCTGTATTCTTTATTCTTTATTCCAGCATACTTTTATTCTTCCTGTGCTTATTAAATAGATCTTCTGGTGATTTTGACTACTGTCTTTATTTTATATTGGTTGTTTTCTTTAGATTGCTTTCAACCCTTTAGAATTCTTTGTAACTCTGGTTTAGAAATCATGAATTCCTTTAATTTTTGTCTGTCATGGATGTTATTGGTTTCACCATCTAATGTAAATAATTGGTTTGGGTTAGCAGTTGTTGATCTTAGTGTTTGAAATATACTATTTCAGGCTCTCCCTTTCATTTAGAGTTTGTGTGGTGAAGTCTTCAATGATTTTGGTTTTCTTTCCATTTTAAATAGCTCCTTTTTAAAGTTTTCTGCATTTAAAATCAGTTACTTATTATTCATGCCTAATGTTTTTACTATGACGTGTCTCAAATCTTGAAATCCATAGATGTGCACTTCAAGACCTATATTGATCATACCTGTAGAGCTGCTGAGTTTGTCAACATCTACTACACCACAATGGACAAGCCATGATGTCTGATGTCTGCTGTCTCTCCTGTACATGGGCACAGCCACCTTGGTGTGGAATGGAAATGCTGTTTGAGACAAGAATGCTTATGTGAACTATTTGAAATGTTGCTTTCTAGTGATTTCCAAATTAACATGTAGATAGACAGCCTGTTCATGCTGAAGAAATTCCATGCTAGACCACAGTCCTTGCTGTAATCTGTGGCACAGTGAAATTTGAGGGCAACGAACAATGGGAATTCAACCATAAAGTCATTTTAACTGCCTGAGGGCCACCAATAACATAGTCTGGCAGATGATATTTTATTTGAAAATTGAGTGAAAATTAAGCACGTTTCCTTTTATCTGATTTTGATCTACAAATGAGGCCTGGTGCAATCAATACATTTATGTTGTGACTTTGAATGGTAATTCAGGATATATTAGGGAAACTCTGCTATGATTGGCTGCCAGTGGATTCTTTTTTATTTGGTGGGTAGAAAATGCTTTAGTTCAGGGATTGTCTTAATACAAAGTACAAGTTAAGACTATTTTTTTTTGGTTAGTCATGTGGCTTGAACTCTGGGCCTGGACTCTGTTCCTCAGCTCTTCAGCTCAAAGCTGGAGTTACAATGCCACTTCTGGTTTTTGGAGATATGTGTCTCACAGGCTTTCCTGCCCGGGCTAGACTCATGAGTAGCTAGGATTATTGGTGTGAGCCACCAGCGTCCGGCTTAAGACCACTCTTATCATCAGTTAAGTATCCCTCAGTATACTTTCAAGGTTTTTCTTACTTGTTAGTATTACTTTTTTTTCATGTATGCCTGTTCCATTCTATTGCATCCTTTGTAAGGTAGTTGTGTCTGTTTCAAAAGCAGAGATTTTGAAATACTACTACTCTCCTAGGAACCAATGCAGCTATCTTCTCTGTCTCTCAGCTTTCCTGCTAAATTTTGAATCAGATGGCTCATAAAATATGAGAATCTTAACCCAGTAACAACATGATAAAGTAATATTCATATTGATGTCTTTTCTCTCCTATTACTCAATCTAATGACATTTGTCTACTAAAGGTTTTATCACAAAAAATAAGCACATTTCATCTGGATGTTGCTAGTGTGCTAGTGGCCTTTTGTACAGAAAATGAAGGTAGAAGCAAGGTGATGTGATGATTGCTCTGACTGCTGTACTTCTTATCTATTATAACAAACGCTTTCTGTCTGAGACTTTTCTTCTCTGACATCTCCATCAGCCCTTCAAAAGAACCTTTGCCTTGTGAAGTATAAAAGATAAAGAAAAATATCCTTGTTGCAAGTCAAAACCTCAAACTGTTCCCTTTCAGTTTTTAAACAGTACATTATGAACTTGGAAGAATTACCACATTAACAGTATATAGTGAGGAGTATAAAATATCTAGAGGTAAAAGTTCTACAAAAGATTTAAGTTGCTCAAATATGTGAGACAGTACAAATGTATAATGTAAATATTACAATATGTACATATATAGAATTTCACCACTTTGCATGTGTATATAGACACATATGTATATGAATATTTACACATAAACACACATACACATGCATACATGTATATTCCCACATCATATTTACTAAGTAATGAAATTCAAAGTAAAAAAGAGAAAGGGTAAAAAGCATATCATTAAACCATTGTTGTTTAAATAGATACAGAAATAAAAAATAATATAGAGTATAAACAAAGAAATATGACACATAAATTATAGAATTTATAACTGGTTTAATAATAGACTTCACAACTCAAGTGTGGATTGACCAGATATTCTGGAACAAAAGAGAACAGATCTTCAGCTTAAAGCTTCCTGTAATATGTCTAGGTTAAGAAGTTGTAATTGCTGAAGGGAGCTCTTTTCCTTCCTCTTTCTTTTCATGGTACTTCTTCTAATCACATACTTTTCTATGCACTCAAAATTCATAATCTCTGTTACAGTTTTCAAGTGAAACCCCTAGTTTGTTGTGCAAGGTGATTTGATAGGTATTTCATCTGGACATCCTATATTTGGCTTCTCCTTGGCTCTCACCAGCTCTATCAATGTGGATTCTCCACTTTTTTCTCTCCTTTGTATTATTGATAATTGCTTTTGACTACAAGGTAGTATGAATAAAAGATTTTTCTCTGAAAGGTATATATTTTGCTTAGGAAACACAACAGTCCTTGAAGAAAAGTTGAATAATTGTCGCTACATCTTGGGTTGCAAAGATTTAGCCAAACTAGGGCCAGAGGGCAGACTGTCTGCCTATGCAAACTACTGCCAGTAGGAGTTTGGACAAAATGCTTTGGCTGAAATCCTGTAGTACACCAGGTATAATAAGATTTTTAAAATTGGAATGTGAGAGGTATATCTTTTAAAATATTGATTTCTACTGTCATTGAACACAATTCTATTAGAAATTTCCTATTGTCATGACAAAAGCAAAAATAATATCCAAGAAAATAATTTTAAATTAAAATATTTCTTGATCAAATAATTTCATTCTGAGAAATTGATTTCTTACAGGTTAAAATACATGATCCATTCATGGCTGCTAAAGAATTGTCAATTGAAAGGCATCAATGTCCTGTTGTGCAAGATCCTTTATTAATGACACTCAATAATCATTTAATGATGAACTGTTTATCATTATGATAGTTGAATTTTCCCCTATTTTATTACAGCAACAGGCAAAGTAAAATTCTAGTTCCTTCATAAATATTATCATTCTTGTTGGGAATGGAATAGTAGCTGTTATAATCTCCAAAGTATAACCATTCCAACTGATAAAACTGTAATTATGTCATAGAGAATAAGGGTTCACTTCTTAAGGCAATTTGCTTCTACCAAATGAAAAAATACTGAAATCATACAACTTGTTCAACCACTCTGGAAAGCAGAATGGAAGTTCGTCAAAAGACTGAAACATAGAACTTTCCTTTGAGCTAGTCATCCCATACCTGGGTATTTACCCAAATTATCACAAACAAACCAGAACAACCATGTTCACTGACACATTATTTACCAAAGCTAAGATATGAAATAAACCTAGATGATTCTCAGTAATTTTCTCAAGAAAATGTGGTATATCTAAAGAATGGAATTTTGTGCTTCTATTAGAAAGAATGACATTGGCCCATTGGTAAGGAAATGGAAAGACTTGGGAAAAAATTTATTAACAGAAGCAAGGCAAACCCAAAGAAACATAGGTTGCGTGGTTTCCCTCTTTTGTAATAACTAGAATATGTCTCTGATATTCTTATCAGAGGATCACAATAGCTCAGTAACTTTGTGCTTGTGTTCATAAAAACAATGCTTATCAAAATAAACTCCAAGAAATGGAAACAAGAGTTTTTTTAATTGTACTGTTTGTGGTTATATCTTTTTCTCCTTCTTTTTCCCTTTGTTTTATTTCCTGTTGACTCTGTTCTTTATTTCTTTACCAATTATTTTGCACATATGTTTATCTGATATTGGAAAAGGAAGAGGAATCACAGAAATGGTGGGACAACAGCTGGACCAAGGCAACAGTGTTACTCACTAGACATGGTGTTGGAAATGAAATTTACAACTTGGGGAGAGAGAAGTCTGGGGTGGGAATTGGGAGGAAATGAGGAAAAGAAGAGGTAACATTGTTCAAAAAGGATTGTACTCATTACATTACTTATGTAACTGCAACCCCTCTGTACATCACTGTTACAATAAAATTTACAAAAAAAGAAAGAAAGAAACAAAACAAACATTCCATTTTAAAAAAGATCAATAAAAATGTTTCTCAAAGAAAAATGTTCATCAATATTCTTTACACATAATGTATATATGTTGTTGGTGTTTACATACATGTGAAATGATGTATAATTATGATTGTAAATATTTATCAAAAGATGTGAAATTCCAGCCTCTGTTCTTGTCAAACTTCTTTTCGCAAAAGTATGAGGGATAGGAGAAGAAGGTGAATTTTCATGAGACTCGGGCTTTAATTAATGCTATGTATAGACATTCAATAGTGGGAGAAAAGCAGCAGAAAAAATTCTTAAGGCCAAGATAGGAGAGAAGAAGACATGTTGTAGACTCCAAGTCTTTGAATGAAATGTTTTACATTATTTTATCTGTAATCTTCACAGCAAGACTAGGGAATTTATATAACCCTTATTTTGTAGATGAAGAAATGAAATCCCAGAGGAGCTGTATGATTTGTTCATAAGGATATTAGTAGTTAGAAAAGGGAGCTAAAAAAAACTAGAATGGAAGAAAGACAGCCTCTTCAGTAAATGGTGCTGGCAAAATTGGTTAACTACTTGTATAAAACTAAAGCTAGATCCTTATATATCACCCTGCACCAGAATCAACTCCAAATGGATCAAAAACCTTGGAATCAAAGCAGACACTCTGAAAACATTACAGGATGGAATAGGAGAAACCCTAGGTCTTTTTGGCATAGGCCAAAATTTTCTTAATAGAGACCCAGAAACACAACAAATCAAAGAAAGGTTGGACAAATGGGATTGCATGAAATTGCAGAGCTTCTTCATGGCAAAGGACATAGCTAGCAAGATCAATAGAAAGCCCACGGACTGAGAGAAGATCTTCACTAGCCATACAACAGACAAGGGTCTCATATCTAAAATATACCTGGTCTCATATCTAAAATATACTCAAAAAATTAAATCCCCCAACAACAAATCTTCAAAGAAACAACTGCCCAATTAATAAATGTGCTAAAGTCTTAAAGAGAAACTTCTCTGAATAGGAAAGAAGGATGGTCAATAGACACATGAAGAAATGCTCGACCTCTCTAGCCATAAAAGAAATGCAAATCAAAACAACATTGAGATACCACCTCATCCCAGTTAGAATGGCTATAATCAAGAACTCTAATAACAACAGATGCTGGAGGGGATGTGGACAGAAGGGAACCTTACTGCATTGTTGGTGGGAGTGTCAACTTGTTCAACCACTTTGGAAAGTAGTATGGAGCTCCCCTATGACACAGCAATCCCACTTTTGGACATTTACCCAAATGTTCACAAACAAGACCACACTAAAGCTACCAGCACGACTATGTTTATTGCAGCATTATTTACCATAGCTAAGATATGGAACCAACCCAGATGCCCCTCAGTAGATGAATGGATCAAGAAAATGTGATATATATACACAATGGAATTCTATGCCTCCATCAGAAAGACTGACATTGTCCCATTTGTTAGGAAATGGAAAGACTTGAAAAAATTATATTAAATGAAGTAAGCCAGGCCCAAAGAAACATAGGTCTCATGGTTTCCCTTATTTGCAATAACTAGTATATGTCTGAGTCAAGCAGAAAAGGTCCGATAAGTTGATGTTAGGGAAATGAACCCTAAGATATGTATTCAAATGTTTTTTTTTCTTTCATGCATTTGTTTCTAATGCATTTATAATATTATTTCTTTGTTGCTTTGTATGTCCCTCCACCATGGTGTAACCTCTGCTTTCACTGTATTTGATGTTGTTATAATTTGTGGAGGGGAAGGTAAAAAACAAATCGTTTAAATAGGGATATAGGTGGACCCATTGCAACAATGAGACATACAAGTTGTTATGTTGCAAACGAACTTGCAACTTTGGGGTCGGGGGAAGGGCAAACAAAGGAAGAGGCTACAATGCTTGATAAGAAATGTACTCATCATCTTGCCCATGTAATTGTAACCCTTCTGTACTGTATTTTCACAATAATAAAAAAAAAGAAAAGGTCTAATCCAGGTTTTAAACTCAGATCCATATTGCTTGAAAGCATGTACTGTGAATTATATTGCATTTACCTATACACAGATTTATACAAATAGGTAAAATACCATACTTTGATCCTAAGACGGTAGAATGGCTCGAAAGCAATCTAACTAGAAACAATTGAATAGTGTCTTGACATATAAAGATGACAATAGAAAAAGAGTGTTCTCTGTTGGAAATCAGGCAGAGTAGGTTCTCATTTGACAAAATTACTGACACCAGTTACCACATCTATATTCCAGGACGTCCTTGATCTCTTCATTGTATCCCTTATTTCAAAGATGCTGTTTCCTGGAAATTAAATATTGCTCTGAGCATTGATGCTGCCTATGGACAGCATTACATTAACTTTTATCTTTATTTTTGGTGATATTCCTTTACCATAGAATTTAGTTCTTAAGAATATTTCATTGTGGAACAAATTACAATCAACCACCGAAATACTGCACAAGCTCACTGAAAATGGAAATTAGGGAATTATTCCACAGAGCATACCAAAAAGTAGGGTATTTTTTCAAATATTTTCAGAAAGCGGAGAGCCTTTCAAATATTTTAAATTTAAGATGGTTTATCTAAAAACTAACAGGTTATTTACTAACAACGTTATGGTATATGCAATAGTTTGTTTTTCAGTTCTCTAAGTAACTTTTTTTTATTTTTATCTGTATTATTAAATCATTCTTTCTGTACCAGAGGATTATACTTTAGTGGGTGGCACAAGAAAACTTTATATGGTGAAAATTCGTCATCATTTATATTGTCAGAATGGTTTTTGGCTTGTGAGATATTTCACAATGATCTAAATTGTATCTGGCTAAAACCTGGCATCTAAATTACCATCTTAAAAACAATTCTGTCTCAAAGAGAATCCCAATGTCAGTCTAATGAGCTGAATTGTGTGTCTATAAAGTAGTTGTTTATAAATAGCTTCAAATCCCTGTTTTTTAGCTTAGCTATAACTAAAACATTGAGGTAACTGTGGTACAGAAACTAATGTTGATGGGAAGACTGTTATCACATTAATTTCCTAATTACTTTCTTCAACTAATGCCAGGAGAATTGAATTATTGTTTACATCTTAATAGGAAATTGATTCATTTCGGCAAATGTGTGAAAAAGGCTTTTTTAAAAAAAATTGGCATAATTCACTCAAGTGAATGTTTTCTAAAGTGTTGCAGTTTATCTTAAAACTTTTTGTTTGAACATTGACTCAGGCTGTCTTCCCATAGTCAAAGTGGAACTGAATCAATGTACTGTAGGCTTACTTTGCTGCTTTGTGTGATAAACACTGTCTAACAAATCTGGAAAAATCCATTTTGAAGCTACTTCTCCAATTAGACCTGTTAAATGGTCTTTGAATGACTAAAATTGGTCTTAGTTTTACATCCAGATACATTGTTAAGGTACTGTTTTAAAGTAGGCTATAATACTATTAACATTAATTTCTGAGAAGTACCATTTTTAGTATGTCTGACCATAAGCAAATGAAAGTGTAATTCTTTTCTTGAGATCAGTGTAAATGGATTACCTAACTACTCAGTAATTTTTGGAAAATTTCTTCATTCAGGTGCAGATGAATTGTATTTGTTTTTTGTTTGTTTATGTATTGATTTTTTATTAATAAGTTTTTTATTGTGAAAATAGCGTACAGAGGGGTTACAATTACATGAGCAAGGTAATGAGTAAATTTCTTATCAAGCATTGTTGCCTCCTCCTTTGCTTCCCCTTACCATTGCTGCCCTAACATCTACCCCTGCCCCTCCTCCCCCCCCCCCCCCCCCGGCAAAGTTGTGAAGTTTGCTTTTCGACATAACGACTTGTACATCTCATTGTTGCAATGGGTCCACCTGTATCCCTATTTAAACAATTTGTTTGTTCCCTTCCCCTCAACAAATTATACCAACATCAAATACAGGGAAAATAGGGGTGATGAGTTTTATTTGTATATAAATAAAATATGCTATTAATATATGTCCTGAGAATGCCTTTGGATAGGTCCAAATATTTAGAAGCCTTGAGGGAAAATGCTGCAACCATTTAAAGCTTATTCACTGAGACTCTTTGTTGCCATGTTTAACACACTGAGGTAGGTTTTCTGAAGGGTGAAATGTGATAAGACAGCACATCTATTCAAGAGACTTGTCATCTATGCTGAAAAACAACATCTCATAAAATATTAAAAAGTGAGATATTGTAAACTAAAGGTCAAACAGAAAATGATTGTAGTCCTTGAAAAACTCAGATTTTTAATTTTTGCTTCATTTCTAAAGTGTACATGAAATATAATATATTAATCCAAATTATTTTTGGTATGACTTGCTGGATTCTAATGAATTTGTTTTATGATTAAATGAAATTTAGTTGGTCAAGTCATATTAGTTCACAAACTTAGCAATTGCAAATCTTTTTCTAGGTTTGATCAGTAAATCTTTCAGCATTGTAATTTGAAAGTGCCAGATTAAAACCAAGACCATATTTAAGTTACTGAACTTTTGCCACCATGATAAAACTCTATATTTTGTAAATGATTGTTTTAGTGAAATTTGTATTGTTGTTTTAACATTGAACCTTTATGGATATTACTTGATATAACTACTGATAACCTACTTGAGTGACAGAAAAGGCAAGAAGAAAGGTTGAAGTTTAAAAATAGTGAAGTATTATTAAAAGCTTTAAATCCTTACGTCAAACATGGGACAATAATTTCAGTGTAGAAATCTTTCAAGTATAGACTTCTTCCTAGTATAAAACTTGATGCTATCAAATGAATTCTCTTCCTCTAAATGTAATCTTATACTTCATACAAATATTATTTGTTCCTATTTACTATAAACTAGCAATATATAAGTAACCACATGATTTCTAATCAAGAAACATCCTAATTTATAGGTACACAGAAAAATCATGATACGGTGATGACATTTGTAAACTTTCAAGATATATTATAAGCTTCAAAATCATTGTATGTTTCTAGAAAAGAATAAGAATATACAGGTACATAACCTTAACTACCTAAAGAAATTACTTAAAGAAGTGGCACTGTGGCACAAGTGGTAGCAAGGTAGGCTTAAACTAAAGAGCTGAGGGACAGCACCCAGGCCCAAAGTTCAAGTCCCATGACCAACAACAACAAAAAAAGAAATCCCTTGAAAATGAAAATGGAATGTAACACATTTTCTTTTTTTTCATTTCCTTGGGCAGATTAGTATAGCCTCATGTTCTTTGTCTTTTCAAATTTTCTTGCTATGTGATGCCTAGCTGTAATCACTGATAAACATGGTGCATTGCACCCAAATCTGCATTTTTTGCCAACATGAATTGTAAAGCTGTACTAGCAATTTATTGCTCTTGATTTATCTAACAATGGACTTCATTATATTGAACATTTCCCATAATTTTAGTAACACATTGAACCTTATGCAAACCTAATATTATTAGAAAGTTCTTATAAACATATAGTTTTCACCCTTTAAACTAGGGTAAACAGCTGTATGTGGAATTAATCAATTTTATTCAGTAATCAACTTCTTATAACCAGTATAAATAGAGTATGGTTTAAATGTAAATGCTGTATGTTAATTTAGATTAAAAATGTGGACAAAAAGTGAATAAATGCAGCAGTTATACTCATTAGACACTATGTTGAAAGTGAACTATAAAATTTGCAAGGAAGAGGGGTGAGGAGGGAAAAAGTGGGAGAAAACAAAGGATGAGGTGAAATTGTTCAGAAGGAAATATACTCATTACCTGACTTATGTAATTGTAACCCCTCTGTTCATAACCTTTATAATATAATAAAATAAATTAAACAAATAAAAATTTAAAATATGGTCAAGGGAGTACAACTCTATTACACTATTGGTGGGAATATAAACTTGTCCAACCACTCTGGAAAGCAGCATGGAGGTTCCTCAAAAAATTAACTATAGAAATACCATATGATCTAACAAAACCACTCCTGGGCATTTATTCAAAAGAGCACAAACAAGAAGATAGTATGTCACCAGCCCAACCATGATCATTACAGTATTATTCACTATAGACAAGGTGTGGAATTAGCCCAGATGGCCCTCAATGGAAAAATGGATCATGAAAATGTGAAGTATACACACAATATAATTCTACTCAACTATCAGAAAGAATGATATTGTATCATTTGTAAAGAAATGGGAAAACCTGGAAAATTATGTTAAGTAAAGTAAGGCCCAGATTGACAAAGAATACATCTTTCTCCTTACCTGTGCAAGTCAAATTTAGCTTATAAACATAATAGATTGGGTGTTATGCACATGTATACAATTGTATTATCTGAAATATAGTAGATTCAAGAAAGAAATCTAATAGTGCAATTTCTTATAAATGCAAAGCTAAATTTCAATAAAATAAAACAATAAGAAGTGGGTATTTAAAAGGTACTTGTGGGGTAGGATTAAGGGAAAAGGGGTAGTTGAATGAAGAAAAGAGGGTGAGAATTCAATAAAGAATAAATGAATATCCTACAAAATTAAGAAGAGTGAGGGAAATGCTACCCAGGGGAAGGATGAATGAAAATGTTGGAAGGGGTGAGTTTGATCAAAATATATTGTTTTCATTAACTGTTTTGTTAAATTTCAACTCATTTGTGCAACTACTTAAAGATAATTTAAAATATAAGAATTTCTAACCTTATAAATAACATTTAATCTATCACATCACATTCTTAACTTTACATATTGAATGCACTATCTTCTGATTTTTGTAACAGAAAAATAGAAGTACTTTTTAAAATTTTTGTTGGCCATGGGGCTTGAACTCTGGGCCTGGGCTCTGTCCCTGAACTCTTCAGCTCAAGGCTGGTGCTCTACCACTTGAGCCACAGTGCAACTTCTGGTTTTCTGGTGGTTATTGGAGATAAGAGTCTCAGGACGTTCCTACCCAGGCTGACTTTCAACCGCAATCCACAGATCTCAGCCTCCTGAGTAGCTAGGATTACAGGCATGAGCCACTGGCACCCAGTGAAAATACGTTTAATTTTAACCTGTATTTTTGAGTATTTTGAGTACTGAAGTGTTAAATCAGCTTTCCTTCACTGTGACAAAATACCTGAAATAACTTTGAAGGTGGTAAGATTCATTTAGGCTCAAAGTTTCAATGGCTCATGGTCACTTGATTCTCTATTTTGCTAGGCCTGTGTTGAGACAGGCCATCATAATGGGAGAGTATAATGGAATAGAGAAGCAAAGAGCAAGAGAATGAATTTGTCCTGGCAGGCTTCCTCCTTCTGCTTTTGTTCCAGCCACTGCAACAGCCTGTTGGACAATGCCAACCACATTCAAGTTTGTTCTTTATTCCTCAGTCATGTACCACAAACAAATCCTCACTGGAAACTCACAGAATTTCCTTGAAATGTGTTTTGTTAATCTCCTAGGCATTTCTCAAACCAACCAAACAGAAAACGAAGATTAATCATCCTAATCTTGAAAAAGAATGGTTACCCTAATTTTTACCTTATCCATGGTGATCAAATGTATACTTCAAAGTAATTGGAGCTAGAGCAGGGAACGCATTTCTTGTTGAAAAGGATTCATAAAGCAGCTTGCTCCTTAGCTGTCAAAAACCATAAAATGAATAGAATACTGACAAAATTTGCTGTTTTTAATTAAGTGCAGTCTAGAAGATATTCAACATTTGTCTATTACTAAATAAGCATACATTATTTCATGTAGTAATTACAGAGACCCTCACATATGTTTTAGAAATGAAGAAATAAACATGTTAGGTAAATTGCATACCACCACAGATCCAGAATTCTTTCCCTTCTGGCATTTTGCTTTACTCCCTTAACAATTATTTGAGAATATTTTCCTAATTGATTTTATAGATTTTCAGATATTTCTCTCACTATTTAGGAATTGAGGAACTTGGACTAGGAGACAGTTTTTAGGTTCCTTGTCTAAAATGAAAGATTGTATTCATCCTTTCATGAGAAACCAAATTTCTTCCCTTTGTACTTAGAAGTTGTTAAGAAGTTGGATTCTAGGCCGTTGAGTCCTGTAACAGAACTATCCACATTTAACTTGTTGTTAATGAAATTATTTTATTTTATTTTTTAAATTTGCCGTTGGCTCACGTCTGTAATCCAAGCTACTCAGGAGGCTGAGATCTGAGGATCATTGTTCAAAGCCAGCCCTGACAGGAAAGTCTGTGAAACTCTTATTCCAATAAACCACAAGAAAACTGGGAGTGGCGCTGTGGCTTGAGCGGTAGAGTACTCACCTTGAGCTGAAGAGCTGAAGGACAGTGCCCCAGTCCAGAGTTCAAGCCCCACGACCAACCCCTCCCCCCAAAAAAATTACTCTACTTGGAAAAGGTACAGCTGTAAAATTAATTCTGATTTAAGAAGCAGAGTTGTTTTTTTCTTTATGGTTATTTTTACTACTTCGTTGCACTCCTATTTTGTGAGAAAATGAAAATATGGCTCAAAATCTTTAATGTAGACGTGTTTCCAATTTTTCAAGAGAAAATTGCTTCAGTGTTTAGGGAAGGATTCAATAAACACATGTAACATTTACAGTAGAATGTCTAGTACAATATAAATTTCCCTGGAGATGGGATTACTCTACTCTTTTTCCATAGTAACTGGCTGTTTTTCAAGTAGGTTAATAGTTCTCTAGTAGGTGGGTTTATAATTCTTTTAGTCATTCAAATTTATTCCTATTTGTTAATGTCATAAAAATCAAGTCATAGAAAATATGAGTTAGCAAACCAAAGTATAGTTATTGCATTGTTATCTAATGCTTTCTACTCACAATAGCTTTCTTTCTTCGGTAAGGAAATGTCTGGGCAGCAAATAGAAAATGATTACATACTGAGGATCTTATAGTAGCATGAATTGCAATAATAACTTTCAATAAAGAAGAATTCAATGATACAACATTTTAATGTGAACAAAAGAAGAATCATATAATGTCCAGTTGGTGTGGCCTAAGATATTATAGCTGTTCCTCAGGGATAGCTTGACAAATGATAGCACAAAACTATTTAGACAGCTTTCTTCCTCCTAGTAGTTACAATCATTTCTGTTTCCTCATAAAACATAATCATGTAAATATAAAAATCAACAAACAATTCTCAACATGAGTTCATTCCAATTCAGATAAAGTTTTGAAACAGCTTCCTTTGCTTTACCTTTTTAAAAAATTGAATATTGAATTGAAGCATAATGCCACAATGGGGAAAAATGAAAATTGTTGAGAACTTATATACTGATACAAAATATTGTATTTTGTATATAAATATATTATGTTTTTCATTAAAATATGTTTTCAAATTATGAAATACAAATAAGCAAACAGAAAAACAATCTAATGAATGCTTATCATCTCACCTTTTGAAATGTGTCCAATTAGTATTTTAATCTGCAAATATCCAGTACTTTTTAACATTATTGTAATGCATAAATGAGATCACATTTTTCATATTGTTATGACTTGATGTTTTTACTTTGTCATGGATGAAAAACATCATTGATTTCATTAAACCAAATCACTTTCATTAACTACATATTGTTACATGTACACCAATAACAAATCATTTTCAGGGCAATTACGTGAAACAAAATGAAAAATAGTATGGAGAAACTTACAACAAATTTCAGGAAGGAACTCCATTCTGTCTAAGTCCATTCAAAACTAGTGATTTTGAACTTACAATATCATGACTTTGGAAACTTTAGCTTCAGAATTTCTGCTTTGGTATTGAGTCAGGTAGTGGATTATTCTGTATCACCTTCACATAAATTATACTAAGATGGATGTAGTATAAGTGTTGTTTATAGTAGAGGTTTTCTATCTTTACATTGTTTATCAAGGTTTGATTCTGTGAATTACTTAAAATGTTATTATTATGATTAAACTTTGTCAGCTTGAATGGATTAAGAAACTCCTTAGAAATAAAAAACTACACTTCTGGGTGTTTCTGTGTTTTTTTTTTTTTTTAGAGAAAATCAACTAAGCAAGGGAATATCTCCCTTGATTATGTTTGGCATCATTCCACAGACTGGGGTTCAGATGGAAATAAAAAGAGGAAAGGGAAAAAGTCAGCTAGCACAGATCTTATATCTCTCTGCTTCATGACCACCATAAGGTAAACTGCTCAATTCCATCATGACCTCACTTGAATGAGTGACTAAAATTACGTATTTTGTCACAGTCAGCAGTTAGCACAGAAATTTGTTGTCGCTGCTGTGAACTCTTGATCATGTGGTTCAGAGCCTTTGGAAATTATTTGAAAGTTAAGAGAATTATGCTAATGCAATTCTACAATATTATTAGCAGAGCTTTATGGGTGAATCTGTGGGAGAGCACAAGAAGAGAATTCTGTTAGTACATGAGGTTCATGAAGTTTCAGGTGGAAAGAAGGATTCTTTTGGATTATAAGCTTTTCATATTACATTTTGGCAAACAATTTGTCTGCATTTTGTTCATGCCTTAAGATTTGAGAGTCTTAGTTTAAAGGTGATGTACTAACCACTTTAGTAAAAGAAATTTCAGGATATCCCAGAACTCAAGTTGTCAGAAGGTTATTGCATCTGCTTTCATCCAGGCTTTCAGTGACATTTAAGAGCAAAAAGCAGTGAAAAGATGAAAAATGTTCAGTTTTCCCAGAAAAAGAGCACACTTAATGTTGAGCTCAAGGGAGAGATGGTTGATAGATTTGTGTCAATAAAAAGATTCCAAGAACTTTTCCTAGAGACAATAAGAAAGATGCTCTGAATGCATCTCAAGAATCAACCAGACCCAACTGATCACAGAGTGAAAGAGGTAAAAATGTATTTGAAATACTTTCCTTTGAGATGAGAGCATTTCCAGGGCAACTTGGTCACACAGGATCACCTAGGAAAGTGTTTCCCTAGGTTCAGCCTCTCAAGTACTCATAGTCTTCTGTAGCCATATTCTTATAAGAACAATCATGTGATCTGCCACTAGCAAAGCAATAATAACAATGTTTCCCATGACCTTTAGAGGTCACTCCCTGTTACCATGTTACCATGTTACCTGTTACCATGACAGACATTAACCTACAGAATTTAGTGTTTGCCCTGATGGGTTTCAGTCTTGGTTGGTACAATCTTTCATGCTACTCTCTTCTTCCCTCTGTTTTGAATGTAAGTGGTTACTCTGAGTCATTATACCTTGGGAATACGTACATTTAAAAAATTTTTTACAATGGCTCATAACTAAGAGTTTACCTGAGCCTTCAAAGAAACTTTGAACTTGACTGTTTTGAACAACGTTGTAATCATTGAGACTGTTACAAACATACTTTTGGAGATGGACTAAATATATAAATCTTTTGAGGACCAAAAGCAGAATAAATGTTATGATTTAACGGTACATGTTTGGGTGTCACTCTGATGAGCAATGAGTTTGTAAAGTTTAGTCTTGATTGCCACCTTGAGTGAACTAAGAAATATCTGTTAGGTTCCTGAGGTACATCTCTGAATTTGTAGGAGTGTTAATTTCTAGTGAAGATTAATTAAGAGAGGAAGACTCATCCTGGATGAGGTGGCACAAGCTAATATGCTGGAGGCACATATAGAACATAAGGGGGGAGGTAGAGACTGAATAGAAAGTAAGCTAGTTCTGGCACTCTCACTCTGACTACTTTCTGACCACCATAATATGAGATGCTTTGCTGTAAGATTCTTTTCCCACAATGATAGATTAAAATCTTTGAAACCAAAGCAGAATTAGTCATTCCTCTCTTAAGGTTTTATGTCAGCTAATTTTTCACAGTGGGGTAAAGGTTAAAATACTTTGATTTTTTTTTTAAGTACTGTCAATGACATTCTAATAAGTCTGATTTTTCCCAGATCAAAATCTTATTATTGTAATGTAGGCTGTACTTAGTTGAATCATTTAGAAATTCAAATAAATATTTTGAGGAACCTCCATATACATTCTAGATTGATTGAACAAGATTACAATCCCACCAAGAGTATAATAGAATTTCTTTGGCCACAACCATGCCAGCACCTGTTATTGTTAGTTTTCGTGATAAAGGTCATTCTAACTGGGGTAAGGTGGATTCTCAATGTTGTTTTGACTTGTATTTCCTTGATAACTAGAGATGTTAAACATTTCTTCATGTGTCTATTGGCCATTTTTACTTCTGACAAGTCTCTTTTCATGTCATTAGCCCATTTAGTAATTGGGTCGTTGTTTCTTAGAGGATTTATTGTTTTTGAGGGTTTAATTTTTTGAGATCTAAATATATTTTGGATATTAGATACTAGTCTGATGTATAGCTGCTAGAAAAATTTTCCATTTGGGGCTTTCTATTTAGCTTGTTAGGCATGTCTTTCAGTAAGTCCTTACTGAAACTTTTAAATTAATCCCATTTATAAGTTTTCTTTTAATTATTTTGTTTCTGAACTTATGTGTGCCCAGGAGCCCTAGTATTTCCCCTATATTTTCCTGTAAAAGTTTGATGGTCTCTGGCCTTACATTAAGGTCTTTTATCCATTTTGAATTGCTGCTGCTTCAAGCAACCATATGACCAAGCAATGTAATCCATAGGCATTTAGCCAATAGAATAAAAATAAGGATACATTAAGCAACCAGCACAGCCATGTTTATTGCAGTATTATTTACCATAGTCAAGATATGGAATCAGGACAGATGCCCCACAATGGACAAATGGATCAAAAAATTGGTATATATGCACAATGGAATTGATTCATTTATCAAAAAGAATTACATTGTAACATTAGTAAAGAAGTGGAAAGGCTTGAAAAAAATTACATAAAGTGAAGTAAGCCAGACACAGAAAAACATAGGTTGCTAGATATCCCCCATTTGTGAAAGTTAGAACTTGACTATAAGTCTATAAGTAAATACACTGGTGATATTTAAGCGTTTATAAATGAAATTACTAAGGTATGGTAGAATCTATGGAGAGCATGTGTACTATAATTCTTTACAAAGATAAAGTCAAAGACCAATAAAATAAGTACCAAGAAATAAGTACTTGCAAGGCAAGGCAAGGAGAGACGGCTAGAAGAATGGACAGGGGAAAAAAGTTGAACGCAGACAAGAATGAATGGTGTTTAACACAGAATTAAGAAAAATAAAGGAAGGGGTAGGTCAAAGGGGTGAAGATATTAAGGAATGACACAGATTAAGATGTATTGTATACATAAATTGCTTTATTAAGTGGCAAAATTTAACACATAACTTAAAAATTACGAAGAGTGAGGGAAAAGGTGGTATAGAGGGTGGGTAAAAGTAATAAAAGGGGTAGCATTGATCAAAAGGTATTGTGTTCATAAAATGTTCTGTTTAATGACATGTCCTTTGTACAAAATAAAAATATTAAATGAAAGTTAAAAAACCCTGAAAATTAAAAAAAAGAAATTCAGATAAATTCTAACCACTTCCTAACTCTATTTTTTTCTCTTTTTCTTAGAAATCATTGTAAATATATCCAAATATTCAAATTTCTATTTCTTGTCCTTTTAATACACCGGTTTCAGCATACCTTGTTGGTATTTAATGCCACCATTCATGTATACTCAGGTCTCAAAATGTGATCACATTTGTAAATCAGGTCTTTGGATCTTTAATTTGTTATGGATCTCAGCATGAAATTGTTCCTGATTCAAGTTAGGTGCTAAATCAAATTCCTGGCAGAAACTTACAATAAAGGGAATGACACAGAGTTGTAGAAGGGATGAAAATACGAAAACAAAGGGTGTAATTTTAGTAATGTGGTTAAAAGCCAAGGAATGTCAAGAATTGTCTGTAATCATCAAAAGCTAAGCATGAGATATGAAAAATTAAAATAATTCAGATAAATGCAGATTGAAGTGCTCCAAGAGGACATGAGATACCAGACTTCAGTCAAATACATCTCAAAATAAATTTTTGAACTTGTAAAAGCTATATATCCTTTTCACAGCACAGCATGCATTGAAACCCCAGCAGGCCCAAACACAAACTGCATGCTGTAATTATATGCTGACAACTATAGTTACCATTAGAACAGAACATTCCATTCCCATATAACTTGTAAAAATTTTCCTATATCAAGATCTTTTTTGTTCTCAACCTTCCCCTCCCTTTTTGTGAAATAGTTGCATTTTTATTTAAATTACTCATCCCTTTCATCCTGAGAAAGATTGCTATCTTGTCAGCAGCATTCTAAATTTTCCACAAATAATGCAATCACTTTCCCCTTTGGTAGTTTTTGCCTTTCACATTTATTTGAAGTCCCTTTGTCCCGAGAGCATATTAAAAACTCTTTGAAATTTGTGTCTCTAAATTTGCAAATCTGATCAATCCAAATAATTTTTTATTCTTTTTTTTATTTTATTTTATTTTATTTTTTTTGTGAACATACTGTACAGAGGGGTTACAATTACATGGGCAGGATAATGCATACATTTCTTACCAAGCATTGCAGCCTCCTCCTTTGTTGACCCTTCACATCCCTTCCCAGCCTCCCTCCCATCCTCCCACCCAATCCTTCCCCCCTCCCCCCCCCCCTTACCAACGTTGTAAAGCTCATTTTCGACAGGACAACTTGTACTTCTCATTGTTGCAACAGGTCCACCTGTATGCTTAAACGACTTGTTTTTCCCCATCTCCTCCACAAGTTATACTGACATCAAATATAGTGAAAGCAGGGGTTATACTGTGGGGGAGGGACATACAAAGCAACAAAGAACTAATCTTATAAATGCGTTAGAAACAAATGCATGAAAAAACATTTAAATATATAATTAAGGTTTCATTTTCCTAACATCACATTATCTGACCTTTTCTGCTTGACTCATACGCATACTAGATATTGCAAATAAGGGAAACCATGGGACCTATGTTTGGTGGGCTTGGCTTACTTCACTTAATATAATTTTTTCCAAGTTTTTCCATTTCCTAACAAATGGGGCAATGTCATTCTTTCTGAGGGAGGCATAGAATTCCATTGTGTATATATACCACATTTTCTTGATGCATTCATCTACTGAGGGGCATCTAGGTTGCTTCCATATCTTAGCTATGGTAAATAATGCTGCAATAAACATAGTTGTGCTGGTAGCTTTAGTGGGGTCTTATTTTTAAACCTTTGGTAAATGCCCAAAAAAGTGGGATTGCTGGGTCATAGGGGAGTTCTATGTGAAGTCTTTTCAGGAACCTCCATACTGCTTTCCAAAGTGGTTGAACAAGTTTACACTCCCACCAACAATGAAGTAAGGTTCCTTTCTATCCACATCCCCTCCAGCATCTGTTGTTATTAGAGTTCTTGATTTTTGCCATTCTAACTGGGGTGAGATGGTATCTCAATGTTGTTTTGATTTGCATTTCTTTTATGGCTAGGGAAGTTGAGCATTTCTTCATGTGTCAATTGGCCATCCTTCTTTCTTGTTCAGAGAAGTTTATCTTTAAGTCTTTAGCCCACTTATTTATTGGGCCGTTATTTCTTTGAGGATTTGTTGTTGGGGGATTTAATTTTTTTTAGTTTCAAGTATATTTTAGATATGAGACCCTTGTCCATTGTATGGCTAGTGAAGATCTTCTCCCAATCCGTGGGCTTTCCATTGATCTTGCTAGCTATGTCCTTGCCATGCAGAAGCTCTGCAAATTCATGCAATCCCATTTGTCCAGACTTTCTTTGATTTGTTGTGTTTCCGGGTCTCTATTAAGAAAATTTCAGCCTGCGTCAAGGAGACCTAGGGTTTCTCCTATTCCATCCTGTAATATGTTCAGAGTGTCTGCTTTGACTCCGAGGTCTTTGATCCATTTAGAGTTGATTCTGGTGCAGGGTGATATATAAAGATCTAGCTTTAGTTTTCTACAAGTAGTTAACCAATTTTGCCAGCACCATTTACTGAAGAGGTTGTCTTTCTTCATTCTATTTTTTTAGCTCCCTTATCAAAGATTAGATGGCTATAGGTCTTTAGGTTCATTTCTGGGTTTTCAATTCTATTCCATTGGTCCTGAGGTCTGTTCTTATGCCAGTACCAAGCTGTGTTGATTGCTATGGGTTTATAGTAGAGTTTGAAATTTGGTATTGATATTCCTCCAGCAGTGTTCTTTCCGTTGAGGAGCGATTTTGGTATTCGGGGTCTTTTATTGTTCCATATGAAGTTTTGGATTGCCTCTTCTCTTTCCTTGAACAATGATTTTGGAATTTCGATAGGTATCGCATTGAATTTGTAGATAGCCTTGGGAAGTATTGTCATTTTCACGATGCTAATCTTTCCAATCCAGGAGCATGGGAGGTTTTGCCATTTTCTAAGTTCTGTTTTGATTTCCTTTTTCAAGTTTTTAAAGTTTTCATCATAGAGGTCCTTCACTTCTTTGGTTAATTCCTAGGTATTTTATTTTTTATGGGGTTATTACAAATGGAGTTGCTTTCCTAATTTCAGCCACACTTTTCTCATTGTTGGCATACAGAAAATCTATTGGTTTTCGGGGGTTAATTTTATACTCTGCTACTCTGCCAAAGTTTTGAATCAGCTTGAGTAATTTGGGAGTGGAGACTAGGGGATTCTTTAAATACAAGATCATGTCATCTGCAAAGGGTGAGAATTTTATTTCTTCTTTCCCTATTTGGATCCCCTTTATGTTTGCATCTTGTCTTATTGCTGTAGCTAGCCATTCTAATACTAGATTGAAGAGAAGTAGAGAGAGTGGACATCCTTGTCTTGTTCCTGAGTTAAGAGGAAATGGCTTTAGTTTTTCACCATTAAGTATAATGCTGGCTGTAGGTTTGTCATATACAGCCTTTATTGTATTGAGGAATGTTCCATGGATTCCTAATTTTTCCAAAACCTTCATCATAAAGGGGTGTTGGATCTTGTCGAATGCTTTTTCTGCATCTATTGAGATAACCATGTGGTTCTTATCTTTGCTCCTGTTGATGTGATGAATAATATTAATTGATTTGCTTATATTGAACCAGCTTTGCATCCCTGAAATGAATCCTGTTTGATCGTGGTGTATGATTTTTTGGATGAATTGTTGAAGTCGATTGGCCAAAATTTTGTTCAGAAGTTTTGCATCAATGCTTTGATGAGTCCCTGCCTGGTTTTGGGATGAGGGTTATGATGGCTTCATAGAATATGTTCGGTAGTGAAGTTTCTCTTTCAATTTCATTGAAGAGTTGGAGGAGTATTGGTGTGAGCTTTGCTTTGAAGGCCTTGTAGAATTCCACTGTAAAACCATCTGGTCCTCGAATTTTCTTAGCCGGGAGGTCTCTTATTGCTGTTTCTATTTCAATGCTTGATGTGTACCTGTTAAGATGTTTTAACTCACCTTGGTTTAGTTTTGGCATGTCAATATTTGCTAGGAAAAGGATCATTTCTATCAAGTTCTCAAACTTATTAGCATAAAGTTTTCAGAAGTATTCCCTTATAATATTCTGAATCTTGGTTGTTTCTGTGGTGATGTTTCCATTCTCATCTCTGAGTTTATTTATTTGGGTGTGTTCTCTTCTTTTTCTGATAAGATTTGTTAAGGGTCTGTCAATTTTGTTAATTTTTTCGAAGAACCAACTCTTTGTTTTGTTGATTCTTTCTATAGTATTTTTGGATTCTAACTCATTTAATTCTGATTTAATTTTAATTATTTCTTTTTGTCTACTGGATTGATGTTTATCTTGCTTCTCTTTTTCCAGGAGGTTCAGCTGTGTCATTAAATTGTTGGTTTCAGATCTCTCCTATTTGTGGATGTAAGAGCTCAGAGCTATAAACTTGTCTCTGAGTACTGCCTTTGCTGTGTCCCAGAGGAGCTGGTAATATGTGTGCTCATTTTTGTTGAGTAGCATGAACATTTGAATTTCCTTTCTAATCTATTCCTTGACCCACTTGTGATTCAGCAGTGTGTTGTTCAGCCTCCATGTATTACCGGACTTTCTTTGGTGGCTTTTGGTGTTGAGTTCTAATTTTATTCCCTTGTGGTCAGAGAGAATACAAGATATAACTTTAATGTTTCTGAATTTGGACAAGTTTACTTTGTGATCTAAAATGTGGTCTATTTTAGAAAATGTTCCATGTGCTCCTGAGAAAAACGTGTATTCTGATGCTGTTGGGTGAAATATTCGGTAGATGTCTGTTAAATGTACTTGATCTATGCAGCTGTTTAGATCTGTGGTTTCTCTGTTTAGTTTTTGCCTAGTTGATCTATCTAGTAGGGAGAGTTGTGTTTGAAATCCCCAACAATTAATGTCTTTGAATCTATGTGGGATTTGAGGGAAAGTAGTGCTTCTTGGATAAATTTGGGTGCTGCTTTGTTTGGCTAATAGATATTTAGAATTGTAATATTCTCCTGAAGGAGAGATCCCTTAATTAGTATGTAGGGACCTTCTTTATCTCTTCTCACGAATTTTAATTCGAAGTCTATTTTATCTGATATTAGGATTGCAACTCCTGCCTGTTTATGGGGGGCGTTTGCTTGGTAGATTTTGCGCCAGCCTTTAACATTGAAAATGTTCTTGTTTTTATGGGCAAGATGTGACTCCTGAAGGCAGCAGATAGAAGGATCTTGTTTTTTAATCCAACTAGACGGTCTATGTCGCTTAATTGCAGAGTTAAGTCCGTTAATGTTGATAGATAGGACTGAGAGCTATTTGGGAGTTGCTGCCATGTTATCCACCTTCTTGAGGGCTGAAGCTACTTGGTTTTCCTATGATTCTTGGATTTCAGTATCGGTGCAGTTTCTTGGCCTTTATTGTGGTCTTGTTGGTTTTCTATGTGTAGGACATCTTTAAAAATCTTTTGTATTGCTGGTTTGGTGGTGATGTATTGTTTCAATTTTTCTTTGCTATGGAAGGTTTTTATTTGGCCTTCAGTTATGAAGGAGAGTTTAGCTGGGTACAGTATTTTTGGTTGATAGTTGTTTGTTTTTAGGGCATGACATACATCATTGGGATTAGTTTCTTGAATTCCCTGTATATACAGGATGTTAACCCCTTGTCTGATATATTGCTGGTAAATAATTTTTCCCAATTAGTTGGTTGTCTTTCTACCTTGGTTATGATAGATTTAGCTGGGCAGAAGCTTTTTATTTTAAGGTAGTCCCATTTGTTGAGTCTCTCTCCAATTTGTTGTGACCCTGGGACTCTGTTCAGGAAGTTCCTTCCTGTGCCCATTAGTTCAAGTGTCTCTCTTACTCTGTCCTGCAGTAGTTTCAGAGATTCAGGTTGAATGTTAAGGTCTTTAATCCATTTTGAGTTGATGTTGGTGCATGGGGATAGACTGGGGTCCACTTTTATTTTTCTGCATGTGGGAACCCAGTTTTCCCAGCACCAGTGGTTGAAGAGGCTGTGTTTTTTCCATTGTATGTCTTTGGCTCCTTTGTCGAATATCAGTTGGCTGTAGGCCTGTGGATTTATTTCTAGACCTTCTATTCTGTTCCAATGGCCTTCGGGTCTGTTTTTGTGCCAGTACCATGCTGTCTTTGTTATTATAGCTCTGTAGTAGTGTTTGAAGTTCGGCGTAGATATCCCTCCCATATTGTCTTTATCCCATAGAATTGTTTTGGCTATTCTAGGTCTTTTGTTGTTCCATATGAATTTTTGGACTGTTTTCTGTATTTCAGTGATGTACATCATTGGGATTTTAATAGGAATTGCATTGAATTTGTATATTAATTTTGTAAGTATTACCATCTTTACTATATTAAGTAGACCTATCCAGGAGCATGGGAGGTCTTTCCATTTCCTAGTGTCTTCTGCAATTTCTTTCTTTAACTTTTTATAGTTCTCATTAAATAGTTCTTTTACATCTTTGGTTAGGTTAATTGCTAACTATTTTATTTTTTGGGAGGTTATTGTGATTGGGGTTGCTCCCTTTATTTCCCTCTCTTCTTGTACATTGTCAGTGTACAGGAAGGCAACTGATTTTTGTGGGTTTATTTTGTATCCTGCTACTTTGCCGATGTGATTTATGATTTCTAAGAGTTTGGGGAGGGAGTTTTAGGGCTCGTAAAGGTATAGTATTGTGCCGTCTGCAAAAAGGGATAGTTTAACTTCTTCTTTCCCTATGTGGATCCCTTTAATGTCTTTTTCTTGCCTTTTTGCCCTGGCTAAGGGTTCTAGGACTATATTGAAGAGGAGTGGAGACAGTGGGCATCCTTGCCTTGTTCCTGATTTTAGGAGGATTGGTTGTAGCTTTTCCCCATTAAGTATAATATTTGCTATTGGTCTGTCATATATGGCTCTTATTGTTTTTAGAAATGTTCCTTCTATTCCTATTTTCTCCAGAGCTTTTAGCATGAATGAATATTGAATTTTATCAAAGGCCTTTTCTGCATCTGTGGAAATAATCATGTGATTCTTGACCGTGGCTCTGTTGATATGTTGGATTACATTTATTGACTTACATATGTTAAACTGTCCCTGCATCTCTGGGATGAAGCCTACCTGGTCATAGTGTATTATTTTTTTATGTGTTTCTGGATTCTGTTAGCTAGAATCTTGTTAAGGATCTTTGCATCTGTGTTCATCAAGGAAATTGGCCTGTAATTCTCCTTTTTGGTTGGGTCTTTGCCTGGTTTGGGGATGAGTGTGATATTGGCTTCGTAGAATGAGTTTGGGATAGCTTCCTCCTTCTCTGTTTCTCTGAAGAGCTTGAGGAGTATGGGTATTAGTTCTTCTTTAAAGGTCTTATAGAATTCTGCTGTGAATCCATCTGGTACTGGGCTTTTTTTTGTTGGAAGACTGTTGATAGCTTCCTTTATCTTGTTGTAGGATATTGGCTTACTTAATTGGTTTACTTCTTTGCTTAGTTTGTGCAACTTGTATTTCTCTAACAATGCATCCATTTCTGCCAGGTTTTCTTCCTTTAGAGAGTATAACTTTTGAAAGTACTCCTTTAGGATTGTTTGGATATCTTGGGTACCTGTTGTGATTTTTCCCGTGGCATCCTTAATCCTGTTAATATGGGTTTCCTCTCTTCTTTTTTAAATTAATCTTGCCAATGGGCCATCAATTTTGTTTATTTTTTCAAAGAACCAGCTTTATGTTTGGTTAATTTTGGCTATAATTTTCTGATTTTCTAATTGGTTAATTTCTGCTCTTAATTTGGTTATCTGGCTCCGTCTAGTAACTTTAGGTTCCGTTTTTTCTTGTTTTTTCTAGCTGTTTTAATTGCAACATGAGATTATTTACTTGGTCTGTCTCCATTCTCTTGATGTGGGCACTGAGGGCAATAAATTTGCCCCTCAGAACTGCTTTTGCTGTGTCCCACAAGTTTCTTTGTGAGGTGTTTTCATTTTCATTGAGTTGTAGGAAATGTTTTATTTCTTCTCTGATCTTTTCTGTTACCCAGGCATTACTAAGGAGTGTGCTGTTCCATTTCCATGTATTAGAGAAATTTCTGCGGTATGCTTTGTTATTGAGAGCTAGCTTGATTCCACTGTGGTCAGATAGGATACAGGGGATTATGTCGATCCCTTTGTTTTTGCTTAAGTTCCTTGCATGAACTATGATATGGTCTACTTTGGAGAAAGTTCCATGAGCTGCTGAGAAGAATGTGTACTGTGTTGTTTTAGGGTGAAATACTTGGTAGATGTCAGTTAATTCCGCTTGAAGTATGGCCTCACTTAATTCAGTAGCTTCTTTGCCAATCCTCTGGTTGGTAGACCTGGCTTTGGTGAGAGTGGTGTATTAATGTCTCCTAGTATTATCGTATTGGGATCTATTTTATTCTGTAAGTTTGAGAGTATTTGTTTAACATATCTTGGTGCACCAATATATGTTGCATATATCTTGATGATGGTAATATCTTCCTCTTGGATTGTTCCCTGTATTAAAATGTAGTGTCCGTCCTTGTCTTTCTGTATTGACTTTAATGAAAAGTTTATTTTGTCAGATATCAGGATAGCTAATGTTTTAATAACGTAAACAATGGTAAAATACTTAATTCACAAATAAATAGGTCTGCTTGTGGTCTTTCTTCTAATTATCTTAGTATATTTTGAATATATTGGTACAAATCACATTATCATTTTCAATATCTTAGTAATATCTTTTCATTTTCTCTGCCACATAAACATTAAGGTCAAATTCTTAAATATCATAGAAACTTCTTGAGGATTTTATTTTGGTGTAATGTGTTTAAGACACATTTTGTGAGGTTTTGTCTTGCTTTTTCTTATTTTCAAAAGGTTAGAATTTGTATCTTAGTGACGCGACATTAGAAATAAAGGAAGAGTATGTTTAAATGCACATGAAGCACTGTAGGGTAACACCAGTTTCACTGTTTTCAAGCTCAGTGAGTTGAGCCAAACATAACTTTATATTCTCTTTTACACTGTATGCCTATATGCTTTATGTTTGATAAAGTATGTTTTGTACGTTTTAAGTCAATAATTATCATACATATAATCATAATATACTAAATGGTTTTAGGAAGCACATATCTTTTTAGTTTAGTTTTTCCTACATTTCTTTTTTCTTTTCCCTGTGGTATCTAGAAAGATCATTCTGTCTCCAATTATCAAGCACATATTGTGTACGAGCTGCTCTGTATTGTATATCTAATGCCAAAACAATTGTGAACCATAAGACCTAAATCTAATTTACACATAATGAAAAGAAGAATTTTTATGAATCTGATGTAAGAAGAACGAAGGATACTTTCTGGGAGGGAACAGGAAAAATATTTTTGGAATTAGTCATTGAAGTTAGGGTTGTATGACAGATGTAAAACCCTTCTTTTACATGCTCAAAGCCCTAGGTTTAATCCATAGCATCTCATAAAGAAAAAAATCAAACCCAAAAATATATTTGCTATGAACTCAAAAGGAAATGTTACGATAAAAGACTGTCTTGTTCTGACATTCTGAACCATCATAGTGGACATCCTGTAATTCATTTAGTAAAACATTTGTGAACCACAAAACTCTAATGAGAACAAAAGTAGAAGAAGGCTAAAATATCATCTCAACTTATTAATAATTGTCTCAAATAATATTATGACATATATTGGGCATTATTTTTAATTAAAATGAATATGTTTTATATTTATTTTATAGGAATATGCTCAGTTGTTTTCACAATTTTATTTTTAAGTTTAAACATTTATTTTGAATGATTTAGAAATAACTAAATATTATATAACGTTATCCTTCTGTTCTTTTCTAGAATGAAATCCAAGAAGTACTAAAATTGTCAAATGGATTGATGGGAAATATAAATAAGGATCTATTCAGGGCTAGAAAATGAGGTCATTTTTTAAAATGAAGAGATTCAGATCTGAATATTTCAATCAATTTTTGAAATATTAACAGTATTGAGTTTGAAATAATACTAAGAATGGGTCAGAGAAACAGTTAAATTAGAGGATCATCATTGTCTATTGAAAACATGTTAGGCACTATACTTAGAGATTTTCATATTCCCAAATTTCACGAGCCCTTTCTAACTTGTCAAAAAATATCACTTTTCCTCCTAAAAATATTAAATATTAAATAGTTTATGTAACTAGCTAATGTATTAGATCATCTCCAAAAAAAACTGACAAGAAAAAGTATCAGTCTCACTATAGCAAAACAAAGTGGAATGCAATTAGTATGATGTTCTTTATTAGTCAAGTCTATTCTTTCTTGCTATCAGAATAGAAGAATTAATGCTGGGCATACCAATTAACGAAATATGTTCCAAAACAAATATTTAAAATTATGTTTATAGAGGATGAAAACCTGAATCTGGAACTTAGGGCTTAAGTATTGCTATTCAATGATCACATGGTCATTTGGATACATAGATATGTATATATTCATATACTCTACTATGTGTACACATACATATGTAAACATATGTAAACACATAGATGTATGCATACATTATACATATAAATATATGTATGCACATATGTATACACATTCATTTACATATATACTCACAATGATACATACATATCAAATATATGAAATGTATTAATTCAAACTCGTTGAATGAATGTTGCATAACCCAATGTATCTATTTAATGTATGCGTTCTATTGGTATGTTCACCACGAATAGTCTTCATTATACTACATAGCGTCTAATTTTTCTCTTACAAATCAGTCAATATGATCAGTCATGCTAAGGATAATTTTCCAAAATGCACAAAATTAATCCAAAAATTACTTTGAAGAATTTTTGTATTATTTTGTAATGCTTTCCTGTAGGAAAGTATTTTTCACATGATTTAAATAATTTCTTATATTGGATTTTATAATCAGTTAAAAACAATATATTGCAAATGTTACCATGTTGCTACATAATGCTCATAAGTATTAATGTTAGTAATGATATATGTACCAACCTCTTAATCTTATCACTATTTAAAATAAAATTTTTAAATAATCATCATGCACTTGTAACAATATTTTACATGTATGTTTCTAAGTGCCTTTCTTTTAGTTATGGTAGTATAATGCAAAGAATTTGTCCATTTATATAGTTTATTACAACTTGTAGAGTATCCTTTGGAGATATATTTTACAATAAGTAATTCCTGATCACAGCAAATGAATGTTTTACATGCATTTGCATACAAGGCATTTACATGCCTCGCTATACAGTACCATATCTCTTCTCAATTTTAAGTGCAGCCAAGAAGGATATGTGATAATGTTAACAGTACTGGACACTATTATTTTAAAATATTGCTTCTATATATATGATCATGATTACTATAGTGACTAGAACAGTGAATTTCTCAGAAATAGTGAACATATAGTCTTTATTGAATGATAAGAGTTATCTTATTATGCGAAGATATGAAAAAGTTTTTTTCACATTCAGGAGAAAGGACTATATGAGTCAAAATATGTCAGAGAAATGTGCAACTCTGACAAAGAATCTTAAAGTCCTCAAAATGTTCAGATGGTAATAAGAGATATCACATATTAAAGTGTTTATGACAATATCTGATAAATATTTTTTATTTTTAAAATAGGAGTAATTTGATTGCATATTTTATGAGGTACTATTATTGCTGCCTTCTTGTAGACGAAGGTAGTGAGAAGAAAATGTACTAAATAAATCATTCTATGCATATAGTAGAAGCAAGGATTTAAATTCAGAAATCATGCTTTTAATCAATTGCACTAATGTACCTTCAATTATAGAAAGTTTTAGTAAGGGAAAACCTAAAATGTCAGAGTAAATTAAGAAATTAGTCAGAAGCAAGGAAGCTTTAAGATAGGCAAATAATAATTTGCTACTTTTATATCTAATAGTTTAAGCAAAGTTTCATGTAGAAGAATAGGGTGGTTAGTGTTTGACTATCGGAAAAAAACGACAATGAAGAGATATTGTAAGTAATGATTCGTGAATTCAGTTTACTCCATTCACTAAAATTTGTTGCAGTCTATGTGCCACAGACACTCACACACACACTTACACACTCAGAAATTCCCCCATAAACCTTATATTGTATATGGTAAGATCTAGAACTATCAATTAATAATTAAATACTTAGAGTGTGTTTATGAATACAGAGAGTATGGTCAATGGTGAAAAGTACTAAAGGAAAACAGTAAAGTAAGATTATGACTTCTGAGCCTACCAGTAGTATAGAAAAAGAGTTCTCTTTTCATTTTTTTACAAGAGATATATCATATCATCAGTACAATGGTATTTTAACATAGATCTGGTAGAAGTGAAGGCAATAATCATATATTTATAGCATTCCAGAGAATAAAAAGCCATATAATATTCAAGATGGAAGCATAGTTGATGTTTATATGGAAGAGAAAAAAGAAAGTGACAGAACAAATAGATGGGATCAGAGAATAATTCATCAAAGTAATGGTGAGAGTGCTATGGGTTATGTAGTCTACATTTTATTCTCTGATAGGCCACTGAGGAATTTTGATGAGAGAAGTGTTTTTATGTTTCGAAATCTTACACTTTATTATGTAAAGAAAAATGATATGAGAAGCAAGAGTAGAAGCAGCATCTATTACAATAACTATTACAATAACTATACAGCAGCTATTACAATAACATGAAAAGTAGAGCATGGTAATGGTGATTGATACTATGAAAAGTAGATAGATTCAAAATTCATTTCAGGGTTACAATGGTTTGGATATGAAATTTCCCCATTAGTTCTCGCCTTGGGTGCTAGATGACAGACTTTTGGAAAGTGATTGTATCCTAAGGGCTCTGACCTAATCAATGAGTTAGTCCCTTGATTGATTCACAACATGCTGAGATTATTGGAAGTTGGTGGAAAGTACAGTATAAATGGGAGTCTAGTGGAGGAAGTCGTCTACTCATGTATGTCTTTGAATAATGTGTTTAGTCTCCTTCCTTTTTGTGTCCATCAGTCATTCTCTATGATATTCTTGCTCATTATAAGTGAAAAACACAAAATCAAGTTACAATGGACTGAAACCATAAACAAAAATAATACTTTCTCTTCTTCAGTTGTTTTTCTCAAGTATTTTGTCACAGTGACAAACAGTTGATTAGTACATAAAACTGGTACCAGAGAAATGAGACTGTTGCCATAATTATTCATGATGATGTGGATTAGAAGCACTTGTACCTAGTTTGTGAACACTAATTATTTTTCTTTTACCCCACCATCCATTTCTTCCTATTCTTTAGAACACTGGAATACTGCTTAAAAATATCTTCTTGACACTATACAAAAATTAAATTTATGAATATACCTGAACTATTTCTATATTCACCACTTTATTCATCAACGAGCTCAATCAACTCCCATGTCTGAGGACAGGGATTTTATACTTGGCTTGAGATGTTCACAGACTTTAAATCTTGCTACTGCCAGCCAGTTTTCTAGGATTCAAGATACATAATTTGCATAGAACAATTTTTTACTGAAAAAAGTAATTTCACAGATAACGTTTGCTTATTAAGAAGATCTGATAAAGGGTTAAGGTTGTGAATTTTTTTTTCTGTGGGAAAAAAAGACATACTCATCGTATTTTTTATTTTCTGTAGAGCTAAAAGGTCTGACTCTGATGCACTTTCCTTCATCCTGGAACCCTATTTTAAAGATTCTACAAAATTACTAACTCTTCCTGGCAGCTTAAGCAGGTCATAGCTCAACTGAGCTGTGAGCAGAGCTCCCAGGGGAAAGGGATTGTGTCATGCTTCCCCATTACCACTACGTAAGAAAGAGTGTTGTTTATTGGAAATGGTATTGACAGTAGCATAGAAATTGAGAAAATATTTTACTATAATTAAGGTTTTTTAGATGGGAGTATAATATATTCAGTCCACATTCTTTTTTGTAACTATAGAAAAAATGAAGATTTTTCAGTTTTTCATTGGCCATGAGTCAATTTTGTTCATAAAAGTAAGAGAAAGACATAGTCATTTCTCTTTATAACCTAATAGTTTCATTTCTCTCTTTGTCACAAGTGAGGTAAGTGCTATGTGTTTCATATTCAGCAGAAGACATACTAGCATGTGCTTTCATTGAAAACCATTGTCTGAATTCATCTTTAGAAAAGTAGTTGATTTAAATGTTGAATGAATTTGTCCTTACTGTCAGCTAGAATAGAATATGGTAGGTCATGATGCATAACATACTCAAGTTTTTAGCTTATGAAACAGAGGAAAAATGAGAAATAATTTTGTACATGCATTGAAGGGTAAAAGATAAGGTCTGTACAGCTACATTGAAAGACAAATGTACTTCATCTGGAAACAATAATTAGACATGTAAAATATCTCCAGAAGTCTGGTTATGGTAAAATATTTGTATACTTCAAATTCTTGTCAACATGTTCAAATAGATATTCGATAAAATAACTACTTTGACAAACATAAAAGCAAGAACCATAAATTAAGAAATGGAAAAAAACTGTATCTCTCAAATCTAATTCAAAGAAAATGTGACAGAAAGTTGTATATGTGTTAGAAAGCCTTCTAATATTTAAGTTGTCTATGTTGAATGTTTATATAGAGGTCCTCATACATGCTATCAGAAGAGTTATAGAAAGGTAACTATATGAATATAAGTGAAACTAGAAAGAAAGCACCTTAAAAGCTCTGCAAATAATAAGTAGCTATAGATAATCAATTAAAGGAATGGTGAAGATACCGAACTTCTCAACAGAGTAGAAATTATTCCAAACTATAACTCTGTGAAAGATATAGAGGAAACAAGGAATAGATCCATGTTTTCGTGCTTTTACTCAAAGTTAATAATAGTAAAAACAAATTTGATAGTGTTGTGAGGTGACCCACCAGGAGAGACCACACAGACACAGAGAACAGCCAATAGAAAGTCTTTATTAGCCGACTAGTGACTTCACTGGGCCACTGGAACACATAACTGCACTCCTGAGCCTGTTCTCAGGGCTCTTTTTAAGCAAAAAACCCATATCCTCGCTTGTTGTTTCGTGCCTACAGGTGTAAGCCATGTGGAAAGTTATAGAAGCCAAACATAGCCTTAATAATGGCAGCATGGCCATTACTTAGGAACAAAAGCCAAAACATAGCCTAGAGCAGGGGGTGCATGATTGGGGGGTACATTCCTGTTCTAAACATGGAATTACATTTGCATCGCTGGTCCAGGGATGCCCTATCACAGTAAAGCTATCCTTTCCGAAAAAATTCTGAAATGTAGTACACTTTACTTTTCTTGTATTTCTGACCACTAGAAGAACACATGTGTGTTGACTATGGTCCTACTAGTACCTGAGTCTTTTAATTTTTCTCTTTCTTAGCATATCAATAATATGTGCTGATCACAATGCAAGTAGTTAATATTTTCCAAGTAATTAAAACTATATGAAAAATCAATTCGAAATCCAGACAGTGTTTTCAATTAATTACTAAGGAAGGCTGATGACAAAACCAATCATCTCTTCCAATATGCTAGAGACACAGAAAAGCTTATTATATGTTAACATTGTAAAAGTCTTTATAATCCTAGGAAATAGATACTATTATCATCAGACAAATGGGAAAACAGAGGCACAGGAAAGTTAAATAGTTGGTTCAAGATCACATAAGGGCACCATATTTAGCTTGTATATTATAGTGGAATTCTTTGGGTATAGTAGATATACAGATTTAAAGCAACTAGGAACCTGTATCCTTGCATTTGTCAAATAATACATCCATATCCTAGACCAGTAAAATTGAAATGACACACAAAGCCTTCTTTAAAATTAACCTTGTGTTCTGTGGATTTGCATTTTTTACAATAAACATGAATTCCACAGAGCACCTCTATGATGTGATCAGCCATTGCATACTTACATAAACATCTTTCTCCCTTAGGGGATTTTCTTATCACAAAAGTCAGTACCTTAAAAGGAGTGGTTACTCTGGTTGGTCTGACTCTACTTTTGACTGCAATAAAAGCAATATAATACTCCTCAAAGGTACACTTGAATTCAGTGTGTGTTTGTGTGTGTGCACAGGTCCTGGGACTTGAGCTCAGAGCTTGAGAATAGTCACTTGGCACTTTTGTTCAAGGCTAGTACTCTATGAGCCACAGCTACATTTCTGGCTTTTTTTTTTACTTAACAGATAAGTCTTATGGACTTTTGTTCCCTGAGTGGCTTTGAATTGCAACCCTCAGATCTCAGCCTCCTGAGGAGCTAGGATTACAAGACTGAGCCACCAACACTTGGCTCAAATTCAATTTCAATCAAAATAAAAATGGAATACTAAAAAACTACATAGGCAACAGATTGATTGTAGTATTTTTCTTTATAATTTCTGTTCATTGAATGACTTTTCTCTTTATAGATCTGACTAGAACAAAGTGACTGTATGACTATATTTTATTTACATGAAAGTGTTAAGACATATAAAAAAGCAATAAAAACATACTAGAAACACTGAGAGAATTTCTAATATAATGTTTGAGGATGCCTTGTTTCTCTGATGTTGATTGTCTGCAGATGAAGTAGATTAATGAATAACAAAAAACGGGATTATTTTTCATTTTCTTTTTTTTTTCAAAGTATTGATCACTGCCGAAGAGTGTTTTTTTTTTTGTTTTTGTTTTTTAGGATTCACATATTTTTATTTGACATTAATTTGTTAACTTTTTTTTAATTTTAATTTTTATTTTTTGTGAACATACTGTACAGAGGGGTTACAATTACATGGGCAAGATAATGAGTACATTTCTTATCAAGCATTGCAGCCTCCTTTTCTTATACTTTAATAAATATGGAAAAATCTTAGATGCCATTTATCAAACTGTAAACATAACTCAAGTGATAATCATAAATATTTTTCTCTTTTCCTCAACACAAAGATAAAATGAATACCTTCAATTCTGAATCCTTAAAGAACATTCAATTGCAAGGATCTCATTTTCTTCATCTTTGATTCTCAAGTATTTAGTGCCTCCTTCAATAATTCTGCTGGATTAAACTGTAAAGCTGAATAACTAATCATCACGGAATCTATCAAGAGATATATGTAAAGGCTTACAAATAGACCATACTCTGGCCTTTAAATGCAAGTTACAAATATTTTTCAAACATAATTGCCCAATAAATGATTCTGGTCACTATTTCATCCAATCTATACTTATTATTCTAGTAATAACATAAATCATTTATGTTGTAGGTGTCATATCCTTCACTGGATAATTAAAATGTTGCTTTAACATTTTCATAAGCCTTATAAAATACTGTGTTACAATCCAACATGAGCTTTGGAAATGGTAAATAAATTGCTGAATTTCATGCAGCTAGAACAATAATGGGGTTAAGATAAGAAACTTTAGTAACTATATCTACATTCTCTACAACTCTCACCATCACTTCTGCTGTTGTCTGAAATTCTGAGCAGATACATTTATATATACTAAAGAAAAACAAGTATATTGTTTAAACAATTTCAATGAGGACTACATTGAACATATCAAAAGAATAAAATATCAAAGGGAAAATATGCAGCAGTACAAGGAGAACTTTCCTGTCTCAGGATGATTGTGTTGATTATATGTGCACAAATTCATTTTAAAACCAAAAGGATTTAAAGATTCAAAGGAGGCTTCTGAAAGCAGTTCACTCACTACAGTGTGTTTTTAAAGGAATAAATAATCAGAGTCTATAAACTAATAAAACACAAAATATCTTGGATAGTAGGTCAAACATAATAAAAAGAAATACCTGTAATAGTGGAATGCTTTATTCTTTATTGTGTAACTAATTGACTCCAGTCAACTCTAGTTTCTGTATTATATAGCTGAGACATGGCATTTCTAGAAAATCAAGTGCATATATGTGTACATATATATATACCAATATTTTTAATTTCATATCAAATCAATGCTGTACCAATTTCATAATTTCATCTATATTATTAAAATATACTTTAGTTTTTCTCTTCAATGCTTCAGTAAACAGAAAGCTTTTAAGGAAAAGAATAACATACATGCCCTTTTCTTTTACTCTAAGATGGCAACCTATACATTTGTATAAGTTTCAAACACATCAACACTCATTGGAGTCAAAACCTCACCATGTCAATAGTTACAGAATCAGTATTAGCTTGTCAATTTTGCAGCACAGGAAGCCTTGTTGCAAGGCAGAATGAGAATCTAGTTTCCTAGTAGTCAGATCCAGTGTTCTGTTTTCTAATAAAACTCTGGTGTACGGGCTGGGAAGTTGGCTCAGTGGTAGAGCGCTTGTCTTGCATGCCTGAGGCCCTGGGTTCGATTCCTCAGCACCACATAAGCAAAAAGAAAAAAGCCGGAAGTGGCACTGTGGCTCAAGTGGTAGAGTGCTAGCCTTGAGCTGTAGAGCTGAGGAACAGCACCCAGGCCTAGAGTTCAGGCCTCACGACCGGACCCAAAAATAAATAAATAAATAAAATAAAACTCTGGTTTAATCTTTCTGATTGATTATTTGCACATTGGGTTTCTCATCTGACAGGAGAGAAATGCTATTTTTTTATTTTATTTTCTTGTGAAGATGCTGTACAAAGAGGTTATAGTTACACCAGTAAGGTAATGAGTATATTTCTTGTTGGGCATTGTTACCCCCTCCTTTGTTTTTCTCCCAATATCCCTTACCTCCCCTAGATCCCCCAATCTGCCCCCCAAAGTTGTAATATTCATTTCCAACATAGTGTAATGTGAGTCTCATTATTGCAATGGGTCATTCTGTGACCTTGTTTTAGCATTTTGTTATTCCACTTCCCCTCCCCAAATTAGATAAATGTATATGCAAGATACAAGGTACCAAAATCAAATACAGTGGCAACAGGGATATACTATAGGAGTAAGAACATACAAAAGAGACATAGAAAAAAATCACATAGTACATTAAAAAATAACAGCAACAAAGGAATACCTGTGCCCATATCTTGGGGTTCATTTCACTTAGCACCATATAAGAAATGCTATTTTTGAAATGAGCTACCATAACAAAACAGCAAAGAAAAAGAAAAAGCAGCACACACACACACACACACACACACACACACACACACACGATAAAAATTGACCAATTATTTTCATAATTTAAAACTGAAAACTTATTCATTAATGAATCTGACACCATCTAAATATATGCGTATTTAAAATGCAAGATTAGGTGTTATATGGTGACTGACATAAAGTGACCTGAGATATTTTTGGCATGCTTTTTAATATTTCTACCAACTCTTTACAAAACCTTAAGCATCAAATTTGTAATTCCTTCCACAAGTGCATAATTCCAACAAAGTCTCCCTCTTGTGAAACTTTTAATATTATATGTTCAGAATAGGACTTCTTAAGCACAAAGGTTACAGTATGACAAAGTTATTATCCATTCTGGGAGAAATGGGAGGATTTAATATATATGTTATTATATATGCACATAGACAAATAGACATAGATTTTTGTCTTACACTGGCATAGGTAGGTCTAGAGACAATGTTGAAAAAGGCAACAGATGGAAGGGTCATGTTTTCTGATCCAGTCTGCAGTTCTTTTTCTTTGATTGGTGAATTAAGCCCATTAATATTAAGAGAAAGTATAGAGAGATGGATCGTTGTCCCTGTCATTCCCTGTTTTCCTAAGTTTTTCTTCTTTCCTTTCCTCCTGTGCTTGCTCAGTTAGACTTTGATTAATGCCTGTCTGGGTGCAGGTCCCAGTTCCTGGTTGCTTTCTTCAGGTTGTGTTCCCCCCCCCCCCCCGCCCCTTAGTATTCTTTGTAATGCTGGCTTAATGTTTATGTATTCATTTAGTTTTTCTTTGCTATTAAAAATTTTCAGATCTCCATCGAATGTGAATGCTAGCTTTGCCAGGTATATCAGTCTGGGTTGGCAGTTATTGGCTCTCAGGGCTCGTATGGTATATTCCCAGGCCTTTCTTTCATTCAGTGTTTGCGTGGAGAGATCCGCAGTGATTCTAATTTTTTTCCCATTGTAGTATAGCTCCTTCTTCATTTTTGCTGCATGCAAGATTGTTTCCTTATTATTCAGATCTATCCTTTTTACTATAATGTGTCTAGAAGTGTTTCTCCTGGGATCTTGCTTGTTGGGTGTTCTATATGCTTCTGTTATGTAGGTAAGATGTTCTTTTTTGAGGTGGGGAAAATTGTCACCGATTATCTTGTTGAATAGATGTTGCATTCCCTTGCTCTGAAATTCCTCACCTTCGTCCACTCCAATTACACATAGGTTAAATTTCTTGGCATTATCTGCTTGCTCTTGAATTTCCCTTTGGCTTAATTTGAGTAATTTTTCCATATCTGTCACTTTTTGGTCCAGTTGGTGTATTCTGTCTTCTGTATCTGACACTCTACATTCCATTTCGTTCACTCTGTTGACTGTGGCTTCTATTGTGGTTTGCATGGAGGAAATGGATTCCTTTATGGATTCGTTGTTGGTTCTCAAAGTACTGATCTCACCTCTGAGATCAGTATGTATTACCTCTAATTTGGCATTTATCTCACTTCTTACTGAGATTTGTGCAGCTTCTATTTTTGCATGCATCTCCTGTTTGATATCCTGTATCTCTTTTGATAGTTCATCCTAGTGCTCTTTCAATTACTAATCTATTTCTTGCTTTATTTCTTGAGTCATTGCCTCCAGCAACCCTTGGATGTAGCTTTTGTCTTCCATTCCTGCTTTGCTCCCACTGGGGCTCTCCCCTGCATAGCTGCTGGCTATTGAGGATAGCTTGCTATCCTGGGTGGTAATAAACCTTGTAATTTTTCTCTGTGATTTTCACATGGGGGTTCAGGAGACTAATCTGTAATTTTGTTTTGGTGTGTCTGTCTTTGCTTGGTTGCTGATTCTGTATTGGTAGAGAGAGTCTGTGCATGATCTGGGTTCTGTTGGGAGCCTACCTACAGCTGCTGGTCTGACCTACTTAGGATTCTCGGCTCTCTGCTTTAGATAGCTGGCAATTACCACCTTTGGAAGGGTTGAGCAGCCTAGACTGCTCGTGTTTGCTCCTACGGGTGCTGTTGTCAAGATCAGATGCTCTGGATGCACTCTCCCAGATGCTGGAGTCTGCTATGTGCTCCTGATATTTTGTTTGTTTGTTTTGGGCTAGTTGTGGGCTTGAACTCTAGGTTTGGGTGCTGTACCTCAGCTCTTCAGCTCAAGGCTCGCACCCTACCATTTGAGCCACAGCACCATTTCTTACCCTTTTTGCTTTTGTGATGCTGAGGAATCAGATCTAGGGCCTCATGCATCCGAGACTATCACTCTACTACTGCCTTATCAGCCTGAGCTCCTGCCTACTATCAGGTGCTGGCGGCCTGTGTTGCCCAATTCCCAGCCTAGAGTATATGGGTGGGGTTTTGGTGGGGTTTGGGCTTCTGTTGTCTTGAGCCTCCAGGTCTTTTGTTGTCACAGTCATGCTTCCCAGGGGTGCAGTTCCCTGTTTTTCTCCCCTCTGCTGAGGCGTATGCTCAGCTTTTGACTTCAGTTGGGAAGAGTTGGTTGTGTAGTTCAGGCGCCGGATCCCCAGGCCTGGTTCCGGCCCCCACCTGGAACGTGCCAGTTGGGCCTGTGCTTCTGTGTATACCACCTAGGTTATGCAGCCTGGAGGACACAGTTCAAATTTCTTCTACTGTTTGTTGTCTTGACCCAGGGGCGCTGTTCCTGGCTTGGGCATTTAAGCTCCCTTCCAGGGGCGCTCTTGCTCTAGCCTGGCCAGCGGAGTGTGCTCCATGGGCTGGTGGAGCTCTCGAACAGTTCCTAGTTTTAGTGGGTCCTGTGGTCTGGGTATTGGGGTAGGGAGTCTGGGTCAGGGTCTGAGGATTCCTTCCAGCTCTGGTCTCCCTTGAGGGATACACTGTCCCCTGTGGGGTACTCACCCTGGAGCTAGTTGTTTCTGTGTGGTGTAGGTCATCAGTTGCTGTTGGAATCCAAGTTCAGTTGGGGTGGTTGAGGGCTGGGCTGGGTGGTGGTGGCTCTGTGTGATTCTCTTCTGTCTCTGCCTCTGTCGAAGCTGTGGGGTCCACAGTGTCCACGCTCAGGCAGCTTCTGTGCGGGTGATCTGCAGGCAGCCCCCTGTGCCTCTGGGACTCCGGCGGCCCCCCTTGGGTCGTCACAATCGGCAGGTCTGACACAGGTACCTCAGGTGGCTTCTGTGCGGGTTGTCTGCAGACCGCCCCCTGTGTCTCTGGGACCCTGGCAGCCCCTGCCGGGTCGTCGCAATTGGCGGGTCTGACACCAGTACCTCAGGCGGTTTCTGCGCTATCTGCAGACAGCTCCCTTTGTCGTGCTGCCGGTGCCGGGCAGCTTTGACGGGATGGAGCCTCTTGGCTCGGATGGAGAGTGAGGGGTGGGGATGGGATCTTCGTTGGTAGGTTTCTCTGTTTGTGGCGATCAGAGGGTTTGCAAATCGGTACCTCAGGCGGCTTCGGCACAGGTGATCTGCAGGCAGCCCCCTGTGTCTCTGGGACTCCGGCAACCCCTGCTGGGCTTACTGGCCCTGGCTTGGCACGCTGCCGCACTGCCAGTGAAGGTTGGGGGAGGGGGTCTTCGCTCTTCTCTCTTCTGAAATTCTTCTTTTCCTCTCTTTCTTTTTTGTTATTTTCCACCTCCTGTTTTTCTCTGAGTGTTCGTCTTTTTGTTGTTGTCTGTCTCTTAGGGAGATTAAGCGTTGGATCTCGAACTCTCTTTTTGGTTGGGGAGAGCTGTGGTGTTTCCCTACTGCCCCGTCGCCATCTTGGTCCCCCCTCTGGTACTGTGGTTTTTAAAAATCATTTTCATTGAGCCTCTTAACAGATTGGTAGATTTAAGAAACATCAATTTGAATTCCTTGGAATTATTACTTCAGACACTGTGAGATTTCTTCTGACCCTCCCATCACAAAAATGCACCTTTAATGCATGAAGATACTTGATTTGTTTCCTAGTTAAAAGTGAAAATAAGTGGAACAGTTTCTTTAAAAGTCAAGTTAAATTAAAATTAATTTGCTTAGAAGTCTGCATTTGCCTCCTCGGAAGGTCTACAATATACTTCCTTTAGCATCATCATGGAATTAACAACCTCCAGGATTTTCAATCAGATGTCAGAAATTATCCAAGCAGAGTCAGTTCCACTGCAGACATTTATCTCCCTTTAAGGACTGGTAAGTCAGGACTTATTGTCTTATCTGCTAAACACTCCCATTCATACCACTCATAATATAAATGTATGCACATTTTGAATATCTTCTTTTTATTTAACTTTGATAATACTGGGTATCAAACGCGGAGCCTTGCATTGATAGATAAGTGTTTTCCACTTAAGCCATGCGCCATTCTTTTGCTGTTTCAGGTTATTTTAAAAATAGAATCTTGCATTTTCCTAGACTTTTTTTGACAGAAATTCTCTTACCTCTCCCTATAACAGGGAGTATGATTAATATTGATAAATTTTTATATTTTTTTCAACTGCTTAATAATTATCTATTTTGTTCTCCTGGCACTCATTTTGTAGATGAATAAGGTTAGGGTCTTGTGTTTTATTCTTAGCACAGAAAGGATAATTATTCTAGTAGAATGCTCTTTAATTAATTGCACTTTAATTATGCCATATTTATTATATACTCCTTATGAATTTTATATGTCTTGTGTTTATTTTGTCCCATTAATATGATTATTCTTGTACTACATTTTCACATTTTTAACTTCATTATTTTAATCATTGATATTTAAAAACCAAAGATTTATATGATCTGAAGAGAAACCAGGGTCTAATCACTGATATTTTAAAAAATTAATGAAATAACAATTTCCATTCTCTCATTTTTCCAGTATGTTCTTAGAATATTTTACATTTTTTACTATTGAGGAGATATTTTAGCATATTTCTGCCACACTAATAATTTTTTCATTAATGACAATTATATTGTAATTGAAATAATCCTAAAATTGAATATGGAATGAATAAAACATTAATATTTATACCTCATTTAGTAAGCTTATATTTCCACTTATGATGTGTCCTTAGGAACATGTGTGAATATTATTCTAGTCCAGTTGTTATACAAACTTGTTATACAAACAAGCTACTTGTTTAAGATAAGCATATGTTTAAAATTTTATTTATTTATTGAAATGGTGATGAGCAGGTGGATTACAGTTACATCAGTAAGGTGATGTGTACATTTCTTTTTACAAGAATGCTGTTCAACCAGCTCTAAACTTAACAGAATTTATATTTATTCTAATCATATTTCAACATAAGAACATAGATTATTACCTAAAATTTACTGAATAATTTGTTTCTATCAAGATTTACATAAAAACATTATCATGATCTAGCATCCTAATAGCCTTATGAGAAACAAAAAATGATAATCATAAACAGGAAGAAAAGAACCGAGATTAGTTTATCATATGTGTGTGTGTGTATCTTTATTGGCTTCTATTGGCCATTTTGTTTTTAATGAACTTTCCAAAATACCTACATAAAAATCTATTCTTAATCTTTTTGATTGTGAAAATACCATACAGAGGGGTTACAATTAAATGGGCAAGCATTGTTGCCTCCTCCTTTGTTTCCCCTTACCATCTCTTCCCATCTCCTCCCCCCCCCACCTCGCGCCAAAGTTGTAAATTTCATTTTTCGACATAATGCAATGGGTCCAACTGTATCTGTATCCCTATTTAAACAATTTGTTTTTTCCTTTCCCCTCCACAAATTATACAAACATCAAATAAACTGCCTTATATTCTTAAGAGAAATCAGTATATATGTCCACATTTCTAAGATATATGCTTTCTTATTTATACAAATGTTTAGTTGATACTTTCATTAATACCAATAAAATTGTACATTTTATATGGAAATTTTGAGGAATTTTATGCGTGTGTGTATGTCACCACAATTTATTGAGCTTTAAATACATTGCAATATATTCTATACTGTTCATTCTGGAATTTTATTTGGAAAGCCATTTTGCATACTAGAAAATAATGAAAGAAAACAAGTTTGAAATCGTTCCAATTTTTTCTTTTCTAACTGCTAACATTTATCATCCTTTATATTCAAATAAACTTTTTCTTTGAACTTACTGTCTTGAAAAACTCTTTTTCCCTCCTTAAGATTGTCATGTCCATCAGTTTCAGGCAGTATTTATAGAGTTTTGTGATATTCTTTTATGTTCTGATGATTTCAAGATATCATGTTCATTGAAAAATGCAAATGTCATTATTATGAATCTGTAACTTAACTAATGTGTTGGGGTGTTTTTTTGTTATTTTGGTTTTGTTTTCTGATCTGAACAATCTGCATAGAGCAGTTAGTTATTTAGTGGCTCACCTTTAAAGACAGCAGACCAAACACATGAATATCCATAAGTATAGATAATCAAGCCCAGAAAATTTTTGTGATTATATTGTAAATATTTTCTTCCAGAACAACATTGTTCCCATGGAGCAAATAAAATATTACAGTTATTGAGGACCTTTATCTCTATCTCTATTTCATCACAGAAAATGAGAGTAATGATCTATAAGTAGCTCCCTGCTTGATATTTATTACATTTCTTAGAGATATTTTGTGGAATTTTTATCACTAGAAATTGTAAAATTGTCTAAATAAAGACATAACTTTTTTTTGGGGGGGGAGGGTCCGGTCATGGGGTCTGAACTCTGGGCCTGGGCGCTGTCCCTCAGCTCTTCAGCTCAAGGCTAGCACTCTACCACTTGAACCATAGCGCCACTTCCAGCTTTTTTATTTTTGGTTATGTGGTGCCGAGGAATCGAACCCAGGGCCTCAGGCATTCAAAGCAAGCACTCTACCTCTGAGCCCTACCACCCAGCCCTAAAGGCATAACTTTTAAGAAAGAGTGATGATAATTGTAACCAGGACAGAAGGCAAATATTAATAACAATAATGATTATAATTATTTTAATAAGAATGTATGATGATATACTAATTTTAATCATAAGGCTATTTACAATAATAATTTTATCATAAAACAACATATATAGAGGGCATTAGTTGGCAAGTAATATTCTAAGTGCTTTTTAATCTTCATGATGACCATGATTTTGCTGCAGAAGTATAGGAGACAAGATCATATTTTTCTTTGCCTTTGCAGGGTGGAATAGAGAGCCTTATATAGGACTTATTTTTCAATTACTATATACAACTTTAATAAAAGATTACATTTGTATGAATATTATCTACCTGCAAAGGGGATGATCAGAAAACTACCATTTTCGTCTTTGCTTTTGAATGAAAAAATAATAATATTGGAGCTTTAATTCTCAGCCAACTGTTGGATTTACATTTATAGCTACATGCAAGGTTTGTGAATCTCCAAGAAATACCAAGATGAAAAATCTGAGATGACAACACCTGAAAGAAGCAGTTTTGTTGCTATTTTGTAATGGACATGTTCAAGCCAGGTTTTTTTGTTTTACAGGTTAAATTCAGCTTACTATAAAGTAATAAGTGAAAAATATAAAATAGAAAATTCTTTCAAAATTTGAAGTACAATTTCATTTAAGCCCTGTGAATAACATCCACTGTGTAAATAGTCAAATACAGATAAATATGTCAAAAATTCTTTAGGATTTATAAATGCTGATATCAAACTAAGACAAAAGTCTAGAACACAGTAAAAAAAAAAAGTAGACAAGGTGCTGAAATATGCTTTAAACAATACACTTTAAGCAGAGGAAAAATGAACCCAAAATAAAGAACTATTTTATTTTAAAATAAAATAGTTGCTATTTTAAACTAAAGATTAGTTAATTGTAATTAAGTCCACAGTGGCAAATATTTTTGTTCACTTTCACTCAAACGTGACTATGCTTATTGTAATTGTCAGTTTTATATGTCAACTTAACCTGTCCTTATGGTACCCATATATTCCATTAAACATTTTCCTAGATATTTTTATGTATCTTGGTAATACATTACATCAATTTGTAGAGGGGGTAAAGCAGATTGTCCGTTCTAAAGAAGGCAGGCTTCACCAATCAGTCTAATGTATGAAGAGAATAATGTTGAATCTTCCTCAAGTAAGAAAAAACTCCTCCTAGCTTTGTAACCTTTCTTGCCTTCAGACTTTAAGTGAAATATTAACTTTTCTTTGACCTTGAGTCCTCTGGCCTTCATATGGACCCTACATGATTGCCCATGCTAGAAGCTTTCTTTATTGACTGCAGAACTTGGACTTCTCAAGTCTTCATAAAAATGAGAACCATTTTCATTAAAGTACTGTGTAATCTATCTGTGCACATATACAGATACATATATTTTATTTATTCTTCTTCTTTAGTGAACTATGACTTTCACACATTCATTTACATATTGTCTATGATTGCTTTTGCACTACAACGCTAGAACCAAATAATTGGAACAGAATAGAATGGCTCATAACTGATGTAAAACTCACATGGGATACCAAATTATGGTGATGATATAGTTAATAAAATGTAACAAGCATTTGAGTTATTAAAAGTAGGTGAGTTGTTAGTTATCAATAATATCTAGAAGAGAAAATATTTTAGATAAGTGATTTTTTTAAATAAAACTTGTCCAGCTAGGAGCCAGTGGCTTACCCTTGTAACCCTATCTACTCAGGAGACTGAGATTTAATCATCTCAGTTCAAAGCCATCCTAGGCAGGAAAGTCTGTGAGACTCTTATCTCCAACAGCTACTCAGAAAATGCCAGAAATAGAGCTGTGAATCCAGGGGTAGAGTGCTAGACCTGAGCACAGAGAGGCTCAGTAACAGAGAGCCCTGTTCCTGAGTTCAATCAGGACCAGAAAAAAAATTAGACTTAACCAAGTAAATCTTATATTTTAATATTATAAGTACAATTATGAGAATAAATAAAAGGTAAACTTGGAAAATTCTAAAAAATAAAATGACTTAAAATACATTTTTGTTTTCCTTTTTATTTTTTGACATTTGGTCTTCCCAGGAGACCCTAGCTGTTGAACTCACAATCTTGAACTCACAATCCTTCTGTCTCAGAGTCTAATAAGCTCAGGTTACAAACAGATGCCACTTTGCCAAACTAGCAATGAAACTTTAAAATTATCAGTCAATTAAAACAAGATAAACAGAAAAATAATGAATTTGAAAGCATAAAATAAGAGAAATGAAGCTAAATGTACATTAATTGCCACAGTACAAATGGACTGAACTTAGTTAAAATTCAAACATTGCTTTTTGGCATTAAAAGATTTAACTGCAAGCTCTATGTAGAAGAACTAGAAAATATATTCCAGTAAAATATTAACCAAAAAAGATTGCTATAGCATTAATATTAGTGTGAAGAATTTTGAAGAAGAAGTGAGATATAGGAATACGGAGAGCTACTACAAAATGTCAAAGTACATTTGCCAAGAAAATACTGAAATTCTATAGTGACATACAATAACCCCTATTTTCAGGGTATTTGATGTTGGTGCTCTGCATCTTGCTTGTATATACAATTCTCTGATTCGTGGAGGAGAAGAGAAAAAACAAAATGCTTAAATAAGGATACATGTTGACCCATTGTAACAATGAGATATGCAAGACATTATGTTGAAAAACAAACTTTACAATTTATACAGGAAGAGGGAGATGGGAGGGAATGTAATTGTGGAGGTAGGGATGAAGGGAGGGTAGGGGAAAAACAAAGGTGGAGGCAACAATGCTCAATACTAAATATACTCATTACCTTGCTCATGTCACTGTAACCCCTCTGCACAGCATTTTTACAATAAAAACTTACAGAAAATTAAGTGATACACAAGTAATAATATGACTTAATCTATATTAAATTTAACTAAAATAATCATGGGCAAACAGGCTCTCAATAACAAAGGAGAATCTTTCAGGCGATTCTTTGGGCAAATGGTGAGCCAAGTAGAATGAAAGTATTCATAAAGACAAATGATATACTACTCAGTAGAAGTAAGGAATATGACTTTATAAATTTGAATGGAATACCATAACCAAAGAGTGGATAATACATATTTATGTCAAGCACACATAGTCTATGAAAATTGACAATAAAATAATCCAATAGTAATGTTCCTAGGAATTCATGAAAAGTTTTAACTGATTACATTTCATCAATGTCATATTTAAGTTTGAAATTGAATATCAAAAATATCACTATTAGTTTGAAAATTAAAAAATGTACTTGTATGTAACACATGTTTCAAAAAATCATAATGGAAAAGAGAAAAATATAGTACTCAGAAGCAATTAATACACACTTATGAAAATGTCTGTGATTCAAATAGAATAGACTTTAGAGAAAATTTTACACCCTGAAAGGCTTTTATTAATTAAGCCTAAAGGCTGAAAATCAGCATGATTCTTACCAAATTTGAAAAAATCATAAAAATAAGCATAATAAATTGAAGGACAATGTGTAAGACAATAATTATATACACAGTAAAATGTGCATATAATTCAAAGCTCACTGCAATAGAAAGACTAAGCCAAAATTTATTATATGAAAGTCATGAATAGATTTGTCATTGGCCAATCCCGTCACACAAAGCAAAATAAGCATGTAAAAGCAATATTAGAAATCAAGTAATATGAAATTATTCACTAGAGGTTAAAACTGTAGGAATAATTTAATGTAAAAACTCTACAGAAATGAGACAAAATTGTCAATTTCATATAAAACCGTAACCTTAAGTCTCAGTCAAAACAAACTGAAACCAGAGTCAACATAACCATTAAAATAATCAAATCAATTGTTAAAAGTCATCCAACCATCTCCCTGCCACAGCAGTAAATACCCCCTGATCTTCCTACATATTTAGTAGTAAACATTTAAAAACAGATCATTTTAAATACAGATACAAAAATACAAAATTTTTACCATCTGTTATCTGTTGTTGTTACTGTTGTTTCATTTCTTTGACATGGATCTGCTATGTTTCCCAGGCTGAATTAGGATTCACAGTGCTCCTGCCTCAACCCTTGAGTACTTGGATTGTAGAGGAATTTCAGTAGACACAACTCAAAATCATTTTTGAGGCAAGTGTACTTGTGAGACAGAAACCAGATTAAAAAAATTAAGGGAGGAAAATTCTTGACTAATACAACTAAATAATACAATACACTGTGAAACCTTAGAGTTAATCCCTGGTGCAGGTGCTCCTCCTCCACACAAGCACACATTAATAAAGTTGCAACTATCTCCCAAATATAGGTAGTTAAGTTAATCTCATTGATTTAAAGTATATTTGACATTTGAAAATCTATTTGTAAGATAAGTCATGATAATGGATTAATGGGGAAAAGCTATCAATGCCTCATTAGAGGCAGAAATATTATTTAACAAAATTTTCACATGAAATTAGCAGATTGAAAAGAGAAAAGCACTGTATTAGTCTCATAAATAGTATTTATCCAAAATCATGGTAGACATCATACTGAATAATATATTGTCAAATATTTTATGTCTAAGAGAAAGTGAGAAAAGGATATCTGTTACCATCATTTTCTATCAACATTAGAGTGAATATTTCTCTCAAGCCATACAATGATCAATTACAGGAAACAAGCTACAGTTTCATAACTTGCAGTCAAGAAGATTACACACAGAGAAAACCCAAAATAATTCATAAATAAATTATTAGTATTAATAGAAATGCTTATAAATGTCTGATCAATATTCTAAAATCGTCATTCCTAATTACTAGCAAAAAACAGTTATGTAAGGTCATGTTTAAAGGATGTCACTTAAAATTATAACCAAAGCTATTTTGTAAATAGGAATAATTTCAGTAGATGTGCAAGTCATCTTAAACAGATAATTTTAAAACTCAACTGAAACATATTAAGGGAAATCTACACAGTTTCAATGAAAGTATTTCAACAGTTTGAGAAATTCAGTATCATAAAGATGTCAATTCATCCTGTTATTCCATAAACTTCACTCACTTCAGTTCCAATAAAAATTATGACAATGTATTTACAGACATAAAAATGTATTATAAAAATTTGATTATGAATTACTCTGGATTTGCAGAGGAACAGAATACACAAGAGATATGTTTTAGGAAGATGCATAACTGTTATAGTCCAACTGTGAAAATGAGAAAAGCCAATGGTGTCATTTAGTTCAAAAAACTGAGAAATAGGAAATTCTATCGTATAGGAACCAGTTGGAAGTCTAAAGGTCTAGAACCTGGAGCACTGATGTGCAAGAGCAGAAATTGGATATGACAGATAAAATATAAACAATTTTTTCTTTCTTTTTTGTTACTTCTGAGTTCTTCGTAAAGTGAATGATGAGCATCAACACTGTTGAGGGAAATCTTCATTCTACCAATTTAAATGCTAATCTCTTCCAGAAATACTCTTACAAAAACAAGTTTTACCAGTTGATATGGGCATTCCTTAGCCCAGTAAATTTCACACATAAAATAATCATATATGGAAATACAACAAACCAAGAGTAGATGACACCCATTTGAAGAACAAAATGTAAGAATTTCCCTAAGAGATATCAAGATGCCATAAGGCTACTTTTATTATACCAGTGTAGTGTTGGCTCAGGTTTCACAAATAGATTGATTAGGTTAAAACACAAAGTCCTCATATACGTGTTTCAATAAAAACTGGAAAAGTGAATCTTTCAATAAATAGTGCTAAGAAGATGAGCATCTATATATAATTTTATAGTAAACTTCTACATAAAAGTATACAAAAGGAAATTTCAAAAATCCATAGACTTAAATATAATGATTCAATATATCCAAAACTTTAAAGATATAGAAATATGCAGATTCAACACTTGAGTAAATAATTTTCTAAAAGACAAAAATCATATCCTTACAGGGTTTACAAAATATATTGATTTGAAACAAATTTTAAAATGCAGCTCAAAAAATGTAGTAAATGAAAAGCCAAAAGTAAAACAAAATGGACTAGTATCAACATCTCAAATGTGTAAAAATGTAAAACATAATAAAAGTTCAATACTAGTAGAAAAAGAAATAATACATATACAAAAATAATTCAAAATAGTCACCCTAAGCAGACCATAATATGAAATGATTTTTAATGTCATTGCTATACAAGGCAATACAGTAAAACCGACAAACATATATACTATTTTTCATTATCAGACAGCAATAATTATTGTTGAAGCCACTGTGTATTGGAAACAATACAATCTATCTAGAAAATAATTTTGTAAAATATGTTTGAGCATGCACATATTATATGGCCCAGAAAATCCACCGCTAACATACTTTAAAAAATAACCCCTGAAACACTGTATTTGTTGTTGGTATAATTTGGGGAACCGAAGGGGAAAAAAAATTGCTTAAATAGGGATACAGGTTGACCCATTGCAACAATGAGATATACAAGACGCTATGTTGAAAAACGAACTTTACAATTTAGGCGGGGGAGGGGATGGGGGAAGAGGGAATATAGTTGTGGAGATGGGAGGGAAGGGATGGTGGGAGAAAAACAAAGGAGAAGACAACAATGCTTGATAAGAAATGTACTCATTACCTTGCTCATGTTAGTGTAACCCCTCTGTACAGTATTTTCACAATAAAAAACTTATTAAAAATAAAATAGAATAATTACCTGGATATATGTGCTACTGTACCTGTAATCCCAGAAGTCATGAGGCAGAAGATTTTTTTCTCAAGAAAAAAAATAAGAAATATCTGTAATACATGATGATTTTTCTGATGAGTAGGTGTCACACTATCTGGTATTCAGAAGTCGTCATTATATTTATTTCACTAAGTTCTTAAGCTGGCTATATGATTATATATACACTTGCTATTTATGCTTTTTGATTATTCTATGTTTTATTATGTATAAAGGAGCGTATTATGTATAAACTCTCAGCACATTTATATTTTTTGCATGGGCTAAATGAATGTTTGCTGAGATTAGAAAGAAGGGACTTTACTTGCTCTATTACTTTGCTTGTTCATGTTAGTTGTAAATGCAAATGTTGACTTCCTCATTTAGTAGTGGCAAAATGTATTCTCTATGGCTTTTTTGCATTTGATGTTCTGATGGTTTTTATGTAGAATTATTCATAGGCAAACATACTTTTTCAAGGTCAGTGCTTTAAAGATTCATGAAATTTGTCTTTAATTTACAATATTTTTTAAAAAGTTAAAAATTCAAGAATCTCTGATCAAATATTATGAACATTCTTTAATAAAACCTGAACCCAAATTATTTTCACTTCACTAATTCTGAAATTATCTTTTTATTTAAAAAGGCAAATTTCCAAATTATCTCTGTTCATTTTATATTTTAATGGCCAGTAAACAGAAACAGGATCCTAATTCATGTAATAAAATTTAATTATTCACCTAAAATACATGAAAACATTAGAAATACATGAACCATTTGAAAATACGCACTGAGTATACAATATACCTGAAAAAAAGTTTCAATGTTTGTTTATGGAAAACTATTTTGTCAGGAATGTGCTAACTGACTGTAGTACAAACCGAAATATGTTACGCTGTTATGAGGTTTTAATAAAGAAATTAGAGGAACATTTTATAGTATATTTAAAAGTTATTGTGTTTACAGTAATACAAAGACAAAACAACTTTTATGCAAAGTGTTCAGTTAGAGTTGTATAGTGGATTTAAATACAACCAGGTTATACTAACCATGTACAATTTTCTAGTATTTATACAAAATATTTTTCTCCACATAAAAATCAACCTCATAAATAACTGTCGTCATCCATTGTGGAGCACATGGGCAGCAAAGATGGCACTGGGAGGGGGTTGAGTGGGCAGAGCCTAATTTACTGTAGAGCACATGGGCAGCCAAGATGGCACTGGGAGAGAATAGAGTGAGCAGAGCCCAATTGATCTGCCGATTGGTGCCTAACCAGCCCCTGAAGGCTCAGGTGAATAATAGGGTGTGACCTTGACAGAGATTGGTTCCTCTTCCTCTCTTACCATGCCACCCACCCTTTTCGTCTTTAAAAGGGGCTGCTCTCTGTTAATAAACAAGTTTTTCTACCTGCTGGATTTGGCTCCCCGCTGTGTCTGATTGTCTCCTGGGCTGAGGGAGGCTGGGGAACGGGCAAGCGCTGCACTTACCTTTCCTTGGACCCTGTCCGTCTTTCGTGGGATGGACGAAGACCCAACATCTGGCGCCCAACGTGGGCCACAAAAGGAAAAGGTACTGGCTGAGGCTAAGCGGTCTCTTGGGGTAAGTGAAACCCTAAATATGGGTAATGCTATATCACAGAAGAAGGAGGAGGAGGCAACATTAGGCCTAGAAGGAGTACAGGAGGACTTGGGAAATGAGAAGGAAAAGGAAAGGGTCAAATCTGATCGAGAACGCACTGAGACGTGCACAGTAGAAGTCAGAACGAGGGTAAAAATTACCCCCTCTGACTCAGCTGATACTGACGGTCCTAGGCCTCCTCCCTATTCCCGATTGGAGGGGAGGTACGGTACCCTATGAGAACTGCGAGAGGGACTTGCAAGACCCAAACCCCTACCAGCTTCCATGGAAGGGCCAAGGGGTAGGGAAGTAACCTACTTGGAGACTTCCTCTGGAAAGGAAGGTCCACCCAAGAGCCCAGACTCTCGGCCACAGGATTCGCTTCCCCAAGCGTATCCGATCAATGTGGCATCAGGGGCTAACAGGCCCTTGGAATGGTATCCATGGGAAGCTAAGGATCTTAAAGAGCTCCGCAAGGTGGTGCTGGAGGATGGCCCAAACTCTCCCTGGGCCCAGACCCTATTACAAGACATTGCCTATCACCCGTGTGTCCCTAAGGACTGGATGGATGTGGCCAAAGCCGTTCTTACTAGTTCTCAGTTTATTAAATGGTGTGCTTTCTTTAAGGAGGAATGCAGAGTGTGAGCGGAGAGTAACCGGTAGGCTCAACCAGCGATGCCTATTACTTATGCCATGCTAGCAGGGACAGGGGAAAGGTACTCTGCCGGTGTCCAACAGGCTGCAATACCTGGCCTGTACCATGACCAGGTGAGACAGGCAGGAGACTTGCCGCTTGGTACAAACTCGATGATGGTCCTACTGAGTCCCCCATAGTAGGAGTGAGACAAAAACCAGGTGAGTCTCTACCTGATTTCATAGACCAAGTCCAACAGAGTGTTCACCGCAAGCTGCCGACAGGGAACTTCCGAGATCAGTTGTAAAGCTGCTGGTCTGGGAAGGGATGAATGCAGACCACCGCATGGCCTGCACGGGATTGAGAGAGAGTTCCCTGAGCAGATGGGTGGTGGCCTCACAGGATGTGGGAATGCAACAGCACAAGTCCCAATCACTAGCTTTAGTTTTACAGGCTCAGGCGTCTGCAATGACTGAGGCCATTACTCAGGCGCTGGCAGCCCAGGGCCAAGGAACCCCAAGACCATCGGGGAGAGGGAATTGTTTTAAATGCGGGCAGGAGGGGCACGTTAACAGGGACTGTTTACAACAATCCCCCGCCAACCGGCCTGAGGACAAACCGCCCCCTACACCCTGTCCCAGGGGCATGGAGGGATACAAGTTTGATTTAGATGGGAAGTCTTTAAACTTGGGGAGGGGCATCCTTTAGCCCCATTAACTCAAGGAGGAACCCCCTCTGCTGTGAGGTCCAGGCAGCCTCGTGGCAGGGTGACCCAGGCCCATTGGACCATCCCCCTGGTGGACGGACTCCTCCCTAAAATGAGTATTCTCATAGGCAGAAAGAGGTTTCACTGCTTAATTGACACTGGGGCAGACCGAGCCATACTCAGGGAGGAGGAAGTGCCCTTGGATTGGAAGCTTGCACCTGGGCCCCCGATATTGGGGGTAGGGGGCAACTCCCAGACCAAAGAAACGGTTGCCCTTATGACATGGACTAGTCCAGATGGAGAACAGGGAAAGATACACCCTTTAGTGGCAAAGAACCTCACTGCCAATTTACTAGGGCAAGATATGCTTAGACAAATGGATGCTGTGGTCACTACAGACCATCAAACATCCTATGTGATATCTTGGATGGGGAAGAAGCACAAAGGCTTAAACAGGATCTAGAGGGAGTTAAGGAAAGGGATTTTTTTAACTTTCATAATTACAGAGAAGAACATAGGGGACCTACTTGGGTGCACTCCCAATCCTAAAGGCCACTGCCCCCCCCCCCCAGTACCTCCTATTAGGTGGAAGCCAGGAATCCCAATCTGTGTGGAGCAGTGACCATTGACCAAACCTAAACTTGAAGCCCTCCACCTTCTGGTGGAGGAACAGATAAGCCTCAGGCATATCCGCTCTTCTATAAGTCCTTGGAACACACGTATTTGTTATTCAAAAAGCCTCCAGGGCTTGGCTTATGCTCCAAGACTTACTTAAGGTAAATGAAAGGATGGAGCTAGTAGGAACGCCCCTAAGAGGCATGCCCTGGACTCCTGCTATACCTTCAGAATATACTTTGGTTGTGATTGATATTAAAGATTGTTTTTTTTTCTATCCCTCTGCATCCAGATGACTGCGAGAAGTTTGCTTTCTCTATACCTTCTCTTAATTTTTCCCAGCCTGATCGGAGATTTGAATGGACGGTGCTGCCACAGGGTATGGCCAATAGCCCGGCCTTCTGCCAACAATACTTGGCCACACTTTTAGAGCCTGTGCTGGGTTCAGATACCTCCCTTGTCTATGCCTACATGGATGATATGATTCTGGGGCACCGAGACCCAAGCTGCCTGGAGGGCCTTCTGACCCAGGTTCTCGCCATATAAAAAAGGGGGAGTTAGCCCCCATATACAGTTACAGATAGCTTTGTTTACCATTAACATTTTAAATTTTTCAAAAGGGGCAACTGAATCCAGATTTCAGAAGCACTGGGGCAACTAAACCCTAAGCCCCAAGTGAAAGTCAGGTGGAAGGACCCCCTGACACAACAATGGAGAGGACCTGACCCCCTAGTTACTATGGGCAGGGGATTTGGATGCGTTTTCCCCATAGGGGAGTCCGCTCCCATTTGGATCCCTGCCAGGAACCTTAAGTTTTCACCCATTTCCTCTATACAGGAGGATGCCCAAGAATAAGCTAACCAACAACAACAACAACAACAAAAAAAAAAGGCCATGGCTGAGGCTTGTGTTTTAAAGACAAAAGCCAGAAAGACAATTATTAACCATCCCCAAGGGCAACCAGCCCTTGAGAAGCTCTCATGTTCTCTAACAATTGCAGATGGCAATACTCCAGCTTTTGGCTGTCCTGACACTCCAGCTGTGGGCTGTCCTGACTCTCCCAATCCTGTGAACGGCCCTATGGAAACTGCATCAACCTCAACAGGTGACCTGGGCAGTGATCAATGCTGGCAATGCAGAAATCGTCAGGAGCACCACAAGAGAAGCTGTCCCTTCGACCTGGTGGCCTGACCTTCATTTTGATCACCACCCTATGGACTGTTTAATATTTTTGTAGGAGTTAATTATTTTAATGTTACCTGCTTTAATTGTTCTTCTACTTATTGCTTGTATAGCAGCATTGAATCCATACTTATTGTTAAACAACCACCTTTTGTTATGCTTCCAGTTTAGATCTTGTCCAACCCCACAGGCAAATAGCTGGATTAGAACAATCCGCACCTCCGGACTCTGAAGTGGCAAAGACTGCTATCCCATCCTTCACTAAGGTTAAAGGACTAGTAGTGACATTTCCTGGCCTGGTAATGCTTTTGCTGATGGTTTTTTCTATGCCTTCCTTGCATTATACATGCACTGCAAAACTCTTATGAGCTTAGCCAGCCAGTTATCAAGCTCCAGTGAATGAATTCCCCCCCCCCCCGAGAGGAATCGCAGCCAGAGACGGGTAAGAGGGGGTGTCAGTCTGACCAACCTAAGACAGGGCCTTCAGCTTCGCTCTGAAGAAGTTCCCGATGAGGGGTAAGGCAGACAAGGCGATCCACCCAACCTAAGACATGCGGGTTCACTTCTTTAAACAAAGACAAGTGTGGGGGGAGATGATGTTGGGAGCCATTGGGAGCTGACAGTAAAGCTCAAAGGTCATCTTGACCCCTGTGCTAGCTTAAAGGCACGTACAAGGAACTGGCTTACTTAAAAGACGCCAGGTGCCCAGGAATTAATTGAACTGCTTCAGACATTTCTAACTGTGGTGGGACTGGTGTTTATTACTGTGCTAGGTGGGTCTGCCCTTAAAACAAAAAAAAAAGGGGGAATCTGTGGAGCACATGGGCAGCCAAGATGGCGCTGGGAGAGAGTAGAGTGGGCAGAGCCCAATTGATCTGCCGATCGGTGCCTAACCAGCCCCTGAAGGCTCAGGTGAATGATAGGGTGTGACCTTGACAGTGATTGGTTCCTCTTCCTCCCTTACCATGCCACCCACCCTTTTTGTCTTTAAAAGGGGCTGCTCTCTGTTAATAAACGAGTTTTTCTACCTGCTGGATTTGGCTCCCCGCTGTGTCTGATTGTCTCCTGGGCTGAGAGAGGCTGGGGAATGGGTGAGCGCTGTACTTACCTTTCCTCGGATCCTGTCCATCTTTCGTCGGACGGACGAAGACCCAACAATCCATCTGAGTTATTCTTAACAATCATTCTTTTCAGTTCTATAGGATGGAAAACTTTAAGAACAAGGTTTTGGATGATTCAAAGCCTAGTGAGGAACCCATTCCTAGTTCACAGGTGTCAATCTTTTTTCTGTGCTCTCATGTGGCTAAGAGTTCTCTAAGATTTGCTTTGTTAATAATAAATCCAATCCCATTCATCAAAGATTCATCCTTATGAATTAATTACATCCCCAAAGGTCACTATCTCTTAATAACTTCATATTGGAGATTAAGATTTCTGTTTCTCTAAAGGACACACAACATTGAAAGAAAGAACACTGACCACCTAACAAAAACCACTATAAGAAATGAAGTTGAGCATTACCTTTTAAGCAAAAACTGTCCCGTGGTATTTCATGATCACATGAAGCAAATAATAACCCATTGGCCTACTAGACTGAATATGTTACTGAAAGTTGACTACACCCAAGTAAGTATTGTCATCTGGAAAGACCTTTTTTATAAGGATATGTCTGTCATTTATTAAAAATATTGGCTTTACATTATTGATATTCCATAAGTTCCATCAATGTAAAGTGCATGATTCATTGTTTTTCATATAATCATGGCGTTTGAAGTCATAATTCCAAAAATTTCCTATTATATATTTTTAAAAGTTCCTATCCATTAGTAATTATTTCCTGTTACCTCCAGAGCTCAACCTTATGCAAGTGTTAATCCACTTTCATTTTCAGTAAACCTGTCCATTTTGTACATTCATTTCAATGAACTAACACTATTTTCCCTTTTATGTCTGGCTTCTACTACTTTGAATTTACTTCTATTATTATAAAAAGGGCCAGTGTATTATAAATACCTACCATGTTTTGTTTATCTGTTGATCGTAAGTGGACATTAAGTATGCTTCCTATTTTGACAACAATAAGTAAAATGTCTATGATTATTAATGTACAAGTTTTTGCATGAATATATGGTATCAGTCCCCTTTGGGATATGACTAGGAGTAGAATATCCAGATAATATGGCAATTCTAACATCGGTATCATATTGTACAAGTTACTCTTATTGATTTACAAACCTTACTATCTAAAAATACACTTCATAATATGTAACCTAATTTCCTTTCCTAATTTCAACGTAGTATGAGTTTGATTATCTTTGTCATATGTTAGGTGTTTTGTAAGAGGTGGCAGCAAGAACTGACATATTACATAGTCTTGCCTGTAGTGATTAAATATGTATTTAAAATATATTTAGTTTCAAATGGAAATTTTCTTCATAGAAGATAATTTCTGTTCAATGAAATTTCAAAATAAAACACTGAATTTATTTCTTTCAGTAAGGGAATAAGATCCTTTTGTTACATAGAAATAAGTGTAGAATTGGGATTTTGAAATCCCATTTAGACTTTTAATAATTTATTTAATTTATTCTTTAAAGTTATTCTTCTATTAAACTGGCCTCATTCTCAGAGGTGCTCTCTCATAAGTACCAGATAAATTTGTTAATCTCTCAAAATGCTGAAAAAAGTCCTGAATAGGACAGACTCACATAAATTTTATGCTAAGTCTAACAACATGACCAAAAGGATCTTACTACCTTTTCCTGCATTTAAATTTGGTTAAATCTCCCACAAAGAAATGCAATTTAATCTTTGGCTTTCACTTTTTCTCGGACTTTTATCAGATCAAAGTTCTTAAAACACAGCCATGCTTACCACAGCATTATTTACCATAGCTAAGATTTGGAACCAACCCAGATGCCCCTCAGTAGATGAATGGATCAAGAAAATGTGGTATATATACACAATGGAATTCTATGCCTCCATCAGAAAGAATGATGGGACCTTCAGTCCCATTTAAGCATTCTTGTACCCCTTCCCCTCCCCAAACTACAAAAATTTATATACAAGATGCAGAACACCAGAATAAAATACAGTTAAAAGAACTATATATCGTTGGTTATACTGTGGGGGAAGAACATAAAAAAGAAACAAAAGAATCAAATAGTGCATTATGAGTACATTAAAAACAATAGCAAGGGACAAAAAAACCCACTTGTGTCCCTGTCTTGGGATACATTTTGCTTAACATTGTCTCATGTGGTCATATGTACATAGCCTTTGACCTTGTCTGCTTGTCCTAGACCTGTGCTAGTCATTGCAAAAAAAGGGAAACCATGGGACCTATGTTTTTTGGGGCCTGGCTTATTTCACTTAATATATTTTTTTCCAGGTCTTTCAATTTCCTAAAAAATGGGGCAATGCCATTCTTTCTGATGGAATCATAGAATTCCATATATATATATATATATATATATCACATTTTCTTGATCCATTCATCTACTGAGGGGCATCGGGGTTGGTTCCATATCTTAGCTATGGTAAATAATGCTGTGATAAACATGGTTGTGCTGGTAACTTTGGTATAACCTTGTTTCTGATCATTTGAGTAAACGCCCAAAAGTGGGATTACTGGGTCATAGGGGAACTCTATGTGGAGTTTTTTGAGGAACCTCCATGACCCACAGGTGGTTCAACAGTGTGTTGTTACAGGATTTCCTTTGGGGGCTTTTGGTGTTAAATTCTAATTTTATTCGCTTGTGGTCTGAGATAATGCAGAGCATAATTTTAATGTTTCTGGGTTTGGAAAAATTTGCTTTGTGGCCTAGAATGTCATCTATTTTGGAGAATGTTCCATGTTCTCCTGAGAAGGTGTAATCTGATGCTACTGGGTGAATTATTCGGTAAATGTCTGTTAAGTCAAGTTGATCTATGCAGATGTAAAGATCCGAGGATTCTCTGTTGGGTTTTTCCTGGGTTGATCTACTTAATGGGGATAATGGTGTGTTAACGAGCCCAACAATTAACGCCTTTGGATCTATGTGAGATTTGAAGGAAAATAGTGTTTCTTGGATAAATTTGGGTGCTCCATTATTTGGTGAGTAGATATTTAGAATCATATCCTCATGAAGGAGACATTCCTTAATTAGTATGTAGTGACCTTCTTTATCTCTTCTCATTGATTTTAATTTTAAGTCTATTTTATCTGATCTTAGGACTACAGCTCCTGCTTTTCTTGGGGACCTTTTGCTTGTTAGATTTTATTCCAGCTTTTCACTTTCAGAATATGTTTATTTTTGTGGGCAAGGTGTGTCTCTTGAAGACAGAAGATAGAAATATCTTGCTGTTTCATCCAAATGAACAATCTATGTCGCTTAATTGGAGAGTTAATTCCATTAATACTGAGGGTTAGAACTGAGAGGTGTTTATCTGTCCCTTCCTTTTTACCCTTTTTTTTTTTTTTTTTTTTTGCGGGGGAGCTGTGCCTTGGCTCTTCTTGTTGTGATTACGTATTTCTGAGTTTGGACTGCTTCATTGCTTATGTTCTGTTCTGGTTGGTTTTCTATATGTAGAACGTCTTTGAGGATTTTTTGAAGAGCTGTTTGGTAGCAATATATTTTGTTCTTTTCATGTGTCTTGAAAATCATACTTGACCATTCTGTTCATGCCATCTTTGGGAAACTTTGAAGTTAAAGTGGAAAGTGGATAATAATGGAGACAGAGATAATTAGATGACAGAGACAAAAATATAGGGTTGACATTAATTGGCTGAAATCATATTTCTTCAAGAGAATACTTATCCAAGAGTAAGAGCATGAAAATAAATACAAAAAAGCACCAAAGACTGAGATGCTTCCATCTTCTCTTCTTTCCACACAGTCTTCCATAATGCATAGACTAATTTGCTGATAAGCTTTTTATCTTTGAGTGGAAAGCTCACCAAAATGATCACCTATATATTAGCGATTTTATACTGTGCTATAAAATGTCAGGGTACTCAAAGAAGTTGTTTAGTTGGACAGACTTCCCAAGGAGACCACAATGTCACTTTATTTATTTGTATTTATTTTTATTTATCAAGGTTTGAACTGAGGGACTCATGCTCATTCTGCTTGTTTGTTGATGGCTGGCATTCTACCACTTTATGGAAACCTTAGGTCCCTGGGGAAACTATAAATTAATGCATGGAGAATGAATGATACTAGCAGAAAACTCTGTTAGTGTGATTACTTAGACTTTCTGTATTTGACTTTCTGCAGTAAGTATGTGAAAAAGAATGAGTATCTGAGGACACTTTAGGGCTACCAGTTGTCTGGGATCTGTTATCAATCGATTTATCTTACTGTTTCCTGATACCCTATTATCTGCCTCTTGTAATGTTCCTTTTTAATCCTTTAGCTATCTGTGGGACAATCTGACTCTGAGAGTATTGAAAAAATGACACTGAATAAGCATTAATTCATCTGTTGCTACAGAATCTACTGGACAGAACCAAAACTGAGCCATGCCTTCCAGCTTTTTGCTGACTATTTTGAAGATGGCGTTTTGCTAAGTTTTCTGTCCTTGCTGGCTTGGAATCATGATTCTCCCAATCTCAACCTTCTGAGAAAAGTTGCAGATATGACCCACTAGTGCCCACTTTATGATATCATTTATGTTGAGTTGGAGACTTCTGGTATTTTCTAACATCTTTCAGTTGTTTTTGTGTAAGTCTTCTTTTTGTGCATACCAAATCACCCTATGATTATTGGCTTAAAACAAACACATTTACTATCTCAGACTACTTGCATGCTAGGTATCAGGACATAACTTAGATGGAATTTTTGCTTTGGAGTTTCATGAGGTAGCAATCTACATGTTAAATGGAGCTGTGGTCTCATCTGACAAAGACACACTTTCAAACTCTCTCATGTTGCTGAAGATTCATATTCTTGCTGTATCAGGATTAAGGGTTTGTTTCCTTACAGAGTGCTTCCTCAGTGTATAGAGAGAACTCACATAAGCTACTGCAACATAGCCACTTATTTCATGGAAGTGTGCTACTTTAAAATCAGTAAGAGAGAGAGAACATGAGTATTAGCAAGATGGAGGTTTATATTATGAAACTTACTCGAAGTATTGACATTCCATTACTTGTGTCATATTCAGTTTTTCAGAAACAAATCACATATAGAAGAGGGTTGCATAAAAGTGTGAACCCCTGGAGGCAAGCATGTTGGTGTGCATACATTAGAATCTATCCACCACATTTTCTATTTCAGGTACAACTCATTATATAACTTCCAAAGTATTTCTTTCTGGTCTAGAATAACCATCAGGAAAAAAATTCTCATTTGCATTTGTATTAAATAGGAGATTTCAGAGATTATCAGAGAAACAGAAAAGCATAGCCAAATCCAAGCTGGAGAGAGGTATAATGAACACTTAGAATCCAGCTAGCTAAATCTCCATTTCTGTCTGTCTCTAGGAAGCACATCAGAACTACATAAGTTGGTAAGAGTTGATACTGATGACTTTATTAGTGATTATAAGTATGCCTAGACTGATCCTGTCAATAATAGCTAATGAAAGTTTGGCAATGTAAAATATACACAATAAATAGTCATATAACTATATGCCTCTATCAAATTGAGTTTCATATTTCATCAAATTATATGATTTGAAAAAGAAATATTGAATTTTCAGCTGTCCATATCACTAAACTTTACCTCATAGATAACTTTTAGGGGTCCTATCATTGTTTATATAACTGTAGGTGTAAGGAATTCAATTGATTTTATTTTCAGTTTTCCAATCCCTAACCCGTTTTCACCTGGACTTGTCCATCTTCTCCATTCCATCACATTTCAACTCAGTTTGATGATATAGTGAAACATGCCAATTGTAATAATAAATGGATGCAATTTCTTTGTCCAGGTTACCCATTAAACTTCCACTCATATGTTTAAAGCATTTTGATAATAGGTAAAGTTGAAATTATCTCAAGACACCTTCTATGATGCGACAGGATAAAACTGGCTCTACCAGTAGAAAGGGAGTTAGACAGCAAATACACAACACTTAAAATATGTATTTTATATTTATATCCTAAATGATTAGTGCTTACTTACAGAATCAAATATTTGTTGCTATTTCCTATTGGCTTTTAGGGAGACTGGAGGGATATCTGACATGTAAGAAAAAGTACGAGCAGTCCATAAACTGAAGCATTTTTTTAAAATTAGTGTTATCACCAAAAGATACGAAACATGAATAAATATAGAACCTGCTTATTGGATGTTTAAACATTTGTAAGTCCAACCATCAGGTTGTGCACGTCTGAAGAGCCACATTCAGTTTCTATATATTTGGGGTTGCAGGTCACATAAGCCACAATTCACTATGAATTATTTCTTGTGCAGCTGTGCAATTTTGCAGGCTTAGTCATAGAACCAAAATAAAAGAAATACTGTAAAATCAACCTCAACTTCACCTGATGCTGCTCCAGATTGGTTAGTTGATAGCATTTTGCATTTCTTGCTAATGATCATGAGTGCAGGATATGAGAACTAGTTCACTGAGTCTGTAAATTATGTCAAATGCAATAGCATGTATTCCTGTTGTAGTAATTTAGCTTCTTCTTACCCACAATCCTACACTAGTTCAAAGCCTCAGAAAGATTTGAAAAATACCTCCTAACTTTGTAGCAATGGGAAGTTCATTAATGTTGAGGTTTCATTTTTTTTTCAATCTCAAAGGCATTATTAACAACCCTTTTGCTGGTTTAATTTGCTACCACAATCCTGGAAAATCTACACAGGGACAGTTTGTCCCAGTAAAATGCATATGAAAAGGCGTTATTAAATCACTTTGCCTAACAATGTGATTTTTTAAGTATTGTAATTCCCCAACCTGCTATTTTCCATAAGTAAGAGAGGTAACCATAACCTTTAAAACGTCTTGAACAAATTGGATATAGTGCAATTAGAATTAACTATATTTTGCTGTATTTGTTTGGTTCAGACTATCTTTGATAAGAAAGGTACTAGACTTATCTAAAAATATATAAAATGTCAGAGGAAAGACTGAAGTGTATTTCATTAAGAATAACAAGAAAGTAGACTTGAATAAACTTCAAAACTTTTGATTGTTTAATCCTAAATGTGATAGATTTAACTCATAAATTGCTACACTATTGTTAAACTGCCTCCAGTACAGATTCATTTTATCTGCCTCTACAAAATGACACATGCACATGAAATACACACACACACACACACACACACACACACACACACACACAAACACACACACACACACACACAAATTCAATACTAATTAGATATTTTACCAGTTTAATTCCTGTCAAGTTTCATGCTTCAACTCATTGGTCAACAAGGATTTAATGATAAAATAATTTTAGAATGTGAAGACTCAATATGAGATCTCCACTATGAATCTCATTTTTACAGATGAGGAAATATGCTTACTTATGGTAGGTAATTTGTCCAAAGCAGAATGGCTTGGGTACAATGGTATGATATATTAAACCCATTTTCATTCAGGTCTCATTTTAATTCATCATGACTTAGCACCCATAATGAAACACCACCATGCTATGACTACTTTAGTTGGCAATGCTAACTTAAACACAGATTTTACTGGAGGTTCTAGATATTTCTTTATGTACATTTTTGATACTGAATATATCCTTGTTTTTCAAGTTGTCCTACACTAAACATTGTACCATGTAGAAAACAAAACCATGTACAAGACTCTATGTTGAAAAGGAACTTTACAACTTTGGTGGGGGAGGAAAGAGTTGGGGAGATGTGGAGGGAAGGGATAGTAGGGGGAAAACAAAGGAGGGGGTAACAATACTCAATAGGAAATGTACTCATAACCTTACTCTGTACAGAATCTTTACAATAAAAAATATGGAAAAAACTACAACAGATAAACTTCATATATACGATGCTTTCTTGATATTACAAACTATTCCAAGTACTTTCAATAGGGCAATCATTTAATACTGGCAATATGTCTAGTAAGCAGAAACTATGATTATCCCAAGTTCACAACTAAAAACCGAGGGAGAATGAAGATTCTAAGTCATTTACTCAAGGGAAAATATTACTAAGTGGCTGTCATGATATTTGATATCACAAGCTGGAATTTCTAAATTTTATGTAATAGTCTTCATTATCAAGTATAGTCTATAGAACAATTCATTCTACACTTTATTTCAAGAATGAAATAATGTTGCAAGAAAAATTTTGTATCCTAACATATGAGGAAAATTAGGCATAACATAAAAATACATTAAAAACTAATTTAAATAAAATTTGATAAGAGGTCAGAGGAAGACGGTGGAGGAGAAGATACAGGCTAAACCAGCTCTCGCATAGAAAGCAGTTTTAGTGTTCCACTGAACAGTCCTAGGCCAGAGAATTACACAAAGTGTGACATCACAGTACAGAGAGTTTGGCCAGAGAGGGAAAATCCAGGCAAGGAGACAGAGCTGAGCACTTGCCAGTAGATGCTGCAGTGGTGGCAGTGACAGATAGAGTACGAGACAAAGGTGCCAGATGCAGCAGGCAAGCAGAATCTGCTTAACACCAGCAAGAACACAGCAAGGAGCAGATATCTTCATCCTGCAGATATCAGACCAGAGATGGCCCAGGAACCAAGACTCTGGCATGAGTAGAACCCTGACTTCCTCACTCCTTCTCAGGGAGCAGAGGGGAAAGGCCATCCCTCCTCCCCACCACCACTGAAGATCTCCATCTTTGATACTGACAAAGGCCCAGTTGAGCAGCTAGCTCCAACTCAGGCCTTGGAAGAAAACAAAAGAGTCATTTAACAGGTCACAGGAACCTGACATGACCTGCCAGATGTAGCTCCAGCTAGGGGAAAGTCACCCTGCCCAGGCAGAACAAGCTCGGCCCCCGGAGGAGTGACTTTATTCACTGGGTAAACAGAGCCAGAGGCTACCCTTCCCTACAGCAGCCGAAACAATCAGTTGAAATTCAGTAAACATAAACCTTGAGAAGAGCTCCAGACTCAGCTCTGTGAGTGTCTCAGAAGCTAATCTCTCATGGATAAGCTGCTATCTGCTGAAAGGCCTCAACTCTAACCAGAACCTAGCCTCACAGCATCTCCAAACTAGAGGAAACAGCCATCTCCCTCTTTTGTGGTACTCAAAGCAGAGCGCCCTCCCACTGAACTAACCTGGGAAGAGGATCACAAAGTCCTGGGTAATGCAGAGCATTTTTCTGCCTGCCTAAACAAACTGACTTAAGAAACCAATCAAGCCACAGGAAAACCAAACACCACATGCAGATCAGAGACTCCACCAAGAGACTGGTTAGGACACAAGGGAAACACAGGATCTTCCCATCCACCCCAAACAAAAAAATTCAAAGAACTCTTTTGTACCTTCTTTTTTTAATTTTTAATTTTTTGAAAAATTTTTTTTTCCATTAATCTTTTCTTTCTCTCATAATTTTCATTTTAGGAGTGTGTGTGTGTGTGTGTGTGTGTGTGTGTGTGTGTGTGTGTGTGTGTGTAGCTCTACTGACCTTTTGGTCTTTTTTTTTCTTTTAAATTCTTTTCATTTTTTCTTCTCTTTCATTCTTTTTTGCATGACTTAATTGCTGTTCTGCTCATCCTCAGACGTATGCCTGTCATCAAATATTAGACCTTAACCCTCATTGTGTACACACTTAATCTAGAAATTTATTACTCAATTCAAAACCTCTTGGGCTTAAATTCTTTACTAGCATTATTATCTGTTCATACCTATATAATTTTTTTTTTTGGGGTCCGGTCATGAGGCCTGAACTCTGGGCCTGGGCACTGTCCCTCAGCTCTTCAGCTCAAGGCTAGTGCTCTACCACTTGAGCCACAGCACCACTTCCAGCTTTTTTTCTTTTTGCTTATGTGGTGTTGAGGAATCAAACCCAGGGCCTCAGGCATGCAAGGCAAGCGCTCTACCACTGAGCCACCTTCCCAGCTGCAAATTTTTTAAGAATTTTTTTAGTTTTTCATGTCTCCTTTCTATCCTTCCCTTACTCTCATCCTATCATTCTCTCAATATCACTTTTTTAAACTTCCATAATTTTTAAGTGTTTCAATTTTTAAATTCAAATTTTTGTTTTTCCATTTTTTCTTGTTTTTTTTTTTAAATTTCTCCTATCATTCTATTCAATCCATTTCCCTCTCTGAGATTAGGATTTGGTGAAATCAACTCTCTTTTTACTTCTCCACATGCTCTCATCCGATTTTTCCCCACATATCTCCCTAAACCTCATAATTTCTGGTTTGCCAAATTCTTCCTTTGGTTCTTAGCCCATTAATCCATAGTTGTTTGATGTTGAATAGATTGTATCTGTTGAACTAGATTGTGTCTGCAGCATTTTGACTGTGCAGCTACAGGACTTTGGTTGATGCTTGCCTTAAAATAGTGTTCTAGCACAAAATTGGTGTTACTTTCATACCAAATGGGCAGAAAAAGCCAGGAAAACACAAGAAAAATGGCAATTCCGGGTATCTCAACTCCCATTCATGAAAATCAGGTGAGAGAACAGTTAATGAATAATCCAGAGGAGAGTTCCCAAAAAGTTCTACAAACACTACTGGTAAACATGGTGAATGCAAAGATTGAAAACCTGCAAAAGACTCAGTATGAACATGATAGGGAGAGAGAGGCGGCAAACCAAAGATCAATACATGAATCTCATAATCTTGAGGAAGCCAATCAAAGATTGATACAGGAATTGCATGAGTAAGTTGAGAACACTCAAAGAGAAATAAAGGAATTGCAGGAGCAGGCAGAGAACAGGCAACGAGAAAGTCAGGAATTGCTTGAGCAGGCTGAGAACAGTCAAAGTGAGCTACATCAATTGCTTGAACCTGAGGAAGCTAATCAAAGAGTAATTCAGAAATTGTGAGAACGGGATGAGAATAGACAAAGATCAGTAAAGGCATTCATGGGATCCATAAACAGACAACTGAAAGATTTGAGGGAGACCACAAAGGGAATAGTGAATCGAGCCCGACAATAGGAATGGGACTCCAAGGAAGCCATAACCATTCAACTAAGTGATTGGAGAATAAACACTGAACACCAAATTAAGGAAGTAAAAAAGTAAATACAAGATCTAAAACAAAGCTCCAACAAAGAATTTGAAGCCATCAAAGTCGACCAATTAGAAGGAAAAGAAATAAAAAACAAAGTAGAAAGCCTTGACAGTAGGTTAGACCATGCAGATCGAATCTCGGGGATTGAAGACAGCCTAGATATTATAGAGAAAGAACATACAACTATCCAAGACAAATCCAAGAAATAAGATACATGTATTCAGCATTTGGAAGGCACCATCAGAAGGCCTAATCTGAGGATAATGGGTGTAGAGTAGCACGAAGAGACAGAAGTTAATGGTCTAGGAAATTTGTTTAACAGGATCCTAGCAAAGAACCAACAATTTAATGAGATATCTGAACCTACTTGAAAAAGAGCAGCAAGATAAACCCCAATCCAGTAGACAGAAAAAAATCATTAAAGTTAAATCAGAATTATGTGAATTAGAATCCAAAAAAAAAACCATAGAAAAAATCACCAAAGTAGGCGTTGTTTCTTCGAAAAAATAACAAAATTGACAGACACTTAGCAAATCTTATCAGAAAAAAAAACAACATACCCAAATGAATAAACTCAGAGATAAGAATGGACATACCACCATGGAAACACCCAAGATTCAGAACATAAGGGAATACTTCTCAAAGCTTTATGCTAATAAGTTTGAGAACATGGCAGAATTGGACCTTTTCCGAGAAAATATTGACATGCTGAAATTATAATCAAGATGAGTTAAACCATCTTAACAGGCCCATATCAAGCATTAAAATAGAAACAGCAAAAAGAGACCTCCCATCCAAGAAAAGCCCAGGACCAGATGGATTTATAACGGAATTCTACAACGCCTTCAAAGCAGAGCTCACACCAATACTACTCCAACTCTTCAATGAAACTGAAAGAGAAAGTTCACTACAGAATTTTTTTCTATGAAAAAATCTTAACCCTAATCCCAAAATCAGGCAGGGACTCATCAAAGAAAGACAACTATAGACTCATTTCCCTGATGAATATTGATGCAAAACTTCTCAAAAAATTTTGGCCAATGTATTTCCACAATTCATCCAAAAAATTATACACCACAATAAAAGAGGATTCATTTCAAGGATGCAAAGTTGGTTCAATATAAGTAAATCAATTAGTATAATTCATCACATCAACAAGAGCAAAGATAAGAAGCACATGGCTATATCAATAGATGTGGGAAAAGCATTTGACAAAATCCAACACCCCTTTATAATGAAGGTTCTAGAAAAATTAGGAATGCAAGGAACATTCTTCAATACACAATAGGCTGCATATGCCAAACATACATCCAGCATTGTACTTAACGATGAAAACTAAAGCCATTATCTCTTAAACAGGAATGAGACAAGGATGGCCACTCTTTCCACTTTTCTTCAATCTAGTATTAGAATGCCTAGCTACAACAGTAAGACAAGATGCAAACATAAAAGGGATCCAAATAGGGAAAGATGAAGTAAAACACTGGCTCTTTGCAGCTGACATGATTTTGTATTTAAAGAATCCTATGGACTCCACTTGAATCAGTTTACTCAAGCTGATTCAAAACTTTGTCAAAGGGCTGGGAAGGTGGCTCAGTGGTAGAGCACATGCCTTGCATGCCAGAGGCCCTGGGTTCGATTCCTCAGCACCACATAAGCAAAAAGAAAAAAGCCAGAAGTGGCGCTGCGGATTAAGTGGTAGAGCACTAGCCTTGAGCTGAAGAGCTGAGGGACAGTGCCCAGGCCCAGAATTCAGGCCCCATGACTGGACCCAAAAAAACAAACAAACAAAACTTTGGCAAAGTAGCAAGGCATAAAATTAAGGCTCAAAATCAGTGGCTTTAATGACCAAAGCATGGATGAAATCAGAAAACAACTCAATTCGTAACAGCCCTACAAAAAGTAAAATACCTAGGAACTAATTTAACCAAAGAAGTGAAGGACTTCTATGATGAAAATTTTGAAAATCCGAAAAAGGAAATCAAAACAGAAATTAGAAAGTGGAAAAACCTGCCATGCTCCTTCATTGGAAGTATCAACAGCGTGAAAATGGCAATACATCAAATGCTATCTACAAATTCAATGCAATTCCTATCAATTTTTCAACCTAATTCTTTTTTTTATTTTTATTTTTTTTATTGTGAAAATACTGTACAGAGGGGTTACAATTACATGGGCAAGATAGTGAGTACATTTCTTATCAAGCATTTTAGCCTCCTCCTTTGTTTAACCTTCCCATTCCTTCCCATCTTCCTCCCCCCCACCCAATCCTCCCCCCCCAAGTTGTAAAGTACATTTTCGACATGACAACTTGTACTTTTCATTGTTGCAACAAGTACACATGTATCCTTATTTAAATGACTTGTTTTTCCCCTTCCCCTCCACAAATTATACCGACATCAAATACAGTGAAAGCAGGGGTTATACTGTGGGGGAGGGACACACAAAGCAACAAAGAAATAATCTTATATTGCATTAGAAACAAATGGATGAAAGAAAAAAAGACATTTAAAATACATATCTTAGGGTTCATTTTCTTAACATCACCTTATCTGACCTTTTCTACTTGACTCATACATATACTAGATATTGCAAATAAGGGAAATCATGGGACCTATGTTTCTTTGGGCTTGGCTTACTTCACTTAATATAATTTTTTCCAAGTCTTTCCATTTCCTAACAAATAGGGCAATGTCATTCTTTCTGATGGAGGCATAGAATTCCATTGTGTATATATGCCACATTTTCTTGATCCATTCGTCTACTGAGGGGCATCTGGGTTGGTTCCAGATCTTAGCTATGGTAAATAATGCTTAATAAACATAGTTGTGCTGGTAGCTTTAGTGTGGTCTTGTTTGTAAACATTTGGGTAAATGCCCAAAAGTGGGACTGCTGGGTTATAGGGGAGCTCTATGTGGAGTCTTTTGAGGAACCTCCATACTACTTTCCAAAGTGTCCAACCTAATTCTTCGCAAAAATAGAAGAGACAATCCAAAATTCATAGGGAACAATAAAAGACCCCGAATAGCAAAAAGGATCCTTACCAGAAATAACTGTGCTAAAGGAATGTAAAAACCAAATTTCAAACTCTACTAAAGCCATTGTAATCTAAACAGCTTGGTACTGGCACAAGAACAGACCTCAGGATAAATGGAATATAATTGAAAACTCGGAAATGAAACCACAGACATATAGACATCTAATCTTTGATAAAGAAGCTAAAAAAATAGAATGGAAGAAAGACAGCCTATTCAGTAAATGGTGCTGGCAAAATTGGTTAATCACTTGTAGAAAACTAAAGCTAGATCCTTATATATTACCTTTATATATTACCTTGCACCAGAATCAACTCCAAATGGATCAAAGACCTCGGAATTAAAGCAGACAATATGAAAACATTACAGGATGGAATAGGAGAAACACTAGGTCTCCTTGGCACAGGCTAAAATTTTCTTAATAGAGACCCAGAAACACAACAAATCAAAGACAGGTTGGACAAATGGGATTGCATGAAATTGCAGAGCTTCTGCATGGCAAAGGACATAGCTAGCAAGATCAATAGAAAGCCCATGGATTGGGAGAAGATCTTCACTAGCCATACAACAGACAAGGGTCTCGTATCTAAAATATACTTGGAGCTCAAAAAATTAAATCCCCCAACGACAAATCCCCAAAGAAACAAGTGCCCAATAAATAAGTGGGCTAAAGGCTTAAAGATAACCTTCTCTGAAGGGGAAAGAAAGATGGCCAATAGACACATGAAAAATGTTCAACCTCCCTAGCAATAAAAGAAATGCAAATAAACACAACATTGAGATACCACCTCACCCTGGTTACAAAGGCCATAATCAAGAACTCTCATAACAACAGATCCTTGAGGGGATGTGGACAGATGGGAACCTTACAGCATTGTTGGTGGAAGTGAACACTTGTTCAACCACTTTGGAAATTAGTATGGAGGTTCCTCAAAAGACTCCACATACAGCTCCCCTATGACACAGCAATCCAACTTTTGGGCATTCACCCAAATGATCACCAACAGGACCATACTAAAGCTTCCAGCACAACTATGTTTATTGCAGTATTATTTACCATTGCTAAGTTATGGAACCAACCCAGATGCCCCTTTGTAGAATGGGTCAAGAAAATGTGGGATTTATACACAATGGAATTCTAAGCCTCCATCAGAAAGAATGACATTGCCCCATTTGTTAGGAAATGGAAAAACTTGAAAAAACTTATATTAAATGAAGTAAGCCAGGCCCAAGGAACATAGGTCCCATGGTTTGCCTTATTTGCAATAACTAGAATATATCTGAGACAAGCAGAAAATGTCAGATAAGTTGATTTTAGGTGAAATCAACCCCAAGATAAGTATTCAAATGATATTTTTTCTTTCTTGCAATTGTTTCTAACATATTTATGATGACCTCTTTGTTGCTTTGTATGTCCATCCCCCAAGGTACAGCCCCAGCTCTCATTGTATTTGATGTTGGTATAATTTGTGGAGGGGAAGGGAAAAAACAAATTGCTTAATTAGAGATACATGTGGACCCATTGCAACAATGAGATGTACAAGTCGTTATGTCAAAAAACGAACTATACACGTTTGGCTGGGGGGGCGGGGTGGGAGATGAGAAGGGATGGGAACGAGAAACAAAGAAGAATGCAACAATGCTTGATAAGAAATGCAGTCATTACCTTGCCCATGTATTTGTAGCCCCTCTGTATGGTATTTTCACAATAAAAAAAGAAAATTTGATAAAATACTAAATAAATACCAATGTAAAATACTATGAAAAAAAATGATAGAAAATACGTTATGTATTATTTTTAAATAAGTTATTTTTTATTGAGAAAACATTGTACAGAAGGGTTACGGATACAGGGGCAATATAACTTTTTTTTTTTTTTTGGTTCCGGTCGTGAGGTCTGAGCTCTGGGCCGGGGCAATGTCCCTCAGCTCTTCAGCTCAAGGCTAGTGCTCTACCACTTGAGCCACAGTGCCACTTCCGGATTTTTTTCTTATGTTCTGCTGAGGAATCGAACCCAGGGCCTCATGCATGCAAGGCAAGCGTTCTACCACTGAGCCACCTTCCCATCCCAGCCCCTTCTTTTTTTTATTAATTGTGAAATTACCATACAGAGGGGTTATAATTACATGGGCAATTTAATGTAATGCAAATGATGACATTTGTTATCAAACATTGTTGCCTCCTGCTTTATTTCCCCTTTGTATCCCTAAAGATCTCCCCCCCCGCCCTCTCTCCCCTTCCCCACATCCTCTCCCTCCCCCCCCCCGGCCAAATTTGTAAAGGTCAGTTTTTGACATAACTTCTTGTGCATCTCATTGTTGCAATGGGCCCACCTGTATCCCTGTTTAAACAATTTGATTTTTCCCTATCCCTCCAAAAATTATATCAACATCAAATACAGTAAAAACAGAGTTTATACGATGGGGGAGGGACATAGAAAGCAACAAAAAATCATCTTATAAATATGTTAGAAACAATAACAAGAAAGAAAATAACAATTTGAGTCCTTCTCTTAAGGTTCATTTCGCCTAACATCAAATTATCTGACCCTTTCTGCTTGTCTCAACATATACAAGTTATTGAAAATTAGGGAAACCATGGGACCTATGTTTCTTTGGGCCTGGCTTACTTCACTTAATATAATTTTTTCCAAGTCTTGTTTCTTTGAAGATTTGTTGTTGGGGGATTTAATTTTTTGAGTTCCAGGTATATTTTACATATGAGACCCTTGTGCCCTGTATGACTAGTGAAAATCTTCTCCCAATCTGTGGGGTTTAAATTGATCTTGCTATGTCATTTGCCATGCAAAAGCTCTGCAATTTCATGAAATCCCATTTGTCCAACCTGTCTTTGATTTGTTGTGTTTCTGGGTCTCTATTAAGAAAATTTTAGCCTGTGCCATGGAGACCTAAGGTTTTTCCTATAACTTCCTATAATGTTTTCAGAGTGTCTGCTTTGACTCCATGTCTTTGATACATTTGGAGTTGATTCAGGTGCAGGGTGATATATAAGGATCTTGCTTTAGTTTTCTACAAGTGATTAAACAATTTTGCCATCACCATATATGGAAGAGGCTGTCTTTCTTCTATTCTATTTTTTTTAGGTCCCTTATAGAAGATTAGATGGCTATAGGTTTGTGGGTTCATTTATGGGTTTTCAGTTCTATTCCATTTGTCCTGAGGTCTGTTCTTATGCCCGTACCAAGCTGTTGAAATTTTTTATTGATATTCCTCCAGCACTGTTCTTTCTGGTAATGATTGTTTTTGCTATTTGGGATCTTTTATTCTTCCATAGTAATTTTTGAATTGTCTCTTCTATTTCCTTAAAGAATGACACTAGGAGAGAGTCCAGGAAGATGGCGGAGGAGAAGCTGGAGTCTAAGTAAGCTCTCGCATAGAAAGCAATTTTAGAGTTCCAGTGAACAGTCCTAAGCCAGAGAATTACACCAAGTGTGCCATCACAGGACAGAGAGTTAGGCCAGAGAAGGAAACCCAGGCAAAGAGACACTTCTGGGCTCTTGCCAGCAGCTGCCGCAGCGGCAGCAGCTGTGGCGGCGGCAGGCGAGCGCAGGATCCATACCTGAGCAACAGAGAGTCCGGGACGAAGGAGCCAGACGCAGCAGGTAAGCGGATTCTACTCAACACCAGCAAGAACCGACAAGGAGCAGACATATTCATCCTGCAGTTCGCAGACCAGAGACGACACAGGAACGAAGACTCAGCGTGAGTAGAAGCCTGATGTCCTCACTCCTTCTCAGGGAGCAGAGGAGGGAAGGCCACCCCTCCACCCCCAGCACTGGTGATCTCCATCTTCGATATCGACAAAGCTCGGAGGAGCTGCTAGCTCCAACTCAGGCCTTGGAATAAATCGAGTCATTTAGCAGGTCACAAGAACTTAATGGCGGCGTGACCTGCTAGACTCAGCTCCACCCAGGGAAAAGTCACCCAGCTCGGGCGCCAGCCTTAGGAGTGGCTTTCGTCACTGGGTAATCAGAGCCAGAGGCTGCCCCTCCCTCTAGCAGCCTGGACAATCAATTGAAAATCAGTAAACAGAAACTCTGAGAATGGCTCCAGGCTGGACTCTGTGAGTTTTGCACAAACTAGCCCTGGAAAAGCTACGGTCTGTTGAAAGGCCTCAACTCTACCCAGAACCTAGCCTCATCACTGCATCCCCCTCTATTGTGATACTCAAAGCAGATCTGCCTCCCAATGAACTAGCCTGGAAGGAGGATCGCCAAATCCTGGGTAAAGCAGAGCATTTTTCTGCCTGTTTGAACAAACTGACTTAAGAAACCAACCAAGCCACAGGACCACAAGCAGACCAGACACTCTATTTTTTCTCTTCTTCTTCGTCTTCTTTTTTTTTTTTTTAGTTTTTATTTTTGGAACCTTATATATAAATTTTTTTTTCTTTTCTAAAACTTTTTTTAATCTTTAATCTTTGCCTTTTTTGAAAAAAAAAATTGTTCTCCAGAAACTTTTTTTTCCCTCTTATAATTTTTATTTTAGGGATACGTGAGTGTGCGTTTTTCTTTCTTTTTTGGTCTTCCTTCTCTTTTTTTTTCTTTTTTAATTATCTTTTTGTTTTTTGTTTAGCTCTACTGAACTTCTCATCTTTTTCTTCTTCCTTTCTTATCCTTTTCACCTTCTCCTCTCTTTCGTTCTTCTTTATGTGACTTAATTCTTGTCCTGCACACCCCCAGAGAAACCCGTAGTTGACTATTAGACCCTATCCCCCATTGTGTACACACTTAATCCACAAATTTATTACTCAAGTCAAAACCTCTGAGACTTAAATTCCTTAATAGCAGTACTACCTCTTTACATTTATATAATATTTTAAGCATTTTATTTTTAAGTTTTTCACATCTCCTTTATATCCCTCCCCTTCTCTCAATAAATTCACGTTCTTATCTAAATAGATTGTTATTGTACTACATAATTTTATTAATTTTTACCTTTCTATTTTTTCTGGTCTCTTTTCTTTTCCCATTCCCTTTCTTCTTTTTTTCTCTCTCTCTACTTTCATCCTACCCAACCTATTTCCTGCTTTGAGATTAGGACTTAGTTAACTCTCCCTGAGCCTCCCCACATCAATCTATTCGTATTTTTTTTACCCACATCTCTCCCTAACCCTAATAATTTCTGGTCTTCCAAATTCTTCTTTGCGGTTCGTAGCCAATTAATGTATAGCTGTTTGATGTTGAATAGATGTATCTGTTGAACTAGATTGTATCTGTAGAATATTGACTGTGTAAATTCAGGCTTGGGTTGATGTTTGCCTTAAGATAGTGTTCTAGCACAAAACTGGTATTATTTTCATCTCAAATGGGCAGAGTAAGCCGAAAAACACAAGAAAAATGGCAAACCCGGGTATCTCAATTCCCAATCTTGATAATCAGGGGACAGAACAGATAATGAATAATCCAGAGGAGAGTTCCCAAATAGCTCTACAAACACTGCTGGCAAACATGATAAATGAAAAGATTGAAAACATACAAAGGACTCTGTATGAGCATGATAGGGAGAGAGAGGAGGCAATCCAAAGGTTTATACAGGAATATCATAAGCGCGAGGAAGCTACTCAAAAACTGATATAGGATTTGCATGAGCAGCATGAGAATACTCAAAGACAAAGGCAGGAATGGCATTACCAGGCTGAGAACACTCAAAGAGAACTACAGGAATCCCACGAAGAGGAGGAAGCTAATCAAAGAGTAATACAGGAATTGAGAGAGCAGGAAGAGATTACACAAAGGTCACTAAAGGCATTCATGGAATCCATTAACAAAGAGCTGAAGGAAGTCAGGGAGACCACGAAGGGAATGCTGAATGGAACCCAACAGAAGGAATGGGAGTCCAAGGAAGCCATAACCAATCAACTAAGTGATCTGAGAATAAACACTGAACATCAAATTAAGGAAGTAAAGAAGTTCGTACAAGATCTAAAACAAACTTCAACAAAGAATTTGAAGCCATCAAAGATGACCAATTAGAAGGAAAAGAGATAAAAAAACAAAGTAGAAAGACTTGACAGTAGGTTAGACCATGCAGAAGATCGAATCTCAGGGATTGAAAACAGCCTAGATATTATAGAGAAAGAAAATACAACCATCCAAGACAAGTCCAAGAAATATGATAGATCTATCAACACTTGGAAGACACCATCAGAAGGCCTAATTTAAGGATAATGGGGGTAGAGGAGCACCTAGAAACAGAAATTAATGGCCTAGGAAATTTGTTTAACAGGATGCTAGCAGAGAACTTCCCAAAGATGCAAAAAGATAGGCCTATTTAGATAAAAGAAGCTTTTAGAACTCCAAACAGACCAGACCAGAATAGGACATCCTACCCTCACATTATAATCCACACAGGATCAACTCAGACCAAGGAAAATATCCTTAAAGCTGTCAAGGCGAAAAGATTGATCACCTATAAAGGAAAACCAATTAGAATCACCTCAGATTTCTCAGCAGAGACAATCATAGCAAGAAGAGACTGGAATCATGTATGCCATGCCCTAAAAACAAACAACTATCAACCAAGAATACTGTACCCAGCTAAACTCTCCTTCATAACTGAAGGCCAAATAAAAACCTTCCATAGCAAAGAAAAATTGAAACAATACATCTCCACCAAACCAGCACTACAAAAGATTCTTAAAGATGTCCTACACATAGAAAACCAACAAGATCACAACAAAGGCCAAGAAACTGCACCCAAACTGAAATCCAAGAACCATAGGAAGAACCCAGTTTTCGCAGCCCCAAAGAAGGTGGATAACATGGCAGGAACTCCCAAACACCTCTCAGTCCTTTCTCTTAACGTTAACAGACTGAACTCTCCAACTAAGTGACATAGACTGTCTAGTTGGATTAAAAAACAAGACCCTTCTATCTGCTGCCTTCAGGAGTCACATCTTCCCGGTAAAAACAAACACATTTTCAATGTTAAAGGTTGCAACAAAATCTACCAAGCAAATGGCCCCCATAAACAGGCAGGAGTTGCAATCCTAATATCAGATAAAATAGACTTCAAATTAATATTCGTGAGAAGAGATAAAGAAGGTCGCTACATACTAATTAAAAGATCTCTCTTTCAGGAGGATATTACAATTCTAAATATCTACTCACCAAACAATGGTGCACCCAAATTTATCCAAGAAACACTACTTTCCCTCAAATCCCATATAAATCCAAAGACATTGATTATTGGGGATTTTAACACACCACTCTCCCCACTAGGTAGATCAACTCGGCAAAAACTCAACAGAGAAACCGCAGATCTAAACAACTGCATAGATCAACTAGACTTAACAGACATCTACCGAACATTTCACCCAGCAGCATCAGAATACACGTTTTTCTCAGCAGCACATGGAACGTTTTCTAAAATAGACCACATTTTACGCCACAAAGCAAACTTGTCTAAATTCAGAAATATTGAAGTTCTATGTTGCATTCTCTCAGACAACAAGGGAATAAAATTAGAACTCAACACCAAAAGCCACCAAAGAAAGTCTGGTATCACATGGAGCCTGAACAACACACTGCTGAACCATGAGTGGGTCATGGAAGAGATTAGAAAAGAAATTCAAATGTTTATGCTATTCAACAAAAATGAACACACAAATTACCAGCTCCTCTGGGACACAGCAAAGGCAGTACTCAGAGGCAAATTTATAGCTCTGAGCTCCTACATCAACAAATTGGAAAGATCTGAAACCAACAATTTAATGACACATCTAAACCTCCTTGAAAAAGAGCAGCAAGAAAAAACCCCAAACCAGTAGATGGAAAGAAATGATTAAAATTAAATCAGAATTAAATGAATTACAATCCAAAAAACTATAGAAAGAATCAATAAAACAAAGAGTTGGTTCTTCGAAAAAATTAACAAAATTGACAGACCCTTAGCAAATCTTATCAGAAAAAGAAGAGAACACACCCAAATAAATAAACTCAGAGACGAGAATGGAAACATCACCACGGAAACAACCAAGATTCAAAACATTATAAGGGAATACTTCTCAAAACTTTATGCTAATATGTTTGAGAACTTGACAGAAATGGACCTTTTCCTAGCAAATATTGACATGCCAAAACTAAACCAAGATGAGTTAATCCAGCTTAACAGGCCCATATCAAGCATTGAAATAGAAACAGCAATAAGAGACCTTCCAGCTAAGAAAAGTCCAGAACCAGATGGTTTTACAGCAGAATTCTACAAGGCCTTCAAAGCAGAGCTCACACCAATACTCCTCCAACTCTTCAATGAAATTGAAAGAAAAAGTTCAGTACCGAACACATTCTATGTAGGAATCATAACCCTCATCCCAAAACCAGGCAGGGACTCATCAAAGAAAGAGAACTATAGACCCATTTCTTGATGAACATTGATGCAAAACTTCTCAACAAAATTTTGGCCAACCGACTTCAACAATTCATCCAAAAATCATACACCATGATCAAACAGGATTCATTTCAGGGATGCAAAGCTGGTTCAATATACACAAATCAATTAATATTATTCATCACATCAACAGGAGCAAGAATAAGAACCACATGGTTATCTCAATAGATGCAGAAAAAGCATTCGACAAGATCCAACACCCCTTTATGATGAAGGTTTTGGAAAAATTAGGAATCCATGGAACATTCCTCAATACAATAAAGGCTGTATATGACAAACCTACAGCCAGCATTATACTTAATGGTGAAAAACTAAAGCCATTTCACCTTAACTCAGGAACAAGACAAGGATGTCCACTCTCTCCACCTCTCTTCAATCTAGTATTAGAATGCCTAGCTACAGCAATAAGACAAGATGCAGACATAAAGGGGATACAAATAGGGAAAGAAAAAATAAAACTCTCCCTCTTTGCAGATGACATGATCTTGTATTTGAAGAATCCCATAAACTCCACTCCCAAATTACTCAAGCTGATTCAAAACTTTGGCAAAGTAGCAGAGTATAAAATTAATCCCCCAAAATCAAAGGCTTTTCTGTATGCCAACAATGAGAAAAGTGTGGCTGAAATTAGGAAAGCACCTCCATTTGTAATAGCCCCACAAAAAATAAAATACCTAGGAATTAACTTAACCAAAGAAGTGAAGGACCACCATGATGAAAACTTTAAAATCTTGAAAAAGGAAATCAACACAGAACTTAAAAAATGGCAAAACCTCCCATGCTCCTCGGTAGGAAAGATTAACATCGTGAAAATGGCAGTACTTCCCAAGGCTATCTACAAATTCAACGCGATACCTATCAAATTCCAACCTCATTCTTCAAGGAAATAGAAGAGGCAATCCAAAAATTCATATGGAACAATAAAAGACCCCGAATAGCAACAGCACTCCTCAACGGAAAGAACACTGCTGGAAGAATATCAATACCAAATTTCAAACTCTACTATAAAGCCATAGTAATCAAAACAGCTTGGTATTGGCATAAGAGCAGACCTCAGGACCAATGGGATAGAATTGAACACCCAGATATGAACCTACAGACCTATAGCCATCTAATCTTCGATGAGGGAGCTGAAACAATAGAAAGGAACAAGGACAGCCTCCTCAGTAAATGGTGCTGGCAAAATTGGTTAACTACTTGTAGAAAACTAAAGCTAGATCCTTATATATCACCCTGCACCAGAATCAACTCCAAATGGATCAAAGACCTTGAACTCAAAGCAGACACTCTGAAAACATTACAGAATGGAATAGGAGAAATCCTAGGTCTCCTTGGCTCAGGTTGAAATTTTCTGAATCGAGACCCAGAAACACAACAAATCAAAACAGGTTGGACAAATGTGATTGCATAACGTTGCAGAGCTTCTGCATGGCAAAGGACATAGCTAGCAAGATCAATAGAAAGCCCACGGATTGGGAGAAGATCTTTACTAGCCATACAACGGACAAGGGTCGCATATCTAAAATGTACTTGGAACTCAAAAAATTAAATCCCCCAACAACAAATCCTCAAAGAAACAACTGCCCAATAAATAAGTGGGCTAAAGACTTAAAGAGAAACTTCTCTGAAGAAGAAAGAAGGATGGCCAATAGACACATGAAGAAATGCTCAACATCCCTAGCCATAAAAGAAATGCAAATCAAAACAATATTGAGATACCACGTCACCCCAGTTAAAATGGCCAAAATCAAGAACTCTAACAACAACAGATGCTGGAGGGGATGTGAACAGAAGGGAACCTTACTTCATTGTTGGTGGGAATGTAAACTTGTTCAACCACTTTGGAAAGCAGTATGGAGGTTCCTCAAAAGACTTTACATAGAACTCCCCTATGACCCAGCAATCTCACTTTTGGGCATTTACGGAAATGTTTACAAACAAAGCCACACTAAAGCTACCAGCACAACTATGTTTATTGCAACATTATTTACCATAGCTATGATGTGTAACCAACCCAGATGCCCCTCAGTAGATGAATGGATCAAGAAAATGTGGTAAATATACACAATGGAATTCTATGCCTCCATCAGAAAGAATGACATTGCCCCATTTGTTAGGAAATGGAAAAACTTGGAAAAAATTATATTAAGTGAAGTAAGCCAGGCCCAAAGAAACATAGGTCCCATTGTTTCCCTTATTTGCAATATCTAGTATATGTATGAGTCAAGCAGAAAAGGTCAGATAATGTGATGTTAGGAAAATGAACCTTAGATATATATTTTAATGTTTTTTTCTTTCATGCATGTGTTTCTAACGCATTTATAAGATTATTTCTTTTTTGCTTTGTAAGTCCCTCCTCCACAGTATAACCCCTGCTTTCACTATATTTGATGTCAGTATAACTTGTGGAGGAGATGGGGAAAAACAAGTCGTTTAAGGATACAGGTGGACCTGTTGCAACAGTGAGAAGTAGAAGTTGTCATGTCCGAAATGAGCTTTACAACGTCGGTGCTGGCCGGGGGGGGGGGGGGGGGGGGGGGGGAGGGGAGGAGAAGGATTGGGATTGGGGGGGAGGGGGGAGGCTGAGAAATGATGTGAAGGGTAAACAAAGGAGGAGGCTACAGTGCTTGGTAAGAAATGTATGCATTATCCTGCCCATGTAATTGTAACCCCTCTGTTCATTATGTTCACAAATAAAATAAAATTAAATTAAAAAAAAAAAGAATGACACTGGAACATTGATAGGTGTCACATTAAATTTGTAGATAGTCTTGAGAAGTATTGCCATTTTCACGATGTTGATCCTTCCAATGCAGGAGCATGGGAGGTTCTTCAACTTTCTAAGTTCTGTTTTGATTTCCTTTTTCAGGTTTTTAAAGTTTTTATCTTAGAGGTCCTTCACTTCTTTCGTTAAGTTAATTCCTATGTATTTTATTGTATTATTTTTTGGGGGGGGGTCCGGTCGTGGGGCCTGAAATCTGGGCCTGAGCGCTGTCCCTCACCTCTTCAGCTCAAGGCTAGAGCTCTACCACTTGAGCCACAGAGCCACTTCCGGCTTTTTTCTTTTTGCTTATGTGGTGCTGAGGAATCGAACCCAGAGCCTCATGCCTGCAAGGCAAGTGCTCTGCCACTGAGCCACCTTCCCAGCCCTGTATTTTATTTTTTGTAGGGCTAATACGAATGGAGTTTCTTTTCTGATTTCAGCCAAACTTTCCTCATTGTTGGTATACAGAAAAGCCATTGATTTTTGAGGCTTAATTTTATACCCTGCTACTTTGCCAAAGTTTTGAATCAGCTTGAGAAATTTGGGAGCAGAGTCTATGGGATTCTTTAAATACAAAATCATGTCATTTCCAAAGAGGGAGTGTTTTACTTCATCTTTCCCTATTTGGATCCTTTTTATGTTTGCATCTTGTCTTATTGCTTAGGTAGGCACTCTAATCTTAAATTGAAGAGAAGTGGAAAGAGTGGACATCCTTGTCTCATTCCTGAGTTAAGAGGAAATGCCTTTAGTTTTTCCACAATTAAGTATAATGCTGGCTGTAGGTTTGTCATATACAGCCTTTAATATATTGAGGAAAGTTCCCTGGATTCCTAATTTTTCCAGAACCTTCATTATAAAGTGGTGTTGGATATTGTCAAATGCTTTTTCCACATCTATTGAGACAACTATGTGGTTCTTATCCTTGTTCTTGTTGATGTGATGAATTATATTAATTGATTTGCTTATATTCAATCAGCTTTGTATTCTTAACCTGAATCCTGGTTGATTGTGGTGTATGATTTTGTGGATGAAATGTTGAAGTCGATTGGCCAAAAGTTTGTTGAGAAGTTTTGCATCAATATTCATCAAAGAAATGGGTCCATAGTTCTCTTTCGTTGATGAGTCCCTGACTGATTTTGGGATGAGGATTATGATGGCTTCTTAGGAATTGTTCTGTAGTGCACTTTCTCTTTCAATTTCATTGAAGAATTGGAGGAGTATTGGTATGAGCTCTGTTTGATGGCCTTGTAGAATTCCTTTGTAAATCAATCTGATGCTGGGCTTTTCTTGGATGGGCGGTCTCTTTTTGCGGTTTCTATTTCAGTGCTTTATATAGGCCTGTGGGGCGCATGGGGCAGCACAGATGGCACTGAGAAGAAGTTGAGTGGGCAGAGCCCAAGTTCTGTACATTAAAATCTGATTGGATACAATGATCAGGCAAAATGACATCAGTGCGTGAACAGCTCGTGGACAGCATGGAAAGTATAGAAAGCTTAAGCGCAGGGGCTGGGAAGTTGGCTCAGTGGTAAAACGCTTGCCTTGCATGCCTGAGACCCTGGGTTCAATTCCTCAGCACCACATAAGCAAAAAGAAAAAAGCCGGAAGTGGTGCTGTGGCTCAAGTGGTAGAGCGCTAGCCTTGAGCTGAAGAGCTGAGGGACAGGGCCCAGGCCCAGAGTTCAGGCCCCGCGACCGGACCCAAAAAAAAAAAAAAAAAAAAGAAAGTTTAAGCGCATGGTAGGGTGACCTTTACAGTGATTCATTGGTTCCTTTTCCTCCCCTTTTATGCCCTGCGGTTTTTTTTATTTAAAAATGCGAATTCCTGCTTGACTTGCCTTCCCGCTGCATCTGACTGTCTCTGAGGCTAAGGGAGGCTGGGGAAGGGGCGAAAGGCGCACTTACGTTTCCTGGGACCCTGTCCATCATCCACGGGACAGACCAAGACACAACATAGACCAGTTAAGATGGTTTCACTCCTCATGGTTTAGTTTCAGCATGCCGATACTTGCTAAGAAAAGGTCCATTTTTGCCAAGTTCTCAAACTTATTAGCATAAAGATTTGAAAAGTATTCCTTTATAATATTTTGAATCTTGTTTTTTTCCTATGGTTATGTTTCCATTCTCATCTGAGTTCATTTATTTGGGTGTGTTCTCTTCTTTTTCTAGTAAGATTTGATAAGGGTCTATCAATTTTGTTATTTTTTTCCAAGAACCAACTCTGTTTTGTTGGTTCTTTCTATGGATTTTTTTTAAAATTCTAATTCATTTAATTCTGATTTATTTTTATTATTTCTTTCCATCTACTGGATTGGGGTTTATCTTGCTGCTCTTTTTCAAGGAGACTCAGATGTCTCATTAAATTGTTGGTTTCAGATCTCTCCAATTTGTTGATGTAGGAACTTACAGCTACAATCTTGCCTCTGAGTACTGCCTTTGCTGTGTCCCAGAAGAACTGGTAACTTGTGTGTTCATCTTTGTTGAATTTCATGAACATTTGAATTTCCTTTCTAGTCTCTTCCATGACCCAATGGTGATTCAACAGTGTGTTGTTCAGCCTTCATCTGTTACAGGACTTTCTTTGGGGGCGTTTGGTGCTGTGTTCTAATTTTATTCTCTTTTGGTCTGAGAGAATGGAATGTATACCTTCAATGTTTCTGAATTTGGACAAGTTTGCTTTGTGACCTAAAATGTGGTCTATTTTGGAAAATGTTCCATGTGCTGCTGAGAAAAACGTGTATTTTGATGCTGCTGGGTGAAATATTCCATAGATGTCTGTTTAATCTAGCAGATGTATGCAGTTGTTTAGATCTGCGGATTCTCTGTTGAACTTTTGCCGAGTTCATCTATCTAGTGGGATAGTGGTGTGTTAAAGTCCCCAACAATTAATGTCTTTGGATCTATGTGAGATTTGAGGGAAAGTAGTGTTTCTTGGGTAAATTTGGGTGCTCAGTTGTTTGGCAAATAGATAGTTAAAATTGTAATATCCTTCTAAAGGAGAGATCCCTTAATTAATATGTAGTGACATTCTTTATCTGTTCTCTCTAATTTAAATTTGAAGTCTATATTATCTGATATTAGGATTGTAAGTCTCGCGTGTTTATGGGGACCATTTGCTTGGTAGATTTTGTTCCATCCTTTCACTTTCAAAATGTGTTTGATTTTATGAGCAAGGTGTGACTCCAAAAAGCAGCAGATAGTAGGATCTTGCTTTTTAATCCAAGTAGATAATCTATGTCACTTAATTGGAGAGTTAAGCCCATTAATGTTGAGAGTTAGTATTGAGAGATGTTTGGGGGTTCCTGCCATTTAATCCACCTTCTTAGGGATTGCAGCAACTGGGTTCTTCCTGATTTTTGTATTCTCAGTTTGGGTGCGGTTTCTTGGCCTCTTATGGTCGTGTTGGTTTTCTATATGTAGGACATCTTTAATTATCTTTTGTAGGGCTGGTTTGGTGGAGATATATTGTTTCAGTATGTCTTTGCTATGGAAGTTATTAATTTGACCTTTGGTTATTAAGGACAGTTTAACTGGGGACAGTATTCGTGGTTGATAATTGTTTGTCTTTAGGACATGGCATACATCACTCCAGGCTCTTTTGGCTTTAATTGCCTCTGCTGAGATATCTGAGGTCATTCTAATTGGTTTTCCTTTATAGGTGATTGATCTTTTCTCCTTGACAGCTTTAAGGATCTTTTCCTTGGTCTGAATTGATCTTTGCAGATCATAATCTGAGATTTGTATATCCCGTTCTGATATGGTCTATTTGGGTTTCTAAAAGCTTCTTGCATCTGAATAGGACTATCTTTTTGCATGTTTGGGAAGTTCTTTGTTAGGATCCTGTTAAACAAATTTCCTAGACCATTAACTTCTATCTCTTGGTGCTCCTCTACACCCATTTTCCTCAGATTAGGCCTTCTGATGGTGTCTTCCAAATGTTGAACAGATGTATCCTATTCTTGGATTTGTCTTGGGTAGTTGTATGTTCTTTCTCTATAATATCCAGGCTGGGGGCTAGGAAGATGGCTCAGTGGTAGAGCGCTTGCCTTGCATGCCTGAAGCCCTGGGTTCGATTCCTCAGCACCACATAAGCAAAAAGAAAAAAGCCGGAGTGGCACTGTGGCTCAAGTGGTAGAGCACTAGCCTTGAGCTGAAGAGCTGAGGGATCGCACCCAGGCCCAGAGTTCAGGCCCCACGTCCGGACCCAAAAAAAATATATATATCCAGGCTGTCTTCAGTACTGGAGATTTGATCTTCTGTATGGTCTAACCTAATGTCAAGGCTTTCTACTTTGATTTTTATTTCTTTTCCTTCTAATTGGTCGGCTTTGATGGCTTCAAATTCTTTGTTGGAGCTTTGTTTTAGATCTTTTATTAACTTCTTTGCTTCCTTAATTTGGTGTTCAATATTTATTCTCAAGTCACTTAGTTGAATGGTTATGGTTTCCTTAGAGTCCCATTCCTTCTGTCGGGCTCCATTCGCATTCCCTTTGTGGTCGCCCTCAAATCTTTCAGCTGTCTGTTTATGGATTCTATGAATGCCTCTATTGATCTTTGTGTATTCTCATCCCATTCTCACAATTTCTGTATTACTCTTTGATTAGCTTCCTCATGCAATTCCTGTAGCTCACTTTGACTGTTCTCAGCCTGCTCACACAATTCCTGACTTTCTCTTTGACTGTTCTCAGCCTCCTCATGCAAATCCTTTATTTCTCTTTGACTGTTCGCAACCTGCTCACGGAAGTCCTATATCAGTCTTTGAGTAGGTTACTCACACTCATGACATTCCTATATTAGTCTGTGGTGTGCTTCTTCTCTCTCCCTATTATGCTTACATTTCATGTTTTTCAGGTTTTCAGTCTTTTCATTCACCATATTTACTAGTAGTGTTTGTAGAGCTTTTTGGGAACTCTACTCTGGATTATTCATTAACTGTTCTTTCACCTGATTATCATGACTGGGAGTTGAGATACCCGGACTTGTCAATTTCTTGTGTTTTTCTGCCCATTTGGTAAGAAAATAGCACCAATTTTGTGCTAAAACAATATTTTAAGGCGAGCATCAACCAAAGTCCTGTAGTTGCACAGACAAAAGACTACAGATACAATCTAGTTCAACAGATACAATCTATTTACCATCAAACAATTATGGATTAATGAGCTAAGAACAGGAAATTAGAATTTGGCAAACCAGAAATTATGAGTTTTAGGGAGAAATATGGGGAAAAATAGAAATAGAGGGATGTGGAGAGGTAAAAGGAGAGTCAATTTATTCAACTCCTAATCTCAGAGAAGGAAATGGATTGGACAGGATGATAGGAGAGAGATTAAAAAAAAACAAGAATAAACAGGAAAAAAATGATAAAACAAAAATTTAAATTTGAAAAGTGAAACAAGTACAAATTATGTATGTTAAAGAAGTGATATATAGTTGAAAAGGATAGGATGAGAGGAGGGGAGGGATAGACATGAAAAACTTAAAAATAAAAATTCTTAAAATTAGTTACTTGAAAATTATATAGGTATAAACAGATGATACTGCTATTAAAGAAGTTAAGCCTAAGAGATTGTGAATTGAGTAATACATTTCTGGATTAAATTTGCACACAACGAGGGATAAGATCTAATAATCAATGATTGGTAAATATCTGGAGTGAGCAGAACAGCAATTAAGTCACGCAAAAAACTAAGAAAGAGGAAAAAAATGATATGAATAAACAAGGGGAATAAAAGGTCAAAAGAGATTTTAAAAAAAGCAGACACACACAGACACCTACGCCTAAAATAAAAATCGTGAGAGGAAAAAAAGATTAATAGAAAACAATTTAACAATAAAAATAAAAAAGGTACAAAAAAGAATTCTTTGATTTTTTTTGGGAGGGAGGGAATGGGTGGATCCTGTATCTCACTTGTGTCCATAACCAGTCTCTTGGTGGAGTCTCTGGTATGCTTGTGGTGTTTGGTTTTCCCATGGCTTGATTGGTTTCTTAAGTCAGTTTTTTGAGCAGGCAGAAAAATGCTCTGCATTACCCAGTATTTTGTTATCCTCCTCCCAGGATAGTTCAGTGGGAGGGAGATGTGCTTTGAGTATCACAAAAGAAGGATATGGCTGTTCCCTCTAGTTTGTTGCTGCTGTGATGAAGCTAGGTTCTGGGTAGGGTTGAGGCCTTTCAGCAAACAGTAGCTTTTCCCTGAGGGGCTAGCTCCTGAGACACTCACAGAGCCCAGCCTTGAGCCATTCTTGGGGTTTGGAGTTTATATTTACTGAATTTCAATTGATTGTCTAGGCTGCTGTAGGGAGGGGCAGCCTCTGGCTAGGTTTGCCCAGTGAAGAAAGTCACTCCTCTGGGGTGGAGCTCTCTCTCCCTGGGTTGGGTGACTTTCCTCTGGGTGGAGGTTAACCTGGCATGTCAAGTCAGATTCCTGTAACCTGCTAAATGACTCTTTTGTTTTCTTCCAAGGCCTGAGTTAGTGCTAGCTGCTCAGCTGGGCCTTTGTCAGTATCAAAGATGGAGATCTCTGGTGGTGGCCTAGGGGCGACCTTCTCTCCTCTGCTCCCTGAGAAGGAGTGAGTATGTCAGGGTTCTACTCACGCCAGAGTATTGGTTACTGGGTCATCTCTGGTTTGCGATCTGCAGAATGAAAATATCTGCTCCTTGTCAATTCTTGCTAGTGTTTAGTAGAATCTGCTTGCCTGCTGCATCTGGTGTCTTTGTCCCGTACTCTCTCTGTTGTAGGTATGGAGGCTAACGCTCCCACCACTGCTGCAGCAGCTGCCACAGTCGCAGCTACTGGCACATGCTCCGATCTGTCTCCTTGCTTGGATCTTCTTTCTCTGGCCAAACTCTCTTCTGTGATGGAACACTTGGTGTAATTCTCTAGGCTAGGACTGTTGACTGGAGCACTAAAACTGCTTTCTATGCAAGAGCAGTTTTAGCCTCCAGCTTCTCTTCCACCATCTTCCTCTGACTCATCGCTGTATTCTTACCGATAGCTAAAATAAGCCTTTTCCTGAGTATTGAGGATGTTATTGAACTTTTCTTTTCTTTTTTTTTTTTTTTTTGGGTCCGGTCGTGGGGCCTGAACTCTGGGCCTGGGCACTGTCCCTCAGCTCTTCAGCTCAAGGCTAGCGCTCTATCACTTGAGCCACAGCACCACTTCCGGCTTTTTTCTTTTTGTTTATGTGGTGCTGAGGAATCGAACCCAAGGCCTCATGCATGCAAGGCAAGCACTCTACCACTGAGCCACCTTCCCAGCCCTTTGTTGACCTTTTCTATTTTATATTTAAGATAGATGTATGCTTTTCTTTATTTCCAATCATGCTCTAATAACTGGAATTCCCTGGGATCAGTATAACCTTTTTAGAATCTCTTCTATATCTGTACACACAATCGTAGTGATCACATGCTTTGAATGTCAATATCATCTATATATTTCTATGTTCCTAAATGTGTGTTTTTAACTTAGGTATAGTCCTAAACTTTAATAAACATTTCCTTCTTCTACATTATTTTATATCTCTCTAAGTGGCACTACTGTTTAGTTGCTTAAGCAAAAAAAAAATACTATTTAAGTTAGTCAAACATTTATTTCTAGCCAAAATTTATATTTTGTTTAAATGCTATTTATGTTAGCCAAAAAAATGACTTCTATTTCAATTCCTTACAGAGATCTTGTACTCATCTAAAATTTCATAGACACATATTTTAAAACCTCCATTTGTGTGAGTACGATGTTCTTGTAGGCTCCCATCAGTATCACTCGTTAAACTCTGCTCACAACATTCTGGGTCATCCCTGGATTATATCTCCAAAATTTTCCAAATTATTCTGTTATTTTATATACAGTACTTTGTCAGATTTCTTTGGCTACCTAATCAGTGCAGGAACAAAGAGTAACATGCATATTATCTTGAGTGAATGTAATTCACTTATGATAACCAAGAAAAAAAGGAAGAAAGAAGTAAAAAACGGAAGGAAGGAAGAACGAAAGAAAGAAAGAAAGAAAGAAAGAAAGAAAGAAAGAAAGAAAGAAAGAAAGAAAGAAAAAGAAAGAAAGAAAGAAAGAAAAAATTAAAAGGAAAGAAAGCCAGAGTAATAATTCTTTTTGTACTTTGGTTGTCTCAAGGTGCCTAGGCTCCATGTGCCTACAGGAAAATCTGTCCTTTGTACCCTAAAATTATGTGTCTTTCTAAAGCTTTGAGGGCATTTTTGACTGTAGCAAAACATATTTTATTGTAATTACTTGTTTTTATACCTTCCTTCCTAATTGTTAGCTCTATTATAAAATAAATACTACTTACTGAATATTCACTGTGTTTAGACACTATTCTAAACACTTCACTTTTTTTTTTTTGTCGGTCATGGAGCTTGAACTCTAGGCTTGAGCGCTGTCCCTGTGCTGTTCAGCTCAAGGTGAGTACTCTACCACTTCAGCCACAGTGCCACTTCTGGTTTTCTAGTGGCTTATTGGAGATAAGTGTCCCACGGACTTTGCTGCCCGGGCTGGCTTTGAACCGCTATCCTCAGATCTCAGCCTCCGGAGTAGCTAGGATTACAGGCATGAGCCACGGGTGCCTGGCTTGCACTTCACTTTATGTCCCTACCACCTCATATCATTGATGACACATCAACAGATTTTACATTTAAACAGACTGAGATGCATAGATTTGTAAGTATCTTACCAAATTCTCCATAACTAAATGAAGAAGAGATAATTTAAATCTGACTGAAAAGAGGCTGTTAGGTTTACTGACTCTTTGATGGCAAGATTATTTCTAGTCAGCTTCAGGCATATTCTCACAGACTAAAGTGATAGAGAGAAGGTATACAATAACACATTTGTAGAAGGAACAATACATTCATGTAGAAAAGCACCTAAAATTATGTAGATAGATTGGTACTGTTGCAAAGTAACAAATATTTAATTGGCTCTTGATGGAAAATTTCCTGAAATTAAAATTAATGCATCTAATGACTAGATTCTAACATTAACCCATTTTCTTTTTACACTCACTCAAATGAACAGTAGTTACATAAAACATTTCAAATTAGCCAGGCATCAGTGGCTCACAATTGTAATCCTAGCTACTCAGGAGGCTGAGATCTGAGGATTGAAGTTCAAAGCCAGCCAGGGCATGAAAATTCCATGAGACTTTTATCTCCTATAAACCACTAGAAAACCAGAAGTGGCACTGTGGCTCAAGTGTTAGAGTGTTTGCCTTGAGCTGAAGAGCTGAGGGACAGCACCTAAGCCCAGAGTTCAAGCCCCATGAACAAAAAAAGAAAAATCCAATTTAATCATTCAAGATTCAGGACATGAAAACTATATATTCAACAAAGATCTTTACTGAGAACAAATCCAGGCCAGAGGTCCGAACTCTAGTAAGGGCTATACTAGATGAGATGACCAGGGAAGGAGGATACCCTCGGTGATATTTACTTTGATTGATAGGAGTTGAATTCATATGAGGTTTAAATATCAAAAACCATAAAAGGAAAATAATATACAACTTCTAAATGTTGGCTTCCCCACATTTTTCAATTTCCTCTGAAAAAAGTTTGCTTTTAGGTAGACTTAGTATTGGGTATAGACCCATAAACTCTACACGTGCTCACATGAGCAAAGCATGTACACACACACACACACACACACACACACACACACACACACACACACACACACACACATATATAAGAGAAGGGGGGAAGAATACCTTTTATAAAATAAATATGCTGTATTTGTGAATATAATTCTCAGAAAATGTCCAAAGTGAAATATTGAAGTTTATATCTCCCAAAAAATGAAAAAAACTGATTAGTTCATGAACACTGCTTACATTGGTACTCCATGAGTTATTCTCAGTTTCAATATGTGGCATCATTGCATAGACTCTCACACTGAGCCTGATAGTACCCTAGAGAGACAGGATTATCTAGTGTAATATATCATTGGATGCCATTCAGAGAGATCAGAGGATCCCTTGAATTTTATTCACTCAAAATTTGCCTGGTGTACTTTAAACAAAGCTATCACTAATGTTTATATGTCTAGATAATTTAATTTATGATCTTATGAGCTACTTCCCTGAAATAATTAAACAGACTAAAAACAACAGCAACAAAAAACAGTTACAATGATCTGATCATATAATTTAAAAGGCCTTTGGGACTTTTGTGACATTGAAAACAAGTTGTGGATAAAAATATTTTTCTCCAAAGGAAACCTAGAAAGAGTATCCAGTTACTTCTAAATCTTGAACTGAGACTGACATTTGCTTTGTTCTGTATTATCATTAAGTAGTTGTGCAAAGTAGTTGCCACATTACAAAGCAGCTGATAAATACAATGCATCTTGATCAATGTTACACCTTTCAGCATTCTCTCATGTCCATACCCTAAGCATCCCTTCCCTCATTCTTCTTAATTTTTCAAGACATCATTAAATTCTTGACAGTATTCTCCCCTTCTCCCCTTCATTTAACATCCATATTAAGAATGAATATAAGTAATTTTCCAAATTAGAAATTGTTTACATGCAGGTTCATGTCTATGTGTCTTTTCTTTTTACTCAACATATTTGGCATGACATGAAATTGTCTATTAATAGACAAAACATTTTGCAGTTATCATTAAACTAACCTTTATAAATTACAGATTAACATATGCACTGAAGTAAAAAATAGAACCCCTAGGGGTATCAATTTTTAAAGTTGTTCCAAGATGACCAATTCCATTCTTTATTTGTAACTAAACTCGCCTCTCTACCACTTTCCCTTACATTTACTCTTTTATTAAAGCAATTTTAACAGTTTTCATTATTCTGAGCATATTCATCCTCCTTCACCTTCCCTTTTTGACCTCCAGCATGTTTATGGAGGCTATTTTTTGATAGATTTTATTCGATTTTATTCTAAACTTTAACTTTCAGAGAATGTTTATTTTTGTGGGCAAGATATGTCACTTGAAAACAGAAGATGGACAGACAGATCTTGAGAGTTAAGTTCATTAATATTGAGAGGCCTGAGAAATGTTTGGTAATTTCTCCCAGGTTATCCACCTTCATAGGATGTGTGCCTCATCATTTTCTACTATATTTACCTGGTTCTCTAGTAAATGGACGTTTCCCTGCCAGTGCCATGGTCTTGTTTGTTTCCTTTATGTAGTATATCTTTAAGTACTTCCATAATGCTGGTTTGGTAGAGATAAATTGTTTTAATCTTATGTTGTTGCAGAAGGTTTTCATTTGTCCCTTGGTTATACCAGAGAATTTGTTAGGTTCATTATTCTTGGTTAATAGTTGTTTGACCTCAAGAGGTGCCATAATTTATTCCAGGCTCTCCTTGCTTTTGTAGTTTCAGTTGAGAAGTCTGTAGTTATTCTCACTGGTTTTGCTTTATAAGTAATTTAATTTTTCTCCCTTACAGCTTTGATGATCCTTTCCTTGGCCCCTATTGATCCTGTGTGGATTTTAATGTGTTGGTGGGATGTTCTGTCCCAGTCTGGTCTATTTAGGGCTCTAAAGGCTGCTTGTAACTGAATGGGCTAATCATTTTGGATGCTCAGGAAATCTTCTGCTAGAATTTTATGTATAGTTTCTATTTCTTCAGCTTCCTTCTCTATACCTTCCTCCATACCTATTAGTCTTAAATTAGGTCTTCTGATTTAGACCTAAAGTTGCTGTAAGAATGCTTCTTAGTTTCTTGGACTTGTTCTGAATAATTGTTCTTTCTCTATAATATCCAGCCTATCTTCAGTTCCAAAGGCTCTTATTTCTACATCATCTAATCAGCTGTCAAGACTTCCATTTTTTAAAAAAATTCCTGCCTTCTAATTGATCATTTTTGATGGCTTCAATCTCTATTGAAGCTTTGTTTTAGGTCTTGTGTAGGCTTCATTATTTCTTGATTTGATTATCAGTGTCTTTTCTCATATTCTTTAGCTGAATGACTATTTTTTCATTGGACTCTCATTCTTTCTCTTGACATTCATTTAGCTTTCAGTTTGTGGATTCCATGAATTGCTCTAATAATAATTTGGTTATCTCATCTTGCTCATGGATGTCCTTGTGTAGCCTTCCTATCTTTTAATTCAACATATTCATCAGCACTTTTATAATCATTTTGAGAATTATCCTCTAGAACTATCTAAAACTATCTTTCATTGAGTACTCTGTTGGCAGATTACTTCCTGTGTGAGTTAAGATTCCTTGAGTTGCCATTTTTCTTGAAGTTCTATGGTTTGGTCTGCCCATTTGGAAACTAAAACAAATCCAAAACCACAATAGAACACAATTTAAAGTCAACAAACTCAGAGCCCTAAAATTGCTTGGACTTTAAATCAGAGGCATTAAATCAGAGATATTTCCCTTTCCAAATACTCTTTCCCTTTTGTTTTGGGAGGGGTTGTTGTGCAGAAAAGATTATATACAGTTGTAGTCAGTGAGCAAATCTGTTGTTAGGTATAAATCAATCCAAACTGAAAAACTAACAAGTTGGGTCAAAATGTAAACAAATGCAGTCTAGCGCACAGGTAAATAGGGCTCAACACACTAAAAAAATGGAAGGAGAGAAGGACCAGAAATAAAGGAAAACACGTGAAAGTGAAATGAAAAGAGAGAGAAATATATTGAAAAATAAAAGAAGCAGTAAATATAAATAGAGGAATGGAGGAAAAGTAAGAAAAGGACAGGAATAGAAGAAAGAAAACTAAGACCAAAAATTGAATATATATAATATAAATATATAATACAAAATATATTTTATAATATATTAGATTTTAGGTCATATATAATAAAATGGTAAAATAAAAAATACTGAAGTTGAGGCTGGGAAGGTGGCTCAGTGTAGAGCACTTGCCTTGCATGCATGAGGCCCTGGGTTCGATTCCTCAGCACCACATAAGCAAAAAGAAAAAAAAAACCAGAAGTGGCGCTGCGGCTCAAGTGGTAGAGCGCTAGACTTGAGCTGAAGAGCTGAGGGACAGCGCCCAGGCCCAGAGTTCAGGCCCCACGACTAGACCCCCCCCCCAAAAAAAAGAAAAGAAAACTGAAGTAAAAAATTGAGTAATCAAAACTATAGCCAAAATTATGTACACAACTAAGAAAGTAGCTTAGTAATCACCATGGACTGTAGATCTTAAATTAAATAGAACAGAAAAAAAGAAGATACGTAGCCTCTTCAATTTGTTTGTAGGACATTGTGTTTCCCAATGTCTTGTATGCAGTTGCTCAGTGGAGTCCCTGCTTTCTTTGCTGTTATCAACTGTCCTTATAGCAAAGGTCTGGGCAGAACAAGGTGAGTGCTCCTTTTTTTTTACAGGTATGGCATATCTGTGGTGTTTGTAGGTTGGGATCTGTACGGCTTATATGTACTGGGTTGGGGTGTATCTGGATTCAGAATCCTTCCTGATATAGGGGTGTGGCTCTTACCTAGATTCCCCCACTCAAGCCTCTTTGAACCTCAGTTATAAATCATATTGAACAGATGAATTCTCAAATCAGTTTGTTTCAATGACCAGAATAAAATTCTGCCTTACAAACCTGGAGACTTTGCAGGTCTCCTCCTAATCTAGATTAGGCAGGAGTGGGATGGGGAAGTGGCTTTGTGTGCTAAAACAGGGAGGAGGTGGCTGTTACCAGACACCAGAATTGCTGCAGCACTCTTGCGTGTGGGGCGTGAGGGCAAGACTGCAGTATGTCTGGAAATCAGTAGCCTTCTCTGGTATGTGTGAGCTAGCTCCTGAGCTCCTTATCTTAGACTAGCCTGAAATAACACTCAGCTTTTACTACCCGTATAGTATATTTACTCTTTTTATTATCTTCAGTGAGATTTTAGACATTATCTGTTTTGAAATTCCATAGTGCTTGGGTAGCCATGTTGTTGCAATATGTCTGGAATGCTGAGTTTGTCCTTGCTCATTGCTGAGGGTTGGGGATGCCTCCCTCTGGGGTGGGTCTTTTGTTTTGTACCAGAGATTAGTGATGCACGTGTACCAGATACTTTTCTCCTTTCCAAAAAAATGGCACTGCTTCTCTCACAAGTGTTTTGGCCAGGTGCTCTGGCAGAACAGTTGTGACTTTCAAAAATTGCATTCGTCTTGAGTAGGGGGAGTATGCTGCTTTGCTGGAAGGGAGGGAGTTTTTTCTTTGTGGGTTACTGCTGCTTTCCATTGATGTTTCTGACCATCTGGATGTGACTAGTTGTCTCTGCATCCAACTATGCTGGCTGGACTGTATTCTCCTGTGCCTGGTCTTTAAGTTCACACTGATTGTATGCATAAAGACGACAGGCTCAGCTGCCACCACTGCCTCTGTCTCCACTGCTTGTGCTTCTGCTGCCACTTGTGGGCAATTAATTCTGTCTTCTTATACAGGCAGTTTATAACTTTCTTCTTTGGCATATATCTCAGCATAATTATAACATATATGGTGTGAATCTCTAAACATGAAAACCCTAATGGGATCCTAAACCTTTGCTCCTTTGGAGAGAGCTTAGTTGTTTCCTTATTCTCTTTTATGTCATCTTCTCTAAACTCTTAAAAAAATTAAGGATTTTCTAGTGTGATGTTATGTTTTTAAAACCATAGAGTTCAAAATGTCTTTGTCTTCTAAGAAATATTAAAATAATTTCAAAATAAAGTTTTCTTGTATATATTACTGTAGATGTTTGAACCCTGTATATTTTTATGTATCAATTACATTTCAGGAATATACCAGGTACATATATTTAATTTACTTCTATTTTTCACCAAATAATAATATCTCAAACAATGTTGGGGACTATACAAAAATATTGCTTTCTCATTCAGACAAAGTTGAACACTAGAAAGATGGCTGCCTTTAATCCCTTAGCACTTTAATGTAATTCCTTGCAGAGTAGAATTTCACATCACTACTACAAGTGATGTTAGACAATGATCAGGTTAAGAGCCACTATGTCATTGTAAAAAAGGTCAGATCAACCCATATGAGAGTACCAAGGGAACAGAGGAATCTGGCCTTTAAAAGCTTCTCAAATATGCTGCTGTATTTCTTTATAACAATCCAATAGTATTTGCTTGATATGGTAGCTTTAACTATGCTACAAATGCACTTAACAGATACATGGAAGGACTGCATTATCTCATTCATATATAAAGTAAAATAAAAGTAATAATATTTGAATATAAATGATTTGGGCAACTGATTTGAAAAAGTACCAACAGTCGATAGAATGCATTTTATGCTTGAATATGGAAGTTTTGATAAATTGGTAGAAAGTTACAATATCAAAACTAGTTTTTAATTCAATAGGGTATACCTAAATAACTTAGTAGGTAATCAGACTAATATTACAAATGAATGCTAGTCTCTGCTTGAAAACTTCACAATATGCTATAAGCATGCTGGTAATTAATTTCCAGATAAAAAGATTGTAATCAATGGATAATTAATTTTATTAGACACAGAAATCTACAAGACAGAAGAGTCTATTTGACTGATTTAGGGAAATGACATATTCATTTATTATTAGGAAATTAAAGAGGATCTTAACTTATTGGCCTTGGACCACCCTGCATTGATCACCAAAATATAGAAACAAACCAAGAAGGCCTTTACAAACCAAACTAATTTTCCCTTAAATAGCCCCCTTCAATTTACTATGTAATTTTTAGATTGGAATAGTGAGAAATTTCTTCAGTGTCTCTTTTAAACCTAAATCATGCTCCTTTTTCATGTCAACACAGTCCTATCTCTGGCCCAATCTAGCAGCATCTCCAGTACCCTTAACATCAATCAAAACAGTTTACTTCTTCTCCAAGATTCAACAGAGTCTAAAATCAATAAGTTCAATGTAGGCTCGATGTAAAAAGAAGTCTTTTGGGTGGGGGACCAAAGTGTTTTATTTTGCTTTCCAGGTTTCAAAATCTCTTCAAATGCCAAGACATTAAGCTATGATTCTTTTCAGTTGAAAAGTAATATGATTAATATAAAGCACTAGCTGAGATATTTTTCTCATTCCATATATATTCTTACTCTAGGAAAGAGTTTTTAAAGAGTAATCTACTTGATTTCAGAGTAAACTATTAGAAATATTGAGTTAAACTAGCACAAGTAATAAGCCATAAAGAGAAGAATGATATCAGACTATGATCATAATGAGCTGATCATAAATTATTATCTAAAGAACTATGAATGAAGCTAAATTAACTTGAATGTACATTTCCACAGTTTGCATTACATACAGTGGAAATGTTTTTAAAATTTGTAGCTCTGTGCATCTAACAATTGTAACCAATTATGCCAAATTTAAGATAATATGTAATTTAAAAATACACATGGATAAATGACATCCAGTCTTACCTGCTTTGGTCCTCTTCAGTTCTTTTTCATCTCTGAAACGAGTCAATTTTCCAAAATATTTTTGTAATGTTTTTCCCATATTGGACGACCATGAGTTTCTCTGAAGTTCCATACTCATGTTTCTGACCTTTCTTAAGCATGTTCTTTTTACCTGAAACAATATTTCTTTTTCTCTTCCCCAACTCACTTGATTAATTCTTGTATTTGCTTTAGGTATAATATGAAACATCACTTTTGTTTCCTCACCTGGAACAGTTGGAAATCTCTTCTAGATACCAAATGTTCCTCTTTAGTATTTTTATATTTTCTGTAAGACAGATTATCTCTACATAAGCTAGACTATCTTGGAGCTCACTATTTTGCTCAGGATAGCCCCTAACACATGATACCCCTGCCTCAGCTTCTCAAGTGTTAGGATCATAGAAGTATACCACACTTGGCAACCACTACATTTTCAATGTATATAAACACACATTGTTGTTATATAGCTATAATTATTCAGTATGTGCACATTCATATTATTTTCACACTGAAAACTGTTATGCACTAAGTCTTCAAAAGAATTATTTCTAAAGGTGGCCCAGTAGTTCATTAAATGGATATCATAGACTACTGCTGATTTCTCTATCAATGGCTACTAGTTATCCATTGTTTCAAACTACCACCCACAAAATATATTGCATTTCAGATGCTTTCCTAAAAGGAAATTTATTGAATTATAATAATTTTTAAGAATCATAATAATTCTTTCTCAATTATGTTCCCAAAATATTTTACTTCCTCCAATAACATATAAAGCAACTTGTTTTCATACACCTTTGATAGCATTCAGCATTGTCATTTTTGAAATAATTGTTAATTTGATAAGACGGTAATTATATTTTTTAATGTTAATGTACATGTTTTATATCACTGGTAAGCTCAGACATTTTTACATAAATTTGTTTGTACACTCTGTTTAAATTGTCATCATATTTAAAATTTTTGAAAGTCCCAAAGGGATATCTCATATATGTTAATGTTTTAAAGTTGTTTTCCCTCTTTATGTCTAAGTAGACTTTATACCTATATATTATATGCATTATATATAGTTATATATAAATATTATGTGTATACAAAAATGCATATATAGGGCTGGGAAGGTGGCTCAGTGGTAGATCGCTTGCCTTGCATGCAGGAGGCTCTGGGTTCGATTCCTCAGCACCACATAAGCAAAATGAAAAAAGCTGGAAGTGGCTCTCTGGCTCAAATGGTAGAGCACTAGCCTTGAGCTGAAGAGCTGAGGGACAGAGACTAGGCCCAGAGTTCAGGCCCCACAACCGGACACCCTCCCTCAAAAATGCATATATATATATATATATATATATACACATACATACATAGGCAGAGTGCAATATAACATTTAATAATGCTGAGTTGATCTGAGGTAAATAGTTTTTACAAAGTAAAACAATATGCTTTTTCTAACTAAAGCACTGATACAAAAAATTTCCCACTGGGGAAATTTGAACTGAAAGTTTTAGTAAGGAAAGACTGTCAAGGTAAGAAAGGGCCCCTTGGAGTAGTTTAGTCTTTATGATTGCATCCTCAAAAGGAATCTAGGGAATGAATACGTGTGAGTGACAAGAAAGGGAAGTAGGAAAAATAAAAATAGGAGTGAGTAATTTGATTACAACCATAGCTGTTACTAAAATCAAATCAGTAGTTTAGACAAGACTGAGATTTGTATTTTACCCAAATTATGTCACAAGACTCAAGTATTTGCATAGGTATTATTGTCCTTATGCTATTAAAATTCATTACTTGGTATTTATTCAACTTTACAATCTCTGTTATTTAATGTTTAGTTTAGGATCTCTTCTTGTCTAAGTTACTAAAATCAGAGACAGGAAACAGCTAGGCAAGTGACTTTTAAAGTACTTAATTGACTGTTTGACATGTAGTCTAGGCATGTGACCGGTAATAATTAATACTACTTATTTAGTTCTGAATATTGCAATGAGGAATAGTGACAAAACTGAATAGTACTAATGAAAGATTGAATTACCATAATCCAAACATTCCTTTCTTTTCACCTCGTAAAAGACTTTCTACACAATAAGTGAACGGTCGTTCTTTGTGTGTAAGAAAAAAAAGACTTGAAAAATCAGACAGTGATTAGAACCAATGTTCTGTCCTAATTTTTATAATTAAAAGTATTCGGTAATGTTAGAAATTGCAAGTGGAATTTTTTCACATAAATGAGAGATTGTATGGTGGAACAAACAGTATGTTAGATATATTGCTGTGAATATTTAATTACTATATAAAAGGAGTTGGCTTCCTGTATGCAAGATAAAATTGGAAAATTACTAAAAAATAAATCTGGAAAACACCATATTGTGCATTATTTATTTATTCTGAAACTCGTAACAGTTTCTATTAGTACAAAAACAACTCAATTTTTCACTTTTCTTAAATAGATTATAACTCAAGTACTTTGTGTTTCCATTCATTTAGAGTGCATAAACCTTAAGTGATATACTGATCTTTGTATCCAAGATTCTATTACTGATGCAATATGATTAGTAAATATGTTTGATATTCATTGTCCAATAAGCTGTTTTAAATAGCTATCAGAAACAATTAACAACTCAGAAATTTGCCATTGTATATTTTTTTTCCTGTTGCCCAATTTTTATTCTGTGTGAGCATCTGTGTGTACATGTGTGTGTAGTTCCCTTCTTTAAGGACAAACAACTGGGACTTTCATTACTATTAAATAGTAGCAACTACTAAACTCAAAACATGAAGATAGAAAAAGAGATGGAATTCACAGGGGAGCTTTGTCCTATAGCATGTGGAATTTGAAAGCAAAGCAGATGGACTCCAGGAAAAAGACAGCTTGTAATGATTATTTTAATGATTAAATGGAAATCAAACAAGAGAATACTGAAGAGTGGAAAGTGCTAGGAAGCTTTTGTGGTGTCACAGAGTGGAAAGAAGAACTTCAGAAAGTTTTATGAACTCAGTTTTCCTTAATCACTAAGTTGTCATCAAGAACCATAATGCTTGCAGAACTCTGAATCTCAGGAACAATAGATACATATAGCATGCTGATTAGTCCTGGCAGGAGACACAGATGGCTGGTTAACCCATTAGATGATCTGAAGGGCAGCCACCAGGAAATTTGTGGCAGACTCCTGTAACCAGACAGAGACATGTCGCAGAGAGCTTGAACTGGATACTTTGTGTTTTATTTCTGACCTTAATAAAAAAAAACTGTAATAAAATGCTTATATCTTCTTGGCTTTGCTGTTTTGTTTTATTTTCCTTTTGGCCAAGCCTGGGTAAATGGGGACAATATTTCAGGAAGCTCATTTTCAATATTGCTTTGATATTTTGAACTTCCCTATTTATTTTGACCCTTAGAGTCAAGATCTTCCTCTGAGAAATGCAAAGGATAATGTCATTTTAGTTGAACTGATTGCTCATATGCAAACTCATCCAAGTTAGTCCTATATTAGGCAGCCCAGTAGCATGACTGTGTAAGTGTGTAAAACAAAAGGACAGCCACCTCAAATGCAGCTGTAATGCAGGTAAATTCAATAAATGAACACACCTGCTGTAATATGTCTTATATATTGTTCGAAATGCGTGAAACTCCAATAGTGAATATTATCGATTAAAGGCAGATACTGGAAGGGCAGAAGCATGAGATATGTATATGACCTGTACTTTGCTTCAGGTGGTTTTTTTTATTTGTAGTTAATCCAATTGTTGTGGCTATTCAGTTTTGCATTTAAGCAAAAACAATTTTAAATGCTGTAAAATGAAACAGAAGCTGTTTTAGTTCTACAGCTATAAGAAACCAGATTTCCAATCTGAATATGGCTTTCTCATTCAGTGTTTTTGACACAATATTTATCTAGTTCGCAACAATATGTTCTAATCTTTTGCTTTTTATATAATAGAAGAAAAATTAAAATTAGTTAGAAAGAGATGCTTTAGATAATAACTAAAAAGAGTTTATTTCAGGCCAGAAATTCTGTTGAGCTGTTCTAAAATGATTGTGGGTTTTTGTTTTTGTTTTTGTTTTACTACAGCATTAAGATCTTAAGAAGAAAGAAGAATATAAAGAAAAGCTGGTGCTGGTGATTCTCAGACTTTCAATTTCCTGTGGTATATGGGTATGAGAAGAATCATTGTAAAGGTTAATTCTTCTCAAAAAGTAAGTTTAGGTCGGGCACTGGTGGTTCATTCCTACAATCCTAGCTACTCAGGTGGCCAACATGTAGATTATGGTTCAAAGCCAGCCTGGGGCAGAAAGTCTTTGTGACACTTATCTATAATTAACAACCAAAAAGCCAGAGGTGGAATTGTTGTTCAAGTGGTTGAAGGCAAGCCTTTAGCAAAATCGCTCAGGGACAGTGCCCAGGACAGACACAAAATAAACTAAGTACATAAGTTTTATCAAACAAAGTTGAAGATTTATTTTCTAACAATATTTTGGGTCCTTTATAAAATATAGCCATTATGATATTGGAAAAAAATATATACATATATATGCCATGCTAATTATATTTTATTTTTTAAAGAAAATGTATGACTCATTGTTCTAGAAGTTGATTCATTTACTATTGAGGGCCCCTTCCTCAGAGATGCTGCTCTCTCAAGTCTTCATGTGATGGAAGGTGCTAACAAGCTTCTTGGTACTCTTTTTTAAGAACACCAATCTTATTCCTGAGGATGGAATGACTTTATTATTTCTTACAAAGCTTTACTTCTTAACAGTATCTAGAGCCATTAAATTATTAAGAATAAGACTAATTGTGTTAGACTACCTGAGTTTAAATCCTGGATCTCCTACTTATTGCTGTGTGAAGTTCAGCAATTTATTTAACCTTGATAAGGTTTGATTTTTCTCTTCCAAATGTAAGGATGATTGTACACACCTGATAGGCTTATTGTGAATGTTAAATGCATGTAAAAATAAGCGTGGCATAACATACACTAAATGTGATTCATTATTTATTGAACAAATATTTTTGAATACTACCAAATATTCGTGGAACACTTATTTTTGTCCTTAGATACAATTGTAAACAAAGGAAGAAAGCTGCTCTTACCTTTATAGATCTAAAATTCTAATTGAGAAGATAGACAACAGATGAGCAAAAAAGTAGCATCAGATATAAATGCCATGCACAGTATAAAGCAGTAATAAGGATTAGCAAGGAGACTATAGGGGCAGAACACATTCTATTTTTGCTAGGGTTGTTGGAGTAAGCATCTCTAAGGATGTGTCATTTGATCAGAAAGCTGAAAGATTCCAAAGGAAACAGCATCCAAATAACTGAAGAAATATTTGAGGCCAAGGGAGAAAGAAGTATTACATTGCCAATAATGGAAGACTAAGGTTGTCTTAGGAGAACAGAAACAACTATGTGGCTGGAAAATTGTGAATGACTGGGAATAAAAGGAGTTGAGAGGAGATCAGATAGGTAAACAGGGCTAGATCATGTTGAGTTGTATCAAATGTTGGCTATTATCATTGTTATTACTGTTAAGCTCAAGGAGGTTTGGTTATTGAAGTAATATTCTATCCCATTTAGTAAATCTACTTTTAAGATCCCACAAAGCAGAAATTCAAGACAATAGTACTAGTAATAACGGTTGACTTTATTATTTTCACATACATAATCTCATTTACTCTTTACAGCAACCCTGTAAGTCATATAATTATTAGTATCTTTCTTTTCAGGAGACAAGCTCACAGAAGGTAAAGTTTTTACCAAAAAGGTTTGTGAGACTTATGGGACTCAGTGTCTGACTATAGATTGTTACCTTATTTTTATTATATCATTCTGTCTTGTTGGTCAGATTAAAAAGTGTAAAATAGTATCTTTAAAATTCACAATATTTGATGTTCTTTTGGCATAACATTGTTAAAGATGTGAATATTGCTTATTCTCACCCTCTATTGTTTTCTGTAAGTTCAAGGATAAAGGAGACTTATGAGAGACAACATCTGAATTTGATTGAACAAAAAAGATAATCTTATTTAAGAAGAATGATACATTTCAAACAGAGCAGCTAGGGCTTGGCACCAATCCATTCTATATATAACATTTATTAAGATGTATCAAATGCTGAGCAAGTCTATTGTGAAAAAGAAGACACAGGATCAGACCACTCCTTTGTCTTTTACTTTGTTAATGTTTGTGATTGCTTTCTAAATCAAACTTTTCCAAGGATGTACATATAGATCAAAACATCACATATTGCTACATAAATTTGTGTAATTATTATGTCAGTTAAAAACCAAAACTTTTAAAGCCAATAATAAACAAAAATTTCTAAAATAGAGTAAAAATGAAAAAATAAATTTATTTTGCTTAAGAATCAGTGTTTTCTTCTTTTCCTTTTTTTCTCTGACATCCCCATAACTAAGTTTATTATGGCTGCTTTGTCTGTTCTGTGTCCTTTGGTGAGACAAGCAATCTTAATCATATTAATGCTCTTTTGTTGTTTTCCAAAGAGATCTAGTTTGCTATTGTGAACTATATTACACTAAAGCTGATAAGCCTATTGATATATTGAAAAGTCTTTTGATATATTGATAAGTCTAATGAATCTTCTGGGCAATAGAATTATTACATTATTAATATAGCAAAGCTACAACATGCATGGATAGAGATGCATCCTTCAAGAAGTACATGTAAAATTGAGATAATATACAGGAGGGTTATAATGTTTCCATTCAGTTTGATGCAATTTCATAATCTTATATTTCAGATTTTTGTCTTTATGGAAATCCCTATTGAACTAAGTCTCTTCCTTAAAAGCTTCAGAAATTACCTGTAATAATACAAATAACTTCTCAAAGTTTCTTAACATCCTAAGCTGGATGACTATTGAATCCTAATTATAGTACTTGTTAGAGTAAATTAGACTCTGCCAGAAAACCACATGGACATCTATGTACAAAGAACAAAGGAAAAGTTTATTGCCAGTAAAGAGACCTGCAAGACCCCTTCTCACCAGGTGAGAGGAAGTGAGAAGATGTGCTAGCTATTGTCTCAGGTGACCTTTTATACCCTCCAGGATTTGGGGGATCTCACTGCCTTATATGGTCATAGCTATCTCACAGGGGTGATCTCTCAGGGAAAGGGGTAGGGGCTAATCATTTGCTGCCTTTACTACATGGGCCTAGTGTTGCCTAGGGAAAGAGCATGTTACACTATGAAGGAGGAGGCTTCTGGGCTAACAGTACTTGAATAGAAATTAACCTAAGGAGGTAATATTTCTTCTATGTGAAAAAAAATGTATTATTGCCCATTCAGCACTATAGAAAAGATTATAGGACAAAATTTCTTCACTGAATAATGTGTATTAATTGTACCACTGACTTTAGTTTTCTTTTCTCACACTGTCTTTCTCAAGATTTTGGTATCAGTGTATCTCTGGCAACATAAATTCAATTAAGACATGTTTTGTCCTCTTGCTCTAAGAAGAATAGATGATTTAAATGCTTAATAGAATTAACCAGTAAAGCCACCTAGTCCTAGGATTTTGTTGGTAAATTATGGAATACAAATGTAATTTCTTGTTTGTTATAGATCTATTCAGATTTTCTATTTCTTCCTTATTCATTTTTTGGTAGATTGTATGCTATAATTTCACTTCAGTTATCCATTTTGTTGGTGTATTTGTTGGTATACAATGGTTCATAGTATTATTTTATGGCTGATTTTTCTAAAGTCAGCAAAATACATATTTCATTTATGATTTTAATGATTTTCTTTTTTATTAGCTAATAAAGTTTTGTCATCTTGTTAATAATTAAAATGAATAAAGTTCTCTTCCATTATTTCTCATACAGAGGCTTGAATCTTGGTCCTTTTGTATGTTAGGCAAATGTTTTACTACTTGAACTGCATTTTTAAATTCATGAATTTATTTACTATATTCCATTTCTTTAATCTCCAATACAATCTTTATTATTTCTTTCCTTCTGCTAACTTTTGGATTATTTTCTGTTCTTTGTCTAGAGTCTTCACTTACACACAGCACTTTCCTGCATCTCCAGGAGTCTGATAAAGCATCCTGTGCATATTTACAGAGAAATGTGTGTTACTTGAGAAAGATAAGGGAGGGTAACAAAAGTAAAACAGAACACCAGACAGCTAAAGATCATGTGATATCTAGCAATATATAACTTTATGCATATAAAAAAGCAATAAATTCTGACATTAAGTGCTAAAAAAACACTAGCGAGGGATGAAAAAACTCCAGCAGGACTATAAGCAAAAGCAAAAAGTAAATCTTCAGAGACATCCACTGGTATATAAACTGGTACCTTGCAAAAATACAGCTTAAGATGGGAGATATATGTACCATGAAGCAAGCACACACACTTGACAAGGAATACTTCCCCTCCTACCTTTCTCAATAATGTTATGGAAGGAAATCATCTCAGAAAAGACCTGGAAGTCAAGCCTTTCATTGATAGAAAACAGAAAAGCCTGAATTACTGTATTTGCAAAATATCCACTGGGTGAGCAAGAGGCCATATGATCCAATTTCTTGGAACCAGGATAGATCAAGGAAATAGGCTTGGTGTTGGGGTCACATTCACGATCTATATGAGTAGGAAGTGAGAAGGTGAATATACACTGTACCTTGAAATCTGGTAAGAGAGAAAAGCTATGTGTGCATATGAGCAGAAATGATAGGATATAAAACTCTGTATCCAGGGCTCACAGAACTATTGGATATTTTGAAAGTGAAAACCATATATGTCAAATGAAAAACAGTGAGAAAATCATCAATGGACTAGATTAAGCAGAAAAAAATTATCAGAGACTGAAAACTAGTTTTAGAAGCTTTTACATTTAGGAAACAGTAAAAGAAAAAAATGTAAGTATGACCACAAATTCAAGAACTCTATAACATGGTCAAAAGACCATAGCTAAGTATATATGATATAAAAGAAGGAGCTGAAATAATGCTAAAGCTGAAAAATGTATTTCATTAAATTATAATTTTTAAAAATCTCAAATCCATAAAAATGTCACAGGAGGAATTTATAAAATTTCATATTAATAAAAAAAAGAATCCTTCCACTCACATTGTTTTACAATGCCACAACGACAGAACAAAGAATGTTAAAAGCTAGAATGGGAAAAAGACAACATACTTAAACTGGTAAATTAATCAGAATTATATCAGAGGTCTCAACAAAATCCCTAAAATAAAAGAGAGCATGGAAAGGTATATTTCAAGTCCTGAAAGTAAGCAAATGCCAACTAAGATTATTATATTCATCACTGATACTCTGAAATTGATGGAGATGAAGGTTTTCTAAGATAATTATGAACTAAAGCAAGCCACTACCACTATCAGGATGGTACAAGACACTTAAAGATATACCAAAAGCAGATGAGGAAGAAAGATGAACATAAACACAAGAGCTCAGAAAAGAAAAAAAAGTGAAAATTTGACAATAAAGAATCAAATTTTCTCAACCAAATATCTCATAGATAAGTAATGGAAAAAAGAACAAACAATACATGAATCAACTAGGAAACGATTACCGGAATGAGCAAATATGTGTTAGTAATTGTGCGAAATTTAAATGGTCTTAACTCTTCAAATAAAAGAGGATGATGATTTGATTTAAAAACAAGAACCAACGTTTATTGTCTTGCTAAAATGCACTGGAACAGTGAGAAGATGGAAAGAAATTAAGAGAAATCTGAAAACAAGCAAATGTAGCCAAAGTCTATTTGACAGAGTAGACTTCAAACTAAACTTTAAGGAGATAAGAAAAGGATTCAACTAAGCCTTCCAGGAAATGCAAATAAAAACTATGCTTAGTTTCAATCTCATCTCAATCAGAATGGGTCTCATCAAGAAAACACGGCTCATAAATGTAATCCTATGGAACCTGCATTCATGACCATCAACATCTGAATAGGTAAAGAAAATGTAGTATATACAATGTAGTCTTGATCAGTCATGAAGAAAATATTACATTGTCATTATTAGAAAAAAGGCTGGAAATGGAAACCATCATATTATGAGAAATAAGCCAGCCTTGGGAAGATAGATATTGTATGTTTTGTCTCATATGCCGAATCGACTTTTTTAAAAAGGCATTGATAAAAAAGGTAAGAGTATATGAAAAGAGGTTGAGGACCAGTAGGAGTGCAAAGAGGGACAAAGAGGCAATATAATAATGACATTTCACTATGACAACATAAATATTAAGGCCAAATTATCAAATGCATTTTAAGCATGTATGATAATGTCAAAATTAAAGTAACTACACATACAATTATATGAGTACATATTATGTATTTATTATATGTCTATATTATTGACCTAAAATATTTATTAAGTATATATGTATGCAAAAGTATATATTGTGAATTTATTATAGATAACATAATATTATTATTTTATATACTAATGAGAATTCAGAAAAATGGAATTTTCCTAACTTTTTTTAAGGTTTCTTCCTTGAATTCTTGCTTATTTAATACTGCTTAGGTTTATTCTCATATATTTATGAGTTTTCTAGATTTCTCCTTTTGTTTTATTCTATTGTACTTCAATAAACTACTTTTATATGTCAATTCCCTAAACTGTATTGACTTGCTTTGTAACTAAGCATGAAGTCTAAGCTGGAAACTGTTACAAGCATATTTGAGGAAAAAATATATTTTTGGATGGAGACCTTTTAGGTCTGATAGGTTGGTAAATATTTCACATTCTCGAATTCTTTATTGATTTATGAAGTGGACCCTGAGATGGGGCCCAAGCTGGTATGATTGCATTTTGAGCTTTGCTTTTGTTTTAGGAATTTTAGACTCGATGGGCCTCGTTCCCGGAATTAAAAAAAAATGCATTTGGTCCCCCTCCCCTTAACAACCTAACCTACCCTTTATTGTTCAGTTAAAGACTGACTGATAAAAAAAAGATAGGTTGTAATCTGGCTCAAACTGGGGACGCCATTGGCTTACTGTAAACCCTGCCTTTTGCACATGCTTACGGTAAACTCTGCCTTTTGCCCACGAAAAGGTAGACCTCGCCTTACCCACTAAATTTGTGTGCCATTTAAACCAAGGTGATAGGCTGGTTTAAACATCCATTACAAAGTGTAACCCATTGGCCACCTTGTGTGTGGCCTAACATGACTATGCAATCCTATGTGTGTGTTGGGAACCCATTGGTCACCTGTGTGTGGCCGTGCTTGACAGCATGGATTTTGCCTTCAAGAACCCTAGCTTGTAGGCCATTCGGGGTCGCAGTATCAGCTCCCAAGCCTGTGCTGAGGCCCTGACAGGTCAGTGTAGGAACCTTCTCAATAAAGTTTCTTCTTTGTTAACAACTTTGTTGTGGTGGGCTCTGTCACTCTAGATGACTAGGTGGGCTTGCCTGCTTGAGTAGGGGTCTTTCTACTACATTTACTGTACAAAGTTCTATTTATTAAGTAAAGCCCTATAATTTGAAATGTTCTGTCTCTTCTAAAATTCATATTTAAATTTAATCCTTAATTCAATGGTATTAAAATATGTGGCTTGGGCAGGGTGCCAGTGGTTCATGCCTGTAATCCTAGATACTCAGGAGGCTGAGATTTGAGGATTGTGGTTCAAAGCCAGCACGGGCAGGAAAGTCTGTGAGACTCTTATCTCCAGTTAACCACCAGAAAACTGGAAGTGGTGCTGTGGCTCAAGTGGTCAAACACTCATCTTGAGCTGAAGAGCCCAGAGACAGCACCCAAGCCCAGAGTTCAAGCCCCATGACCGATCAAAGGAAAAAAAAATGCGGGGCTTGGGGTAAATGATTAGGCCATTGTGTCCTGGCTTCATTTATATGAATAGGTTCGTAACCTAAAAATGGTCTAGACCTCTGTATGATGAAATAAATAGATAATTTCTTACAATGGGTACTGGAATACAATTGGGATAGGAAGGGTAACATTTTATGCTGCATGCCAGAGTAGAATAACTGTAGTTGGCGAACATCAATTCTTTTTTTGTTTTTTATTGTAAAAATGATGTACAGAGGGGTTACAGTTACATGAGCAAGGTAAAGAGTACATTTCCTATTGAGTATTGTTGCCTCCTCCTCTGTTTTCCCCCTACCATCCCTTCCCTCCTACCTCCACAACTACCCCCCCCCCACCAAAGTTGTAAATTTCGTTTTCAACATAGTGTTTTGTACATCTCATTGTTACAATGGGTCAACCTATATGGTAGAAAATATATAGTAGAAAAAAGTTAGTTGTTCGATGCATATTTGACATGGTAAATATTTCAGTTACTCTCTTCTGACTGTTGCAAATGTTACTGAAGTTACACTATATTCCTGACATATATATAATTTAGATAGATAGATAGATAGATAGATAGATAGATAGATAGATAGATAGATAGATAGATAGATAGATAGATAGATGTATGTTATTTCAATGTGGTAGATTTATTTTGGCTTTCCTTTTATGCTGGTCTTGTAACAGGTCTGCTATTTCTCAATCTTTTCATTGTCTATAATTTATCTATATTTATTTTATGTGCTGATCAGTTATCTCATGAATTGTCCAAATTTCTTTATTACATTTAATTCTTTGGAGATACTCTGGGATTTCTAAAGGAAATATTCTAAATTCATATACTCTGTAAATGATGGTAATTTCTCCTTACTTTTTGAATATTAGAAATAGTGTTTGTTCATGTATTTGTTTATAAATATATACATTATGAAAAGTCTAGATTACAACCTTAGTTAGAAGCCATAATAAGGCATTTTGATGCTGCCTCTGACCTAAATGGGATGTCTTTGGTGTACTATTGTTTAATATTTTGTATGGGGTAATTAAAGTAATTATTTTTTTTTGTCAGGATAAAGAAGTTTACGTTTCTTCCAATTAAGTACAGTTTTATCATGAATGTGAGAATTAATTATTTTTTAATCCTGTGAGACTTTTTGTCATTGTTTTCTATTCATTTATATGAAAGGAAATTTTTCACATATTAAACATTCTCATTTTCCACAGATAAACCACACTTAGCCATTTTTTACACATCACTGAATTTGTTTGTAGACATTTTATTATGCACAACTTTTGAATCTATATGACATTATCCAACTATCTACTCTGGTTGTCATATTATCAGGTTGTTTTCTGATAAATTTTGTTTATAAATTTAGATTATATGATTATTCAAATTTTCTGTTTGGTTAAATCAGGCTTGGTAGACATTATTTCCAAATGTATTCAGTCAAACTAATTTATAATTGTCCCATGCAATCGTAACGTGTTTTTTGTAATTGAAATTGTGCCAAATTCCATTTGTAATACTCTATATTTGTAAATTCACCCTTATCACTTAATCAGCCTGGCCTGATGTTTCATTATTCATTTTTGCATAGATTCACATTTTGATTGTCCCCTGTTTCATTGTATAATTGAATTAAGATCTGAATTGTTAATATTATTCTCAAATTGGTTAGATTTTCTTTTCCGTTTAATCCATTTTCATTGTAAATATAACCTAATAATTCTAAGTTTTTTTTTCTTGTTTTTAGTAACTACATTTGGAGTTATAGTTTAATATGCTTATTGGTTTACTTGTGTACTATATATTTCTCCCTGTAAAGGATATGGATTTTTATTGTAACTTTTCTTTTTTTTGAGTGTTTTTTTATTGTAAAAATGATGTACAGAAGGTTTACAGTTACATGAGCAAGGTAATGAGTACATTTTCTATTGAGCATTGTTGCCTCCTCCTCTGTTTTTCCCTACCATCCCTTGCCTCCCACCTCTACAACTACCCCCCACACCAAAGTTGTAAAGTTTGTTTACAATGTAGTGTTTTGTACATCTCATTGTTACAATGGGTCAACCTGTATCCTTATTTAAGCATTTTGTTTTTTTCCTTGCCCTCCTTGAATTAGAGAAGTGTATGTCCAAGATGCAGGGCACCGACATCATATACAGTGAAAACAGGGTTATACCATGGGAGAGGAACATACAATAAGAAAGAAAACATCACATGGTACATTATAAATACTTTAGAAACAACAGCACGAAAGAATAAAAGGATATTTGTATCCCTATCTTGAGATTCATTTTTCTTATCATCATATATGGTCATATGTACATAGCTTTTGGCCTTTTCTGCTTGCAAATAAGGGAAACCATGGGACCTATGTTTCTTTGGGCCTGGCTTACTTAATATACTTTTTTCCAAGTCTTTCCATTTCCTAACAAATGGGTTGATGCCATTCTTTCTGATAGAGGCAAAGAATTCCATGGTGTGTGTGTGTGTGTGTGTCTGTGTGTGCTTGTGTATATATATATATATATATATATATATATATATATATATATATATAACATTTTCTTGATCCATTCATCTACTGAGAGGCATCTGGGTTGGTTCCACATCTTAGGTATGGTAAATTGCACTGCGATAAACATAGTTGTGCTGGTAGCCTTAGTATGGCCTTGTTTGTGATCGTTTAGGTAAATGTTGTAACTTTTCTTGACGAGAATTATTTATGTGTGTGTGTGTGAGTGTGTGTGTGTGTGTATGTGTGTGTGTGTGTGTGTGTGTGTGTGTGTGTTGAAGCTTACAAATCCATAGGGATTTGCCAACCCTTGTTATTGTTTTATAGTTTTACTGCATAGTGGTCAGAAATGTAGGATCATGGTGTGCATGATAATTTCTAGCATTTGTTCAATATAACTATATAGCCAAGTAAGTACTATATTTTTATAATTGATTCATATTTAATTGAAAATAATGTGAAACCTACAATTATCTAATAGTTGCATCAGAGTTACATTTACTACCATAAGATCACGCTTATTATACTTAATGTTTAGTCTTTTATATCCTTTCTAAAAATTTCTGTAAGTCTATCAATTATTAGCATTTCTAAAAATAATTAATTTTACTGTTATTGTAAAGTTGATATACTTTGAAGTTACAATTAAATAAGTCAGGTAATGAGCATGTTTCTTTTCAAACAGTGTCACTTCTTCCTTCATTTTCTCTAAGTTTTTCTGTCCCAACTCCCAAGAACAACTTGTATAGTTCATTTTCAACACAGTGTTTAGAAGGATCACTACTTCATTTGTTCACCCTCTGTTCCCACCATTTCTGCTCTCCCTCTTAACCACCCCCAAACAGATGAACTTCCATCTAAGCAAAAGATACAGGAAAAAAAGCAACAAAGATGAAAAAATACCCAAAAAGCAAAAAGCAAAATAATAAAAAGCCTGTTGTTTCCATTTCTTAGAATTAGTTTCAATAAACACTGTCTTATATGATCATGTGCACTTAGCTATTGAGCTTTTGTAAACCTCTACATTGGTTTCATAATATGAATGTCTAGAGACATATAATTTATCATATCCAAATGTATTTTTTTGTCTTTTACTATCTAGTATATTTACTTGTAAATTTATAGGCACATTCTAGTTAGAACAAATGAGAAAAACCATGCAACTTGTTTTTGGGTCTGTCTAACATCACTATACATATATATATATATATATATATATATATATATGTATATATATATATATATATATATATATATATATGTTATTCCAAGTGTTTCTATTTCCTTATGAATGGAACAATATCATTTTTTAAAATTTTTAATCAATATATTTATAGGCAAAGTTTATACAGAATTGAGTATAAATCCATGATGGTTTTAATTTTTTTAATTATATATCTTATCAACAAAAATGTTGTTCTTTGAATATGTTTTGTTGGATACTAATATGCAGTATCTACCTTCTTCTGACTATTAACAAAATACCTAGAAATTAAATATCAAGAGAAAACTGATGTAATGATCTTAAAATTTCTGTATTTTCTGCATACTTATATGCATTTAAAATATGTGTACTCTTATATACATTTTATATGCATATCATGCAGTCTATATTTCTCAAAAACATATGAAATAATTTTAATCTATTAAATATCACTATTCACATATTTGCATGTGAATAGTTCATAAAATGACTGTATTTCTTATAAAATATTCTATATTCTTTTAAATTCCTTGAATTTTGTCATTTGTCCTGTCCATCTGTACTGCTCTTCTTGTAGACCCACTCCATGTTTCTTATGAATACTTGATTTACTAAATTCCAGTATCAATCGCAATCTCAGGTATAACTCAAATACAAAAAGTTCATGTTTTTACATTATTAACCTCTTTATCATTTTATTTTATTTTTGATTTGTCATTTATTTTTTAATTAGGAAATGATTGTTAAATTTCACTTATTATTTCTACCAAATATTCATCATTGCCATTTGCATTCCATTTCCTAATGGAAGGACTTGGGAAAAATCACGTTAAGTGAAGTAAGTCAAACTCAAAGAAAACAATTTTGCAAGTTTTTTTTCACATGTGGATGTGAATTAGTTTATAAAAAATATAACTAACACATCTGATGGTATTCAAGTATGCATAAATGTATTAATCGAAATACAGTAGATTCAAGGGAGAACTGTGTGTAATTGCTTAGAGAGGCTAAATCATACTTCAACAAAATAAACACCAGGAAATAGGTACTTGAAAGGATGTGGTCAAGAGGAAGGGGATGGATGAATGAAGAGAAAGGAAGGGGAATGCACTAAAAATGTCAGTTCATATCTTAAAAAATTAAGAAAAGTGATGGAAGGGTTGGGTTGAGGGAAAGTATGGGTTGGAAGGCATGGTTGAGAATGTAGTAAGGGGTGACATTGATCAAACTGCACTGAATTAATAAACTGCTTTGTTGAATAGCCACCCCTACCTGCACACACATATAAATATACATATTTTGTATGAACCCAATTCAACTCATAACACAGACATGTACTTATCACTCTGAGGCTGAAGGGGAGGAAAACATCCTTTTTACTAGCTTAAATAATGGTAGGAGTTTTAATAACCTTTCATTTATGAATGAGGTTGTCATTGCAGGATCGTGGATTAGAGAGTCGTCTCATATACAGTCTCCTTTATTATTCATACCAGCAGCCACATATATGAGAATGCTATGAACTATCCATATGTAAGTGCACTTACATGGCTAAAGGATTATTATTCTAGAACTCAAATGATTTTGGGACATTAATTTTTGTCTTAGGGTTGCATAGCACATTTCATAACACACATTAACACCTAATGGGTGTTTCTACAATGAATTGGTAAAATGGCATTTAAGTATGGGGTAGATTGAACTAATTGAGAAGCCTTTCCTATATCTCAAAACTGAACTGAAATGAACTAGGAATATAAAGATAATATTTTCAACACAAGTCTGAGTTTAGAAGAAATGAAGGTATTTCTATGCTATGGATAGTTAGTTTTCTTGATGATGGTCTGTCTCTAGGCACTCTAAATTGCCAGTATTTGAAAAATATCTAGTTGTCAGTTACAGTGCTTTGCTGTCTCACTTGGTATTAATTAAAGTGAAATCAGATTAAAATACTTATATATTTCTCCCAAGCTTTTATCTTGACTTACTTAGTATTCAATAAAGAAGAAACATTTTGACTAATATAAGGCTAGTTTCTAAATGATGTTCCATTTATTGAATTTTTCAAGGAGAAATAAATTACTTGGAAACATTTTAATATACTATTTTTTCTCAGAGAAATTTTTCTTTTTAAATAGATATGAATGTTTAGTGCTATGACTTTTGACAATCATGTTCATTTGATAAGGCAAAATGGCACTCAAGAAATTATGAAAAATGAGTTAATGATATATCAACAGAGATTTGAGGCCTGGTTTGAGGCCTGGTAAAAGTGAAGATTATACTAAGTATTAAGTTTCCAAGGCAGAAAAACCATGTGAGAGATTGGCAGAGGCTTCAGGATGATTTAATAAGTGAACATGAGACTAAATAGCTGTTTAAGCAGTCTCCAGAGCTACAAGATGAGAAGACAGTATCTAAAATTGCAAATGTCATAGATTTGAAAAATCCCACATGAAGGTAAAGATAGTCTAGCCAATTCTGCAGAATTGCATTCTTCTTGAAACACTTGCTTTCCCTGGGCCTCCTTTGTAACCCTACTGGCATTTGGCATTACTAAAAAACCTCTTGAAGATTTCTGCTCCCAGAAACCTGCTTCATAGTCAAATCATATAGCACCTAGGAATAGCCTTTCTCTTAGTCTTAATAGAATTGTTAAATGTTACTCCTAGAATCATTTTGTAAGAAGTACAAGACATTTTCCTCCAAATTTGACAAATAAGTTTTTGGTTTTGGGTTTTTCTTCTTGGCAGAAAGACTGCTTGGACTATTGAACTGTTTGATTTGAATGAATTTTCAGCTAGTTCTCTGAAAATCTGAACAGCAGTTTGTGTCATAGGAAAGGAAAACTTGCTTTACTTATTTTTATTATATATTTCTTACAGCTTCTCTTTCCACATTTATCTATGTCAATTTCTGAGATGTTCACAAATATTAGCTCATCCCCAAAGAGCTAAAATCTGTACATAGAATCCTGGTACCTAATTATTTGTATATCCTTTCCTTATTTCAGGAGAGATATATGGGTTTGGGCTGTAACACATAATGTCAAGATTTATAAGGACAATCAGTAAGCTAAGAATAATTTATGCTCTGTTACATATCAGAGAAGGTGGATTCTTGTAGAAACTTCCATTATAGAAGTGAAGATTAGTGTCTGTTCCTTTACAAATATTACAATACCATTGTTTCCAATGGATAAATAAAATTCCATTGTGTATGTATACTATATGTATTAACTGAAGTGGTAGATTCAAGGGAGAATTCTGTGTAATTCCTTAGAAAGGCAAAGTTAAGCAAGATAAAACAATAAGAAGCAGGTACTCAAAAGATTTGGAATGTGGTCAAGGGGAAAGGGGCAGACAAGTGAAAAGAAGAGGAGGAAAATGATGTAAAAAATCCAATACCCTACAAGATTAAGAAGAATGAAGAAAAGGGTAGGTAGGAGAGGGATGGGTGGGGATGTTGAACAAGAGGTATTCTATTCATAAATTGCTTTGTAAAATGGCAAATCATTTGTATACTACTTAAATATAAGAAAGTGGCTGGGAAGGTTGCTCAGTGGTAGAGTGCTTGCCTTGCATGCATGAGGCCCTGGGTTCGATTGCTCAGTACCACATAAGAAGAAAAAAACAGAAGTGGCACTGTGGTTCAAGTGGTAGAGCTCAAACCTTGAGCTGAAGAGCTGAGGGACAGCGCCCAGGCCTCACAAATGACCAAAAAAAAAAAACATGAGAATAATAAAAAGTGCAGTTTCTATAGATCCCAAACAAGCTATATATACTATTGTTCATCTTATTTTTATAGTTTTGTATGCTTATGTTTAAAGATAATCAGCCAAAACAATTGCATAAAACCTAAGGGAAATAAAATGTTCTTTTAACAGAGTATGAATCCCAGAAGGGAAAAATGTTATACAACAGACACAAGATCTCAAATTCTATGATGATGCTCTTCATATCCCTAGCCTATCAATAATTGTTTTTCATCGCTTGAGAAGTTCAATGAGACAGCATGAACAAATACATCCAATACATCTTAAGTAATTATATTTTCTGACTGATGATAAAAATAAAGCAAGGTTCAAAATATAAAAAATTGCAGTGTAGGGATTAGAATTAAAGAGGATAAAAAGTTTTCTGTTATCTTGGGCATATGGTTCAAGCAAAACATTAAAAGTATCAAGGCCTACAAAGTAATAAAATTGATTAGACAGCATTGATTTTTCTTAGCAAGAAAAATATTTCTCAAAATTTGTTTGCCCCTTCTATTAAATGTCAATGTTTGCATCGAACATGTTCACATTATGTCTAGATTGTGTACAATTCTTAATACAATCTAAATTTATGGGATAATCATAATATAGACTTGCATATGTCTAGTACAGACATAGTTTTTTTCTAATATTTTCTATCTATATCTTGATAAAATCTGTAGATGTAGCAGATTAAGTGAGGAGAATGAATAGAAGAACTCTAAAGTAGTAAAAGTAAATATAGCCAGGCACATGTCTGTAGTCCTAGCTACTCAGGAGATCTGGGATTGTGGTTGGAAGATGGCCTGGGCAGAAACTATTATCTCCAATTATTTACTAAAAACACAGAAGTAGAGCCATGGATCCTGTGGTAGATTGCTAGTCTTGAGCAAATTAAGCTTAAGGACAGCTTCCTGGCCTGGAGTTGAAGCCCCAGCATCATCACCAAAAAGGATTAAGTAATATTTAAATAATATTCATCCAAAAGTGAAAAGCTCAAAAATCAGTCTAGTTCAAATAGTATTTCCAAGGTATTTTTGTGTTCTAACTTAATAGTATTTACCTCTGTATTTCCTCCTCAGCAATTACAGTAACTGATTTGATGTACATGTGAGAGGAAATCAAATTTGCTTCTCAGTGCAGAGGAGAAGATTATCACAAGGAAATGGGGAGCAAATCAGGCTCCTCCATGGTTTTAAGAACTTGATGTGAAGTTTCAGAGAGCCAGGGGATCTACCAGAACATCAGCGAATCATTGGAAGGGAGTTCCAGAACCTCATTCAAAAAGTTTCATCATAGGAATGTTTTCAACTCCTTGTTGCCAGATGGACTAAAATTTATGCCACTACAAGAACAGAGAGAAAAGCTATACTGGGAAATTTTATATATTTTATTAAAAGGAACAGAATCAGAGCTCAAGTACATTTTTAAGTGATGTTTAATCTAATTCCATTCTTTATTAGAAGGGAGATATTATGCTATGAAAATAAGTGACTTTTCTATGATATACAGAAAACTTAGGGGAACTACGATTATAATCCAAGCAACTTCCTCATATTTTGTGCTCTTTTTTTAAAATAAGTTTTTATTGTGAAAATATTGTACTGAGGGTTACAGTTAAATGAGCAAGGTAATGAGTTCATTTCTTATCGAACATTGTTGCCTCCATCTCATTCCATCCCATCCCATCACATTGTATGTTTGAAATGTACTGAGACATCATCAAATATGCATTTTTATTTATTTTTAATATATGTATTATTGTAAAGATAATGTACAGATAATGTACAGAGGAGTTACAGTTACATGAGTAAGGTAATGAATACATTTCCTATCAAGCATTGTTACCCCCTTTGTTTTTCCATTACCATTCCTTTCCTGCCCATCTCGCCAACTCCACCCTCTGCCTCCCAAAGTTGTAAAGTTCTTTTTCAACACAGAGTCATGTACATCTCATTGTTACAATGGGTCAACCTGTATACTTATTTCAAAATTTAGTTATGTTCCTTCTCTCCCTAAATTAGGAAAATGTATATAGAAGATACAGGGCATGGGAATCAAGTGAAAACAAGGATTCTACCCAGGGGGAAGAATATACAAAAGAAACAAAAAATCACATAGTATATTATGAGTACATTAAAAACAATAGCAACAAAGATAAAACCTCTGTATACCTATCTTGGGGTTCATTTTGCTTAGCATCAACTTATGTGGTCATATATGCATAGCTTTTGACTTTTTCAGCTAATAAGGGAAACCATGGGAACTATGCTTTGGGGGTCTGGATTACTTCACTTAATATAATTTTTTCCAAGTCTTTCCATTTCCTAACAAATGGGGCCACGTCATTCTTTCTGATGGAAGCAAAGAATTCCACTGTATATATGTACCACATTTTCTTGATTCATTCACCTTCGGAGGGGCATCTGGGTTGGTTCTATATCTTAGCTATAGTGAATAATGCTGCAATAAACATAGTTGTGCTGGTAGCCTTAGTATGGCCTTGTTTGTGATCATTTGGGCAAATGCCCAAAAATGGGATTGCTGGGTCACAGGAGAGCTCTATGTGGAGTCTTTTGAGGAACCTCCATACTGCTTTCCAAAGTGGTTGAACAAGCCTACACTCCCACCAACAATGCAGTAAGGTTCCCTTTCAGCCACATCCTCTCCAGTATCTTTTGACATTAGATTTCATGATTATAGCCATTCTAACTGGAGTGAGGTGGATCTCAACGTTGTCTTGATCTACATTTGTATTATGGCTAGAGAAGTTGAGCATTTCTTCATGTGTCAAATGGCAATTCTTATTTCCTCTTCAGAGAAGTCTCTTTAAGCCTTTAGCGCACTCATTAATCGGGCCGTTGTTTCTTTGAGGTTCTGTTGTTGGGGGATTTAGTTTATTGAGTTCTAAGTATATTTTAGATATGAGACCCTTGTTGAATTTATGGCTACTGAAGATCTACTCCAATTCCATGGACTTTCTATTGATATTGTTACCTATGTCATTTGCCATGCAGAAGCTCTGCAATTTCAGGCAATCCCATTGGTTCAACCTTTCTTTAATTTGGTATGTTTCTGGGTCTTTATTAAGAAAATTCCAGCCTGTGCCAAGTAGCAGTATAGTTTCTCCTATTCCTTCCTGTAATGTTTTCAGGGTATCTATTTTTACTTTCAGGTCTTTGATTCATTTAGGATTGATTCTGATACAGGTGATATATAAAGATCTGGCCTTATTTTTCTGCAGGTGTTTAACCAGTCTTGCCAGCACTATTTACTAAATAGGTTGTCTTTCTTCCATTCTATATTTTTTTTCCTCCCTTATCAAAGATTAGGTGACTATAAGTCTGTGGGTTCATTATTTTGGGGTCTTCAGTTCTATTCCATTGTTTCTCATGACTGCTCTTGTGCCAGTACCCAGCTGTTTTGATTGCTATGGCTTTGTAGTAGAGTTTGAAATCTGGTACTGATATTCCTCCAACATTGTTCTTTCTCCTGAGGATTGCTTTGGCTTTTCAGGTTCTTTTACTGCTCCATATGAATTTTTGTATTGCTTCTTCCATTTCATTGAAGAATGAGCTTGGGATATTGATAGGTATCACATTCAAGTTGGAGATAGCCTTTGGCATTATTGCCATTTTCACGATGTTAATCTTCCCAATCCAGGAGTATGTGAGGTCTTTCCACTTGATTAGTTCTGCTTTAATTTCATTTTTCAGGTTTTTAAAGTTTTCATCATGGAGGTCCTTCTCTTCTTTAGTTAACACTGCGTTTTTTTTGTGTGTGTGTGGGGATATTACAAAAAGAGTTGGTTTCTGATTTCAGCCATCCTCTCCTCCTTATAGGCATACAGAAAAGCCATTGATTTTTGATGGTTAACTTTATACCATGCTATTTTGCTAAAGTTTTGAATCAGTTCAAGTAATTTGGGAGTGGAGTCCATGGGGTTCTTTAAATACAAGATCATGTCATCGGCAAAGAGGGAGAGTTTTACTTAATCTTTCTTTACTTGGATCCCCTTTATGTTTTCATCCTTTCTTATTGCTCTAGGTAGATATTCTAACCGCTAAATTGAAGAGGAGTGGAGAGAGTGGACATCCTTGTCTTGTTCCTGAATTTAGATGAAATGGCTTTAGCTTTTCTCCATTAAGTATAATGCTGGCTGTAGGTTTGTCATACACAGCCTTTATTATATTGAGGAATTTTCCAAGGATTCCTAGTTTTTTTCCAGAGCTTTTATCATAAAGGGGTGATGGATCATGTCATGTGCTTTTTCTGCATCTATTGAGCTAATCATCTGGTTCTTATTTTGCTCTTGTTGATGTGATGAATTATAGTGATTTGTGCATATTGAACTAACTTTGCATCTGGGAAATGAATCCTATTTGATCATGGTGTATGTTTTTTTTTTTTATGAGTTGGAGAAGTCGATTGGCCAGAACTTTGTTGAGAAGTTTTGCATTGATGTTCATTAATGAAATGGGTCTATAGTTTTTTTTTCTCTGTTGAGTCCCTGCCTGGTTTTGTCATGAGGAAGTTTGGTAGCAAACTTTCAGTTTCAATTTCGTGGAGGAGTTGGAGGATTATTGTGAGTTCTTCTTTGAAAGCCTTGTAGAATTCAGCTGTAAATCCATCCTGTCCTGGGCTTTTCTTGGGTGGATGTTATCTTATTGATGTTTCTATGTCGATACTTGATATGGGTCTGTTAAGTTCATTTAAATAATCTTGGTTTACTTGGGGCATATCAATATTGGCTACAAATTGGTACTTTTCTTCCAGATTCTCAAATTGATTAGCCTTAACTTTTGAGAAATATTTCCTTATACTCCTTTGAGTAGTGGTTGATTCTGTGATGATGTTCCCATTTTCAACTATGAGTTTGTTTATTTGGGTTTATATATTTGCATTTGAGTACTGCCTTTGCTGTGTCCCAGAGAAGGCAGTAATTTATGTGTTCATTTTTGTTAAATATCATGAATATTTCCTTCCTAATCTCTTCCATGGCCCACTGTTAGTTCTACAGTCTATTGTTCAGCCTCCATGTATTACTACATTTTCTTTGGAAGCTTTTGGTGTTAAATTCTAATTTTATTCCCCTGTGGTCTGAGAGAATGCACAGCATAATTTCAATGTTGCCAAGTTTGGACAAATTGACTTTTGACCTAAAATGTTGTCTATTTTGGAGAATGTTCCATGTGCTGCTGAGAAAAACTTGTATTCTGATGCTGATCTGTGAAATATTAGGTAGATGTCTGTTAAGTATAGTTGATTTATGCAGTTGTTTAGATCTGAGGTTTCTCCCTTGACTTTTTCTGGGTTGAGCTATCCAGCAGGGATAGTGATGTGTTAAAGTCCCTAACAGTTAATATCTTTGGATCTATGTGAGATATTAGGGAAAGTCGTGCTTCTTGGATAAATTTGGGTGCTCAGTTATTTGTTGTATAGATATTGTTGTATAGATAAAATTTACTATCTTCCGGAATGAGAGATTCCTTAATTAGTATGTAACGACCTCCTTTATCTCTTCTCACTAATTTTAACTTGAAGTATATTATTATAGATATATTAGGATTGCAATCCCTGCATGTTTATGGTGGCGATTTGTTTGGTAGATTTTATTCTAGCCTTTCACTTTCAGAATATGTTTTTTAGGGGAAGGTGTGTCTCATGAAGGCACAGATAGAAGGATTTTGATCATTGATCCAATAGACAATCAATGTGGCTTAATTGGAGAATTAAACCCATTAATATTGAGAGTCAGGACTGAGAGAAGTTTGTTAGTTCCTTCCATGTTATCCACTTTCTTGGGGGCTGTGCCAGCTGGGGTCTTCCTATGATTCTTGGATTTTCTATTTGGGGGATTTGTCTTTGTGTGGTTTTCTAGGTGAGCTGTGATAGTTTTTTTTATTTGTCCCTTTGGTATGAAGGAGAGTTTAGCTGGCTACAGTATTCTTGGCTGATATTTGTGTCACTTTAGGGCGTGGCATACATCTTTCCAGGCTCTTCTGGCTTTCATTGTCTTTGTTGAGAAATCTGAAGTTATTCTAATTAGTTTCCCTTTATAGGTGATTGATCTTTTCTCCCTGAAAGCTTGAAAGTGTCCTTTCCTTAGTCTCAGTTTATCCTGTGTGGATTATAATGTGACAGTGGGAATGTCCTGTTCTTGTCTGGTCTATTTGGGTTCTAAACGTTTTTTGTATCTGAATGGACCTATCTTTTTGCATGCTTGGGAAGTTCTCTGCTAGGATCCTGTTGAATAAATTTCTTAGACATTTAACTTATTTCTCTAGGTGCACCTCTACATCCATAGCCTTAAATTAAGCCTTCTGATGGTATCCTCTAAATGTTGAATTGATCTATCATATTTCTTAGGTTTGTCTTGAATACTTTTCTGTTCTTTGTCTATAATGTCTAGGCTGCCTTCAGTCCCAGTGTTCAATCTTTTGCATGGTGTATCCTACTGTCAAGACTGTCTACTTTGTTTTTTATTTCCTTTCCTTCTAATTGAGCAGAGTTGATGGCTTCAAATTCTTTTTTGGAGCTTTGTTTTAGATCTTGTATGGACATCTTTACCTCCTTCATTTGGTTTTTAGTGTTCATTCTCAAATCTTTTAGTTGATTTGTGATAGTTTCAGTGGACTCTCTTTCCTTCTGTTGGGCTTCATAAAGCATTCCCTTTGTGGCCTCTGTGGATTCCTCCAAATTTCTTTTTCTGGATTCCATGAATGCCTCTATTAAACTTTGTTTATTTTCCTACGGCTCACACAGTTCCTCTATTAAACTTTGATTAGCCTCCTTACACTCATGAAATTACTGTATTAGTCTTTGTTTACCTCATCCTGCTCACATTTTTCCCTATCAAGCTCACACAGAATCCTTTGCATTCTTTAAATCTTTTCATTCAGCATGTTTACCAGTGGTGTTTGTAGAACATTTAGGGGGACTCTCCTCTGGATTATTCATTAAATGCTCTGTGGACTGATTAACAAGAGCTGGAGTTGAGATACCTGGACTTGCCATTTTTCTTGTTTCACTGGCTTGTTCTACCCATTTGTGTTTGAAAGCAAAACCAATTCAATACTAGCGCATTATTTTCAGGCAAGCAACAACAAGAGCCCTGTAGTTGCACAGATTGTTTGATGCAGTCAAAATGAGTACAGATAGAATCTAGTTCAACAATAAACAACTATGGATCAATGAAATAAGAAGATCAAACAAGAAGTCCAGAGGCCAAAATTCATAGGTTTAGGGAGAATTGTGAGAAGAAAATAAGATTAGAGGAATATGGGGAGGGAAAGGGAAACAGGGAATATAATCAAGACCTAAATTTAGAGAGAGGAAATGAATAAGAGGAAAGGACAAGAGAGATATAGAAAAATGAAAAAAGAAAAATAAAAAATTTAAAGATAAAACACTTAAATATATATATGTGTAAAAAATAGTACTACAATTAATGGAATTTGTGAATTGAGTAATTGATCTCTGAATTAAGTATGCGCAAAATGAAGGATAAAGTCTAATAATTGAAGATGAGTAGATACTTCGGAATGAGCAGAACAGCAATTAAGTAAAGCAAAAAAACAAAAAAGGACCAAAGGGGAAAAACAGTAAAATGAGAATTAATAAAAAACTAAAATAAAAATGGTGAAAAATTAAAACCATTTAAAAATTTAAAAAAATTATGTAGAAAAAAGAGTTATTTGATATTTTTGGTGGAGGTAGGGCATTATTTTGTGTATCCCCTGTGTCCATAACCAGTGTCTTCGTGGAGTCTCTCGTTGGTTTGTGGTGATTGGTTTTCCTGTGGCTTGATTGGTTTCTTAAATCGGTTTGAGCAGGGAGAATGAAGTCTGCCTTACCAGGGACTTATGACCATCCTCCTACACTAGTTCAGTGGGAGGGAGATCTAATTTGAGTGACACAATAGACAGAGATGGTTTTTTCCTCTAGCTTAGAGTTGCTGTGATGGGGCTAGGTTGTGGGTAGGGTTGAAGCCTGTCAGCAATCAGTAGCTTTTCCCTGAGGAGCTAGCTCCTGAGACACTCCCAGAGCCCATCCTGGAGCCATTCTCAGGATTTGTGTTTACTGAGTTTCAATTGTTTTTCTTTTACTATCTTGCAGGTGGGTCTGCTGCCTGTTCGGCAGTGGGGTTGGGCAACCTGTGGCTCTGTTTACCCAGTGAAAAAGTCACTCCTCCATGGGCAGAGCTACTGCTGCCTGGGAAGGACAACTTTCCCCTGGGGTGGAAGTGATCCCCGCAGGTAAGGTTCCTATGAGCTGTTGAATGTCTCCTATTGTCTTCTTCCAAGGCCTGAGTTATGTGCTACCTTTTCTGGCCTGATCTTTGACAGCATCAAAGATGAAGTTCTTCTCTGGTGGTGGGGAAGGGCTATCTTCCCACTGCTGCTCCTTGAGGAGTGAGGATGTCTTGTGGGGTACTCATGCCTTTCCCTTGGTTTCTGGGCCTTCACAGTCTGCAATTGTCTTGTTCAGCAGGTGAGGATTTCTGCTCATTGTCAGTTCTTGCTGGCAAGCAGAATCCACTCCCACACTGCCTCTGGCAATTTTGTCCCAGGCTTTCTAGATTATTTAAGAAAACTCTTGTCATCTTGGCTTCCGATAAGCTACCAGCTCCTACCACTGTTCCTGTACATTTTCATCACTTCTGGTAACTACTGTTTTGGATCTATCAATAAGGTCCTTTAAAATTATTCTCATGTTTGCTTCCTGAAGCACGGTGTTGTCTTGTATTTCATAAGTTGCCCAACCAGATTCTCAGTGGTGTGGCTGACCCATGTTGTTACTTTTCTTCATCAATCTCTTTTAATCAGTGTACAACGCTCTGCTGTGCTCCTACCAAACTCACTCCTCTTGAAATTCAGAAAGGCCACAACTCCTTCACTAAAGCTCTACCTTTCTAGTGGATGTCTGTCTTCCTTTTAATCAAAACTGACTAAATATGCCTGGAGGCAAATTTAAGGATCTTCATGCTGCCTTCACCCTGTTCTATCATCGAGGAGAATCGAGGGGTCGCAGTGGGGAAATCTCAAAAACCTGGGTGCCCCAGACTGCTGCACTCTGTCCAGGAGTTACCAAATGTCACACCGCTGTCTGGGTTGCTCTGGAGTCGTGACAGCTGTCTGCTCACTGAGCCTCAGGCCGTGAAACGAAATCTGGGGCAGGGCATCGTTGGGGATCCACAGCCCCAGGTCACAGGCTTGGGCTGCCTTTGCAGGTGCAAGGGTTGAGTGAGGTGTCGGGACTGGCCCTTCCCGTTCTGGTCCTGCCCCAAACCCACAGGCTGCTGCCGCTGTCCCAGCTGTGGCTGCCTCACTGGTGCAAATGCTTCCTACTTGGCCTGCATTTTTATTTGTAGGTTCCTGACATTAGACTTTGGCAAGAGCACTTTGTGACTGCATGCTCAAGACTAACCTCACTTTCTCCTAATGTTATCAGTTTGCTTTTGATTTTTAAGAGAGGCTTCAATCAATGTGCATAACTCTCCTCAAGGAGGTATATACTTTCTCATCTCAACAAATAGAGTAAAAACACACAGAGAAGAAATCATCCCATTTTGTGGAGTTACACTGTCCTCTTCTCCAATTTATGCTGTCTGACATGGACATTGCAATTCACTACATCATGCTGAAAATGTGACAGGACAGATTTTCTGAAAAGCAAATCATGTTGTTTTTTTTTTGAAAAATGAGTAAAATAAAGCACTACGTAGATGTGTCTTTGGTCAGGCACATGAAATTTTTGGAAACAATTATTCAGAGGCCCAAAATTTTCACTGACAAGGACCTTCCTGTTATCATAGCTGTGGGATATCCTCAGTTCATTACCTCCTTCTTATGTTCTCTTGTCTATTCCAAAGCAGTCATTTTTCCACAACATACCTAAGATACAGTTTTTATTTTAAAACATGTAAAACTGTAGCATTGATTTTAGAAGAGTGAGAATAAACAACAATATCCAAAATGTGCCACCAATCCATCAAGCTAGAAAGTTATCTGGTAGAGCATGATAGTAATTTGTCCTTAGGCCTGTTCAAGTCTGTAAATTTAAAAATGGCGTAAACAACCTATGAATAGTATGAAGGCGAATATTTTATATTAATATTTTCTAGTATTTTTAAAAATTGGTTAATCAATATGTATTTCAGAATCAATGCTCAAGATGATCGTATTTCTATTATGTTTATCAAATCAATAGAATCGAGTCAAAAACAACCTGAAGGCTTTAATTATTATTGATGGCCTAGACAATGGACTGAATCTAAAAAGAACTTGGCTAAAGATATATTACAATTGCTCAAATATAACAGCATCGAAGTAAGGTTTAAGAACAGACTATGCTTAACACAGAATAGAAAAAAAATGAAATAAAGCAGCCCAAATATTACAAAAATATTATAGGGAGGCATATGAAGCTAAAAGTCATAGGCTACTCTAAAGAACAATGGGGACCTGAACTACAGAGTTGAACTCTTAGTTTAGTTTTCAACAGAATACACATTTTGGCTAAAATCGCTTTTACTAATGATCCAAATGTCCGATTTCAGCTTGTATAAAATGAAACTTGTTTTTACATGTTTTAGCATCCATTCAGATTCTGAAAATGAAGTTATAATTATACTGATATTAAAACATAGACTTGACACAGACAAACCAGAGAAATTCCTAAAAGACACATTTATAAAAAGCAGTCATGCTAACATTCATAATACACAGTTCACTTGAAACATACCACTTAAAATTTCAACAATTTCAGAGATGCATTTCTCTATAGAGTATCTAAAAATATGTAAAACACCCGAAATATGGCAAAAGGGAAAGAACAGTCTCTGAATTCAAAAGCATTCAGAAAAGCAATATAGTATGGTTCAAATGAAGCAGTAGTCTACATTGGCAAACTTACAGCTGGAACATTGTACTCTCTCATCAACGCTCTTCAAAAAGATCCAACATATTGACAGAAAAGAAAGAAGGATGATTGGAAAACATGAAATCATTATCATTTCAGGAAAAGGAAAGCCAAATCTAGAGAATGTGCTTTCATGAAGAGAAAAGAAAACTCATGTTGGAGAGGATATGTAACTTCAATTACATTTATTCTGTAACTTTGAGATTCCAAACTAGACTTGATAAAACCAATGATTCAAAGATACAAACTATAAATGGCTACTTTGGAAATAAATAATTAATATGAATTTAGCAAATTATTTATATCCTTCATGCTTTAAATTCATTTTAAATATAGACATATAACATAAAACACATATTGTTGGTTTCGACGTGCTAATGAATTACACATTTTGTGAAATATTTATATCAGAGTAAATAAGGTCATCTTTCCAACAATTTTGCATTTTTATGGTGAACACATTCAGTATCTTTTCTTCTAGCTTTTTGAAATACATAGTGCAGTTTGAGTATCTATAGACACTCTACAGTACATAGCACAACAAAACTTCCTATATGAGTACAACTTAATACTCATTAATCAAATTTGCCCTATTTTTCATTTTCTCATGTTCTTCCCAGGCACTGGTAACTTTCTTTCTACTCTCAATTTCAATGAGATCATTTTTGTAAAATATTCTGCATATGAGTCATATCTGATTTATTTAACTTAATCTGTTCCAGAAATAGTGTTATAAAAAGCATTTTTAATCTTTTATGACTAGATAGTATTTCAGTGATTACGTGTGTCGTGTTTTTCTTTATCTGTACATCAGTTAATAGAATCATAGGTCTGTGAAATATTCATTCACCCAATGATGATGAGACTGATAGAAAGAGATATATGTCTCCTCAAATCTATTGTACAATGTTCTGTATTTATTGGTGACAAATTATTACAGTTTTAACTTAGTATATCAATCCAAAATGTAGCAATAATAATGAAATAGAAATATGTTAAATAGAAGGATGAATTATGCATTGTGGCTACATTCACCATCATAACAAATACCATAGTCAATAGTCCTGAGAAACAGAATAACCATAAAGAACAGTTTTTTTAGCATGAATTAGCATATCATTTGGGCAAATAACCCAATGTAAGTAACATCAGTGTGCATACTTTTTCAAGACATAACCATTTGTATAAATCAAGAGGTATCAAAAATACTAATTTTACTGACTTATTAATGAATGCATTGTTTAACAGTCTAAAGGGAGATTTTATTCATTTTAGAAATTTTTTTCCTTTTTTTTTTTTTTCTTCTTTTTGCCTGGGTGTTGTCATTGAGCTCCTCAGCTCCAGGCTAGTGATCTACCACTTTTAGCCACAGCACCACTTCCAGTTTTCTGGTGGTTAACTGGAGATAAAAGTCTCACTGACTTTCCTGCCTGGGCTGACTTTGAACCATGATCCTCAGATCTTAGCCTCCTGACTAGCTAGGATTATAGGCATGAGCCACCAGTGCCAGGCTAGAAAATTTTTTTTGACACTGAATTTTAAAAATCAGGACAATAGAGTAAGAATCGCATCATATACACATTGGAAAGTAATTTATATAAATTGACCCAGTGACAGAGAAGGTATCAGATAAGCTTTCCTACATTTGATATTGCATTTCACTCTTCAACATTATTACACTTGGATTTGAAAAATGAGATTTTTTTTCTATACAAAATTTGTTTTACCTAACTTCCTATCCTAAGGTTTCATACTTGTTGCTGATCAGTATGACAAGATCGAGAGTGGGAAGACAGAAATACATTTGTACTCCCATTTTTTCATCAAAATATCCCAGGAAGTATAGACAAAAAAAAGTATTTTTGAAGTGAATACATTGCTTGTTCCTCATCCAAACTACTTAGAGACTTTTTATTGTTTTCCTTGACTCGGTTTTTTAAATGTTCAATTTTTAATAATTGTTTCCTTTCCAATCTTTCATAGATATTTCCACCATATTTAGGTATTTCTTAATAATAACCACCATAAAAACAGATTTCCTCATTTTCACTGACCTTCAATAGAATGCAACAAACATAGCCTTGAATATTTTTAATGCTTAATTTAATTTATTTTATTTTTACTGTTCCTGCCTCAAGGTGATTACAGCTCATGAGGGGTTCAGTTATTCCAGGAACTCAGAACATCTGCCACCTGCCTGAAGCCATGGCTCAATTCAGGCATAGAATGCAGGAAGCCCTGCTCTTTCCACCTTGCATTAGTTTCAAATGTTTGCCTCATGCTGGAAGCTCCTAATCCCCCACTGCCACAGCCTAGATTTGATAGCACATTCAAAATTAGGCTGTGGGAGATATGAGTAGCAGCTGGTCACATCCTGCTGTTTCTGTGGCAAGGTATAGACACCTGAAGAACTCATTTTGTATATTCTCTTGGAAACTGTCTGCTACAAATTTCTGTTCATGTGAGGATTATGGAAAGATATACTGAATTTATTCCCTACTTCTCTATAATAGTAAATTTCTGGATGGTGCATCCCCATGTAATGAAGTACACCTGCACTGTTGAATTGGGAAGCTAGGTAAATGTGCACGAAAATCAGCAGCTTAGCGTTTGGTGTTAGTACACATTTCTGAATTTACCAATTCACTCAACAAATCTACGGAGTCTCTATAGGTAGGTGTGTGTGTGTGTGTGTGTGTGTGTGTGTGTGTGTGTCTGCATGTTACAAACCCAGAAGAGAAGTTATCAAATCTCTTGATTGCCTCATTTGGTAACTCAATATTTAGGCAGCATTCAATCTACATTTGAGAAGACACTGCTATCGTCAGCTTTGTCTCTTATCTAAAATGTACAATTGAAGTCCTGACTGTTTTGTACTCACTAATTACCCCATGCCACTTTTTCAAGGATATGGGCATTAATTAGCTACAATGTCCTAAACTAATTTTAAATTAGGTAATTACATTGTAAACTCTGAAGTTTCTGCTAGGAAACATGTTCTTCACTTCCTGTCTCTAAGTGATGTCCAGCTGTTAAATAGCTCCCAAGTTTTCCCTAGAGATGCTTACACATCACAAATGATTCCTTTATAGGTTGTTTTCAGAATATTCAAGAAAAAGAGAGCTATATAAATTGTATTGTTATTGCTTGCTATTATTGGTAGCAACACTCTTTACAGTATCATGCATTAGCAATATGGAAGCAAATGACAAAGTTGTAAGGTATTCGTCTGGAATTTCAGGGATTTTGCTAGAATTTTTCGGCTAAAGTAAGTTGCATTTTTCAAGTGCTTGCCAAGTTGTTACCAAATGCATATATGTTATGAAAAAAAAGAAATTGACTTTCATGTTGATTGGAGATTTCATCAAATGTTCAGGCACAAGAGGAAGACAAGGAAGTAACATAAAACCTATTGGAAAGAATATTATATATTCTTTTCAAAAGCTTGAGTAGTATTGATGACAGAAAAACTAATGTGAAAATCCATCTGTCTTGTGAGCTACTCATCTCTACTCACTCATAGAAATCTTTCAGAAAAAATATACTTTGAAATAGCCTCAATAAGGCTGGGAAGGTGGCTCAGTGGTAGAGTGCTTGCCTTGCATGCTCAAGGCCCTGGGTTCGATTCCTCAGCACCACAAAAGCAAAAAGAAAAAAGCCGGAAGTGGCGCTGTGGCTCAAGTGGTAGAGTGCTAGCCTTGAGCTGAAGAGCTGAGGGACAGGGCCCAGGCCCAAAGTCCAGGCCTCACGACCGGACCCAAAATAAAAAATAAAAAAATGAAATAGCCTCAATATATGGTTTCCCCATATGTATAACCATTTTAATGGCTACATACACATTCCAAAAATTAAGAACTTTATATAATATCACATACAGGTATGTGATATTTACACTTACATATACATGTTAAGTATAATCTGTTATTTAAAATATTGCAGACTTGTGTTTTTAGATTTTACTTTTTTGTTATGGATTTTGGAATATTTGCCAATATATAATGACATATATTGGGGAGGGAACCAAGTCTAAATATACAATTCCTTTATGTTTCAAATGAACTTTTTACAAAGAGTCTGAGGGTAAATATACATAAAAGTTTTTAGTGCATCATCATTTTAATTGCAACTTATCAATTGAAGTAAAGTATAGAACTTTCCACTTTTAGAATTATCTTGATATTCCACAGATTTCAGATGTGGGACTATTTTAATTTTTTTGGAATTTCAGCTTTAAAGATAATCAAGCTACATAAGCAATCAGTCTATAAGAAGTCTGATTTATTTTGTACAAAAATATTAATTGTTGTATCTATTTGTTATACCTGATATCTGGTAGTTGTTGAGTTTGTGACATTTTCCAAAAAGCAAATCACACACTACCAAAATGTATGTTCATGTTTACAAAGCTACATTTTATTTTTGGGAATAAGGGGGTTTTGCAGGACTATGAGGTTGCGCCTTCATATCTTCAATATGCTAGGGAAATGCTTCACAATTTGAGCCATGACCTTATCCCCTTTTACTTTTTGAAAGTTATGTTTTTGAGATAGGATCTTTTTGCCTTCCTTCTGGCTGGCCATTGACTATATTACTCCTACTTCCATTTCCTGAGTGGGTAGGATTATGTGAGCCAATCTGGCATTTTATGTTTTGCTGGTCCTGGTACTTGAACTCAGGTCCTGAACCTCTCTGTGCTCAAAGTTAGAACTCTACCACTTGAGCCACAGCACTATTTCTGGCTTTTTCTAAATAGTTTATTGGAGAAAAAATTCTCACTCAGTGGCTTTGAACTGTGATGGTCAATTCTCATCCTCCTGAGTGGCTAGTATTGCAGGTGTGAGCCACTGGTGCCCAGCTGCCTGGCACTTTTTAAGTGTGTTGATTATTGGGCTTCTATTCAGGGTCTACTTGAGCTTTTTTGCTCAATCCCAAGATTCTTCCAGTTGACCCACAGCTCTACTTCTGGCTTTCTGCTAATGAACTGAAGATAATCTCATGAATTTGTCTACCCAGGCTGGCTTCAAACCATGATGCTCAGATCTCATCCTCTGGGTAGCTAGCATTACAGTTGTGAGTCACCAGAGCTGTACACACCTGGCATTTATGACATGAGAACATATGTAAGATCCTCAGGGATTGGAGTCATTTTAAAGATGATTCAGTCTAATCATTCATCTTTTGACTATATTCCTCTCAGATAACATTAGGAAATAGATTTGGGATAGATATTGTTCTGTATGAATCATTCTATTTCTTTTTTTATTATTGTGAAAATACCGTACAGAGGGGTTACAATTACATGGGCAAGGTAATCAGTACATTTCTTATCAAGCATTGTTGCCTCCTCTTTTGTTTCCCCTTCCCATCAATTCCCATCTACCCACCACCACCACCCCTTCCACCCACCCCCCCTCCCGGCCGAAGTTGTAAAGTTCATTTTTCGACATAACGACTTGACATCTCATTGTGATTAGTTCACATAAAATCCTACGTTATAGCTATGACTGAAGTCTGGATCACTTTATATTAATTCTCTAGTTATAAATATTCTTATTTCTATTTAAAACTCTTTGTAGATTTCAAAGCTATTTAAAAAGATGGAAACCATGCAGCCTATGTTTCTTTGGGTCTGGCTTACTTCACTTAATACAATTTTTTTCCACAAGTCTTTCAATTTCCTCACCAATGGGGTGTATATATATATATATATATATATATATATATATATATATATATATATATATATATCTATATCACATTTTCCTTGATGCATTCGTCCACTGAGGGGATGAGGATATCTGTGTTGATTCCATCTCTTAGCTATGGTAAATAATGTTGCAATGAATATGATTGTGCTGGTGGGCTTAGTGTGTGTGGGTTTGTGGTCATTTGGATAAATGCCCAGGAGTGGGATTGCTTGGTGAAAAGGATGTTCTATGTTTAGTCTTTTAAGGAACCTCCATACTGCTTTTCAGAGTGGTTAAACAAGTTTACTTTCCTACCAAGAGTGTAGTAGCATTCCCTTTTGGCCACAACCTTGCCAGCATCTGTTATTCCTTGATAATGGCAATTCTAACTAGGGTGAGGTGGAATCTCAATGTAATTTTGACTTACATTTCTTTTATCATAAGTGAAGTAGAACATCTCTTCATGTGCCAATTGGTCGTTACTAGGTATTCTTCAGAGAAGTCTCTAAGTCTTTAGCCCAATTATTAATTGGGTTTTAGTTTTCCTCATCTGTAATAATTAGGATGTGCCTATAAATCTATTACTAAACCAAATGGATAGTAAAAGACAAAAAAAATACACCTGGACATGATAAGTTAAACCGAACCCTAACCACCCAATAAGACCAAAGGAGAATTTTTTAGGAGAGTATCACAAGGGCTCAATAGATATGTATATACGATCATATGAAATTATGCTTATCGAAATGACCTCTAAAAAATGAAATAAAGAGGATTTTTATTCTACAATTTGTGCTTCTTTTTTCTGTTTCCCCCCTTTAGTCACTGTTCTTGATTTCTATACTCTTTGTCTTGTATGTAAATTTATCTGATTTGGGGAGAGGAAGAGGAAGCATAGACATAGTGGGACAAAGGTTGAAGTAATTCAGCAGACACTATGTTGGAAATAAACTATACAACTTGGCTCAGTGGTGGAGGTCAAGAGAGAAACCCCTGGGAAAAAATGAAAGAGGGGTGACACTGCTCATGAAGAAATGTGCTCCTTTGTTTTTCCCCTACCATCCCTTCCCTTCCATTTCCACAGGCAACAATGCTTGATAAGAAATGCACTCATTACCTTGCTCATGTGATTGTAACTCCTCTGTACAGTATTTTCACAATAAAAACGTATTACAAAAAGAAATGTACTCATTACCTGACTTATGTACCTGTAACCCCTCCCTCTGTACATCACTTTTACAATAAAGAAGACAAAAAGAAAAAAATGCCTTAGCATGTTCTTGTTTCTTCAAGAGAGACAGAGAAAGAGAGAGAGAGAGAGAGAGAGAGAGAGAGAGAGAGAGAGAGAGAGAGAGAGAGAGAGAGAGAGAGAGAGAGAGAGAGAGATTGTGCTGTATTTCTCATTTTGCTTTTGATGAAAGACTTCACTATGTAGTGCGGGCTGGCTGGGAATTCAAAGTCCTACATCAGCCACTAGAGAAGTTTACTTGAAAACTATCTAAACATTGAACTTAATTAAAAATTAAACTGTAAGAGCTTTTTTAAGCCTTTATAATTTCTTAAATTATAGGAATTTATCTTATTTGCTTTGTAATAGAACTGCATTTAATTTTTCTTAGGATTGTCCATTATTTCTGAGACTACCCCCTATTATTCTGGGATTTTGTGAATGCATGCATAGTCAGTTAAGTCATTTATTCGTTCAATAACCATTTGTGTTTCCCTTTCCTTCCCAAAGGAACTGTAAGGGTCACAAATACGACTTAAGTCCCTAAAAGACCTACCATTCTAGTAGAGAAAGATAAAGCAATAATAAGAGAAAGGTACAATTTGATCCCAAGATAAAGAAAGATGTTGCTGCTGGGAGATGAATCAATTAGGTTAGAAACTTTCCAGATTATTATTCCAAAGAAAAGCTTTTTGCTGTTTGGGAGAGTTCATTTAAAATCTTGTAATATTGGCATTGATTACTTTATCATTTTTAACAATTTTGTGAAGTAAACTTCTGTTGGGACTGCTCAGAGAGACTGCTTAATTCAGTTATTACTTTGCAATACGAGACCAAGTATTGATGTGTTAATTGCCCTTAAGAAGGATATCTCCACTAAGATTCGGTTCCCCACGTAAAAAACAATCCTTGTGTCATTCACATCTTACATTTTTCATTTCAAAGTTAATCTAGAAAAGAGCTTGTGTATGTACTATACTAGTTACTAGTCAAGCCAATGAATTCCTAATCAAACATCTTCACCTTAATTTTGCTTTTAAGTAAGTTGTAGAGAAACAGGTCAAGCATATAAAAGTCCCTGGTCAACCTGCTATTTCTCAGCTGATGAGAAATATCTCCTGTGTTTCCACTTATTACAAATTACTATGGTAAGAAAAGGGTAAGTCCCAACAATCATTAGTCAATCTGATAAAATAAATAAAACCTTACTGGAACTGAATGAAAGAATACTGTATTTCATTTCTTTCCTGAAATCCATTAACCTCTCTATCATATGAAAACTCTCACCTAATTTATTTTTATCTGAATACATATTTCTTTTATTATAATTTTCTGCATCACATGCTGTATTAAATGCACTCTACACTCATAGAGAATTTATGTGGCCCAGAAATTAAATAGCTATCCTGTCTAGTGATGACAAAATATCTCTCTTGAAAATAAAGACTATTGATGATAGTAATCTTAGTTTTGAGAAAATAGTTGTACAGAATAATATTTAAGGTTTCATTCATATAAGAGAAAAACATCTCATTTTAAAGGTAACAGGAAATTGTCATAGCTTATATACTAAAGATTTAACTCAATGTCCCTCCTTTCTTCATTCATTATTGCTTATAGCATAATTACCCTGAAACTATTCTTATATGTTTTATTATCCTAATCTGGATATGTTATTTATTTAATCTGAGTCTCATTATATAGTACATGTTCTCCTCCATCTTGTGATATTCCTGCCTCAGGTTTCCATGTTCTGAGATTATAGATGTGCATCAACATGCCTGGCTAAACTGGACATCTTATGAGAAAAATATCTGTAATATCACAGCAGTCATTCAGTATCTTCTGGAAATCTATATTTGTAATCTATATTTATGAACACAGTCAGGAAAGCTATTATAGATACTGCAAAGGAAACACTTCTTCTGTTCTGCAAAAATGGAATAGGAAATAGAATAGGAAAACATTAACCAAAGAAACTACAATATAAGAGAAAGAAACTCACCCATTAATACAGTTTTATAGGATTATAAAACAATGGGTTAAAAAGAAGTTTAATTACTTGTTTGTCTATTATGCATGATTACAAAATGTTAAAACCCACAATTTCCCATTCATTTAGTTTGTCTTGATGAAGTTAAGTGCATTGCATTTTATCTGTGTCATATGGTATTTGTGGAAGTGAATTATTCATACATGCAATTCATATAAAGATGATTGTGGTGGAGTTCAGCTTAATTGCAAGTTGGAATTCTAACCTCTGAGGGGTCCATTTTTTATAAATACGTGGTACTGTATGATATGAAGGATTGGATTTGCTGGAAGAAAGAGAAATCCTGTGGGATTCCAAGAGAAATTCTTTTTTTTCCATAAATTAGAATATGCAGAAGAGGTAGGAAATTATTTGGACTTGGGGAAAACTTGGAATGAATATCTTTCAACCACTAAAACCTTAATGATATATGCTTTGTATAGACTAATGCTGTAATTTAATACATTTGGCATTTCTCCCACTTCCATTTACTCCCAGAGGTAGGTGATGAAATTTCTCTGGGAAAAGGTCAGTCAAAACATAGGTTGTTAGAAACAATTGTACAAAAGCAAAAACATTTGAATACTTATCTTTGGGTGGATTTCAACTAACATCAACTTATCTGACTTTTTCTGCTTGTCTCAGACATATACTAGTTATTGCAAATAAGGGAAACTATGGGACCTATGTTTCTTTGGGCCTGGCTTACTTCACTTAATATAATTTTTTCCAAGTCTTTCCATTTCCTAACAAAAGGGGCAATGTCATTCTTTCTGATGAAGGCATAGAATTCCATTGTGTATATAGACCACATTTTCTTGATCCATTCATCTACTGAGGGGCATCTGGGTTGGTTCCATATCTTAGCTATGGTAAATAATGCTGCAATAAACATAGTTGTGCTGGTAGCTTTAGTATGGTTTTGCTTGTGATCATTTGGGTAAATGCCCAAAAGTGGGATTGCTGGGTCATAGGGGAGCTGTATGTGGAGTCTTTTGAGGAACCTCCATACTACTTTCCAAAGTGGTTGAACAAGTTTACACTCCCACCAAGAATGCAGTAAGGTTCCCTTCTGTCCATATCCCCTCCAGCATCTGTTGTTATTAGAGTTCTTGATTATAGCCATTCTAACTGGGGTGATGATTTCTTTGTTGCTTTGTATGTCCTTCCCCCACAGTATAACCCTTGCTTTCACTGTATTTGCTGTTGGTATAGTTTGTGGAGGAGAAGGGAAAAAACAGGAATACAGGTGCACACATTGAAACAATGAGGGAAAAAATAGGAATACAGGTGCAAACATTGCAACAATGAGATAGACAAATCGTTATGTCGAAAAACGAACTTTACAACTTTGGTCGTGGGGAGGGGGGAGGTATGCGGGGACGGGAAGGGGCGAGATGGGAAGTGATAGGAAGGGGAAATAAAGGAGGAGGGAACAATGCTTGATAAGAAATGTACTCATTATCTTGCCCATGGAATTGTAACCCCTCTGTACGGTATTTTCACAATTTAAAAAAAAAGGAAAAAATATAGGTTGTGAGAATTAGGAACAAATTTTTGAACAGAGGAAAACAGCAATGTATTAACTCTTTTGATAAGCACAGTTTTTTGGATGGGTGCCCAACTAAGAATTCTTCAATTGTCTTTTTCTTCTAGACTCTGTCCCCTCCCCTCTAAACATACACACAGACACACACACACACACACACACACACACACAGACTGCATTAAATATAACTCAAGTATTCAAATCATTAATCAGATTAGTATTTCCATTCCTAGTTTACATAAAGAGTTCTAACTGTCCCAGTTTTGAAGTAGTTATTATTCTAGTACTAACTCTCCCCCCTAAAATAACTAAGTAAATCATCTTACATGAATACCACAGAAACAATAGATCCCTTATTTTTGAGCCCCAAGTGGAAAATATTACAATATTTCAATAAATTGGAAGGCTCACTTTATACGTGTGTATTTTCAGAGGCCACTCATCTGGATCCATTTGGTTGTAACAAGAATAAACTCTAATGAGATTAATCAAAAGAGAAAATATTGAAACCATACAGTTTAAAAAGAATACTGCAGACAAAATAAGTGGAAGAAACAAAGAAACCAGGACTTTAGGGTCTAGAAATACAATTTTTGTAGGAATAATCATATTTTGATAATCTGGGAAATTTTCATTTTGGAATACCTAACATAGTCCAATATGAAAATAACATTGTTTCATATCTCTTCAGAATATTTACACCATTGAGTGGTGATTCTTAGAGTGATATCAAGCTGTATCTGTCAAAGATATACAAAAATATAGTCCTGAAAATAGAATAGAGATTTTCAGTAAGCCAGTAAACAGTGCTATGATTCAAAAAGTAGTGACCTGAATAAAGAAGATAAAATAATACCTAGTACTTATTAGTTCTTGTGCTGTATTTTCCATAATTATTTCACTTAATTGTTACAGCAACCAGGTAAGTAAAAATGTTTTACTTTACAACTGAGTAAATGGGCATAATTTCTGCAAAACACAGTCTGCAAATGATTCTTTAGGATTTGAAGCCAGGCAGAGTTGCTCTCTAAAATCCATTGTATTATATTATTTGTCAAGCAAGGCATTATGACAAAAATTGAAGCTATGACATTTAAAAAAATTCTCCTGCAAAATTTTAGAATGAGATATGCTAAAACAAAAATATTTTCACCCTAAGTATCGATGTGAAATTTTAATGATGAGCTGTATATATTTTAAAACTCAAAATTGATTAAATGTGATTCACAGGAAGAAATCCATTTTGTATCACAGCCCAGTGTCCATATATTTTTATTTATACAAGTAAAACAAAAATATTCTGAAAATAATGTACTTTACCATTATGTAATATAGTTTATATTCTATCACCTTTTTAAAAAGTGCCTGCCATTGCCTAGAAACTTGATTTCTGAATCCACTAACATGCTTTAGTCCCCCATCTGAAAAGCACTTTGAGAATGATGTATTTAGCATCCAGTTCTACTTCTTTTTAGTTTCTAATTACAATTGGATTTTCTAATTACTAACTACAACTGAAAGAAAAAAAACCTAAACCTTTAATTCTGCAAGTTTGTGAACAAGATCCTTTTTTTCTAGAATGTAGGTATTAGTAGTCTCAAAGCAATTTTCTTCTTACTCAACCTTCTTTATGTCAGTTCTTCTACTTCTCTACAAGGTACCAGTGTTATATTTGTATCATTATAGGTGTGAAAGTTACAAAATGAGGATGGACATGCTCTTAAGAAAATTTGATAAAACTATAACAAACACCTCTACATTGAAAAAAAATATCCACAATGAACAATGTTGGTCCATTAGCGTGAACAGTAGTTTCTACAATTATTATGTAGACAGTGGTTATATTGGAAAAAAATCACAGAGAGAAGACTTTTCCTGTGTATTTGCCTATTTGATAATTAATTTTAAGAGAGAGAAAAAAAATCTGATTGTTATTGAAAGTAAGAATGTTCATAATACCAATAGAAAATTGGTCTTATCAAATAAATAAATAAACAAATGAATGATTGAGAACCAAAAAGTTATGAAGAGGAAATTTATGCATGCATGTCTGAAGTACTTTCTTAAGAACTTTGTAAAAACCCTGATAAGATTTCCTCTCAATTTTTATCCACTCCATTTTCTGTGTGACTTGCACTGTCCATAGATTTCTAGAGCAATGTTGATCTTTAATGTTCCTTAGAACTATAACAATGACCAGTATACATTACAGACCACATCTTAGAAATGCCATCTCCATCAATTAATTGATGCCAATTCCCACCTGTGTCAAAGAAAAATAGATTTTATTTTCCAATTCTTAAAAAATTTATTTTTGACACATTTGTACCCACAAAAAGCAATGAATTTTATATTCCAATGGCTTAAATTAATTTCTTTCTTCTAGTCTTTAAAAATTTCTCTTATAAATATGTTAGAAACAATCGCATGAAAGAAAATAAAAACATTTGACTACTTATCTTGGGGTTCATTTCACTTAAAATCAACTTATCTGACCTTTTCTGCTTGTCTCAGACATATACTACTTATTGATTGTTTCAAACATATTTATAAGATGATTTCTTTGTTGCTTTGCATGTCCCTCAGCCACGGTATAACCCCTGCTTTCACTATATTTTTTTTTTTTTTTAATTTAATTTTATTTTATTTGAGAACATACTGTACAGAGGGGTTACAATTACATGGGCAGGATAATGCATACATTTCTTACCAAGCATTGCATCCTCCTCCTTTGTTTACCCTTCACCTCCCTTCCCAGCCTCCCCCCTCCCTCCCACCCAATCATACCCCCCCTCCCCCCCCCCCCACCGACATTGTAAAGCTGGTTTTGACATGACATTTTGTACTTCTCATTGTTGCAACAGGTCCACCTGAATCCTTAAACGACTTGTTTGTCCCCGTCTCCTCCACAAGTTATACTGACATCAAATATAGTGAAAGCAGGGGTTACACTGTGGGGGAGGGACACACAAAGCAACAAAGAAATAATCTTATAAATGCATTAGAAACACATGCATGAAAGAAACAAAAACATTAGAATACATATTTGAGGTTTTGTTTTCCTAACATCACATTATCTGACTTTTTCTGCTTGACTCATACCTATACTAGATATTGCAAATAAGGGAAACCATGGGACCTATGTTTCTTTGGGCCTGGCTTACTTCACTTAATATAATTTTTTCCAAGCCTTTCCATTTCCTAACAAATGGGGCAATGTCATTCTTTCTGATGGAGGCATAGAATTCCATTGTGTATATATACCACATCTTCTTGATCCATTCATCTACTGAGGGGCATCTGGGTTGGTTCCATGTCTTAGCTATGGTAAATAATGCTGCAATAAACATAGTTGTGCTGGTAGCTTTAGTGTGGCCTTGTTTGTGATCATTTGGGTAAATGCCCAAAAGTGGGATTGCTGGGTCGTTGGGGAGCTCTATGTGGAGTCTTTTGAGGAACCTCCATACTGCTTTCCAAAGTGGTTGAACAAGTTTACATTCCCACCAACAATGAAGTAAGGTTCCTTTCTGTCCACATCCCCTCCAGCATCTGTTGTTGTTAGAGTTCTTGATTTTTGCTGTTCTAACTGGAGTGAGGTGATATCTCAATGTTGTTTTGATTTGCATTTCTTTTATGGCTAGGGATGTTGAGCATTTCTTCATGTGTCTATTGGCCATCCTTCTTTCTTCTTCAGAGAAGCTTCTCTTTAAGTCTTTTGCCCACTTACTTATTGGGCAGTTGTTTCTTTGAGGATTTGTTGTTGGGTGGTTTAATTTTTTGAGTTCCAAGTATATTTTAGATATGAGACCCTTGTCCGTTGTATGGCTAGTAAGGATCTTCTCCCAGTCCGTGGGCTTTCTATTGATCTTGCTAGCTATGTCATTTGCCCTGCAGAAGCTCTGCAACCTTATACAATCCCATTTGTCCAGCCTTTCTTTGATTTGTTGTGTTTCCGGGTCTCTATTCAGAAAATTTCGGCCTGAGCCAAGGAGACCCAGGGTTTCTCCTATTCCATCCTGTAATGTTTTCAGAGTGTCTGCTTTGAGTTCAAGGTCTTTGATCCATTTGGAGTTGATTCTGGTGCAGGGTGATATATAAGGATCTAGCTTTAGTTTTCTACATGTAGTTAACCAGTTTTGCCAGCACCATTTACTGAAGAGGCTATCTGTCTTCCATTCTATTGTTTTAGCTCCCTTATCGAAGATTAGATGGCTATAAGTCTGTAGGTTCATTTCTGGGTTTTCAATTCTATTCCATTGGTCCTGAGGTCTGTTCTTATGCCAATACCAAGCTGTTTTGATTACTATGGCTTTATAGTAGAGTTTGAAATTTGGTATTGATATTCCTCCAGCAGTATTCTTTCCGTTGAGGAGCGTTTTTGCTATTCGGGGTCTTTTATTGTTCCATATGAATTTTTGGATTGCCTCTTCTATTTCCTTGAAGAATGAGGGTGGAATTTTGATAGGTATTGCGTTGAATTTGTAGATAGCCTTGGGCAGTATTGCCATTTTCACGATGTTAATCTTTCCAATCCAGGAGCATGGGAGGTTTTGCCATTTTTTAAGTTCTGTGTTGATTTCCTTTTTCAAGATTTTAAAGTTTTCATCATAGAGGTCCTTCACTTCTTTAGTTAAGTTAATTCCTAGGTATTTTATTTTTTGTGAGGCTATTACAAATGGAGTTGCTTTCCTAATTTCAGCCACACTTTTCTCATTGTTGGCATACCGAAAAGCCATTGATTTTTGGGGGTTAATTTTATAACCTGCTACTTTGCCAAAGTTTTGAATCAGCTTGAGTAATTTGGGAGTGGAGTCTATGGGGTTCTTTAAATACAAGATCATGTCATCTGCAAAGAGGGAGAGTTTTATTTCTTCTTTCCCTATTTGGATCCCCTTTATGTCTGCATCTTGTCTTATTGCTGTAGCTAGGCATTCTAATACTAGATTGAAGAGAAGTGGAGAGAGTGGGCATCCTTGTCTTGTTCCTGAGTTAAGAGGAAATGGCTTTAGTTTTTCACCATTGAGTATAATGCTGGCTGTAGGTTTGTCATATACAGCCTTTATTGTATTGAGGAATGTTCCATGGATTCCTAATTTTTCCAAAACCTTCATCATAAAGGGGTGTTGGATCTTGTCAAATGCTTTTTCTGCGTCTATTGAGATAACCATGTGGTTCTTATTCTTGCTCCTGTTGATGTGATGAATAATATTAATTGATTTGCGTATATTGAACCAGCTTTGCATCCCTGAAATGAATCCTGTTTGATCGTGGTGTATGATTTTTTGGATGAATTGTTGAAGTCGATTGGCCAAAATTTTGTTGAGAAGTTTCGCATCAATGTTCATCAAAGAAATGGGTCTATAGTTCTCTTTCTTTGATGAGTCCCTACCTGGTTTTGGGATGAGGGTTATGATGGCTTCATAGAATGTGTTCGGTAGTGAGCTTTCTCTTTCAATTTCATTGAAGAGTTGGAGGAGAATTGGTGTGAGCTCTGCTTTGAAGGCCTTGTAAAATTCCGCTGTAAAACCATCTGGTCCTGGACTTTTCTTAGCTGGGAGGTCTCTTATTGCTGTTTCTATTTCAATGCTTGATATGGGCCTGTTAAGATAGTTTACCTCATCTTGGTTTAGTTTTGGCATGTCAATATTTGCTAGGAAGAGGTCCATTTCTGTCAAGTTCTCAAACTTATTAGCATAAAGTTTTGAGAAGTATTCCCTTATAATGTTCTGAATCTTGGTTGTTTCCGTGGTGATGTTTCCATTCTCATCTCTGAGTTTATTAATTTGGGTGTGTTCTCTTCTTTTTCTGATAAGATTTGCTAAGGGTCTGTCAATTTTGTTAAGTTTTTCGAAGAACCAACTCTTTGTTTTGTTGATTCTTTCTATAGTTTTTTTGGATTCTAATTCATTTAATTCTGATTTAATTTTGATTATTTCTTTCCGTCTACTGGATTGGGGTTTATCTTGCTGCTCTTTTTCAAGGAGGTTTAGATGTGTCATTAAATTGTTAGTTTCAGATCTCTCCAATTTGTTGATGTAGGAGCTCAGAGCTATAAACTTGCCTCTGAGTACTGCCTTTGCTGTGTCCCAGAGGAGCTGGTATTTTGTGTGTTCATTTTTGTTGAATAGCATGAACATTTGAATTTCCTTTCTAATCTCTTCCATGACCCACTCATGATTCAGCAGTGTGTTGTTCAGCCTCCATGTGATACCGGACTTTCTTTGGTGGCTTTTGGTGTTGAGTTCTAACTTTATTCCCTTGTGGTCAGAGAGAATGCAAGGTATAACTTCAATGTTTCTGAATTTAGACAAGTTTGCTTTGTGGCCTAAAATGTGGTCTATTTTAGAAAACGTTCCATGTGCTGCTGAGAAAAACGTGTATTCTGATGCTGCTGGGTGAAATGTTCGGTAAATGTCTGTTAAGTCTAGTTGATCTATGCAGCTGTTTAGATCTGCGGTTTCTCTGTTGAGTTTTTGCCGAGTTGATCTATCTAGTGGGGAGAGTGGTGTGTTAAAATCCCCAACGATTAATGTCTTTGGATCTATATGGGATTTGAGGGAAAGTAGTGTTTCTTTGATAAATTTGGGTGCTCCATTGTTTGGCGAATAGATATTTAGAATTGTAATATCCTCCTGAAGGAGAGATCCTTTAATTAGTATGTAGCGACCTTCTTTATCTCTTTTCATGAATTTTAATTTGAAGTTTATTTTATCTGATATTAGGATTGCAACTCCCGCCTGTTTATGCGGTCCGTTTGCTTGGTAGATTTTGTTCCAGCCTTTAACCTTGAAAATGTGTTTGTTTTTATGGGCAAGATGTGACTCCTGCAGGCAGCAGATAGAAGGGTCTTGTTTTTTAATCCAACTAGACAGTCTATGTCGCTTAATTGGAGAGTTCAGTCCGTTAACATTAAGAGATAGGACTGAGAGGTATTTGGGAGTTCCTGCCATGTTATCTACCTTCTTGGGGGCTGCGAAAACTGGGTTCTTCCTATGGTTCTTGGATTCTCAGTTTGGGTGCAGTTTCTTGGCCTTTATTGCGGTCTTGTTGGTTTTCTATGTGTAGGACATCTTTAAGAATCTTTTGTAGGGCTGGTTTGGTGGAGATGTATTGTTTCAATTTTTCTTTGCTATGGAAGGTTTTTATTTGGCCTTCAGTTATGAAGGAGAGTTTAGCTGGGTACAGTATTCTTGGTTGATAGTTGTTTGTTTTTAGGGCATGGCATACATCATTCCAGGCTCTTCTTGCTTTGATTGTCTCTGCTGAGAAATCTGAGGTGATTCTAATTGGTTTCCCTTTATAAGTGATTACCCTTTTCTCCCTGACAGCTTTAAGGATCTTTTCCTTGTTCTGAGTTGATCCTGTGTGGATTATAATGTGACTGTGGGATGTCCTATTCTGGTCTGGTCTATTTGGGGTTCTAAAGGCTTCTTGTATCTGGACAGGCCTATCTTTTTGCATGTTTGGGAAGTTCTCTGCTAGGATCCTGTTAAACAGATTTCCTAGACCATTAACTTCTGTTTCTAGGTGTTCCTCTACACCCATTATCCTTAGATTAGGCCTTCTGATGGTGTCTTCCAGGTGTTGGATAGATCTATCATATTTCTTGGACTTGTCTTGGATGGTTGTATGTTCTTTCTCTATAATATCTAGGCTGTCTTCAATCCCTGAGATTCGATCTTCTGCATGGTCTAACCTGCTGTCAAGACTCTCTACTTTGTTTTTTATCTCTTTTCCTTCTAGTTGGTCAGCTTTGATGGCTTCAAGTTCTTTGTTGAAGCTCTGTTTTAGGTCTTGTATGAATTTCTTTACTTCCTTAATTTGGTGTTCAGTGTTTGTCCTCAAATCACTTAGTTGATTGGTTATGGTTTCTTTGGGCTCCCATTCCTTCTGTTGGGTTCCATTCAGCATTCCCTTTGTGGTCTCCCTGACTTCCTTCAGCTCTTTGTTAATGGATTCCATGAATGCCTTTAGTGATCTTTGTGTGTTCTCTACCTGGTCTCTCAATTCCTGTATTACTCTTTGATTAGCTTCCTCCCGTTCGTGGGATTCCTGCAGATCTCTTTGAGTGTTCTCAGCCTGCTCACGCCATTCCTCCCTTTCTCTTTGAGTATTCTCAAGTTGTTCACGCAAATCCTGTATCAGTTTTTGAGTAGCTTCCTCACGCTTATGATATTCCTGTATAAACTTCTGGGATGCCTCCTCTCTCTCCCTATCACGCTCATACAGAGTCCTTTGTACGTTGTCAAACTTTTCATTTATCATGTTTGCCACCAGTGTTTGTAGAGCTGTTTGGGAACTCTCCTCTGGATTATTCATTATCTGTTCTAACCCCTGATTATCAGGATTGGGAATTGAGATACCCGAATTTGCCATTTTTCTTGTGTTTTTCCGGCTTACTCTGCCCATTTGAGATGAAGATAGCACCAGTTTTGTGCTAGAACACTATCTTAAGGCAACCATCAACCAAAGTTTGCATTTGTACAGTCAATAGTCTACAGATACAATCTAGTTCAACAGATACATCTATTCGACATCAAACAACTATATGTTAACGAACTTCGAACCGCAGAGAAGAATTTGGAAAGCCAGAAATTATTAGGGTTAGGAAGAGATGTGGGTAAAAAATAGGAATAGATTGGTGTGGGGAGGCACAGGGAGAGTTAACTATGTCCTAATCACAATGCAGGAAATAGGTTGGGTAGGATGTAAGTAGAGAGAGAGAGAAAAAGAAGAAAGGGAAAGGGGAATGAAAAGAGACCAGAAAAAAAATAGAAACGTAAAAATTAATGTTATTTTAGAGATTAAAAGACCATCTATTTATAGAGGAATATGAATATGTTGAGAGAAAGGGAGGGACATAGAGGAGATGAGAAAAACTTTAAAAAAATGCTTAAAATATTGTATAGGTATAAAGTACTGCTATTAGTGAATTTAAGTCTCAGAGGTTTTGAATTGAGTAATAAGTTTGTGGATTAAGTGTGTACACAATGGGGGATAGGGTCTACTGGTTAACTACGGGTTTATCTGAGGGTGTGCAGGACAAGAGTTAAGTCACATAAAGATGAACAAAGAGGAAAAGATGGAAAGGATAGGAAAGTGAGAAGAAAAGATCAGAAGTGCAGTAGAGCTAGAAAAAAAAACAAAAAGATAATTAAGAATGAAAGAAAAAGAGAAAGAAGACAAGAAAAGAAAAGAAAACACACATTCACGTATTCCTAAAATAAAAATTATAAGAGGAGAAAAAAAAAAGTTAATGGAAAACAATTATTTTTTCAGAAGAGGCAAAAATTAAAGATTAATAAAAGTTTTAGAAAAGCAAAAAAAATTTTTTATATATATATAAGGTAACAAAAAACGAAAAAAAAACAAAACAAGAAAAAGAAAAAAAGAAAAGAAGAAGAAGAAAAAAAAAGTTCTTTGATTTTTTTTTTTTTTTTTTTTTTTGGGAGGGGTGGGAAGAGTCCTGTATCTCCCTTTTGTCTGTAACCAGAGTCTGGTTGGAGTCTCTGGTCAGCTTGAGGTCCTGTGGCTTGATTGGTTTCTTAAGTCAGTTTGTTGGAACAGGCAGGAAAATGCTCTGCTTTACCCAAGATTTTGAGATCCCCCTCCCAGGTTAGTTTACTGGGAGGGTGATCTGCTTTGAGAATCACAAAAGAGGGGGATGCAGTGATGAGGCTAGGTTCTGGGTAGAGTTGAGGCCTTTCAACGAACAGTAGCTTTTCCCTGGGGCTATTTTGTGAAAAAAAACTCACAGCACCCAGCCTGGAGCCATTCTCAGGGTTTCTGTTTTTCAATTGATTGTGGTGGCTGCTAGAGGGAGGGGCAGCCTCTGGCTCTGGCCACCCAGCGAGGAGAGCCACTCCAGTGGCTGGTGCCTGAGCTGGGCGACCCCTCCCTGGATGGAACTGAGTCTGTGAGGTCACCTCGCCGCCAAGTTCCTGTGACCTGCCAAATGACTAGCTCTATTCCAAGGCCTGAGCTGGAGCTAGCCGCTCCTCCGAGCTTTGTCGGTATCCAAAATGGAGATCACCGGTGCTGGGGGGGGAGGGGTGGCCTTCCCTCCTCTGCTCCCAGAGGAGTGAGGAAGTGGGGCTTCTACTCACGCGGAGTCTTGGAACTCGGGTCGTCTCTGGTCTGCAAAGTGCAGGATGAAGTTGTCCGCTCCTTGTCGGTTCTTGTTGGTGTTGAGTAGAATCCGCTCGTCTGCTGCGTCTGGCTCCTTCGTCCCGGACTGCGTCTCAGGTATGCCTCCGCGGCGGTGGTCGCCGCTGCGACCCTGCCGCCGCAGCGGCAGCTGCTCAGATGTTTCTGCTTGGCTTCCCCTCTCTTGACTAACTCTCTGTCCTGTGATGGCACACTTGGTGTGATTCTCTGGCTTGGGACTGTTCACTGGAACTCTGAAACTGTTTTCTATGCAAGAGCTTGTTCAGATTCCAGCTTCTCCTGCGCCATCTTCCTGGAACTCTCTGCTTTCACTATATTTGATGTTGGCATAGTTTGTGGAGGGGAAGAGAAAAAACAAATCGTTAAAATAGGGATACAGGTGGACCCATTGCAACAATGAGATGTACAAGTCGTTATGTCGAAAAACGAACTTTACAACTTTGGCGGGGGGGGGGGGGGGGGGGGGGGGAAGAGTGGGAGATAGGAAGGGATGGAAAAGGGAAACAAAGGAGGAGGCAACAATGATTGATAAGAAATGTACTCATTATCATGCCCAGGTAATTGTAACCCCTCCGTATGGTATTTTCACACACACAAAAAAACTTCTCTTTGAATTAATTACACCTACAGTAGAGTTTAGTAGGAGTATTCCTGTACAATGTTGTGTTGTTACTAAAGAAATATTATTATACTCGAGAATTTCTAATTGTTTTTTAGAGTTGACAAAGGTTTTTCTATTGCATCTCATAATTTGAAACATTGAAAACTTTATGTATATCTTAGATTTCTCTTACTTGTACTAAGATATTAAACCATGACTCTGAATGGATGCTACTCTATTAAAGACATGACCTTTGTTTCATCTGTTTCAATCCTCTTAATATACTTTTTTCTTGTTTTTGTAAATTTTGTTAATATGAACCACAATAATTGTTAGGGGACAAATAGATTTGTACAAACTTCCAGGTGATCTAGTCAATAAAAAATCTTCATCGGAAGTGGTGCTGTAGCTCAAGTGGTAGAGCACTCGCCTTGAGCTGAAGAGCTGAGGGACAGCGCCCAGGCACAGAGTTCAAGCCCCACGACAGACAAAAAAAAAAATAAAAACGAAAAGAGAAAACTTTGCCGGGTGCTGGTGGCTCACGCCTGTAATCCTAGCTACTCAGGAGGCTGAGATCTGAGGATCGCGGTTCAAAGCCAGCCCGGGCAGGAGAGACCGTGAGACTCCTATCTCCAATAAAACCACCAGAAAGCCGGAAGTGGCGCTGTAGCTCAAGTGGTAGAGCGCTCTCCTTGAGCTGAAGAGCTGAGGGACAGCGCCCAGGCCCAGAGTTCAAGCCCCACAGCCGACCAAAAAAAAAAAAATCTTCATGTTTTTCTTTCTAGTCTAAATCTTCCCTAGTTTACCCTTTTGTCTTTAATTCGTTGTACAAAGGAGTCACCATTAAACAAAGCAGTTTATGAATGTTAGGTGTCTTGATCAATGTCATCCATCTTGATATTCTCTCCCTTCTCTAGCTTACTGTTGAGAGGTAGGGAGGAGGGAAGGGAAAGTTGGAGAAAACAAGAAAGAGGGAAACAATATTGGACAAGAAATGTACTCATTACCTTACTTATGTAACTGTAACCCATCTGACATCCCGTTGTAATAAAATACAACAAAATGTATAAGAAAGAGGACCAGGAGGAAGATGGCAGAGAAGAGGCTGGGGGCTAAGCAAGCTGTCCTGTAGAAACTAATATTAGTATTCCAGTGGAAAACCTAATGCTTGAGAGACACATCAAGTGTGTTATCATAGTACAGAGAGTTTGAGCAGAGAGGAAAAACTCAGTCAGCTCAGTTAAGAACACAGATTCTAGCAAACCCGGTTCAGGGCTGCAGCAGTGGCAGCGGCAGCAGGGGCTACCACTGGCTGCCATATTCAACACAGAGAGCTCAGGACGAAGGCACCAGAGTGGATTCTACTTATTGCCTACTCAAGAACAAACAAGTAGCAGACAGTCACAGAGGCAGCTCTGCATGGGTGGGGCAGACTCTCCTTAGCAGGTAAACCGAGCCAGAGGCTACCCTTCCCAGCTTCTGTACAGGAAGGTATTCTGGCCCTTGAGAAATTGGAAACTTGGTAGGCATAAATCCTGAGACTGGCTCCAGGCTCGGCTGCTTGAGTATCTCAGGAGCTAGGCCATCAGGGTAAAGCTGACAGGACAAAACCCAACTTACAACCTAGCACCCCTCACAGCAACTCAAAGCAAGAGAAAACAGCCACCTCCCTGTTTTGTGATACTCAAAGTAGATCACTGTCCCACTGAACTAGGCTGGGATGTGGGACATAAAATCTCTGGTGAAGCAGAGCTTCCATCAGCCTGCTGAAACAATCTGATTAAAGAAACCAAGCAAGCCACAGGAAAACCAAACACCACAACAAACCAGAGACTCCATCACCAAGAGACTGGCTAAGGACACAAGAGACATACAAGAACCACACCTGCCGCCCCCCAATTTTTTTCCAAAGACCTTTTTTCTACCTAACATTTTTAAAACTGCTGTCTATTTTTCTCGGTTTTTCTCTTATTTTTTTTGTATTTTTTGTTGTTATTGTTGTTTTAATATTCTTTTTATACTATTTTCCTTTTTTGTCCTTTTAGGTTTTTTTTTGTTGTTGTTGCTGCTGTTCTGTTTTATTTATTGCTGTTCTGTTCAGCCCGAATTATACACCTCTCTTTGATTATTAGACCTTATGTTTCATTATATCCATACTTAATTCAGACATTGATTACTCAATTCACAAGCTCCCAGCCTTAACCCCATTAATTGTAGAATTATTTCTTTATGTTTATATAATTTTTAAGTGTTTCATTTTAATTTTTTTATTTTTATCTTTCTTTTTTCTTTATCACTCTTCTTTCTTTCTATCTCTGCCCTTTCTCCAAATCACTCTCTCACTTTGCCTCCATACGTTGCTCCAATCTTATTTTCTCCACAGAATTCTCCCTAAACATATTAATTTCTGTTCTGTTGACCCCATACTTGATTTTTTTAGTCCATTGATCCCTAGCTGTGTGTTGTTGAACTAGATTGTATCTGTACCCATTTTGACTGGATAAAAAAATCTGTGCAACTACAGGGCTCCAGTTAATACTTGCCTTAAAATAGTGTTCTGGCTCAAAATCACTTGGCTAACATACCTAAATGGGCAGAACAAGGAGGAAAACAAGAAAAATGGCAAGTCCAGGTATTTCAACTCCTACTCATGACAATCAGGCAACAGAACAGTCAATGAGTAACCCAGAGGAGAGTTCCCAAAATGCTCTACAAAATTTGGTAAAAACGCTGAATGAAAAGTTTGAAAGCCTGACAAAGTCTCACTGTGAGTGTGCTAGGGAAATAGGTGGGTGTGATGAGGCTAACCAAAGACTAATACAGGAATATTGTGAGCGTAATGAGGCTAACCAAAGATTAATACAGGAATATGGTAAGCATGATGAGGCTAATCTAAGATTAATAGAGGAATTGCGTGAACGGGATGAGAACAGACAGATTAATTGAGACATTGATGGAATCTACAAACAGAGAGCTAGAACAATCCAGGGAGGTCACAAAGGGAATGCTGAATGAAGCCCAACAGAAGGAAAGAGAGTCCAATGAAACCATAAACAATCAACTAAGGAATTTGAGAATGAACACTGAAAACCAAATTAAGAAAGAAAGGAAGTCCTTGCAAAATTTAAAACAAAACTCCAACAGAAGCCATCAAATCGTACCAATTAGAAGGAAAAGAAATTAAAAAAGTAAAAGTCTTGACAGTGGGTTAGACCATGCAGAAGATCGAATCTGTAAGATTGAAGACAACCTAGATATTATAGTGAAAGGACAGACAATTATTCAAGATAAATCTAAGAAATTTAATAGATCTATTCTACATTTAGAAGACACCATTAGATGGACTAATTTGAGGATAATGGGTGCAGAGGAGCACCTAAAGACAGAAGTTAATGGTCTAGGAAATTTGTTTAACAGGATCCTAGAAAAGAACTTCCCAAACATGTAAAAAGAAGCCTTTAGAACCCCAAATAGACCAGACCACAACAGGATATCCCATTGTCACATTATAATTCACACAGGATCAATTCAGACCAAAGAAAAGATCCTTAAAACTGTCAAGGAGAAAAGATCAATCACCTATAAAGGGAAACCAATTGAAATAACTTCAGATATCTCAGCACAGACAATTAAAGGAAAAAGAACCTAGAATGATGTATGCCACGCCCTAAAGACAAACAACAATCAACCAAGAATACTGTACCCAGCTAAACTATCCTTCAAAGCAGCAGGTAAAATAAAAACCTTAAACAGCAAAGAAAACACAAACAGTATATCTCCACCAAATCAGCCTTACAAAAGATATTTAAAAATGTCTTACACATAGAAAACCAACAAGAGCACAATAAAGACAAAGAACAGCCCCCAAACAGAGAATCCAAGAAGAATAGGAAGAACCCAATAGGCACACCCCCAAGAAGGTGGATAACATGGCAGGAACTAGCAAACACCTCTCAGTCCTAACTCTCAATAGTAATGGACTTAACTCTCCCATTAAGCAACATAGACAGTCTAGTCTGATCAAAAAGCAAGATCATTCTATCTTCTCCCTTCAAGAAACACATCTTGTCCACAAAAACATTTTCTGAAAGTGAAAGGCTGGAATAAAATCTACCAAGCAAACAGCCCCTATAAACAGGCAGGAGTTGAAATCCTAATTTCAGATAAAATAGACTTCAAATTAAAATTAGCAAGAAGAGATAAAAAAGGTCATTAAATATTAATTAAAGAATGACTCCTTCAGGGCATATTACAATTCTAAGTGGCTAGTCACCAAACAAGGGAGCATCCAAATTTTTCCAACAAACACTATGTTTCCTCAAATCACACATTGATCAAAAGACATTGATTGTTGGGGACATTAACACACCACTATCCCTGCTGCATAGATTAACCCAGCAAAAACTCAACAGAGAAACCTCAGAAATAAACAACTGCATAGGTCAATTAGACTTATCAGACATCTACAGAATATTTCACCCAGCAGTATCAGAATATATGTTCTTATCGGCAGTGCATGGAACTTTCTCCAAAATAGACCACATTTTAGGTCACAAAGCAAATTTTTCCAAATTCGGAAACATTGAAATTATGCCCTGCATCCTCTCACACCACAAGGGAATAAAATTAGAACTAAAACCAAGATCCACCAAAGAAAGTCCTGTAACACATGGAGGCTGAACAACACACTGTTGAACTACCAGTGGGTCATGGAAGAGATTAGAAAGGAAATTCAAATGTTCAAGATAATTAACAAAATGAACACACAAAATTTAAGAGCTTCTGGGACACAGCAAAGGCAGTACTCAGAAGTAAGTTTATAGTTCAGACTACCTACATTAACAAATTGCAGATATCTGAAACCATCAATTTAATGAGGCATATACAGTTTCTTGAAAAAGAGCAACAAGTTAAACCCCAATCTAGTAGATGAAAAGAAATAATCAAAATTTAATCAAAATTAAATGAATTAGAGTAAAAAAAAAACTATAGAATGAATCAACAAAACTAAGAGTTAGTTTTTGGCAAAAAAAATAGTAAAATTCAAAGCCTTAGGCATTCTTATCAGAAAAAAAGAGAACACAATCAAATAAACTCAGAGCAGAGAAAGGAAACATCACTACAGAAACAACCAAGATTCAGAACATCATAAGGGTATATTACTCAACCATTTAGGCTAATAAGTGTTTGAATCTGAAAGATATGGATGAATTTCTAGCAAATATTGGCATGCCCAAACTAAACCAAGATTATTTAAACCAAATTAACAGACCCATATCAAGCATCGAAATAGAAACAGCAATAACAGACTTCCCACCCAAGAAAAGCCCAGGACTGGATGGATTTACAGCTAAATTCAACAAGGCCTTCAAAGCAGAACTCACACCAATACTCCTCCAACTCTTCAATGAAATTGAAAATAAAAATTCACTACAAAACTCTATGAAGCTATTATCAGCCTCATCCCAAAACCATGCAGGGACTCATCAAAGAAAGAGAACTATAGACTCATTTCTTTGATGAACATCAATGCAAAACTTCTCAACAAAATTCTGGCCAATCGACTTCAACAACTCATCAAAAAATCATACACCATGATGAAATAGGATTCATTTCAGGGATGCAAAGCTGGTTCAATATACACAAATAAAATATCAACAATAGCAAGGATAAGAACCACATGATTATCTCAATAGATGCATAAAAAGCATTTGAATTGTCCAACATCCCTTTATGATGAAAGCTCTGGAAAAACTAAGAATCCATGGAACATTCCTCAATATAATAAAGACTGTGTATGACAAACCTACAGACAAAATTATACTTAATGGCAAAAAGTTAAAGCCATTTCCTCTAAATTCAGGAACGTGACAAGGATGTCCACTCTCTCCACTTCTTTTCAACCTAGTATTAGAATGCCTAGCTAGGGCAATGAGATAAGGTGCAGACATAAAGGGAATCCAAATAGGGAAAGAAGAAGTAAAACTCTATTTGCAGATGACATGATCTTGTATTTGAAGAACCCCATTGACTCCACTCCCAAGTTACTTGAGCTGATCAGAAACTAGCAGGGCATAAAATTCACCCTCAGAAATCAATGGCATTCTTGTAGGCCAATAATGAGAAGAGTGGCTGAAATCAGGAAAGCAACCCCTTTTGTAATAGTCCCATAAAAAATAATACACCTAGGAGTTAACTTAAATTAAGAGGTGAAGGACCTCTAGGACAAAAACCTTAAAAATCTGAAAAAGGAAATTAAAGCAGAACTAGGCACGTGGAAAAACCTCGCATTCTCCTGGATTGGGAAAAATACCATCATGAAAATGACAATACTGCCAAAGGCTATATATAAATTCAATATGATACCTATCATTATCCCATCCTCATTCTTCAAGGAAATAGAAAAATCAATCCAAAAATTCATATAGAACAATAAGAGACCCTGAATAGCAAAAATAATTCTTAGCAGAAAAAACAGTGCTGGAGGAATAACAATGCCAAACTTCAAACTCTACTACACAAGAACAGACCTGAGGACCAATAGAATAGCACTGAAGACCCAGAAATGAGCCCACAGACTTAAAGCCACCTAATTTTTAATAAGGGAGCTAAAAAATTAGAATGGAAGTAAGACTGCCTCTTCAATAAGTAGTGCTGGCCAAACTGGTTAATCACCTGTAGAAAACTAAAGCTAGACCAGTATATACCACCCTGCACTACAATCATCTCCAAATGGATCAAAGACCTGAAATAAAAGCAGACACTCTGAAAACATTACAGGAAGGAATAGGAGAAACCATAGGGCTCCTTAGCACGGGCAAAAATTTTCTTAATACAGACCTAGAAACACAACAATAAAAGAAAGATTGGACAAATGGGATTGCATGGAACAGCAGAGTTTCTGCAGGGCAAAGGACATAGCTAGCAAGATCAGTAGAAAGCCCACGGACTGGGAGAAGATCTTCAGGAGCCATAGAATGGACAAGGGTCTCATATCTAAAATACACTTAGAACTCAAAAAATTAAATCTCCCAACAACAAATACTCAAAGAAACCACTGCCCAATATATAAGTGAGCTAAAGACAAAGAGAGACTTCTCTGAAGAGGAAATAAAAATGAGCATTAGAAACATGAAGAAATGCTCAACTTCTCTAGCCATAAAAGAAATGCAAATCAAGACAACATTGAGATTCCACCTTACTCCAGTTAAAATGGCTATTATCAAGAAATCTAACAACAATAGATGCTGGAAGGGATGTGGCCAAAAGGGAACCCTACTGCACTGTTGGTGAGAGTATAAACTTGTTCAACCACTTTGGAAAGTAGTATGGAGGTTCCTCAAAAGACTCCACATAGAGCTCCCCTATGACCCAGCAATCCCACTTTTGGGCATTTACTCAAATGATCACAAACAAAGTCATACCAAATCTACCAGTACAATTATTTATCTTTGCATTATTCACCGCAGCTAAGATATGGAACCAACCCAGATGCCCCTCAGTAGATGAATGGATCAAGAAAATGTGGTCTATATACACAATGGAATTCTATGCCTCCATCAGAAAGAATGACATTGCCCCATTTGTTAGGAAATGGAAAGACTTGAAAAAAAATATGTTAAGTGAATTAGCCAGACCCAAAGAAACATAGATCCCATGGTTTCCCTTATTTGCAATAACTACTACATGTCTAGGGCAAGTAGAAAAGGTCGAAATCTATGTACATGTAAGATGGTGTTAAGCGAAATGATCCCAAGAAAAGGGACACAAGTGGGCTATTTCTTTTTTGCGATTGTTTTGAACATACTTATTTTGTACTATGTGATTCTTTTGTTTCTTTCGTATGTTCTTCCCCCATGCTATAACCCCTGATGTCACTGTATCTGATTCTGGTGTCCTGCATCTTGTGTATACATTTTTCTAATTTGGGGAAGAGAAGGGATATAACAAAATGCTTAAATAAGGATACTGGTTGACCCATGGTAACAATGATATATACACGGAAATTTACAACCTTGGGTTGGGGTTCGGGGAGGGGGTAGTTGTGGAGGTGTGAGTTAAGTGATGGTAGAGGAAAAACAAAGGAGGAGGCAACAATGCTCCATAGGAAATGTACTCATTACCTTGCTCATGTAATTCTAACCCCTCTGTACAGTATTTTTACAATAGAAAACATACCAAAAAAAAAAAGGATACCGGTTGACCCACTCTAACAGTCATATGTACAAGACACTGTTGAAAACAAACTTTACAATTTAGGGTGGTGGGGCAGGTAGGTAGGATTTGGGGAGGTGGGGAGGGAAGGGTTAGTAGGAGAAAACAAAGGAGGTACAATGTTTGGTAGGAAATGTAGTAATTACCTTACTCATGTAACCCCTCTGTACATTGTTTTTTCAATAAAAACATATAGGGAAAAATGTATAAAAAAACACGATTACAGATTATAAAGCTTTGGCATTTCATTTACACTATAAATTTTACAGGATTTATTTTTGAGGCATCGATGTTTGAGTTCGTGAATTGTACTTCGTAGAAATTCAATCTACCACTTGAACCACACATCCAGCCATTTTATATTTATTTTCTCCAATGGAATCTTGGTTTGCCTAGGGCTGGCTTCAACAGATGTTAAGTGTAGACTAGGCTAAATTAAGATGTAACACGAGTTAAGTATGTTTAATGAAATTTTGACTCACTGTATTTTGAATTTTTGATGCGTTTCTTGTTAAGTAATCCCATCATAAAAACATTTATATGTAAAAAGAAATAAATAACCTTTGTTTCATAAACAGTAAAATGTCACAAGTGTAATATAGATTAATCTTGTGTCCTAATTTCCAATAAGATTTTATAAAAATAGAAGCTAGAAAATTTGAGCCATACCATTTGTTGGACCTGGAACTTTTATCTTTTATAAACACAATCTCCTTGTAGGACAAGATGCACCTAAGACATGAAGAGATTCATTGGCTGCTTAACTACAAGAATTTGTTGAAAATCTCCAATGACCCCTATATAAAATAAGAGAGTACTACTACATATCATTTACATTGATAAATGTCTCTTTTAATTTTCTGTTCCAGGAAACCTTTCAATATTAACTGAAGTTTTATTATTTAAAAAAGAGAAAATTAATAAATCACTTTTCACATATTAATATGTATTGTTCTAATAAAAGAGAATTACCAACTCATTTAATAAAGATGATGTACTTTTATTTTTTAGGGAATAATGATTCATTGTTTTTACTCAAAGGATATAGTACCTTCTGGTGTTGGCAGCTGCCAGATTGTTTCAGCACCTGCCAATATTTGTTAGTGAATTGGAGAAATACTGACAACTTCATGAACATCAGTGATTCTTTTTTTTATTGTGAAAATATTGTACAGAGGGGTTACAATTACATGGGCAAGATAATGAGTACATTTTTTTATCAATCATTGTTGCCTCCTCCTTTGTTTCCCCCTCCCACCTCTTCGCTTTCCCCCCCAATTCTCCCCCCCATATCAGTGATTCTTGTACTTGTGCTAAGATATATACCCTGAATTTCCCCAAATATAAGGCAAACCAATATAAAACATGTATGTCATTATCGTCATTTTAGTTTCTAAATTGTACTCTTCCTATATTTCTAGATGTTCCTTTCTTAACTCCTGGCAATGAATATATGTATATAAATATATGTATGTATTTGTAAAAACATATTTTTAAATAGCTGTAGACTTGCAGATTTATGGCAGAGATAGTTCAGAGAGCACCACTTTCCTTCAAATCCAATTCCCCTGCCACTTACACTAGAATGATGTATTTTTTACAATTAATTAAGTGATATTGAGCATTTTCTTTCATTTAAAATTATAATTTTATTGTCTTTAAGTATTTATACAAAGAAGTTACAATTCAAATTGGTTTATGAATACTGAGCATCTTCATCAATATTAGCCCTTCAATTGTTTTCTCTCCATCTCAATCAACCCCATGCATCCCTCAATTTTTCTAGCTTTATTTTGACATGTATACATGAAATAGAATGATTATATTCTCAAACTTCTCTTTGTTGGTCTACTCCCTTTGACCTTCCTCATCCCTGGTCCCTCAAGTACCAGCTTCTTAGTATTGATTTTGTTAGACTGTATGTTAGTTCCTCAAAGGAGTTACATCATTGGAATTCTCCCTGCCTATAGCATATATGCATTTGTATACATATACATATACATTTGTAAATTAGATTCAAGTTCTACATATGAAAGTAAACATGAGTCCTTTGTCTTTCTGGGCCTGACTTGTTTCACATAGTATTTTTTCTGGGTCCATCCTTCTATTTCTTTGCAAATATCATTTTACTTGTTTGATGAGTGAAATGACCAAAAGACTCATGAAGAAATGCTCAATTTGTCTGGCCATAAAGTAAATTCAAATCAAAACAATACTGATATTCCAACTAGCCCTATTAAGATTGGCCACCAACAAAAATACAAATAGGATCACAGTTCAAAGCCAGCCCTTGCAGGAAAGTCTGCCAGATACTTATCTCCAATTAATTATCTGAAAACCAGAAGTAACACTGGCTCAAAGTTGTAGAGCACTAGCCTTGAGCAAAAGTGCTTAAGGATAGCTCTCAGGCCCTCAGTTCAAACCCCATGACTGACAAAATTCCAAATGAAAAGAGATGAAGTTATGAACATGGAGGAAAGGAACCCTAATAAACTATGGGTGGCAATGTAAACCACTGTAGAAAACAGTTTGGATATTCCTCAGAAAAACAGCATACAATTGCCCTACGATTTAGCAATATCATTCTTGAGCATTTTCTTTAACTGAAATCCATCCTTAATTTAGATTTCCATAGTTTTCACTGACTGTCCTTTTCTGTTGAAAATGTTGATTTACACTTAGTTCTAATGGCTACCTAGACTTCCCTTGACTGTTGAAGAATCTTAGAAAATCCTTCTTTCTCATCACTTTCAGAATTTGAGTACTTGTCAGCTGTTTTGTAACATGTTAATCAATTCAGGTTTGTCTGATCTTTAAATGTTCCCAATAGACTGAGATTATGTGGTTTTTGTAGAACATACTATACTCATCATATGATAGCAAGGATACATATATTAGCAATGGGACTCATCACTACTGACATGAGCCCATTATAGTGTTAAAACTATTTTCAAGTTTTACCAAACATGTTTCTCTCCTTTTCTATGCTATGCACTTTGTAAGAGAAATACCTACATATTTTAGGAATGAGAGCTTTTACTCTGTCCTTGAGAATAGATTATCTACATAATGTACTTGGAATATCTTAGAAACCCACCTTGCTTACCTGTAAATTTCAACTCTAGCCATCAACTTCAAGCATCCATTATCCATTTATTTAATCATTAGTATTGTTAACTTAAAATTTTGATCTTCTAAAAATGTATAATGATAGTTCATTTTAATTTATAATTCCTTAATGATAAATAGTATAGAGTATTTTTCATATATATATATATATATATATATATATATTTAATTGTGAAAATACCGTACAGAGGATTTACAATTAAATAGGCAAAATAATGAGTATATTTCTTATCAAGCATTGTTGCCTCCTCCTTTGTTTCCCCTTCCTATCCCTTCCCATCTCACCTCCCCCGCTCCCATATACCTCCCCCCTCCATCCTGCCAAAGTTGTGAAGTTCATTTTCGACATAACAACTTGTACATCTCATTGTTGCAATGGGTCCACCTAAATCCCTATTTAAATGTTTGTTCTTTCCCTTCCTGTCGACAAATTATACAAACATCAAATACAGTGAAAGCAGGGGTTTTGGCGGAGGGACATAAAAACCAACAAAGAAATCATCTTACAAATATGTTACAAACAATTGCATGAAAGAAAAAAAAACATTTGAATATTTATCTTGGGGTGGATTTCACTTAACATCAACTTATCTATCTTTTTCTGCTTGTCTCAGACATATAATAGTTATTGCAAATAAGGAAAACTATGGGACCTATGTTTCTTTGGGCCTGGCTTACTTCACTTAATATAATTTTTTCCAAGTCTTTCCATTTCCTAACAAATAGGGAAATGTCATTCTTTCTGGTGGAGGCATAGAATTCCATTGTGTATATAGACTACATTTTCTTGATCCATTCATCTACTGAGGGGCATCTGGGTTGGTTCCATATCTTAGCTATGGTAAATAATGCTGCAATAAACACAGTTGTGCTGGTAGTTTTAGTATGGTTTTGTTTGTGATCATTTGGGTAAATGCCCAAAATTGGGATTGCTGGGTCATAGGGGAGCTCTATGTGGAGTCTTTTGAGGAACCTCCATACTACTTTTCAAAGTGGTTGAACAAGTTTACACTCCCACCAAGAATGCAATAAGGCTCCCTTCTGTCCACATCCCCACCAGCATCTACTGTTGTTAGAGCTCTTGATTATAGTCATTCTAACTGGGGTGAGGTGGTAAGTCAATGTTGTTTTGATTTGCATTTCTTTTATGGCTAGGGAGGTTGAGCATTTCTTCATGTGTATATTGGTCTTCCTTCTTTCCTCTTCAGAGAAGTTTCTCTTTAAGTCTTTAGCCCACTTATTTATTGGGCAGTTGTTTCTTTGTGGATTTGTTGTTGGGGGATTTAATTTTTTGAGTTCCAGGTATATTTTAGATATGTGACCCTTGTGCATCGTATGGGTAGTGAAGATCTTCTCCCAATCCATGGGCTTTCTATTGATCTCGCTAGCTATGTCCTTTGCCATGGAGAGGATCTGCCATTTCATGCAATCACATTTGTCCAACCTTTCTTTGATTTGTTGTGTTTCTGGGTCTCTATTAAGAAAATTTCGGCCTGTGCCAAGGAGACCTAGTGTTTCTCCTATTCCATCATGTAATGTTTTCAGAGTGTCTGCTGTGGTTCTGAGATCTTTGATCCATTTGGAGCTGATTCTGGTGCAGGGTGATATATAACGATCTAGCTTTGGTTTTCTACAAGTAGTTAACCAATTTTGTCAGCAGCAATCAATTTTGCCAGCACCTTTCATATGTATATTTTGTCTATGTATCTTCTTTGAGAAAGTATTCATTGGAATAATTTGCCTCCACCCTACCTACTATTGGTTTTTTGTTTTTTTTTTTAGAATTCTTTTAGATAGCCTAGATTGGCTTCAAACACACAATTTTCCTGTGTCAGCTTCCTGATTGCAGAGCTAATACAACTGTGGGACTCCAGGCCCAGATAATTTTCTCCCATTTCTAATTAGGCTGCTTGAATTAATACTTGTTTATCAGAGTTTATTGTGTATTTTATAGATAAATCTTTTATTTTATATGTTATAAAATTATTTCCTCATGGGGCTAGGAAGGTGGCTCAGTGGTAGAGTGCTTGCCGTGCATGTTTGAGGCCCTGGGTTCGATTCCTCAGAACCACATAAGCAGAAAAAGCTGGAAGTGGTGCTGTGGCTCAAGTGGTAGAGCGCTAGCCTTGAACTAAAGAGCTGAGGGACAGTGCCCAGGCCTAGAGTTCAGGCACCATGACTGGCAAAAAAAATTATTTCCTCACAGTTTGTGACATATTTTTATTCTCTTAATATTGTCTTTAACAAAGGGGTTTTAATTTTAGTAAAGTCGAATCTCAAAGTCTTCATATGTGGAATATGATAGTGGTTTTAACTTTAAGATATACCACAAAGATACAAGATCTATGTTGATTATTTCCTCTATTTTTTTTGCAAGAATACCTATCTATATCTATATCTATTTACACACACATATATCTATCTTTGCAATGTATGAGAATTATTTTGCATTCTTAATTCATTTTTTTCTGAAAGGTATATGATCTATATTTCTAGATATACTTGTTTGCATATTAATGCATCAATGTGAAATTTGGACATTATTGAAATTGAAATAAAAATTTTTGCTTATTTGAAAATTTTGTTATTTTCTTTTTAATGACATTTGTTTCTTCATCAAGGATCAACTGGGTCTATTCCTGGTTTCTCTATTTTGAGTCATTGATCCACTCAACTATTATTTTGCTAATAGAACTCTTTTGCTTGCTGGAGCCATATACTAGGTCTTAAAACATGTTTGCTCAAGACCTTTAACTTTGATTTGCTTGAGCTTTTTGTTTAATATTTTGGGCCTTCGACTTTTTATGTAAACTCTATAATCAGAAGGTTAATACAAATAGAATAATTTATTGGGATTTTGATAGAGATTCCAATCGAGCCAAGAATAAATTTGGGATCAATATATATCATATCAATATTGGGTGATCCAATTCATGAACAAAGAATTTATTAAGATATATTATATTCATAAAATCCTTTGTTAATGGTAGTTATTTTGTACAGCTATTTAAAACAATTTGAATCTTTTTTTTGTCAGTTGTAAGGCTTGAACTCTGAGCTTGGGTGCTGTCTTTAAAACACTTTGGAAAATTTTAAAAGAATAACTTTCAGATTCCTTTATTTTAAAAATTTTTAGCCTTTCTCATATTTGTTTGCATGATAGGCCTATGACTATTTTATTAGACTTATACCTGTGAATTGTATGGAGAAAAGTATTGCAATTATAAATTATATTTTTAAATTTCAATTTCTTATTACTAGCATGTGGGAAAAGAATTGGCACTTTTATATTAATTTTGCATCTGTGACATTACTTCATAAGTTCAAGAAGATTTCATTGTTGTGATTAATTCTTCAGAATTTTCTATGTGTACATTTATATAATATATGAATATAGCTATATTTTTTCCACCTTAATTTCTCTCTATATACATTTTTTTTCTTTTTTTTTTACTACCCTAAGTATTAAATTAAAATTTCAAATAAAACTGTTCTGTTCCCTTCAGAAAAAAATATCCAGTTTCTCACTTCTATATTAGATGCATTTATGTATATATATATGTGTGTGTGTGTGTGTATATATATATATTTTTTTTCAAGCTAATATTTTCTGGGACTTTTTTTTTTTGTCAGTCGTGGGGCTTGAACTCTGGGCCTGGGCGCTGTCCCTCAGCTCTTCAGCTCAAGGTGAGCGCTGTACCACTTGAGCTACAGCGCCACTTCTGGTTTTCTGGTGGTTTATTGGAGATAGGAGTCTCACGGTCTCTCCTGCCCAGGCTGGCTTTGAACCGCGATCCTCAGATCTCAGCCTCCTGAATAGCTAGAATTATAGGCGTGAGCCACCAGCGTCCGGCTTCTGGGACATTTTTATCATAAATTAATGCTAGATTTTTTCCAAAATATTTTTTCTGTATCTATTTATGTTAACATATACATTTTTTCTTTAGACTGTTGATATGATAGATTATACTGATGGGTTTCTGAATGTTGAAGTAAAGTTGTATATTGTAGTGATGCTGATGATTAAAACGGACCATCATGCAAAATAAGTTTAGATATTGAGGCTGATAATGCCCTGTACACATAATAGCATATGAAAAGATTTGTTAAAGATGTATTAAAGCCCTCAATGTACAATTTGTTTGCTGCCACAGAAGCTCAAAAAAAAAAACTTGAGGTACAGCAATGAAATGCTAAATTTATATCACAATGAAAATGTTGAATTTATGGCTTGAATGTCCTGCTGGTCACAAACAAGGAAGCATGTTGGCTTTCTTACATTTTTGTCTCCTGTAAGGTAGTAAGAAAAGAGAAATAAATTAATCCTCATTTTTTAAGACTGCTTTACCTTAATAGTATAACTAGGCAATTTTTCACTCCCAAAAGTAGAATGAGGATTACATCTTATAAACAGATGATGATGTAGACTAAGAGGAACTGAAAAAACTGATCATTTTGAAGTTAATTATTTGACAAGACAAGGTATAAGGTAAAAATAAGTAACTTATTTTGTAAGTTAATTACTTTTATAAGGTCATAGAATAACAGAAAAATTAGCTGGTTGACTTCAGGTTTCTTTAGATTACCTTTTCAAAATGAAGATTAAAGGAAATGAACTTCATTACCATGCCATTTAAAAATGGCATATTTAGGAAAGTATGAGACAAAAAAGTTGTCATTAACGAAGCATCAAACATGAAGTTAGACTCATTAGAGTTTCTTGCATATCTGAAACAAATCCCTCTTGGTGACAATGTATAATTTTTATACATTGTTGGACTATATTTGCTTATATTTTATTGAACGTGTTTTTCTTCTAAATCCATGAAAATATTTGTCTTCTTTCTTTGTTGTAATGTCTTTATCTGGATGTGGCTTTAAAATAACAAAACATCATAAAATGAGTAAAGTGATATTCTAAGAGGTAGAATTGATGAATAGGATTGCTTCAAAATAAAAATAAAGCTTCTATAATGCAAAAGAAACAACAGAATGAAGAGATAGTCAATTGGGACAATTGTGATGAATCCTGTGTTTTATCCCAGCATCTCAGGAGGTGGATATGGGGGACTCAATGACCTCATCTTAAAAAACAAGTTAACAAATACCTGAAGGTGGTAACTTGTGCTTGTAATCCTAGCTAAATGAAAGTAGAGATAGGAGACTCACAATCTAAAGTCAGTTACTAGACATGGTCAAAAGCGTAAGACTTTATCTGGAAAATAAAGTTAAAAGTTCTGATGGTTTGGCTCAAGTGGTAGAGAACTTGCCTAATAAGTAAAAGGCATTTTGCTTAAACTCAAGTACATTAGAAAAAATACGGTATAGAAAGGATAAATCATTTGCCAAATATTCATTCAACAGGAATCTGATCTAAATAAAGTACTAAAACTTTAAATTATAAATGAGAAAATAATCTAATTGGTAAATGACAAATAAATATGTGAAAAATTTTTCAACACCCTTAACCATCAGAGAAATCAATATAACATTGAGATTTCATTAAGATGATGACATTCAAGAAACAGAAAACAACAAATGATGGTCAGGACGTGAGGAGAAAGTGGACTTTATTCACAAATGATAGGAATGTTAATTACTGAAGCTATTATGGAATTAGAAGTTCTTCAAAAGGTTAAAAATATAACTTTAATATCATCTAATTATACCACTTCCTGAGTATACAACAACAACATTGTAGCTAATTGTATAGATGACCATGATTTTTGCAGAAATATTTGTGCATCAACTGACCAAAGGACTCAATCTAGGTATCCATCAACGGAGATACCATTTTTCAGTCATAAAGAAGAATGATATTATGTCACTTTTAGAAAAATGAATTGGACTAGATTTTATCTTATTAAAGAGAAGTGAAATCATATTGTTTTCAGGATGGTGGATAGAATTGGAAAAGATTGTATTAACTGAAAATAGCAAGTCCTCTGGAGACAAGTATCACATATTCCCTCTTATACTTAGAAATGCGTGAAACTAAAAGAGATCTACTAGGAATACAGAGACTGAAAGGTGGAAAGGATGAAGGATAATAGAAAGTAGCAATAGCAGTGGGCAAATATGATCAAAATACTTTATATATAATATATATGATATATTATAACATATAGATGATTGAAGTACATTATATATAATTATATTATATATTATATTATGTTATATTATACATTATATTATATATTATATATAATTATATTTTATATAATGTACTTGGATCATATATATGTGTGTGTGTCTTAACACACCCATATGTTGTTCTATTAATGTGTTCCAATTAAAAAATACTCCGTTTGCTTGTAGGTTATATTTATAGTATTCCATGTTTTAGTTTTTAAGTGCAATGATCCCCTTTCCACACCTTGTATAAATAATTATGTCTTCTCTATTGTTTTCATGGGTAGTCTGGCTAGTGGCTTACAAATTTCATTGATTTTTCTGAAGAACCAATTCTTGGTTTAATTGATTTTCTCTATTTTTCTCTGTTTTCAAGTTCATTGATTTCTGCTTCAAATTTTATTACTATTTTTCTCCTTCTGCTAAGGTTTCTCCTAGGCTTGAGTTTCTCTTCTTTCTCTAGATTCTCATGGTAGATTCACAGTTTACTGATTTCAGGTATTTTTCTAATGTATGAATTTAATATGACTAGCACCTCATAAAAACTAATTTAGCTGCATCCTTTGATTGTATGTATTTCCATTTTCATTTAATAAAGTATTTTTATTTCGAGTTTTCATTTTTGAATCTGTGTATAGTGTAGAAATCTGTTGTTTAATTTCTAAAAGATATGTGCTGTTTTTAAATTTGTTTATTTCCTAGTTTAATTCCACTGTTGTCTGATAACATATTTTTTGTATGATTTCTTTTAATCAATGGGTTAAAGTGAACTTTAAGGTCCAAATTGGGGTTTACATTTTAGGATTGATTGTTCACACCTATACTTCAGCTGAGGAAAATGAGAACAGAGGGGTCACAGTTGGAGGCTAGCCCAGGCAAAAAATTTTGGGAGACCATATCTCAAACATAACAAGCAAAACCAGGGACAGAAATGTGGCACAGCGAGTAAAGCACCTGCCTCAGCAAGTCCAACTCTAGTAACCATGAGGTCTTGGGTTCAAATTTCAGTTCTGCACAAAAGTAAACAAAATGTGGTTTATCTTGTTGATTTATTCTATGCAGTTTTATGAAAATGTGTACTTTGTTTACATGATGTATTTTATGAATAACATTTAACAGGCACACAGTTCTTAACTCTGATTTTAGAATTTCCTGTCTCTCTCAGCTGTGGGATTGTGGTTTTCACAGTGAATTCAGTTCTATAATAAATGCAAGAAAAGCCTTTGTGTCTGTATGTGGCTTTGTGGCAGAGATAACTACCAAATTCCTCACACGTTGAAACTTAAGCTGTAAATGATCCTTAGGAATCATGTGACTAATATTTTATTTTGCAAATAAATTACAAACATGTTTAAATACTAAACTTATAAACATATTCAACCCCCCCAAAAATAGACAACCCAAGAATAAATATGTTCAAGTAAAAAGTCAATACTATTTCTAGTATCGCAGATCAAACAAAATAAAGGACATAATTCTATAAGTTTTTATTATACTAGATAAGCAAAGTGATCTATTTTGTGGGTTTTCATAGTAGTGAGACACAATATTTATTGTGGATAAGTAATGCACTTATATTTCAAGTAGAATAATATCTAAGTTTCATATTTTTCTTTCAAGTTCCATTTTGACATTCAATTTTATATAACAAATTACTTTGGGGAACAATGATCAGTCTGAGATACATATTTTAATCATAAGAAATTTTCCCACATTAACTTCCCTTGCTGAACATGATACATAGAATTTTGGCAGAAACCACAAGAGGATATTCTTAACTCATAAATTTCCTTATAGTATAAAATTAATTTGAATTTTCTATAACAAAAACAGTGTTAGTAATTGTTAAAACTCAATACAAGAGTCAACATATTATAGAAGCAAAAGTTTGATTAGGCAAAAGTTTGCTTAATCAAAATTTTAAAAATCACTAGGATATGCCCAGAGGAACTTGTTTATTTTCTTTAAACAATTAATTAACTATGGGGATAAATATACCTTGATACTCTCCCATAATTAAAAAATGGTTTGTGGAAACAATTAATATCTAATTATATCAGAATTCTGTTACTTAAAATCTAAATTGCATATACCTACTAGTTCTAAACTTTTTGATCTACATCAGAAATATTTGCCTATTTACATTCACTGAATTCATAACTTAAGCTGAATTGATTATATATTGTAGTTTTAAAATAGAATGCCTTAGAAATTTTAAATGAGAAAAAGCATTCAATTACTCAGTTAAACCATCTCTCTAATTTTATAGTTATAGAAATTGAGATTTAGAGATGTACTATGATTCATTTATAAAGAAGTATTATTAGTCGTTCATTAAAATTTTCTACTCAATATCAAAGAGAAATAATTGACTTCTGAAAAACTGGTGGAAAGTACACATAAATATATTGGGAAATATATTGAGAAACCAAGTGACAAATAGCTATGGAAAGCCTCTGAATATGGACCAAGAAGAAAATCAAAATGAAGACAAATGTATTTATTTGTACCAGGACTATTTTAGTAGTTCCTCCTTATCTGCAGAGCACATGGTCCAAGACATTCAAGGGATACCTCAAGCTGCATACAATACTGAATTTTATATGAACTTTTCTTTGACCTGTATATCTTGTAATGTTAATTTATCCTATCATGTTGTATATACTAATGCCTCTTTTACATCACTATTCTTGTGCTTTCAAGACATTATTAAATAAAATAAATACGACCTTAATACAAATTTCATGATAACATGAGATCATTTATTTGATAGCTGAAATAACTAATTAGCAAGACAGTTGCCTATATATTGTGGATGTGTTGAACAAGTTAATGATGCACATCCAGGAAGGAATGAAGTGGAATGTCATACAATCTCATTAATCAAAACATTGCAATTTAAAACATATATGAAATACTTATGGAAATTTTCATTTAATAATCTCACTGCTATTGATCATAGCTAATTAAAACTGTAGAAAGTGAAGCCACAGGGCTAGGAATGTGCCTTTGTGGTAGAATGCTTCCCTACCATGCAAGAAGCCCTGGTTTCAATTCCTCAGTACCACATAAACAGAAAAAAAAAAACGGAAGTGGCACTGTGGCTCAAATGGTAGAGTGCTAGCCATGATCAAAAGTCAGCTCAAGGAGAGTGCCCAGGCCCTGAGTTCACACCCCAGGAATGGCAAAATAAAAATCTATAATTGAAAATAAAGCCACAGATTAGGAAAAAGGACTATATTGTGTTGCTTCGCCTGGTAGGAAGGTAAATATGTCACTCCTGGTGTGTAACCAATTTCCAACCAGAATTATTTTTCCTTTGGAAAAACAAGAGAATCACTGTATTTTATCTGACTCCCAGGGATTGATTATAGAAGGTATTTGTGGAACAAAATCGAAAACAGACCTTAGAAAATTTGTCCAAATTAACTTAGTTGATTGAATAATAATTCACTTCATCCAATTTATGCTGTGGCCATTGTGAGAAACAGTAGAGTAATGGGTTGAATATTGTTAGATTACATTAATTGTGATCCTGAAAGGTGTGATAAAATTCAAATAAAAATTCTATTTTAAAAAGTAAAACTTCAGGGCATCTATGACTATCCTCAAAGCTGTGTGCCTCTGAACAATAACATCACATGATATACACTTTGGAGAGAAAGTTGAGGAAAATTAATACACTACTAAAATCACACAACTAATCACTAAACAATAAATGAAGGAAGAAAAAGGAGAGAGAGAAAAACAAAGGCAAAGAAAGGACAAAGAAAGAAACAAGAAGGGAAAGATAGAAAGAAAGGAAAGGAGGAAGGAAGGAAGGAAGAAGAAGTCATTGCCCACAGTTACTACAATACACTACCTAAAATATTCAGCTTACAGAAAAAAATTATGAGACTTGACAAGGTATAAGAATGTATTGCTTCTATGAGACAGACCAGATCAGGAAAAATAATAATTTAAACTACATAACATTGTCAAAGGAGTAAAAAAAAATGCACAATTAGAGGTAAAGTATTAAAATTATATGAAAAAAGATTATCAATAGAAAGACCAAGACCAATAAGAGCAAAATAGAAGTCACAAATTTGAAGATTATTTGTTGCAGCAAAAAAAAAAATCATTAAAGGGCTTGTGGCTCACTCCTATAATCTCAGTTACACAGGAGGCTGAGATTTGTGGTTTGAAGCCAGATGGAGCAAGAAACTCTAATATCCAATTAACCACAAAAAGCTAGAAATGGAGTTTTGGCTCATGTGGTAAAGTACACAACCTTGAGTAAAAAAGCTCAGGAACAGTTCAAACCCCAGGACTAGTGCTGCAAAAAATATCATTAGAGTATATCAACTATAGTATCATTGAATGTGCAAAATACCTAATGGGAAAGCATAAATATAGAGCAATATATTATACAAAAAAGATAAACAAAAATTAGAGAAATGAGTACAGCATCAAATAAAATTATACACAATGTGTTCCTCAAATAAGGATAAAAGAAAAAAGGGGCAACAAAATAAAAATAGTGGCCAAAACTTTAAAGTTATTTAAAATATAGTAACCTACATATCCAAAAAGTCTAGGCAAATGCCTAGTCTGATTAACACAAAGAGGTTTATAGATAGAAAAAGATACATCAAAGTAAAAATAATGTAAAGTCAAAGAATAGAATAAAAGTCTTGAAAGCTGTTTTCCATCCCATCCCCACCCACAATGTGTGTATTTCATTTTCAACATAGTATCTAGTCTATATCACTGCTACATTTGCTCAGCCTTTGTCACACCATTTCTTTTCCCCCACTTACCCTGCCAAAGATAAAGAAAAAAATTGAAAAGAAAACAAAAACTGCAACCAAGTGAAAAAAATCCCCTCTTGTTTCCATTTCTTGGAGTTCACTTCGATAAATATTTTATATGATTAGATTATTGTGCCTTTGTGTTCCTTTCCTAAGAATATCCTCCTTTTTTCTCACTGTGTTCAATGCCTAGACACCTGTATAATTTGCCATGACCCAATGTATTTCTTTTAACATACTGGGTGTTTACTTGTAGATTTGTAGACACATTCTAGCTACCACAAATGAGGGAAACCGTGCAACCTATGTATTTCTGTATCTGGCTTAATTCACTTAATATAAACTTTTACAAATCTTTCCATTTCTTTATAAATGGAACAATATCATTTTTTTTCTGATGGAAGCATAGAATTCCATTGTGTATATATAATTTTCTTTATCAGTTCATTTACTGAGGGGCATCTCGATTGATTCTATATTGTGGCTATGGTAAACGATGCTCCACTGAACAGGGCTATGCTGCTCACTTTCGTGTGGTGTGCCCTTGTTTGTGTTCTATTGCATAAATGCCCAAGAGTGGAATTGCCAGGAAAGCTCTATGTTTAGTCTGTTGTTCTCTCCTCTTCTTCCCTCCCCCACCAAAAAATGTGAAAATGTCAACAAGATTCAATGTTTTATTTACATTTATACATATAAAGTACTTTGATATATTCACTGTCATTCACCCTCTTCATGTGCCTTTCCCAATTATGTTCACTTAACCCTAAAAAATTTGTTTTACTTTCTTGATGTTCTTTTTGTGGTGTATTTTTATTGTACAAAGGAGTTTGTTGTGGTATTTCACAGGCACATATATTTTATTCAAACTAAACTTCTCTATTTCCTTCTCTTTTACTGTCTCCACTATCCCCTACTGTGCTCTATTGTACAACTTTCAATGTACTTCCTTATGCCATCTGCCATATTCAATATTTTTCCTCTTTTATTTTTTATTTCTCATTCCTTCTCATTCGTCAAAATATCCCACAGTTACAATTTTGTAGAATAAACTATACATGCATGTGCATAAGTATAGGCCTTAAATATATAGTATTTTAGTTCAGATCTCATCTAGGTAGCAAGATTATGGATATGAACCACAAGCACTGAGCTCATGCTACTTTGTTACTATGGCTGTATACTATAATTGGTATCTGACACATACCTCACACGTTGTTATTCTTTGCTCAAGATTAGTTATGCTATTCAATAATTTTTTATTCATTCAAAATATGTTTTTGTTTTTTAGTTTTGAAAAGAGTGATATGAGATTTTATTTATTATTTATTACATTGAATTTATTGATTTTGTTTGGTATTATGGATATTTTCACAATATTAATTTTGTTGGTCTATAGTATGAGAGGTCTTTACACTATTATCTTCTTTTTCCATTCCTCAGGGGATTACAGTTTTCGTTGTAGAGGTGCTTCATGTGTACTACATTTGTGCTCCATGATTAAGTTTATATTTTAAGGTGTTTGTTTTTGTGATCACTCTCAGATTTCTTTCTCAGCTTGTTTATTTTGGTACATAAAAATGATATTAATTTATATGCTGATTTTATACCTTTCTACATAAGTTCTAGAACAGTTTCGAGTGCAGTCTTTAGGACCTCTTAACTATTGGATCATGTAATCTGCAAAAGAGAATAGATTGAATTCAAATTCTTTTTTTTCCCTATTTGAACTATTTTTTTTAAATTTTCTTCTTTCTCTACGAATTTTAGTATTATCTTGAATAGAAGTAGAGAGAGTAGTATATTTATAGTATATATGGTGTTTTTATATATATGTGAGTTTGTGTGTATTTGAGGGTGGAATTAGTGGGAGGTAGGGGGGTGAATGGAAAGAGTGAAGGGTGCAAATATGATCAATGTATTTTATACATTTGTGGGAAAATGGATAAATTTAGCTTCCTGAGAAGGGGAAAGAAGATGTGGGAGAGTGATACAGTGATACAGGCAGTGAATCTGATCAAGGGCTAATATATATATATATATATATATATATGGGTATGTCAAAATGGAGCCCCGTGTACAAATAATGAATACTAACAAAATTAAATTAATATTTACTGAAATACAGAATTAAAGCTTTTGTAGCCTTACACAACATTGAAATGTTGACAAAATGATGCTTAAGAGGATCCCACAGAATTAAATAAAGATTAGTACCATCATGTCAGCATGTAAAAGTATAAGGACTATATTAGAGTAAGTAAAAAGTGAAAATTGAACAGAATGAATCATCCCCAGTACAATAAACCATCAAACTATAAGGCTGTATCAGAATAGAAGAAATAATGATAAAATATTCAATATAAACAAAAAGCTAGAAAATCTAGACAAAATGAATGAATTTCAAGATATATACAGCCTAACAAAAATCAAGAAGATAATAAAAATAATTACAAAAGATTATTGACATTGAGTAATAGAAAATCTTCCAGCAAAGAAAAGTACTTGTGGACTTTATTTAGAATTCTATCAAATTTTGAAGAACTAACAATAATGGCTTTTAAATTAGTCTACAAAATTGGAATTCTGGAACTCTTTCAAACTAATTACATGACTACAATATTACTGTGTTACAAAAAATTGGCTGAGATATAGACAAAATGAAAACAAAACTATTGATAGAGTTGATGAACTCAGTTGAAAATTTTTCAACAAAATATTGGCAAATTTTATCCAATAAAATATTGAAATATTCATCATGCTCTTGTTGGTGTCATTGCATGGATAACACATCGTATTATGCCAAAATACATGAATGAACAGGTGTAATACATCTCATTAACAAAATTAAGACAAAGGTCCCAGAGGAAGATGACAGAAGAGAAGCTGGAGAAAATCAAGCTCTCACATAGGAAGCAGTTTTAGTGTTCCAGTGAAAAGTCCTTGGTTAGAGAGTCAAACCAAGTGTGCCATCATAGTACAGAGAGTTTGTTCAGGAAAAATCCTGGCAGCTTGGTTAAGGAGATGGATTTGAGCACTTACTTGTGTCTGTGACAGCGGCAGCAGCAGTTGCTGCCGTGGCCACCATATAAACAGAGAAGAGCCTGGGACAAAGGCACCAGAGGCAGTGTGTGAGCAAATTCTACTCACTGCCAGCAAGAACTGACAAGGAGCAGGAAGCTTTATCATGCTACACAGACAGTTGCAGACCGTAGACAGCCTGGAAACCAAGGGATAGGTGTGAGTACCCCAAGACATCCTCATTCCTTCACAGGGAGCAGTGGTAGGAAATTAGCCCCTCCCCCAACTCCATCTTTGACACTGAAAAGACCCAGCCACAGCAGCTAGCTCCCAATTTAGGCCTTGGAAGATTACAATAGGAGCCATTCAACAGGTAACAAGAATCTGACCTGCAGGCCTCAGCTCCACCCAAGGGAAAGTTGCCTTTCCCAGGCAGAGGAAGCTCTGCCTACGTAGGATTGACTTCTTCACTGGGAGAACAGAGCCAAAGACTGCCCCTCCCCACTGCAGCATAGGCAGCAGACCCAGTGGCAGGAAGGGTAAAAGAAAAACAATTGAAATTCAGTAAACATAAATCCTGAGAATGGCTCCAGTCTAGGAATCTGTGAGTTTCTCAGGAGGTAGTCCCTCAGGGTAAAGCTATTGATTGCCCACAGGCTTCAACCCTACCCACAACTTAGCCCCATTACAGCAACTCCAAGCTATAGGAAACAGCCATCTCCCTCTTTTGTGACATTCAAAGCAGATCACCCTTCCACTGAACTAGCATGGGAGGAGGGTCATAAAGTTCTGGGAAAAGCAGTGCTTTCTTCTGCATGCTCAAATAAACTGACTTAAGAAACCAATCAATCCACAATAAAACCAAAGAGCATAAGCAAACCACAGACTCAGTCACGAGTACACTTAAGGACACAAGGGAGACACTAGATGCCCTTCCCCCCAAAAAATCAAAGAATTCTTTTTTTTTTTACCTAATCTTTTAAAATTTTTTTTCTTTACCATTATTTTGATTTTAGGTATATGTGTTTTGTATTTTTTAAACTCTTTTTACTCTTTTCCCTTCTGGTATATTTGTTTTTTTATTTGATTTTTTGTACATTTTTTATTGTAAAAATACTGTACGCAGGGGATAGTTACATGAGCAAGGTAATGAGTACTTTTCCTATTGAGCATTGTTACCTCCTCTTTTGTTTTCCCCTACCATCCCATCCCTCACACTTCCACAGCTACCTCCCCACCCCTGCCGAAGTTGTAAAGTTAGTTTTCAACATAGTGTCTTCTATATCTCATCGTTACAATAGGTTAACCTGTTTCCTTATTTAAGCATTTTGTTTTTTCCTTTCCCCTCTCCAAATGAGAGAAGTGTATATAAAAGATGCACTGTACCAGCAACAAATACAGTGAAAACAGGGGTTATGCCATGGGGGAGGAACATACAAAGAAACAAAAAATCACATGGTACATTATAAGTACATTAGAAACAATAGTGAGAAAGAAAAAAGATATTTGTGTCCATATCTTGGGGTACATTTTGCTTAACATCATCTTATATGGTCATATACACATAGGTTTTGAACTTTCTATTTATCCTACGCATGTATTAGTTATTGCAAATAAGGGAAACCATGGGACCTATGTTTCTTTGTGCCTGGCTTACTTCACTTAATATATTTTTTCCAAGCTTTTCAATTTCCTAACAAATGGGGTGATGCCATTCTTTCTGGTGGAGGCATAGAATTCTATTATCTATTTGTCTATCTATCAATCTATCTATCTATTTATCTATCACATTTTTTATCCATTTATCTACTTAGGGGCATCTGGGTTGGTTCCATATCTTAGTTATGGTGAATAATGCTATTATAAACATAGTTGTGCTGGTAGCCTTAGTATGGCCTTGTTTGTGATCACTTGGATAAATGGCCAAAAGTGGGATTACTGGGTCATAGGAATACTTAATGTGGAGTATTTTGAGGAATCTCCATACTGCTTTCCAAAGTGGTCAAACAAGTTTACACTCCCACCAACAATGGAGTAGGGTTCTTTTTGGGTTAATTTCACATGAGTTAATTGCTATTCTGCTTATTCCCAGACATAAACTCGTCTTTGATTATCAGACTTTATCCTTCATTATGTGCATACCTAATTCAGATATTGATTAATCAATTCACAAACTCTCAGACTTAATATCTTTAATCCTAGCATAATTCTTTATATTTATATAATTTTTAAGTGTTTCATTTTAAATTTTTATCTTTATCTTTCTTTTTTCTTTATATCTCTTCTCCTTTCCTTCTATCCTTTTCCTCTCTCACTATAATTTCTTTATACTTATATAAATTTTAACTTTCATTTTTTAAATTTTATATTGGATTTTTTTTCATTTTTCTTTGTTTCTTTATCACTCTCCTCCTTTCCTTCTGTTTCCTCTCTCTGAATTTAAGACTTAGTTAAATTCCCTCTCTCCTTTTCCCTCTTAATATTCTTTTAATCTTATTTTCTACCCCCAATTCTCCCTAAATGTATTAATTGCCAGTCTGCTGACTCCTTTGACGTTTTTAGTCCATTAATCCAAAGTTGTTTGTTGTTGTACTAGATTGTATCTGTTAAACTAGATTGTATCTGTATTCATTTTGACTGTCTCAAACAATCAGTGCAACTACAGGATTCTGGTTGATGCTTGCCTGAAAATTGTGTTCCAGGACATAATTAGTTTTGCTTTTATACCAAATGGTTATTACAAGCCGGAATTGGTATCCCAACTCCTACTCATGATAGGTGACAGAGCAGTTAATGAATAATCCAGAAGAGAGTTCCCAAAATGCTCTACAAACATTGGTAATAAACATGCTGAATGAAAAGATTGAAATCCTGCAAAGGACTTTGTATAAGTGCGATAGGGAAACATGTGAGAAGGATGGGGAAAAGCAAGAGCTTGATGAGGCTAACCAAAGATTAATACAGAAATCTCTTGAACATGATAAGGCTAACCAAAGATGGATAGAGAAATTTCGTGAGCATGATGAAGCTAATCAAAGATTAATACAGGAATTGAGTGAGCAGGATGAGAATAGACAAAGATTAATACAGGAAGTTCATGAATGTGAGGAAGCAAATCAAAAAGTACTACAGGAATTGCATGAGTGGGATGAGAATAGACATAGATTAATAGAGACATTCATGGAATCCACAAACTGACAGCTGAAGGAATCCAGAGAGGACACAAAGGGAATGCTGAATGGAGCCCATCAGAAGGAAAAGGAGTCCAATGAAACCATAACCAATCAACTAAGGGATTTGAGAATGAACACTGAAAACCACATTAAGGAAGCAAAGAAGTCCATACAAGATCTAAAACAAAGCTCTGACAAAGAATTTGAAGCCATCAAAGCCGATCAATTAGAAGGAAAGGAAATTTAATAAAAGCAGAAAGTCTTGACAGTAGGTTAGACCATGCAGAAGATCAAATCTCTGAGATTGAAGACAGCCTAGATATTATAGAGAAAGAACAGACAAATATTCAAGACAAATCCAAGAAATATGGTGGATCTATTCAATATTTAGAAGACACCATCAGAAGGCATAATCAGAATAATGGGTGTAGTGGAGCACCTAAAAACAGAAAACAATGGTCTAGGAAATTTATTTAACAGGATCCTAGCAGAGAACTTCGAAAACCTGCAAAAAGACAGACCCATTCAGATACGAGAAGCACAAATAGACCAGACCAGAACAGGACATCCTACCATCACATTATAATCCACAAAGTACCCATTCAGATCACGGAAAGGATCCTTAAAGCTGTCAAGAAGAAAGAAATCTATAAGGGAAAAAAAAAAAAACCTATAAGGGAAAAAATGAGAATGATTTCAGATTTCAGCAAGAAGAGCCTGGAATGATGTATGCCATGCCCTAAAGACAAACAGCTATCAACCAAGAATATTGTACCCAGCTAAACTCTCCTTCATAATGGAAGGTCAAATAAGAATCTTCCATAGCAAAGAAAAACTGAAAGAATATATCTCCACTAAACCAGCCCTACAAAAGATACTTAAAGATGTCCTACACATAGAAAAACAAGAGCACAATAAAAGCCAAGAAAAAGCCCCAAACAGAGAATCCAAGAAAAATAGGAAGAACTCTGTTAGAACAGTCCCTAAGAAGGTGAATAACCTGGCAGAAACTATCAAACACCCCTCAGATCTAGCTCGAAATATAAATGGACTTACCTCTCCAATTAATCGACATAAAGACTGTCTAGTAGAATCAAAAAGCAAGATCCTTCTATCTGCTGCCTTCAAGTAACATACCTTGCCCACAAAAACAAACATATTCTGAAAGTAAAAGGCTGGAATAAAATCTTCCAAGTGAATGGCCCCCATAAACATGTAGGTGTTGCAATCCTAATATCAGATAAAATAGACTTCAAATCAAAATTAGCAACAAGAGATAACGAAAGTCATTACATACTAATTTAGGTATCTCTCTTTCAGGAGGCTATTATAATTCTAAATATCTATTCACCAAACAAAGGAGTACCCAAATTTATCCAAGAAACATTACTTTCCCTTAAATCTTACATAGATTCAAAGACTTTGTTGGGGACTTTATCACACCACTGTCCCTGCTGGATGGATCAATCCAAGAAACACTCAATAGAGAAACCTCAGATCTAAACAACTGCACAGATCAACTAAACTTACCAGACATCTACAGAATATTTCACCCAACAGCATTAGAATACTTGTTCTTTTCAGCAGCATGTGGAACATTCTCTAAAATAGACAGCATTCTAGGTCACAAAACAAATTTGCCCAAATTCAGAAAGATTGAAATTATGCCCTGCATTCTCTCAGACCACAAGGTAATAAAATTAGGACTCAACACCAAAAGCCACCAAAGAAAGTATTTAACACGTGGAGGCTGAACAACACATCGTGGAACCACCAGTGGATCAAAGAAGACATTAGGAAGGAAATTCAAATGTTCATGATATTTAACAGAAATGAGCACAGAAATTACCAGCTCCTCTGGGACACAGCAATGGCAGTACTCAGAGGCCAGTTTATAGCACTGAGTTCCTATATGAACAAATTGGAGAGATCTGAAACCAACAATTTAATGAGACACTGGAAGCTCCTTGAAAAATAACAACAAACTAAACCCAAATCTAGTAGATGGAAACAAATTAAAATAATATCAGAATAAAATGAAGTAGTGATCAAAGAAAGCCATAGAAAGAATTAACAAAACAAAGAGTTGGTTCTTCAAAAATTTAATAAACTTGTTAGACCCCTAGTAAACCTTATCAGGAACAAAAAGAACACACCCAAATAAACAAATTCAGAGATAAGAATGGAAACAACAACACAGAAACAACCAAGATTCAGAATATTATGAGGTAATACTTCTCAAACCTTTATGCTAATAAATTTGAGATTCTGGAAGAAATGGACGATTTCCTAGAAAAGATTGGCATGGTGAAACTAAACAAACCTGATTTAAGCGACCTTAACAGAACCATCTAAAGCATCGAAACAGAATCAGAAATAAGAGACTTCCCACACCAGAAATGTTCTGAACCAGATGGATTTACAGCTGAACTCTACAAGGCCTTCAAAGCAGAACTCACACCAATGGTTCTCTAATTCTTCAATGAACTTGCAAGTGAAAACTCACTACCAAACTCTTTCAATGGCCGGGCGCTGGTGGCTCATGCCTGTAATCCTAGCTACTCAGGAGGCTGAGATCTGAGGATCGCGGTTCAAAGCCAGCCCAGGCAGGAGAGACCGTGAGACTCCTATCCCCAATAAAACCACCAGAAAACCGGAAGTGGCCCTGTAGCTCAAGTGGTAGAGCGCTCGCCTTGAGCTGAAGATCTAAGGGACAGCGCCCAGGCCCAGAGTTCAAGCCCCACGACCGACAAAAAAAAAAAAAAACTCTTTCAGTGAAGCAAGCATAAACCTCATCACTTAACCAGGCAGAGACTCATCAAAGAAAGAGAAATATAGACCCATTTCTTTCATGAAAATCAATGCAAAACTTCTCAACAAAATTTTGACCAATCAACTTCAACAACTCAACAAAAAAAAAATCATACACCGCGGTGAAACAGTATTTATTTCAGGGATGCAAATCTCTTTCAATATATGGAAAACAATTAAAACAATTCATCATATCAACAAGAGCAAGGATAAGAACCACATGATCATCTCAGTATATGCAAGAAAAACATTTAACAAGATCCAACATGCCTTTATGATGAAGGCGCTGGATAAACTAGGAATCCCTGGAACATTCCAAAATATAATAAAGGCTGTGTATGACAAACCTACAGCCATTATTCTTAATGGTGAAAAGAAAGCCATTTCCTGCAAACTTAGTGACAAGACACGGATGTCCACTCTCTACACTTCTCTCTTCAATTTAGTAGTAAAATGCCTAGCTACAGCAATAAGAAAATATTCAAACATAAAAGGAATCCAAAAAGGGAAAGAAGAAATAAAACACTCCTTCTTTGCAGATGATATGATATTGTATTTAAAGGATCCCAAGGACTCCACTCCCACATTGCTGGAGCTGATTCGAAACATTGGACAAGTAGCAGGGTAAAAAATTAACCATTAAAAATCAACAGCTTTTCTCTATGCCAACGAGAAGAGAGCAGCTGAAATCAGGAAAGCAACTCCATTCGTAATAGCCCCACAAAAAATAAAATACCTAGGAGTTAAGTTAATTAAAGAAGTGAAGGACCTCTATGATGAACACGTTAAAAACCTAAAAAAAAAAAAAAAGAAATTAAGGCAGAATTTAGGAAGTGTAAAAACCACCCATGCTCCTGGATTAGGAGGATTAACATCTTTAAAATACCAATACTGCCAAAGGCAGTATACAAATTCAATACAATACCTATCAATATTCCAACCCCATTCTTCAAGGAAATAGAAGCAACCCAAAAATTCATATGGTACAATAAAAAACCCCGAATAGCAAAAGCATTCCTTATCAAAAGAACAGTGCTGGAGAAATATCAATACCAAATTTCAAACTCTACTACAAAACTATAGTATTCAAAAGAGCTTGGTACTGGCACATGAACAGAGCTGAGGACCAATGGAATAGACCTGAAGACCCAGAAATTAACCCACTCACCTATAGCCACCTAATCTTTTTTTTAAGGGAGCTAAAAAAATAGAATGAAAGAAAGATCGCCTCTTCAGTAAATGGTGCTGTCAAAATTGATTAAACAAATGTAGAAAACTAAAGCTAGATCATTATATATAACCCTGCACCAGAATCAACTCCAAATGGATCAATGACATTGAAGTCAAGCAGACACAATGAAAATATTATAGGAAGGAATAGAAGAAACTCTAGGGCTGGGGTCACAGGCTGAAATTTTTCAAATAAATATCCAGAAACAAAACAAATCAAGGAAAGTTTGGACAAATGGGATTGCATTAAACTGCAGGGCTTCTGCATGACAAGGCCATAGCTAGCAAGATCAAAAGAAAACCCACGAATTGGGAGAAGATATTCACTAGCCAAAAATTGGACATGAGTATCTTGTATCTAAAATATGCTTAAAACTCAAAAAATGAAATCCTCCAACAACAAATCCTCAAAGAAACAACTGCCTGATTAACAAATGGACTAAAAACTTAAAGAGAGATTTCTCTGAAGAACAAATAAGAATGGCCATCAGACACATGAAGAAATGGTCAACTACTCTAGCCATGAAAGAAATGCAAGGGCTGGAAAAGTGGCTCAGTGGTAGAGTGTTTGCCTTGCATGCATGAGGCCCTGGGTATGATTCCTCAGTACCACATAAGAAGAAAAAGCTGGAATAGTGCTGTGGCTGAAGTGGTAGAGCACTAGCATTGAGCTGAATTGCTGAGAGACAGAGCTCAGGCCCAGAGTTCAGGCTCCATGACTGACAAAAAAAAAGGCAAATTAGAACAACATTGAGATTCTACCTCACCCCAGTTAGAATGGTTATAATCAAGAAATCTAATAACAGATGCTGGAAGAGATGTGGGCAAAAGGAAACCCTACTGCATTGTTGATTGGAGTGTAAACTCGTTGAATCACTTTGGAAAGCAGTATGGAGGTTCCTGAAAAGACTCCACATAGATCTCCCCTATGACCCATCGATCCCACTTTATGGAACCAACCCAGATGGAAAAAATGGAAAAACTTGGAAAAAATTATATTAAGTGAAGTAAGCCAGGCCCAAAGAAACATAGGTCCCATGGTTTCCCTTATTTGCAATAAGTACTATAAATATAGGACAAGCAGAAAAGGTCAAAAGCTACGTATATATGACCATATAAGATGATGTTAAGTAAAATCGACCCCCAAGATAGGGACAAAAGTGGTTTTTTCTTTCTTGCTTTTGTTTTTTTAACATACTTAAAAGGTACAATGTGATTTTTTTCTTTCTCTTTAATATTCTTCCCCCACTGTACAACCCCTGTTTTCACTGTATTTGATGTCAGTGCCCTGCAACTTGCATATAAATTTTCTAATTAGGGGAGGGGAAGGGAAAAAGTAAAATGCTGAAATAAGGATAGAGTTTGATCCATTGTAACAATGAGATGTTGAAAACGAACTTTACGACTTGTAAGGAGGGGAGGAGTTGAAGAGGTGGGAAGGAAAGGGATATTAGGGAAAATCAAAGGAAGAGGTAACAATTCTCGATAGGAAATGTACTCATTACCTTACTCATGTAAATGTGACCCCTCTGGACAGCATCTTAAAAATAAAAAACATGCCGGGCGCTGGTGGCTCACGCCTGTAATCCTAGCTACTCAGGAGGCTGAGATCCGAGGATTGCGGTTCAAAGCCAGCCCGGGCAGGAGAGACCGTGAGACTCCTATCTCCAATAAACCACCAGAAAACCGGAAGTGGCGCTGTAGCTCAAGTGGTAGAGCGCTCGCCTTGAGCTGAAGAGCTGAGGGACACCGCCCAGGCCCAGAGTTCAGGCCCCACGGCCGACAAAAAAAAAAATAAATAAATAAAAACATGTAGACAATACAAAAAATCAAATTAACATCTCAATGAAGTTAGAAAAATTAATTGTAAAACTTAAATCTATTTATGATACTAAAAGGCCCCAACCATCTTAATTAGAGAATGATGACAATTCTACATAAAAGTCTCTCTCTCTCTCTCTCTCTCTCTCTTTACACACACACACACACACACACACACACACACACACACACACCTATCAAACCCCTAGCCAATATCATCTCTAGTAGGGAAAAATTGAAGACATTTCTTCTAATATTATAAACAAGAGAAGGACATCCACATTCATTATTCTAATTTAGTACATTACTAGAAATGTTTATCAGATAAATTAAGAGGAATAAAAGGTATATGAGTAGGAAATGAAGATGTCAGTTCATTCTTGTTAGTTGATTATATGATTTTACACATATAAAAATCTAAGTGGCCTCCAAATATCAGTTAAAATTCATAAGAGAATTCAATAAATTAGTAGGGTATAAAATTCACATCTTAAATGAGTAGATTTTTTATGAATCAATTAATTTGCCAAAAATGAAAACATTAATGATTTACAACTCATCATCATGGATCAGAAGAAATAATCCTTTTAAATATTCATACTTCTAAAAATGATCTATACAGTAAATGTATCCCCATAAAATGTTTATAACATTCTTCACAGAACTAAAAAATTTCTAAAATTCATTTGGAAATAAAATAATCAATAGCTCTATTTAGCAAAAAAAAAAAAAAAGTTGGAGGTATCACTATTCTTGATTATAAAGCATACCTCAGAGCCACAAGAAATGAAAAGAAAACCATGCATCTTCTCTGAAACTCTACATGGAATTAAGTGGAACAGTATACATAATTTAGAAATAAATACACATCTCAAAGTTGCCTAAAATACACTCTCTAAAATAGTCTTTTCAAAAGAAATGATGCAAGTAAGTTTGATATCGACATATGGAAGATTAAATTATTCCTACATCTCTATTTATCTCTGTACTATACAAACAAATTCAAAATAGGGCAGCACATTCATACAAAACTTCTGAGAGCATGAGGGAAATATTCTGATATATTGTTATAAGCAATGATTTTTTTAGGTAAGACTCAAAAAGCCAAATTTATTATTCATTTTCTTTAGAAATATGCAGATTCCAAAATTTTTAAAATTCCTTCCTCAAGCTTTATATTACATTTACTATTTAGGCCATAATATATTTCTATTAAAGGAAAGAGTAGGCTTCATTTGGATATGCAGTTTAGCACACTTTCCTGAATGAATTTTTCTTTTCTCTACTGATATATGCACAATTAAGTGTTAATATGTTTATAAACCAATTATAGCTTCCACATATGAGAGATAATATATAACTCCCATTTTTCTGGGCCTGATTTGTTTCACTTAACTAATTTTTCCAAGTGCTTTTATTTCTTTGCAAATGATTAAATATCATTTTTTGTAATGATGAGTAAAATTCCATTGTATGTATATCTCACATTTTCTTGGCACATTTGTTCATTGAAGGGCATCTGTGCTGACTCCAAACCTTGGCTATTGTGAATAGTGCTGCAATGAACATGGTTGTGTCGGTGGCTTTATTCTACCCAGGTTAATGATCTTTTGGAAAGGAATTGCTGAATCACAGTGTAGTTGTATGTTTAGGTTTTGGAGGAACCTCCACATTGCTTTCCAAAGGTGCTGAGAAAGTTTACATTCCCAACAGCAGTGTAAAAATGTTCCCTTTTGCAAATGTACATAAATGTATTAATTGAAATAAGGAAGATTTAGAGAGGAACTCAAACAATGCAGTTTCTTAGAAGGGCAAAAATCATAATTCAACAGAATAAACACCAGGAAATGAGTGAAATCCTGAAGAGGGGTGTAGAAAAATGAAAAGCAGAAAGGGTGGAGGGAGAATGAAGAAAAAAATCAATGTATAGTCTACAAAATTAAGAAAATGAGGGAGGGGATGGATTAGAAGGGATAGGTAAGATTGATGGAAAGAATGACATTGAGAAGTACACATAGTATTCCTGAACTGCTTTATTGAATGACAACTCCTTTATATATTACTAAGGGATAGTAAAATATTTGAAAATTAGAAATAAAAGATATGGTATTCATGTTGGACACTGGTGGCTTACACCTGCAATGTTAGCTATTCAGAGGCTACAATCTGAGGATTGTTGTTCAAAGCCAACCTACCCAGAAAAGATCTTGCTTGAGATTCTTATCTCCAACTAACCACCAGAATGCTGAAAGCAGCGTTGTAGTTCAAGTGGTAGAGCACTAGCCTTGAATAAAAAAGTTAAGGAACTGTGCCCAGCTCCCAAGTTCAAGTCCCAGAATCAATACCCCCCCAAATGTTATTATTATAATGTGAAAATAAATGTCCAGTTGTGTAAATCATTCAGATTTCATTGAAGATTATCTTGAATATTCTGCATCTCTAATAAAATACTCTTAGAGTAAGTTTTTCAACTTGACAAACACACGAATACTATAGGAATTTGTTTGGGGAAGGTTTGCATTAGTTCTACAGATAAATTTGAGGGGAATTGACATATTTACAGTAAAAGTCTTCCAATTTATTATCCCTTTAATTATGTAGGCTTTCTTTAATTACTCACAACAGTGCTTTGCAATTTTCTATTTAATTGCTACTGGTTTGAAGATGGTGAGTCTTTTCCTAAATTTTATTTTCCTTTTTGCAGTTCTGGAGAGTTAATGCAAGGTGTTACAAATTCTGTGCATGCAACTCCACTACTTGAGGTGCAAATCCAGATGCACTTTCTTTTCAGTTAGAACCGTGTGAGCCTTTTGCTGAGGCCAACCTTGAACTCACAATTCTCCTGCCTCCACCTCCCAGTAGCTGAGATTACAGGAATAGACCACCATTTTTCAAGCTATTTTAAGATTTATCTATTTGATATTAGTTTTAGCAATATTGCTATGAGTTGATGTATGATTTCACTTTTACATTATTTAGTTGGAATTTACTGTGTTTCTTGTATTAGAGTTTATTGCTTTTTTGAGTTTGGAAAATGCAAAACTACTTTTAAGGATAATTTCAATCATTTCAAAATAGAGGGATAATGTACAAATATTTGGATTTCCAGTACAACATTTTCTGTTGTCCATTTTTACTAGTCAATTTTACACTGCCGTGAAAAGTATGTGAAATAATCAAATTAGAAGGATAAAATATTTATTTTAGCTGATAATTTCAGAACTTTTAACCTATATGTGCTTAACCCAGCTACTTTTATGCCTAGAAAAAGACAAGCGCATTATGATTAGAGGAAAACTGTTCATCTCTTGGATACTAGAAAGCAGAGAAAAATAGAGGCAGAACTTGGATCCCAATTTACCCCACACACCAAATGATCTACTGCTTTTAACTGAACTCTGTAATCTAGTGTCTACCATCCTTACCACTGTTACCACGAGCTCGTGACCACACCATTGGCACATGGCTGTTGGGAATATTTTAAATCCCAAACATGACATCCATAATTTTCTCTTGAAGGTGATGTGCCTTTGTGTGTGTGTGTGTGTGTGTGTGTGTGTGTATGTCTGTCTGTCTGTCTGTTTAGGGCTTGAACTCAGGGTCTCAGCAGTGTCTCTGTGCTTTTATGCTGAAGGCATAGCATTCTACCACTTGAGCCACAGCTCCACTTCTGTTTTATTTTTGTGATTTCATTTTGCAGGTGTGGATTTTTGGTGGTTAATTGGAATTAAGAATCTCACATATTTTCTTCCCCAAGCTGGCTTCCATCTGAGATACTGAGATCTCCAATTCCTGAGTAGATAGGATTACAAGCCATTCCAAACTTCAAGTTAATGTGTTGTTTTCATCACACTTGATTTGCTTTTCATTGAATTGTGATGTTTCTTTGAAATTTGTGGAAGTTATAAATGTGATTATCTGTATCCAGAGATTTTTCTAGGATGATTTTTCTAGGACCAATCTCCTAAATGGAATTTGGACTCTAGTGTTACTGATTTGCATCATTACATAAACTCTTGGTTTGCCTTCATCCTTGAAGTTTTAACCTTAATATCAGAAGTCCTACTTAAAGCCTGTGGACCAGCTAGGAATGCTACCTCATGTAGGATTATAGATTCTGATATTTGTTCCTACAATTGGAAACTGTTGGAAATCTGTTTTACAGCTGTTATCTGATTGGTTTCTTATCTTCTTGCCTTCTGAAGGTGAGTGGATAAAAATTTTAAAGAATAAAGTGTTGCCAATGATGTAGGTCAGGTTATTAAGCCATCTTTTTCTATGGAATCTAAGTCTCTACTCACATTATTCTTTCAAAGACCAGAAGTCAAATATCTCTCTTACCATTCTCTATGATACTGCCTAAAGACACAATGGCTTCTTGCTCTTTTTTGTCATATCAAAAATAAGCAAAAAGACCAAGGAGAAAAATACAAAGGAAAAAGTTGGACTTAACTACTTTTCATTCTCTCTAGGAATTGGACATTCAGACTGTGTAGCTGCCTATGAAACTATCCTGAAACTTTTAAAACAGGCCTTAACTTTTCTCCAAACATTGTTTCTTCTCATCAGGAACATTGGTCTGATGATACCATTTCTACCAAAGTCTATTTCATATGCTTGTGTCTTAGTAACTTCTCCTTTGTAAGCATATCATAGATTGAAAGTTTCACACAGTACTTTTAGATTACATACAATATTTTCATGTACTAACTTCCAAATGAATGGTCAATAAAACAAAAAGTAGGAAATATGCAAGGTATTGCTTTCACTGACTTCAGGGAATCAACTATAAATCAAAAACTGTCTTATAACACGAGAGACAATTCAAAATTTTAAATAATGTTCTAATTAAGTTGCATGAAGAATAAGTAAAAACATACAGAAAAATATGCATGTAAGAAGCTAAGAAATCATTGCACTTCAAAGTCATTGTCTTGAAACAAAATTAATGTAGATAAATATATACATAACCTTAACTATATATTGGAAGCAATAAAAATTAAAATATAACAGTTGAAAGGCAAGAAAGCAAAAAATGATTGTAGTAAATTAATATAAAACATGAAGATTATAGCTAGATATAGCATGACAAACATACACACATGTCTTCTAGAAATAAAATAAAATAGGAAACTATCATGGATAAACAAATATAATAAATTTAGGAATTTATTATAGAGGAATTATTTTAAAAAATATAATAAATTTTTCAACAAGGTTGTAAATTTTCATGGAAGTACATGAGAAAATATGAAAGGAATGAAACTTACTTAGTAGAGAATAGTAATAACCCAATAACCACAAAAATGTTTAAAAGTGAAAAATTAAAAGTGAAACTGGAAAACAATGTTCACTACTTTTTATGGAAAAAATAAGGAATTGGAAGCAGGACAATTTAAGCAAATTGTCAATTGTCACATACAAATATTCCATCTATTTTTCAACATTGATCCATAATTTGTAGCAAATACAATAATAAAACACAAGTAAAATATGTTAACATTGGAATGATGAACATTAGAATGAGTTATATAATTGCCTGTCTATAGTATGAAATAGAATAAGTATAAAAATTCTTAGAACTAATAAGAATTTAATAAACTGTATTAAAAGATCAACATATAAGAATCATTTATGTTCTTACATAACTAATGTACCCCAATTTAAAAATTAATCTAAAAGTGCTTCTCATGCTAGCAATAAAAATTGGGAATAAATATAATACACAATCCTTATACAAAGAAAACAATAAAATATCACTGACAAACATGAAAAATGTCTGAATAAATAAATTAGTTTCTTATATTTTCTCTATTATTATATGGGTTTGAGGGAAACGTTTAATCAATATCTTAATGCAATCTAGATAATTCTGAAGTTCATTTACATAATCCAATATATGAGACTAACAATGAAATTTGAAAAGAAAATAAATAAAAAGCACTTACCTATTTGTTTTCAAATTTACTCTAAAATCTCAATTATTAAAATATCAATCCACATCAAGACATATAATCCCAAGGAAAAGAGTGTAAATTGTAAGTAGCCCTGAATTAGCTATGCATGTCTCTATCTGTTTGTATTTATTCATGAAAGAAATAAGAAATCACTAATAGATCAAATACAATGTAATGTACATATAAAATATGTTGACGTTTTTATTCCAAATATATTTTTATTTGTTAGTTATATTGTCAGCATTTTGTCTATATTCATGTTCATTTCTATGTATATTTTGGTCTTTAATGTACTATCCTTTATTAGTTTAATAAGCTGATTTGTCACTTACAATATTAATTATATTCCCACATTACTAATTATTATTCGATAATCTGTAACATGTACATATTTGAAGCATAAGCCATTTTAAGGGTTAATTTATAATATAGACAGTAAAACAACCATATATAGGGAATATAAATATGCACATATATAGAAATATATTAGAAGAGAGTAGACACAGTCATTTCTAGCAATTGCATTTTTAGTGTAGTTGTACCAACCATTCTTATGATTATAATAGATTGTATGCTTTTTCGTGAAAATTATTTTTGGAACAGAATTTTATTTTGATGTTTCTAGATGTGTTTCTAATATACTTTGATCTAGTCTTGGAGGGTAGCTCAGTGGTAAAGTGCTTTCCTTGCATTCACGAGGCCTTAGGTTTGATTGCTCAGCACCACATAAGCAGAAGAAAAACAGAAGTGGTGCTGTGGCTCAAGTGGTAGAGTGCAAGCCTCGAGCTGAATACCCGAGGGACAGAACCTAGTCCCAGAATTCAGGCCCCATGACTGAAAAAAAAAGAATGTATATATCTATCTATCTATCTATATATCTATATATACATATATATGTATACACACACACACACACACACACATACTTTCATCAATTTCACCCTTGAGACTACTCTTTCATAACATTCATCTTACCATTCCCACTTTTTAAGAGTTTTATTGGATTTATGTATATATAATACATATTTTCATACATGTAATATGTTTTAACTATATTCACCCACCATCACCCTTTCTTTTCTCCTTTTCTCCCATTGGTTCCCACAGTCTCCTTTTTACAATAATGTCATATTTTTCTTTAGGTCTGATTGTACTTCTGAGTAGAAATGTGAAATTTATCTTTCTGACCATGGCTTATATGGCTCAATATAATAATGTACTAACTATTGGGACTGAAGCCTACCCTATGCTGACAGCACTCTCCTGAGGGCCAGGCCACTGAAGAGGCAGGGACATTAAGCTTCTGGACAGTGGGTGGCTGGGCGGGGGGCATGAGTGGAGGTTGAAACCTTGGGAGCCGTTGGAGTGAGGGAGGGGCATAGCCTATATGTAGGCTGCGTATTTGGAGGCTCTGGGACCGGGGGCAGCTGGAGATAGACGCTGGAGAGAAAGATGGCAAGAGACACGTACCAAAGCAGAACAGGGTAAGGCCTGCAGAGGGTCAGAGGCCTTTGGAGAAGCGATAGGCCTCTCGAAAGGGCTGAGGGGAGATTTAAGGCCTGGAAAGGGACATGTGGAGAGGCCTGTGGAGAGTAGAAAGGCCTGCAGAGAAGGAGGAAGTAGGAAAAAGGAAAAGCCTTCTCGTTTGGAGGTTTGGAGCTTTGGAAGTTTGCAATAATCATAATCATAATCATAAAGGGTTGGGCTGCCCATTGGAGGCTTGGAGGTTTGGTGGTTGAGGCTGCTCTTGGTTCTGGGTAGCTAGCCCAGGACAAGGTAGTCATGGGCCTACATTCTGGTGTAAATAATGTCAGTGAAACTCCCTTGTTGGGCTGGGAAGATGGCTAAGTGGTGGAGTGCTTGCCTTGCATGCATGAGGCCCTGGGTTCGATTCCTCAGCACCACATAAGAAGAAAAAGCTGGAAGTGGCGCTGTGGCTCAAGTGGTAGAGTGCTAGCCTTGAGCTGAAGAGCTGAGGGACAGTGCCCAGGCCCAGAGTTCAGGCTCCACGACGACAAAAACAAAAACAAAAAACAAGAAAAAACTCCTTTGTCACCTTTAACCATGCTTCAGGGATGGATGTCTTGCTCCCAGGTCATAATAATGTACACTTCTATCCCATTTTATTTGAAATGACAATTTTTACTCTTATTATTGAATGATAACTCATTCTACATGACTAAGAGTGAGATGGCAGTGTCATGTGATAGTTCTACTTTCAAATTTTTAAGGACCCACTATACTGATTTCCATGGTGACTGGGCTAATGATTTATATACTCATCAGCAGCCCCCATACCACTTCCAATATCTTTTGTTGCTTATTTTCTTGATGATGTCCATACTTTTGTTTTTAATTTCTGGCAGTACTGTGGTATAACTCAAAATCTTGCCCTTGGTGGTCTGGTACTCTAGCACTTGAGTCATGCTTCCCAGATCTGCCTACACATTCACTATGTATTAAGGTGTGAGTTACTGTTTCCTCACATGGTAATCATTCTGACTGGAGTAGAATGCAATATCAGTGTTTTGATATGGATTTCTTTTATGGCTAAGGATTTTGAGTACTTTTTTTACTCATATATTTACCATTTGTACTTCTTTTGAGACCTGTCTGTAAAGCTTGTAACTTCAGTAGATCAAGGAAGTTATAAATTCCCTTTATGACTCTGGTCCCTAATGATATCCTAACTTCTAATAGCTCCATGATTGTTCACAAGCCTGAAATGAATAAAAGATCCATTTCTTCATTGCTACACAGTATACCATAGATTCAGTATACTGCAATGTAAAGAGTAAAGCAGAAAAATTAACAAGTATTTAAAAAGTTTTTACTCAATTCACTAACAAAGATTAAATAATAAAATATTATTTCTCTTTCAACATACTAGCAAAAACAACAAAAACAAATGAGATTTGTAATGAAGAATCAACATTCTTATATGTTCTTTGTGACATTGACAGATAGTTCAGTCCATTTTTTACAGGGCCATTTGAAAATATTTATGGACATTTAAAATGGGTGTCCTGGAAAAATGAAAGTATTCTTTTTTCTCTCAGTAGACTAAGACTATGAAGGAGGATAAAAACTGTCAAAAATTCAAACAAACACCTGGGCGCTGGTGGTTCATCCCTGTAATTCTAGCTACTCAGGAGTCTGAGATCTGAGGATCACAGTTCAAAGCAGACTGGCCAGAAAAGTCCGTAACACTCTTATTTTCAATAAACCACTAGAAAACCAGAAGTGGCACTGTGGCTCAAGTGGCAGAGTGATCGCCTTGAGCTGAATTGCTGAGGGACAGCACCCAGGCTGAGAGTTCAAGCCCCATGACTGACTAAAACAAAAATAATTCAAACAAACAGAAACTTAAAATTATAAATGTATTGCTATGACTTTCAAAACTTTTAAAAGAAATGAGACTCTGGGGAATGAACTCGAATAAATTAGAATATATTTGCATACAAAAATAAGAATTAAGCCCAAGCACTGCTGGCCTGAAATCCTAACTACTCAAAGGGCTAAAGTTTTAGGATTGTGGTTCAAAGCTAGCCTGGTATGGAAAGTTTGTGAGACTCATCTCCAATTAACCTGTAGATAGCCAGAAGTGGATGTGTGGCTGAACACACATAATAATAGTGGAGCACTATTATTGAGCAAAAAAGCATAGAGTCAGCACTCTGGCCCTGAGTTCAAGTTGCAGGATGGGTACAAAAATAAGAATTAAGTTTTCCTTGTTTCCTTGTTTCTGAAACATTGGAAAGAGAGAAGAGAAATTAGTGAGAAGAAGGACCAGGAAAAAGGGAGAAAGGCCTTTCTTCAAAGCATAGTGGCCAAAGTACATTCAAGAATGGGAATTATAATACTAAACTTAAGTAGTTGTGTTTCTATAAGGCTTTTTATTTCCTCAAATTTTGTATGAAATTTACATGTATGCACACACACATTTTTGGAAGGACATGCTTCTGTTATTTGTTACATGTCAAAACTAAAGACCAAAATCTTAGCTATAGCCAGCCTTATCCATAAAGATTTGAAACACCTCAACAGCTCTGTAAATAATAGGTAGAAAACTAATAAAAGAGGAATTGCCTTGCTTGCATTCTTTTCTTATAAAATGATGTGGAAAGAAGCAGAATAATATATTCAGCACAATGTGGTACAGAATAGGAGCCACATATGTGGGATGGTTATATTACCCATAAAGTAAATCACAAGAATAACTCTGGAGAAACAGACATATTCATGAAAATACTTGAGTCCTGCAAATTTCCAATGATTAGAGGAAGAATTGATCTAATCTACTTATATGGATATAAAATGCAGAAAGAACCCAGGTGACCCTTGGATTACTACAGGTTTCTTGACAGGCTCAGTTCCAATTCCTGGAATGTGTTATAAGGAATTAAAAAAAGATAAATACCCAAATATTCATGTACAAAGGTTTGTTGTAATATCTTTCTTTAAAAAAATTAAGATATTTCCTTGTGTTCTACAACTAGGAGAATGGTTACAGGATAAGGAAAAATACAAAATAAGTAAATGAAAACTGTTAATGATTTAATATTAAATGAATAATGTTATTGGCAAAATATATGCTTTATAATGTATACTGAGCCCGAGTCCCAGTTTATTTCTTCTTGTGTATGTGTAGCTGCATTTTTACCTTTTTAAAATTAGTATATACTAATCATATAAAATAAGGGTCTTATTATGACACTTCTGTATGTGTACATATGATACTTTAATAATATACATCCCCCATCATCATCTTTTATCTCCTTCCTACTGTCACTGTTCACCCATTTTCTATCCAAATGAAAACATGTGTTATCTGCCTTTCTGAGTCTGGTTTATTAATCTTCATATGATGACCTCAATATCCATCAATTTCCCTGCAAATAACACAAGTTCACTCTTCATTAAGGCAGAATAGAATAAATTGTGTGGTTATTCCACGTGTTCTTTAACCATTGATCCACTGATGGACATTGGGATGATTTTATGACTTGGGTATTTTAAATAATGATACAATAAATATGGGTGTGATAGAGTCCTTATCCAAGTACTAACAACATACAATACTGCTTAACTTCAAAGATCATATGGAATTGGTATGTTTATGGTTGCATGGCTGCACACAATATCTCTATGGAAAAATAACTTTACTTTGGTATATATCCAAGAATTGTGTAGCTGGAAATTTAGTTTTTGAAGAAACTCCATACTGTTTCTAATTGTACCTGTAGTAGTTCACATTTCCACAATGTATATGGGGTTTCCTACTGGGTTCATCTTTGCCAGATTTATTGTTGCTGATTATTGTCATGCATTTTAATTTAATTTTTGCTTGCATTTTCATAATAGCTAAAGATTTTGGACATGTTCAACTATTATTGGCCATTTTATCCTTTGAAAACCGTTCACTTATTTATTAATTAGATCAATTGTTATTTTGTTGTTTATATTTTTACACTGCTATTTTTCACTGAGGTTTGAACTCAAGGACACCCTTTCTAGGAAAGTGTTATAATTCTGAGCCACATCTCCAGTCTTTTTGCACTGTGTGTGCACATGTATATGTACATGGTGCATGTGTGTACATGAGTATGTGTGTATGTGTGTGCCAGTACTGAAGCTTGAACTTAGGAACTTGGCACTGTTCTTTACCTTTTTACAAAAATTTATTGCTCTACAAATTGAGTGCCCCACCTTTTCTTGGTGCTTAATTTTTTGTGTAGGAAATGGTGCTTGAACTTAGGGCCTGAACACTCACCCTGAGATCTTCAGCCCATGGCTAATGCTCTACCATTTGAGACACAGCTCCACTTCCAGATTTTTTTTCTGTGGGGTAAATTGGAAATAAGAGGCCCATGGACTTTCCTACCTAGACTGGCTTCAAACCACAATCCTGAGATCTCAGTCTACTGAGTAGTTAGGATTGCAGGTATGAGCCAAGTGTGCCTACCTTGTGCTTATTTTTTAAAGTTATTTGCCTACTATGGATTTTAATCCTCTATCACATGAATAGCTGACAAAAATTCTCACATTCTGCAGGCTTCTTTTCTTTTTTGCTGTTGTGGGGCTGGAAATCAGGGCTTGCATACTGATTCTGAACACTGTTGCTCAAGGCTAGCACTCTACCACTTTGAGCCCCAGCTTCATTTCTAGGTTTTGAGTAATGAATTGGGGTGAGAATCTCACAGGAATTTTCTGCCATTATCTCAGATCTCAGCCTCTTGAGTAGTTTAAGATTACATAAATGAGCCACCAGCACCCAAACAGGCTATCTCTTTACTCTAGCAACTTTTCCTTTTGCTGTGAAAAATACTTGTAATTTGATGAAATATAATTATGAGAGCTGGTCCCTGTTTCCTTAGCTATTAACATGCTGCTAAAAGCATTGCCTATGCCTATATTTAAAGTGATTGCTTTATATTTTCTTTCACTCAACCCAAAGTCACAAACCTTACATTAAGACCTTTGATCCATTTTGTGTTTATTTTTGGTGATAGATAGGGATCCAGTTTTAGTTTTCTATTTACAAATATCCAGTATTCTCGATATCATTTGAGAAAACTTTTCTCCAATATATCCTATTTAGCATTTTACCAAGAATAGGATTGCTTTAAACTCAAAACTTTGTTTCAAGGTTCACAATTCTATTTCACAGTTTTTATGAAACTATTGTGTTTGTGTTACTATAGCTTGATAGTTTAATTTAAAACAAATATATCCCCAGCATTGTTCTTTTTGCTCAGGATCACTGACTATTTTAGTACTTTGTGATTCCATATGAATTTTAGGAATTTTCCCCTGTTTCTGTAAAGAAAGTTATTAGAATATTGAAAGGGATTCATTTTTATATGTAAAGATCAATTATTGTAATGTAACCTTTTTATATTATTAATTATGCTGATACACAAATATGGCAGTCTTTTTTAAAAATTTTTATTATTTTTTATTGTGAAAATACTTTACAGAGGGGTTACAATTATATGGGCAAGATATTGAGTACATTTCTGATCAAGCATTGTAGCCTACTCCTTTGTTTCCCCTTCTCATCCCTTCCCAGCCTCCCTCCGCCCTCCAACCAAACCTCCCCCCGCCACACCAAAGTTGTAAAGTTCATTTTCGACATGACAAATTGTACTTCTCATTGTTGCAACTGTCCACATGTATCCATATTTAAACGACTTATTTTTCCCCTTCTGCTTCACAAATTATAACGACATCAAATACAATGAAAGCAGGAGTTATAGTGTGGGGGAGGGACATACAAAGCAACAAAGAAATAATCATATAAATGCATTAGAAATAAATGCATGAAAGAAAAAAATATATTTGAATACATATCTTAGGGTTCATTTTCCTAACATCACCTTATCTGACCTTTTCTGCTTGACTCAGACATAAACAAGATATTTCAAATAAGGGAAACCATGGGACCTATGATACTTTGGGTTTGGCTTACTTCACTTAATATAATTTTTTCCAAGTCTTTCCATTTCCTAACAAAAGGGGCAATGTCATTCTTTCTGATGGAGGCATAGAATTCCATTGTGTATATATACCACATTTTCTTGATCCATTCATCTACTGAGGGGCATCTGGGTTGGTTCCATATCTTAGCTATGGTAAATAATGCTGCAATAAACATAGTTGTGCTGGTAGGTTTAGTGTGGTCTTGTTTGTCAACATTTGGGTAAGTGCCCAAAAGTGGGATTGCTGGGTCATAGGGGAGCTCTATGTGGAGTCTTTTGAGGAACCTCCATACTATTTCCAAAGTGGTTGAATAAGTTTACACTCCCACCAACAATGAAGTAAGGTTCCCTTCTGTTCACATCCCCTCCAGCATCTGTTGTTATTATAGTTCTTGATTTTTGCCATTCTAACTGGGGTGAGGTGGTATCTCAATGTTGTTTTGATTTGCATTTCTTTTATGGCTAGGGAGGTTGAGCATTTCTTCATGTGTCTATTGGCCATCCTTCTTCTTCAGAGAAGTTTCTCTTTAAGCCTTTAGCCCACTTATGTATTTGGCAGTTGTTTCTTTGAGGATTTGTTGTTCAGGGATTTAATTTTTTGAGTTCCAAGTATATTTTAGATATGAGAACTTTATCCGTTGTATTACTAGTGAAGATTTTTTGCCAATCTGTGGGTTTCTATTAATCTTGCTAGTTATGTCCTTTGCCATGCAGAAGCTCTGCAACTTCATGCAATCCCATTTGTCCAACCTTTGTTTGATTTGTTGTGTTTCTGGGTCTCTATTAAGAAAATTTCGGCCTGAGCCAAGGAGAACTAAGATTTCTCCTATTCCATCCTGTAATGTTTTCAGAGTGTCTGCTTTGACTCCAAGGTCTTTGATCCATCTGGAGTTGATTCTGGTGCAGGGTGATGATAAGGATCTAGCTTTAGTTTTCTACAAGTAGTTAACCAATTTTGCCAGCACCATTTACTGAAGAGGCTATCTTTCTTCCATTCTATTTTTTTTCTTTTCTTTTTTTTAATTTTAATTTTAATTTTTTGTGAACATTCTGTACAGTGGGGTTACACTTACATGGGCAAGATAATGAGTACATTTCTTATCAAGCATTGCAGCCTCCTACTTTGTTTACTCTTCACATCCCTTCCCAGCCTCCCCCCTCCCCCCAACCCAATCCCCCCCACCCCTGCACCAAAGTTGTAAAGTTCGATTTCAACATGACAACTTGTACTTCTCATAGTTGCAACGGGTCCACCTGTATCCTTTAACGACTTGTTTTTCCCCATCTCCTCCACAAATTATACCAACATCAAATATAGTGAAAGCAGGGGTTATACTGTGGGGGAGAGACACACAAAGCAATAAAGAATCTTATAAATGAGTTAGAAACAAATGCATGAAAGAAAAAAACATTTAAATATATATCTAAGGGTTCATTTTCCTAACATCACATTATCTGACCTTTTCTGCTCGACTCTTCCATTGTATTTTTTTAGCTCCCTTATCGAAGATTAGATGGCTATAGGTCTGTAGGTTCATTTCTGGGTTTTCAATTCTATTCCATTGGTCCTGAGATCTGTTCTTGTTCCAATACCAAGCTGTTTTGATTACTATGGCCTTATAGTAGAGTTTGAAATTTGGTATTGATATTCCTCCAAAAGTGTTCTTTCTGTTGAGGAGTGTTTTTGCTCTTTGGGGTCTTTTATTGTTCCATATGAATTTTTGGATTGCCTCTTCTATTTCCTTGAAGAATGAATTTGGAATTTTGATAGGTATCACATTGAATTTGTAGATAGCCTTGGGAAGTATTGCCATTTTAACGATGTTAATCTTTCCAATCCAGGAGCATGGGAAGTTTTGCCATTTTTTAAGTTCTGTGTTGATTTCCTTTTTCAAGATTTTAAAGTTTTCATCATAGAGGTCCTTCACTTTTGGGTTAAGTTAATTCCTAGGTATTTTATTTTTTGTGGGGCTATTACAAATGGAGTTGCTTTCCTAATTTCAGCCACACTTTTCTCAAGGTTGGCATGCAGAAAAGCCATTAATTTGGGGGTATTAAGTTTATACTCTGCTACTTTGCCAAAGTTTTGAATCAGCTTGATTAATTTGCAAGTGGAGTCTATGGTATTCTTTACATACAAGATCATTTTATCTGCAAAGAGGGAAAGTTTTACTTCTTCTTTCCCTATTTGGATCCCCTTTATGTTTGCATCTTGTCTTATTGCTGTAGCTAGGCATTCTAATACTAGATTGAAGAGAAGTGGAGAGAGTGGACATCCTCATCTTGTTCCTGAGTTAAGAATAAATGGCTTTAGTTTTTCACCATTAAGTATAATGCTGGCTGTAGGTTTTTCATATACAGCCTTTATTGTATTGAGGAATGTTCCCTGCATTCTTAATTTTTTCAGAACCTTCATTATAAAGGGTTGTTGGATCTTGTCAAATGCTTTTTCCACATCTATTGCGATAACCATGTGGTTCTTATCCTTGCTCTTTGTGATGTGATGAATTATATTAATAGATTTGCGTATATTGAACCAGCTTTGCCTCCCTGAGATGAATCCTGTTTGATTGGGGTGTATGATTTGTTGGATGAATTGTTGCAGTTCACTGGCCAAAATTTTGTTGAGAAGTTTTGCATCAATATTCATCAAAGAAATAGGTCTATAGTTCTCTTTCGTTGATGAGTCCCTGCCTGGTTTTGGGATGAGGGTTATGATGGCTTCATAGAATGTTCCGTAGTGAACTTTCTCTTTGGATTTCATTGAAGAGTTGGAGGAGTATTAGTGTGAGCTCTGCTTCGAAGGCCTTGTAGAATTACACTGTAAAACCATCTGGTCCAGGACTTTTCTTAGATGGGAGGTCTCTTATTGCTTTTTCTACTTCAATGTTTGATATGGGCCTGTTAAGATTGTTTAACTTATCTTGGTTTAGTTTTGTCATGTCAATATTTGTTAGAAAAAGGTCCATTTTTGCCAAGTTCTCAAACTTATTAGCATAAAGTTTTGAGAAGTATTCCCTTATAATGTTCTGAATCTTGGTTGTGTCCGTGGTGATGTTTCCATTCTCTTCTCTGAGTTTATTTATTTGGGTGTATTCTCTTTTTGTTCTGATAAGATTTGCTAAGGGTCTTTCAATTTTGTAATTTTTTTCCAAGAACCAACTCTTGTTTTGCTGATACTTCCTACAGTTATTTTGGATTCTACTTCATTAAATTCTGATTTAATTTTAATCATTTCTTTCAGTCTACTGGATTGGGGTTTATCTTGCTGCTCTTTTTCAAGGAGGTTCAGATATCTCATTAAATTGTGGGTTTCAGATCTCTCCAATTTGTTGATGTAGAACTCAGAGCTATAAACTTTCCTCTGAGTACTGCCTTTGCTGTGTCCCAGAGGAGCTGGTAATTTGTGTGCTCATTTTTGTTGAATAGCATGATCATGTGAATTTCCTTTTTAATCTCTTCCATGACCCACTCGTGATTCAGCAGTGTGTTGTTCAGCCTCCATGTGTTACCAGACTTTCTTTGGTGGCTTTTGGTGTTGAGTTCTAATTTTATTCCCTTGTGGTCAGAGAGAATGCAAGGTATAATTTCAATGTTTCTGAATTTGGACAAATTTGCTTTGTGGCCTAAAATCTGGATTATTTTAGAAAATGTTCCATGTTTTGCTGAGAAAAACATGTATTCTGATGCTGCTGGATCTAATATTCAGTAGATGTCTGTTAAATCTATTTGATCTATGCAGTTGTTTAGATCTGCAGATTCTCTGTTGTGTATTTGCCAAGTTGATCTATCTAGTGGGTAGAGTGGTGTGTTAAAATCCCCAACAATTAATGTCTTTGGATCTATATGGGATTTGAGGGAAAGTAGTGTTTCTTGGATAAATTTGGGTGCTCCATTGTTTGGTGAATAGATGTTAAGAATTGTAATATCCTCCTGAAAGAGAGATCCCTTAATTAGTATGTAGCGGCCTTCTTTATTTCTTCTCACAAATTTTAATTTGAAGTCTATTTTATCTGATATTAGGATTGCAACTCCTGCCTGTTTATGGGGGCCGTTTGCTTGGTAGTTTTTGTTCCAGCATTTAACATTAAAATGTGTTTGTTTTTTTGGGCAATAAGTGACTCCTGAAGGCAGCAGATAGAAGGATTTTGCTTTTTAATCCAACTAGACAGTCTATGTCGCTTAATTGGAGAATTAACTCCGTTAATGTTGAAACATAGGACTGAGAGTTATTTGGGAGTTGCTACCATGTTATCCACCTTCTTGGGGGCTGCGAAAACTGGGTTCTTCCTATGGTTCTTAGATTCTCAATTTGGGTGCAGTTTCTTGGCCTTTATTGTGGTCTTGTGGGTTTTCTATGTGTAGGACATCTTTTGGAATCTTTTGTATTGCTGGTTTGGTGGTGATGTATTGTTTAAATTTTTCTTTGCTATGGAAGGTTTTTATTTGGCCTTAAGTTATGAAGGAGAGATTAGCTGGGTACAGTATTCTTGGTTGATAGTTGTTTGTTTTTAGGGCGTCTCATACATTATTCCAGGCTGTTCTTGTTTTGATTGTCTCTGCTGAGAAATCTGAGGTACTTCTAATTGCTTTTCCTTTATACGTGATTAATCTTTTCTCCTTGACAGCTTAAAGGATCTTTTTCTTGGTCTGAATTGATCCTGTGTGGATTATAATGTGACAGTGGAATGTCCTATTCTGGTCTGGTCTATATGGAGTTCTAAAAGCTTCTTGTATCTGAATAGGCCTATCTTTTCTGCATGTTTGGGAAATTCTCTGGTCGGATCCTGTTAAACAAATTTCCTAAACCATTAACTTCTGTTTCTAGGTGCTCCTCTAAACCCATTATACTTAGATTAGGCCTTCTGATGGTGTCTTCCAAGTGTTGGATAGATTTACCATATTTCTTGGACTTGTCTAGAATGGTTGCATGTTCTTTCTCTATAATATCTAGGCTGTCTTCAGTCCCCGAGATTCGATCTTCTGCATGGTCTAACCTGCTGTCAAGACTTTCTACTTTGTTTTATATTTCTTTTCCTTCTAATTAGTCAGCTTTGATGGCTTCAAATTCTTTGATGAACCTTTGTTTTAGAACTTGTATGAACTTCTTTATTCCTTAATTTGGTGTTCAGTGTTTATTCTCAAATCACTTAGTTTATTGGTTTTGGTTTCTTTGGACTCCCATTCCTTCTGTTGGGTTCCATTCAGCATTCCCTTTGTGGTCTCCCTGAATTCCTTAAGCTCTTTGTTAATGTATCCCATGAATGCCTTTAGTGATCTTTGTGTATTCTCATCCTGCTTTCTCAATTCCTGTATTACTCTTTGCTTAGCTTCCTCACGTTCATGCCATTCCTTAGTTCTCTTTGAGTGTTCTCAGCCTGTTCACGCCATTCCTGCCTTTCTCTTTGAGTATTCTCAAGTTGCTCACGCAAATCCTCTATCAGTTTTTGAGTAGCTTCCTCACGCTCATGATATTCCTGTATAAACCTTTGGATTGTCTCCTCTCTGTCCCTATCACACTCATACAGAGTCATTTGTAGGTTTTCAATCTTTTCCTGCATTGACCTTTTGTCTCCATTGACCTTTTGTTTGCCTAATCTCTCTCCCTATCAAGCTCATACAGAGTCCTTTGTATGTTTTCAATCTTTTCATTTATCATGTTTACCAGCACTTTTTGTAGAGCTATTTGAGAACTCTCCTCTGTATTATTCATTATCTGTTCTGTCCCCTGATTATCATGAGTGGGAGTTGAGATACCCGGACTTGCCATTTTTCTTGTGTTTTTCCGGCTTACTCTGCCCATTTGGGATTAAAATAGCACCAGTTTTGTGATAGAACACTATCTTAAGGCAAGCATCAACCAAAGTCTGCATTTGCACAGTCAATAGTCTGCAGATCCAATCTAGTTCAACAGATACATCTATTCAACATCAAACAACTATATATTACTGGGCTATAATCCGCAAAGAAGAATTTGGTAAACCAGAAATTATTAGGTTTAGGGAGAGATGTGGTTAAAAAATAGGAATAGAGTGATGTGGGAAGGCTCAAGGAGAGTTAACTGAAGTAAGTCCTAATCTCAAAGCAGGAAATAAGTTGGATAGAATGAAAGTAGAGAGAGAGAGAAAAAGAAGAAAGAGAAAGGGAAAAAAAGAGACCAGAAAAAATAGAAAAGTAATAATAATAATATGCAGGTCGAAAACAATCTATTTAGAGAAGAACGTGAATATAATGAGAGAAGGGGAGGGATATAAAAGAGATGTGAAAAACTTAAAAATAAAAATTCTTAAAATATTATATAGGTATAAAGAGGTAGTACTGCTATTAAGGAATTTAAGTCTAAGAGATTTTGAATTGAGGAATAAATTTTTGGATTAAGTGTGTACACAATGGGGGATAAGGTCTAATAATCGACTACGGGTTTATCTGAGGATGTGCAGAATAACAATTAAGTCACATAAAGAAGAACTAAAGAGAAGAAAAGGTGAAAAGGATAAGAAAGAAAGAAAAATAGATCAAAAGTTCAGTAGAGCTAAACAAAAATTTTTTTTTGAAAAAAAGAAAAAGAAAGAAAGAAAAACGCACACACACATATACTACTGAAATAAAAATTATAAGAGGAAAAAAAAGTTACTAGAAAACAATTTTTTTCAAAAAAGGTAAAAATTAGAAATTAAAAAAAGTTTTTGAAAAGAAATTTTATAAAAGGTACAAAAAGGAAAAAGAAAAAAAAAGTTCTTTGATTTTTTTGGGAGGGGTTGGTAAAACCCAGTATATACCTTGTGTCCTTAACCAGCCTCTTGTTGGAGTTTCTGGTCTGCTTGTGGTGTTTCATTTTCCTGTGGCTTGGTTGATTTCTTAAGTCAGTTTGTTTGAACAGGCAGAAAAATGCTCTGCTTTACCCAGGATTTTGTGATCCTCCTCCCAGTTTAGTTCAATGGGAGGGAGATCTGCTTTGAGTATCACAAAAGAGGGAGTGGCTTTTTCCTCAAATTTGGAGATGCTGTGATGAGGCTAGGTTCGGGGTAGAGTTGAGGCCTTTCAGCAAACAGTAGCTTTTCCCGGGGGCTACTTTGTGAGAAACTCACAGAGCCCAGCCTGGAGCCACTCTCAGGGTTTATGTTTAGTGAATTTCAATTGATTGTCAAGGCTGCTAAAGGGAGGGACAGCCTCTGGCTCTGATTACCCAGTGAAGAAAGCCACTCCTGCGGCTGGCGGCCTGAGCTTTGTGACTTTTCTCCAGGTGGAGCTGAGTCTGACAGGTCAATTTAGGTTCTTGTGACCTGCTAAATGACTCTAGTTTTCTTCCAAGGCCTGAGTTGGAGCTAGCAGCTCCTCCAAGCTTTGTCAGTATACAAGATGGAGATCTCCGGTACTGGGAGGGTGGAGGGGGAAAGGTGGCCTTCCCTCCTCTGCTCCCTGAGAAGGAGTGAGGACGTTAGGCTTCTACTCACACCGAGTCTTGGTTCCTGGGTCATCTCTGGTCTATAATCTGCAGGATGAAGATGTCTGCTCCTTGTCGGTTCTTGCTGGTGTTGAGTAGAATCCGTTTGCCCGCTGCGTCTGGCTCCTGCATCCCGGACTCTCTGTTTTGTAGTTATGGTGGCTGCAGCCGCTGCTGCCAACGCTGCCGCTGCAGCAGCAGCTGCTGGCAAGTGCTCAGATCTGTCTCCTTGCCTGGATTTTCCCTCTCTGGCCTAACTCTCTGTCCTGTGATGGCACACTTGGTGTGATTCTCTAGCTTAGGTCTGTTCACTGGAACTCTAAAACTGCTTTCTATGTGAGAGCTTGTTTAGCCTCCAGCTTCTCCTCCGCCATCTTCCCAAACTCCTGGTAGATCTTTAAACATTGTTTACTCTAATTTTTATTTATTTATTTATTTTTTAATTTTTAATTTTAGTGGTCTTTAATTTTTTGGTTAAGTTTATTCCTGTATATATTTTTTAAGATTATTGTGAATGGGATTATTTTCCTGTTTGCTTTCTTAGCATGCTTGTTAATTATATAGGCACTCTGTTGATTTCTTGGTTGAGTTGATATTCTGTTACTTTGGTGCAAGTATTGATCAGATCGAAGAGTATTCTGATGTATTACTTGATTTCTTCTTTCCAATTTTACTTCTTCCTTTCCAATTTACATTCCTTCTTGCCTCAACACTATATTGTCTAATTCATGGTGTTAGAGAAAATTTCAGTGTTTCCCCATTTAATATGTTGTTGATTGTAGGTTTCACATATTATATATTTATATTAATGTATAATGATATTATATATTATAATTATGTTATAATTATTACTGTATATTTATTATAGTATATTTATAATTTATTATAATATTATATATAATTATATTATTGCATATAATTTTATATTACATATTGTATAATTACACTATACATTATATATAATTATATGTTATATGTAATACTATTATATCTATATTATATTTATTATAGATTATATACATAATTAGATATAATATATAAAATATATGTAATATATCTAATTATGTTATACAATTTATATAATTATACATTATAATTAGATATATTACATATATTTTATACAGTTTATCTATATATAACATATAATTATATGTTATAATTATATATATAGTTACATATAATCATACATAATGTTAAGATATGTTTCTTCTGTTCTTTGTTACTTGGGGTCATTATCATGAAGGAATGTTTATTTTGTCAAAGATTCTTCTTTAATGCCAGGTGCCAGTGGCTCATGCTTTTAATCCTAGCTACTCAGGAGGCTGAGATCTGAGGATCATGGTTCAAAGCCAGTCCGGGCAGGAAAGTCCATGAGACTCTTATCTCCAATAAAACCACTAGAAAACCGGAAGTGGCACTGTGGCTCAAGCAGTAGAGCACTCACCTTGAGCTGAAGAGAGCAGGGACAGCGCCGAAGCCCAGAGTTCAAGCCCCACAACCGACCAAAAAAAAAAAAAGATTTTTCTTTATCTACTGAGATGATTGTGTACTTTTTGATTTGATTCTATTTATGTTTATTGAATCATGCATGCTCACTAATATATAAACATGCTTTAATATATATGAATACATATGTGCATATTTACATATGTGTGCATATGAATATATTTTATGTGTCCTTCCAAAGTGACCTAAAAACAAGGATATCAAATCATTCACAGACAGAAAAGGACATTGTTTTTTCTATTCTTTTAGCTCTCATATATTTTGAAGTCCTAGAATTATGTATTAAATTTCTTGTTTTCATGACTGGAGTGTACTATCATCTTTTAAAGCAGGGACTTTACCTGTCATATTTTTCCTAGAAGACTGGCACGTATAAAGGGAATCAGTATATATTTACTGAATTAATGAATTTTCAGATAAAGAGAAATGGGTAAAGGGAATAGTTTGTCAGATACCAAGGGAAAATGTTTTGCAATCAGTATGGACTGAAAATGTAGTGTTGTCAACTTGAGAAAAGTGAATTGTGCATATATTCATAATGAAGAAATTAGAAAACATCGTTAGTTCATAGACGGAAAGCAGAGACATAAGTTGGAGTTGTGCATAGTTTGGCATAACATATTATCTTGGAAACAATCTTTTTGAGCAGGGTCTACACTGTCTTTACTGAAGCTACTTAGCATAATGGCTTAAAGCATAAAGTGTAGAGACAAATGGACTGTATTTAGATTCGTATCTCCTATTGTTTAGATGACCTTGACAAAATTACTTCAGTTATCTGTGGCTCCGTTTTATTATCTGCATAATAATGAAAACAGTGCTTAAAGTTTTAAGTATTAAATGAGTTAAAATATATTAAGCATTTAAAGCAAGATCTGTTATAGGCTAAAGTTCAATATTAGCTATTATTACAAGGAAGGAAAAGAAGAAGAGTGGAGTTAAAAGACTATGAAAAAATTTGTTACCTAGTAATATATTTGTAATTAGAGTCCCTGAAGGAAAGTGAGGTACATATATTAAAAGGACCCATAAATTACTAATATCTTGAATAAGACAGATTACCTTCCCTAAAACTCAACAAAATAAAAGAATAACCAAATAATCATATTGGTAAATATCTGTCAATATGTTCTATAACTTATAAGAAGTAAAAAAAAAAATGCAAGTCTTTACAAGACATAAATTGAAAGAGCTCACTAAATTATTAAATAAACGCGCTGAGTGGCTCTATAACTTTCAAAAAATTGTGTAACTAAGAGCTTTCAGACTTAGTGGCTACAGGAACACAAACACAAACTCTACTGTACTTTCAGTCTCTGAAAATGAAAGCAGATTGTTATACTAGATTCATCCTTCCTGCTTTCTGCTTTTATAGCATTTTTATTGTGATTGATTACATAAATTTCACAAATTTCACAGCATTGTGTGATAGTGACAGTTAAAGTCACAAACACATTCTAACCTTCATAGGGCAAATTGTCCTTATCGTGGTCTATAATGTTTATGATTTCTATGAGCTTTGACAAAGTTATTTCTTCCACATTGAGTGATATGTACATTTGTTTCCTTTTGCTTAGTGCAAACTGTTCCCTCTTTCCTGCTCATTCCCTCCATCCCATTGCTGCCATTGAGTGGCTTAGTTTGTTTTGATCAATGACCAGTGGAGCTGATGGTCCCGATGTTCTATGTATTCCCTTGTTTCCTTCTGTTTCTATGTCCTCCTCCTAGTTTCCCTCCAATGTGCACATATATAACATATATGTGGTCAGCAGCATGGGGTCATTTACTAATGATTCGACCTGTTTCTTGAGTCTCTTTTTACTTGGTTATATCTCCTTTCATATTGGATTTAACATCCATTTATCAGGGAGAGCATGTGTCATTTGTCTCTTTGCTCTTGGCTTACCAGATTTCTTCTAGTGCCATCAATTTCCCTGTGAATGCCTTTATTTTGTGCTTTCTAATGGTTGCATAATATTTCATTGTATATAGATACCACAATTTTTGGATCCATTCATCTGTAGTGGGGCATCTGGGTTGTTTCCATATCCTGGCTATTGTAAACAGTGCTGCAATGAACATGGAGGTGCATGTGTCCTTGTATCCTGGTTCTTGTTATTGAGGATAGATGCCTAGGAGTGGTATGTCTGGGTCATAGGGGATGTCTATATTTAGCTTTCTGAGGACCATCCAGACCACTTTCCAAAGTGGTTGTATATGAAATAAAACAAAATGCTTAAATAAAGATACAGGTTGACCCATTGTAACAATGAGATGTACAAAACACTATGTTGAAAACGAGCATTCCAACTTCAGTGGGGGGATGAAGGAGGAGTAGTTGTAGAGGTGGGAGGAAAGGGATGGTAGGGGGAAAACAAAGGAGGAGGTAACAATGCTCAATAGGAAATGTACTCATTACCTTGCTCATGTAACTGTAACCCCTCTGTATAGCATTTTTACAATAAAAAACATAAAAAATAATATAACCACATGCTTCCAGTCAGGTGACATTTGACAAAGGAGCCAAAGACATACAGTGGAAGGAACACAGCTTCCTCAACTACTGGTGCTGGAAAAACTGGTGACAACATGCAGAAAATTAAAAGTGGACCCCACTTACCATGCACTAAAATCAACTCAAAATGGATTAAAGACCTTTACATCAAACCTGAAACTCTGAAACTACTGCATCACAGAGTAGGAGAGACACTTGAACTTACAGGCACAGGCAGGAACTTCCTGAACAGAGTCCCAGGGTCACAATAAATTAGAGAGACTTGACAAATGGTTCTACCTTAATATAAAAAGTTTCTGCACAGCTAAAGACACAGCAACCAAATTAGAAAGACAGCCAATTAAGTGGGAAAAAATATTTACCAGCAATATATCAGACAAGGAGCTGATATCCAGTATATACAGAGAACTCAAGAAACTAATCCCTCCCAGACCCAACAAACCAATTACTAAATGGGCAAGGGAACTAAAGAGAGACTTCTCAGAAGAAGAGATAAAATGGCAAAGAAACGCATGAGTAAATGTTCACCATCCCTGGTTGTAAAGGAAATGCAAATTAAGACAACCCTGAGATAGTACCTTACCCCAGTCAGAATGATCCACATCCTAAATTCAGCCAAAGACAAATGCTGGAGGGGATGTGGAGAAAGAGGAACCCTATTACACTGCTGTTGGGAATGTACACTTATACAACCACTTTGGAAAGCAGTCTGGAGAGCTATTTAATGGAAAGTATAAAAATTTAAAGCAAGAAATTATAGAGGACCCCAAGAAATAGAAAGATCTTCCATGTTCTTGGATAGGCAGACAGTATAGTGAAAATGTCCATACTGCCAAATTGATATACAAATTAAACACAATTCCTATTAAAATCCCAATGACGTTCATTATTGAAATATAGAAAACAGTCCAAAAATTCATATGGAACAACAAATATAGAATAGCCAAAACAATTCTAGACAAAAAAGACGACATGGGAGGGATCTCAATGATGGACTTCAAAGTCTATTATAGATCCATAATAACAAAGACAGCTTGGTACTGACTCAAAAACAGACCAAAGACCAATCGAATAGAATAGAAGATCCAGAAATAAAACCACATGCTTCCTTCTTTCTTGTTACCACTATTTAACCCCTATGTTACTAATTTTAACTTCATATTTTAAACAAGTCTTCAAATTTTCTTCTACCATTTATTAACCACTCCTACTAACTTATTTTAGGAACTAAAATATTTAATCTTGAGGCCTACTGGAACTTCCAATGTTATTTTCTAGAATAAAATCTAAACCCCACACTTTTCAAAATGAAACCTTGAATAAAATAACCATACAATATGGTCTAGGTTTTTGTCATTTTACACAGGATCCTAGGTAAGCTTCTTCACCTTCTTTGCTTCCTCATTGATATTCCATATCTGAACAATATGAAAGCAAATGTAATGCCTCAAACACATCATACTCTCATGTTTCTATGCATTTGCTCAATCCTTTGACTGACATTATTTTTTAACTGTTGAAATCCCGCCATTCTTTTAGACCACACTACACTAAAACTGGCTAGGAATAATTTCTTGAACTTTAGCTGAGCTGATGAATCTGAATCTTTTAATTAACTGGTTGTCCTTTGCTAAATTAAAACTATTGGTTTATCTCATACTTTCAATTAATCTCTAACTCAGATATTGATATGAGATTTTTTTAGAAAATATTTATTTACTAAGTTACATAGATTTTTCCAAATACTGACATTTAATTATATAATATTCAAAACATTTTTCATTATTATCCCCACTATTCACATGAAAAAATTCAAGGAATGGGAAGCGGACAATGTCATGAGATTGTCTCCAGTCATTATTCTTATAGTAATTGTCTCACTGCATACATTTTTGAGAATATATCTGACAAATCTTTAAGTCTAAATGCCATAGTTAATTCATCAATCATCCTTTCAAGTAAAAATGATGTTCCATAAAAAGTGGCCTGTTGGGCTATAACTTAACTGATGTGTTAGAGCTTTTCCATGAGACAGTCGTCATTCTTCAGCATATGGATATATTTTCAATATACTTCCATTTCATCAGAGACCATTAACAAAACAAGTATACAAGTGTTAGGCATTAATATAATTACTAAAGTACTGCTTTGTAGAAGGCATGTTTTAGTGAAAGTTTACTAGAAATTGCAAGTGTATCATGATAAAGAATGCAGTGATTAATCATACTGCCTTATTTCATGTCAAGATCATGATAATTTTTATCACTCATTTGTTTAGCAACATTAGTATGAATACCAACCCAATAAGAGACCAATACCATTGGCTTATTAATACAATACTGTTAATCTTGAAGTTCCCTGGAAGAGATTTCACAGACACACTGAGAAACTTTTAGATAGATAAACATGAAATAACAATATAGGACCTACCATTTCTGTAATAACTAAGATTCAAGGAATTTTCTCAATACTATTTAATAAAGATTTGTTTTGAATGTGGTATTCTAGGCACTGTACTAATCACTAAAGACACATCAGTTTACATTTTAAAAAACTTCCCAAAATAATTCATTTCATATTTCTCATTTTCCTGATAGAACTTGCATAGTAAGGGGAATAGGTTAATTGGGAAGAATGAGTTATAGAAACTTGAAGTACAGAGTAATTTAAGGCAACTTGTTGGAGAAATTCTCCACTGTGATGACTTTAATTTGTTTCAAACAATAAATTAGATAAATATTTTTAGTCATTGGAAGTCACTGATATTTGGTTTTGCCTACTTAGCCACAGTGAACAGCTGTGAATGTTTTCAAGATATTTTGTGCTGAAGTTTTAGTTACAGTAGCCTTTCAGATACAGATTTCATGATACAAGATTAAGTGGAGAAATAGAGATAATAGAGACAAGCATGCCATCACCTTCACCGGGGTCTGAAATGGTGAAGGTTCTATAGAACTGTCTGATAACCTGAGGCCATAAATGTCTCCCATTGTTACTTGAGGCTGTTAGTCAGTGGCACTTTTCTCTATATAGCCAAAGTCTTTTTCAGTTTCAGTTACAGTCATGAACTCAGTGTTCTAATAATTCCCCTCTCAGCTGCTGTGAAAATCTAGGGAAATGACATCTCCAAATGAAAATGTGATTTTAGCTGAAGGTATGGGAAGACTCATTAGTAAAAAACGAAAAAAAAGCTTCAAGTGGAAAACAGTGCCACTGAATTGAAACAAATTGATTCCCTCTAAATTGATTTGCTCTGTCCAGATGGTGTAAGTAGTTTAGATTATTTCCAAGAACAAGTTAATGATTTTAAGGTGATTCCAAAGGGGTGTGATTGATAATGGCAAATGGGCTGAGCTTTGGTACTGAAGGGTAAGAATCTCTGTTCTGAACTATATAAACTCTACCATTGAATAATTCAATTAGATACTATGTGTCTCTGCTTTTTTTTTTATCAAATATAATGGGGTGATAGCCCTTCCAACCAATATTAGGGTTTCAAAATGAAAAAAATACATTAGGCACTTTGTTGTATATTTAAAATTTGTACATATCTACAAACTAACAATCCTCTGAAAAAGAAGCAGTATAGAGTACTTGTAGAAACACCAATACTACTAGAAGTAAATGGTGATCATTAACTAGTTTAAAATTAGGAATCTTTTATTCCTACTTTCAATGTAGGGAGTAGAAAAGATTTTCCTCCCTTTTTCTCATTTTTCTTTATGTTTACCCTGTTATATAAAAATAAACCTTTGTGAAACTTTAGAGGTAAGTACATAAATAAATAACATTATATTTTTAAGTACTTTTTTGAACTATCTATCCATTCCAATTAAAGAAATAATAAATTTCAGTAATGTTAAAGAAACTGAAAGAATACTTCAGTGCTTCCCTAAGCAAATGATAGTCTTTTACTCTCCTTCATTATTTTTTTCTTACCTCCTATAGTGAGAAAGGGGCAAATATTCTAGCTGTACAGAATTATCTCTAACAATATGCAAAAACAGGTTCTATTGTGCTTCTATCTTGTATCTTTTGTATTTCTCAATTGTGATTGATTTATCTTTTTTTCTGAATAACTCTATTGGCAAAAAGGTCATCTTGCTGTTAAACCTTTCCCATCTAACCTAGACAGCTATTTGAAACTTCTCTGTCATTTCACTGTGTAATAATGTGTTTACAGTGATGACTCCATTGATATGCTATAGTTTGAGATCATTAAAGACACTTACCATAGCAATTTGTTCGGCTCCTGTATCCAGAGCACTTGCGGACACAGTCCTGTTAAATAGACTCCTCCCTTTAAATATATCGTCTATATCACCTAAACATATTTTAGTTTATAATAGGTAACAGATAAGTTTATAGATGAAGATTACACTCTGTAGTCTCCGTTTGATCTATAACTCTTTATGTGACCTCTAAATGCCTTCCTTCTTGTTCCATTTCATCCCTATATCTCTACTTGGCTTGGCACACCAGAAATACCTGAAGTGTGTCTCAAATACTTTTTCTATAATTATTTAAATATAAACCAATTTAACATTTAAAGACAGCATGTAAGCAAGCATCATATAAAATGAAATCCAAATTTCTTTATACTGAAATTACTCACATTGAAATATGAATATGAAATTAGGTTTTGGTTATCATTTACTGTGCTTTGTTATTGTTTTTAAATAGTCCTCTGGGAGGCTCACATTTATAAGCATGATCATCATCTCTCTCTATCTGTACTTATTGACACACAAACACACACACATATCAAAATCCTATACATTTTATATTACTTAATAACAAGAACTTGTTATTTTAAATCTTTAGCACACATTTCTTACTATATATCATAAAGGAAAAGCAAAAACATAAAACTACTTATGGCACTGACTGCAAAAGAACTTTGAGTACTTTTACATTCTCATGTAAATTAACTTAATTCCATGCATTTGTCAGCAAACTATTTCCTATACAGGAAGAAACAGTAGGCTTTTTAAACAAAAGGAAATTTTGAACTTATTATAAATATACTTATATTACAAAGGAGAAAATATATATCTTCTAATTTTTTTAATAAATTAAAATGTAATAATTAAGATTAATTTTCATACAAGACTTCTAATGAGAGGAATGGAATAATTTCTTGGATGAAGAGTAGACAACATTTCATTTATTTGAGATTCAAAGTTTCCTGTCATTAAAACTGATTAAAATCTTCACTTGTTAATAAAAATTTGTAATTATATTTCATACGTTATCTTGAAAATGTCATTTTTAAACAAAATATGATAAATATGACATTCAAGATGCAGATAACTTCATTATAATGATTCATTACAATAGTGAAAATGAATATGGAAACATTTTTGCACCACCAAATTCTATGCTACTTTCATGAATTTTCAAGCACCAACCTAGAGCCAATATTATTTTCTATTGATTTATTTATTATGTTTATGTTTATGTACTTGTACAAAGGAGTTGCAATTTAACAATGCAGTTGGGAGTACAATAATACATCATGATCAATGTGTGCATTCTTTCCCCTTGACCCTACCCCACCCCCATCAAGTGTCTGCTTCTGGTGTTTATTTTGTCGAACTTTGATTTTGCCTTTCTGAGGCTTATACTATTTGTTTTGTCTTTCATTCAATACATTTGTATACATTTGCAAACCAACATATTTACTTCCACATATAAGGGAAAACATGCATCATTAATCTCTTTGGATCCTGCTTATTTCACTTACCACAATTTTCTCCAGGTGTTTTCATTTCTTTACATATGACATATCATTCTTTCCAATGACTGCATAAAAGATATATATATATATATATATGTATATATATATATATATATATATATATACAATTTTCTTGATCAATTTTTCCATTGAGGGGTATCTGGGATTATTCTATCTTTTGGCTATTATGAATAGTGCTGCTATGAACATGATTGTGCTGGTAGCTTTACTGTACTTGTTTGTAATCTTTTGAATATATGTACAGAAGTAGAGTTGCTGGATCATAGTGGAGTTCTATGTTTACTTTTTGAGGAACCTCCATAAAGATTTCTAGAGTGGTTGAACTAGTTTACATTCCCACTAGCAGTGTATTCAGATTCGCATTTGGTTGCAGCCTTACCAGCATCTATTTGTTTTCTTGATAAAGACCATACAATCTGGGGTGACGTGGAACCTCAATGTTGTTTTTATTTGCATTTCCTTTATGGCTAGAGATGTTGAGCTTTCTGTATGGCAAAGAACATAGTCAAAAAAATAAATCACAGGCAGGTCCAGAGGAAGATGTTGGAGGAGAAGCTGGGGGCTAAACAAGCTCTCGCATAGAAAGCACTTTTAGTGTTCCATTGAAAAGTCTTAGGATAGAGTCACACCAAGTGTGCTATCATAGTACAGAGAGTTTGGCGAGAGTAAAACAATCCAGGTAGCTTGTTTAGGGAGACAGATTTGAAAACTTTCCAGTGTCCATGGCAGGCGGCAGTGGCAGCTGCTCCCGTGTCCATCATATCAACAGAGAAAGTCGGGGACAAAGGCTCCAGAGTTGGTGCACAAGCAGATTCTACCCACCGCCAGCAAGAACTGACAAGGAGCAGGAATCTTCTTCCTGATGACCACAGATAGTAACAGACCATGGATGGCCCAGAAACCAAGAGATAGGTATGAGTACCCCAAGACATCCTCACTCCTTCTCATGGAACAGTGGTGGAAAGGTAGCCCCTCCACCACCAACAGAGAAGAACTCCATCTTTGATACTGATAAAGAATGGTCCAGACCAGCTAGCAGATAACTCAGGTATTGGAAGAAGAAAATAGAGGAGGCATTCAATAGGTCAAAGGAACCTGACCTGCAGGGCTCAGCTCCATTCAGGGGAAATTTGCCCTTCTAAAGCAAAGGAAGCTCTCCCGATGGAGAAGTGATTTCTTCACTGAGTACACAGAGCCAGAGGCTGCCCCTCCCCACTGCAAGTCAGGCAGCAGACCCAGCAACATAAGGGGTAAAAGAAAAACAATTGAAACTCAGAAAACATAAAACCTAAGACCGGCTCCAGGCTGGGCCCTGAGGGTCTCAGGAGCTACCTCTCAGGTAAAAGCTACGATTACTGACAAGCCTCAACCTTACCACAACCTAGCCCCATCACAGCAACTCCAAGTTAGAGGAAAAAGCCATCTCACACCTTTTTGCTACTCAAAGCATATCCTCCTCCCATTGAACTAGCCTAGGGAGATGGTCATAAAGTCCCCTGTAAGGCTGAGCTTCTTTCTGCAAGCTCAAACTGACTAAAGAAACCAATCAACCCACAGGAAAAAAAGTGCCACAAGCCAACCTGAAATTCTACCAAGAGACTGGCTATGGACAAAGGAGAGACACAAGATCCACCTCCCACGAAAAAATTGAATTCTTTATACTACCTAATTTTTATATTAAAAAATTGTTTTCTGTTTTTTAAATCAGTTTTATTTTAGGTGCGTGCATGTGTGTGTGTGTGTGTGTGTGTGTGTGTGTGTGTGTGTGTGTGTGTGTGTAAATTCTTTGTACTCTTTTTCCTTTTTGTTTTTTTTATGTGACTTAATTGCTGTTCTGTTCATCACATATATATTAGGCCTTATCCTTCATTGTGTGCATACTTAATTCAAAACTTGATTACTCAATTCACAAACAGTCCTAACTCCTTTAATACTAATATTTTTTCTTTATACTTATGTAATTCTTTTTTTTCCTTTTTTGTCGGTCGTGGGGCTTGAACTCTGGGCTTGGGCGCTGTCCCTGCCCTCTTCAGCTCAAGGAGAGCGCTCTACCGCTTGAACCACAGCACCACTTCCAGCTTTCCAGTGGTTTATTGGAGATAAGAATCTCACGGACTTTCCTGCCCAGGCTGTCTTTGAACCACGATCCTCAGATCTCAGCCTCCTGAGTAGCTAGGATTACTTATGTTATTCTTAATTGTTTCATTTTATAATTTTTTATCTTTTATTTGTTCATTTTTCCTTTATCTCTCTCCTCCATTCCTTCTATCCTTTTCCTTTCTCTATTATTTCTTTATACTTGCATAATTTTTGTTTTTCATTTTTAAATTTTTTTATTTTTTCCTTTTTCCTTTTTTCTTTATCTCTCTCTTCCTTTCTATCTATTTCCTCTCACTGAATTTGTGTCTTGGTTAAATTACCTCTCTCCTTTTCCCTCCTCACATTCCTCTAATCTTATTTTATCTTCACAATTCTCCCTAAACATATTATTTTCTGGTCTGCTGACTCCTTCTTTGACGTTTTTAGTCCCTTAATCCTTAGTTGTTTCTTGTTGAACGAGATAGTATCTGTTGAGCTAGATTTTATCTGTACTAATTTTGACTTTGTCAAACATCTGTGCAACTATAGGGCTTTAGTTGATGCTTGCCTTAAAATAGTGTGCTACCGGGAAATTGGTTTTGCTTTCATAGAAAATGGGCAGAATAATCCAGAGAAACACAAGAAAAATGACAAGTCCAGGTATCTCAACTCCCATTCTAGATAATCAGGCAACAGAACACTTAATGAATAATCCAGAGGAGAGTTCCCAAAATGCTCTATAAACACTACTGTTAAACATGCTGAATAAAAAGATTGAAAGCCTGAAAAGTACTCTGTGTGAGCTTGAAGGGAAAAGCATGAGTGGGATGAGGCTAACCAAAGATTAATACAGAAATCTAGTGAGCATAATGAGGCTAAACAAAGATTAATATAGGAATTTCATGAGCATGAGGAAGCTAATCAAAGATTAATACTGGAAGTGTGTGAGCGGTAAGAGAATAGACAAAGATGAATGGAGTCATTCATAAAATCCACAGACAACTGGAGGAATCCAGGGAGGCCACAAAGGGAATGCTGAATGGAGCTCATCACAAAGAAAGGGAATACAATGAAACTATAACCAATCAACTAAGGGATTTGAGAATGAATACTGAAAACTAAGTTAAGGAAGTAAAGAAGTCCATACAAGATTTAAACCATACAAGATCTAAAACAAAGCTCCAACAAAGAATTTGAAGCCATCGAAGCCTATCAATCAGAAGGAAAGGAAATTTAAAAAATAAGAAAGCCTTAACAAAAGGTTAGACTATGGAGAAGATCGAATTTCTGGTATTGAAGACAGCCTAGATATTATAGAGAAAGAAAAGACAAGGATTCAAGACCAATCCAAGAAATATGATGGATCTATTCAACATTTAGAAGACACCATCAGAAAGCCTAGTCTGAGATTAATGCGTATAGAGGAGCACCTACAGAGAGAAGTTAGTGCTCTAGGAAATTTAACAGGATCCTAGCAGAGAACTTCCCAAACATGCAAAAATATAGGCCTATTCAGATACAAGAAGCCTTTAGAACCCCAAATACACCAGACCAGAACAGGACATCCCACTGTCACATTATAATGCACACAGGATCAATTCAGACCAAGGAAAAGATCCTTAAAGCTGTCAAGCAGAAAATATCAATTATCTATAAAAGGAAAACAATGAGAATAATTTCAGATTTCTCAGCAGACACTATGAAAGCAAGAAGAGCCTGGAGTGATATATGCCATGCCCTAAAGACAAACAACTATCAATCAAAAATACTGTACCCAGCTAAACTCTCCTTCATAACAGAAGGTCAAATAAAAGTTTTCCATTAAGCAGAAAATCTGAAAGACTATTATCTCTACCAAATTTGCCATATCAAAGATATTTAAAGATGTCCTACACATAGAAAACCAACAAGAGCACAATAAAGGCCAAGAAAAAGCCCCCAAATAGAGAATCAAAGAATCATAGGAAGAGCTCACTTGGCACAGCTCCAAGAAGGTGGATAACATGGCAGGAAATATGAAACACCTCTCAATCCTAACTCTCAATATTAATGGACTTAGCTCTCCAACTAAGCGAGAAAAATTGTCTAGTTGGATCAAAAAGCAAGTTCTTTTATCTGCTGCTTTCAAGAGGCACCTTGCCCACAAAAACAAACATATTCTGAAGGTAAAAGGCTGGAATAACATCTACCAAGCAAATGACCCCCATAAACAGACGGGAGTTGCTATCCTAATATCAGATAAAATAGACTTCAAATTAAAATTAGCCACAAGAGATAATGAAAGTCATTACATACTAATTAAGGGATCTCTTCTTCAGTAAGCTATTACAATTCTAAATATCTATTAACCAAACAACAGAGCAACCAAATTTATCCAAGAATCATTACTTTCCCTCAAATTTCATATAGATCCAAAGACATTAATTGTTGGGGACTTTAACACACCAATAATATCCTTGTTGAATATGTAAACCCAGCAAAAATGCAAGAGAGAAACTGTAGATCTAAACAACTACATAGATTAACTAGACTTAACAGACATCTACCGAATATTTCACCCAGCAACATTGTAATACACCTTTTTCTGAGAAACAGAATATTCTCTAAAATAGACCACATTTTAGTTTACAAAGCAAATTTGTCCAAATTCAGAAGCAATGAAATTATGCCCTGCATTCTCTCAGACCAGAAGGGAATAAAATTAGAACTCAACACCAAAAGGCACCAAAGAAATCCCTGTAACACATGGTGATTGAACAATACACTGTTGAACCACCAGTGGGTCATGGAAGAGATTAGAAAGGAAATTCAAATGTTCATGATATTCTACAAAAATGAGCATACAAAGTAACAGCTCCTCTGGTATAGAGAAAAGGCAGTACTTAGAGGCAAGTTTATAGCTCTGAGTTCTTACATCAACAAATTGGAGAGATCTGAATCCAACAATTTAATGGGACATATGAAGCTATTTGAAAAAAAAAAGCAGCAAGCTTTATGCAAATCCAGTAGACAGAAACAAAAAATTGAAATTAAATCAGAATTAAATGAATTAAAAGCCAAAAAAAACCCATAGAAATAATCAACAAAACAGTATGTTCTTTGAAAAAAATTAACAAAAATGACAGACTTTTAGCAAATCTTAACAGAAAAAGAAGAAAACACATCCAAATGAAGAAAATTAGAGATGAGAATGGAATCATCACCACAGAAACATTATGAGGGAATACTTCTCAAACCTTCATGCTAATAAGTTTTAGAATCTGGAAGAAATGCACGATTTTCTAGCAAATATAAACATGCCGAAACTAATCCAATATGACTTAAAACAGACCCGTATCAGGCATCGAAATAGAAACAGCAATAATAGACCTCCCACCCAAAAAAAGCCCAGGATTGGATGGATTCACAGCTGAATTCTACAAGGCCTACAAAGCAGAACTCAGACCAATACTCCTCCAACACTTCAATGAAATTGAAAGTGAAAGTCCACTACCAAACTCTTTCTATAAAGACAAGGGTCTCTCTTTCTATAAAGGACAAGGGTCTCTTATTTAAAGACAACACATAAAAGAAATCTCCCAACAACAAATCTTCAAAGAAACAATTGCCCGATTAGGAAGTGGGCTAAAGACTTAAAAAGACACTTCTCTGAAGAGGAAATAAGAATGGCAATAGACACATGAAGAAATGCTCATCTTCTCTAGCCATAAAAGAAGTACTAATCAAGACAACATTGAGATTCCACCTCACCCCAGTTAGAATGGCTATAATCAAGAAATCTGGTAACAACAGATGCTGGAAGGGATATGGCCAAAAAGGAACCCTACTGCATTGTTGGTCATATGTACATGGCTTTTGAGCTTTTCAGCTCGTCTGATAACATTATCCTGTATGTATACTAATTACTGCAAACAAGGGAAACCATGGGACCTAAATTTCTTTGGGACTGGGTTAGTTCACGTAATATGATTTTTTCCAAGTCTTTCTATTTCTTAACAAATGGGGCGGTGTTGTTCTTTCTGAAGGAAGCATTACATTTATATATATATACATATATATATATACATATATATATATATAATATCACATATTTTCTTGGTACACTCATCTCCTGAGGGGAATCTGTGTTGGTTCCATATCTCAACTATGGTGAATAATGCTGTGATAAACATAGTTGTGCTGGTAGCATTAGTATGGCCTACTGTGTGATCATTTGGGTAAATGCCCAGAAATGGAATTGCTGGTTCATAGGGGAGCTCTATGTGGAGTCTTTTGAGGACCTTCCATACTGACTTCCAGAGTAGTTGGAGAAGTTTACACTCCCACCAACAGTGCAGTAGTCTTCCCTTTTGGTCACATTCTCTCCAGCATCTGTCATTATTAGATGTTTTTTTTTTTATTCTAGACATTCTACCAGGAGTTAGGTGGAATCTCATTGTGGTTTGGATTTGCATTTCTTTTATGGCCAGAGAAGTTGAGCATTTCTTCATGTGTCTATTGACCATTCTTATTCCTCTTCAGAGAAGTCTCTCTTTAAGTCTTTAGTCCACTTGCTGATGGGATTTAAGTTTTGAGTTCTAACTATATTTTAGATATGAGGCCCTTGTCTCTTGTATGGCTAGTGATGTACTTCTCCCAATCTGTGGGCTTTCTATTCATCTTTATAGCTATGTCCTTTGCCATGCAGAAGCTCTGAAGTTTCATGCAATCCCATTTGTCCAACCTTTCTTTGACTTGTTTTGTTTCAGGATCTTTATTAATAAAATTTTGTCCAGTGCCAAGGAACCCTAGAGTTTATCCTGATCTTTCCTGTAATGTTTTTAGGGTGTCTGCTTTGAATATGAGGTCTTTGATCCATTTGGAGTTTATTCTGGTGCAGGGTGATATATATGTCTAGTTTTGGTTTTCTACATGTGTTCAACCCATTTTTCCAGTATCATTTATTGAAGAGACTGTCTTTCTTCCATTCTATTTTTAGCTCCCTTATCGAAGATTAGGTGGTATAGGTCTGTGGGGTCATTTCTGTGACTTCTGTTCTATTCCATTGGTCTTCAAGTCTATTATTGTGCCAGTACCAAGCTGTTTCGATTACTATGGCTTTGTAGTAGGTTTTTAACTAGATATAATTCCATGTATAATGGATTACAAGAATTCAGAGACAAATTCTTTCATTAAAAAAAACAAAACATTTAGACTTTTCAGATATTGTACACGAATAATTTCTAAGAAATTTTAAAATAAAGCAAGCCCTATGATTACCTCACTTTAATGTTTAAAGAGTTTCATGTTAAGAAATAGAATTGAGGATTTCAAATAAATCTTGATATTTTCCCTGAATTGAAATATAACTTAATTTTTTATTATAATTGAAGCATCCATAATTAATAGAAATTCCAAAGACCTACACTCTTTTAGCAATATACTGAATTTTGCAGTTCATTCATGGAACTATGACAAAGGGCCAAGGTAAAGAAAAGATCCAGCCAGGCAATGGCGGCTCACACCTGTAATTCTACTACTTAGGAAACTAAGATCTGAGGATTGAAGTTTGAAGCCATCTGGAGCAGGAAAGTCTATGAGATTCTTCTCTCCAAAAAAACTACTCAGAAAATGCTGGATATGGACCTGTGGCTCAAATGGTAGCATGCTATTTTTGAACAAAAAGATGTTCAGAATATAAGATGATATTAAGCGAAATGAACCCCAAGATACAGACACAAATATCTTTCTTGCTATTGTTTCTAATGCATTTATAATGTACCATGTGATTTTTTTGTTTATTTCTATGTTCCTCCCCCATGGTATAACCCCTGTTTTCACTGTATTTGATGTCAGTGCCCTGCATCTTGTATATACATTTCTCTAATTCAGGGAGGGGAAAGGAAAAAACAAAATGCTTAAATAAGGATACAGGTTGAGCCATTGTAACAATGAGATGTACAAAACAATATATTGAAAACTAACTTTGCAACTTTGGTGTGGGTGGGAGGGAAGGAGGGGGCAGTTGTGGAGGTGGGAGTGAAGGAATGGTAGGAGAAAAACAAAGGAGGAGGCAACAAAGCTATATAGGAAATGTACTCATTACCTTGCTCATGTAACTGTAACCCCTCTGTACATCATTTTTACAATAAAAAATGTACAAAAAAGTTCAGGGACAGTGCCCAATCACAGAGTTCAAGTCCCAGGACCAGAAAAAGAAATAAAAATCCTGGTGTTCACAAAATGCTGGAAATAGTTCATTTCCGTGATAACAAATGATAACATCTTCTGAAAGCTGAAATAATGGTTTTTATGACAGTCATCGTATAAAACTAGACTTAAACCTAACAAGGCAATTCTAGAACTGTTTTAACAAAGTTAAAAGTATGACACAGAAACATAAAGTTTATTCCAAGCAACGTGTGTCCAAAAACAGATTTCTAAAAAACGAATTTCTAGCATCTAGTAAAAAGAAGCAAATATGAAAACATGGAAAATATGACCTTTGATGACAATGGCACAAGAAATTAAGCACAAGAGATGAAGAAAATAAAATCTTCAGTAGATAAATGAAAAGCTTTAAAAATTAGCATAAATTAACTGTACATAGAAGTGTCATTATGATATTTCTATACATTCCTAAAATGTGCTTTCATCAAAGACATCCTCCCATTATCCTTTTGTTCCATTCCTGTTTTGAGATTTGGTTGGGTCTCATTATGCTATTTCCACACTTAACCTACTTCAATCGTACTCAAGGGCCTATCACTGTATACTACCCTTCCCTTTCAACATGTTCTTTCCTTTTCCCTTTATTACTGTCTTTTATACGTAGGTAGAAAATTATTCTAACTCCATTTGTTGAAGAGACTGTCATTTCCTTAATATATTTTTTGTTCTTTTGTCAAAAATCACATGGCTGTACTGGCACAGGTTTAATTCTAGGTCCTCTGTTATATTCCTTGGTCTATGTTTTTCTGCCAGTACCATGATTTTTTGTTACTATGGGTCTGAACTACATGCTGAAATTAGGTATTGTGATATTTCATGTTTCCCTTTTTCTTCTGCATTGTTTTGGATATTGGGGGATTTTTGTAAATCATTTCTGACATTATGGTTATTTTCACAATATGAATTCTACCTATGAAAGAACTTGGAAAGTGTTCCCATTTCCTGATGTCATCCTTGATTTTTTCAAGTTTTTATAGTTTTTTACTATAAATATATTTTGCTTCCTTGGTTAGGTTAATTCCTAGATATTTTTGAGTTCAATGCAAATGGGGTTATTTTCCTGATTTCTCTCTCTGCTTGTAAGTTGTTGGTATATAGAAAGGCTACTGGTTTCTGTGGGTTAGTTTTCTACCCTGCTACTTTATCAAATTTATTGATCAGCTCTAGGAGATTGAGGCTAGGGTTTTGGGTCATTTGGATATAAGATCATGTTACCTGTAAGAAGGGATAGTTTGATTTCTTCTTTCCTTTTAAATCCCATTTATGTCTTTATCTTCTCTCATGCTCTGGCTAAGAATACCAAAAGTGTACTGAACAAGAATAGAGGGAGAGGAGGTGCTTGCTTTGTACCTGATTTTAGAAGATATGATTCAAGTTTTTCACCATTCAGTATGATATTGGCTGTTGGTCTGTCATATATAGCATTTATTGTTTTGAGTTATGTTCTTTCTATTCCTGGCTTCTTCAGAGCTTTTAACATAAATGGCCATTGGATTTTGTCAAAAGCTTTTTCTGCATTTTTCATGTGTCATGTGGTTCTTGTTTTTGACTCTGTAAATATGATGTATTACATTTATTGATTTATGTATGATAAACCAGTTTTGCATCTCTGGGATAAAATGTACTTTATCATAATGTATGTGTTTTTAGTTGATGAATACTTTCAGCTACTATTTTATTGAAGAACTTTGTGCCTATGGTCATCAGATAGACTGGTTTATAGTTTTCATTTTTCACCTGACTCCTACTGGTTTAGAAATGACTGTGAGGTTGACTTCATAGAATGAGTTTGGATTGATCCCTCTGTTTCTATTTCACAGAAAAATTTGAGGAATACAATTGTTAGGTTAACTTTAAATGTTGTGAAACCATTGAGACCTTTTATTTTCTTTGTTGAAAGATACCTGTTTACTTTATCAATCTCATTGTGTGCTATAGGCCTATTATGTGGATTAAAGCTTATTGGTTCAGCTTAAGCAGTTTTTATTTCTCTAGGAATGTATTGATTTCTACTAGATATTCCAATTTATTTCAGCATAGGTTTTGAAAGTAGTCATTCATACTCTTTGGTATTCCTTGGATGTGTTTTCTAATATTTCCTTTGGCATCTCTAATTTGGTTGATTTGAATCTCTTCTTCATCAATCTAGGTAATGGTCTGTGTATTAATTTTTTTTCAGAAAAGTAGAATTTTGTTTCCTTGATTTTATGTACAGTTTTTTAGTATGTCATTTATTTCTACCCTAATCTTTACCATCTCTTTCTGTCTACTAGTTTTTGGGTTGATTTGTTTCTGTTTTGTCTAGAAGCTTTAGTTGCATCATGAGTTTATGTGAGCTGTTTCTATTTTCTTTATGTACTTAGAGCTATGAACTTTCCTCTCAACACTGCTTTTGCTGTATCCCAGAGGTTTAGGTATGTTGTGTTTTCATTTTAATTAAATTTAAGAATTGTCTGTTTTCCTCCTTTATTTCTTCAATGACCCACCTGCTGTTGAATAGTGTGTTGTTTAGTCTCCATGTGTTTGTGTATTTTCTGCAGTATGTTTTGTTTTTAAGTACTAGGTTGATTCCTTTGTTACCAGAAAAATGCAGAGCTAACTCAAACTTTTATATTTGCTTATGCTTGTTGTGTATTCTAGATTATGATCAATTTTTGAGAATGTTCCATTGCTGCTAAAAAGAATGTAAATTTTGTGGTTGTGGAGTAAAATACTCTGTAAATGTCTATTAAGTCCATTTGGGGTAGGAAATGCTATAACTTGATTATTGTCAGTCATTCTGCTCTCTGCCATTTCCAATAGTGGTGATACACACATATCATCTCAGCACTTGTGATGTGGTAGAGAAGGATCAAAAGTTGGAAGTTGATCTGGGACATACAGCGAGACTTTGTCTCAACCAAACAAAACAAGCGAAGAAAAATATAAGTGAAAACAGCAATTAATTTGAACAAGTCTTCCATGAATTTGTTTTAATGGCTGTATTAGGATTAAATTCAGGACTTTTCACATACAAGGCAGGCACTCTACCATTTTAGCTATGATTTCTTCCAGTTCATCCTTGGTGTTGAATGCATCTACAGATTTTAGCAGCACTTCTGAATTCTTATTGATTTTGAGTCAGTCACTTTGAAGTCAGTGAAGAATTAACCCGAACAAATACTCTCCATATAAAAACTGGCCAAGCAGTTGTGAAATTATAGTTTCATGAAAATTGTGAAAACACTAATTCAGTGGAATCTGCTAAGATATGTTAGAATTGATAATGGTAAAATGTGCAAAAAAAATAAATAAATATTTCAAAATCACAAATGTGATGATCTAAAGTCTATGAATATTCATTAAATTATTCATCAATATATAATAAATGTGGGAAACATTTAAATTTATGATATAATATTAGAACAAAGTCAATGGTAAGTTTTACTGACTCTGAACCATTGTCAGAATCCAAAGCTATTTTTCCTTCACCTAGGATAGTAAATGGTATGATGACTTTAGACTGATAGATTTTTTTTTTTGATCCCAGGACTAGGCTTTGGGAATTCAATTTTGCTATATACTTGACAGTGTTTCTTAATGAATTCAGCCAATAATTACAAGATAAATCATTATCATATATAAGAATTTTATAATGTAGTAATGATCATGGTAATCATTAACCTTTGGGTAACAAGTAAAGATGCTCTCTGTTCTTAACATCAGGTTACAGTAAAATATAAGCCTTACATATTCCCACATATTTTCAGTAGCTACATTTTCTGAGATCATAGTACACTCCTAGTAGAATTTTTCTAGTTTTCTTGCAAGCACAAAGAACAATTTCTGTTTTTAAAACACAGAGCCTACACTAAGCATCTTTGTCCTAACAAGTAGCTAAAGAGAAATACATGATATGAATGCTATCCAGCTAAAAATATACTGATTTAAAAATTATAAGCCCAAAGTCACATAGTACATTCTAAGTACTAAACAATAGCAAGAAAAGCAAAACCACTTGTGTCCCTGTCTTGGGGTTCTTTTCACTTAATATCATCTTCTATGGTCATATGTACATTGTTTTTGACCTTTTCTGCTTGTGTAGACATATACTAGTTATTGCAAATAAGGGAAACCATGGGACTGATGTTTCTTTGGGCCTGGCTTACTTCACTTAATATAATTTTTTCCAAGTCTTTCTATTTCCTAACAAATGAGGCGATGTCATTCTTTATGATGGAGGTATAGAATTCCATTGTATGTATCACAAATTTTGTTTCTTTTGTAGGTTCTTTCCCCATAGTATAACCCCTGTTTTCATTATATTTAATTCCAGTGCCCTACATCTTGTATATAAACTTTTCTATTTTAGGAAGGGGAAGGGAAAAACAAAATGCTTAAATAAGGATACAGGTTGACCCATTGTAACAATGACATGTACAATTCACTATGTTGATACCAGGTATTTTTTTTTGTCATGGGACTTGAACTCTGGGTCTGAGCTCTGTCCTTCAGCTCTTCAGCTCAAGGCTAGCATTCTATCACTTGACATACAATGCCACTTCTAAGACACTGCTGAAAATGAACTTTACAACTTGTGGGAGGAGGGAGAAGTTAGGAAGGTGGGGAGGGGAGGAATGGTAGGGGAAAACAAAGGAGGAGGTAACCAATGCTCGATAGGAAATGTATTCATTACCTTACTCAGGTAACTGTAACCTTTCTATACACTATTTTTACAGTAAAAAATGTACTAAAATCATAGACCCAGACTTGATATCAGCATTGACATAACCTATGTGAATAATATGCATTTTCAATTATGAAATACAATCATATGCTACATAATGACATTAGAGTCAATGCCAGAAGAAATATCTGAGAGTATTCCCATTACATTTTATCAGCTATTGCTATCATAGCTACTTTAGTTATTGTGATTGTGCTCTATGATATCTGCATAATAATGGAATTTCCTAATGATACATTTTTCAGAACATATAGCCATTCTTACGTAATATGCTCTTTATAAAGTCATGATAGTTGAACATTAAGAGATAAACTGATTTTGATGACAGACAAAAGTAACTTTTTGTTACAGAGCTGAGGATCAAACTCAGGGCCTTGCACTTGCCAGGCAGGCATTCTTCCCCTGAGCTAAACACCCAGCCCCACAAAAGTAACTTTGAACACCAATTAAACACAATTTTATGCTCATCACTGTAACAAAGAAGCCGTTAATCTCATTAGAGTGTCTGAAATACAAATTTTTATTTATAAATATATATGTATATGTGCATATGTATGTATGTATGTATGTCTATTTGAGGTTCATCAATAAAAATAGCGAATAAATTGTTTTTATGATATAAATTCCAATTTACTATCATCAATTTCTCTACTGGAGCACACTAAAATAGTTACTACATACCTCTTATATAAGAAAATCTTTCCCATGCTTGTCTAGTCTCATATTATGATTTTCATCTGACATGTCCCTCAAAGGCTTGTATGTTGGGGGATTTGTGTGTGTGGGGGGGGGGGGGGGTCGTGGGCCTTGAACTCGGCTTGGGTGCTGTTCCGTGCTCTTCAGCTCAAGGTGAGTGCTCTACCACTTGAGCTACAGCGCCACTTCCAGGTTTCTAGAGGTTTATTGGAGATAAGAATCTCAGGAACTTTCCTGCCCAGGCAGGCTTTGAACCGTGATCCTCAGATCTCAGCCACCTGAGTAGCTAGGATTACAGGAGGATTTTTATTAGCTAATTAGCTTTTGGGTGGTGATAAAATACTACCAAATCTTATATAAACAATGGATTAATTCTTTGGTGTATGCATAATATCAAGGCATGATTGGAAGGTGGATGTAATTAGAAAACTGGGTTACTGGGCATGTTCTTTAGAAAAATACAACTTCCTTGACTTCTTCCTGTCCTTTCCTCTGCCACATACCCCTGGAGCCATGTTATTCTTCCTCACCAAAGGTCCATATCAATGGAACAAACCAACTATGGATTGAAAGTTATGAAGTTCAAAAGTTGCTTTTCTCAGGTATTTAATCACAGCAACAAAAACTGACTAGAACAAATCTACATAACATGATGTCTCTATGCCACTGTAATCTCATGCTTATTAAACACTTATTAAACACTCACTGTTGAGCTTCTTTCATACTAGAATATCTATTTTCAAGTACATGCTACACAATCCTTATTTTCTTGTTTTGTTATTCACTCCTTGTATTCAGTGGAAAGTGAACTCCATATGGCAAAGAATTCTTTTGGTTACATTTGATAATATAGCCATTAAGTCTTAAACAATGTTTGGCATACAGTATATCTTCAGCAAATACTTAACTCATGATTTTTTTCTGAATTGCTTAGTTTATTTTTTAAATTAATATACTCATATATATATGATTTGTATTCATTATTGATAAATCTTTTGTAACTTCGATACTTCGTCAGAATCAGTCTTTCAATTAACCTTAGACAACAACTGTTCACACACCATTTTAAATTATAATCCTCTAATTTTCTACCAATAATAATAATATTTTAGGTTTTAAGACGTGAAAAACCCTGCACTTAACACTTAGAGTGTATATCCGATTTTATTATTTTCTATTGCTCTTAGTTTTCTTCAGATAGATGCAAAAGTTTTAAAGTAAAATCCAAAATATTTCTATATCTATTTTTCCTTTTTTTGCCAGCTGCTTTTTTCATATTCATGGTATTTCAGTGCTCTTCCATGGCTTTTCTTCTATGCTTTCATTTGGTTTAATGGTTTAATTCACATGTGAATCTCTATGTTTTTAAATAAAAAGTTTCCCAGGTATTTCTGATGCTTAGCCAAAGTCGAGAATCACTGTGTCATATAAATGCTTATAAATCTATGAATTATAAGACCTTCTCTATTTTTTCAAAGTGACTTAGTTTTACCAGTCAGTTCATTTAATACTGTTGGCCACATTATTGGTCCACAGAACAGAGAATTTTATAGAGAGAGATGTGGACTCAGAGAGAGATGTAACATTCCTAAAACATGAACCTTGAAGATGTCAATGTAGATCTTCCAAAGTCCATGTGCTTTGTAATTCAGCGTAGAATCTGACTTACAATGATGTCACAAAAAATGATAGCTTTTAAGAGATAGTCTTCAACTTCTCTTTGATTGTAGAACTATATTTATCCTGATTTATTTTTTCATCGCTCGTGGGGCTTGAACTCAGGACCTAAGTGTTGTTCCTCAGCTATTTTGCTCAAGCTTGCTTCTTTTTTCTTTAGTTTATTCAAGGTTCCTTGCAAACTTTTTCTTTTTTTCTTTATTACTTCCCGTTTATCACTGTTTCTGACTTATGTCCCATTTGTCACAGATATAAGTTTATCTGAAATTGTCCCACAAAAATGGTAGGACAAAAGGTCAATCAATTCAACAGTGATACTCACTAGATCCTATGTGAACTTTACTCTCTGAGTATAAGGTAGTTGGTAGGGGAAAAAAGTGGGAGAAAAGGATGGAGGGGGTAACAATGTTCAAAAAGAAATGTACTCATAACCTGAATTATGCATTGTAACCTCTCTGTACATTACCTTTACAAGGAAATGTAAATTGAAAACAGGAAAAATAATGAAAGCTTAGAAAAAGAAAAAGAGGCAGAGATACAGACCAAGAGAAATGATCCCAAAACATATTTAAGATCTTAGATTCAGCTGATTGTGTATTAATTTAGCCATGCTATCACCTCTGTGTCACTTGAGTGAACACAAGGAAATGTCATATATTTCTCTCTCTCTGTATATATATATGTGTGTGTGTGTGTGTGTGTGTATCCATATTTAAACTCCCCAAGAGCTCCACATAATATATCAAGTCATTTTCTATACAATTTACATGAGAAAATTGAGCTTCATAATAAGTATGTAATATATGCTTGGTCATAAGAATACAAGGACCTGGTGGAATTCAAAACAATATTCTTTTTTTTTTTGAGTGTGATTATCTAATATCAAACCACATATTTATTTAAGGTTCAATTAGGGCCTATTTCCCAAAGTTTTGGCCAGAGAGAAACAATACAGATTATAACTATATTTAATAATTTTCAAACTTCCTCTGCAAAAAAAGTGAATCATGTTTTATGAAAGGACTGGATTACTATACCAATATACATGGCAAATAAAAGTTAAAAAAATGAAGGGGTTCCGGGTAGATTGCGGAGGAGAAGCTAGAGACTAAACAAGCTCTCGCATAGAAAGCAGTTTTAGAGTTCCAGTGAACAGTCCTAAGCCAGAGAATCACACCAAGTGTGCCATCACAGGTCAGAGAGTTAGGACAGAGAGGGAAAATCCAGGCAAGGAGACAGCTCTGAGCTCTTGCCAGCAGCTGCAACCACCGTGGTGCAGCGGTGGTGGCGACATACCTGAATCACAGAAAGTCCGGGACGAAGGAGCTAGACGCAGCGGGCGAGCAGATTCTACTCAACACCAGCAAGAACCGACAAGGAGCAGACATCTTCATCCTGCAGTTCGCAGACCAGAGATGACCCAGGAACCAAGACTTGGTGTGAGTAGAAGCCTGACATCCTCACTCATTCGCAGGGAACAGAGGAGGGAAGGCCACCCCTCCCCCCACAGTACCGGAGATCTGCATCTTGGATACCGATAAAGCTCGGTGGAGCTGCAAGCTCCAACTCAGGCCTTCGAATAAAACTAGAGTCATTTAGCAGGTCACAAGAACTTAACCGGGTGACCTGCCAGACTCAGCTCCACCCAGGGAAAAGTCACCCAGCTCGGGCACCAGCCTTAGGAGTGGCTTTCTTCACTGGGTAATCAGAGCCAGAGGCTGCCCCTCCCTTTATCAGCCTTGAAAATCAATTGAAATTCAGTAAACAGAAACCCTGAGAATGGCTCCAGACTGGGCTCTGTGAGTTTCTCACAAACTAGCCCCGGGAAAAGCTACTGTTTGCTGAAAGGCCTCAACTCTACCCAGAACCTAGCCTCATCACAGCATCTCCCTCTTTGTGATACTCAAAGCAGATCTGCCTCCCATTGAACTAGCCTGGGAGGAGGACTGCAAAATCCTGGGTAAAGCAGATCATTTTTCTGCCTGTTAGAACAAACTGACTTAAGAAACCAACCAAGCCACAGGACCACAAGCAGACCAGAGACTCCAACAAGAGGCTGGTTATGGACACAAGGGAGATACAGGATTTTTCCAACCCCTCCCAAAAAAAGTCAAAGAACTTTTCTTCCTCCTCCTCCTCCTCCTCCTCCTCCTCCCTCCTCCTCCTCCTCCTCCTCCTCCTCCTCCTTCTCCTCCTCCTCCTCCTCCTCCTCCTCCTCCTCCTCCTCCTCCTCCTCCTCCTCCTCCTCCTCCTCCTCCTCCTCCTCCTCCTCCTCCTCCTCTTCTTCTTCTTCTTCTTCTTCTTCTTCTTCTTCTTCTTCTTCTTCTTCTTCTTCTTCTTCTTCTTCTTCTTCTTCTTCTTCTTCTTCTTCTTGTACCTTTTATAAAATAACAAAAAAAATTTTTCTTTTCTAAAACTTTTATTAACCTTTAATTTTTATCTTTTTTGAAAAAAATTGTTTTCCAGTAACTTTTTTTTCTCTTATAATTTTTATTTTAGGGATACATGTGTGTGTGCGTTTTTCTTTCATTTTTTGTTTTCTTTCTCTTTTTTAAATTATTTTTTTGTTTTTTGTTTAGCTCTACGGAACTTCTGACCTTTTCTTCTTCCTTTCTTATCCTTTTCACCTTTTCCTCTCTTGCGTTCTTCCTTATGTGACTTAATTGTTGTCCTGCACATCCTCAGATAAACCTGTAGTTTACTATTAGACCCTATTCCCCATTGTGTACACACTTAATCCAAAAATTCATTACTCAATTCAAAACTTCTGAGACTTAAATTCCTAAATAGCAGTACTACCTCTTTATATATATATAATATTTTAAGCATTTTTATTTTTAAGTTTTTCACATCTCCTTTATATCCCTCCCCTTCTCTCATTATATTCACGTTCTTCTCTAATTAGATTGTTTTCGATCTGCATAATATTATTAATTTTTACTTTTCTATTTTTTCTGTTCTCTTTTTCTTTTCCCTTTCTCTTTTTTCTTTTTTTCTCTCTCTCTACTTTCATCCCACCCAACCTATTTCCTGCTTTAAGATTAGGACTTAGTTAACTCTCCCTGTGCCTTCCCACATCACTCTATTCCTATTTTTTATCCACATCTCTCCCTAACCCTAATAATTTCTGGTTTTCCAAATTCTTCTTTGAGGTGCATAGTCCATTAATATATAGTTGTTTGATGTTGAATAGATGTATCTGTTGAACTAGATTGTATCTGTAGACTATTGACTGTGCAAATGCAGACTTTGGTTGATGCTTGCCTTACGATAGTGTTCTACCACAAAACTGGTGCTATTTTCATCTCAAATGGGCAGAGTAAAACAGAAAAAAAACAAGAAAAATGGCAAGTCTGGGTATCTCAACTCCCACTTTTGATAATCAGGGGACAGAAAAGAAAATGAATAATACAGAGAAGAGTTCCCAAATAGCTCTACAAACACTGCTGGCAAACATGATAAATGAAAAGATTGAAAACTTACGAAGGACTCTGTATGAGCATGATAGGGAGAGAGAGGAGGCAAAAAAAAGGTCAATGCAGGAAAAGATTGAAAACCTACAAAGGACTCTGTATGAGAGTGATAGGGAGAGAGAGGAGGCAATCCAAAAGTTTATACAGGAATATTATGAGCGTGAGGAAGCTACTCAAATACTAATACAGGATTTGCATGAGCAGCTTGAGGATACTCAAAGAGAAAGGCAGGAATGGCATGAACAGGCTGAGAACACTCAAAGAGAACTACAGGAATGGCATGAATGGGAGCGGGAGGAAGCTAAGCAAAGAGTAATACAGGAATTGAGAGAGCAGGATGAGAATACACAAAGATCACTAAAGGCATTCATGGGATCCATTAACAAAGAGCTGAAGGAAGTCAGGGAGACCACAAAGGGAATGCTGAATGGAACCCAACAGAAGGAATGGGAGTCAAAGGAAACCATAACCAATCAACTAAGTGATTTGAGAATAAACACTGAACACCAAATTGAGGAAGTAAAGAAGTTCATACAAGATCTAAAACAAAGGTTCAACAAAGAATTTGAAGCCATCAAAGTTGACCAATAAGAAGGAAAAGAAATAAAACACAAAGTAGAAAGTCTTGACAGCAGGTTAGACCATGCAGAAGATCAAATCTTGGAGATTGAAGACAGCCTAGATATAATAGAGAAAGAACATACAACCATCCAAGACAAGTCCAAGAAATATGATAGATCTATCCAACACTTGGAAGACACCATCAGAAGGCCTAATCTAAGGATAATGGGTGTAGAGGAGCACCTAGAAAAACAGTTAATGGTCTAGGAAATTTGTTTAACAGGATCCTAGCAGAGAACTTCCCAAACATGCAAAAAGATAGGCCTACTCAGATACAAGAAGCTTTTAGAGCTCCAAATATACCAGACCAGAAAAGACATCCCACTGTCCCATTATAATCCACACAGGATCAACTCAGACCAAGGAAAAGATCCTTAAAGCTGTCAAGGAGAAAAGATTAATCACCTATAAAGGAAACCAATTAGAATCAGTTCAGATTTCTCAGCAGAGACAATCAAAGCAAGAAGAGTTTGGAATGATGTATGAGATGCCCTAGAAACAAACAACTATCAACCAAGAATTCTGTACCCAGCTAAACTCTCCTTCATAACTGAAGGCCAAATAACAACCTTCCATAGCAAAGAAAAATTGAAACAATACATCTTCACCAAACCAGCCCTACAAAAGATTCTTAAAGATATCCTACACATAGAAAACCAACAAGACCACAATAAAGGCCAAGAAACTGCACCCAAAGTGAGAATCCAAGAACCATAAGAAGAACCCAGTAGCTGCAGCCCCCAAGAAGGTGGATAACATGGCAGGAACTCCCAAATACCTCTCAGTCCTATCTCTTAACATTAACAGACTTAACTCTCCAATTAAGCGACATAAAATGTCTACTTGGATTAAAAAACAAGACCCTTCTATCTGCTGCCTTCAGGAGTCACATCATGCCCTTAAAAACAAACACATTTTCAATGTTAAAGGCTGGAGGAAAATCTACCAAGCAAACGGCCCCTATAAACAGGCAGTAGTTGCAATCCTAATATCAGATAAAATAGACTTCAAATTAAAATTCCCGAGAAGAGAAAAACAAGGTCGCTACATACTAATTAAGGGATCTCTCCTTCAGGAGGATATTACAATTCTAAATATCTATTCGCCAAACAATGGAGCACCCAAATTTATCCAAGAAAAACTACTTTCCCTCAAATCCCACATAGATCCAAAGACATTAATTGTTGGGGATTTTAACACACCACTCTCCCCACTATTTTAATGTTTTTTTTTTTATGCATTTGTTTCTAACGCATTTATAAGATTATTTCTTTGTTGCTTTGTATGTCATTCCCTCACTATATTTGATGTCAGTATAATTTGTGGAGAAGATGGGGAAAAACAAGTCATTTAAGGATATACGTGGACCTGTTGCAACAATGAGAAGTACATGTTGTCATGTTGAAAACCAACTTTACAACTTTGGTGGGGGAGGGGGGGAGATTGGGAGGGAGGGAGGCTGGGAAGGAATGTGAAGGGTAAACAAAGGAGGAGGCTGCAATGCTTGATAAGTAATGTACTCATTATCTTGCCCATGTAATTGTAACCTCTCTGTACAGTATGTTCACAAAAAATTAAAATTAAAATTAAAATTAAAAAAAAAGTTTAAAAAATGAAACTCCTCTTTTTTATTTATTTTTTTTTTTTGGTCAGTTATAGGGCCTGAGTGCTGTCCCTCAGCTCTGCAGCTCAAGGCTAGCCCTTTACCATGTGAGCTACAATGCCACTTCCGGTTTTCTGGTGGTTTATTAAAGAGTTTCACGGACTTTCCTGCCCAAGTTGGCTTTGAACCGCAATCCTCAGATCTCAGTCTCCTGAGTAGCTAGGATTACAGGTGTGAGCCACCAGTGCCCAGCTGAAAGTCTTCTTAACAGAAGAATAAGATAAGAACAAGAAAATTCAGGGATTAAAGGGCTCAATTTCTTTTAAATACAACTTTATAAACATGCTTTTAGGAAGTGGTTTTCACTTTGATTTATGAAGCTCTAGTACATTGCAGTGCATATTAAAAAGGTCTAGAAAATGTAAAACGCTTTTATTTTCCTTGTAGGGATATGTGAAGACTGGTATTTAATGTTAACATTCTCTGTATCTTAAATGATACTTAACTAGAAAATAATGATTAGCTACAACTGATTTGGATATAAAGGATTCAAAAATACATATGACAACTGCTTATGAGGTTTGTAATTAACCTTAAATAATATTAAAGTACCTTAATATGTGCTTTTTTGTACTTTGCTTTGTTCGATTCTCATTAACCTTAATAAACAAGCAAATATTGTGTGTTAGGTCTTCGTCCGTCCCACAAAAGACGGACGGGATCCAAGGAAAGGTAAGTGTGGCGCTTGCCCATTCCCCAGCCTCCCTCAGCCCAGGAGACAATCAGACACAGCGGGGAGCCAAATCCAGCAGGTAGAAAACTCCTTTATTAACAGAGAGCAGCCCCTTTTAAAGACAAAAAGGGTGGGTGGCATGGTAAGGGAGGAAGAGGAACCAATCACTGTCAAGGTCACACCCTATCATTCACCTGAGCCTTCACGGGCTGGTTAGGCACTGATCGGCAGATCAATTGGGCTCTGCCCACTCTACTCTCTCCCAGCGCCATCTTGGCTGCCCATGTGCTCCACAGATTCCCCCCTTTTTTTTTTGTTTTAATGGCAGACCCACCTAGCACAGTAATAAACATCAGTCCCACCACAGTTAGAAATGTCTGAAGCAGTTCAATTAATTCCTGGGCACCTGGTGTCTTTTAAGTAAGCCAGTTCCTTGTACGTGCCTTTAAGCTAGCACAGGGGTCAAGATGACCTTTGAGCTTTACTGTCAGCTCCCAACATCATCTTCCCCCATCTTTGTTTAAAGAAGTGAACCCGCCTGTCTTAGGTTGGGTGGATCGCCTTGTCTGCCTTACCCGTCATCGGGAACTTCTTCAGAGCGAAGCTGAAGGCCCTGCCTTAAGTTGGTCAGACTGACACCCCCTCTTACCCATCTCTGGCTGCGATTCCTCTCGGGGGGAAATTCATTCATTTGGAACTTGATAACTGGCTGGCTAAGCTCATAAGAGTTTTGCAGTGCATTTATAATGCAAGGAAGGCATAGAAAAAACCATCAGCAAAAGCATTACCAGGCCAGGAAATGTCACTACTAGTCCTTTAACCTTAGTGAAGGATGGGATAGCAGTCTTTGCCACTTCAGAGTCCGGAGGTGGGGATTGTTCTAATCCAGCTATTTGCCTGTGGGGTTGGACAAGATCTAAACTGGAAGCATAACAAAAGGTGGTTGTTTAACAATAAGTATGGATTCAATGCTGCTATACAAGCAATAAGTAGAAGAACAATTAAAGCAGGTAACATTAAAATAATTAACTCCTACAAAAATATTAAAACAGTCCACAGGGTGGTGATCAAAATGAAGGTCAGGCCACCAGGTCGAAGGGACAGCTTCTCTTGTGGTGCTCCTGACGATTTCTGCATTGCCAGCATTGATCACTGCTCAGGTCACCCGTTGAGGTTGATGGAGATTCCATAGGGCGTTCACAGGATTGGGAGAGTCAGGACAGCCAACAGCTGGAGTATCGCCATCTGCAATTGTTAGAGAACACAAGAGCTTCTCAAGGGCTGGTTGCCCTTGGGGATGTTTAATAATTGTCTTTCTGCCTTTTGTCTTTAAACACAAGCCTCGGCCATTGCCGTTTTTTTTTTTTTTTTTCTTGTTGGTTAGCTTATGCTTGGGCATCCTCCTGTATAGAGGAAATGGGTAAAAACTTAAGGATAGTTGTCCCCAGTGCTTCTGAAATCTGGATTCAGTTGCCCCTTTTGAAAAATTTAAAATGTTAATGGTACAAAGCTATCTGTAGCAGGGCAAATAAGGGCACAAGACTATCTTTAGGGACAGAAACCCATGGCAACAGCCAATTGATTTCCCCTAAAAGACTCTGAAGTTGGGTTAAGGTTAGAGAGGCTGGAATATCCAGCAAAGGCTTAAGGGGGCTGGCCTGAGTCAAGGTAAGGTGGGTCCTGAGCACCTTAAAAGGAGCTACCTTTTGAATTTTATTAAGGGCTATAGTAAAACCCCCCATTTTTAATATGGCGAGAACCTGGGCCAGAAGGCCCTCCAGGCAGCTTGGGTCTCGGTGCCCTAGAATTATATCATCCATGTAGGCATAGGCAAGGGAGGTATCTGAACCCAGCACAGGCCCTAAAAGTGTAGCCAAGTGTTGTTGGCAGAAGGCCGGACTATTGGCCATACCCTGTGGCAGCACCCTCCATTCAAACCTCCAATCAGGCTGGGAAAAATTAAGAGAAGGTATAGAGAAAGCAAACTTCTCGCAGTCATCTGGATGCAGAGGGATAGAAAAAAAAACAATCTTTAATATCAATCACAACCAAGGTATATTCTGAAGGTATAGCAGGAGTCCAGGGCATGCCTCTTAGGGGCGTTCCTACTAGCTCCATCCTTTCATTTACCTTAAGTAAGTCTTGGAGCATCCACCAAGCCCCAGAGGCTTTTTGGATAACAAATACGGGTGTGTTCCAAGGACTTATAGAAGGGCGGATATGCATGAGGCTTATCTGTTCCTCCACCAGAAGGTGGAGGGCTTCAAGTTTAGGTTTGGTCAATGGCCACTGCTCTACCCAGATTGGGCTTCCTGGCTTCCACCTAATGGGAGGTACTGGGGGGGGGGCAGTGGCCTTTAGGATTGGGGGTGCACCCAAGCGGGTCCCCTATGTTCTTCTCTGTAATTATGAAAGTTAAAAAAATCCCCTTCCTTAACTCCCTCTAGATCCTGTTTAAGCCTTTGTGCTTCTTTCCCATCCAGGATATCATCATATGATGCTCGATGGTCTGTAGTGACCACGGCATCCATTTGTCTTAGCATATCTTGCCTTAGTAAATTGGCAGTGAGGTTCTTTGCCACTAAAGGGCATATCTTTCGCTGTTCTCCATCTGGGCTAGTCCATGTCATAAGGGCAACCATCTCTTTGGTCTGGGAGTTGTCCCCTACCCCCAATATCGGGGACCCAGGTGCAAGCTTCCAGTCCAAGCACACTTCCTCCTCCCTGAGTATGGTTTGGTCTGCCCCAGTGTCAATTAAGCAGTGAAACCTCTTTCAGCCTATGAGAATACTCATTTTAGGGCGGAGTCCGTCCACCAGGGGGACGGTCAGGGGGGGTTCCTCCTTGAGTTAAAGGGGCTAGAGGATGCCCCTCCCCAAGTTTAAAGACTTCCCATCTAAATCAAACTTGTATCCCTCCCTGCCCCTGGGGCAGGTATAGGGGGCAGTTTGCCCAAGGGCCAGTTGGCCGGGGATTGTTGTAAACAATCCCTCTTAAAGTGCCCCTCCTGCCCCCATTTAAAACAAGTCCCTCTCCCCGATGGCCTTGGGGTTCCTTGGCCCTGGGCTGCCAGCGCCTGAGTAATGGCCTCAGTCATTGTAGATGCCTGAGCCTGCAAATCTAAAGCTAGTGATTGGGACTTGTGCTGTTGCATTCCCACATCCTGTGAGGCCACCACCCATCTGCTCAGGGAACTCTCTCTCAATCCCATGCAGGCCATGCGGTGGTCTGCATTCATCCCTTCCCAGACCAGCAGCTTTACAAACTGATCTCGGAGGTTCCTGTCGGCAGCTTGCGGTGAAAGCTCTGTTGGACTTGGTCTATGAAATCAGGTAGAGGCTCACCCAGTTTTTGTCTCATTTCTGCCATGGGGGACTCAGTAGGCCCATCATCTAGTTTGTTCCACGAGGCAAGTTCTACCTGCCTCACCTGGTCATGGTACAGGCCAGGTATTGCGGCCTGTTGGACGCTGGTGGAGTACCTTTTCCCGGTCCCTGCTAGCATGACATAAGTAATAGGTATTGCGGGTTGAGCCTGCCTGTTACTCTCTGCTCACATTCTGCATTCCTTCTTAAAGAAAGCACACCATTTAATAAACTGAGAACTAGTAAGAACGGCTTTGGCCACATCCATCCAGTCCTTAGGGACACACGGGTGATAGGCAATGTCTTGTAATAGGGTCTGGGCCCAGGGAGAGTTTGGGCCATCCTCCGCCACCACCTTGCGGAGCTCTTTAAGATCCTTAGCTTCCCATGGATACCATTCCAAGCGCCTGTTAGCCCCTGATGCCACAATGACCGGATACACTTGGGAAAGCGAATCCTGTGGCCGAGGTCTCCGAGTAGGTTACTTCCCCGGCCCTCGGCCCCTCCAGGGAACCTGGTAGAGGTCTGGGTCTTGCAAGTCCCTCTCGGAGGTCTCGTAGGGTGCCGTACCTCCCCTCCAATAGGGGGAATAGGGAGGGGGCCTAGGACCATCAGTATCAGCTGGGTCAGAGGGGGTAATTTTCACCCTCATTTTGACTTTTACTGTGCATGTCTCAGTGCGTTCTCAATCGGATTTGACCCTTTCCTTTTCCTTCTCAGTTCCTAAGTCCTCCTGTACTCCTTCTAGGCCTAATGTTGCCTCTTCCTCCTTCTTCTGTGATATGACATTACCCATATTTAGGGTTTCACTTACCCGAGAGACCGCTTAGCCTCGGCCGGTATCTTTTCCTTTCGTGCCCCACGTTGGGCACCAGATGTTGGGTCGTCGTCCATCCCACAAAAGACGGTTGGGGTCCAAGGAAAGGTAAGTGCGGCGCTTGCCCATTCCCCAGCCTCCCTCAGCCCAAGAGACAATCAGACACAGCGGGGAGCCAAATCCAGCAGGTAGAAAACTCGTTTATTAATAGAGAGCAGCCCCTTTTAAAGTCAAAAATGGTGGGTGGCATGGTAAGGGAGGAAGAGGAACCAATCACTGTCAAGGTCACACCCTATCATTCACCTGAGCCTTCACGGGCTGGTTAGGCACTGATCGGCAGATCAATTGGGCTCTGCCCACTCTACTCTCTCCCAGCACCATCTTGGCTGCCCATGTGCTCCACAATTGTGATGGCAACTTCAAAGACAAGAAACTAGAGGTTCAAAAATTGTGGAAGTCTAAATATATGGTTCAAATGGGGCTTGGGGAAGAGATCTTCTAGCTATAAAACCAATGTTTCTCCTACTATGTAATGGTCCTTGCCTTTTAAAAAAAAAATGTTACCCGATTATTTTCGGCAGCCCAAAGAAGCAATTTGCTTGGATCCTTCTCCATTTTTTTTCTTGCAATTGATACCACTCTTCGCTTTTTTCATCTTGTTCCTCATCTTCATCAGAATTCCCTAGCCAGAGACTTTGAGTACCAGTGAGAATGAGGTGTCCATGTGTTTTCAACAGTTCAAGTTGATTATAATGGTCAGAAAAGTCCAGTGAATTTTCTGCATCTGTTTTTTTCATCATGATTTATTTTCTCTCTTTCCATTTTTACTATTCTAAATAATTTTTTCTTTCTTTTTTATGTGCATGTTTACAGTACCTTTTATTTTTTTTATCGTGAACATACTGTACAGAGGGGTTACAATTACATGGGCAAGATAATGAGTACATTTCCTATCAAGCATTGTAGCCTCCTCCTTTGTTTACCCTTCACATCCCTTCCCAGCCTCCCCCCCCTTCCCCCCACCCAATCCTCCTCCCCCCCCCCACCAAAGTTGTAAAGATCGTTTTCGACATGACAACTTGTACTTATTGCTGCAACGGGTCCCAGCAATCCCACTTTTGGGCATTTACCCAAATGTTTACAAACAAGACCACACTAAAGCTACCAGCACAACTATGTTTATTGCAGCATTATTTACCTTAGCTAAGATATGGAACCAACCCAGATGCCCCTCAGTATAGCTGAATGGATTAAGAAAATGTGGTATATATACACCATGGAATTCTATGCCTCCATCAGAAAGAATGACATTGCCCCATTTGTTAGGAAATGGAAAGACTTGGAAAAAGTTATATTAAGTGAAGTAAGCCAAACCCAAAGAAACATAGGTCCCATGGTTTCCCTTATTTGTAATATCTAGTATATGTCTGAGTCAAGCAGAAAAGGTCAGATAAGGTGATGTTAAAAAAATGAACTCTAAGAAATGTATTTAAATGTTTTTGTTTTCTTTTATGCATTTTTTTCTAACGCATTTATAAGATTATTTCTTTGTTGCTTTGTATGTCCCTCCCCCAGAGTATAACCCCTGCTTTCACTGTATTTGATGTCGGTATAATTTGTGGAGGGGAAAGAGAAAAACAAGTTGTTTAAATAAATTTTTTTTCTATGCTAAGGTAGACTTCTAGAGATGAATTACTTCTGCTTTGTTTTGTTGATCAAGATCCGTCCTTGGCAGGAACTCTGGACGCCTCTTCCGGCCACCCACGCGTGGGCGATTGGATCTCAGCGGGCGGGGAGGGGCTGGGCGCACCCAGGGACCAGGGCGATGGCGGAGGGGGTGGGGGGAGGCTGTCAGGACCGCCTCGCGGAGGCCGGGCCGCACCCCGGAGACGCGGGTGGCTTGGGGGAGGGGCATGGACGGCGCTGGTGGTGCGCACTGGCGGCCTGCATGTGCCACCAACCCCAGACGCCCCAATATTGTTTTTTTTTTTTTCCTCAGTTTTGGGTCTTGAAGTCAGGGTCTGGGCACTGACACTGAGCTTTTGCAATCAATGCTAGTGCTATACACATTTGAGTCACAGAACCACTTGTGTCTGGAAGTTAAGTGGAAACAAGTGTCTCATGGACTTTACTTCCTGGTCTGACTTTGAACCATAATCATCAGATCTCATCCTCCTGAATAGCTAGGATATAGATATGAGCCACTAGCATCCAGTAACCATATTCCTTGCTTTATACTCAATACCGCCATAATTGTTGTAACCTATCTACATTTAGATATCATTTCAGTATATTATTATATCTATATTTAGGTAACCTTTCTGCCTTCTGCCTTTAACAAGACAGTGTTTGATTTTTACATCTAAAATTCCATAGCTTCCGTATTCTTCACACATAATACATAAAAACATTCATGACTTAAAACATTGTCTTTTTGTCTGAAACAGGCCTAGCTCAGACGTATTTGTTCCCTGGGAAGAAACCCCGAAAGAGACCCATACAAAACTTGGCAATGGCAAATATCATCTTGTCAGTACAAATGTACATATTGTGTACAAACAATGTGGTCCTTGCATTGACCTTGGAGAAAATGCTCTTTATAAGTGTTTTTATTTATTTACCTAGTAGTTTGCTTATCAGGTAAAAATAGAGAAGTGTCTTTAAAAATTTACTGGAAAAAAGTTTTTTTCTGGATATAATCTTTAAATATACACACTGCTTGCTGGGTGCTGGTGGCTCACTGCTGTAATCCTAGCAACTCAGGAGGCTGAGATCTGAAGATTAAGGTTCAGAGCTAGCCGGAGCAGAAAAATCCATGAGACACTTATCTCCAATAAACCACTCAGAAAACGGGAAGTGGTGCAGTGGCTCAAGTGCTAGAGTGCTGACCTTGAGCTGAGGAATATATATATATATATATATATATATATATATATATATATGTATGTATGTATGTATGTATATATATGTATGCATGTGTGTGTGTGTGTGTGTGTGTGTGTGTGTGTACACTGCTGGTTGATGTTCATCAACTATCATCTTGCAGTTGAGCCATCATTAGATGTTATCCTGTGAATCATTAATATCTACTACTATAGTAACTATCTCTGTAACAAGTACGTTAATCACAGACTATTCTTCAATTGCTTTGAATCTCAAAGTCAAAATTTAGCATTTAATGCTTAAATTTTTCCTCACTATATTTTCGTATATATATTAGTGTAGCTTTCAACATAAAAATGTCATCTTTTTACAAAAATGATACTCAAGAGTGATGCTGTGGGTGTTCATGGGAAATGGAATATAGAAAGTGAAGGAAAAGATGATTATGAATAAAAATGGTCTAATACTCCAAAATTCCTGCACAAATATGCTGTCTTAGGATCCCCAGGAAAACATTACCTCTCTTACTTGCCTCAACTTTCATTGCTAGAGAAAAGATGGTGGTTTAATAGCAATTGCCTTCTGCAACCTACCTTGATCAGGCCAGGACAGTAGAGGGAAGGGAGGCTTATCCTCAGTTTTCAATAGATAAATTTAGGATAGCCATCTCTGGCACTGATATCATGGAAGGGCTCTATTCTCTTTTTCATTTCTCCATTTTGCTTTCGTTACAGTTCGATGTGACAGGAGTAATTAATGAGAAACAGGTGGCTACAAGGGAGGAGTAGAATGAACTAGGTTGCTGCTTGCCTATCATCCCTGAGCTGCATGCAGCTTTGTGATGCTGTCATGCATGAAATCCAGCTGGCCTTCCTTGTCTGCTGATTGTCAATCTAGCAACACAGGATAGCAAATGCAGATGTGGTTGGTTTTATAGTCATCATGTACAGATTTTTTCTATATGTATTCAGGACATTAATAATAGTCATCTAAGTAACATTTCTATCCTAGCATGAGTAATCTACAGAGGGCTTAATGTTTAAGGATATATGTAGGTTTCCTGCCAACACCATATCATTTCATACAAAAACTTAAATCCTTTCTGTATTTTGCATTTTGCAACAATTCTTCCATAGATACTAAGGGACAATTGTGTATATTTTGGCTTAGTACTATTCTTCTAAATTCTTAAAATGACAAGTGTCTTTTCATTTTCTAGTGAAGGGCTGATATATAGGAGCTTCCAGAACACCCTCAGAATGGGAACTGTTTTCTAGCGATTAATTAGTGGGAATTTTCAACCTTACCTGCACCACCATCATTTTCACAAAACGTAGAAGAGCTAAAGATTATATTGGTCCCTAGTAGGAAAACAATTTTTTCAATCATACTCCCAAAATACATGCCCCATAAAAGTTCTGAAGGACAGGTTTAGAAAGGTTCTAGTTTCATGAACATATGGTGATGGAAGTGTGGCCCTGCCCACATATCTTACCCTGTTCATCTTTTGCATGTGACTCTTCCTGAGTTAGATCTTTCTATAATAAATGGCTAATAATATTAAAGTGTGTTTTGAAATAGTGAGCAACTCTAACAAATGATTGAACATAACAGTAAGTTGAGAGAATGATTGACACTCTTCATTTACAATTGCATTGTGAAATGGGGTATCTTATTGGACTGAGACCATAATCTGTTGGACATGAGACTGTCAAAGTCAAGAGCATTAGAAATGAATTAACTTGGAGGTTATTTAGCTAATACTGGAGAATTGTTCAATATTGGGATACATACATACACACACGTTTTTATGGAAAGAAGTGTTGATGTGCTTGTGGAAGAGAAAAACAGTATTTTTTATAAATATTTTAAAGCTGGAACCCAATTACAAATCGGTACTGTACTCTGATAATTGTTTTCCACATCCATGGCCCTTTCTGCTCAGTTCCTTCTCTTCTATGCTTACAAAAAGTCACCTCCTTTATTATGATTCCATTTTTCTTTACGTTTTCTCTTTTTTTATTTGATGCAATGCGATTTTGAACTCATGGCCTTTTGCTTGCTAGGCAGGCACTAAAAATATATCCATGCCTCCAGCGCTTTTTCACATTGTTCGTTTTAAGTTAGAATTTTTTCCAGATGCTGGTGGCAAACACCTGTAATTTGAGCTACTTAGGAGAATGAGATTGGAAGACTATGGTTCAAAGCCAGTCTCAACAGGAAAATCTATGAAATTCTTATCTTCAATAAACCACCAAAAGACTGGAAGTAGAACTGTGGCTCAAGTGGGAGAGCACTAGCCTTGAGCAAAACACATCAGAGACAGTACACATGAACTGAGTTCAAGCATCAGGATCAGAAAAAAAAGATGAATCTCACCTTTTGTCTGGGCCCTAGTATTTAGCTGGGCTCCAATTCTCTTATTTCTTGTTTCCTGCCATAGCTAGAGTGACAGGTATTGGCTACTCTGTCCTTCTAAATTTTTAAGTATCTACCAGTTATAGCTTAAAACCTACCTATGTAGCATTATGACATGATAGAGTTTAATATATTTATCTATTTAGTATATGTGCATTTATATATTTAAATTGCTGTTAAAAGATTTAATTTTGATTAACAAATGTCATTTTACAGAATTTTGTGATACTCAGGCTCAAAAATAGACTGGATAATAAATTAATCTTAACAATACCAGGGAAAAATCGACAAAATATAACTCTCCTTCCAAGGTAGGTACCACTGTATTTGAAATACTAATAATTATTCAGAGATAAGGAATACAAGAGGAAAATACTAATTATGACTACTACAAACATTCAACTATGTCATATATTACTAATATTTATTTGAGGCATTGAAAAATACTTGTTTTGTTTCTTCAAATTCTCATACCCTATACCATAGCATAACTTTACTTGGCAAACTATCAATAAAGAAAATAGAAGCCACATATTATTGATGAGTTTGCATGTGAATTAAAAATCCAGATACATCTATGTGTATAAATAGTCTTACTTTACCTGTAAAGACGGCATTGATTTAATGAAAAAGGAAATATTGGTGTGAATATTTGTAGAATTATACTTCCCTAAATATAATTGCAACATAAATTGGTAGAATGAATAAAACTTCCAAGTTGTACAGTGAACAAGGGATTGTATCTTATCTTTGGCTTCTGTTTGAGTAGTAATTCCAGTGGAGAAAAAAAACAAACCAAAGAGAACTAAGACTTTAACATAATTCATTTACTTGTAGATATTGTTCATTATTATTAACTCTTGTGTAACCAGCTCATTTTCTGTGTATGTACTCCTGTAAGTTTGAAAAAGAATATCTCCATAGAACAATGTAACTACTCCATCCCCAGTTTATTATCTGCAGGCTACTTCTCAATATTTATTAGAGAATGAAGCTGGCAGCTGAACACAGGCTAACAATTTACTTTCAGTATTATCCACAAACTAGGGGAAATCAGAGAAAAAGGCATTATTAGATTATTTATTTATTTATTTAGAGGCTCTACTTGATTATCTTTTCTCTCCAGAACCCACAAATTATGTAACTACAAGACAGGATTTTTACAGTAATTTTAAAAGTTGAAGTTCAGCCAAGCACCTCTGGTCCACACCTGTAATTCTACCTATGGAGGAAGCTGAAATGTGAGGATTGCAGTTCAAAGCCAGCCTGAACAGGAAAATCCATGAGACTCTTATCTCCAAGTAACCACTTAAAAGCCAAATGTGGGCTGTGGCTCAAGTGCAAGAGTGCTACCCCTGAGAGGTGCAGGAGTGGAGGGAGCACTGTGAGTATAAGCCATAGGACCAGTAAAAATACAAAGGTGAAGTTCAACAGAAATAAACACTAGGATAAAGCTACTTGAAAGGGGTAAAGTGGGGTCAGTGGGGAAGGGGTAGATGAATTAAGAAGAGAAAAGTGGGAGAATGCATTTAAGAATTCAATTTTTGTTCCATGAAATTAAGAAGAGTGAGGGAAGGAGTGGATGAGAGGATGGGTGAGAATGGTGAAAGATGGAACATTTATCAAGATATATTTTATTCATAAACTGCTTTGTCAACTGGCAACTTCTTTGTACAACTATCGAAAGATAATAATAATGGAGTTATATTAAAGATGAAGTATATGAAAATGACATAATAGGACACATTTTCCAAAGTCCTTGAAGAGTTTATTAGTATAAAATAATTATTTGTTTACCAATAGTAACAAAATCTCTTAAGAGGAGCATTTACCAACAAGGAATTCTTACCTTTTAGCAATCTGCAATATACAGAATTTTTAAAAGATAAAAACAAATACATCTGTGGATTAAGGACTCACTCTTCTCTTAAATATGATTGAACTCTAAATTAAACCTTCAGAACTACATAAGAGAAATAATTTCAACCTCTGCACTCATCCTTATCTGAAATTGTGCTTTCTAAGACTTCAGTTACTGTATTTGCAAATGTCAAGTCGAATATTTCAGAATGAAACAATTCATAAGTTGTAAACCATGCATCATTATGAGTAGAGTAATGAAATCTGTGTAATGCTCTGCAGTTCCACGGTTCCTTTTTAACTTGCCTGGACATGAGACATTCAATTTTCCAGTACAATTATTGTTGGAACTATCTAGCTGTTAGTTAGCCTCATGAGTCTCTCAGTCGTCAGCTGGACTCATGGTATCTCAGTATATATGTGCAAGAAAAAGGTCAACAATGGGCAAATGCTCTGTCTCCCATTAAGTAATCATTATTTTCTGCTACATTTTTTTCAAGGCAATTAATATATTTACACATTGATTTTTTTTGTTAGACCCTTATATGTCATCCTGCACCAGAATCAACTCTAAATGGATCAAGGACCTCAAAGTAAAAGCAGGCACCCTGAAAACATTAAAGGAAGAAATAGGAGAAACTCTAGGGGTCCTTGATGCAGGACGAAATTTTCTTAATAAAGACTCAGAAACAATAAATCAAAGAAAGATTGGACGAATGGGATTGCATTAAACTGTGTTTTAATTTTGAGAGAACGCTATTTTTGCATGGAATCTGTATTTTTTTTTCTTTTTTTGTGGGGAGGGTGCTGGTCCAAAGTCTTAAACTCAAGGCTAAGCACTTTTCCTGAAGTTTTTAGCTCAAGGTTAGTCCTTTACCACTTGTTCCACAGCCCCATTTTCAGTTTTTTGCTTTATTTATTTTTTGGTGGTTCATTGGAGATGTACTTATGGAGTTTTCTGCATGAATTGCAAATCTAATATCCCAGCCTCCTGAATAGTAAAGATTACAGGCGTGAATTACCAGCACCTGGCTCTTCCTTCTTTTATTTACGAAGTCCTTAGGAATTTTTCTACATCAGTGGGATAATATAGTATTTCCATAACACAAACTAATAAACAGTGCCAATCTTATTTTTTATATTATCTTTTAATTCTTAAACTATTCATTGAAATTTATCTTCCTTTTAGTTTATTTATATGTAACAAATTTTTTTACATTTTTAGTCATAGCAATTAGCTACCAGTTTTATTTATTAAGTTTATTTTTTGTTTTATTTTCATCATTAATTTCAACATTAATTTCCATCTTCAGTTTAAGGGAATTTACCATGTGGTTGTGTCAGTGGATGAGGGTTTGAGGGGAGGGGGCTCCCTAAGCTTCTCAGATTTTTTATATTTTTTATTGTACAAATACTGTACAGAGGGTTTTATTGTTACATGATCAAGGTAATGAGTACATTTCCTATGCTTCTCAGTTTTGTTTTTTTTCTTGGTCGGTCGTGGGGCTTGAACTCTGGGCCTGGGCATTGTCCCTCAGCTCTTCAGCTCAGGGCGAGCGCTCTACCACTTGAGCTACAGCGCCACTTCCGGTTTTCTGGTGGTTTATTGGAGATAGGAGTCTCACGGTCTTTCCTGCCCGGGCTGGCTTTGAACCGCGATCCTCAGACTCAGCCTCCTGAGTAGCTAGGATTACAGGCGTGAGCCACCAGCGCCCGGCTGCTTCTCAGTTTTTATATCACACCATAAGTACTTGAGAAGAACACGTAAAAAAATTCATGTTGTTCCATTACAAGGAGAAACTCACAAACTTTCAGCAAGAATTTATTTTAGTATAACAGAGTAAAGTGGGTTGAAATGGAAGGTGACAGAGAATCGTTTCTTGCACCTTACATAGACAACACTAGTACTGACTCAAAAGCTTATCAGTGTAACTTATATTATTTTACTCTGGGAAAATATACCTAATCCTTAGGCAATGGTTTGAGTTGTTAAGCTGCTTATTATTTTAAGCACATGAACAATAAGAGATTCGAGGGCTTTTGTTTGCCAGGCATGCCTTCCAATTTTCTATTTTCCAATTGTAAAGTTAGCTTTTAAAAAATATTTTAAGCAATTTTACAATAGAACATCAACTCAACAACTCAATCTATTATCAATGCCATCTCTTTCATCATTCTCCCCTTTCATCTATCCTAAACTTAACCATCCCCTCATGTTACCTGGTTAAATTTTTACACATGCATAATGAATATTATGATTGCATTTGCACTCTCATCCTTTCTCCATCGGTCTACGTGTGTCCCTCCCTAGACGTTCCTGCCAGACACCTGTAACCCAGGTAACTGGCGCACCTGGAGGCAATGGGAGGACTTCCCAGGTCCTGAGGTTACATGTACGTCGACTACACACCGACCAGCTGTGGCCACGACTCCTCCCCACCTTCTCCCTACATAACCTCAATCACAGTAATAACTCCTCCCTCTGCACACCCCAATCTTGTGCAGGCCAGAAGTTTGGTTTCTGCTAATAAACTTTCTTGCCTGAACAACCACCTGGAGGTCTCCTTTCTACAAACCTTATAGTAACATCTTTTTCCAGATACTTTGTTCCAATAGTTAATATGTGAACAAGTGTGACTATGTTCTGAGAAAACTTCATTGACAAAGACATTTTGTTGATTTCTTCCTTTACTTTCTTTCTTTTATTTTTCATACAGGGCCTCCTGCTTATTTACTACTTGAGCCACTTTCAGCCCTTTTTGTTTTCAGATAGTTCTCATTCTTTTTCAGAGGCAACCTGGGATCAAGATCCTCCTGCTTTTTGTCCCTTTTACTCCATGTAGCTAGGATTACAAGTGCACCACGCTGGGGTACCAACTTATTAGGTGAGATGAAGTCTCAAACCTGCCTGGCCTTGAACAGTGATCCTCTTGAGCTCCCCCAACCAAAAGACAGATAAGTATTTAGCCCCACACAGGATGTATTCACAAGGACTTATGGCAGAGTGGTTTTGGTCATGTGGACTATAGCTCTCTGGCTTTAACTTATATGATAACATTATAATTGAGGACTTTGCTTACTATTATCTTGATGTTTTACTTCTTAACGCAGAAATATATTATTTATTATGCTTTCTAAATGGATATTAGCTCTCACTACTTTTCCATAATTTCAGAGGCATTATAATTATTAAAATATCTATAAGCGTTAGATTTTATAAAAGATACATACATATAGAGAGAGAGAGGGGGAGGGGGAAGGGGAGAAAGGAAGGAAGAAAAAAGCTAGAAAGCCAAACAAGTAGTAAAAAAGGAAATAATAACACTATCACCTCAAGTTGAAGCTGAGTTCTAGCACTTTTGTTAAGGCAGATGAGCTGATACATGTATCAGCTCCAGAAGAGCCACTTCTCAGGAGGCCTGGCTTACATAATTGCTTGAAATGCAGTTGTATACATTCCAGGACAACGAAAAGCTTAAACAAAAGCTTAGTTTTTCAAACTCTCTCTAAATCAGATCAATATAATATTCCTTGGTTTTCTTGTGTTATGTCTATTATATTCATATATGAACAAAGTTTAAGGAAACATCAAAACAAACTGAAAATATTGATGGGTTTGTCATTTACACTGTTTTATTTCTCATTAGAATACTAAGTTGTTCTTAATTTCTGCCTAAAATGTGCATGTTTAAATGCAAAAATATTCACAAAAAAAGACAAACAACAAAATAAAAGCCAAATGTTGTGCGTACTATTTTGAAAATGTTTGACTACAGAAACTTATAGGTAAAGCCAGTACCAGCATTATGAAATTTAATTGAATATCAGGAATGTCATGCCCTTTGTCATTGGGAAGAAAAGGTCAGAGCTATTTGATCATTTATTTTCACAAAAGTGATTTTATAAAAGTACTTTTCTTTTTCTCTAACATTGTTTGGAAGAATCTAAGAATTATGTTTTTCTTATTCGTGACTGAGTTTTCAAAGGGGTTGTTTTGAGAAAGTGTCATTCTAAATGTAATTTGAAAGAAATTATATTAATTATAGAGCACTATGGTTGCCTGAAAAGTTCCAAGTTTGTAAGTGTTGCGTCACTGATTTGGGCTGGCATCTTTTCTAAGTAGAGTACTTTTAAAACTGCAAATACATGAACAGAAAATTTTCACTTCAAAGAGAAATAAAACTGTTTTGAAAGACAGCCTTTGAATGCAATCTTATTCAAAAGGAAGGCTTTTTAGAGAAAAAATGTCAACACCTGTATTATTCCTGAGAATGTCTTCTTCTGACAACAGCACCAATAAGCTAAGAGTACTTTTCAAAACAAACATGCCTTATCTTATTTGGCTATAAGAAATGTATTGGTAAGTTGATGATGCTCCCATACTTACATTATATTTTCAATAAAAAGCAGTACATTTCACAATTTTGATATGGTTGATTGCCTAAGCCCAAATAAAACATATTGGAAGGTTCAAGTTCATTTAAAAAAATGAGTCATAAAATGTGTACGTGAGAGAGAGTGTGTATAAAAGCTTTGTTTATATGACCAAATAAGATGATGCTAAGCAAAATGAACCCCAAGATAGGGACACAAGATGTTTTATCTTTGTCACTGTTGTTTTTATGTACTATTTGATATTTTTCTTTCGTTTGTATGTTCTTCCCCATGATATAACCCCTGTTATTACTGTATTTGATTCGGGTGCCATACATTTTCCTAGTTTGGGGGGGGGGAAGAGAAATAACAAGAGGCTGAAACAAGGATACAGTTTGACCTGTTGTACCAATGAGACATACAAGACACTATGTTAAAAACGAACTTTTCAACTTTGGAAGGGGGAGGAGTTTGGGAGGTGGAGAGGAAATGGATATGAGGGGAAAATCAGAGGAGGGAGTAACAATGCTAGATAGGAAATGTACTCCTTGCCTTACTCATGTAACTGTAGCTCCTCTGTACAGTATCTTTACAATAAATAATATTAAAAATAACATTCCCAAGTATTTACTCACAACTGAATGATTACTTTGCTACACTTTAAAAAATATTCTAAATGTGTGATACAAAGGGGATACGGTTATATAAGTAAGACAATGAGTACATATCTTTTTTATAATATATTTTTATATTGTAAAGATACAGTACAGAGGGGTTATAGTTACATAAATAAGGTAATGAGTACATTTCCTATCCAGCATTGTTACCCCTTACTTTGTTTTGCCCCTACCAACCCTTCCATCCCCACCTCCCTAACTCTTCCCTCCCCCCCGAATTTGTGAATTTTGTTTTCAACATGATTTCTTGTACATCTCATTGTTAATATGCGTCATCCTGTATCCTTGTTTCAGCATTTCGTTATTTCCCTTCCCTTCCCCAAATTAGAAAAGTGTATATACAAGATTCAGAACACCAGAAATGAATACAGTGACAACAGGGGTTGTACCATGGGGGAAAACATACAAAGAAACAAACAAATCACACAGTACATTATAAGTATATTAAAAAAAACTACAAGAAAGATAAAATCTGTTGTATTCCTATCTTGGGGTTCATTTTGACTAGCATCAGGTTATATGATCATATGTACATAGCTTTTCACCTCTTCTGCTTGTCCTAGATATACACTAGTTATTGCAGATAGGGGAAACCATGGAACATATGTTTCTTTGGATCTGGCTTAATATAAGTTTCTCCAAGTCTTTCCATTTCCTAACAAATGGGGTGGTGTCTTCTTTCTGATGGAGGCATAGAATTCCATTATATATGACATCTCCTTGATTCATTCATCTACTGACAGGCATGTGGGTTGGTTCCATATTTAGCTATGGTGAATACTGCTGGGATGAACATAGTTGCACTCATAGTTTTACTATGGCCTTGTTTGTGATCGTTTGGGTAAATGCCTAAAAATAGGATTTCTAGGTCATAAGACAACTCTATGTGGAGTCTTTTGAGGAACCTCCATATTGCTTTTCAGAGTGGTTGAACAAGTTTACTCTCCCACCAACAATGCAGTAGGGTTCCCTTTTGGCCGCATCCTCTCCAGCATCTGTTGTTACTAGATTTCTTGATTATAACCGTTCTAACTGGGGTGAGGTGGAATCTCAATGTTGTCTTGATTCGCCTTTCTTTTATGGCTAGAGAAGTTGAGCATTTCTTTATATGTCTATTGGCTATTCTTATTTCCTTTTCAGAGAAGTCTCTCTTTAAGACTTTAGTCCATTTATTAATCGGCAGTTGTTTAATTGAAGATTTGTTGTTGGGGGATTTAATTTTTTGAGTTCCAGGTATATTTTAGATGTCCGTTGTATGGCTAGTGAAGATCTTCTCCCAATCCATGGGCTTTCTATTGATCTTGCTATTTGTGTCCTTTGCCATGCAGAAGCTCTGCAGTTTCATGCAATCCTATTTGTCCAGTCTTTCTTTGATTTGTTGTGTTTCTGTGTTTATTTAAAAAATTTCAGCCTTTGACAAGGATCCCTAGAGGAGTTAACTAAAGAAATGAAGGACCTCTATGAGGAAAACTTTATGAACCTGAAAAAGGAAATTAAAGCAGAACTTAGGAAGTGGAAAAACTTTCCATGCTCCTGGATTGGGAGGATTAACCTTGTGATAATGGCAATACTGCCAAAGGCTATCTAATAATTCACTATGATACCTTTCAATATCCCAACCTCATTCTTCAAGGAAATAGAAGCAATCCAAAAATTCATATGGAAAAATAAAAGACCCCAAATAGCAAAAACAATCCTTAGCAGAAAGAACAGTGGTGGTGGAATATCAATACCAAACTTCAAACTCTACTACAAAGCCATAGTAATCAAAACAGCTTAGTACTGGCACAAGAACAGACCTGAGGACCAATGAAATATCACTGAAGACCCAGAAATGAACCCACAGATCTATAGCCACCTAATATTCGATAAGGGAGCTAACATACTAGAATGGAAGAAAGACAGCTTCTTCAGTAAATAGTGCTGACAATAGGTTAAACATCTGTAGAAAACTAAAGCTAGATTCTTATATATCACCCTGCACCAGAATCAACTCCAAATGGATCAAAGACCTCTAAGTCAAAGCAGACACCCTGAAAACATTACAGGAAGAAATAGGAGAAACTCTTGGGCTCCTTGGTACATTGAATATTATGACTGTTCATGCTCACCATTCCTTCCTCTTCCATTTGTCTTCATCTCTCTCTTTGGCCTCCTGCCATTCCTGACAACACATGTTTCTATCTTTGTGGTACTCATTTTGTTAAATGGTTAGATGTTCACAGTAGTTACACCATTGGAATCCTTCCAAATAGATATCATACTTTAAATAACATGTTTATGTATATATGCCTATAAGCTTGTATATGTTTACATATGTTTATAATTTAGATTGATCTTCTACTTCCACATATGGAAGTTAGAGCTCTGAGCCTGATTTACTTCATTTAACATAACTTTTCCCCAGGTCATTCCATTTCTCTGCACAAGAAAATATGACAATATGATTCTGCCTGGAGTAAAATCTATCTATCTATCTATCTATCTATCATCTATCTATCTATCATCTATCTATGTATCTATCTAATCTCTATCTATATGTATATATATCACATATATATACACATATTTTTCACATTTTTGATCCATTTTTCCACTAAAGGAATAGTGAAACTATATTAAATAGTGAATAAAGGAACAGTGAAGGAATGATCATAAACTACACAAGTATCTTTTCATAATCTTTTGGACTGATACTCAGGGATAGTATCACTAGGTCAGACAGTAGTTCTATGTTTAATATTTTGAGGAATCCCCAAACTGTCTACTTTGACAGAAACTTAAGTTCTAAGAACCTGGAATTTCAGGAAGCAAGCCCAGTGACTCGGAACACTGAGATAGAGTTATGAACTGACTGCATTGGCAAAGGTAGAGGAGAACAGGAAACACATTTCATAATCCTCGTTAAGGCCCTCTTCTCACTTCAATAATTTCACACACAAATACACACACAAGCACATGCAGCTGCACAACAACCATCATGATATTGTGAAGTTTAAGTTATAGCAGAACTTGAAAGTAGATGAGGTGAGGATAAATAAGTATACACTGCCATAACAATTTTGTGATTTAAAGATACATAACTTATACTGAAACTGAAATCTTTGTGTCTTAGGGTCCTTATCTCTGACATACTGAAGCAATATGAGTTAGGAAAGCAGAAATAAGAAGGCAAGAAATTTTAAGTAAAACAAAGCTCTTCAGTAATGCGGTCTGTAAATTGGTAGATCCTTTGTGACTTTTGGGACTTCCCCATTACCTGCTGTGTCCTTTTCTGCACAATCTTTATTGGGTGGAATAATCCTTAGCCTGGGCTTTTATGTCTACATCTTTCATTATTTGAATGCCATTATCATGCTTCTTCTCAGAAAATTGGTAACCATCATTTTTCAGTTTTTCCCTAATAACCTTTTCTCCACCAAGGTGGAAATAATAGGTTCAGGAAAAGTTACTCATCTGCTTAACCCAACTTAGAGGAAAATTAATTATAAGATATCAAGGGAAAACTCCTCACTGTTAGGTAGTCCCTATTTGTGTCTTCTTTTTCCATGCACCAATCCCTAATCTTGTTACTGAGAAGTGTTATGGGATCTTATATGCCCAGAAAGTCTGAGAACCATCTTTTTTCTTCTCATTTATTTATGCCTCAATTGTATCAGATTTGAGGAAGAAGAATTTTCTCAGTGGATGGAGATGTTTTAAACTTATGAAATATTGTAGGAGGCATAGCAACATAAATATGTATGGTAAGTTAAATTTCATTGCTAAGGCAACATTAATGAGTATGACTATAAAATATAAATCACAGCACTGGTGATGTTCAAGGTCATTTGTGAACTTGTCATTAGTGGAATCACAATTGTCATATTTGTGAACCATAACCCACTTTTTCTGCAAAGTACCAAAGTAACCACTACTATATATAATCTGTATCCAGAAAGTGTCAACTTAGTTGCAAGTTATGATATTGTTATATTTCCAAAATTCTGGTTTTAGAATTCAATCTAAGAAAAAGCTATAATGTAACTGACATTAGATTCTTCTGAAATAAAATGCAACCAATACTGATGAATTTATGTAGTCATTTTTCCAGAGAGCTTTCCAGTGAGACAAAAGGATTGGTGTTCATGACAATATGATAAGGTATTTTGGCATCCTTGGAGTGTAACATTGGCTGACATACAGGTGTCAGAACAACACATCTTTATGGTTTGTGCTAATGGAAGGAACATGATGAATGCCCTTGAGCTGAGTGAGGAGGAGGAGAACCAGAAGAGCCTTGGGACAGATGCTGCTGATTTATTGCTTTAAAATGTCAGAGGGTAAGTATTTCCTGCATGTCCAGTTAAAGGTAATGTTTCAGATTATGGTGTTGGGTTTGCTATTTGGATACTGAATTTGAGTCAAAATCACCTCATCAAGAGATGGCTAGATTAAAAAAATACCTGACATCTTTTGGGATCTGCAAAAAAGAAGAAACAAACAATGTACTGAGTCTATGGCTTTTGAATATACTTGCATTGAATACAAACATTTTTCATTATTTTCATTTTCTATGACTATTGGAATGCATTTCAAAATCACATAACTCAAATTCTTTGTATCCAAAGCAGCTAGTATATTGTGGCTTGACAATTCAATTCGAAAAGCGCATATCATGCTTCATTCACTGAACAAAGATGTCTTAGATTTTGCTTTAGTGATAAGATTTATGGTGCATGAATTTGGTCTCAAAGAAATATTTTATTTACCTCTTCATTATTTTGATATCATTTATGATAATAGATATTTTAAATTGTTTAATAAACTTTTCAACTGTTAAGATTTTAAGTTTTACTAATTAAAATGAGTTCATATGTATTGGTTGCTTATTCTCTACTTCACTATATGTGATTTCATTTTCATATTATTTTGGGGGGGGCAGAGGCTCACGATATATCCTAGGATGACCTCAGATCTTCCTGTTTCAGCTTTCCCATGTGCTGTGATTTTAGGTATGTGCCAGAACACCCAGATAATCAATCAATGTAACTAATAGTTCTTTAAATCAATGTAACTAATAGTTACATTGCTTAAGAAGATATGATGAGTTTTGTAAGCTATATCGATGGACATTTTTAACATGTTATTTTAATTATGTTATTAGGCAGGGTATTTATTTTTCAAAAATAGAATAAAGGGAGACATAAACTCTAGCATACATATATCAGGTTAAGAAGACTGAAGATGTTCTCTCCTCTTACCTCATTTCTCTAAGATTGTTCCTCTCTAAAAATGTCATGATTTCCACTTGTCTTTATATAAATAGTGGGTGAAATATTTTCAAAATTTTCAGTACGTAATTGTGGCTTTAGAAATAAGTGGGTAGCTTATATATTAAGTTATATAATACATTTGCATAATACTTCCCAAGTTTTAAATTTTTAAGTGTCTTATTGAATGTTATGTATAAATATCTTGAAAGATATACTGTGACTCTACTAGTTGAATAAAAGCTAAATGAATTTCAAGGGAAATAGTAATGTGTTTTTAACTACTCAACTAAAAATTAGAGAAGGCAAGATAATAATATTGGTTCTTTAAAAAATGTTTATCATACTTTGAACACTTCTTTATTAAATGCAATGCATATACATATATATGCCTATGTGTATTATGAATGTGTATGTGTAATGATGAGACATCTAAACAATGAGTAACATGACTAGTCTACTATTCATAGAAATAGAAATTAACAGACTATAAGCTGTATAGAAAATTTAGATGCACAACATACTTTTGTTAAAAATAATTAGCATATAAGGTATTTATATTGTCTAAAAGTTTCAACAACAAACTTATGGGAAGATTTGTTGAGTATCTATTAAATGTTACTCCATCTATGCTATTTCCTATATATTCTCAGATTATTTCACCCTGCCTACTTACTTGGAAGAAGTCCTTTTACTTTTTTAAGATTGTAAAAAGTTGAAATGAAATGATAGTTATAGAAATATAAACAAAAATAAATAGCGCCCTCTACCTTTTAACTTAGCTAGATAAATTAATAAATAAATCAGAAACACTTCAGATTCAATACTGTGCCATAGAAAGATGCAGGGAAAGCAAGAGGACTGACCACTCAGCATGACACCTTAAGGGCAGACTAGGAGTGAAGCAGAAACATAACGATCAAAGAAGTTGCCCCAGGTCCACATGATCTTGACTGGTCAACTAATGCAAGGGTCTTTGTGGATGTAGCTAATGCCTAATCCATATTTACCCTCCAGAAATTAGATAAAGACTAATTAGTGTTTCAGACTCCAAAAGATAATGCTAAAAGAGCTAGAAGAATCTTACTCCCTGAGGTTTTCTAAAGATGCGGTAATTTTTGGCTGATATACAAACAACAAAGTTTTTCTAACCTGTTCTACAAGTAAATACCATAAGAATTCTCCTTGGGGAGAGGAGGAGGGTGGAGATGGGAAGGGATGGGAAAGGGAAACAAAGGAGGAGGCAACAATGCTTGATAAGAAATATACTCATTTAAACAATTTGTTTTTTCACGGTGGGGGGAGGTGGTTTAGGGTGTTGTGGGGGTCAGGGGGTGTGTGGAGAGGGGAAGGGAAGGTATGGGGAAACAAAGGAGGAGGCAACAATGCTTGATAAGAAATGTATTCACTATCTTGCCCATGTAATAGTAACCCCTCTGTCTGGTATTTTCACAATTAAAAAAAAATGTACTCATTACCTTGCCCATATAATTGTCACCCCTCTGTACAGTATTTACACAATAAAAATTTTAAAAAAGAATTCTCCTTTTTACGCCACTAGATCCCTAAGTCTATTATGCTTTTCTTTATACAGATCTCTTATCATCTGACAAAAATTAAAAAATCCAGCTGTGGAGAGCTGCGGTAGCTGGCCAAAGATGGCGCGGCCACATGGCACGGCCAAGCCAAAGATGGCGCTGGCTTCCGCCTTCCGCCTTCCCCATGGCGAGTGCTCTCTGTGAAAAACAACTCCTTATATGGCTATGGCTTGGCTGCTGGCTTGCTTCCGTGTTTGCAACCCTATTGGTATATGCCACGTGGCACCTCGGGATTGGCCATCCAGGAGGCTTATAACCAGAGTGCGGGTGCGGGGCGAGAGAGAAGCTAATAATCAAGGTTCCTGAATAAACTGCTTTGAGAAGAATCCCGGGTTGTGTCTTCCTTGCTGGTCGAGGTGGATGCGACAAGTGGTGGCCCGTACGGGGAAACTAACTCCACAAGGGATCCAGAACTCTTGGCAGTCAGGGTGGTGCACCGGTAAGTTCCCAGGTAAGTGGGAATCCGCGATTAAAGCGGGCATAATACGGGGCTCTTCTCTGTAGATAAAGAGAGAGCGGAAACCCGGGAAAAAATAAAGGCCTAAAGTGAAAGTAAGAATAAATATAAAAAATAAAAAAGGGAGTAAAAAAGAAGATAAAATTTTTATAACTAAGATGGGCGCCGCGACGTCTCATCCAATTTTTCTGGCCCTGAATGAGCTCCTAAGCTCAAAAGGCTAAAGTTTAAGAAGGGTGTTTTACAGAGTTTCCTTGAAGAATGCAACATTGTAGCTCCTTGGTTCATAGTGTCCAGGAGCCTTACAGTAGCCTCGTGGGAAAAATTAGGGAGAGATTTGGACTTTGCCTATGAACAGGGCACATTAAAGGCAGGAGTCCGCACCATTTGGAAACTGATAAGGGGCTGCCTGGAGGACCAGCGCTGCTGTGAGGTTATAAAAAATGGACAGTCAGAACTGGAGCAGTTACAGGAGGAGAGGTCAGAGAAGGCGATCAGTGAAAAGGGAGACAGTAAACAGGGCAAAAGGGGGCAACTATACCCAGATCTGTCTGAGCTGAAATCGGAAAGAGAAAGTTCCAGTGAGTTAGAGGAGGAAGAAGTGAGAGCACTTATTCAACAGATGAAAAGGAGTCGTATAAAAAAGGGAAAACATAAGCTAAGCCAACCTGTGCTTAATGAGGATGTGGAAAGAACTTTTGGTCAGGCCCCTTTAGATGACGTAGAAAGAACTTCCGGTCAAGTCCCATTAGGTCCTCCTCCATATCAACATGGAGCCAATGGGCATACGTTTTGCCCGGATACTTGGCGGACTGCCCGAGCAGAACTCGCCTTCCCAGTTTTTCAAGACGGTAATCAACAGAGATTTCATGAGCCTCTAGAATTTAAAGCAATTAAGTCCCTGGCTGAGTCTGTTTGGACGTATGGGATTACAGCCTCTTTTACTGTAGCTCAAGTGGAGGCTATAAAGAGATACTGCATGACCTCCTCTGATTGGGCAAGCCTAGCACGGGCATGTTAGAGTCCAGGCCAGTACTTGGATTGGAGGGCATTTATGCTGGAATTTTGTAGTGAACAGGCAGCCATCAATCAAGCAAACAGAAACCAGGCTTGAGATAGAGATATGCTCTTAGGACAAGGCCGCTTTGCTAATGTGTGTGGTTTCCCCTTTTGTGTTTTTGATAATTAACAACACCTCTGTATGCTCAGATGATGTGTGTGCTTGCACTAATGAAACCTATTATGCTACCGGCTGGAGTTCTCAGTATCCGTTAGCCATAGTTACACTCATTCCGCGTTGGGTGCCTGTGACAGTAGATGCTTCTCAAGCTGTAACCTTGTTTAGACATAAGAGAGATTTTGGCATCACTGCAGCCATTGTAACTGCTATAGCTGTAGCTGCTGCGGGTGCGACGGCTGCCGCTGCCGCCATGTCACATACTGTGCAGATGGCTCAGACTTTAAATAACTTGTCGGCTACTACAGCCAGAGCTCTGGATTTACAACAAGTGGCCAATGCACAATTAAAAGGAGGACTGATGCTGTTAAATCAAAGGATTGATCTTGTGCAGGAACAGGTTGATATCATGTGGCAGTTGGCTCAGCTGGGATGTGTTCAAAAATATGAAGGGCTTTGTATTACTGCTATTCAGTATTATAACTATACCCAGGCAGCAAATTTGTCTAAACAACTGTCAAGTTATCTTTTAGGCAACTGGACGGGAGAATTCGACCAATTGATGTTACAGCTAGGATCGGCCATTGTCGCGGTAAACTCCACCCGGATGGATGATGCCCTATTACAAGATGTTTCCTCCTGGATTTTGACAGCTGTGGATCATTTGAAGGAGTGGGCGGGAATAGGCTCCCTTATCGGTATCCTGGCATTGGTGATCTTGCTGTGCCTGTGGTGCATATGCCGGATTAGGAGCTCGCAGCGCAGGAGTATGGCTATGGTAGTCCAGGCCTTCACTGCCATTGAGGCTGGACAGTCCCCCCACGCGTGGCTTGCCACGGTAACGGAATAGCACAGGGTGTAAGGCAAACGCACTGCACTTGGGCAAACGCACTGCACATGGGAATCACTTCCTGGCATGAGCCCAAGAAGAGCATGTTGGGTTGCTAGTGGGTTGATGCCCAAGATCCCACCTCTGCCAAAAAGGCATCGGACGGGCCTGGTCGTCACTGGGGGAAGCGTGCCCCTCAGGCGAAGACCAGTGCAAGGTCCTCTCATTAATGTTTTAGACAGAGGCCCAACCTCTACTCTTACCTGTCGCTTAATAAAACAAAAAGGGGGAGCTGTGGAGAGCTGCGGGAGCTGGCCAAAGATGGCGCGGCCACATGGCACGGCCAAGCCAAAGATGGCGCTGGCTTCCGCCTTCCGCCTTCCCGATGGCGAGTGCTCTCTGTGAAAAACAACTCCTTATATGGCTATGGCTTGGCTACTGGCTTGCTTCCGTGTTTGCGACCCTATTGGTATATGCCACGTGGCACCTCGGGATTGGCCATTCAGGAGGCTTATAACGGGTGTGCGGATGTGGGGCGAAAGAGAAGCTAATAATCAAGGTTCCTGAATAAACTGCTTTGAGAAGAATCCCGGGTTGTGTCTTCCTTGCTGGTCGAGGTGGATGCGACATCCAGCCAGTCACAGTCTCCTTCTTCAAATACATAGTAAATTAAGCCCTTCATTTATTAACACTAGCAGTCATGATTTGCTTACACTTATGAAAGTAGAAAATATTTGTATTTTTGCTTACTTTAGGCATCCATACCAAGGAAAGCATAGGCTAATGAGCACAGCAGGTTAAAAAAATTGCTAATTAATAATCATATTTTCATAGACAAATTTATTCTCAAAGATACTGAGTTATTTAATTAAAATCACTTACCCTTAACTGGGTGAATATATGGTATACTCAATAAGTCCAGCTTGCTAGTGAGAAATGTCAGGTTCAAAATGAAAATATTTGTGGTATCAGATGATAACAATAATCTATGCATACTGTAGGAAATTTAGGAAATAATAATGATACATATATAAAAGAGTGATCTAAAACAATCCATAATTTCACCATTCAGACAAAGTTTGATGGCATAGGTAAAACACTTGAATGATGCCACCAAACTGGAGTGAGCACTTGTTTCCCAAGTTCTGCCTCTAACAACTAAGATTAACATGGACATCAACATGACCAACAGTCATAGGCAATCTCTGCTAGATATAAAGAAGATGGGCTGTGAGGAACCTTTGAACATAAAGGATGATCTTATAGCACATTTCCTGGCTTTGCTCAGTACTTAGGAATCACAGGCAGGGTACTACAGAAGCTCTCAATAATTTTCATCAGGCCAATAGGCCCAATGAAAAGCACCACTAATACTGTATTCACTCTGTTCAAAAGATCAGGAAATGGTAACCTGACAAAAGAGAGAAAATTTTTGTTTCTACTTCCAATAGTCCATGAAAACACTATCTGCCTCTTCTTGAACTCCCACTGTAGCTTCAGCAGGAATTGGAGAAGTAGAAAGGAATTAATCTTCCCTACCTTGTCTTGTTGTAAAAGGTGGTGCTCCAATTCCCCTGAATGTTTGGTAAGTCAAACAGGGAAATAATCACCCAGTCACATTTAATGGAAATCATACAGTGTTATCAATCTCTCCAGTAGTTGAGTTCATGTGGACTAATAGTGATCTGTGACTATAATGTTACCCATTAATGAGACTGAACTAGTGTTACTGACATTCTGCTCTTTCCCCCATTCCATAGGTCAGTTGGAAGCAGAGTTTGTTAACATTCCATGTGTTCTCAATAGGAACCAACGTTAAAATAAGCTCTTATCTGCACCCTACATCACAAAAATAAAACAAACATAAGAAACCGTCCTCGTGGCACTCTATTACCCACTTCCTTGATATTAGGGGACCTCAGTGGAATTGCACTTTCACTCCCTCGAGGTATCAGAGGGTATGAAGTACAGATATTTGACATTTTTCTTATGCCTGTCCCATTCCTCTGGTGCCATTGTGATATAGCAAGCAGCTAAGATTATGCCACCCATATGGCAGTAGCAAAGTTGCATGAGCTATCTGCTTTTCTTCCAATGCCAATTGACCTCTGTGTGGAACACATGTTATATATCCATTCAGACAAATGAAATTTCAGTGTCCCATTTTTTTCCAAGAAGATATACTCAGAGCCTAAGCAGGAGCAATATTTTTGCCCCACTTATTTAGAACTGAGGCATATGAGTTAGTGCTTACTTTTGTCAGGTGGTATAGGTAGTCCTAACAAAGCTGATCATACACACCCAAATAGTGTCTGAGCAACACCTTAACTGGAAGACTGCTAGTAAAAAAGAAAAGAAAAGAAAAGAAAATTAAACAAGAGCGAGAGATATCTATTAAAATAAACAAAATGTCCTGGATGAAAGCTAATTTGTGGTGCAAAAACCAAGTGAAGCATAGTATGAATAAGAAAAGATGTGAATACTAACATGAATTTGATATTGGTATTATCTTAATTCTTAAAATAGTCTTCATGAAAATATTTCAACAAAAATTATAATAATTTTTGTGCCAATACCAGGGCATGAACTCAGAGCCTTTTGCTCTTGTTCAATATTCTACCACTTCAATCATACCTCTTGACGAGCTTTAATCAGCAGAAAAATGTGAATATTTGAATAAATTTAAATGGAATATACAGACTCTAGGGTGCCTGTAAGATCAAAACAAAGGAAGTATGATTGTGAATCAGAGTACATGGAAAGGAAAGACTGAAACTGAAAAAGTATTCAAAGAAATTAGGAATTGAAAACTTTTTAGATTTCGCAAAACATTTAAATGTAGAAACTCAAGAGAGATAAATAAAAAAGCACATGCCAAGACTTATTGTAATTATGTTTCTGAAAATTAAAAGCAAATTGCATTGAAAACAGCTTATAGATGAACATGAGTTTGAATGAGAGGAGATGTTTCATTTAAAATGAGCATGTTTGGGCTGAGAAGATGGCTCAGTGGTAGAGCGCTTGCCTTGCATGCCTGAGGCCCTGGGTTAGATTCCTCAGCACCACACAAGCAAAAAGCAAAAAGCCAGAAGTGGCGCTGTGGCTCAAAGTGGTAGAATGCTAGACTTGAGCTGAAGAGCTGAAGGACAGCGCCCAGGCCCAGAGTTCAGGCCCCATGAGCGGAGGGCCCCCCCCCCAAAAAATAAATAAATCACTAGATTAAAAAATAGTTTAAAAAATAATGAAATGAGCATGTTTGTAATTATGGGAATGAGGAAGGGAATTAAGAAAGGGGAAGAAAAGAAAAGGAGAAGGAAAGAGTGACCGGTATAGGAATTCATGTATGAAAATGACAAAACTCATTGAAAGCTTTTGAAAAAATAGAATGTTGAAGGAAATGTGGAATTTGTCAAAAAATATGTAAGTTAACTGAAATGATTCTACTTCACTGTAATGTACTCAGTACAAATATAGATATTCTCCAGCTTGTGACTGTTCTACTTATGTGGCTTTATTATAGTGTAAAATTATACAAATACAACTATTTTGCTTTTCAATTTTAGTACGCTACTTAGTAGATTACATGAGGTTCTCAACACTTTATTACGGTTTTCTGTTAGATGACTGTGCCCAACTTAAAATGTTTTCAATTTATACATTGGTAGATAACCAGATAATAAATAGACCTTTTTTTTTTTAAATATTTGACAATCTACATATGTATATAGTACAGTATAAAACACTTGGGGGATAGGACAGTAAACTGATACAGGATAGGAAAGTAAACTGATACAGGATTTCACTTACACTGGTCTCCCTGGAAGCTATGATCTCATGTTCAAAATATGTTCAAAATGGCTGGGAAGGTAGCTTATTGGTAGAATACTTACCTAGCATGCATGAGGCCCTGGGTTCTATTCCTCAGCACCACATAAGCAGAAAAAACTGGAAGTGTTGCTGTGGCTCAAGTGGTAGAGCACTAGCCTTAAGCTGGAATGCTGAGGGGCAGTTTCCAGACCCCACGACTGACAAAAGTGTTCAAAATTGATTAATGTACAAAAATAGTTTCATGTTCAAAAATTGATTAATCAAAATTCAAATTAATATTTTGTATGAAGTGCAAAGTATGCAGAGTGTATAACAATGAGGATTTCCTTATATTGAAATCTGACTGAGAGAGACATTCCAAGTAGAGGAAATCACAAATAGGATGTTCTTGTTTTAACCTTCATCCTAAGAGCAATGAGAAAAAATATTTTTTTTATTGTCAAGGTGATATATAGAGAGGTTACAGCCACAGAATTAAGGTAATAAGTAAATTTTTTATCAAACTTGCTACCCCTTCCCTCATTTTCCTCCCACTTTCCCTCCCCTACCAATCCCTACCACCTGAGTTGAACAGATTATTGTCAACAAATTGTCTTGTGAATATTGCCTTTGCATTAGTTACCCCCTTGCCTTTGTCTCACCATTTTGTTGTTCCCCTTCCCTTCCCTAATTCAGATAAAAGTATATAAAATACCATTGAACTTTTTTTTAATACAGTGACAACAGGGAATATACCATAAGGGTAAGAACATACAAAAGAAACAAGAAATCACATAGTACATTTAAAAATAAAAACAACACCAAAGAAAAACCTCTTGTGTCCATGTCCTAGAGTTCATTTCACTTAGCACCATCTTATATGGTCATATGTACATAGCTATTGAGCTAATCTATTCATCTGATAAGATTATCTTGGATGTACACTAATTATTACAAATAAGGGAGACTATGGTACCTATGTTTCTTTGGGTCTGGCTTACTTCACTTAATATGATTTTTTCCAAGTCTTTCCATTTCTTAACAAATGTGGCGTTATCATTCTTTCTGATGGAGGCATAGAATTTCATTATATATATACACCCCACATTTTCTTTATCCATTCATCTACTGAGGGGCATTTGGGTTAGTTCAATATCTTAGCTATGGTAAATAATGCCAAAATAAACATATTTGTGCCAGTAGCTTTAGTATGGCTTTGTGTTTTGATCACTGGGGTAAATGCTCAGAGGTGGGATTGCTGGGTCACAGGGGAGTTTTATTTGTAGTCTTTTGAGGAAACTCCATACTACTTTCCAGACTGGCTGAACAAGTTTACACTCCCAACAACAGTGCTATAGTGTTCACTTTGGGCCACATACCATCCAGCTTCCATTGTTATTAGATTTCTTGATTATACCCATTCTAGCTGACATGAGGTGGAATCTCAATGTGGTTCTGATTTGCATTTCTCTTATGACCAGAGAAGTTGAGCATTTTTTTTCATGTGTCTACAAGCCATTCTTTTTTTTTCTCAGTCATGAGGCCTGATCTCTGGGCCTGGGTGCTGTCCCTTAGCTCTTCAGCTCAAGGCTGGCACTCTACCACTTGAGCCATAGCATCACTTCCAGCCTTTTCTACTTACGTGGTGCTGAGGAATAGAACCCAGGGCCTCATGCATACAAGACAAACATTCCACCATTGAGCCACTTTCAGAGGCCCAAATTCACACTTTTTAAAGCAAAATTAATTCTCAAAACTACTGTCAATTTTTGGCCTGTGCCAAGGAGCCTTACAGTTTGTCCTATTCCTTCCTGTAATCTTTTTGGAGTATCTGCTTGTCTGCTTTTACTTCGAGGTCTTTGATCCATTTGATGTTGATTCTGGTGCAGGGTGATATAGAAGGATCTAACTTTAGTTTTCTACAGGTGTTTAACCAATTTTGCCAGCCCTAATTACTGAAGAGACTGTCTTTCTTCCATCCTATTTTTTTGGCTCCCTTATCAAAGATTAGCTGGCTATAGGTCTGCAGGTTCATTTCTGGGTCTTCAGTGCTATTCCATTGGTCCTCAGGTATATTCTTGTGATAGTAATCAGAACCAATTGTTGTTTTTTTGATTCTTTCTGTGGTTTTGTTGGACTCTAATTCATTTAATTCTGAATTAATTTTAATTAGTTATTTCCATCTACTGGATTGGGGTTTGGCTTGTTGCTCTTTTGCAAGGAGCCTCAGGTGCATCATTAAATTGTTGGTTTGAGATCTCTTCATTTTGTTGATGTAGGAGCTCAGAGCTATACATTTTCCTCTGAGTACTGTTTTTGCTGTGTCCCTGAGGAGCTGGTAATTTGTATGTTCATTTTGTTGACTATCATGAACATTTGAATTTCCTTTTTTAATCTCTTCCAGGATCCACTGGTGGTTCAACAGTGTCTTTTTCAGTCTCCATGTGTTAAAGAATTTTTTTTGTTGGCCTTTGGTGTTGAGCCCTAATTTCATTCCCTTGTAGTCTGTGGGAATACAGGGAATAATTTCAGCTTCTGAATTTGTACAGATTTGCTTTGTGACCTAAATTGTGGTCTATTTTAAAGAATATTCCATGTGCTGCTGCTGAGAATGTGTATTCTGATGTTGTTAGGTGAAATATTCTGTAGATGTCTGTTAAGTCTACTTGGTCTATGCAGTTGTTTAGATATAAGGTTTCTCTGTTGAGTTTTTGCTGATTGATCTATCCAGTGGGGAGAGGGGTTTAAGTCACCAACAATCAATGTCTTTGGATCTATGTGTGATTTTAGAAAAAGTAGTGTTTATTGGATAAATTTGGGTGCTTTGCTATTTGGTGAATACATATTTAAAATTGTTATATCCACCTGTAGGAGAGATCCCTTCATTACTATGTAGTGCTGTTCTTTATCCCTTCTTGTTAATTTTAGTTTGAAGTCTATTTCATCTCATATTGGGATTCAAACACCACCATGTTTATGGGGGCCGTTTGCTTGGTAGATTTTAGATCAGCCTTTCACTTTTTGAAAATGTTTGTTTTTGTGGGCAAAGTGTGTCTCTTGAAGATGTCAGATAGTGGATCTTGATATTTGATCTTTGTTGTTAAATTGGAGAGTTAAGTTCATTAATATTGAGAGTTAGGATTGAGAATTGGAAACTTCCTACCATGTTATCCACATTCTTTGGGGTTGTGCCTACTGGGGTCTTACTATGATTATCTGATTCTCTACTTAGTGGGCCTATCTCTGCCTTTATTGTGTTCTTGTAGTTTTTTTCTATGTGTAGGACATGGTTAAGTACCTTATGTGATTATGATTTGGTGGAGATATATTGTTTCAATTTTTCTCTGCTGTGGAAGTTTTTTTATTAGTGCCTCTGTTATAAAGGAGGGTTTATTCCACTTCCCATCCCCAAAATTAGACAAATGTATATACTATAACCACAGGGAAAGAACATGCAAAGGAAACAACAAAATTATGTAGTACATTAAAACCAACAAAGAAGGCCTCTTGTGTCCACATCTTGGAGTTCATTTCTATTAGCATCATCTTATATGATCATATGTATGGGAAGGGGAATAACAAAATGCTGAAACAAGGACACAGAAAGACCCATTTCAACAACGATACCCACAAGATATTATATTGGGAATGAACTTTACAACATGAGGGAGGGGAAGAAGGGTAAGGCAGGGAGGAAGGGAAGTGATAGTGGGAGAACAACAAAGGAGGAGATAATAAAGCTGGACAAGAAATGTACTCATTACCTTACTCATGTAACTGTAAACCCTCTGTAAAGCATCTTTACAATAACATAAAATTTAAAAAGTAAAAAATAAAAAAGGAGATTTTAGCTGGTTGATAGTTGATAGTTATTAGTATTTAGAGCAAGGCACACATCCAGGCTCTTCTTGATTTCATGGTCTCTGCTGAGAAATCTGTAGTTATTCTGATTGGTTTTCTTTGTAAGTGATTGATCTTTTCTCCCTGACACTTTTAAGGATACTTTCCTTGGTATCTGTTGATCCTGTGCAGAATACAATGTGTTGGTGGGATGTCCTGTTCTAGTCTAGTTTATTTGCCATGGTAAAGGCTTCTTGTGTGAGGATGGGCCTATATTTCTGTATGTTTGGGAAGTTCTCTGCTAGGATTCTGTTAAATAAATTTTCTTGAACTTTAGCTTCTTTCTCTAGGACCTCCTCTATACCTATTAGCCATAATTTAGGCCTTTTTATGGTGTCTTCTTTCTGTTGAATGTATATATCACATTTCTTGGGATTTGTCTTGAATACTTACTTCTCTATAATATCTAGGCTGTCTTCAATTCCAGAGATTCAATCTTCTGCACGGTCTAGCCTACTGTCAAGGCTTTGTTTTTTATTTTCTTTCCTTCTACATTGTTAATTTTAAAGGCTTCAATTTCTTGGTTGAAACTTTTTTTAGGTATTCTATGGATTTCTTTAACTCCTTGATTTGTTTTTCAGTGCTTACTCTCAAATCCCTTAGTTGAATGGCTATAGGTTCATGGGACTCCTTTTCATTTTGTTGGAATTCATTCAGCTTTCTGTTTGTGGATTCTATTAATTCCTCTATTAATCTTTTGTTAGCCTCATCACGTTCACACATATCCCTATTTTACTCACACAGAGCCCTTTGCAGGCTTTTGATCTTTCCATTCAGCATGTTTAGCAGAAATGTTTGTGGAGCTGTACTCGATTATTCCATAACTGTTCATCTTCAGTGGGAATTGAGGTTCCTTGACTTGCCATTTTTCTTATGTTGCTATGGCTAGTTCTGCCCATTTGGGTATGAAAGCAAAACAAATTCCACAGTCAAACACCATTTCAAGGCAACCACCAATCCAGAGCCCTGTAATTGCACAGATTATAGAGGTTTACAATAAAAATTGGGTATTTTTACTCTATCTCTCCTTTTTTCCTTGGGAATGAGAGTATATGTAATTCCATACCAGAACACGATTTTCAGGCAGACACCAACCCAGTGCCCTTTAGTTGCAATGAATTTGTAGGTTCACAATCAAAGATAGGTATTTTTACTCTATTTCTCCTTTATATATGGAAATGAAAGTACTTCCAAATCCACACCAGAACAGGATTTTAAGACATGCAACAGTCCAAAGCCCTGTAGTTTCATAGACTTTGGAGGTTCACCATCAAAGATAGGTAAATTCACTATTATCTGTTTTTTTTTGAAATGAAAGAATATACACTTCCATACCAGAACACAATTTTAAGACAAGCACCAACCCAGAGCCTTGTAGTTGTTCAGTCTTTGGAGGGTCACAATCAAAGATAGATAGTATTCACTCTATCTCTCCTTTTTCTGATATGTGAGTAGGTCCAATACCACCTCAGATTACAGTTTTAAGACAAAATCCATCTCTGGGCTCTGAACTTGCACTGATTTTAGAGTTTCAAAATCATAGACGGCTATTGTCCTATCTCTGCTTTTCTTTGATGCAGGAGGGATATTGTGATTCAGGAATGGAGATCATATACAGATGTAACCAGTAAACCAATCTGTCATGAGGTTTGTATCAATCTGGACCAAAAAAATAATTCAATGACTCACTTTGACACACTCAAAATGAGTACAAATACAGTCTAGCTCAACAACAACAACTAGGGATCAATGGAGTAAGAATATCAATGAAGGAGCCAGAGGATCAGAAATCAGAACATATAAGAAGAACTGTGAGGAGAAAATAAGATTAGAGGAATGTAGGGAGGGAAAGGAAGAAAGGAAATATAACTAAGATCTAAATTCAGAGAGAGGGATAAGAGAGAAAAAGGGAGAAAAAACACAAAGAGAGTTAAAAAATAAGGTTAAAAATGAAAAACGTAAGAAGTTATATAAGTATAGAGATAATATACAACTAAAGCTACTAAGGTTAAGAAATTACAATGTCAGAATTGAGTATGCACACAATGAAGATGAGGCTTAATAATCAAAGTCAGCCATGTATCTCGGGATACATATGTAGAGAGAAAACAGAAAAAGATCAAAAGGGAAAAGGGTAAAAAAATATGAAATAAAAATAATGAAAAATAGAAACAACTTTTTAAAAATTAGAAAAAAATAATTCTTCCATGTATTTGGGGGATCTTGTGTCTCCCCTGTGTCCATATACAGTCTCTTAATGGAGACTCTGATTTGTTACTGTTGCTTGGATTTCCTGTGGCTTAGTTGATTTCTCAAATCAGTTTCTTTGAGCAGGCAGAAAGAAGTTCTACCTTAAAGTCACGGGGTCTCTGTGACCCTCCTTCCAGAGTAATTCAGTGGGAAGGCAATCTGCTACAGTTCACACTGACAATGAGTAGAAGCTGCTTGCACTCGCTCTGGTGTCTTTATCCCAGGCTCTGTCTGCTGATATCATGGCAGCTGTAGCCTCACCCTCTGCTACCACTGCCATGATCACCATCGTGTACTCAAATCTGTCTCTTTAAACAGGCTGCCTTTGTGTGTTTTTCCCATTACGGTATATCCCCTGTTGTCACTGTACTTGATTTTGGTATCCTGCATCTTGTAAATACATTTGTCTAATTTGGGAAGAGTATAACAAAACAAAATTGGGGAATAACAAAACACTGAAACAAGGAAACCAGATGACCCATTGCAACAATGATACCCACAAGACAATATATTGGAAATGAAGTTTACAATTTAAGGGGAGGGAAAAGTGAAGGAGATGGGGGATGGAAGGGATTGTGGGAGAACAACAAGGGAAGGGGTAAGAATGCTCGACAAAAAATGTACTGATTGCCTTACTTATGTAACTGTAACCCCTATGTACAACATCTATACAATAAAGTAAGATTAAAAACAAAAAAAAGGATGCCTAAATTTTTCCTCTCTGGCTAAACCCTTTTAACTATAAGGGGTCACTTGGTGTGACTCAAATCTTAGATTTTTCACTGAAACATTAAACGTTTCTTTTTTATTTTTGTGAAAATAACTGTACAGAGGGGTTACAATTACATGGGCAAGATAATGAGTACATTTCTTATCAAGCATTGTTGGCTCCTCCTTTGTTTCCCCTTCTCATCCTTTCCTATCTCCGACCCTCCCTCCCACCACCAAAGTTGTAAAGTTTGTTTTTCCACATAAGGACTTGTGCATCTCATTGTTGCAATGGATCCACCTGTATCCCTATTTAAACGATTTGTTTTTTCCCTTCCCCTCCACAAATTATAACAACATCAAATACAGTGAAAGCAGGGGTTATACTGTGATGGAGGGACGTACAAAGCAACAAAGAAAGAATCTTATAAATGTGTTAGAAACAATCACCTGAAGGCAAAAACATTAGAATACGCATCTTAGGGTTCATTTCTCTAACATCAACTTATCTGACATTTTCTGCTTGACTCAGACGTATAATAGTTATTGCAAATAAGGGAAACCATGGGACCTAAGTTTCCTTGGGCCTGACTTACTTCACTCAATGTAATTTTTTCCAAGTCTTTCCATTTCCTAACCAATGAGGCATTCTTTCTGATTGAGGCATAAATGTTAGATTTTTAAATGTAAAATTCATTGGATGCTTGATAGTTAGCCAAAGAACTTGCGAGAAGAGAGTACTCTGAAGTTTCTTATTTTTATAATTGAATATTCTTCTGTATAAAACAGTGGAGAGAAAATTTATTTTAAATTGAAATTTTACTGTAAAGATGATGTGCATAAGTCAAGTAATGAGAACCCCTTTTCTAAGAGTGCTGCCCCAACCCTCATTTTTCCCAGTTCTCCCTACACAACTTCCTCCCACCCAAGTTATAAAGTTCACTTCCAACCTAGTGTCTAGTGTGTATCACTGTTGAATTGGTTCACCCTTTGCCCCACCACTTATGTGATTTCCCTTCCCTTACCTAAACCAAATAAATTTATACAGAAGACAAGTACATAAATCAAAAAGATTGACAAAATGGAATAAACCAGAAGAAAAAAATAACAGCAAATTTTTAAAAAACCTTTTATTTCCATGTCTTGGAGTTCATTTTGGTACGCAACATTTTATATGGTCATATACACATAGAAATTGAGCCACTGAGATCCTCTCCGAAGAATGTTCTAGACATATTCTAGTTATTAAAAATGAAGGAAGCCATGCAGCTTGTATTTCTTTGGGTCTAGCTTACTTTGCTTAATATAATTTTTATCAAGTGTTTCCATTTCCTAATGAGTGGGGAAATGACATTCTTCCATATGGAAGCACAGAATTTCTTTGTGTATATATACTACATTTTGTTGTTCCATTCATCCACTGAGGGACATGTGGGTTGAGTCCATATCTTACCTATAGTAAATGATGCCACAATGAACATGGATTTATTAGTTGTTTTAGGGCAGGCTGGTTTGTGGTTGTTTGGGTAAATGCCCAGGAATGGAATTGCTGAGTCACAGGGAAGCTATATGTTTATTCTTTTGATGAACCTCCATACTGCTTTCAGAGTGGTTGAAGAAATTTACATTCCCACTAACAGTGTAGTAGTGTTCCCTTTTGGTCACATCCCATTCAGCTTCTGTTATTATTAGTTTTCTTGATAATGGTCCTTCTAACTGGGATGAGGTGGAAGCTCAATGCTGTTTTGATTTGTATTCTTTTTATTGTCAGAGTTGCTGAATATTTCTTCATGGAGAATTTTTATTTCTCTTTCAGAGAAGTTTCTCTTTAAACCTTTAGCACAATTATTAATGGGTTTATTCTATCTTTGAGGATTGGTTGGGGGGGTCAATTTTTTGAGCTGTAAGTATATGTTAGATATGAGGGACTTGACTGATCCATAGCTAGCAAAGATTTTCTCCCATTCTGTGGGCTTTCAATTTATCCTGCTAGCTATATTCTTTGTCAGGTAGAAATGATTCAGTGTGATGCAATCTCATTTATTCAGCCTTTCTTTGATTTGTTGTATTTCTTAATCTTTACTTAGGAAGTTTTGAGCCCTGTCAAGGTGCCCTAGTGTTTCCCATATCCCTTCCAGTAATATTTGCAGGATGTCAGGTTTTACATTGAAGCCTTGATTCACTTGGAATTGATTCTGGTGCAGGATAATATACAAGTATCTAGCTTCAGTTTTCTGCGTGTATATAGACAGTTCTGCTAGCAACATTTGTTGAAGAGTCTGCCTTTCTTCCATTCTATGCTTTTGGTTCCCTTATAGATTAGTTGGCTGTAGGTCTTTGGGTTCATTTCTGGGTCTTCAGGTCTATTCCATTGTTCTCAGGCTAATTCTTGTGGCAGTACCAAAACATTTTTAATACTACGACTTTGTAAGAGAGTTTGCAGGAAGAGTATTAATATTGCTAAAGCACTATTTTCACTGCTACGCATAGTTTCTTGTTATTTGAGATCTTCTATTATTCCATATGAATTTTTAGATTGCTTCTTCTATGACATTGAAGAATGTTGATGGGATTTTGATGGGTATTGGCATTGCTTTTTGATCCTCCTAGACTAGGAGCATGGGAGGGTATTTCCACTTTTTTAAATCTGCTGTAATTTGCTTTTCCAGGTTTTTAAAGTTTTCATCATAGATATCCTTCACTTCTTGGGTTAATTCTTGGGTTTTTTTTTTAATTACTTTTTTTAGTTACTTTCCTTATTTCAGCCTCACTATTCTCATTGCTTGCATACAGAAAAGCAATCGATTTTTGTGGGTTAATTTTATACCTTGCTACTTTGCCAAAATTTCTGATCAGATCGTTACTTGGAAGGAAAATCTGTTGGTTTCTTTAAATATAGGATCACGTCATCTGCAAAGAGGGACAGTTTTCTTTGACATTTCCTGATTTGGATCCCCTTTATGTTTCTCTTTGGCCTTATTGCTCTAGCTATGAATTCCAATACTATTTTGGAGAGGAGAACAGAGAGTGGCATCCTCTCTCCTTCCTGATTTTAGAGGAAATGATGTTAACTTTATACCATTATGTATCATACTGGTTTGGGGGTTTGTCATATAAGCTTTTATTATATTGAGGAATGTTCCATAGATTATTAGCTCCTCCAGAGCTTTTATAATACACAGGTGTTGGATCATGTCAAATGCATTTTTGCATCTTTGAGATGATCACGGGGTTCTTGAAGTATTGAAATACATTATTTGACTTGAGTATATTGAAAGGGCTTCCATCCCAAGAATGAATCTGGTTTGAACATAAAGTATGATTTTTGATTAGTTGTTGAAGTAAGTTGGCCAGAATTTGATTAAGACATTTTGCATCAATGTTTATCAAAGAGATGGGTCTATACTTATCATAGTTTGATGAGTCTCTATCTGGTTTTGTGATGAGTGTTACACTGGCTTCATAGAGTGAGTTTGGTATTGATCTTTCACGTACAATTTCATTGAAGATTTTGAGGAGTATTGGAGTAAGTTCTCTTTGACAGTCTTATAGAATTTAGTTGTGCATCCACTTTTCTTGGATGGGAGGAATTTTATTACCATTTCTATTCCATGAATTGTTATGGGTTTATTTAGTTGGTGTAAATGTTCTTGGTTTAACTTAGGTACATCAATATTTGCTAGAAAATTCTTCCATTTCTTTAAGATTCTCCAATTTGTTTGCCTACAGGTTTGGAGAATATTCCCTTACAATGTTCTGTATATCACTTGTGTCTGTCATGATATTCCTGTTCTCATCTTTAATTTTATTTATTTCTGTGTGTTCTCTTCTTTTAGTGAGAAGTCAATTTTGTTAATTTGTTCCAAGAGAAAATGATTTATTTTGTTGATTGTTTCTATTATTGGTCTGTAATTCATTTAATAATGATTTAATTTGAATTATTTGTTTCCATGTGCTGGCTTGGAGTTTGGTCAATTCTTTCTCAAGGACCTTACGGTGCATGATTATTTATTTATTATTTATTACTTACTTCTGAGGTTTCTCAATTCAATTTTTGCTGGATTGATCTATCCAGAGGTGACAGCGATGTGTCAAATCACCAACTATGTACACACACACACACACACACACACACATAATTATATATATGCATCTATGTATATTTTTAGGATTAGTACTAGTTTGATAAATTTGGGTGCTCTGGCATTTGGTGTATAGATACTTGGAACTGTTGTGTCCTCTTGTAGGAGAGAGCCCATTATTAGTATGAAATGTTCTTGTTTGTCTCTTCTCAGTACATTTAATTTGAAGTCTATTTTACCTAATATTAGAGTTGCAACTCTAGCCTATTCATGCCAGCCTTTTCATCAATAGATTTTATTCCAGACTTTGACTTTCAGAATGTTTGTTTTTGTAGGCAAAATGTGTCTCTTGAATACAGCTGAAGGATAGATCTTGTTTTTTGATCCAGCTAGTCATTCAATGTCATTCAATTGGAGAGTTAAGTCCCTTAATAGTGAGAGTTGGGACGGAAAGTTGTTTTGTAGCTCCTGCCCTGTTATTCACCTTATAGGGACTGTGCCTCATTTATTATTACTATATTCATCTGGTTCTCTGGTTAGAGGCCATTACTCTTTCAATATCCTGCTTTTGTTGGAATTCTGTGTGTAGTACCTCTTTGAGTAACTTCTGTAATACTGGTTTGGTGGAGATAAGACATTTCAAGTTTTCCTTGTTGTAGAACATTTTCATTTGTCCCTATGTTATGAAGGAGAGCTTATCTGGGTACACTGTTCTTGGTTAGTACTTATTTGCCTTTAAGGCTTTACTTGCTTTCATGATCTCAGCTGAGATATCTCTAGTTATTCTAATAGGTTTGGCTTTATAAGTAATTAATCTTTTCACCCTGACAGCTTTAAGGGTCCATTCCTTGGTCTCTATTAATCCTGTGAGGATTACAATGTGGTGATAGGAAGTTCTGTTCTGTTCTGATCTGTTTGGAATTCTAAAATCTTCTTGTATCTCAATGGGTCTATCATTTTGGATGTTCAACAAATCCTCTGCTAGATTTCTGCTAAATATATTTTGTATCCATTTAGCTTCCTTCTCTTGAATATCCTTATACCTATCAGCCTCAAATTATGTCTTCTGATTGATTTTTTGAATAAGTGAAAATAACGTACAGAGGAGGGGTTACAGTTACATGAGAAAGGTAATGAGTATGTTTCTTATCATGCATTGTTGCCTCCTCCTTGGTTTGACCCCTACCATCCCTTCCTTCCCATCACCACAACTACACTCCCTCAACCCAGACTAAATTGTAACGATCGTTTTTCGACATAGCGTCTTGTATATCTCATTGCTGCAATGGGTCAACCTGCATCCCTGTTTAAACAATTTGTTTTGTAGCTCCTCTAATGCCCATTCTTGTTTCATAGATTTGTTCTCAATAGTTATGTTCTTTTTCATTAAGATCTAAATTGTCTTTGATTCCACAGACTCTTATGCTTTGTCTAAACTATTGTCAAGACTTTCTATTTCATCTTTTTATTTCCTCACCTTCAAATTGAGCATTTTTGATGGTCAATCTCTTTACTAAATCTTTATTTTATATCTTGTATGGGCTTCTTTACTTCCTTAATTTGATTTTCAGTGCTTCTCTCATATTCTTTAGCTGAGTGACTTTTCAATGAACATGCTTTTCTTCTCTTGGAATTCATTTAGCTTTCTGTTTGTGGATTCCATGAATTCTTCAAACAATTTTTAGTTAGTCTCATCTCACTCAGACATAGCCTTGTGCAGGCTTTCTATCTTGTTATTCAACATATTCATCACATTTTCAGACTTGTCTTCTAGATTTTTCATTGATTGCTCTATTGTTTGATTATTTTGTGTGGGAGCTGAGGTTCCTTGACTTGACACTCTACTGGTGTTTCTATGATTTTTTGCCTGTTTGGAAAAATAAAAAATAAATCCAAAATCAAATTGTACAAGAGAACACAATTCACTGTAAAAAAAAAAAAACAGCCAAGAGCCCTGTAATTGAAGAATTTACAGATTCAAATTCATAAATATGTATTTCCCTAAATAACTCTCCTTTCCTTTGTTTGGGTAGGGGTATTGTGTTTCAGGCATGAGATTATATAGAGTTGTAGCTAGCAAGCAAATATGTTGTAAATGATAAAACAAACTGAACTGAAATGATAAAAGAATGAGCCAATTAGGCACAGTTAAAGTGGACACAAACTGTATAATTCACAAATACACAATTATCAAATAATAAATAATACAAAGGAGAGAGAACCAGGAATAAAATAAATCTCGTTAAAGTGAAATTAAAAGATATATTGAAAGATATAATGAAAAATAGAGGGAGGAAGAAATAAGAATAGAAAAATAAAGAAAGGGAAAGAACAGGAAGAAGAGAGCTGTGACCTAAAATAGATATAAAAATAAAAATTATGTAGCTAGGGGCTGGGAATGTGGCTTAGTGGTAGAGTGCTTGCCTTTCATGCATGAGGCCTTGAGTTTGATTCCTCACCACCACATAAGCAGAAAAAAAATGTAGCTACAATTAAGTATGGCCACAATAAGGAAGGAGGCCTAGTAATCAGAATAGACTGTATATCTAAGACTAAATGGAAGAGCAAAGAAAAAGAAAAAAAATGTTCTCCAACGTGTTTGGGGGACCTTGTGTCTCCTTGATGTCTTCTATTCAGTCTCTTAGTGCAGTCTTTGATTTATTTGGGGCAGTCAGCTTTCCTGTGGAGTAGTTTCAATCAGAATCCTTCCTGATATGGTAGGGTGGATATTACCTAGATTCCAACACTCAAGGCTGTTGGAAACCTTGCTTCTAACTCAAGTGAACAGATGAATTCTCAAATGAGTTTGTTTGAGAACCCAGAATAATGTTCTGCCTTACAAGCTTGAAGTCTTTATAAGCCTCCTCCCAGCCTATATTAGTGGAAGGGGGAATTACTCTGTGCAATAGTATAGGAAAGAGATGGCTGTTTTATGCCACTTAGAACCTCTGCAGTGAGCTTGGTTATGGGCAGAACTGTGGTGTATCTGGAATCACTGTTTTACCCTGAGGAATGCTAGCTCCTTAAACCCCCGTTTTAGCTAAGCTTGGAGTTACCCTCAGCTTGTACCACCTGTCTATTTGTTTATTTTTTCTCACTGTGTTTTTAGTGACTTTTGGTTTTGTAATTCCAAAATGCCCAGCTAGCCATGGGCTGAACCCCATGTTGAGCTTGTCTTGCTGCTGAGTTCAGGGGGCTTCTCCATAAGCAGGTCTGTCTCCCCCTGGGCCAGCTTGCTTTCCTCCAAGTGGGGCTGCATCCCCCTGGGTGGAATTTTTGTTTTCCTCCAGAAATGGGAGGTTCAAGGATATCTGATTCCTTTGCTCACCTCAAAACTGGCACTGCTTATCTAGCCAGATACTCTGGAAGGATCTACGACACTTTCAATAATGGCATTCTTCTAGGGAAGGGAAGGGTTTCTTTCCAAGTGCTGTTCTTACAGAGAGAGGATGTGTTCTGTGGAGTACTCATATTTTCCCTTGATGTTTCAGGCACTCCACAATGTAATACTTTGTCTCTGCATCCATCAATGGTCGGTGGTTGGATGATTAATTCTGTCTCCTTATGCAGGCAACTTATAATTTTCTTCTTTGGTATGAATCTCTGTGTAATTATAGCTTACTTGATGGGACTCTCTAGACATGGATTGCTTGATGTACTCTAAAATTCTGCTTTAGAGAGAACTCTGTTGGTTCCCTGGTCTTTCAACCATCTCTGCATTCCTCAGGAGTGAATATTTAAGGAAGGTACTGATTTGTCCCATTTCTTCAAACTGAATTTGGTCTGAAATGTACAAATGAAAATTGATAATTAGAGGTGGACAAACAAGTCTGAAGTTTTCTGTGACTTTTCACAGTAGCTTATGTTAAAATGAATTTAATTTCCAAGTAAATTCAAGCAAGAAATTTTTATCACCACTTAAATAGTATTGTCACTGTACTTCTTAAAATAATTATTTTAAAACTGTTTTTGTTAGTAAATTTTCTGTTTGTCTTAAGAATCTAATCACAGAATTCTGATATATCCAAAATTCTTAAAGGAACAAGTCACACATAAGGAAACAATAATACAAAATTAATAGGCTAGAAAATAAAGACCAGGAGAGTAAATATTTTCCTGTTTATTTTCTTCTGCTGACTTGCCTGTTTCTTCATTTCTCATTTTGTCTCATTAGCAGTGAAAATCAAATTTTGACATGACCACACATTCTCAGCTATGCCCCTAGTCAAATCATTTTAACAGTCTTTTCCTATAAAGAAAATGAATTAATGCAGCTAGAATTATCCCTTCACAGATGCATATTTCTTTCTTTCTCTCCTTTTTCCTTCCTTCCTTCCTTCCTTCCTTCCTTCCTTCCTTCCTTCCTTCCTTCCTTCCTTCCTTCCTTCCTTCCTTCCTTCCTTCTTTCTTTCTTTCTCTCTTTCTTTCTCTCTCTCTCTCTTTCTATCTTTCTTTCTCTCTCTCTCTCTCTTTCTCTCTCTCTTTCTTCCTTCCTTCCTTCCTTCTTTTCTTTCTTTCTTTCTTCGGAAGTAGTGAATAGCTGGTTTCAGGATCAACAAATAGAATAAAACCCACTGTTCAACAAAACAAATTTTACAAATGTTGACTAGAATGCACACTTTTTCTTTTGCATTTTTAAAAGTAAATGTGACTTTTTCTGTGCATAAAATAGGTAGGGCGTACTATTTCAAAATGCAAGAAGTACTGCGTCAAACATAGACATGAATCACTTTTGTGCATAACAAACCTGTAAATTGTGGCTGAGTGCTAACTTTACTTGGTACTCTACTGTACAAAATGTTTTGCTAACATTCTTTATTCTTTTATTGCTGATGTTGCATGCTCCAGGCCTTCAAAAACTGATATGTACTTAAAATAAGGGAGATATATTTTCAGTACCAATGAGCACTTAACATTATGGTTCTTTTTCATTTTCAGGAAGTTACATCAAAAGAAGCTGAAAAGGGCAGATGCAAAGGGTTTCTGGGATTCTGGTGAGGTAGAAGCAAGTTTGTTTTCAAATGAATCTTATTTATCATATTGTTTTCCATAATAAAAATAAATGTGACCTTGGCTTTAAATATATGACATTTGTGTTATTATTTTTCCTTATGATCATTCCTTTTTGGACTTAGAATATTTAATATATGTTTTTCTAATAGAAATGATAACATAAGTGGTATTATGGTTAGCCATTTTATTATTAATCTGAAGATAGAAATCTTAAAGAACAAAGAGGAAGAAACAAATGATGTATCACTGATTTTAGATCCCCAGAATCAAGTGTTTTTGAAGAAATCAAGACATGAGTGCTTACAGTCTTTGAATTGTACCATTGTCTTTCAAAACCAGCATGTCTTTGCCCTCATTAGCTCCTCTTACTCCTCCTGTCTACCTAAGTCTATTCCAGAAGTCTCTTGGGTCTAGAGAAACAAAACACAATTCCTATTCATAAAACCACACCTGTGGTTTATGGAATAAAAATTTGACTTGCAGTTCTCACCTGGCCAGTTTTCTTTTTCATTCTGTGCACTGTATACATAAACTGACATGTCAAATTGTAACCCTTTTGTACAACTACAAGATAATAAAATATAATTGAAAAAAGAGAGTAATGAAACTCTTTTTTACAGTTAATATCTACAAATGCTAATAAAATTGTTAAAGGCATTAGGAAAGATAACAACAGCCCCTTTCTTTCAAAATCTTTGGCAGAAAGAATTTTCCCTTACAGCACTGATTTGCTATGAATATCAATTTCTACAATTCCCACACTGATTCTTTCAAATATCTTCAGCAAGAGTATGGAGAAAGAATGACAAAAGAAAAACTGAGACAGCTATACATTTTCTAATGTGGCCTCCCATACGTAAGCAATGTGTTTACTCAGTGTCTCACAGTGAACCTAACTTTTATCTCCATTCAATAATTCTTCTTTGCAGTAAAGTTCTCCCTAACAGCATGGAACCTTTGCCTTTGCTGGAAGAATGGATGTTAGAATGTTATTTTAAATCTGCCTCTTGGGAAGATCCAAATAGAGAAAAAAACATATTTTTGTGATAGTTGGGATGAAATTTTATTTTATTTTTCTTACTGTTGTGCAATGAAACTGGCATCTATGCCCTAGAGCTAGAGGCATATATCTGCTTCAGTGTTTCGGCGTTATTATTATCCTGCCTTCAAAACTCTTCTATACATCTTGCTTCCTTGCCTCATGTGTTCTCTAGTTAAGTGTCAATTCATTTAAGATGCCTTTTCTGACCTCTTGAAATAAAGTCCCCAGCATCAAGTTAGAATTCCTACCTTCTCTTTCCTCATAATATTTATTATTACCTGCTTCATTTTTAAATTCTATTCTTTTCTACCAACACTAAACAAAACCTCATGAAGACAAAGAAAATAGTCTGTTTTATTCATTACTATATCCTCATGGCTAGAAGAGTAGGAATTCAAATATGTGTCAAATAACTGAAACAACGAATGACTAAATGATTGAATGATTAAATTAATGTAGGGCTAAAATACACTCAGCATAAATCACTATTCTATGTGTGTGTACAAATTTTTAAAATCAAATTTTGCCACAAGCATCTTATCATCATCTCCAACTGAATCTTACTTTGACTATGTAAAACATCACATATTTTGTATAATATTATAATTTAAGTAATTTATTGAACTTCTTGTCTGATAGTAACATTGTGGACACTAAAATCCAAATTTGTTCTAGTAAGTTAGGTACACATTGAAATTCTGATGCATTCAGTCAGCCTGGATACTGGTTTTTGTGTTGTTTTGTACCAACACTACATGTTAATGTGTCTCCTGTCATTCCCTTTTGGTATCATTAGATTTGTTGTCTGCCATGGCAGTAATGGACAGCTCTGGAGCAGATGTTTCTGAAGTATCATTGATAACAGTGTCACAAAGATTGTGTGGAGTCAAAGGCCAACAAGCTTTACTGATGAGGAGGAGGTTTGGGCAGCTGATATATTGCCTTGGTGAAGGAAGTTTTACACTTGTCATGCCTCAACAACTTCAGGATACAATCAGCCATTTTTATACAGAAGCCATAGCTATGTGGAAATACCTGCTCTCTTGATTTTTTTTTACTCTTTTGACATAATTTATAATTCTCAAATTTAGCTATCTTTTCATTATTTAATTCCATGGCTATTAAATTAGTGTCCTCTTATGCCCTCTTTGTGAAAGTTGCTTCTCCACACCTGTGGTTTATGGCATAAAAATTTGACTTGCAGTTGTCACCTGGCCAGTTTTCTTTTTCATTCTGTGCATAACCAAATTAGATTCTTAATATCATTAAAATAGTACATTCTTAGCTCATCAAAATAACCCAACCCCTGGCACCCCTTACAACAAAAATCTATTACACCATTATGAAATATCCAGTGATTTTGTAATTATAACTGTTTATGTGAGCATAAAGATATTCATAATTTCATATAATCATAGCTCAGATAGAATATCAGATAATATCAATTCATTAACTTTTTTAAGCTCAAAAATCAATATTCCTAATATACAGGCTTTTAAATGCAAGTACACAACATTTTTAATTACCTACAAGAATATAATTTTAGAATAAGTCCTGTGTAAATCTTATTTGTAGCTTTTGTTTTCTAAACAGTAGATAATTTTTATCAAAAGATAAATGTGCACATAAAATTTATGTCTATACTTATATGTTCCATCACTGTTTTAAAACCTACTCAGAAATATTCAATTGGGGATTGAAGAGTAGTTCATTAGTAGAGTTCCTTTCTGGCAAATGCAAGACCATGGGTTCTTTCCCAAGCAGCAAATAAAATTGAAATGGAAACATTTTATTCAATCTGTCACTGTATATTATGCATTCTACCTTGGGTTGTTATTGAGTGTTGGAGATATGAATTATCAAAAAAATCCTCCCATCACAGATGTTATGATATACTAAAAAAGACAGATGAATAAACAGATATAATTATAGTGCAGTATAATAAGTGATCATAGAAAAGATATACACCAAGATACATGAGCAAGAAAATTCAGCAGAGAATATACACTGTGACAGGAACAGAGCTATGGGAAAATTCCTAGAAATGACTTAAACTGTGATATGAACAAACAGTAAGTGTAAGTTTAGGAAATAGTAGGAAGAGGATACTGTGCATAGATGAAAGAAACCAATGAGTGAAGCCCCTGAAACAAAAAATAATGCTTCACATATTAGCAGATGGGAAGGAAGGTAAATATATTTAAAAAATTGAGTGTCGATGCATAAAGATATTCAACTCAAGAAATAGGAATTGTGTTATAAATTCTACAAAGACACTACAGATTTACTCTAAAACCGGGGAAGAAGTTTTTCAGAGGAAGAGCTTGATAAAATGTATTGTTAAAAAAATGATTTACTTACAAACAAAGAACAAGTTCACGAGGGATAAATGAGGGAAAAAGAAGCATTAAGACAGTCATCAAGTATCCTAGGAAGAAATATTAATATTAAAAAAAAGGTAGTGGTAATATCAATAGTGATAAAATAATGGAATCAACCAGGCATTTGGTAGCCCTCTAAAGTGTAAAAACCATGTAGAGGATTTGAATATAAACGTTATGTCTCAAAAGAGGAAATCAAGAAACCACACATTTCTGACAAGCTTTCTAACAATCAATTGGATGGATGATAGTGTCACTTTTAAGATATGTTAAAAGGAATGAATTTGAGTTTGGAAAGCAAAGAGATCCATGTTAGACATGATACATTAAAAGTACTTTCAGAGTCCAGAGGATAATGGTGGAGGAGAAGGCGGGCGCTAAACAAGTTCTTGCATAGAAACAAATTTTGGTGTTCCAGTGAAAAGTCGAAGGCTAGAGAGTCACACCACGTGTACTATCATAGTACAGAGAGTTTGGCCAGAGAGGAAAAAGCAAGGCAGTTTAGTTAAGGAGAGAGATTAGAGCACTTGCCGGTGTCCCAAGTGGTGGGGGTTGCGACAGTAACAGCCACCATATCAAGAGAGACAGCCAGGGAAAAAGGTCCCAGATGCTGTGTGTGAGTAGATTCTACTCACCACCAGCAAGAACTGACAAGGAGCAGAAATCTTCATCCTGCTGACCACAGACACCTGTAGACAACACCCAAACCAAGGGAAAAGTGTGAGTACCCCCAAGACATCCTCACACGTTCTCGAGGAACAGCAGTGGGAAAGTAGCAACTCTCCCACCAGAAGAAAAGAACTCCATCTCTGATACTGACAGAGACCAGACCAGAGCAGCTAGCACTTAAATCAGGTCTTAGAAGAAGACAATAAGAGCCATTCAACAATTCAAAGGAACCTGACTTGTGGGGCTCAGCTCCACCCTAAGAGAAAGTTGCCCTTCTCAGAGAGAGGGATCTCTCTCCATGGAGGAGTGACTTTCTTAACTGGATAAACAGAGCCAGAGGGTGCCCCACCCCCACTGCAGCACAGGCAAACATAAAGTGAATCGAAATAAGGAAAGATGAAATAAAATTCTCCCTTTATGCAGATGACATGATCTTGTATTTAAAAGACCCAATGGGCTCCACTCCCAAGTTACTCGAGCTGATTCATAATTTGGCAATGTGGTAGGGTATAAAATAAACCCCCAGAAGTCAATGGCTTTTCTTTGTGTGTGTGTGTGTGTGTGAAAATACCGTAAAGAGGGGTTACAATTACATGGGCAAGATAATGAGTACATTTCTTATCAAGCATTGTTGCCTCCTCCTTCATTCCCCCTTCCTATCCCTTCCCATCTCCCCGCCCCTTTGCCCCCCTACGTCCTCCCCTCAGCAAAATTGTAAAGTTCGTTTTCAACATAACGACTTGTACATCTCATTGTTGCAATGGGTCCACCTGTATCCATATTTAAACGATTTGTTTTTTCCCTTCCCCTCCACAAATTATACCAACATCAAATACAGTAAAAGCAAGCAGGGGTTATACCGTGGGGGTGAGACATACAAAGCAACAAAGAAATCACGTTATAAATATGTTAGAAAAAATTGCATGAAAGCAAAAACATTTGAATATTTATCTTGGGGTCCATTTCACCTAACATCAACTTATCTGACCTTGTCTGCTTGTTTCAGACACATATTAGTTATTGCAAATAAGGGAAACCATGGGACCTATGTTTCTTTGGGTCAGGCTTACTTCACTTAATATAATTTTTTCCAAGTCTTTCTATTTCCTAACAAATGGGGCAATGTTATTCTTTCTGATGAAGACATAGAATTCCATTGTGTATATATACCACATTTTCTTGATGCATTCATCTACTGAGGGGCATCTGGGTTGGTTCCATATTTTAGGGGTCATGGCAGAGATTAGAGAGGAAATGCAAATGTTCATGATATTCAACAAAAATAAACACACAAATTACCAGCTCTGCTGGGACACAGGAAAGGAGGAATTCAGAGGCAAGTTTATAGTGCTGAGTTCCTACATCAAAAAATTGGAGAGATCTGAAACCAACAATTTAATGAGGCACTTGAGCGTCTTTGAAAAAGAGCAGCAAGATAAACTCCAATCCAGTAGAAAGAAAGAAAGAATTAAAAATAAATTAGAATTAAATGAATTTGAATCCAAAAGTACCATAGAAAGAATCAACAAAACAAAGAGGTGGTTCTTCGAAATAATTAACAAAATTGACAGACCATAGCAAATCTTATCAGAAAAAGAAGAGAATACACCCAAATAAATAAACTCAGAGATGAGAATGGAAACATCACCACAGAAACAACCAAGATTCAGAACATTATAAGGGAATGCTTCTCAAAACTTTATGTTAATAAGTTTGAGAATTTGGCAGAAATGAACCTTTTCTTAGCAAATATCGACATGCCTAAACTAAACCAAGATGAGTTAAGCCATTTTAACAGGCCCATATCAAGCATTGAAATAGAAACAGCAATAAGAGACCTCCCAGCTAAGAAAAGCCCAGGACCAGATGGATTTACAGCGGAATTCTTCAAGGCCTTCAAAGCAGAGCTCACACCAATAGTCCTCTAACTCTTCAATGAAATTGAAAGAGAAAGTTGACTACCAAACTCCTTCTATGAAGCCATCATAACCATCATCCCCAAACCAGGCAGGGACTTATCAAAGAAAGAGAACTATAGACCCATTTCTTTGATGAACATTGATGCAAAACTTCTCAACAAAATTTTGTCCTGTCGACTTCAACAATTCATCCAAAAAATCATACAACACGATCAAACAGGATTCATTTCAGGGATGCAAAGCTGGTTCAATATACGGAAATCAATTAACATAATTCATCACATCAACAAGAGCCAGGATAAGAACCACATGATTGTCTCAATGGAGCAGAAAAAGCATTTGACAAGATCCAAAACTCTGTTATGATGAAAGCTCTGGAAAAACTAGGAATCCAGGGAACATTCCTCAATACAATAAAGACTGTATATGACAAACCTACAGCCAGCATAATAATTAATGGTAAAAAACTAAAGCCATTTCCTCTTAAATCAGGAACCAAACAAGAATGTCCATTCTCCACTTCTCTTCAATCTAGTATTAGAATGCCTAGCTACAGCAAAAAGACAAGATGTAAACATAAAAGGGACCCAAATAGGGAATGATGAAGTAAAACTTTCCCTCTTTGCAGATGATATGATTTTGTGTTTAAAGAATCCCACGGACTCCACTCCCAAATTACTCAAGCTAATTCAAAAATTTGGCAAAGTAGCAGGGTATAAAATTAACCCTCAAAAATCAATGGCTTTTCTGTATGCCAACAATGAGAAAAGTGTGGCTAAAATTAGGAAAGCAACTCAATTTGTAATAGCCCCACAAAAACTAAAATACCTAGGAATTAACTTAAGAAAAGAAGTGAAGGACTTCTATAAGAAAAACTTTAAAAACCTGAAAAAGGAAATCAAAACAAAACGTAGAAAGTGGCAAAATTTCCCATGTTCCTGGATTGGAAGGATCAACATCGTGAAAATGGCAATACTTCCTAAGGTTATCTACAAATTCAATACAATACCTATCAATATTCCAACCTCATTCTTCAAGGAAATAGAAGAGGCAACCCAAAAATTCATATGGAACAATAAAAGACCCCGAATAGCAAAAAAATGATCCTTCACAGGAAGAACAGTGATGGAGGAATATCAATACCAAATTTCGAACATTACTACAAAGCCATAGTAATCAAAATAGCTTGGTACTGGCACAAGAAGAGACCTCAGGACCAGTGCAATAGAATTGAAAACCCAGAAATGAACCAACAGACATATAACCAGCTAATCTTTCATAATGGAGCTAAAAAAATAGGATGGAAGAATGACAGCCTCTTCAGTAAATGGTGCTGGCAAAACTGGTTAATCACTAGTACAAAACTGAAGCTAGATCCTTATATATCACCCTGCACCAGAATCAACTCCAAATGGATCAAAGACTTTGTAGTCAAAGCAGACATTCTGAAACCATTACAGGATGTAATAGGAGAAGCCCTAGTTCTTGTTGGCACAGGCTGAAATTTTCTTAATAGAGACCCAAAAACACAACAAATCAAAGAAAGGTTGGACAAATGGGATTGCATGAAATTGCAGAGCTTCTACATGGCAAAGAACATAGCTAGTAAGATCAATAGAAAGCCCATGGATTGGGAGAAGATCTTCACTAGCCATACAATGTACAAGGGTCTCATATCTAAAATATACCTGGAATTTAAAAAATTAAATCCCCCAGCAACAAATCCTCAAAAAACAACTGCTCAATAAATAAGTGGGCAAAAGACTTAAAGAGAAACTTCTCTGAAGAGGAAAGAAGGATGGCCAATAGACACATGAAGAATTGCTCAACCTCCCTAGCCATAAAAGAAAGGCAAATCAAAACAACATTGAGACACCACTTAACTCCACTTAGAATGGCTAAAATCAAGAACTCTAATACCAACAGATGCTGGAGGGGATGTGGACAGAAGGGAACCTTACTGCATTGTTGGTGGGAGTGTAAACTTGTTCAATTACTTTGGAAACTAGTATGGAGGTTCCTCAAAAGACTACATAGAGCTCCCCTATGACCTAGCAATCCCACTTTTGGGCATTTACCCAAATATTTACAAACAAGACCACACTAAAGCTACCAGCGTGACTATGTTTATTGCAGCACTATTTACTATAGCTAACATATGGAACCAACCCAGATGCCCCTCAGTAGATGAATGGATCAAGAAAATGTGGTATACATACAAAATGGAATTCTATGCCTCCATCAGAATGAATGACATTGCCCCATTTGTTAGGAAATGGAAAGTCTTGGAAAAACTTATATTAAGTGAAGTAAGCCAGGCCCAAAGAAATATAGGCCCCGTGGTTTCCCTTCTTTGTAATAACTCATATATGTTTGAGACAAGCAGTGAAGGTCAGATAAGTTGATGTTAGGTGAAATGCACCCCAAGATAAGTATTCAAATGTTTTTTTCTTTCTTGAGATTGTTTCTAACATATTTATAAGATGATTTTTTGTTGCTTTGTATGTCCCTTCCCCCATGATAGAACCCTTGCTTTCATTTTATTTGATGTTGGAATAATTTGTTTAGGGGAAGGGCAAATAATCCGTTTAAATAGGGATACAGGTGGACCTATTGCAACAATGTGATGTACAAGTCGTTATGTTGAAAAATGAAGTTTACAACTTTGACCAGGCGAGGGTCGGGGAGGAGGGTGTTTGAGGGGGATGGGAAGGGGAAACAAAGGACGAGGCAACAACTCCATTACCTTGCCCATGTAATTGTAACCTCTCTGTACGGTGTTGTCACAATAAAAAAATTTTTAAAAAACAGTAAATCTCACAAAGTAGCGATCAATAAAATAGAAAAAAATTACACACTCATCAATTTTAACATCTCATTTTTTTTTTTTTTTGTCTGTCGTGGGGCTTGAACTCTGGGCCTGAGCGCTGTCCCTCAGCTCTTCAGCTCAAGGCGAGCGCTCTACCACTTGAGCTACAGCGCCACTTCCAGTTTTCTGGTGGTTTATTGGAGATAGGAGTCTCACGGTCTTTCCTGCCCGGGCTGGCTTTGAACCTTGATCCTCAGATCTCAGCCTCCTGAGTAGCTAGGATTACAGGCGTGAGCCACCAGCGCCCGGCCATCTCATTTTTTAACATCTGATATTAACATCAGATCGTTAACATCTTTAGTTAATAATTAATTTAATAACTCGATGAGTATATAAGAATGATTAAGGTCCTTTCATCCATTTGTTTAACAAATCTATATATTGAGAACCTCCATGTATCCTGGCATTGTGCTAAATATTGCAGATATTCTCTAAACACAAACATCTTCATTCTCAAGATGATTGGAGCCTAATATTACAAGATACTAATAATGTAGTCATGTCATGAAATATTAACTTGCTTCTCTGACAAAGAAAAACTATATATGGAATATGGGGAAATCTAAAAAAATTCCCAGTAATATATGAACTAAAATTTATGAAATACGTGCATATTAATGAGACCCAGGAGAATGAGGATGCTGTGTTGAGTAGCATTTTAGGTAGAAAAGAGAAAAAGAACAGGGACAGGAATATATTTCATCCAAGAATTTATAAGAAATTATGTATGTCTAGGAGTATAGAGCGGAGAGGGATGTCTGGTGAAAGTTAGATATAATAGAGGTGAGAACAGACTCACCTTAGGAAGGGTGTTATTTGTTAATCTAAGGATTTTATTTTACTTTTAATAGGTAATGAATAGCCTCTAAAAGGATCTAAATATGTGTATTTTTTAACATGAACATTTAAAAAGAATATTCTGGTTTCCACACGTAGAAACAAATTGAAAGAGCAACAGAGTAGATAACAGTGGATTTGTGAGAATCTAAGTTCATTAAAGTCCAGGTAATTGGAGATGGGGGTGAGGGGGTAGAGAGGGGAAGGGTTAGTATTGGGAAACAAAGGAGGAGGTAACGATGCTTGATAAGAAATATACTCACTATCTTGCCCATGTAATTGTAACCCCTCTGTATGGTATTTCCACAATAAAAAAGTCCAGGTAAAACATGCCAATGGTTTGAGCTAAAATAGTAGAAAAAGAAGAAATTAATAGACCTCAATGGCAAATATTACCCGTACCTAGTAAATTGGAGCACATATAAGAAGAAAATGTAAAAAAAAAAAAAAACTAAAAATTAAATGTCCTGAATTTCTGTTTTGAACAGTTAAGACTACTGCAACAGATCTTCTAAAACAATACTTAAGAAACTAGCTAGAGAAGAGGGACTAGTGAGACATGACGATGATAGTGTTTTTCTATTTTATTAATGGTAAAGCTTTAAGTATGATAAAATATTGGTGGAAATGACCTATAGAGAGGGAACAAAAATTTAGATGTTGGAAATAACTAAGAAAATATTCTCTGAAAATGAAGATGGAAGTTGTTCTCTTCTGATGATAGCTATTTTCTATTGGACTCATCTGAAAATAAAATGGTATGTCATAGGATTAAAATGTGTCTCTACGTTTAAATAGGGATACAGATTGACCCAGTGCAACAATGAGATTTACAAGGTGCTATATTGAAAAATAAACTGTAAAATTTAGGCGAGGGTGGGGTGGGGGTGGGGGGAGTAGCTGAAGAGGTGGGAGGGAGGGGATGGTAGGGGAAAAACAAAGCAGGAGGCAACAATCCTGGAGACAGAATGTACTCATTGCCTTGCTCTTGAAACTGTAACCCCTCTGTATACTATTTTCACAATGAGAAAACTTATTTAAAAAAATTTATTTATACTAAGGAAATGTTAAAAGCAATAGAAATGCTTACCACAGGGGATTCGTATGACACATATTTATATTACTGTAGTGCTATGTTGGATTTACAAACCATATTGTTCAAGAGTATTTTATTTTACATCAGAGGAGGTAGTCATTATATTTTTGAGATGAAAATAGCCCTTTACAAATGAGTACTCATGATACACTCATCAGTAACATTAATACACATTGAATACCTAAAAAGTGAAAAAGATTATAAGACATATGCCACACTGTTAAATATATATTTATTATATGTACTTACATTGTGTATCTATATTGCTAATATGCACGTAAGTACTCAAGGTAAATTATGTTCTTATCTTTGTACTTTTCTGTATCTAATTTTCTAAATAATCATGAATAGAATAGGAACACATTATAAATGAAAAACAATAATAGTTTATAATATTATCATCACATTTTATATAATTTTAACACTTAGTTTATAATTCCACTGCTACAGCACAACATCTGGCTCATTATATTCTGTACTTGTGAAAATAATATAAATCAATGCTTTGACTTTATTTAGAAATAATATAACTTATTTTACATTTCTATATAGAAATGTAAAGAAATGGATGTAGAAGTATATTTTTAATGAGAAAGCATAAAACTGAATGCTGTGTTAATAAAAGAAAAGTAGTATAATTTTAAGTTCTTAGTATATACCAGAAACTACAATGTTGACATTTTATGAAACAGAAAAATAGGCTTTGGAAGGTCATTTGGACAAAATCCCTCACTGGGAAGTGGCACCATTAGGTTTGGAGCTTGAATCTTTCGGAGTAAAAGAACCAAGCATCCCTTCTCAGGCTGCTGCATGTATGCTGGCATATAGCACCAGTTGAACTGAAACACAGCGTCAAAAGAAACAATGCAAGAAAAGAGTTCTACTTTTATTAGATGTAAACACCATTTATTATACAAAATATATTTCAGCTGGTTTTCTGACAGGTGAAATTACTATTGCCAATGGTTCAGAAACAATCATAAGTCTTTTCTAAATAATTAGCAATAGTTAAAAAGGTTTTTAAAGAACAGAAAAATAGAAATCAAGTGAAAATTGAAAATGATCCACATTATACATTGTTTTGGTCAGAAAACCTTTCAACAATTGTGAATTCCCTGTATTTGTTATTGTGCTGCAATTTTAACCATTATCACCAGCTTTTATTCATATTCAGGATCAGTATCAATAAGCTGAGAATTATTTTTCCTACATGTAAAGCAAGCCCTGAACCTAACCACTTCATGTATGTCTTCTTCACACTTCCAACAAATGGTTAGTGAGCATTTTCCTTGTGTTCATTTTCAGGGCTTTCAAATGCGATGTTATTCTGATACAATTTGATGAAAGAGATAGCTCTAAACTGATAAAGTAAAATAATAAATAAATTTTTATTATACTTTTAAAAAGAATATTGTTTAATAGTGTTCAATTTCTTTCAATATATTCAGTTCATTCTTTTCCCCCACATCAACTTAAGGACTAAATGAGTAATTAGCAATAAGGAACTAATAGCCAAGCAATTCCAGCACAGCATGTAGGATTTGAGGATGGAGGATAGAGTGTTTTAGGCATGCCCTGAATACATACCAAGACCCTGTTTCTAATTAATTAATTAATTAAATGAAAAAGAAGAAAGTGAAAAACATATTCAATCAGTAAGAGACTACATATATTTTGTAACTGTTAGATATTCTCAACTGGTAAATTTTTAAAAGGATTTTTAATTTTTCTTTTGTTTTGCTCTTTTCCAAATCCATCATAGTAAAAAGAAACGTTTCATTTTTTCTATTCATCTTAGAATTTTGAAGTATTTATAAAACCAAATTCATCCATATAATCTCTATAAAACAGAAAATTAGTAGAAGCAGAACTCAGGTAAGACTAAATTATTTCATGAATGACAGATTCTATTTAATGCCGAAAATGAAATTGTATTTTAAATCTGATAGTCAATTAGTTCATTAGAACTGCTTATTTAACCAAGTGAGGAATTAAAGCATACATAATTATATTGGTCTGCTCTGCGGGATATCTGATGCTGGAGTTAGCATTGATGTATACTGTAAAAGTGGGTTATTTTTACCTGTTGTCCTAGCAGTGTTACCTAAAATCTGAGATTGAAATAGACACAAAAGTTTATGGAGGAAACGGGGAAGGAGGGCAATCCATATCATATTAATGTAGAGAACTAGAAAATTCTATTCCTTGAACATTGGTTGACTCCACTGCTCCTTCATGCTGGGACACATTCATTCATACTAAATTCACTCATTTTTTCAATAATTCTGAGCTGAGAACTTAATGGGCCACATCACAAAGAAAAACAACTTAGCTGCTTTCTGTTATTTTATCTGTTTTCCATATGAGATCTTAACGATGCTCTATGTTCACAGAAACATTTCCATTGTCTCCTGAGTGCATCTTCTTGAATAAATAACCCATTACTTTTCAGTTTAAGTGCTGTAGGTATTTTTTTTGGTAATAGGAAAGTGTGGTTCCATTACAGGGTAAATGCATGATCTTGAGGAGACCTGAGGAGTCTTGTGAAATGCATCTCAGAATCATCTATCTTGGAAATGAAAGGAATATATACACTTATCAGTCATGAGTCAAGGGTTGTCACAATGAGTCATTCCACTAGCTTGTGCAAACTTAAATGGTGATTAGAATATATAATAGGTGCTTGATACTTCAGTATGAGAGAAGCACTGGGGTAGAAAGTACAAAAATCAAGATGCTAGCATGGTCAGGGCTACCTGTGATAATCTGAAAGCATTTTTTTTTGTGTTCAATGTGAACTGGCTGCTCTTGTAGAGTTTGTCTTGAGTTCTAGACTAGGGTGTGTGCAGATAACTTGCTCAGCGGTCTTCTCAACTTTTGGGAAAGGCATCTGATCTTCATAAATTTTCTTCTACCTATGTATACATTATTTTTTGCCTTTGATTTATGGATTTATATGATTGTATACCACCTGCCTCTTGCCATAAGCATAAAATGACTGCAGTAGAGTGCTGTTAATGTTCATCAAGGGTCTCTTCTTATCCTCTACCTGCTGTCATCACTGGCCCTTTACTATTCACAATGGCAACACTCTCTGAGGAATTGTACCAGGACAAGAGTTGCTCAACCCAGGTGTCAGCCATGGACTGACTAACCAACTGATCACAGAACAGAATCAATGAGAAAAAAAAATATTTGTATTTATTCTCTGATGGCTGCTTTTTAAAATTTATCTTGAATTAAGAAAATATAGTGTTTAATATACAATGTTATCTCCATTTAATAAAAACAACACTTGTGACAATAATTGTCTGTCCTCAAATTTCAAGCAATTATATAGTGGACCCAACTGAGCATCCACTAATTCAGCTCAATTCAGACATTACATATTGGGAGATTCTCCCACCTCAGATGCCACTCACAAGCACAGATTGGAACTTGTGTTTCTGGATATAACTTGAGGTTCCCATGATCCTCTTTGGATTATGATAAATTTTATAGTGTCTCTCACGCTTCAAGGAAACACTGCTTAAATTTATATGTTTATTAGAAAGGATGACATCTAGCTAGAACAGGAAAAATACACAGAACAAGGGTTGGGACAAGGGGCATGAAGCCTCCATGATGTCTTCCAGTGTACCTCCCTTTAAACATCTCCATATTTCTGTTGTCAAAACACTGCCTAAAATATGTGTTGTCATGATTGAATACATCATTGGCTCTTGATAAGCTCAACATTCAGTCTTCTCCCTTTCCTTAAAATCAGAGAGTAATCTAAGACTATATGACCTTAATATCATAGTTGAATCTTCTAGTTGACCTTTATCTTCAGGGTATATGCCCACAATGATCTGTCTCATAAGTTGCTCTGACCACTCAGGAAATGATGAAAATTGAAGGAGTTCTGTGTCAAGAACCAGAAATCACAAATATAACAGTAGATACGCTTGTATCCATAAAAGTTGTACTTGTTCTGTGCCAAGAACAGATATCAAGAGACAGAGCCTCGGACAAAGGTGCCAGAGGCAATGTGTGAGCAGATTCTACCTCCAGCAAGAACTGACAAGAAGCAGAAATTTTCATCCTGCTGAACACAGATAGTCACAGACCATGGATGGCCTGGAAACCAAGGGAAAGGAGTGAGTGCATATAAAACATCTTTACTCCTTCTCACGGAGCAGCAGTGGGAAGGCAGCCCCTTCTCCACCAGCAAAGAAGAACTCCATTTTTGATACTGACAAAGACCTGGCCAGAGCAGCTAGCAAGTAACTCAGGCCTTTGAAGAAGATAATAGGAGCCATTCAACAGGTCAGGGGAATCTGACCTATGGGGCTCAGCTCCATCCTTATAGAAAGTTGCCCTACCCAGCAGAGGGAGCTCCACCCATGGGCGAGTGACTTTCTTTCATTGGGTAAACAGAGCCAGAGGCTGCCCCACCCAACTGTGGCACAGGCAGCAGACCTAGATGCAGGAGTGTAAAAGAAAAATAATTGGAAACTCAGTAAACATAAATCCTGAGAATGGCTCCACTCTGTGCTGTGTGTCTCAGAAACTAGCCCGTTAGGGAAAAGCTACAGATTGCTGACAGGCCTCAACCGTACCCACAACCTAGCCCCATCACAGCAACTCCAAGCTAGATGAAACAGCCATCTCCCGCTTTTGTGAAACTAAATGTGGATCACCTTCCCACAGAACTAGCCAGGGAGGAGGGTCAAAAAAGTCCCTGGTAAGGCAGACTTAATTCTCCCTGCTCTAACTGATTTAAGAAACCAATCAAGACTCAAGAAAACCAAAAAAACACAAGCAAACCGGAGACTCCATGAAGAGACTTGTTATGGACACAGGGAGACAAATGATTCTCCCCTCCCTTCTGTCCCCCAAAAAATCAAAAAACTGTTTCTTCTACTTAAGTTTTTAAAAATTAAAAAAATGTTGTTTTATTTTTTCATCACACACACACACACATGTTGTAAAAATATTTTACAGAGGGGTTACAGTTATGTGTATAGGCTAATGAGTATATTTCATAGCTAGCATTGTTACCTAGTCTTTGTTTTCCCACTACCATCACTTACCTCCCCACCTCCCTAACTCCTCTAGCCCCGCCCCCCTTCTGACACTGACATGATAAAGCTCGTTTTCAACATAGTGCCCCGTACATCTCATCGTCACAATGGGTCAGCATGCATCACCATTTAAGCATTCCCCAATATCCCTTCCACTCCCCAAATTAAAAAAAAATGTATATACAAGGTACAGAACACTGACATCAAATCTTGTGAAAACAGGAGTTATACCGTGGGAAAGGAACATATAAAGAAACAAAAAGAATCACATAGTGCATTTTAAGTACATTAAAAACACTAGCAAGAAAGAAAAAAAACACTTGGGTCCCTGTCCTCGGGTACATTTTGCTTAAAATTATTTCAGGTGGTCATATGTACATAACTTTGGCCTTCTCTACTTATCCTAGACAAACAAGGGAAACCATGATACCTACTTTTCTTTTGGCCTGGCTTACTTAATATAATTTTTTCAAATCTTTCCATTTCCTAACAAATGAGGCAATGTCATTCTTTCTGATGGAGGTATAGAATTCCATTGTGTGTGTGTATGTATATACATATATCACATTTTCTTGATCAATTCATCTACTGAGGGGCATCTGAGTTGGTACCATATCTTAGTTATGGTAAGTAATGCTGCGATAAACATGGTTGTCCTGGTAGCTTTGGTATAATCTTGTTTGTGATTATTTGGTTAAATTCCCAAAAGTGAGATTGCTGGGTTATTGGGGAGCTCTATGTGGAGTCTTTTGAGGAACCTCCATACTGCTTTCCAGAGTGGTTGAACAAGTTTACACTTACACCAACAATGCAGTAGGGTTTCCTTTTGGCCACATCCCCTCCAGCATCTGTTGTTACTAGATTTCTTGATTATAGCCATTCTAACTGATGTGAGGTGGAATCTCAATGTTGTCTTGATTTGCATTTCTTTTATGGCTAGAGAAGTTGATCATTTCTTCATGTGTCTATTGGCCATTATTTCCTCTTCAGAGAAGACTCTCGTGAAGTCTTTAGCTGATTTATTAATCGGGCAGTTGTTTCTTTGAGGATTTGTTGTTGGAGGATTTAGTTTTTTTGAGTTCTAAGTATATTTTAGATATGAGACCCTTGTCCATTGTATGGCTAGTGAAGATCTTCTCCCAGTCCGTGGGCTTTCTGTTGATCTTGCTATCAATGTGCTTTGCCTTGCGGAAGCTGTGCAGGTTAATGCAATCCCATTTGTCCAACCTTTCTTTGATTTGTTGTGCTTCTGGGTCTCTATTAATAAAATTTTGACCTGTGCAAAGGAGCGAAGAAGTTTCTCCTATTCCTTTCTGTAATATTTTCACTCCCAAGTTAATTGAGCTGATTGGAAGTTTTGGCAAAGTAGCATGGTATAAAATTAACCTTCAAAAATCAATGGCTTTCCTGTATGCCAATAATGAGAAGAGAGTGGCTAAAATTAGGAAAGCAATCCCTTTTGTAATAGCCTCACAAAAAATAAAATAATTAGGAATTAACTAAACAAAAGATGTGAAGGACCTGTACGCAAAAAACTTTAAAAACCTGAAAAAATGAAACTAAGGCAGAACTCAGCAAGTGGAAAAACTTCCCATGCTCTTGGATTGGTAAGATTAATATCATGAAAATGGGAATACTGCCATAGGCTATCTACAAATTCAATGCAATACCTATCAATATCCCAAACTCGTTCTTCAATGAAATAGAAGCAGCAATCCAAAAATTCAAATGGAAAAATAAAAGACCCTGAACAGCAAAAACAATCCTTAATAGAAAGAACAGTGCTGGAGAAACATCAATTCCAAATGTCAAACTCTATTACAAAGCCATAGTAATCAAAACAGCTTGGTACTGGCACAAGAACAGACCTCAAGAACAATAGAAAAGCACTGAAGTCCCAGAAATGAACCCACACACCTATAGCCACCTAATCTTCGGTAAAGGAACTAAAATTATAGAATGGAAGAGACAGCCTCTTCAGTAAATGATGCTGGCAAAGTTGGTTAATCACTTGTAGAAAATTAAAGCTAGGTCCATATATATCACCCTGCATCAGAATCAACTCCAAACGGATTTTTTAAATCATTTTTATTTTAGGTTGGTTTGGTATATTTTTTTTAATTCTCTTTTTACTCTTTTCCCTTTTTGTCCTATTTTTTTGCTTTACTTAATTGCTATTCTGTTCATCCCTAGATAAATAACCATCTTCGATTATTAGACTTTATCCTTCATTGTGTGCATACTTAATTCAGATATTGATTACTCAATTCACAAACTTTCATCCTTAATTCTGTTAATTGTAGTATTATTTCTTTGTACTTATTTTAAGTTTCATTTTATTTTTTTATTTTTCGTTTTTCCTTTTTCTTTATCTTGCCTCTCCTTTCCTTATATCCGTTTCTTCCCTCTAAATTTAGGTCTTAGTTATATTCCTTCTTTCCCTTTCCCTCCTCACATTACTCTAATCTTATTTTCTTTTCACAATTCTCTCTAAACCTTCTAATTTCTGATCTGCTGACGACTTCTTCGATTTTCTTATTCCATTGATACCTAGTCGTTTGTTGTTGAACTAGATTGTATCTGTTGAACTAGATTATATCTGTACTCATTTTAACTACATCAATCTGTGCAAATACAGAGTTCTGTTTGATGTTTCCCTTAATATAGTGTTCTAGGATGGACTTGGTTTTGCTTTCATACAAAAATGGGCAGAAAAAGCCACAAAAACACAAGAAAAAAAGCAAGTCTGGGTATCATATATCCCACTCATGATAATCAGGCAACAGAGTAGTTAATGAAAAATCCAAAGGAGAGTTCCTAAAGTGCTCTACAAACACGACTGGGAAACATGCTGAATGAAAATATTTAAAACCTACAAGGACTCAGTTGTGGGGTGCCCAGACCCAAACCTCAGCAAAGGGGTGGGTCTGCCATTAAAACAAAATGGGGGAATCTGTGGGGCACATGGGCAGCAAAGATGGCGCTGAGGAGAAGTTGAATGGGCAGAGCCTGAGTTGTTTATGTTAAAATCTGACTGGATACCACAACCAGGTGAAGTAACTTCAGTGCATGAACAGCTCGTGGGCAGCAGGGAACATATGGAAAGCTTAGGCACATGATAGGGTGACCTCTACAGTGATTGGTTGGTTCCTTTTCCTCCCCTTCCATGCCACATGGTTTTTTGCTTTAAAAGTGCTTGCTGTGTGGTAATAAACAAGTTCCTGCTTGACTTGACTCCCCCCTGCGTCTGACTGTCTCTGGGGCTTAGGGGAGGCTGAGAACTGGTGAGTGGCACAGTTAGCTTTCCTCAGACCCCATCCGTCTTCCAAGGGATGGACAAAGACCCAATATCTGGCACCCAACGTGGAGCCGGAAAGGAAAATATACCGGCCAAGGCTAAGCGATCTCTCAGGGTAAGTGAAACTCTTAGTATGGGTAATTCTATCTCACAGAAGAAGGACTTGGGAAGTGAGAAGAAAAAGGAATGGGTCAAATTTGACCGAGAATGCACTAATCAGACAGAAGCATGCACAGTGGAAGTCAAAACGAGGGTGAAGGTTACTCCCTCTGACTCTGGTGCCCCTGACAGTCCTAGGCCCCACCCTATTCCCCCGATTTGTGGTATAGAGCCCTACGAAGCCCTACAGAGGGCCCTGCAAGACCTGAACCCCTACCGACCTTCCATGGAGGAGCCAAGGGCCCGGGAAGTAATCTATGCAGAGGCCTACCTGTAAAGGAAGGGCCACCCAGAAGCCTGAACCCTGGGCCACAGGATTCACTTCCTCAAGCATATCCAGTCAATCTGGCACCAGGAGCTAACAGACCCTTGGAATGGTATCCATGGGAAGCTAAGGATCTTAAAGAGCTCCACAAGGCAGTGGCAGAGAATGGCCCAAACTCTCCTTGAGCCCAGAACCTATTACAGGACATTGCTTATCACCCGTGTGTCCTTAAGGACTGGCTGGATGTGGCCAGAGCCGTCCTCACCAGTTCTCAGTTTATTAGCTAGTGTGCCTTCTTTAAGGAGGAATGCAGAGTGCCGGTGGAGAATATCCAGCAGGCTCAACCCACGGTACCTATTACTTATGCCAGGTTAACAGGGACAGGGGAAGGGTACTCGATTGGCATCCAACAGGCAGCAATACCTGGCCTGTACCATGACCAGGTGAGGCAGGCAGGACTTGCTGCATGATACAAACTGGATGAAGGGCCCACTGAGTCCCCCATAGCAGGAGTGAGACAAAAACTGGGTGAACCTCTATCTGATTTTATAGACCGAGTCCAACAGAGTGTTCACTGCAAGTTGCTGGCAGGAGACCTCCAAGATCAGTTTGTAATGCTACTGGTTTGGGAAGGGATGAATGGAGACCACCACACTGCGTATGTGGGATTGAGAGAGAGTTCCCTGAGCAGATGGTTGGTGGCCTCGCAGGATGTGGGAATGCATCAGCACCCGTCCCAATCACTAGCTTTAGCTTTACAAGCTCAGACATCTGCAATGTCTGAGGCTATCACCCAGGTGCTGGAAGCCCAGGGCCAAGGAACCTCAAGACCGTTGGGGAGAGGGACTTGTTTTAAGTGCGGGCAGGAGAGGCACTTTAACAGGGACTGTTCACAACAATCCCCCACCAACTGCCTCGGGGGTCCAAATTGCACCCTACACCCTGCCCCAGGTGCAGGAAGGGGTACCATTGGAAAAAATGATTGTTGATTCAAATTTGATTTAGATGGGAAGCCTCTCAACTAGGGGAGGGGCGTCCTCCAGCCCCATTAACTCAAGGAGGAACCCCCTCTGCTGTAAGGCCCAGGCAGCTTCATGGCAGGACAATCCAGGCCCATTGGACCATCCCCATGGTGGAAGGACTCTGCCCTAAAATGAGTGTTTTCATAGACGGGAAGAGGTTTCATTGCCTAATTGACACGGGGGCAGATCGAACCGTACTCAGGGAGGAGGAAGGGCTCTCGAACTGGAAGCTTGTACCCGGGCCCCCGATATTGGGGGTAGGGGACAACTCCCAGTCCAAAGAGATGGTCTCCCTTATGAAATGGAATAGCCCAGATGGAGAGCAGGGAAAGATACGCCCTTTAGTGGCAAAAAACCTCAACGCCAATTTACTAGGGCAAGACATGCTGGGACAAATGGATGCCCTGGCACTATGGACAATCGAGCATTCTATGATAATATCCTGCATGGTGAAGCACAAAGGCTTAAATAGGATCTGGAGGGAGTTAAGGAAAAGGATTTCTTTAACTTTCATAATTACAGAGAGGAACATAAGGGACCCACTCGGGTGCACCCCCAATCCTAAAGGTCACTGTCCCCTTCCCCCAGTAACTCCCATTAGGTGGAAACCGGGAAGCCCTATTTGGGTGGAGCAGTGGCCATTGACCAAACCTAAACTTGTAGCCTTCGACCAAAAGGTGGAGGAACAGATAAACCTTAGGCATATATGCCCTTCTATGAGTCCTTGGAACACACCTGTATTTGTTATCCAAAAAGCATCAGGGGCCTAGCGCATGCTCCAAGATCTATGTAAGGTAAATGAAAGGATGGAGCTAGTAGAAACTCCCCTAAGAGGCATGCCTTGGACTCCCACTATACCTTCAGAATATACCTTGGTTGTGATTGATATTAAAGATTGTTTATTTTTCTTTTTTTTTGGAGGGGGTCCGGTTGTGAGGCCTGAACTCTGGGCCTGGGCGGTGTCCCTCAACTTTTCAACTCAAGGTTAGCACTTTACCACTTGAGCCACAGTGCCACTTCTGGCTTTTCTTTCTTTTCGCTTATGTGGTGCTGAGGAATGAACTCAGGACCTCAGGTATGCAAGGCAAGCGCTCTACCACTGAGCCACATTCCGAGCCCGCATCTGGATGACATCGAGAAGTTTGCCTTCTGTCGCATACACCTCGACCAGCAAGGAAGACACGACCCGGGATTCTTCTCAAAGCAGTTTATTCAGGAACCTTGATTATTAGCTTCTTTCTCTCCCCGCACCCGCACTCCGGTTATAAGCCTCCTGGATGGCCAATCCCGAGGTGCCACGTGGCATATACCAATAGGGTTGCAAACACGGAAGCAAACTAGGAGCCAAGCCATAGCCATATAAGGAGTTGTTTTTCACAGAGAGCACTCGCCATCGGGAAGGCGGAAGGCGGAAGCCAGCGCCATCTTTGGCTTGACCGTGCCATGCGGCCGCGCCATCTTTGGCCAGCTCCCGCAGCTCTCCACAGCTCCCACTTTTTGTTTTATTAAGCGACAGGTAAGAGTAGAGGTTGGGCCTCTGTCTAAAACATTAATGAGAGGACCTTGCACTGGTCTTCGCCTGAGGGGCGCCTTCCCCAGTGACGACCAGGCCCGTCCGATGCCTTTTTTGCAGAGGTGGGATCTTGGGCATCAACCCACTTGCAACCCAACATGCTCTTCTTGGGCTTACGCCAGGAAGTGATTCCCATGTGCAGTGCGTTTGCCCAAGTGCAGTGCATTTGCCTTACACCCTGTGCTATTCCGTTAACGTGGCAAGCCACGCGTGGGGGGACTGTCCGGCCTCAATGGCAGTGAAGGCCTGGACCACCATAGCCATACTCCTGCGCTGCGAGCTCCTAATCCGGCATATGCACCACAGGCACAGCAAGATCACCAATGCCAGGATACCGATAAGGAAGCCTAATCCCGCCCACTCCTTCAAATGATCCACAGCTGTCAAAATCCAGGAGGAAACATATTGTAACAGGGCATCATCCATCCAGGTGGAGTTTACCGCGACAATGGCTGATCGTAGCTGCAACATCAATTGGTCGAATTCTCCCGTCCAGTTGCCTAAAAGATAACTTGACAGTTGTTTAGACAAATTTGCTGCCTGAGTATAGTTATAGTACTGAATAGCAGTAATACAAAGCCCTTCATATTTTTGAATACATCCCAGCTGAGCCAACTGCCACATGATATCAACCTGTTCCTGCACAAGGTCAATCCTTTGATTTAACAGCATCAGTCCTCCTTTTAATTGTGCAAAGGCCACTTGTTGTAAATCCAGAGCTCTGGCTGTAGTAGCCGACAAGTTATTTAAAGTTTGAGCCGTCTGCACAGTATGCGACATGGCGACAGCGGCAGCCATCGCACCCGCAGCAGCCACAACTATAGCAGTTACAATGGCCACAGTGATGCCAAAATCTCTCTTATGTCTAAACAAGGTTACAGCTTGAGAAGCATCTACTGGCACGGGCACCCAACGCGGAATGCGTGTAACTATAGCTAACGGATACTGAGAACTCCAGCAGGTAGCATAATAGCAGGTTTCATTAGTGCAAGCACACACATCAACTGAGCATATAGAGATGTTAATTATCAAAAACACAAAAGGGGAAACCACACACATTAGCAAAGCGGCCTTGTCCTAAGAACATATCTCTATCCCAAGCCTGGTGTCCGTTCGCTTGATTGATGGCTGCCTGTTCATTACAAAATTCCAGCATAAATGCCCTCCAATCCAAGTATTGGCCTGGACTCAAACATGCCCGTGCTAGGCTCGCCCAATCAGAGGGGGTCATGTAGTATCTCTTTATAGCCTCCACTTGAGCTACGGTAAAAGAGGCTGTAATCCCATACGTCCAAACAGACTCAGCCAGGAACTTAATTGCTTTAAATTCTAGAGGCTCATGAAATCTCTGTTGATTACCGTCTTGAAAAACTGGGAAGGCGAGTTCTGCTCGGGCAGTCCGCCAAGTATCCGGGCAAAACGTATGCCCATTGGCTCCATGTTGATATGGAGGAGGACCTAATGGGACTTGACCGGAAGTTCTTTCTACGTCATCTAAAGGGGCCTGACCAAAAGTTCTTTCCACATCCTCATTAAGCACAGGTTGGCTTAGCTTATGTTTTCCCTTTTTTATACGACTCCTTTTCATCTGTTGAATAAGTGCTCTCACTTCTTCCTCCTCTAGCTCACTGGAACTTTCTCTTTCCGATTTCAGCTCAGACAGATCTGGGTATAGTTGCTCCCTTTTGCTCTGTCTACTGTCTCCCTTTTCACTGATCGCCTTCTCTGACCTCTCCTCCTGTAACTGCTCCAGTGCTGACTGTCCGTTTTCTATAACCTCACAGCAGCGCTGGTCCTCCAGACAGCCCCTTATCAGTTTCCAAATGGTGCGGACTCCTGCCTTTAATGTGCCCTGTTCATAGGCAAAGTCCAAATCCCTCCCTAATTTTTTCCACGCGGCTACTGTAAGGCTCCCGGACACTATGAACCAAGGAGCTACAATGTTGCATTCTTCAAGGAAACTCTGTAAAACACCCTTCTTAAACTTTAGTCCTTTTGAGCGTAGGAGCTCATTCAGGGCCAGAAAAATTGGATGAGACATCGCGGCACCCATCTTAGTTATAAAAATTTTATCTTTTTTTACTCCTTTTTTTATTTTTTTATATATATATAAGGTAACAAAAAACGAAAAAAAACAAAACAAGAAAAAGAAAAAAAGAAAAGAAGAAGAAGAAAAAAAAAGTTCTTTGATTTTTTTTTTTTTTTTTTTTGGGAGGGGTGGGAAGAGTCCTGTATCTCCCTTTTGTCTGTAACCAGAGTCTGGTTGGAGTCTCTGGTCAGCTTGAGGTCCTGTGGCTTGATTGGTTTCTTAAGTCAGTTTGTTGGAACAGGCAGGAAAATGCTCTGCTTTACCCAAGATTTTGAGATCCCCCTCCCAGGTTAGTTTACTGGGAGGGTGATCTGCTTTGAGAATCACAAAAGAGGGGGATGCAGTGATGAGGCTAGGTTCTGGGTAGAGTTGAGGCCTTTCAACGAACAGTAGCTTTTCCCTGGGGCTATTTTGTGAAAAAAAAACTCACAGCACCCAGCCTGGAGCCATTCTCAGGGTTTCTGTTTTTCAATTGATTGTGGTGGCTGCTAGAGGGAGGGGCAGCCTCTGGCTCTGGCCACCCAGCGAGGAGAGCCACTCCAGTGGCTGGTGCCTGAGCTGGGCGACCCCTCCCTGGATGGAACTGAGTCTGTGAGGTCACCTCGCCGCCAAGTTCCTGTGACCTGCCAAATGACTAGCTCTATTCCAAGGCCTGAGCTGGAGCTAGCCGCTCCTCCGAGCTTTGTCAGTATCCAAGATGGAGATCACCGGTGCTGGGGGGGGAGGGGTGGCCTTCCCTCCTCTGCTCCCAGAGGAGTGAGGAAGTGGGGCTTCTATTCACGCGGAGTCTTGGATCTCGGGTCGTCTCTGGTCTGCAAAGTGCAGGATGAAGTTGTCCGCTCCTTGTCGGTTCTTGCTGGTGTTGAGTAGAATCCGCTTGTCCGCTGCGTCTGGCTCCTTCGTCCCGGACTGCGTCTCAGGTATGCCTCCGCGGCGGTGGTCGCCGCAGCGGCAGCTGCTCAGATGTGTCTGCTTGGCTTCCCCTCTCTTGACTCCCCTTTTTTATTTTTTATATTTATATTCTTACTTTCACTTTAGGCCTTTATTTTTTCCTGGGTTTCCGCTCTCTCTTTATCTACAGAGAAGAGCCCCGTATTATGCCCGCTTTAATCGCGGATTCCCACTTACCTGGGAACTTACCGGTGCACCACCCTGACTGCCAAGAGTTCTGGATCCCTTCCCCGTACGGGCCACCACTTGTCGCATCCACCTCGACCAGCAAGGAAGACACGACCCGGGATTCTTCTCAAAGCAGTTTATTCAGGAACCTTGATTATTAGCTTCTTTCTCTCCCCGCACCCGCACTCTGGTTATAAGCCTCCTGGATGGCCAATCCCGAGGTGCCACGTGGCATATACCAATAGGGTTGCAAACACGGAAGCAAACTAGGAGCCAAGCCATAGCCATATAAGGAGTTGTTTTTCACAGAGAGCACTCGCCATCGGGAAGGCGGAAGGCGGAAGCCAGCGCCATCTTTGGCTTGACCGTGCCATGCGGCCGCGCCATCTTTGGCCAGCTCCCGCAGCTCTCCACAGCCTTCTTCATCCCTTCTCTTAATTTTTCCCAGCCTGATAGGAGGTTCGAATGGACGGTGCTGCCACAGGGAATGGCCAATAGCCTGGCCTTTTGCCAACAATACTTGGCCACACTTTTAGGACCTGTGCTGGGTTCAGATACCTCCCTTGCCTATGCCTACATGGGTGATATAATCCTGGGGCACAAAGACCCGGGTCGCCTGGAGGGCCTTCTGGCCCAGGTTCTTGTCATACTCATTTCCCAGCCTTTGGTAAGCTTAAATATATCTTTGTCTCTATAGCTACCTACTCAGAAGCATTCTGGGCCACAGCACATACAGGAGAAAGAACTAAACATTCACAAGCACATTTTCTTTAATGCTTTGCCACCTTGGGTCTACCAGCACAAGTTAAAACCGATAATGGACCCTGCTTTTTAGTAAGGCAATGGCAGAAGTTTTTTGACAGATGGCATATTAATCATACTACAGGAATTCCCTATAAACCCCAAGGCCAAGCAATTATAGAAAGAAATCACCAATGTTTTAAGGAACGATTATTAAAACAAAAATGGGGAGTTAACCCCCCATATACAGTTACAGATAGCTTTGTTTACCATTAACATTTTAAATTTTTCAAAAGGGGCAACTGAATCCAGATTTCAGATGCACTGGGGACAATTAAACCCTATGCCCCAAGTGAAAGTCAGGTAGAAGGACCCCCTTGACACAACAATGGAGAGGACCTGATCCCCTAGTTACCATGGGCAGGGGTTTTGGATTTGTTTTTCTTATAGGGGAGACAGCCCCCATTTGTATCCCGGTCAGGAATCTTTAGTTTTTAACCATTTCCTCTATACAGGAGGATGCCCAAGGATAAACTAACCAACAAGGAAAGAAAACAGCTATGGTGGGTGAGGCTTGGGTTTATAAGAGGGAAAGATAAAAATATAACTACTAACCATCCCCAAGGGCAATCAGCCCTTGAGAAGCTCTTGTGTTCCCTAAAAATTGTAGATGGTGATACTCTAGCTGTTGGCTTTCCTGATCCTCCCAGTCCTGGCAATGGCCCTACAGAATTCACATCAACCTCAGCGGGTCACCTGGGCAGTGATCAGCGCTGGCAATGGAGAAATCATCAATAGCACCACAAGAGAAGCTGTCCCTTCGACCTGGTGACCTGACCTTCATTTTGACTTCTGTGACCCTGCTAGAGGTTCCTGGGAGGTGGGAGATTGGACCCCCACTTCACCAAGGACGGCCTGAGTGTGGGGGCCCATGAAGATGCACCGTGCCTCATGTTTGGGACCCCCAATACCCATGCTTTAAAGAGGGCAACCTTACTGGATACTGACTTTTATATATTTCCCTGAAGTAATCGAACTGCTTTGGACATTTCTAACTCTATTGGGGCTGATGTTTATTAACCTTTACTGAGGAGGGAAAAAGGGAAACTAACTGGGAGGTGGGCAGGATGTGGGGATTGTGGTTATATCAAAAAGAATAGAACCCAAGAGATCCAACTAATGGCTTTCCATGTCCATTATGATAAGCTCAGTGGTGAAGATTACCCCCTACCTTAGGCGAACCTCGGAAAGAGGAGGTGCCAATTGGGCGAACCTCATAAGAGGTGCCCTGGCCTGAACCTCAGCAAAGAGGTGGGTCTGCCATTAAAACAAAATGGGGGAATCTGTGGGGCACATGGGCAGCAAAGATGGCGCTGAGAAGAAGTTGAGTGGGCAGAGCCCGAGTTGTTTATGTTAAAATCTGACTGGATACCACAACCAGGGGAAGTGACTTCAGTGCATGAACAGCTCGTGGGCAGCAGGGAATATATGGAAAGCTTAGGCACATAATATGGTGACCTCTACAGTGATTGGTTGGTTCCTTTTCCTCCCCTTCCATGCCACACGGTTTTTTGCTTTAAAAAATGCTTGCTGTGTGGTAATAAACGAGTTCCTGCTTGACTTGACTCCCCCCTGCATCTGACTGTCTCTGGGGCTATGAGAGGCTGGGGAATGGGTGAGTAGCACACTTACCTTTCCTTGGACCCCGTCTGTCTTCCGCAGGACAGACAAAGACCCAACACTCAGTGTGAGCATAATAGGGAAATAAGTGAGCATGACAAGGCTAACCAAAATTAATACAGAATTTTTTTGAGTGTGAGGAAGCTTATCAAAGATTAATAGAGGAATTGGGTGAGAGTGATGATAAATAAAGATGGAATAATTCATGGAATCCATAAACAGAAGGCCAGAGGAATCCATAGAGGCCACAAATGGAATGCTCAATGTAGCCCAAAAGAAGGAAAGGGAGTCCAATGAAACTAAAACCAATCGACTAAAAGATTTGACAATGAACACTGAAAACAAAATTAAGGAGGTAAAGAAGTCCATCCAAAATCTAAAACAAAGCTCCAACAAAGAATGTGAAGCCATCACATCTGACCAATTAGAAGGAAAGGAAACATAAAACAAAGTAGTAAGTTTTGACAGTAGGTTAGACCATGAAGAAGATCGAAGCTCTGGGTTTGAAGACAGCCTAGACATTATAGAGAAAGAACAGACAAGAACTCAAGACAAATACAAGAAATATGATAGATCTATTCTACATATAGAAGACACCATCAGAAGGCCTAATTCAAGGCTAATGGGTGTAGAGGAGAGATTAGAGACAGAAGCTAGGTCTAGGAATTTATTTAACAGCATCCTTGCAGAGAATTTCCCAAACATGCAAAATCATAGGCCTATCCAGTTACAAGAAGGCTGTCGAAAACCAAATAGACCAGAGCAGAACAGGACATCTCACTGTCACTTGTTATCTGCACATGATCAATAAAGACCAAGGAAAGGATTTTTAAAGTTGTCAGGGAGAAAAGATCAATCACCTATAAAAGGACAACAATCAGAATGACTTCAGTTTTCTCAGCAGAGGAAATGAAAGCAAGAAGAATCTGGAAAGATATATGCCACACCTAAAAATCGAACATCTATCAACAAGAATACTGTACCCAACTAAACTCTGCTTCATAACAGAAGGACAAATAAAAACCTTGCACAGCAAAGAAAAATTGAAACAATATTTCTCCATCAAATCAGCCCTACAAAAGATAGTTATAAATGCCAAGGAACAGTGCCCAAACAGAGAATTCAAGAATCATAGGAAGAACCCAGTTGGCACAGGCAACTGGTGCATAACATAGCAGGAAATACCAAACACTACTCGGTCCTAACTCTTAATATTCGTGGCCTTAACTCTCCAATTAAGGGACATAGGTTTCTAGTTGGATCAAAAAGCAGGATCCTTCTATGTGTTGCCTTCAAGAGACACACCTTGTCCACAAAAACAAACATATTCTGAAAGTGAAAGGCTGGAATAAAATCTACCAAGCAAATGTCCCCAATAAACAGGTGAGAGTTGTAATCTTAATATCAGATAAAATATATTTCAAACTAAAATTTGCAAGAAGACACAAAAAAAGTCATTATATACTAATCAATGGGTCTCTCCTTCAGGAGGATATTACAAATCTCATTATCTACTCAACAAAAAATGGAGCACCCAAAATTATCCAAGAAATAATACTTTCCCTAAAAACTTACACAGATCCAAAGACAATAATTGTTGGGGAATTGACCACACCAGTATCCCTGCTGGATAGATCAACTCAGCAAAAAATCAACAGAGAAACCTCAGACCTAAAGTACTGCATAGACTAACTACACTTAACTGACATCTACTGAATATTTCACCCAGCAGCACAAGATTACAGGTTCTTCTCAGCAGCACAGGGAACATTTTCCAAAACACACTACATTTTAGGTCCCAAATCAAATTTGTCCAAATTCAGAAATATTGAAATTATGCCTTGCATTCTTTCAGACCAAAAGAGAATAAAATTATAATTCAAGATCAAAAGGCACCAACGAAAATCCTGTAGCATGGGCTGGGAAGGTGGCTTAGTGGTAGAGCGCTTGCCTTGCATGCCTGAGGCCCTGGGTTCGATTGCTCAGCACCACATAAGCAAAAAGAAAAACACCGGAAGTGGCGCTGTGGCTCAAGTCGTAGAGTGCTAGCCTTGAGCTGAAGAGCTAAGGGACAGCACCCAGGCCCAGAGCTCAGGCCCCACGACCTGACCCAAAAAAAAAAAAAAAGAAAAGAAAATCCTGTAGCACATGGAGGCTGAACAACACACTGCTGAACTGCCAGTGGGCCATGGAAGAGATTAGAAAGGAAATTAAAATGCTCATGATCTTTAACATAAATGAGCACAGAAATTACCAGCTCCTTTGAGACACAGCAAAGGCAGTACTGAGAGGTAAGTTTATAGCTCTGAGTTCCTATTTCAACAAATTGGAGAGATCTCAAACCAACAATTTAATGAGGCACCAGAATCTCCTTAAAAAGCAGCAAAAAGCTAAACCCCAATGTAGTGGATGGAAAGAAAAAAATTAAAATTAAATCATAACTAAATGAATTAAAGTACAAAAACACCATAGAAAGAATCAAAAAACAAAGAGTTGGTTCCATTACAACAGAAACAACAAAGATTCACAACATGATAAAGCAATACTTCTCAAACTTTTATATAATAAGGTTGAGAATCTGGAAGAAATGGACTAATATTGACATGCTGAAACAAAACCAAGATGATTTAAACCAACAGACCCACATCAAGCATCGAAACAGAAATAGCAATATGAGACCTACCACCCAAGAAAAGCCAAGGAGCAAATGGATTTACAGTTGATTCCTACAGGGCCTACAAAGCCGAATTCACACTAATATTTCTCTAATTCTTCAATGAAATTGCAAGTGAAAACTCACTACAAAACTCTTTCTATGAAGCCGTGATAACCCCAATCCCAAAAGCAGGCAGGGACTCATCAAAGAAACACAACTATAGACCCATTTTTTTGATGAACATTGATGAAAAACTACTCAAAAAATTTTGGCCAATCGACTTCAACAACTTAACAAAATCATAAACCACGATCAAACAGGATTCATTTCAGGGATGAAAAGCTGGTTCAATATATGTTAATCAATTAATATAATTCATCACATCAACAAGAGCAAGAATAAGAACCACATGATTATCTCAATAGATGCAGAAAGAGCATTTGGCAAGATCCAACACTCCTTTATGATGAATGCTCTGTAGAAACTAGGAATCCATAAAATATTCCTCAATATAATAAAGGCTGTGTATGGCAAACCTATAGCCAGCATTGTACTTATGGCAAAATGCTACAGCAAGTTCCTCTAAATTCTGGAATGAGATAAGGATGTCCACTCTCTCCACTTCTCTGTAATGTAGTATTACTATGCCTAGCTACAGCAATAAAACAAGATGCAAACATAAAAGGGGTGCAAATATGGAAAGATGAAGTAAAACACTTCCTCTTTGTAGATGACATGATCTTGTATTTGAAGAACCTTATGGACTCCACTCCCAAGTTACTCGAACTGATTTGAAAGTTTGGCAATGTAGTAAGGTATAAAATTAACCTTCAAAAATCAGTGGATTTTCTGTATGCCAATAAGAAGAAGAAGGTAGTGAAATCAAGAAAGCAACACTTTTTGTAATAGCCCCACAAAAATAAAATACCTTGGAATTAAATATAGAAGTGAAGGAACTCTATGATTAAAACTTTAGAAACCTGAGAAAGGAAATTAAATCAGAACTAAGGAAGTGGAAAACCTCCCATGTTCCTGGATAAGAAGGATTTACATGGTGAAAATGGCAATATTGGCCCAGGCTATTTCAAAATTTGATGTGATACCTATCAATATTCCAACCTCATTCTTCGATGAAATAGAAGAAAATTTCCAAACATTCATATGGAACAATGAATGACCCTGAATAGCAAATATAATACTTATCAGAAATAACAGTGCTGTAGGAATATCAATACCAAATTTCAAACTCTACTACAAAGCCAATGTAATCAAAACAGCTTGGAACTAGCACAAGAACAGACCTGAGGGTGGAATCAAACTAAAGAAGCAGAAATGAGCCCCCAGACCTACTGTCACTTAATCTTCAATATGAGAGGTAAAAATACAGAATGGAAGAATGACAGCCTATTCAGTAAATGGTGCTGGCAAAATCAGTTAAACATCTATAGAAAACTAAACCTAGGTAAGTATTTTTCACCCTGCACCGGAATGAGCTCCAAATAGATCAAAGACCTCGAAGTGAATGCAGATAAACTAAAAACATTACAGGAAGGAATTGGAGAAACTCTAGGGTTCCTTGAAATAGGCAGAGATTTTCTTAATAAAGACCAGAAACACAACAAATAAAAGAAAGTTTGGACAAGTGGGATTGCATGAAACAGCAAAGCTTCTGCATGGTAAAGGACATAGCTAGCAAGATCAACAGAAATCACACGGATTGGGAGAAGATCTTCACTAGCCAAACACTGGACAAGGGCCTCATATCTAAAATATACTTAGAACTCAAAAAAATAAATCCCCCAACAACAAATCCACAAAGAAACAAGTGCTTGATTAGTAAGTGGACTAAAGTCTGAAAGAGAAACTTCTCTGAAGAAGAAATCAGAATAGCCAGTAGACCCATGGAGAAATGCTCAACTTCTCTATCCATAAAAGAAATGCCAATCAAAACAGCGTTGAGATTGCCCCTCACCCCAGTTAAAATAGCTATATACAAGAAATCTAATAACAATAGATGTTGGATGGGATGTGGCCAAAAGGGAATCCTACTGCATTGTTGGTGGGAGTGTAAACTTGTTCAACCACTTTGGAAAGCGGTATGGAGGCTCCTCAAAATACTATGCATACAGCTCTTCATAACCCAGCAATCCCACTTTTGTGCATTTACCCAAACGTTCACAAACAAGGCCATACTAAAGCTGCCAGCACAATTATGTTTATCGCAGCATTATTCACCATACCTAATATGTGGAACCAACCCAGATGCCCCTCAGTAAATGAATGGGTCAAGAAGATATGATATACACATATACATGAATTTTATGCCTTCGTCAGAAAGAATGACACTGCCCTATTTGTTAGGGAATAGAAAGATTTGGCAAATATATATTAAATGAAGTAAGCCAGGACCAAAGAAACATTGGTCCCATGGTTTCCCTTATTTGTCTAGGACAAGCAGAAAAGATCAGAAGCTATATACATATGACCAAATAAGATGATGCTAAGTGAAATTAACCCCAAGATAGGTACACAAGAGATTTTATCTTTCTTGCTCTTGTTTTTAATATACTTATAATGTACCATGTGATTTCTTTGTTTCTTTTGTATGTTTTTCCTCCATGGTATAACCCCTGTTTTCACTCCATTTGATTCTAGAGAACTGCATCTTGTATATACATTTTTCTAATTTGGGGAGGGGAAAGGAAATAACAAAATGCTGAAATAAGGATACAGGTTGACCCATTGCAATAATGAGATGTACAAGATATTATGTTCAAAACGAACTTTACAACTTTATCGCGGAGAGGGAGGAGTTAGGGTGGTGGAGAGGGAAGGGATGTAGGGGAAAAACAAAGGAGAGTGTAACAATGCTCTATAGGAAATGTACTCATTATCTTTATTTATATAACCATATCCCATTTGTACAGCATCTTTCCAATAAAAAAATATATTTTAAAAAGCCAAAAAACAATCTTAGCATATAGCAATATTATAGTAATGTGTACTGATTACTTTAGAATAAATTCTCCCACTACAGCTTGTATTTTTCAACTAAACTGGCATCACCAAATGTTCCAACAGGCCTAATATTGCATGCTGCTCTATCTATCCATAACCAAGTGCTTCTGAGGAGATCAAGTTACAGGTAGAATCCAATGGAAAACACATTCTTTCTCAGTAACTTTCTCTTACCTAGCCTGATTCTTTCATTTTTCAAAAGATCCCCCTGAAAGTCTTCACTCAATAAAGTACTTTGGCAAGATTTCTGATCCTAGGTTCTACTTCTACAGAGACATATGTAGGACAATGAGAAAGAAAGTCAACTGCTATTCTCATTTTGGGCTGTCCATCTATTTATTACACCCCTAGATGTACTTTACTCCATCAACCCTCATTATATAGGTCTCTATGTTCCCATTCATTCCTGTATCCATTTATAATAATTATGCTCATTTTGCTTCAAATAGGTAATCATAGCCACCTGACATCTATCATTTCAGAATCCCATAGATCCACCATTTTTTGCAAGGGACTCAGTTCTGAAACAGTGGCTTCTACCACTAGCCCTTACCTACACAGGTTCGCCACGACTATACTTGTGAATAACATTAGTGCCTTTTAGTTCTTTCTGGAGGAATATGCACACAGGTGCCGTTTCTCATCATACATGATGTATTCATTCTTTATCAGTACATATTTTGTTTCCTTCCTTCATTGACTTTCGTGGCAGCTCTGAGATTCTTCTAGTTTGGATCATCACTTTATTCAAAGTGCCATTCTAGCGTTGTGCTAGTAGTTTCATCCAGGGCTATGGCCAGCATTTTTAAATATGCATTACAAAAGACTTTGTACATTATCAATAAATTCTCACTTATCTACTTTTATGTCTTCCCACTTCACATGTATATTATAAAAATCTTGTTGGAACATATTATCTAGCTTCTAAAATCATTTTCATAGATTTTTCCCTTCCTTACAATGTTCAATATTTCCCAAATTCAGGTTATATGGGTTGTGATTCTAGGTACTGTTTTGGTTACTAGTAGTGGAGCTGAGGATAGGTAGTGAGGATATTGAGGTTATGTTGCAAAGGGCCTTTGCAAGCAAAATGAAACTATTACTTTTTCTTTCTCTTTATTTTTGATGGCATTGGAGTTTTATACTTAAGGCTTCATGCTTGATACGCAGGTATTCTACCACTTGTGCCACACTCCCAAAATTTTTGCTTCAATTACTTTCAGAGAGGGTTATCTTACATATTTGTCATGAGCCAGCTCTTTTAACTATGCTTCTTGCATAGCTGGGATGGCAGGTCTGAAACATCATGACTAGGTTTCTATTAAAATAGTGTCAGTAACTTTTTTTTGCACAGACTGACCTTGAACTAAGATATTTCAAATAGCTACCTGCCAAGTAGGTGAGATTGTAGGTATATACGATCATTCCTGTTGAATACTAACTTTTTACAGAAAGTTAGATCACGTCTGCAATTCCAGAAATTTAAGTTTTTTTAAAACAATACTATGAAGCTATAATTCCTACCACATAATTCACCCACTTAAAGTGTAATTTCAGTTTTGTTTTCTATCTAGACAAATGTGACATGTGTGTGTTATCATTACAAAGTCTATTTTAGGATTTCTTTACCAATTATAAAGAAACCTTACACCCATAGCTATCACCTTCCTACCTTATGAATCACGACCCTATAAACTGTATTCTTCTATGTCTTTTTTCCCATATAACATTTTCGAGGTTCATCCATGTTACAGAAAAATTAAGAATATAAATCAAATGTCTCCAGCCATATCTCAGGACTCCTTTCTAACTGGGACCTTTACCTTCGTGTAATAAGCTTATCAGAGTGCAAGCATAACCTTTCTCTAGACCTGTGCTACCCTTATAAATAAGGCTCTAAGCCAGAGCCTCTAGTTTCAGAAAATGGAAGTTTCTTTAAATGCTTCCAAGGTGTTTTGACTTTCACACTTCACCTTAAATAGGTGATTAATCACCTCTGCCTTTCGTTGTTACTCCAATGTATCTATCACACTCAGCAAAAGCCATCTGTTGTCAGCTGTCCCTATCACTGATTATCATTACTACTTATCATAAACCCTTCAAACTCCTGAGATATAGACCTGCAAGTGATATCTATCCCATCCTGAGGATCTTAACAAATGCATTATGGTATAGTCTCTACACTCTAATTTCCACAAGTGAATGTCCTTATTTCCAGCCAGTTAATGAAGCTCCAATATCCCATTTTAAAGTCTGCTTCCTCAGAGATCACCAAGTGTGAACTAGCCTAGAACCAGTTATCTGTAATATAGATTTTGATATGGATATTTTCATGCAGGAAATTTACTGAGAAATGCTCTCTGAAACATTTCTGAATGATTAACAAAAACAAGATTATGGGGCTGGGAAGGTGGCTCAGTTCGATTCCTCAGCACCACATAAGCAAAAAGAAAAAAGCCAGAAGTGGCTCTATGGCTCAAGTGGTAGAGCACTAGCCTTGAGCTGAAGAGCTGAGGGACAGAGCCCAGGCTCAGAGTTCAGACCCCATGACCAGACCCAAAAAACAAGATTATGTTGAGAAAGATTAACTACAGAGAAATAAACAAAGGCCTCATCCCACAGGAAACTCTGGAACTGAGGTATCAAAATGATCAGTTATTTGATGTTACCTGTCCTCAAAAGGGCACATAATCATGGTCTAGGCAGCTGCCACTAATAAAGGGCAAAGCCCAAAAGAAGACTCAGTTGTCTGAACTTTCAATAAATTTTATTCCCAAAAGCAGAAGTGCATGTCCTAGTCCTGAATGGATACTTAAGTGACATGATATAGCACTCAATGCAAAGTCATAATGTACAAGTTTCTGGCATTCTGGTAGCCATGCTCCCAAAACCTCAGTTTCAAAATAGTTTTCTCTAACTACCATTTCTTTTTTTTTAATCTTATACCTCAAACTAACATAAACTGAATAATATTTGTTGAGCTTTTCAAGACATTTACCCCACTCTGTATTTTTTCTCCCTCTTGAATTACCCATCTCCACCATCCTATTTTAAATTCATCATCAATCAATATAATCAATGACTTGTATGTAGTGTAGGGTACATTTCTCTGTTGCCCTCTAACACTGTCAACCTTTTTTTTGGCCAAAGAATAACTCTACATATATTCAACTATTATGAACTGAATTGTGTCCCTCTCTAAATTCATATAATGAAGCTCTAACACAATGGGGCTATATTCAGGAAAAGGACTACTAAGGAAGTGCTTAAGGTTAAATGAGGTCACAATATTATCACACCAGGGTCTCATAAGATGGAATCATAGGACCTATATGATGAAAAATTTAAAAACCTAAAAAAAGGAAATTAAATCAGAACTAAGGAAGTGAAAATAAAAAACCTCCCATGCTCCTGTATTGGGAGGATTAACATCGTGAATATGGCAAACCTTCCAAAGGCTATCTACAAATTCAATGCAATACCTATTAATATTCTAACCTCATTCTTTAGTGAAATAGAAGAAGCAATCCAAAAATTCATATGGAACAATAAAATACCCCTAATAGCAAAAACAATCCTTAGCAGAAAGAACAGTGCTGGAAGAATATCAATAAAAAAATTCAAACTGTTACAAAGCCATAGTAATTAAAACAGCTTGGTACTAGCACAAGAACAGACCCGAGGACCAATGGAATATCACTGAAGACCCAGAAATGAACCTAATCTTGCATAAGGGAGCCAAAAATATAGGATGGAAGAAAGACAGTCTCTTCAGTAAATGGTGCTGGTAAAAAAGGTTAAACACCTGTGGAATAACTCCAAATGTATCAAAGACCTTCAAGTAAAAGCAGATACCCTGAAACATAAAAGAAGGAATAGGAGAAACTCTAGGGCTCCTTGGCACAGGCATAGATTTTCTTAATAAAGACCCAGAAACACAAAAAAAATCAAAGAAAGGTTGGACAAATGGGATTGCATGAAACTTCAGAGCTTCTGTCCGGCAAAGGACATATCTAGCAAGATCAGTAGAAAGCCCACGGATTGTGAGACTATCTTCACTAGCCTTACAGCAGACAAGGGCTTCCTATCTAAAATATACTTAGAATTCAAAAAAATAAATTCCCCAAAAATAAATCCACAAAGAAACAACTGCCTGATTAATAAAGACCTAAAGAAAGACTTTTCTGAAGGGGAAATAAGAATGGTCAATAGATATATGAAGAAATGCTCAATTTCTCTGGCCATAAAAAAATGCGAATCTTCCCCCTATGGCATATCTCCTGTAGTCACTGTATTTGATTTTGGTATCTTGGTATCTTATATGCGTTTCTTTGAATTAGGGAAGGGAAGGGAAACAACAGAATGGTGAGACAAAGAACCAATGTAACAGAGGTATACAAGACAATACATTGGGAATTCTGTACACCTTGGGAGTGGGGATGGTTGGGAGAGGGAAAGTAGGAGAAAAATGAGGGATGGGGCAACAAGTTTGACAAGAAATGTATTTATTACCTTACTTATGTAACTGTAACCCCTCTGCACATCACCTTGACAATAAAAAATAGAATAAAAAAGAAGATGTGGTCATATCTCACTAAAAGGAAGAGCCATTTGAGGTCAATGTGCCTATGTATAAGATAAGGAAGGCTTCTTACCAGAAACTAACTCTGACAGAAGTTCATGTGTGACTTCCAGCTACCAGAACTGTGAAGTAATGCATTGTTTTTTAAGCCACTCACTCTGTAGTACTGAGTGAATTAACATAAGAAGTCTTTGCTATCTTATGTCTATACCATTGCAGCTGAATTTGTTTAATAAAATTCTAACTGCCCTAACTAGCTCACTTTAAATTCATGACTATGAATCTTAAGTACACTTTTAATGATGCTTGGCAATAATAAACTTCTCAACATTTAATTGTCTCACTGCCTTGAATAAATATTTCATATTTTTTTTACTCTTCAAATTTCCCAACACTTCTTACCCAGCCTCAGGACAAATAATAACTTTTGCTTTCTCATCACTTTGAAATTAAGCAATCAGAAAATATTTTCTATAAATTCCATGAAAGCCTTATCTGTCCTGCTACTCCTCTTGTAATCACATTCTCTGCCTTTTCACTTTCTACCCTAGATAAATATCCATGTTGCTCTCTAAATCCGATCCCTCCTCTCAAGTATCTAGATCCCATGCTCTTTTTTGATACATGAGGGTATCCTTCTATCTACGCAACATTTCCTCCTCCTGCTCCTTGTCCTTGTCCTCCTCCCAGTTTCTGGCAGTGCAGAAAATTGACCTGAGTACTTCACATTTGCTCAGCAGGATGGTTAATTTGGGGCTAAAGTTTCATGTACTTTTCTGTGTGGATTGGACTTGAAACATGATTTTTCAGACCCAGATTCCTTAGGAGCTAGGACTATGGGAATAAGACCTCATTTCCTGCAGTCAACACTTCTCTGGTATCTTGCTAATTGTTTCCTCTTTCCTGAATCATCCCATTCACACATATGTATGTTATAATTACTCCCCTCTTAAGACTTTAGTTTTCTTTTTCACTCCTTCATTTATGGTCATTTATTTTATTTTTCAGCAAATTCTTTTAAAAGATATTTATGTAACACAGCTTCTAATACTTCTCTTTCTTTTTAATTAACCTTATTTTACTTCCTACTCGACTATTGCACCTAAATCATTCTTCTCAACGTTTTCATTGGTATTTATTGCATTCATTTCAGTGGATAATTCCCAGTTCCATTTAATTGATACATCATACTAAGTCTCAAACCAGAGTTAATTTGCCACACTAGGTGAAAAATATGAAAATCTGGAAACATTTGTTTCACTTGTCCAAGTTATCATCAATGCTCACTTATAACAATAATATCTTAATGTTTCTTTATTTTTACTTTTTCCACTATAGTCATCTTTTTAAAGATGCTAAAAGTGATTTTTCCAAAATTGGAACATGTTTCTCATCTCTCTTATTTAGTGTGCAAACTAAATTCTCTCTTCACTGCTCTATCCTCACCTCATGCTACTATCTCCTTTGGTGATTTTACTACAGTTACAGTAATATGAAGCTCACAAAATCCAATAATATGTTCCTCAAATGCAATGAATTCCTTTAGAAAGCAACAAGCTATATTTCACATCTGAAATAACCCCAAAGACCTGTGTGTTTAAAAACAGCTTAATCTTCACAGTTGCACTAGTGGGAAGTAGTAGAGATTTAAAGAGGCAGAACCTAGTGAGAAATCTTCAGGCCATTAGGAACAAGCTCTGAAAGAGATAATAAGACTCTTTCCTCATTTTCCCTGTCTGGCCAGGAAGTGAATGCTCCTCTTTAACCTATTTACACTTACAACAAATAGTCACAATCACCAGAACTATTACTGTATTCCTTTTCTTTTTTTCTAGTATAGTTACCACATTCTAACATATGTAACTAATATATGATTTATATGATTTATTTTCTATTGTCATCTTTTCCAAGAGCAGGGGATATTGTCTACTTTGCTCATTGACATATCTTAAGCACCTTGAATAAAATCTGACATACAGTACTGCTCCTGAAATACTGTTGAACAAATTATTTTGACTAAAAGTGTAATTGGCACTAGTCTCTTCTGTATTAGAATGAATTAAGTTTTAATGGTCCTGGGAAAATTCATAACATTCTTTTCTGTGTCTTTTATAGAGTTGTAATGAAAAGTCTCTAAAGAAAACTTTAACTTTCTCTTATACATGATTATTCCAGGGATCAGCTTTGCTGTTCTTGGGCTTGCTTACATCTTTGTTCTTATTTACTTCCTCCCAGCTGCTTTAAAGTTTGAGGAGCATCAAACATTTATATTGCTTTAGCATTTTATCATAAGGAATACAGTAATTGAGTTCATTTGCATATCTACTGAGTTTTGAAGTAGTACTATAGCTTTTCTCTGCTCTAACTCTTCTACCCTCATCTATCACATAACATTTTTTAAGAGAGAGATAAAACTGGCTTTCAGTGCCAAAGGTATTTTCCCCAATATGTTCTCCCTTGGATTACAGAGAAATCTTTGCATATTTTCTTACATTAAGGTAAAAAAGAAGTCTTGGAGAGTGTATTTCATAATTCTAGGTACTTAGTAATTCCCACTGATGGCTTCATTTGAAACTTGGGAGACACCAAGTAGTTTCATGTACTTTGTTCACTGTTGAATGTCCTATGAATTTTTCCTTTGAATCAAAAACTAAATATAATTTATTCAGTTACTTCACAAATACAATTTATTTTCAGTCCTAATCTTCAGGTACTTTTAAGACATACTAACACCCTTGCTCATATATGGGCTTTTTATTCAATGAATTTAAAGAAAATCTCAATGACAGCTAGTAAATCTTATACTAGATCTAGACAAAAGATTAAGAATCAAAGGCAGCTAGTCAGTCTTACATAGTGAACCCCAGTCATTTATTATGTATAACCCATTTGGGTCTACAAACTAAGACTAAATAAGCTGAATGGTGAATGTTATATATGAAGCCTATGATAAATTCAAGTGTGAAACAAGCATCTTCAATTATAGGCCTTGAAATGAACAGTAGATAGCATTTAGTTTTATCCAAGAATATTTGTACTTCCTGCTTATCCTGTGCCTTGAAGCTGTAAGATTCTTTTCAGACCATTTAAATATGCTTGGTTTTATGTTAGCTCTTCTTTGTGTAGGTACGTTATTGAAATGTGCTTTAGCGATATAGAATTGTATTTTTAAGCTGTATATTTTTTAATTTATTGTGTAAGTTTTTATGTATTGTCTGGAAATAATATTGAGTTGGTATTTTTCATTTCTTTTTAACTGTCTTAATACAAATATAAACTATATGGAAACATTATGTATTAACAATGTTCTAAAATCTACAATTCACTAGGCCACGGCCAGTGATAGCTTATTGTATTCACTAAAATGGCTAGTAAATTATTTGGTACTGAGTACTTCTCTTGGTTCCTGTCAAGTGCTGTTCTCTCCCTTCCCTTCAACTTGAATCCCAGTTATTTGACTCTAGACTTGGCAGTCAAGGTCGAGCTCATTCATATACATGCATATTTTGTTAGTAGTTAAGAAATTAGCTCAGTTTTCAGTCTCTGAGCTATGTGGGTGGGAAAGAACAAAAAAATAGTCAAGTGAGCTGGAGGATCACAAATATACTGACATATTGGATGTAGGTGATAGTCATTTGTAGAAAGCCAGACATGCAGTTCTTCCTGAATCATGGGTCTATCAAGATGCATTATGGTTACAAACAATTAAAATGATTGCAGAAAACTTGCAAATTATTTTTCCCACTGAAATTTAAAAAGTATAGAACTAATTGTAATTATTCTATTCCTGGCTTCTGACTGGATATTAAATGGTCACTTTTCAGGGATTTTGTTTAAATCTAATTTGTAGCTTCAGGATAAACTGGTTTTGATTGAGGTAATTTTTGATTACGTAGAATGGAAATTAAATTCAGATTTAATTTTGAGCATTCTTATTTATAAAGATAGAAAAAATTAAGTTGACTTGAAAAACTGTCCACTTGATTTCAATTTAAAGACAAGCTGCAATCTATTGGTCCCAAGCTATTTCTGTTGTTTTCCTTTACAGTACATCTCTTAGAAGTTATCAATAATTATGTCATGTTTTTGGAAACTTAAGTTAATAGCTACCCTTGCTAGTAGATTTGAGCTATGTTAGTCAAGTGTAGAATTATTCCAAATTTGGTGGCTTGCTAGCATTTTTAAAACAAAAATTGACTTCTACTTGTAACAAACAATAGTGTCCTAACATTTTCCGCTGTTAAGACTTGTCACATACTATTCTAAGAGCTAATATCCATTACAATAGTGATGCATTTTTATCCTCTTTTTCTAAGCACTCTACATAATGATCTGCTATATTCTGCTAAAGAAACATACATTGACCTCTCTAACTAGAAGATTCCACCAAAGGGAAAAGTGTTCCACCATGTGTTGCTACATTACACAGGTAGCTGATTTGCTAGCCACCAATGAAAATAGTAGCCCTGATTTCTGTAATTCAGCTCATATTTTCTATATTGCCAGAAACTGAGGTGAAAATGAGAAATTAAATAGCAAGTCACTTATTGTTTTTCGATTTTTGTTTGCCACTGACAGCTTTATCCCTCTCATCTCTAATAGCTTCCCTTACCAAGACTACATTTGAAATAGTGCTTGGAGTCACCTCTTTCTACAGTTTTGTGATTGATTGACAGATAAAATCACATTGTTGCACTATAACATTTTTTATTCTGAAAATATTATAAAGAGGGGTTACAATTACATGGGCAAGATAATGAGTACATTTCTTATCAAGCATTGTAGCCTCCTCCTTTGATTCCTCTTTCTATCCCATCCTCCACCCACCTCCCCAACAATCCTCCCCACTGCACCCCGCAACATTTGGGTAAATGCCCAAAGGTGGGTTTGCTGGGTCATAGGGGAGCTCTATGTGGAGTCTTTTGAGGAACCTCCATACTGCTTTCCAAAATGGTTGAACAAGTTTACACTCCCACCAACAATGAAGTAAGGTTCCACAGCCCCTCCAGCACCTGTTGTTATTACAGTTCTTTATTTTTGCCAATTTAACTGGAGTGAGGTGGTGTCTCAATGTTGTTTTGATTTGCATTTCTTTTATGGCTAGGAAGGTTGAGTATTTATTTATGTGTCTATTGGCCATCCTTCTTTCCTCTTCACAGAAGTTTCGCTTCAAGTCTTTAGCCCACTTATTTATTGGGCAGTTGTTTCTTTGAAGATTTGTTGTTGGGGGATTTAATTTTTTGAGTTCAAGGTATATTTTAGGTATGAGACCCTTGTCCGTTGTATGGTTAGTGAAGATCTCCACCCAATCTGTGGGCTTTCTATTGATCTTGCGAGCTATGTCCTTTGCCATGCAGAAACTGCAATTTCATGCAAACCCATTTATCCAACCTTTCTTTGATTTGTTGTCTTTCTGGGTCTCTATTAAGAAAAATTTGGCCTATGCCAAGGAGACCTAGGGCTTCTCCTATTACATCCTGTCATGTTTTCAGAGTGTCTGCTTTTACTGCATGGCCTTTGATCCATTTGGAGTTGATTCTGGTGCAAGGTGATATATAAGGATCTAGCTTTAGTTTTCTACAAGTAGTTAACCAATTTTGCCAGCACCATTTACTGAAGGGGCTGTCTTTCTTCCATTCTATTTTTTTAGCTCCCTTATCAAAGATTAGATGGGTATAGGTCTATAGGTTCATTTCTGGGTTTTCAATTCTATTCCATTGGTCCTGAGGTATGTTCTTGTGCCGTATCAAACTGTTTTGATTACTATGGCTTTATAGTAGAGTTTGAAATTTGGTATTGATATTCCTCCAGCAGTGTTCTTTCTGTTGAGGATCATTTTTGCTATTTGGGGTCTTTTATTGTTCCATATGAATTTTTGAAATGCTTCTTCTATTTCCTTGAAGAATGAAGTTGGAATATTGATAGGTATCACATTGAATTTGTAGATAGCCTTGGGAAGTATTGCCATTTTCACGATGTTGATCTTTCCAATCCAGGAGCATGGGAGTTTTTGCCACTTTCTAAGTTCTCTTTTGATTTCCTTTTTTAAGTTTTTAAAGTTTTCATCATAGAGGCCCTTCACTTCTTTGGTTAAATTAATTCGTAGGTATTTTATTTTTTGTGGTGCTATTAAAAATGGTGTTGTTTTCCTAATTTCAGCCACACTTTTCTCATTGTTGGCATCCGAAAAATCATTGATTTTTGAGAGTTAATTTTATACCCAGCTACATTGCCAAAGTTTTGAATCAGCTTGAGCAATTTGGGAGTGGAGTCTGTGGGATTCTTTAAATACAGGATGATGTCATCTGCAAGGAGGGAGAGCTTTACTTCTTTGTCTATTTGGATCCCCTTTATGTTTGCATCTTGTCTTATTGCTGTAGCTAGGCATTCTAATACTAGATTGAAGAGAAGTAGAAGAGTGGACATCCTTGTCTTGTTACTGAGTTAAGAGGAAATGGCTTTTTTTTGACCATTAAGTATAATACTGGCTGTAGGTTTGTCATATACAGCCTTTATTGTGTTGAGGAATGTTCCATGGATTCCTAATTTTTCCAGAAGCTTCATCATAAAGGGGTGTTGGATCTTATCAAATACTTTTTCTGCATCTATTGAGATAACCATGTGGTTCTTATCCTTTCTCCTGTTGATGTGATGAATCGTATTAATTGATTTGCGTATATTGAACCAGCTTTGCATCCCTGAAATGAATCCTGTATGATCAGGGTGCATGATTTTTTGGATGAATTGTTGGAGTAGATTGGCCAAAATTTTGTTGAGAAGTTTTGCATCAATGTTCATCAAAGAAATGGGTCTATAGTTCTCTTTCTTTGATGAGTCCCTGCCTGGTTTAGGGATGAGGCTTATGATGGCTTCATAGAACAAGTTCGGTATTGCACTTTCTCTTTCAATTTCATTGAAGAGTTGGAGTAGTATTGGTGTGAGCTTTGCTTTGAGGGCCTTGTAGAGTTCTGCTGTAAATCCATCTGGTCCTGGACTTTTCTTAGATGAGAGGTCTCTTATTGCTGTTTCTATTTCAATGCTTGATATGGGCCTGTTAAGATGGTTTAACTCATCTTTGTTTAGTTTTGGCATGTCAATATTTGCTAGGAAAAGGTGATTTCTGCAAAGTTCTCAAACTTATTAGCATAAAGTTTTTGAGAAGAATTCCCTTATAAAGTTCTGAATCTTGGTTGTTTCTGTGGTGATGTTTCCATTCTCATCTCTGAGTTTATTAATTTGGGTGTGTTCTCTTCTTTTTCTGGTAAGATTTGCTAAGTCTGTCAATTTTGTTAATTTTTTCGAAGAAGAAACTCTTTGTTTGGTGGATTCTTTCTATAGTTTTTTTTTTATTCTAATTTATTTAATTTTAATTATTTCTTTCTGTCTACTTGATTGGGATTTATCTTGCTGCTCTTTTTCAAGAAGGTTCAGATGTCTCATTAAATTGTTGGTTTCAGATCTCTCCAATTTGTTGATGTAGGAACTCACAGCTACAAACTTGCCCCTGAGTACTGCCTTTGCTGTGTCCCAGAGGAGCTGGTAATTTGTGTGCTCATTTTTGTTGAATAGCATGAACATTTGAATTTCCTTTCTAATCTCTTCCATAACCCGCTCGTGATTCAGCAATGTGTTGTTCAGCCTCCATGTGTTACAGGACTTTCTTTGGTGACTTTTGGTGTTGAGTTCTAATTTTATTGCCTTGTGGTCAGAGAGAATGCAAGGTATAACACCAATGTTTCTGAATTTAGACAAGTTTGCTTTGTGGCCTAAAATGTGGTCTATTTTAGAAAACATTCCATGTGCTGCTGAGAGAAACTTGTATTCTGATGTTGCTGGGTGAAATATTTGGTAGATGTCTGTTAAATCTAGTTGATCTATGCAGCGGTTTAGACCTGCGGTTTCTCTGTTGAGTTTTTGCCGAGTTGATCTATCTAGTGGGAAAAGTGGTGTGTTAAAATCCCCAACAATTAATGTGTTTGGATCTATGTGGGATTTGAGGAAAAGTAGTGTTTCTTGGATAAATTTGGGTGCTCCATTGTTTGGCGAATAGATATTTAGAACTGTAATATCTTCCTTAAGGAGAGATCCCTTAATTAGTATGTAGCAACCTGCTTCATCTCTTCTCACGAATTTTAATTTGAAGTCTACTTTATCTGATATTAAGATTGCAACTCCCGCTTGTTTATGGGGGCCATTTGCTTGGCAGATTTTGTTCCAGCCTTTCAAATTGAAAATGTGTTTGTTTTTATGGGCATGATGTGACTCCTGAAGGCAGGAGATAGAAGGATCTTGCTTTTTAATCCACCTAGACAGTCTATGTTACTTAATTGCAGAGTTAATTCCGTTAATGTTGGGAGATAAGACTGAGAGGTATTTGGGAGTTCCTGCCATTTAATCCACCTTCTTGGGGGCTGCAGCTACTGGGTTCTTCCTATGGTTCTTGCTTTCTCAGTGTGGGTGCAGTTTCTTGGCCTTTATTGTGGTCTTGTTGGTTTTCTATGCGTAGGACATCCTTAAGAATCTTTTGTTGGTCTGGATTGGTGGAGATATATTTTTTTCAATTTTTTTTTGCTATGGAAGGCTTTTATTTGGCATTCAGTTATGAAGGAGATTTTTAGCTCAGTACAGTATTCTTGGGTAATAGTTGTTTGTCTTTAGGGCATGGCGTACATTATTCCAGGCTCTTCTTGCTCTGATTGTCTCTGCTGAGATATCTGAGGTGATTCTAATTGGTTTCCCTTTATCGGTGATTGATCTTTTCTGCTTGACAGCTTTAAGGATCTTTTCCTTGGTCTGAATTGATCTGTTGCTGATTATAATGTGATGGTGGGATGTCTTATTCTAGTCTGGTCTATTTGGAGTTCTAAAAGCTTTTTGTATCTGAATAGGCCTATCTTTTTGCATGTTTGGGAAGTTCTCTGCTAGGATCCAGTTAAACAAATTTCCTAGACCATTGACTTCTGTTTCTAGGTGACCCTCTACACCCATTATCCTCAGATTAGGCTTTCTGATGGTGTTTTCCAAGTGTTGAATAGATCTATCCTATTTCTTAGACTTGTCTTGGATGGTTGTATGTTCTTTCTCTATAATATCTAGGCTGTCTTCAATCCCCGAGATTCGATCTTCTGCATGGTCTAACCTGCTGTTAAGACTTTCTACTTTGCTTTTTATTTCTTTTCCTTCTAATTGGTCAGCTTAGATGGCTTCATATTCTTTGTTGAAGCTTTGTTTTAGATGTTTTTTTTTTTGTTTTTTGTTTAGCTTTACTGAACTTTTGATCTTTTTATTTCTTTCTTTCTTGTTCTTTTCACCTTTTCTTCTCTTTCATTCTTCTTTGTATGACGTAATTGCTGTTCTGCACATCCTCACTTCTTCTCTGAACACTTCATTTTCAAATTTGCATAATTTTTAAGCATTGCACTTTTTAAACTTTTTAACATTGCACTTTTTAACTTTTGCTTTTCTATTTTTTCTTGTCTCTTTTTTCTCTTTCTCTTTCTTCTTTTTTCTTTCTCTCTACTTTCATCCTATCCAATCTATTTCCCACTTTGAGATTAGGACTAAGTTAAGTTAATTCTCCCTGTGTCTTCCCACATCCCTCTTCCTATTTTTACCACATCTCTCCCTAAACCTAATAATTTCTGGTTGGCTAAATTCTTCTTTGCGGTTCATAGACCATTAATACACAGTTCTTTGATGTTGAATAGATATATTTGTTGAACTAGATTGTATCTGCAGATTTTTGACTGTGCAACTACAGACTTTGGTTGATGCTTGCCTTAAGATTGTGTTCCAGCACAAAATTGGTTTTACTTTCATCCCAAATGGGCAGAGTAAGAGAGAAAAACACAAGAAAAATGGCAAGTCCGGGTATATCAACTACCACTCATGATAATCAGGGGACAGAGCAGATAATGAATAATCCAGAGGAGAGTTCCCAAATATCTCTTCAAACACTGCTGGTAAATATGGTATATGAAAAGATTGAAAACAGACAAAGGACTCTGTATGAGCGTGATAGGGAGAGAGAGGCGGCAAACCAAAGGTTAATACAAGAATATCATGAGCGTGAGGAAGCTACTCAAAAACTAATACAGGAATTTCGTGAAGAGCTTGAGAACATTCAAAGAGAAAGGCAGGAATGGCGTGAGCAGGCTGAGAATACTCAAAGAGAACTACAGAAATAGCGTGAATGTGAGAAAGTTAAGCAAAGAGTAATACAAGAATTGAGAGAGCAGAATGAAAATACACAAAGATCGCTAAAGGCATTCATGGAATCCATTAACAAAGAGCTGAAGGAAGTCAGGGAGACCACAAAGGGAATGCTGAATGGAACCCAACGGAAGGAATGGGAGTCCAAGGAAACCATAACCAATCAACTAGTGATTTGAGAATAAACACTGAACAACAAATTAAGGAAGTAAAGAAGTTCATACAAGATCTAAAACAAAAATAAAAAGATCAAAAGTTCAGTAAAGCTAAACAAAAAACAAAAAAAAATTAAAGAGAAAAAGAAACAAAAACGCACACACATATACCCCTAAAATAAAAATTATAAGAGGAAAAAAGTTCCTAGAAAACAATTTCTTAAAAAAAGTTAAAAAATTAAAAAAGTTTTAGGAAAAATTTTTTTATAAAAGGTACAAAAAAAAGTTCTTTGATTTTTATTGAGGGGATGGGAAGATCCTGTATTTCCCTTGTGTCCGTAGCCAGTCTCTTGTTGGAGTCTCTAGTCTGCTTGTGATGCTTGATTTTCCTGTGGCTTGGTTGGTTTCTAAGTCAGTTTGTTTGAGCAGGCAGAAAAATGCTTAGCTTTAGCCAGGATTTTGTGATCCTCCTCCCAGGATAGTTCAATGGGAAGGAGATCTGCTTTGAGTATCATAAAAGAGGAAGATGGCTGTTTCCTCTAGTTTCCAGATGCTGTGATGAGGCTGGGTTCTGGGTAGAGTTGAGGCCTTTCAGTAAACAGTAGCTTTTCCCTTAGGGGCCAGCTTCTGAGACACTCACAGAGCCCAGACTGGAGCCATTCTCAGGGTTTATGTTTACCGAATTTCAATTGATTGTCAAGGCTGCTGTGGGGAGGGTCAGCCTCTGGCTCTGTTTACCCACTGAGGAAAGCCACGCCTGGGGTTGGCCTGGGCTTGGTGACTTTTCCCTGGGTGGAACTGTGCCTGGCAGGTCAGGTTAGGTTCTTGTGAACTGCTAAATACTCTAGTTTTCTTCCAAGGCCTGAGTTGGAGCTAGCTGCTCAGCCAGGCCTTTGTCAGTATCAAAGATGGAGATCTCCGGTAGTGGGGGGGAGGGGTGGCCTTCCCTCCTCTGCTCCCTGAGAATGAATGAGGATGTCAGGCTTATACTCAATCTGTCTTGGTTCCTGGCTCATCTCTGGTCTGTGAACTGCAGGATGAAGATGTCTGCTCCTTGTCGGTTCTTGCTGGTGTTGAGTAGAATCCGCTCACCCGCCACATCTGGCTTCTTCATCCCAGACTCTCTGTGTTGCAGGTATGGCGTCTACAGCCACCACTGCTGCAGCCACAGCAGCGGCTGCTGACAAGTGCTCAGATCTGTCTCCTTGCCTGGATTTTCCCTCTCTGGCCTAACTCTCTGTACTGTGATGGCACACTTGGTGTGATTCCCTGGCTTAGGACTGTTCACCGGAACACTAAAACTGCTTTCTATGTGAGAGCTTGTTTAGCCTCCAGCTTCTCCTCCACCATCTTCCTGGAACCACCCCACTATACCATTTTTTCAGTGGGCAGTAGTGCACAATAGTGATGAGACACTGTAATGACACTGAATCAAAAGTCACTACAATATCAATATGATATGGACTTCTCTATTGCACAAAGCCATATCTTTTATTCATTTACTTACATTACTTTGGAATATAGCAGTCTTGTAGAGTGTTAACCCTCTGTTTTCCAAACTTAATTAAATAAGATCTGGATTCAAATGCTCTTTAGAGACACATTCTTTAATATAGCTATATGTTAGGACTTAAAGCACGGACACTCTTTATATTTATGCAATTTCCTTTCTATGCACTCCTTATCAGAAGAGATTTTGAAAAGCAGATAGAAATTATTCAATACAGTTATGAATTGAAAGCTCAAAAGCTAGCTGCTCTTCAAAGTGCTCAGAACACCTGGGCCACCAGAATTGCTAAAGTAGACAATGGCATTTATACTGTAATTATAGCATCACCTTATTTTAAATGATATTTTTTGTTTTTAGAGTGCAAGAGGAATGCCAGTACTTCTTAGTGCTTAATTAGTTTTCTCCCTTGACTTTAATTAAATTTATTCCAAGCTTGTAAAACCCCAAGGCTGCTTCTGAAGGGTAAGATGCTCCAGTAGTTCTAGTTTTAAATACAGCATGATAAAGAATCAATTGTACTATTTACTCCTGAATATATGATTATTTTACATTTTTTAGATAGCATAATTGTTACATAATCCACTGCATCCTAAAAATAATAAATCTCCAAGTTGATTTTAGAAAACATCTAAGTTTTCAAGGAGTAAATTATGTGTTCACTTCTCAGCAAAATACCAGTTAGGATATACACAATTACAAAGCCCCATTATTTCCTATTATAACGTTGTCGACATATTGCATATTAAAAAAGATGTTAACTAGCTTTGCGTTTGCTTCCTTTAATGATATTACAAAGTTCAAGGTCTTAAGCATTCTGGACAAAACCCAATTTTCATCCGCTTACTCAATCATTTACTGGAAGGTCATTAAAATTGACCAAGTCAGTAGCACGTGAACCAGGAGGAAGTGTTTTGTCTTTTCTGGGATGAATCAACACTTACTGTAAATATTGTACCCATACCTAGAGACTGGGCAATAAGAACATAAAGAGAAACACACATAAAATCTACCAGAGTTAAAGGGAGCTAGAAACCATTACCAAAAGAAAGCATAAATAAAATATTAAGTCAGAAAACAAAGAACAAGGTAGAGATCTATCTAAGATTCTTCCAAATTACCTATGTATACGTGATTGAAATTCTATAATGGCATCTCCAAAGGGCAAATTTCCTGGTTGTATATTTTTTTAAATAATAGCACCTACACTCCTTTAGGATTTAATATATTCTGGGGACTCTGCTGAGTGCATCACATCTATTAGCTAATTCAAGCTTTCTACCAATTCTAAAAGTAAAGATAACATCTCCACCATTTAGACATAGAAATAGAGCTATAAAGGGATAAAGAATTTGTCCAAAGTTGTGGATCTAGAAAGAAGACTCTGGTGACCAGATTCACCCAAGTATCTGTAAGAATAGACTTCTCTATACTTATCCAACACATTACTGATATATTCAATTATCAGCTAAACAAATTTTTACTATAAGTATTTACAGAGAAGGTCTAAAGATGGTTGTTAAAATCAAAGAAAGGGGGGAGTTCCGGGAAGATGGCGGAGCCAGAAGCTGGAATCTGAACAAGCTCTTGCATAGAAAACAGTTTGAGTTCCAGTGAACAGTCCCAAGCCAGAGAATCACACCAAGTGTGCCATCACAGGACAGAGAGTTAGTCAAGAGAGGGGAAGCCAAGCAGACACATCTGAGCGCCTGCCAGCAGCTGCCGCTGCGGCGGCAGGGTCGCGGCAGCGACCACCGCCGCGGGGGCACACCTGAGACACAGTCCGGGACGAAGGAGCCAGACGCAGCGGACAAGCGGATTCTACTCAACACCAGCAAGAACCGACAAGGAGCAGAAAACTTCATCCTGCACTTTGCAGACCAGAGACGACCCGGGATCCAAGATTCGGCGTGAGTAGAAGCCCGACTTCCTCACTCCTTCTCTGGGAGCAGAGGAGGGAAGGCCACCCCTCTCCCCCCCCAGCACCGGTGATCTCCATCTTGGATACCGACAAAGCTCGGAGGAGCGGCTAGCTCCAGCTCAGGCCTTGGAATAAAACGAGTCATTTAGCAGGTCACAAGAACTTAACGGCGAAGTGACCTCACAGACTCAGTTCCATCCAGGGAAAAGTCACCCAGCTCAGGCGCCAGCCATGGGAGTGGCTCTCCTCACCGGGTAACCAGAGCCAGAGGCTGCCCCTCCCTCTAGCAGCCACCACAATCAATTGAATAACAGAAACCCTGAGAATGGCTCCAGGCTGGGTGCTGTGAGTTTTTTTCACAAAATAGCCCCAGGGAAAAGCTACTGTTTGTTGAAAGGCCTCAACTCTACCCAGAACCTAGCCTCATCACTGCATCCCCCTCTTTTGTGATTCTCAAAGCAGATCACCCTCCCAGTAAACTAACCTGGGAGGGGGATCTCAAAATCTTGGGTAAAGCAGAGCATTTTTCTGCCTGTTCCAACAAACTGACTTAAGAAACCAATCAAGCCACAGGACCTCAAGCTGACCAGAGACTCCAACCAGACTCTGGTTACAGACAAAAGGGAGATACAGGACTCTTCCCACCCCTCCCAAAAAACAAAAAAAAAAAATCAAAGAACTTTTCTTTTCTTCTTCTTCTTTTCTTTTTTTCTTTTTTTTGTTTTGTTTTTTTTTTTCGTTTTTTGTTACCTTATATATATAAAAAAATTTTTTTTTGCTTTTCTAAAACTTTTTTTAATCTTTAATTTTTGCCTCTTCTGAAAAAAAAATTGTTTTCCATTAACTTTTTTTTTTTCTCTTTCTCCTCTTATAATTTTTATTTTAGGAAGACGTGAATGTGTGTTTTCCTTTCTTTTCTTGTCTTCTTTCTCTTTTTCTTTCATTCTTAATTATCTTTTGGTTTTTTGTCTAGCTCTACTGAACTTCTGATCTTTTCTTCTCACTTTCCTATCCTTTCCATCTTTTCCTCTTTGTTCTTCTTTATGTGACTTAACTCTTGTCCTGCACATCCTCAGATAAACCCGTAGTTATCCAGTAGACCCTATCTCCCATTGTGTACACACTTAATCCACAAACTTATTACTCAATTCAAAACCTCTGAGACTTAAATTCATTAATAGCAGTACTACCTCTTTATACCTATATAATATTTTAAGCATTTTTTTAAAGTTTTTCACATCTCCTCTATGTACCTCCCTTTCTCTCAACATATTCATATTCCTCTATAAATAGATGGTCTTTTAATCTCTAAAATAACATTAATTTTTACGTTTCTATTTTTTTTTCTGGTCTCTTTTCATTCCCCTTTACCTTTCTTCTTTTTCTCTCTCTCTCTACTTGCATCCTACCCAACCTATTTCCTGCATTGTGATTAGGACATAGTTAACTCTCCCTGTGCCTCCCCACACCAATCTATTCCTATTTTTTACCCACATCTCTCCCTAACCCTAATAATTTCTGGTTTTCCAAATTCTTCTCTGCGGTTCGAAGCCCTTTAACATATAGTTGTTTGATGTCGAATAGATGTATCTGTTGAACTAGATTGCATCTATAGACTATTGACTGTACAAATGCAAACTTTGGTTGATGGTTGCCTTAAGATAGTGTTCTAGCACAAAACTGGTGCTATCTTCATCTCAAATGGGCAGAGTAAGCCGGAAAAACACAAGAAAAATGGCAAATTCGGGTATCTCAATTCCCAATCTTGATAATCAGGGGTTAGAAGAGATAATGAATAATCCAGAGGAGAGTTCCCAAACAGCTCTACAAACGCTGCTGGTAAACATGATAAATGAAAAGTTTGACAACGTACAAAAGATTCTCTATGAGCGTGATAGGGAGAGAGAGGAGGCATCCCAGAAGTTTATACAGGAATATCATAAGCGTGAGGAAGCTACTCAAAAACTGATACAGGATTTGCGTGAGCAACTTGAGAATACTCAAAGAGAAAGGGAGGAATGGCGTGAGCAGGCTGAGAACACTTAAAGAGATCTGCAGGAATCCCACGAATGGGAGGAAGCTAATCAAAGAGTAATACAGGAATTGAGAGACCAGGTAGAGAACACACAAAGGTCACTAAAGGCATTCATGGAATCCATTAACAAAGAGCTGAAGGAAGTCAGGGAGACCACAAAGGGAATGCTGAATGGAACCCAACAGAAGGAATGGGAGCCCAAAGAAACCATAACCAATCAACTAAGCGATTTGAGGACAAACACTGAACACCAAATTAAGGAAGTAAAGAAATTCATACAAGACCTAAAACAGAGCTTCAACAAAGAACTTGAAGCCATCAAAGCTGACCAACTAGAAGGAAAAGAGATAAAAAACAAAGTAGAGAGTCTTGACAGCAGGTTAGACCATGCAGAAGATCGAATCTTAGGGATTGAAGACAGCCTAGATATTATAGAGAAAGAACATACAACCATTCAAGACAAGTCCAAGAAATATGATAGATCTATCCAACACCTGGAAGACACCATCAGAAGGCCTAATCTAAGGATAATGGGTGTAGAGGAGCACCTAGAAACAGAAGTTAATGGTCTAGGAAATTTGTTTAACAGGATCCTAGCAGAGAACTTCCCAAACATGCAAAAAGATAGGCCTGTCCAGATACAAGAAGCCTTTAGAACCCCAAATAGACCAGACCAGAATAGGACATCCCACCGCCACATTATAATCCACACAGGATCAACTCAGAACAAGGAAAAGATCCTTAAAGCTGTCAGAGAGAAAAGGGTAATCACTTATAAAGGGAAACCAATTAGAATCACCTCAGATTTCTCAGCAGAGACAATCAAAGCAAGAAGAGCCTGGAAAGATGTATGCCATGCCCTAAAAACAAACAACTATCATCCAAGAATACTGTACCCAGGTAAACTCTCCTTCATAACTGAAGGCCAAATAAAAACCTTCCATAGCAAAGAAAAATTGAAACAATACATCTCCACCAAACCAGCCCTACAAAAGATTCTTAAAGATGTCCTACACATAGAAAACCAACAAGACCGCAATAAAGGCCAAGAAACTGCACCCAAACTGAGAATCCAAGAACCATAGGAAGAACCCAGTTTTCGCAGCCCCCAAGAAGGTAGATAACATGGCAGGAACTCCCAAAAACCTCTCAGTCCTATCTCTTAATGTTAACGGACTGAAATCTCCAATTAAGCGACATAGACCGTCTAGTTGGATTAAAAAACAAGACCCTTCTATCTGCTGCCTGCAGGAGTCACATCTTGCCCGTAAAAACAAACACATTTTCAATGTTAAAGGCTGGAACAAAATCTACCAAGCAAACGGACCTCATAAACAGGCGGGAGTTGCAATCCTAATATCAGATAAAATAGACTTCAAATTAAAATTCGTGAAAAGAGATAAAGAAGGTCGCTACATACTAATTAAAGGATCTCTCCTTCAGGAGGATATTACAATTCTAAATATCTATTCGCCAAACAATGGAGCACCCAAATTCATCAAAGAAACACTACTTTCCCTCAAATCCCATATAGATCCAAAGACATTAATTGTTGGGGATTTTAACACACCACTCTCCCCACTAGATAGATCAACTCGGCAAAAACTCAACAGAGAAACCGCAGATCTAAACAGCTGCATAGATCAACTAGACTTAACAGATATTTACCGAACATTTCACCCAGCAGCATCAGAATACACGTTTTTCTCAGCAGCACAGGGAACGTTTTCTAAAATAGACCACATTTTAGGCCACAAAGCAAACTTGTCTAAATTCAGAAACATTGAAGTTATACCATGCATTCTCTCTGACCACAAGGGAATAAAATTAGAGCTCAACATAAAAAGCCACCAAAGAAAGTCGAGTATCACATGGAGGCTGAACAACACACTGCTGAATCATGAGTGGGTCATGGAAGAGATTAGAAAGGAAATTCAAATGTTCATGCTATTCAACAAAAATGAACACACAAAATACCAGCTCCTCTGGGACACAGCAAAGGCAGTACTCAGAGGCAAGTTTTTAGCTCTGAGCTCCTACATCAACAAATTGGAGATATCTGAAACTAACAATTTAATGACACATCTAAACCTCCTTGAAAAGGAGCAGCAAGATAAACCCCAATCCAGTAGACGGAAAGAAATAATCAAAATTAAATCAGAATTAAACGAATTAGAATCCAAAAAAACTATAGAAAGAATCAACAAAACAAAGAGTTGGTTCTTCGAAAAACTTAACAAAATTGACAGACCCTTAGCAAATCTTATCAGAAAAAGAAGAGAACACACCCAAATTAATAAACTCAGAGATGAGAATGGAAACACCACCACGGAAGCAACCAAGATTCAGAACATTATAAGGGAATACTTCTCAAAACTTTATGCTAATAAGTTTGAGAACTTGACAGAAATGGACTTCTTCCTAGCAAATATTGACATGCCAAAACTAAACCAAGATGAGTTAAACTATCTTAACAGGCCCATATCAAGCATTGAAATAGAAACAGCAATAAGAGACCTCCCAGCTAAGAAAAGTCCAGGACCAGATGGTTGTACAGCGGAATTTTACAAGGCCTTCAAAGCAGAGCTCACACCAATTCTCCTCCAACTCTTCAATGAAATTGAAAGAGAAAGCTCACTACCGAACACATTCTATGAAGCCATCATAACCCTCATCCCAAAACCAGGCAGGGACTCATCAAAGAAAGAGAACTATAGACCCATTTCTTTGATGAACATTGATGCAAAACTTCTCAACAAAATTTTGGCCAACCGACTTCAACAATTCATCTAAAAAATCATACACCACGATCAAACAGGATTCATTTCAGGGATGCAAAGTTGGTTCAATATATGCAAATCAATTAATATCATTCATCACATCAACAGGAGCAAGAATAAGAACGACATGGTTATCTCAATAGACACAGAAAAAGCATTCGACAAGATCCAACACCCCTTTATGATGAAGATTTTGGAAAAATTAGGAATCCATGGAACATTCCTCAATACAATAAAGGCTGTATATGACAAACCTACAGCCAGCATTATACTCAATGGTGAAAAACTAAAGCCATTTCCTCTTAACTCAGGAACAAGACAAGGATGCCCACTCTCTCCACTTCTCTTCAATCTAGTATTAGAATGCCTAGCTACAGCAATAAGACAAGATGCAGACATAAAGGGGATCCAAATAGGGAAAGAAGAAATAAAACTCTCCCTCTTTGCAGATGACATGATCTTGTACTTAAAGAATCCCATAGACTCCACTCCCAAATTACTCAAGCTGATTCAAAACTTTGGCAAAGTAGCAGGTTATAAAATTAACCCCCAAAAATCAATGGCTTTTCTGTATGCCAACAATGAGAAAAGTGTGGCTGAAATTAGGAAAACAACTCCATTTGTAATAGCCCCACAAAAAATAAAATACCTAGGAATTAACTTAACTAAAGAAGTGAAGGACCTCTATGATGAAAACTTTAAAATCTTGAAAAAGGAAATCAACACAGAACTTAAAAAATGGCAAAACCTTCCATGCTCCTGGATTGGAAAGATTAACATCGTGAAAATGGCAATACTTCCCAAGGCTATCTACAAATTCAACGCAATACCTATCAAAATTCCACCCTCATTCTTCAAGGAAATAGAAGAGGCAATCCAAAAATTCATATGGAACAATAAAAGACCCTGAATAGCAAAAATGCTCCTCGACGGAAAGAACACTGCTGGAGGAATATCAATACCAAATTTCAAACTCTACTATAAAGCCATAGTAATCAAAACAGCTTGGTATTGGCATAAGAACAGACCTCAGGACCAATGGAATAGAATTGAAAACCCAGAAATGAACCCACAGACCTATAGCCATCTAATCTTCGATAAGGGAGCTAAAACAATAGAATGGAAGACAGACAGCCTCTTCAGTAAATGGTGCTGGCAAAACTATTTAACTACATGTAGAAAACTTAAGCTAGATCCTTATATATCACCCTGCACCAGAATCAACTCCAAATGGATCAAAGACCTTGAAGTCAAAGCAGACACTCTGAAAACATTACAGGATGGAATAGGAGAAACCCTGGGTCTCCTTGGCTCAGGCCGAAATTTTCTGAATAGAGACCCGGAAACACAACAAATCAAAGAAAGGTTGGACAAATGGGATTGTATAAGGTTGCAGAGCTTCTGCAGGGCAAATGACATAGCTAGCAAGATCAATAGAAAGCCCACGGCTTGGGAGAAGATCTTTACTAGCCATACAACGGACAAGGGTCTCATATCTAAAATATACTTGGAACTCAAAAAATTAAACCACCCAACAACAAATCCTCAAAGAAACAACTGCCCAATAAGTAAGTGGGCGAAAGACTTAAAGAGAAGCTTCTCTGAAGAAGAAAGAAGGATGGCCAATAGACACATGAAGAAATGTTCAACATCCCTAGCCATAAAAGAAATGCAAATCAAAACAACCTTGAGATATCACCTCACTCCAGTTAGAACAGCAAAAATCAAGAACTCTAACAACAGATGCTGGAGGGGATGTGGACAGAAAGGAACCTTACTTCATTGTTGGTGGGAATGTAAACTTGTTCAACCACTTTGGAAAGCAGTATGGAGGTTCCTCAAAAGACTCCACATAGAGCTCCCCAATGACCCAGCAATCCCACTTTTGGGCATTTACCCAAATGATCACAAACAAGGCCACACTAAAGCTACCAGCACAACTATGTTCATTGCAGCATTATTTACCATAGCTAAGATATGGAACCAACCCAGATGCCCCGCAGTAGATGAATGGATCAAGAAGATGTGGTATATATACACAATGGAATTCTATGCCTCCATCAGAAAGAATGACATTTCCCCATTTGTTAGGAAATGGAAAGGCTTGGAAAAAATTATATTAAGCGAAGTAAGCCAGGCCCAAAGAAACATAGGTCCCATGGTTTCCCTTATTTGCAATATCTAGTATAGGTATGAGTCAAGCGGAAAAAGTCAGAGAATGTGATGTTAGGAAAACGAACCCTCAAATATGTATTTTAATGTTTTTGTTTCTTTCATGCATGTGTTTCTAACGCATTTATAAGATTATTTCTTTGTTGCTTTGTATGTCCCTCCCCCACAGTGTAACCCCCGCTTTCACTATATTTGATGTCAGTATAACACGTGGAGGAGACGGGGACAAACAAGTCGTTTAAGGATTCAGGTGGACCTGTTGCAACAATGAGAAGTACAAAATGTCATGTCAAAACCAGCTTTACAATGTCTGTGGGGGGGGAAGGGGGGTATGATTGGGTGGGGGGAGGGGGGAGGCTGGGAAGGGAGGTGAAGGGTAAACAAAGGAGGAGGCTGCAATGCTTGGTAAGAAATGTATGCATTATCCTGCCCATGTAATTGTAACCCCTCTGTACAGTATGTTCTCAAATAAAATAAAATTAAATTAAAAAAAAAATCAAAGAAAGGTTGGACAAATGGAATTGCATGAAATTGCAGAGCTTCTGCATGGCAAAGGACATAGCTAACAAGATCAAAAGAAAGCCCATGGATTGGGAGGAGGTCTTCACTAGCCATAGAACAGACAAGGGTCTCGTATCTAAAATATACCTGGAACTCAAAAAATTAAATCCCCCAACAACAAATCTTGAAAGAAACAACTGCCCAATAAATAAGTGGGCTAAAGACTTAAAGAGAAATTTCTCTGAAGAGGAAAGAAGGATGGCCAACAGACACATGAAGAAATGCTCAACCTCCCTAGCCATAAAAGAAATGCAAATCAAAACAACATTGAGACACCACTTCACTCCAGTTAGAATGGCTAAAATCAAGAACTCTAATAACAACAGATGCTGGAGGGGATGTGGACAGAAGGGAACCTTACTGCATTTTAAGTGTGAACTTGTTCAACCACTTTGAAAAGTGGTATAGAGGTTCCGCAAAAGACTCCACATAGGGACAGAAGGGGACCTTACTGCATTGTTGGTGGGAGTGTAAACTTGTTCAACCACTTTGGAAAGTAGTATGGAGGTTTCTCAAAAGACTCCACATAGAGCTCCCCTATGACGCAGCAATCCCACTTTTGGGCATTTACCCAAATGTTCACAAACAAGACCACACTAAAGCTACCAGCATGATTATGGTTATTGCAGCACTATTTACTATAGCTAAGATATGGAACCAAAACAGATACCCCTCCGTAGATGAATAGATCAAGAAAATGTGGTATACATACACAATGGAATTCTATGCCTCCATCAGAAAGAATGACATTGCCCCATTTGTTAGGAAATGGAAAGACTTGGAAAAAATTATATTAAGTGAAGTAAGCCAGGCCCAAAGAAACATAGTTCCCATGGTTTCCCTTATTTGCAATATCTAGTATAGGTCTGAGTCAAGCAGAAAAGGTCAGATAAGGTGATGATAGGGAAATCAACCCTAAGATATGTATTCAAATGTTATTTTCTTTCATGAGATTGTTTCTAACACATTTATAAGATTATTTCTTTGTTGCTTTGTATGTTCCTCCCCCACAGTATAACCCCTGCTTTCACTGTATATGATGTCGGTATAATTTGTGGAGGGGAAGGGGAAAAACAAATCGTATAAATAGGGATACAGGTGGACCCATTGCAACAATGAGATGTACAAGTCGTTATGTCAAAAACGAACTTTACAACTTTGGTGTGGGGGGAGGGGGAGTGGGGAGGTTTGGAGGGGCAGGGGGAGGATAGGAAGGGATGTGAAGGGGAACCAAAGGAGGAGGCTACAATGCTTGAAAAGAAATGTACTCATTATCTTGCCCATGTAATTGTAACCCCTCTGTACAGTATTTTCACAATAAAAAAAAACAAAAGGACTCCACATAGAACTCCCCTATGACCCAGCAATCCAATTTTTGGGCATTTACCCAAATGTTTACAAACAAGACCACACTAAAGCTACCAGCACGACTATGTTTATTACAGCATTATTTACTATAGCTAAGATATGGAACCAACCTAGATGCCCCTCAGTAGATGAATGGATCAAGAAAATGTGTTATATATACACAATGGAATTCTATGCCCCCATCAGAAAGAATGACGTTGCCCCATTTGTTAGGAAATGGAAAGGCTTGGAAAAAATTATATTATGTGAAGTAAGCCTGTCCCAAAGAAACATAGGTCCCACGGTTTCCCTTATTTGCAATATCTAGTATATGTCTGAGTCAAGCAGAAAGGTCAGATAAATTGATGTTAGGGAAATGAACCCTAAGATATGTATTCAAATGTTTTTTTGTCATGCGATTGTTCCTAACACATTTATAAAATTATTTCTTTGTTGCTTTGTATGTCCCTCCCCCACAGTATAACCCCTTCTTTCACTGTATTTTTTGTCTGTAAAATTTGTGGAGGGGAAGGGGAAAAACAAATCATTTAAATAGGGATACAGGAGGACGCCTTTCAACAATGAGATATAGAAGTCGTTATGTTGAAAACGAACTTTGCAACTTTGGTGGGGGGGCGGGGAGAATTAGGTTGGGGAGCAGGGGGGCTGGGAAGGGATAGGAAGGAGAAACAAAGGAGGAGGCTACAATGCTTGATAAGAAATGTACTCATTATCTTGCCCATGTAATTGTATCTCCTCTGTACAGTGTTTTAACAATAAAAAAATGAAAAACAAATATACAAAAAAGATGGTGGTTAAGTTCAATGACCCTGAGTATTAACTGTTATTCTAAAAATATGATCAGTGTTGTTTTAATTGGAATTAAAAGAAATATCCCAGATACCTGATAGGCTGACAACTCTAGCAATAGTCTCATTACATACTGTTATCTGAAGAATATGAGTAGGGAGAGGTACCATTGAATCACCAATATTCATTTGAAAAAATTAATATATATCTAGAGAAGGTTTTACTGAATATGTATTGTTTTTGTACCTTCATAAAGTCTAAAAATTGTAAGTTAAAGCAAATCAAGTTGGATATGATTGTTATAGGTTAAAAATACTGTGGAAATCTGGAATAAAGAAGACATCACTTTGAGCTGGAGAAAGGCTTTAATTGTTCATTTACAGCAAAGGTCTGGGGATCTTTTGAAAATGCAAGTTCTGACTAGTAGGTCTGATTTGGGCTTATGATTCTTTATTTCTTTTTTTAAAAATCTTTAAGTAGTTGTACAAAGGAGTTTCCATTCAACAAAGCAGTTCATGAATATAATGAATCTTGATCAATATCACCACCTTCAACAATACTACCAATCTCTCACCCTACCCAAAACTTCCCTCACTTTTCTAAATTTTATAGGATATACATTGAATTCTTGACTTCATTCTCCTCTCCCTCTTCTCCTCTTTGTCTACCCTTTCCCCTTGACCCCACTTCACTTCATTCAGGTCCTTGAGTGTTCATTTTGTTGAATTTTGACTTTGCCTTTGTAAGGTGATTCTACATTTCTAATAGCCACACTGGTGATGATTTTCAAATGCACCATAGACTTGTAATACAGTACCAAAGTCTTAAAAATAGGAAAATATTTGTAAGAAAGAAAGGCTTGAGTTAGCTTTTGAAGAATGTAGGTTATACACAAGTATTAAAATTGGGAATAACCAATGGCTGTGGCGGTGGCACAGAGAAAATAATGTGTCACAGTGGGTCAGAGAAATTATATGGCTAGATGTAGGAGACAGTGGTTGAATAATAAATGAGAATTGGGTCTTGGAAGGTGGGGCAAGACACATGCAAAGTACAGGTTTTATGCAGAAAGGAAGAACTGTGATATTATTTCAACTTTTTTTAACCCATAAAGTGGATTTTAAGAGTTGCTATTGAATGTATGTTGTTTACACCATATTTACTTAAAAGATCATATTTTTACTTTATGGAAATGTACAAAACTTAGAACAGTCTAATTCTAATTTTCAAAAGATTGGTAAAATTGATCCATCATTTAATTTTCAATGTAACAATAATAACCTACTGAAGATGATTTGAGGAATTAAATTATTTATGATGCTCTTTGATGTATTTCCTATAGTTCTTAAAAGCAATACTGTTTTGTAGATGCTGTAACATTTACCTTCTAATGAGAGCTTACCTATTGTGCTTGAATTGTTTATTGAAAAGGAATTATTCAAAGGAAACTTCAAAATGGAGCCAATATGATGCTAATGTTTTGATTGTGTCACTATGCCTGAGAAAACAGGCTCACCTTATTCAGAATCATGGTAATTAAAATTCAAGAAAATTCATTGTCCACTTCATTTTTATTTCTGCTAAAATAAAATAGATGAAGTAGTGACTACTTGATGACAAAATACTTTATCAGTTCACTTAAAATGAGTCAAACTGATAGTTTTAAAGAAATTTACTTTTCATTTTCAACTATGGTTTGGTCTTCAAGGCATAGCTTTCTTAACAAAATTTTGAAAGTCAAAATAACGTGCCCTTCATCAGTCTTGAAAGTGGTTAAAAAAGTCTAGTGATGATAATTATTACTTGGCTCTGCAATCTAGAAACAAGTAGTTCTATAGAGTATTGATTTTTTTTTCTATACAATGAATAAATAACCATTCTTCTCATGTAGAAAAGCTCAATGATTTCAATATATTCTCTTCATCAGAAAAATGCAGATTTGTTAAAAAGTCAATTAAAAAAAAATCACAAACTCCTGTGGCTGTCGTTGGATTCAGAAGTCATATCACATCAGCTCTTAAGAGAAAACTCTCTTTTTCTAACACTGGAAATACTATGCAAGGCAGTAATGAAACTTTTCAAACTTGTAAATGTAGGCAAATTATACCATGGACATTAAAACTAGAACATTTGCAAGGTTAAAGAAGTATTTATAAGTACTTATATATATGTAATTATATATACATATATATCCAACCATATATGTGTATGTGTGAAATGTATACTTGAAAATGTGAAGACATGGGGCTGAGGGTTTAGCCTAGTGGAAGGGCACCCACCTGGCATGCACAAGGCCCTGGGTTCGGTCCTCAGCCCTGGAGAAAAAGAAAAGAAAATGTGAAGACATATGTGAACATACACACACGCCGTATAAATAGCCTTAATGTTTTCAGAACATTAGTCCATATTATACCTACACTACAAAGAAGGCACTTCACAAAGAAAAAAGCCATATGAAGTTAAATTTCATTAAAGATGCAAATTATAGTGTAAACTTGTATACAGTACCATCTTATGATCCATTTAAAACAGTGCAGAGTGTGATTCAGACTTAAATACTAGCCTTGAGTGATGCATTCACAAGTGTCATATGCAAAAGTCATAAAATATCAAGGTAATAACTATCACATTTTAAAATGAAATAGTTATTATACAGACCTTACTAGAGCTACTTGCCTGTTTTGGTTTCTGTGGCCTTTGCGAACATTTATCTTGCAATAATGAATGATAAGGTCTTTAGGAAATTAAAACTTAAATTTATTTTCTGCATATAGCCAACTGCTGAATTGCTGTGAAATTTACAAGCATTTTCCAACATAACTGGAACAACTTTCAAATTTTCCAGGTTTATGTTGCTAGCAATAACTTTTATTCCCATTAAAAGTATTTTAATTTATATTATTAGAGTGTGTGATCCAATGTAAGAAGCATAATATTATAGATTGAGAGGCTTGAAATATATTGACAATATTTTGACTACTTAATAAGCATAAGTTGATACTTTATTGAAAGTACAAAGCAATCTTAACCTCTGGCCCAGTTAAGTAATAGGGACCAGAAATACCTTCCAACTTGAAACAATTGATAGCCTCTACACATACGCACACACACACACACACACACACACACACTCACAGATACAGACACACACATAAAATAGCAGTATCACACAGATACAGACACAAACACGCACACATGAAAGAGACACAAATACGAAGACATAAAATAACAGTGAAAAATACTCCTCATTTGACTCAAATGAGGGTGAGACCTGGACAAATGGGACAAAAGCCAAGTGAGATCTAGGATTGTTCCAGCTTGTTAACTTGAGTTTTCAGGCAATCAAACTATAATTGTGAAACTTACTTTTCTGCATATAACAGAAAACCTGAACACAGAAGATGGAAATAGACAAAATGTAACAGCTGAGTTTGTAGTACACAATGCTAGAGAAGAATGAACTTCAAAAGTTGAGAAAACTAGAGGCCAATATCTTGGATTATTCTGATGAGTACTACTCAGTGTACATACTTGAAACTACTTAAGGCCAAAAGAGTACTACATTAAAATGCTTAAAGAGAACATTATCCAGCTTTCACAGGGCCAGGAATAGGACCTGTTCCCACAAGTGAGACTGGCAAACCTCATATTTCATAGGAAGAGTACTCAATTATACTGCCTTAGTATTAGAAAATAATTAGCCTTACACTAAAAATGGTTTTTGATCTGCCTAATCAAGCTCAAAAGTCAGGTCAAGGAAGATCAAACTATTCCAAGGTAGCTTAATTGCTTACTAGATCACAGCTCAAATATATATATATATATATATGTGTGTGTGTATGTATATATATGTATGTATATATATATATATAAACTTATATATATGTATATATAAGCTTATATATGTATATATAAACTTATATATACATATATATATTTGAGCTGTGATCTAGTAAGCAATTAAGTTTTGTATATATATATATATATATATATATATATATATATATATATATGAGCTGTGATATATATATATATATATATGAACAACAAACTACCTGACATGCAAAAAGAAAAATTCATGAAGTCTGGCACTCAAACAAAAGTTATTAGGCAGAAGAAGAAGCACTGAAACAAAATCTATACTGAGGAAAATTAAAAATAAATTGAAACTTAACCCAGAACTGACACAGATGTTAATATTTGCAGACAAAGATACTAAAGTAGTTACTGTAAATGAATCCCATATGTTCACAATGATGGAAAGATCAAACGATATTTAAAAAATCAGATCAACTTTTTTTAAAGACAATAACTACAATATGAGGTACAAAATAATGCCATTACTTGCAGGTTACATATTCCAGAAGGAAAGGTCAGTGAACTTGAATCAATCACATTGGAATCTAAAACTATGTAAGATGAAAAAAAAACTAACATGCTCAACAAATCATCATTGATTTCTAAAATAATATAAAGTGATCTAAATTATGATGAATTCTTCAAGAAAAGATAAAAACAAAGTCTTGAAAGTAGACAAGAAAGATGTTTCATACACAAAGTGAAATACAAAGGTTAGAGCATAGAAATGGTAAGTATGATAGCAGTTAAAAGCTTTTTCTTTTTTCTAATAAAATTACTTTAAAATGTATTTGATGTTTATGCAAAAATTTAGTATTATAGGTATTTATACCTTTTATAGAACAAAATGCCTAAAAATAATCATGCAAAACCTAAAATGGTAAAAATTACTAAACTACACATAAATTAGCATAACTTGACAATAGTGAATGCAACTTGATTGAATCCTGAAGAAATAACTAAAGTCACAAAATAGTCATAGCTATTGGGCCAACACAGCAGGTAAGATGAATTATAGAAATAACTAATCCAAAAGAAAACATAGAAAACTATAATAGTGGAATGAAAAATGGGTGGGATAAAATGAAAGATATAGTAAGATAAAAACTTTAAACCTGATTATATAAGTAATAAAAAAGTTGTAAATGACCTAAAACCCTGAATTCATAAATATATTTAAAGTAAAATGTACTGAATGGCTAAATGAATATAAAAATCAGAGACAAATATATTACTAGGATAATGAAAAAGAATTCTTAATAATAAATGAATCAATTCAACATGATAATTGAACAACACTGACTATATATGTACCTAACAACAAAGCTCAAAACACAAGCTGTAAAGCATCACACATTTCTCCCAAAATTTAAATATTATTTTCTCTAACTCTACCTATAGTGCTATACAAAAACAAACCAAGTTAAGAATAATCAAATAATAAAATGTAATATGAAATCTGTAAGAAGAATTAGACTACTTCACAACTATAATCAATAATTTCAAAAATATACTGTTATGGAATGAATATTGTATCCTACTTCCACAATTTGTAAATTGAAAGTATAATCCCCAATATGAAGTTATTATTATCATGTGTTATGGTATATACTTGTAGTCCTAGCACATGACTTCTTGCTAGCCTGGGCTATTTAGTGCAATCCTAACTCAAAAGAACTGATACAAAAGGACAAGAAAATAAATTAAAAACTTTTTCACATCTAAACAGGTGGTAAATGGTTAAATTTGACACCTAGACATTCTGTTACTGAAGTCTTCCGTTATGCATCAATTGCATTCTTTAACTCCATGACATCCATTAGTTTTAGGCAATTTTTTAAATTTCTTTGGTCATTGTTGCTCATGGTCTCTTCTAGATATGTTCCAGTTCGATTAGGTGTGGACACAGCAAAGTCTCTTTGTACTAATAAACAACAGCTCCCTAAGCTGAGGAAAACTCAGGATCCTTTAAGTACAAATTATCCTCTGCCTATTAAGCATAAACTACTGCTTCCTGAAACAGATGGTCATTCTTTTTAGATCATTGGGCATTTATCCAATAGACTACAAAAAGGTCATACTAAAGCTACCAGCACAACCACATTCATTGCAGCATTGTTTACTATAGACAAGATGTGGAATCCCCAGATGTCTCTCATTGGATGAATGAATCAAGAAAATGTGGTATATATACACAATTGGATTCTATGCTTCCATTAGAAACAAGGATATTGTTCCATTTGTAAAGAAATGGAAAGACTTCCTGGAATAACTTATGCTAAATTAAGTAAGTGAGGCCAAGAGAGACAAAAGTTGCATATTTTCCCTCATATGTGGAAGCTAGAATTAGATTATAAACTTTAAATAAATACTTAGTGAGGTAAGCAAGTGCATACAACTGTATGGAAACTGAAATATGGTAAGCAAAAGGAAGAACTCAGTGTAATTCCTTAGAAAGAAAAGGTCAAAATTCAACAAAAGCACCAGGAAATGTGTTATTTAAAGGGGTGAAGTGGGGACAAGGGAAGAGAGTTAGATGAGTAAAGAGAAAGGGGGAGATGCAGTCATAATTCAATGTATGTCCTACAAAATTAGGGAGAGTGAGAGAAGAGCAGGTTGGTAGAGATGGGTTGAGTTGTTGAAAGGGCTGACTGATCAAGATGCATTTTATTCACAAATTAATTTGTTAAATAGCAACTATTTTGTACAATTTAAATATAATAAAAATAAATTTAAAAATTTGCTGAGTTTAAATTATCTTTGTGATAATTCTCTAAGGGATGTGATTAAAATTTTTGTAGAATTCTGACACTATCGTGGAACAAAAAGCTTGTTTATTAGAACTATACATTTGTCAGAATCGATCTAAAAAAGCATTATTCATGCTTAAATGTTAAGAAAGATGTGACATATGATATGTGTTTTATACATACAAATGTCAGAGTGTTTAGTAGAAGCTCAATGGAAAGTACTAGAATAAAAATTGCTCTCATATTGGCATATTTAAACAGTACATAGTTTGTTCTTCTGAATTATGGAAAGTTTAAAGCAATCTTATTTTTAAGAGATAACTGGAAAAATAAATCCCTATTTTTTTCACAGGATTGACTTTTCAGTTCTTTGCAAACTCATATATAATCACAAATTTGTTCTGAATGTTGGGAAGCTATAACACATCAGTGTAAATCCACAACAAAGACGGGCAAACTTGCTCAGATAAATTTGGAATGAGAAGTTTAAAACCTATGAATCTTTAAGTCAAATCAGAACCTCATTAAATTTGGAAATGTTTCATTGAATATTTTAGAAGTATACCTATCCACATTTTCAAGAGTATTTCAAAACAAAAATAGGAAATAAATAGGCTCATTGTAAGAAGGATAAGTCTACTTTTACAAAAAACAGCTTAATAAGCTTAATAAACATTAAATAATAGTAATAGTCTAGGAAAGTCATGTCTCAAAGCAGTATTTGATGAACAGAAATTTGCAAAGTTTAACCATTCAAGATAAAAATCAGAAATGTTCTAAGTTTTGTTCATTTATATAGAAATATTTGTATTAAATATGGAGGTTAGAATGCAGTCAAGCTTTCATTGTATATACCACAAAATTAAGAAAGAAAAGGGAAGGGGTGGGTCAAATGGAGGTTAAAATATTAAACGGTTAATACAGATCATGATGCATTGTATTCATAAACTGATTTTCTAAACAGCAAAAAAGTTATACATATCCTAGAAAATTAAGAAAAGTAAGAGAAAGTAAGGGAAAGGGTAGATTTGGAGGGATGGGTGAGAATGATGAAAGTGTGATATTCATGAAAGTTGTATTCATGAGCTGCTTTGTTGAATGCCAACTCCTTTGTACAAATACTTAATGATATTAAAATAACAACAATAATAAATAAAAATTCATCAAAGAGCAAAAAACAAGTAAAAATAAAATGAACTTCACAACTATGGCACTAATAAGTAGGGTACCTACAGTTTCATTTTGATTCCTTGGTACAGTAAAATACTCTAAGTACTGCTAACTTGGAAACATATAGTGTCTTATTTTGGGGATCTGTTGATCTTAAACATATGTTTAAGATCATTAGTTAGAGCATTAATTAGCTTGTATAAAATAATTTGTTAATCTTTTATGTGATCACAGGCCTGAAAGAAATGTTTGTGGACAGAATATACTCATATCTAATAGTAATTTCAGTTCTATTTATGGAATCAATTAATGAATGGGTTTAGTTTCTTCAAAAGAGTAACTACAGTCAGTTAGCTTGTCTCCTTCTGCCATTAAAGGACATATAATTGATTCACAGATACATTAAATAGGTACATAGCCTATTTTGATTGATTAAACAAACAAACTTTTAACTCACTAATTGATGTAATGTCAGTTTAAGATTCCTAAAAATATTGTAACCATGTAGACTCAGCAAATATAAGGATAATAAAAGTGAGGGGAATACAATTGTAAATATTTTGTCAGATTAGAGAAAACACATATACAATGTACAATTAAGAAAGGAAGCTGCGGGCTGGGAAGGTGGCTCAGTGGTAGAGTGCTTGCATTGCATGCATGAGGCCCTGGGTTCGATTCCGCAGCACCACATAAGCAGAAAAAAGCCGGAAGTGGTGCTGTGGCTCAAGTGGTAGAGCACTAACCTTGAGCTGAAGAGCTGAGGGACAGTGCCAAGGCCCAGAGTTCAGGCCCACGACCAGACCCCCCCCACACAAAAAAAGGAAGCTGGTCGAAGCCAGCCTGGACAGTAAAGTCTGTAAGGCATTTATCTCATACATCTAGGATAATAGTATCAGATGAGCAGAAAAGCTCAACAGCTATGTACATATGAGCATATAAGATGATACTAAATGAAATGAACCCCAAGATATGAACACAAGAGGTTTTACTTTGTCATTGTTGTTTTTAAAGTACTATGTGATTTTTTTGTTTTGTTTGTATGTTCTTTCCTCTATGGTATATCCCCTGTTGTCACTGTACATGATTTTGGTACCTGCATCTTGTATATTCATTTATCTAATTTGGGGAGGAGAAGAGGAACAACAAAATGATGAAACAAGGTCACAGAATGACCCATTGTAACAGTAATATTCACGAGGCACTATGTTCAAAATTAACTTTACAACTTCTGGGGGGAGGGGTAGTTTCAGGGAGCTGGGGGAGGGAAGATATAGTAGGAGAGAAACAAAGGAGGGAGTAACAATGCCTGATAAGAAATGTACTCATTACCTTACTCATTTAATTGTAACCCTTCTGTACAGCACATTTACAATAAAATAAAACAGATCAAAAATGGGGAAAAAAGAGTCATAGGAGCTCAAATGTGGAAAAACACAAAAAAAAGAAGCTGGAATTGGAGCTGTGGCTAAATTAGTACCATGCTAGCCTTGAGCAGAAGAAGCTCAGAGACAATGCCAGTCCCTGAGTTCAAACCCCAGGACTGGTACCAAAAAAAAAAAAAAGGAAAGAAAGAAAGAAAGAAAGAAAGAAAGAAAGAAAGAAAGAAAGAAAGAAAGAAAGAAAGAAAGAAAGAAAGAAAGAAAGAAAGAAAGAAAGAAAGAAAGAAAGAAAGAAAGAAAGAAAGAAAGGAAGGAAGGAAGGAAGGAAGGAAGGAAGGGAGAAAGAAAGAAAGAAGGGAGGGAGGGAGGGGGGAAGGAAGGAAGCAAGGAAAGAAAGAAAGAAAGAAAGAAAGAAAGAAAGAAAGAAAGAAAGAAAGAAAGAAAGAAAGAAAGAAAGAAAGAAAGGAGAAAGAAAGCAATGCAACCTGTCCACATAAGCAAAAGCATTTGACTTTGAATATATCTGAATACTTAGCTCACAGTTTTGCAGTCTGAAAGTCCAAGATTTGACAGCATCATTTATTTTGTGTCTGGTGAGTGTCTAATAGTAGATAGCACCATTGTCTAAGAATGTTTGAGAGGGATCACATGGTGAAATGTGTAATCAAAGAAAGAGTAATGGATAGGCTTACTCTAAAATAATCAGACAAATCAAATCAGAGAAAGACTGGATAAATGGGATTGCATGAAACTGTAGAATTTCTACATGGTAACTGATGTAGCTAACAAGATAAATAGAAAGCCCAAAGAATGTGAGATTTTTAACAGCTGTGCATCAGACAAAGATCTCCTATCTAAAATATACTTAGAGCTCAAAAAATTAATCCCCAAAATAAATCCTCAAAGAACCAACAACCCAATTAAAAATGAGCTAAGGCTCAAAGAAAGACTTCTCTGGAGAAGAAGTGATAATGGCTAATATACAGATGAAGAAATGTTCAACATTTTTGTCATAAAAAGAAATGCAAATCAAAATAAAAATGTGAGTCTACTGCACCCCAGTTAGAATGGCCAATATCAAGAAAACTAACAATAACAAATGCAGGTGGAAATGTGGCCAAAGGGAACTTTACTACATTGTGGGTGCAAATGCAGACTTATTCAACCACTGTGTAAAGCAGTATAGTGGTTCTTCAAAAATCTAATTATAGAGCTTCGTTATGAGCCAGTCATCCCAATCCTGGGCACTTACCCAATAAAACACAAACCACACCACACAAAAGCCACCAGCACAACTATTTGCATTGCAGCACTATTTACCATAGCCAAGATTAAGAATCCCAGATGCCTCTCTGTGGATGAATGGATCAAGGAAATGTGGTATATATACAAAATGGAATTATATTCCTCTAACAGAAAGAATGATATTAAGGCACTCGTAATAAAATTGAATAATGTAGACAAAATTATATTTAAGTGATGTAAGCCAGACCCAAAGAAACATAGGTTGTATCATTTCCCTCATTTGTTGTAACTACAATGTGTCTATAAATCTGCAAGTAAACATTCTGAATGGTAAAAGAAAAAAGTACACCGAGACATGATAAATTATACAGGTCTCCAGAAATCACACAGAGTGATACCAAGGGAGGATATTCTTAGGTGAGGATAGGCATAATAGCTATGTACATCATTACATATAATGTAATATTTATCAAAATGAACCCCAGGAAGTAGAAACAAAGTTTTTTTTCTCATGTTGCTGTTTTGGTTTTCATTTCCTTTTGTTTACCTGTCTTTGGGAGGGTAAGGAGAGGACATAAATGAATGGACAAAGGGTGAACAAATGCAGCAGTGATATTAAATACTACGATAAAAATAAACTATAAAACTTGTGGGTGGGAACAGGAGGGAAAAAACCTGGGTGGTAAAGAGGGAAGGGTTTACATTGTTCCAAAAGATATGCATAATTTTTTTAACTGTAAAGTTTCAGATGTTTGGGAAGATTTTTTTTTTTATTATCTAGGTGATGAACAGAAGGGTTGCAGTTACATAAGTAAGGTAGTAAGTCCATTTCTTGTCAGACTTGCTACTCCTTCCCTCATTTTTATCCTACTTTTGTCGGAGGTATCGACTTGCAGGGCCCCATCTGAGTTCCTGTGTGCAGTGAAGGAGCGTGCTGGCATGCATTCCTCTGGAAGAGGAAGGGGGACACTCCTTCCTCCATGCAGGGGAAAAGTCCTGCGCCCGGTGTCTGACTCAGGTGATGGTTTTTGGGAAGTGCCATTTGTGCTCCTCCTAGTTAATTGTGTAGAACTATGCCTCAAGATTCCTTTTGTGTTTTTTTAATGGAGCCCCATCTGCACCTTGCTTCCTCTTTTATTAACTTGAAGGACTCTTTCTGATCACCGATTAAATGTTGCTAATCTTCCACACTACTCAAGAATTTAAAGTCATCTTTCTGCCCTGTGATTGGCCCCTGACTCCATGCCCCTATGCCCTATATAAGCATATGACGTTTTAATAACCTTTGTCTATACACACATGGTATGGTCCCTTTCTGCCTACCAGACACCATGTTCCTGAGTCTTGCTGTGTGAACAGCAACAACTTTTCCCAACTCCCACCAACCCTCACCTGTAAGTTGTACAGATTATTTCCAACATATTTTCTGGAGTATATCACTGTTGCATTGGTTCCCCCATTGTCCTTTGTCTCACCATTCTGTTGTTACCCTTCCCTTCTCTAATTCAAATAAACATATATGCAATACCAGGGTACCATCAAATACAGTGATAACAGGTATATATCATAGGGGTAAGAACATACAAAAGAAACAAAAATTCACATAGACATTAAAAACAAAGGGAAACTTCTTTTGTCCATATCTTGGAGTTCATTTCACTTAGGGTCATCTTATATGGTCATATGTACATTGCTTTTGAGCTTTTCTGCTCTCTGATAAAAGTATCCTAGACGTATACTAATTATTGCAAATAAGGGAAACCATTCTAGCCTGGAGGATGCAGCTGGGTACCCCAACGTTTGCCATGGTTATGGAGGCGTGTTCTCATTTGCCAGCATACATAAACCTCACACAGCACACGAATCCTTAGGCAGGGTCACACGAGTCTATGTCTCCGACAATACATATCACATTTTCTTGATCCATTCAACTACTGAGGAACCTCTTGTTTGGTTCCATATTCCATATCTTAGCTTTGGTGAATAATGCTGAGAAAAACATGGCTGTATGGCAAGGCACATAGCTAGCGAGATCAATAGAAAGCCCAAGGATTGGGAGAATATTTTCACTAGTCATACAATGGACAAGGGCCTCATATCTAAAATATACTTAGAATTCAAATAATTAAATCCCCCAAAAACAGATCCTCAAAGTAACAACTGCCCTATTACTGTGTGTAAAGACTTAAAGAGAGACTTCTCTGAAGAGGAAATAAGAATGGCCAATAGACACATGAAGAAATGCTCAACATCTCCAGCGATAAAAGAAATGTAAATAAAAACCGCATTGAGATTTCACATCAGTTAGAATTGCTATAATCAAGAAATTTAATAACAACAGATGCTGGAGGGGATGTGGCCAAAAGGGAATGCTACTGTACTGTTAGTGGGAGCACAAACTTGTTCAACCACTCTGGAAAGCAGCATGGTATTTCCTTAAGACTACACATAGAGCTCCTCTATGACCCAGCAATCACAAACAAGGCCATACTAAAGCTCCCAGCATGTCCATATTTATCGCAAGATTTCCATTCTTTATCTGACTTATATATCTTTAACCCCTTTGTGCATCACCTTTACAATAACAGTAAATAATTTTTTTAAAAAAGGAAAACAAACCAGTTGTCTTATGGGGAACAATGTGGGTCAATCCAGGAATCTCAGCAACTCAACATAGGGAGATCAAAAGGAATAAAGTTTAAGGCTAGCCTGGGTGAAAAAAAAAAAAAAAAACAAGAGTGGTAGTATGCACCTATAATTTTTGTTATGTAGGAATTCTTATCTAGGAGGAATGATGGTTGGAAGCTGGCCCTGGGCCAAGATCTTATTTGGAAAATAACTGAAACAAAAAGAGACATGGCTCAAGTGATAAAGCTCCTGAATAGTATCAGAACCTGTGTTGAAATCCCATTGGCTTCCTACTTCCCTCATTCCCCATTAAAAAACAAAGAGAAAACAACAAGAAAAAATACCTTTATTGTAAGAACTCACAGATTCCACAAAATAACTGTGCTACTGTCTTCCAAGAGCAGTGATCTAAGGACTATCTTTTAGTACACACATCTTCAAAGTTCCATTACTTCACACATTGTTACATTGAGGAATAGCTATGCAACTTATGAACTTGGGGAATACAATCAAATTATATATATGTGTGTGTGTGTGTGTGTGTGTGTGTGTGTGTGTGTGTGTGTGTTTGTGTGTGTGTGTGTATACATATATATTAGCAATGTGTATTTATCTCTCTAATTTGTAGAATATAGCTTCTAGGTTATTCTTCCCATGGTTCATTAATTTATCCAGGAAAAAAAACTTTAAACTGAATTTCACAAATTATAAAATAAAATAAGATGCTTTCCACTGGCTAATTATTATTGTTTCACTCAATGGTCCATTCCGTTATCTATGTTTTATTTTTTTTTTTTATTTTAAAAAGTCAAAACTAAGTATAGCTAGACTAGTCAATATATCTTCAAATTATACGGGATTAAATTGTTGAAAACTTGTGTTGCCACAAAATACATGCACTATAGTTATATGCTTTGAAATATCAATATATAATTCTTTTGTTATATAAAAAAGCATTTGGGAAAAAATTGTCAGTTTGTGAATAACATTTTTGTACAAAGATCCAAAAATTGTCTTAAAAATCAGTTAATTTGAAGTAACCTAGTGCTTTTGGTCATTGTTATTCTAAAACTACCAGCAGAACATGACTTATCTCACATATTCACATATAACCACATTCAAATTTTTTATATAACACACATACATTTTTAGTCATTTATATTTTTGCAAAAGCAAATTGAAGTGGAGTTAAATAGCTTCAGCTATTCAAGTCATCTTTACTTCCAGATCATATTTTTTTCTTCGTGACAGTATTTTGATTTTAACTCAGATCTCATGCTTGCTAGACTTGTAATTTCTGAAATGGTGTTTCTCTTTATACCTGGGCCATCTTGAACTATAAGCTTCCTAATTGTGCTTCATCGTGTTTCTGAGATGACAGGCATGCACCACTGTACCTTGTCGTTGTGATTCTCTTGTAACTGGTGACAGGAAGTTATCACTATGTCTAGCCATTGGCTGAGATGGAGTTTTTTGAATATTTTGTTTGGGTTGTCCTTGAACCATCATCTCTAGATCTGTGTTTTCCAAATACTTAGTATTTGCCTGACCTCAGTTTTTAAAGAACTGTTCACAAACATATTTGCCAGGGTTTAAGGGCATACAATTAAATAAAGAAGATTCTTCTTAAGTGATTGCTCCTTAATTTCCTGTCAAGGAGAAAAGAGTTCTAGTCAGGTGCTAGTGGCTCACTTCTGTAGTCCTAGTTACTGTAGAGGTTAAGAACTAGAGGACTGAAATTCAAAACCAACCCATGTAGAAAACCCTCAAGATTCCAATAAGTCAGCCTGGAGGCATTACCCAGGTGATAGAGAACAATCCATGAGCAAGAAAGTCAAGCAAACATATGACCTTGAGTTAAAATCCAAATAGTGATTAAAAAAAAAAGGTGAGATCTTTACATAGTTCCACAAGTGACACTATATGTTTCCAGGAATTAATTTGTGATGATTTAGAGTGGATAGGTGAGTTGTTGTAACTCTTAGCTTGAAGACTGATTAACTTGGGTAGAGAATTTATTTCTTTATATTCTATTTTATGAATCTTCTATTAACTTTATCCAGTTTCCTATCAAATACACCACTTTACAGTGAGTAAAATGTGATTATTTTGCTTTTTGCTTTTGAGCCTAGATAATACAACCATCAGAAGCTAAGTAAAGTGAAGAGAATTAAAATGAAAGTTGGAGCTGATAAACAGTAACCACTCAATAATGAGTTCTGATTTATCATTTTGGGGATATTAGCTTCTTCTCTTATTTCTTACATAACTGTTAAATTTGAGGGGTAAATGTTTTTGTTCTATTTTCTTAAAACTTTTTCACTGCATTCTATTTTTCGAGCCCTTCTTCCCATATAATGAAATGATAAAATTATGTTTTCTTAACTATTAAATTTTTATTGGGTCTGAAAATTGAAAGAGAATTATATTTGGGAATAAGAACTCCTGAGATTTATTTCCACATTCACTGTTGGTTATGACACTTAAGACAACCAACTTACATTCTTTTACACCCTCATTTACAATGTGCTTATGCACTTACAGCCTCTGTCACAAAAGTACAGGCAATGAGAGTGAGTTTTCCAACTAAAGAAGATAGAAACTGAAAATCAATTATCTCACCAGAGACAGACATGACCATGTAGATATAGAGTCTTTGAGTCTCCACAGAACACCCAGACTCTAAAATCCTCTCCTCCATCAAATTGGTATCCATTCATTTAGTTCATATTGGTGACCAAGAATAATACAGAAGCAATTAATGGTAAATATATTCTTTCCTAAAACCATCAATACACATATGGAACTGAAGACTTAATATTACAATCAGCTGGGCGCCAGTGGCTCACACCTTTAATATTAACTATTCAGGGGGCTGAGATATAAGGATCTATGTTCAAAGCCACCTTTGGAAGAAAAGTCCCCTTGAGACTCTTATGTCCAATTAAGCACTCCAAAATCGGAAGTGGAACTGTGGTTCAAAGTGGTAGAGTGCTAGCCTTCAGCAAAAAAGCTCAAGGACAGTGCCCTGAGTTCAAACCCCACAATTGACAAAAAAAATTACGTTTTCATCCATCATATAATTGCTTTAGTAGACCTCAAGGACACTTTTTATTTTGTGCCTTGCTTTAAATGTTTTTCTTGGTGTGAATTTTCACAAGAAACCTAAAAACTCATGTAACTTAAAACTACAGTAGTACCAACAGTGCAAAGAGTGCCTCAAACAAATTCAGCTTACATGAGTAAATTGTGCAGGAAAACCAAGCAACACAAGCAAATCAAAGGCTCCATCAAGAGACTAGATATGGACACAGGAGAGACACAAAGTCCCCCAAATAAACCAAAGAATTCCTTTTTGTAATTTTTTTTTTATTTTCTACTATTTTTGGTATTATTATTTTGCTTTATTTTCTATTTTCCATTTTGTTCTTTTTGTGTTTTTTTTCTATTACTTGTTGTTCTGTTTATCCTCAGATACATAGAATGATTATTAGGCCTCCTCCTTCACTTTGTGCATACTTAATTCAGACATCGATTAGTCAAGTTGCAATTATGCAATCTTAGTACCTTTAACCGTACTATTATTTCTTTACACTTATATACTTTTTTGTTTTTCATTTTTTAATATTTTTATATTTTTTCTTTTCCTTTTTGCTTTTTATTCTTTTTTCTTTTTCTCTTTTTCTTCTCTCTGAATTTGCATCTTAGTTATCTGTCCTCTCTTCCTTTCCTACATTCCTCAAATCTTATTTTCTCCACATTATTTTCCTCATTTGTCTTAATTTTTGGTCCTCTGCTGCATTCTGAATTTTTTAGTCCATTGATTCTTAGTGTACCTGTTGTTGAGCTTCACTGTATGTGCACTCATTTTGACTGAGTCAAAGTGGCTTATTGAGTTATCTTTTAGGTCCAGATTGATTCAAATATTATGATAGATTGGATCACTGGTTACAACAGTATATCATCCCCACTCCTGAATTGAAATACCACCCCATCAAAGAAAAGCGTTAACAGATAATTCCTGTTTTTTATTTTGAACCTATAAAATCGGTGCAAATACAGGGCCCGTGGTTGGATTTTTGTCTTAAAATTGTGCTTTGAAGTGCTATTGGACATCCAAAGAAGACAGAGTAAAAAGTATCTATCTTTGATTGTGAACCTCCAAACTCTGTGCAACTACAAGGCTCTGGGATGGTGCTTGTCTTAAAATTATGTTCTGGTTTAGAATTGGTGACACTTTCAATCCCAAAACAGAGAGAGAGAGAGAGAGAGAGAGAGAGAGAGAGAGAGAGAGAGAGAGGAGAGAGACAGAGAGAGAAAGAGAGAGAGAGAGAGAGAGAGAATCCTTATCGGTTGGTGCTTGTCTTAAAATTGTGTTCTGGTGACGCATTGGAGGTACTTTCATTTCCAAAAAAGGAGAGATACAGTGAAAATGCTTATCTTCATTTATGAACTTATAATATCGGTGCATACAGAGCTCTGGGTTGGTACCTGGCTTAAAATGCTGTTCTGATGTAGAATTGCATATACTCTCATTCCCCCATAAAAAGGAGAGACAGAAACAAATTACCCATTCTTGATTGGAAACCTCCAAAAGCTTTGAAACAGGCTCTGGGTTGATAATTCCTTAAAATAGTTTTCTAGCTTGGAATTGGTTTTGTGTTCATTCCAATTGGGAAGAACAAGCAGTAGCAACACAAGAAATATGGCAAGTCAAGGAACCTCAATTCCCACTCAAGTTTAACAGGCAACAGAGTAGTTAATGAATAATCCAGAGGGTAGTTATTAAAATGCTCTACAAACACTACTGGTAAACCTGCAATAAAAAGGTAGAAAGCCTGCATAGGGCTATGCATAGGTGTGTCAAGGCCACCCAAAGATTATTAGATGCATTCATGGAATCCACAAACAGAAAGTTGAATGAATTCCAAAAGAAGGAATGGGAGTCCTATGAAAGTTTAACTGCTCAACTAAGGAATTTCAGAGCAAATCAAATCAAGAAGGTAAAGAAGTCCATATAAGATCTAAGACTAAGTGTCAACAAAGAAATTGAAATCACCAAAACTGACAAGTTAGAAAGAAGGGAAATAAAAAGTAAGGAGAAAATCTGGACAGTAGGCTTGATGATGCAGAAGAATGAATCTCTGGAATTGAAAATAGTCTGGACTTTATAATGAACAGACATGTATATGAAACCAATCCAAGAAATATGATAGATCCATTCTGCATAGAGAAGACACTATCAGAAGGTCTAATTTAAGGCTAATCAGTGTAGAGGAGGGCATAGAGAAAGAAGCTAAAGTACTAGAAAATTTATGTAACAAGATCTGAGCAGAGAACTTTCCAAACTTCCAAAAGGATAGGCTCAGTCAGATACAAATAGAACCCCAAATAGACCATACCAGAACAGGACATCCCACTGTCACATTATAATCCACACAGGAACAATAGAACCAACTAAAGATCCTTAAAGCTGTCAGGGAGAAAAGATCAATCACTTATGAAAGAAAACCAAACAAAATAAATACAGATTTCTCAGAAAAGGCCATGAAATCAAGAAAAGCCTGGAAGGATGTATTCCATGCCCAAAAGAAAAACAACTATCAATCAAGAATACTGTACCCAGCTAAAGGCTCCTTTATAACCAAGGGACAAATGAAAACCTTGCACAGTAAAGAAAAATTGAACAATATATCTCTACCAAACAAGTATTATAAAGCTACTTATAGATGTCCTATACATAGAAAACCAACAAGAAATTGATAAAGGCAGAGAACAGGCCCACAAACAGAAAATAGCATAAGCATAGTATGAAACCAGGAGGCACCGGAACTAAGAAGGTGGATAACATTGCAGGAACTACCAAACACCTCTCAATCCTAACTCTAAATATTAATGGAATTAAATCTCCAATTAAACTACACAGATTGTCTATTTCGATCAAAAAGCAAGATCCTTATATCTGCTGCCTTCAAGAAACAACTTGTCAACAAAAACAAACATATTCTGAAGGAAAAAACCAGAATAAAATCTAGAAAGCAAATGGCCCCATAAACAGTCTGGAGTTGCAATCTTAATTTCAGATAAAATAGTCTTCAAATTAAAATTAGCGAGAAGAGATAAAGAAGGACATTACATACTAATAAAGTGATCTCTCATACAGGAGGATATAACAATTCTACACACACACACACACACACACACACACACACACACACACACACACACACACACACACATATATATATATATAAAATACCAAAGAACTCAAATTTTTCCAAGAATCAGTACTTTCCCGAAAATGACACATAGATCCAAAGGCATTGGTTTCTGGTGACTTTAACACACCACTCTCCACTCTAGATAGATCAACCTGGAAAAAACTCGACAGAAAAACCTCAGATTTAAAGAACTGTATAGACCAACTAGACTTAATAGACATCTGTAGAATATTTCACCCAGCAGCATCAGAATACATGTTCTTAGCAGCACATGGAATATTCTCTAAAATAGACCACATTTTAGGTCACAAAGAAAATCTGTCCAAACTCAAAAACATTGAAATTATGCCCTGCATTCTCTCAGACCACAATGGGATAAAATTAGAGCTCACCACCAAATGCCATAAAAAGATTCTATAACACATGGAGACTTAACAACATATTGTTGAGTCACCAGTGTGGGTCATGGAAGAGATTATAAAGGAAATTCAAATATCCATGATATTTCACAAAAATGAGCCATATTCTTTATCCCATATTCCCCATATTCTTTATCCCCTGTTATCACTGTATCTGATGTGGTACCCTGGATATTGTATATACATTTATCTGAATTAGTGAAGGGAAGGAGAAAAACAGAATCTTGAGACAGACAACAAAGAAGGAATCAAAGCAACAGCGATTTTCATAAGACAGTATGTTGGATATGAAATGTACAACTGGGGGATATTGGGGGAGAGGGAAAAAGGGAGAAAAATGAGTGAGGAGGTAACAAGATATGAAATATAATCAGTACCTTACTTATCCAACTGTACACCTCTGTCCATCACCTTGACAATAAAAATGAATTAATGAAAAGAATAACTAGATAGATTTACTAAAGCTAACATGCAAATACATCATTTTAAAGCAATCAAGCTTATCTTTCTGTATTCACTAAGGAGTCTTACTTTTATTTTCTTAACTGTATATAAAAGTAAAGTCATGGGCTACATATTAGCAAACAAAGAAGATAGCTCACATTTTGGAGAGGAGCTGAGGAGTCATAAATCCTTTCTATAAGATGCATAGTGATTGTTTCCATATAATTATTAATCTTTCATGTCAAATACTTTATTGAGCTTATCCCACATGATCCTCAAAAAACCCCTCTTAAGCAGATATCATCATGCTCATTTTACAGCTGAAGAAATCATATCTAAAATGCAGTAAGTAACATGCTTAGAATAAACCAACAGAATCCAAGTAGTTTGGCTCCATACCTTACCTTCTTAATCACATTGTTATTTCTATGGTCTCTTGGCTTTCTGTCCCCATCGCTCTTTCAGAATGTGGCAAATATTTTTCTATGAAGTGCCAAATAGGAAATACTTTAGGTTTTTAACTACATGGTCTTGGATGAATCTACTCTACTATTCTAGAACAGATCAGAGATAGGTGATGCTGAAACAAATGATGATGACTGCATTCCAACTAAACTTTTTGAAGTTTTAATATTATTTAATTTTTCACCTAATAAAGTATATTTTACTGTGATTTATTTTAATTGTTTAGAATTGGAAAAACTATTTTATATGGGTGAGCCACATAAAAACCTGAGGTCAATGGGCTACAGTAACTCAACAGCAGAAGTTTTCTTGATATCTGATGTAATCAGTGCAGTAGTGGGCTCAATACTGTACATCTACTATGCTATTTGTGCTCTATCTACCCTGAAGCATCTCTTTTTTACACCTATGCCACGATTCCACCATTTTTGGTTTTCAAATACATTGACTCCCCCAAATTTTTCTTTAACCAATCGCATCTCCTTGACTCACAGTGTTCACCATCTAAAATTAACACATTATTCAAATATGACCTCAGAAAATAGTTCAAATATTTTATAATGAATTTTTCAAAATATTTTTGTTTGCCTTTATGCAAGAACAGCTAGTATCTCTGTTAATGGGGTTATCAAGAAGAGGAATAGGCAGATGGAATAAGATGGTGGAAGTGCAACTAGGAGCTTACCAAGCTCTCATATAGAAACCAGTTTTAGTGTTCCAGTGAAAAATCTGAGGCTAGAGAGTCACATTAATTGTGCTATCATAATATAGAGAGTTTGGCCAGAGAGGAAAAATTCAGGCCACTTGTTTAAGGAAATAGATTTGAGCACTCCCTGGTGTCTGTGGCATTGTCGGTGATGGCAGAGGCAGTGGCAGCTGCTGCCATATCAACAGACAGAACCTGGGAAAAAGGCACCAGAGACGGATTGAGAGCAGCTTCAATTCACCACCAGTGCCAACCGACAAGGTGCGGTAATATTTATTTTGCTGACCACAGATGGATGCAGACAGAAAATGGCCCAAAAAAACAAGAGAAAGGCGTAAGTACCCCACAAGACATCCTCACTCCTCACAGAACAGTGTTGGGAAGGTAGTCCTTCACCACCACCGGAGAAGAATGCCATCTTTGATACTGGCAAAGATGAGGCCAGAGCATCTACCAGATAACTGAGGCCTTTGAAGACAAGACTGGGAGCCACTGTTCAAAGGGACCTGACCAGTGGGACTCAGCTCCACCCAGGGGAAAGTTGTCCATCCCAGTCAGGAGAGGCTCCCCCTAGGGCTGTGTGACTTTCTTTCTTCCTTGGGTAAACAGAGCCAGAGGTGGACCAACCCCTCTGCAGCATAGGCAGTTCTCCCAGCTGCAAGAGGGTGTAAGACACACAATTTCAAACTGGAAAAGACAAAAATCCTGAGAGTGGCTCCAGGATGGGCCACAAATGCATCTCAGGAGCTAGCCCCTCAGGGAAAAGCTACTGATTGCTGGGCCACAACCCCATGAACATTCAAACTCCCTCACAGTGACTCCAAGATAGAGTAATCAGCTATCTCCTGTGTGACACACACAGCAGATGGCCCACCCATGGAACTAGTCTGGAAGAAGGGTCACAAAGTACTCAAACTGGTAAGACACAACTTCATTTTGCCTGCTCAAACTGATTTAAGGAACATACTAAGCCACAAGAACACCAAACACCACAAGCAAATCAGAAACTCCACCATGAAACTGAATAGGGACACAGGGGAGACAAAATATCCCCCAGATAAATAAGATAATTTTTTTTTAGTTATTAAAAAATTTTCAATTTTACTCTTTTTTATCTTTTTATTTTCTTACTTCCACTCCCCTTTTCCCTTTCGGTCCTTTTCCTTTATTCACTCTACTTAATTGCTGTTCTGTTCATTGCTAGATGCGTGCCTGTCTGATTATTAAACCTTATATTTTATTATGTACAAACATAATTCAGATATCGATTGATTATTTAATTCACAATTACTCAATCTAAGTTCCTTTAATTATAGTAATATTTTATTATACATATATAATTTCTTAAAGTTTTTCATTTTTCTTTTTCTTTTTGTTTTTCCCATTTTCGTTCTCTCTTTATCCTCTCTTAGAATTTAGGTCCTAGTTATCTTCCCACTTTCTTTCTCTCCCTACATTGCTCTAATATTTTCTCCACATGATTCTCCCTATTACCTATCAATTTCTGGTTCCTTGAATCTTTCACTGATTTTCTTAGTTTATTGATCCTAGTTGTTTGCTGTTGAACTAGATTATATCTGTACTCATTTTCACTGTGTAAAAAAATCCGTGCCACTACAGGGCTCTGAGTTGATGCTTGCCTTGAAATAGTGTTCTAGCTCAGAATTGGTTTTGCTTTCATATAAAATGGGGAAAAAAGTCATAGAAACACAAGAAAAATGATGTCATGCAACCTCATCTCCTAATTATGATAAGCAGGCAACAACAGTGCAGTTAATGAATATCTCAGAGGAGAGGGCTCAAAATGCTCTACAAACACTTCTGTTAGGGATTGAGGGAGGAAGATGGCTGAGGAGAAGATGGGGGCTAATCAAGCTCTCGCATAGGAAGAAGTTTTAGTGTTACAGTGAAAAGTCTTAGGGTAGAGAGTCACACCAAGTGTGCCATCAGAGTATAGAGAGTTGGCCAGAGAGGAAAAATCCAGACAGCTTGGTTAAGGAGATGGATTTGAGCACTTGCCAGGGCTTGCAGCAGCAGCAGTGGCGGCTGATACCACGGCCACCATATCAGTAGAGAAGGGCACTGGACAAAGGCTCCAAAGGCAGTGTGCCAGTGGATTCTACTCACTGCCAGCAAGAACTGACAAGGAGCAGGAATCTTCATCATGCTAACCACAGACAGTTGCAGACCATGGATGGCCTGGAAACCAAGCGATAGGTGTGAGTAACTCAAGACATCCTTACTGTTCTCACAGAGCAGCACTGGGAAGGTAGCCCCTGTCCCACCACCAGAGAAGAACTCTATCTTTGATAATTACAAAGAACCAACCAGAGCAGCTAGTAGGCAACAGCAGGCCTTTGAAGAAGACAATAGGAGCCATTCAACAAGACACAGGAACCTGACCTGAAAGGCTCAGATACACGCAGGGGAAAGTTGCCCTTTCCAGACAGAGGTAGCTCCACTCATGTAGGAGTGAGTTTCTTCACTGGGCAAACAGAGCCAGAGGCTGCCCCACCCCACTGCAACCGAAGCAGAAAATCCAGTAACAGGAGGGGTAAACAAAAAACAATTGAATTTCAGTAAACATAAATTCTGAGAACGGCTCCATGGTGGGCAGGGTGAGTGTCTCAGGAGCTAGACCTTCAGGCTAAAGCTACTGATTGTTGACAAGATTAACCCTACTCACAACCTACACATATCACACAACTTCAAGCTAGAGGAAACAACCATCTCCCACTTTTGTGATATTCAAAGTAGATCTCCCTCCCACTGAACTAGCCTGGGAGGATGATCATAAAGTTTTGGGTAAGGCAGAGCTTCTTTCTGCCTGCTCAAACAAACTGACTTAAGAAACCAATCAAGACACAGGAAAAGCAAACACCACAAGCAGACAGATACTCCATCAAGACACTGGTTGTGGGATAGGGGGGACCAAGATGGAGATGGGACAGTAGGGAAATGCCATAGCTCTCTACAACCAAAAAGAGAGTTCAAGATCCAATGCTTAATTTCCAAAAGAGAACGACAGCAACAAAAAGACAAACACCCATAGAAAAACAGGAGGCAGAAAAAAAAGAAAGAAAAAGAAGAATTTCAGAACAGAGAAGCGCGAAGACCCCTCCCCCAATCTTTACTGGCTGCAGAGCAATGCACCAAGCTGGGGCCAGCCCGGCCCAGAGGGGGCTGCCGGATTCCCCAGAGACACAGGAGGTCATCTGCAGATTACCCACACAGAAGAAGCCTGAGGTACCAATGTCAGAACTACTGATGGCAACAAACAGAGAAACCTCAGAGCCAAGAGCCTGCACAAGGATCCCACCCCCACCCCTCACTCTCTGAGCAGAGGGGCTCCATCCCACCAAAGCCACTCAGCCCCATGGCAGGAACCCCAGAACTATACAGGTCACTCACAGAACACCAGAGCAGAAGATCTGCAAGGTACTGGTGCTGATCCGGAGAGTGCAAACAGACAAACGCCAGCACTCAGAACCTGCATGGAGAACACTTCCCCACCCCTCGGCTGGAGGCCGAAGGGGGAGGCCCATTCCTCGGCACCCACTCGAACAGCCTCTACAGAGGCAGAGACAGAGGAGAAACACTCAGAGCCAGCACTGCCCAGCCCAGCCCACAAGCATTTCAACTGAACTCTGATTGCAGACGCAACCAGTGACCTACATCACACAGAAACAACAACTTGCTCCAGGGTACCCCACAGGGGACAGCATATCCCTCCTCAAGGGAGACCAGAGCTAGTAGGAACCCCCGGACCTTGAACCAGACCCCTACCCCAACACCCGGACTATAGGACCCACTAAAACTGGAAACTCTTTGAGAGCTCCACCAGCCCGTGGAGCACATCCAGCTGGCCAGGCTAGACCAAGAGTGTCCCTGGAAGGGAGCTTAACACCCAAGCCAGGAATAGCGCCATGGGTCACAACACCTAACAGTGGAAGAAAACTGAACTAAATACTCCAGGCTGTGTAACCCAGGTAGGATACACAGCAGCACAGGTCCAACTGCCATGCCCCAGGCCAGGGAACAAGAGCCAGGACGAGGCCTGGGGATTGAGTTCCTGAGCAACACAACCAACTCCTCTTAATTGAAGTCAGAAACTGAGCATATGCCTCAGCAGAGGGTGGAAAACAGGGAACTGCATGCCATGGGAATCACACCCATGACAGCAAAAGACCTGGGTGTTCAGGGCAAGAGAATCAGAAGCCCAAACCTCACCAGAACCCCACCCACATATCCAAGGGCAGGAATGGACAACTCAGGCCATCAGCACCTGATAATAGGCAGGAGCTCGGTCTGGTAAAGTGGCTCAGCAGTAGAATGCTTGCCTTGTATGTGTAAGGCCCTGGATCTGATACCTCAGCACCATGTAAGCAGAAAGGGCCAGAAGTGTCACTGTGGCTCAAATGGTAGGGTTCCAGCCTTGAGCTGGAAAGCTGAGGGACAGAGACCAGGCCCAGAGTCCAGGCCCACAACCAGCCAAAAACAAAACAAAAAAATCAGGAGCCCAGACTCCAGCAACTGGGAGAGTACATCCAGCACACCCGTTCTCACCAAGAGCACCTGTAGGAGTAAACAAGAGCAGTCTAGCCTCCACAGTACTTCTAAAGACCAGAACTGACAGTGATCTACAGCAGAGAGCTGAAAGCCCTATGTGGGTCAGACCAGCAGCTAGAGGTCGGCCTCCAATAGAAACGAGACCAGGTGCAGACTCTCTCTGCCATCCCAGAAACAACAACCAAGCAAATAGAGACACCTCCTAACCAAAACAAAAATTCAGATTAGTCTCGAATAATCTCTGAATTCCCATATGAAAATCACAGAGAAAAATTACAAGGTTAATCAACATCCTGTATAGCAAGCTACCCCCAAAAGCCAGCAGCCACCCAGGGGAAAGCCCCAGTGGGAGCAAAGAAGGAAGCGAAGACAAAAGCTACATCCAAGATAATCTGGAAGCAATGACTCAAGAATTAAAGCTAGAAAGATGGTAGAGGAGAAGCAGGAGGCTAAAAAAGCTCTCACATACAAAGCAGTTTTAGTGCTCCAGTGAACAGTCCTAAAGCAGAGAATCACACCAAGTGTGCCATCACAGTACAGACAGTTAGGCCAGAGAGGGAAAATCCAGGCAAGGAGACAGATCTGAGCACTTGCCAGCAGCCGCTGCTGTGGCTGCAGCAGTGGTGGCTGTAGACGCCATACCTGCAACACAGAGAGTCTGGGATGAAGAAGCCAGATGTGGCGGGTGAGCGGATTCTACTCAACACCAGCAAGAACCGACAAGGAGCAGACATCTTCATCCTGCAGTTCGTAGACCAGAGATGAGCCAGGAACCAAGACAGATTGAGTATAAGCCTGACATCCTCACTCATTCTCAGGGAGCAGAGGAGGGAAGGCCACCCCTCCCCCCCACTACCGGAGATCTCCATCTTTGATACTGACAAAGGCCTGGCTGAGCAGCTAGCTCCAACTCAGGCCTTGGAAGAAAACTAGAGTATTTAGCAGGTCACAAGAACCTAACCTGACCTGCCAGGCACAGTTCCACCCAGGGAAAAGTCACCCAGCCCAGGCCAACCCCAGGCGTGGCTTTCCTCAGAGGGTAAACAGAGCCAGCGGCTCCCCCTCCCTACAGCAGCCTTGACAATCAATTGAAATTCGGTAAACATAAACCCTGAGAATGGCTCCAGCCTGGGCTGTGTGAGTGTCTCATAAAATATTCCCTAAGGGAAAAGCTACTGTTTACGGAAAGGCCTCAACTCTACCCAGAACCTAGCCTCATCACAGCATCTCCAAACTGGAGGAAACAGCCATCTCCCTCTTTTGTGATACTCAAAGCAGATTCCCCTACCATTGAACTAGCCTGGGAGGAGGATCACAAAATCCTGGCTAAAGCAGAGTATTTTTCTACCTGCTCAAACAAACTGACTTAAGAAACCAATCAAGCCTCAGAAAATTCAACCACCGCAAGCAAACCAGAGATTCAAACAAAAGACTGGTTACAGACACAAGGGAGATACAGGATCAACCCATTCCCCCCCGAAAAAATCAAAGAACTCTTTTTTTGTAACTTTTATAAAAAATTTCTATTTTTTTTAATTTTTAGAGTTTTTTAAAATAATTATTTTCTATTAACTTTTTTTCTTTCTCTTATAATTTTTATTTTAGGGGTATACGTGAATGTGCTTTTTTTTCCTTTTTTAATTTTTTTTGTTTAGCTCTACTGACCTTTTTATCCTTTTCTTTCTTTTTCTTCTCTTTCTTTTAACTATTTCTTCTCTTTTGTTCATCTTTGCATGACTAAATTGCTGTTCTGCTCATCCTCAGATATACCCATATTCGATTATTAGACCTTATCCCCCATTGTGTACACACTTAATCCAGAAATTTATTACTCAATTCAAAACCACTTAGACTTAAATTCCTTAATAGCAGTACTACCAATTTATACCTATATAATATTCTAAGCGTTTTTAAGGTTTTCACATCTCCTTACTATCGCTCCCCTTCTCTTATCCTATCCCTGTTCTTCTATGAATATTATGTTTTTCAATTTGCATAATTTTTAAATGTTTCACTTTTAACTTTTAATTTTTGCTTTTCAATTTTTTCTTGTCTCTTTTTTCTTCTTTCTCTTTCTTCATTTTTTCTCTCGATCTACAACTTCGCTCTACCTACTTCCAGCTTTGAGATTAGGACTTAGTTAAGGTAATTCTCTCTCTGAGTTTCCACATCCCTTTATTCCTATTTTTACCCACATCTCTTCCTCAACCTAATAATTTCTGGTTTGCCAAATGCTTCTTAGCTCTTCGTAGTCCATTAATACACAGTTGTTTGATGTTGAATAGATATATCTGTTGAACTAAATTGTATCTGCAGACTTTTGACTGTGCGACTACAGACTTTGGTTGATGCTGGCATTAAGATAATGTCCTAGCAAAAAACTGGTGTTACTTTCATCCCAAATGGGCAGAGTGAGCTGGAAAAACACAAGAAAAATGGCAAGTCCGGGTATCTCAACTCCCACTCAAGGTAATCAGGGGTCAAAACAGAAAATGAATAATCCAGAGGAGTGTTCCCAGAAAGCTCCACAAACACTACTGGTAAACATGGTAAATGAAAAGATTGAAAACCTGCAAAGGACTCTGTATGAGCATGATAGGGAGAGAGAGGAGGCAAACCAAAGGTCAATACAGGAAAATCAAGAGCGTGAGGAAGCTACTCAAAGGTTGATACAGGAATTAGGTGAGCAGCTTGAGAATACTCAAAGAGAAATAAAGGAATGGCGTGAGCAGGCTGAGATCAGTCAAAGAGATAGACAGGAATTGGGAGAGCTGGCCAATAACAGACAAAGACAAAGTCAGGAATGGCATGAGCAGGTTGAGAACACTCAAAGAGAACTACTGGAGTTGCGTGAACGTGAGGAAGCTAGTCAAAGAGTAATACAGGAATGGAGAGAGCAGGATGAGAATACACAAAGATCACTAAAGGCGTTCAGAGAATCCATAAACAAAGAGCTGAAAGAAATAAGGAGACCGGAAAGGGAATGCTGCATGGAACCCAACAGAAGGAATGGGAGTCCAAGGAAACCATAACCTATCAAATAAGTGATTTGAAAATAAACACTGAACACCAAATTAAGGTGTTCATACAAGATCTAAAACAAAGCTCCAACAAAGAATTTGAAGCCATCAAAGCCGACCAACTAGAAGGAAAAGAAATAATAAACAAAGTAGAAAGTCTTGATAGTAGGTTAGACCGTGCAGAAGATCGAATTTCGGGGATTAAAAACAGCCTAAATAATATAGAGAAAGAATATACAACCATCCAAGACAAATCCAAGAACTATGATAGATGTATTCAACACATGGAAGACACCATCAGATGGCCTAATCTGAGGATAATGGGTGTAGAGGAGCACCTACAGACAGAAGTTAATGGTCTAGGAAATTTGTTTAACAGGATCCTTACAGAGCACGTCCCAAACACGCAAAAAGATAGGCCTATTCAGATACAAGAAGCTATTAGAACTCCAAATAGACCAGACCAGAACAGGACATCTCACCATCACATTATAATCCACACAGGAACAATTCAGACCAACAAAAAGATCCTTAAAGCTGTCAAGGAGAAAAGATCAATCATCTATTAAGGGAAAACAATTAGAATCACCTCAGATTTATCAGCAGAATCATTCAAAGCAAGAAGAGCCTGGAATGATGTATGCCATGCCCTAAAAACAAACAACTATCAACCAAGAATACTGGACCCAGCTAAACTCTCCTTCATAACCGAAGGTCAAATAAAAACCTTCCATAGCAAAGAAAAATTGAAAGAATATATCTCCACAAAATCAGCCCTACAAAATATTCTTAAAGATGTTCAACATATAGGAAACCAACATGATCACAATAAAGGCCAAGAACCCACAACCAAAGTGAGAATCCAAGAACCATAGGAAGAACCCAGTAGTTGCAACCCCCAAGAAGGTGGATTAAATGGCAGGAACTCCCAAGTAACTCTCAGTCCTATCTCTCAATATTAACAGACTTAACACTCCAATTAAGGGACATAGATTGGCAAATTGGATTAAAAACCAAAATCCTTCTATCTGTGGTCTTCAGGAGTCACATCTTGCCCATAAAAACAAACACATCTTCAATGTGAAAGGCTAGAACAAAATCTACCAAGCAAATGGCCCCCATAAACAGGCAGGAGTTGCAATCCTAATATCAGATAAAGTAGTCTTTAAATTAAAATTAGTGAGAAGAGATAAAGAAGGTCGCTGCATACTAATTAAGGGAACTTTCCTTGAGGAGGATATTACAATTCTAAATATCTATCCCCCAAATGACGGAGCACCAAATTTATCCAAGGAACACTACTTTCCCTCAAATCTCATATAGATCCAAAGACATTAATTCTTGGGGTCTTTAACACACCACTAACCCCACTAGATAGACTAACTCAGCAAAAACTCAACAGAGAAACTACAGATAAAAACAACTTCATAGATCAACTAGATTTAACAAACATCTATCGAATATTTCACCCAGCAGCATCAGAATACAAGTTTTTCGCACCAGAACATGGACCATTTTCCAAATAGACCACATTTTAGGTCACAAAGCAAACTTGCTAGGTTCCAGGAAGATGGCGGAGGAGAAGCTGGAATCTGAACAAGCTCTCCCATAGAAAGCAGTTTTAGAGTTCCAGTGAACAGTCCTAAGCCAGAGAATCACACCAAGTGTGCCATCAGAGGAGAGAGAGTTAGGCAAGAGAGGGGAAACCCAGGCAAGGAGACACATCTGAGTGCTTGCCAGCAGCGGCGGCAGCAGTCACGGCGGCGAACGCAGGGCACCATAACTGAGCCACAGAGAGAACCGGACGAAGGAGCCAGACGCAGCGGGTGAGTGGATTCTACTCAACACCAGCAAGAACCAAGAAGGAGCGGACATCTTCATCCTGCAGTTTGCAGACCAGAGACGACCCAGGAACCAAGACTCGGCATGAGTAGAAGCCTAACGTCCTCACTCCTTCTCAGGGAGCAGAGGAGGGAAGGCCACTCCTCCACCCCCAGCACCGGAGATCTCCATCTTGGATACCGACAAAGCTCAGAGGAGCTGCTAGCTCCAACTCAGGCCTTGGAATAAAACGAGTCATTTAGCAGGTCACAAGAACTTAACGGCGGCATGACCTGCCAGACTCAGCTCCATCCAGGGAAAAGTCACCCAGCTCAGGCACCAGCCATAGGAGAGGCTTTCCTCACTGAGTAATCAGAGCCTGAGGCTGCCCCTCCCTCTAGCAGCCTGGACAATCAATTGAAAATCAGTAAACAGAAACCCTGAGAATGGCTCCAGGCTGGGCTCTGTGAGTTTTTCACAAAATAGCCCCAGGGAAAAGCTACTGTTTGTTGAAAGGCCTCAACTCTACCCAGAACCTAGCCTCATCACTGCATCCCCCTCTTTTGTGATTCTCAGAGCAAATCAGCCTCCCATTAAACTAACCTAGGAGGGGGATCTCAAAATCCTGGGTAAAGTAGAGCATTTTTCTGCCTGTTCGAACAAACTGACTTAAGAAACCAATTAAGCCACAGGACCACAAGCAGACCAGAGACTCCAACAAGAGGCTAGTTACAGACACAAGGGAGATACAGGATTTTTCCCACCCCTCCCCCCCAAAAAATTAAAGAACTTTTTCTTCTTCTTCTTCTTTTTTTTTTTTTTTTGGTACCTTATATATAAAAAATACTTTTTTTCTTTTCTAAAACTTTTTTAATCTTTAATTTTTGCCTTTTTTGAAAAAAAAAATGTTTTCCAGTAACTTTTTTTTCCTCTTATAATTTTTATTTTAGGGATACGTGAATGTGCGCTTTTCGTTCTTTTCTTGTCTTCTTTCTCTTTTTTTCCTTTTTTAATTATCTTTTTGGTTTTTGTTTAGCTCTACTGAACTTCTGATCTTTTTTTTCTTCCTTTCTTATTCTTTTCACCTTTTCCTCTCTTTTGTTCTTCTTTATGTGACTTAACTCTTGTCCTGCACATCCTCAGATAAACCCATAGTTAACTAGTAGACCCTATACCCCATTGTGTACACACTTAATCCACAAATTTATTATGCAATTCAAAACCTCTGAGACTTAAATTCCTTAATAGCAGTACTACCTCTTTATACCTATATAATATTTTAAGCATTTTTATTTTTAAGTTTTTCACATCTCCTCTATGTCCCTCCCCTTCTCTCAATATATTCACGTTCCTCTCTAAATAGATTTTTTTCAATTCTCCATAATATTTTTAATTTTTACTTTTCTATTTTATCTGGTCTCTTTTTTTTCCTTTTCCCTTTCTTCTTTTTCTCTCTCTCTATACTTGCATCCTACCCAACCTATTTCCTGCATTGAGATTAAGACATAGTTAACTCTCCCTGTGCCTCCCCACACCAATATATTCCTATCTTTTACCCACATCTCTCCCTAACCCTAATAATTTCTGGTTTTCCAAATTCTTCTCTGCGGTTCGAAGTCCTTTAATATATAGTTGTTTGATGTTGAATAGATGCATCTGTTGAACTAGATTGTATCTGTAGACTATTGAGTGTACAAATTCAGACTTTGGTTGATGGTTGCCTTAAGATAGTGTTCTAGCACAAAACTGGTGCTATCTTCATCTCAAATGGGCAGAGTAAGCAGGAAAAACACAAGAAAAATGGCAAATCCAGGTATCTCAATTCCCAATCTTGATAATCAGGGGACAGAACAGATAATGAATAATCCAGAGGAGAGTTTCCAAATAGCTCTACAAACACTGCTGGCAAAAATGATAAATGAAAAGATAGAAAACATACAAAGGACGCTGTATGAGCGTGATAGGGAGAGAGAGGAGGCAATCCAAAAGTTTATACAGGAATATCATAAGCATGAGGAAGCTACTCAAAAACTGATACAGGATATGCGTGAGCAGCTTGAGAATACTCAAAGAGAAAGGGAGGAATGGCGTGAGCAGGCTGAGAACACTCAAATAGAACTGCAGGAATCCCACGAACGGGAGGAAGCTAATCAAAGAGTAATACAGGAAATGAGAGAGTAGGAAGAGAATACACAAAGATCACTAAAGGCATTCATGGAATCCATTAACAAAGAGCTGAAGGAAGTCATGGAGACGACAAAGGGATTGCTGAATGGAACCCAATAGAAGGAATGGGAGTCTAAGGAAACCATAACCAATCAACTAAGTGATTTGAGAATAAACACTGAACACCAAATTAAGGAAGTAAAGAAATTCATACAAGATCTAAAACAGAGCTTCAACAAAGAATTTGAAACCATCAAAGCTGACCAATTAGAAGGAAAAGAGATTAAAAAAAAACAAAGTAGAGAGTCTTGACAGCAGGTTAGACCATGCAGAAGATCAAATCTCAGGGATTGAAGACAGCCTAGATATTATAGAGAAAGAACATACAACCATCCAAGACAAGTCCAAGAAATATGATAGATCTATCCAACACTTGGAAGACACCATCAGAAGGCCTAATCTAAGGATAATGGGTGTAGAGGAGAACCTACAAACAGAAGTTAATGGTCTAGGAAATTTGTTTAACTGGTTCCTAGCAGAGAACTTCCCAAACATACAAAAAGATAGGCCTATTCAGATACAAGAAGCTTTTAGAAACCCACATAGACCAGACTAGAATAGGACATCCCACCATCACATTATAATACACACAGGATCAACTCAGATCAAGGAAAAGATCCTTAAAGCTGTCAAGGAGAAAAGATTAATCACTTATAAAGGAAAAGCAATTAGAATTACCTCAGATTTCTCAGCAGAGACAATCAAAACAAGAACAGCCTGGAATAATATATGAGATGCCCTAAAAACAAACAACTATCAACCAAGAATACTGTACCCAGCTAATCTCTCCTTCATAACTTAAGGCCAAATAAAAACCTTCCATAGCAAAGAAAAGTTGAAACAATACATCTCCACCAAACCAGCCCTACAAAAGATTCTTAAAGATGTCCTACACATAGAAAACCAAAAAGACCACAATAAAGGCCAAGAAACTGCACCCAAACTGAGAATCCAAGAACCATAGGAAGAACCCAGTTTTCACAGCCCCCAAGAAGGTGGATAACATGGCAGGAACTTCCGAATACCTCTCAGTCCTATCTCTTAACCTTAACGGATTGAACTCACCAATTAAGCGACATAGACTGTCTAGTTGGATAAATAAACAAGATCCTTCTATCTGCTGCCTTCAGGAGTCACATCTTGCTCATAAAAACAAACACATTTTCAATGTTAAAGGCTGGAACAAAATCTACCAAGCAAATGACCCCCATAAACAGGCGGGAGTTGCAATCCTAATATCAGATGAAATACACTTCAAATTAAAATTCGTGAGAAGAGATAAAGGAGGTCGCTACATACTAATTAAGGGATCTCTCCTTCAGGAGGATATTACAATTCTAAATATCTATTCGGCAAACAATGGAGCACCCAAATTTATCAAAGAAACACTACTTACACTCAAATCCCATATATATCCAAAGACATTAATTGTTGGGGATTTTAACACACCACTCTCCCCACTAGATAGATCAACTCGGCAAAAACTCAACAGAGAAACCGCAGATCTAAACAGCTGCATAGATCAATTAGACTTGACAGATATCTACCGAACATTTCACCCAGCAGCATCAGAATACACGCTCTTCTCAGCAGCACATGGAACGTTTTCTAAACTAGACCACATTTTAGGCCACAAAGCAAACTTGTCTTAATTCAGAAATATTGAAGTTATACGTTGCATTCTCTCTGACCACAAGGGAATAAAATTAGAACTCAACACCAAAAGCCACCAAAGAAAATCCGGTATCACATGGAGCCTGAACAACACACTGCTGAACCATTAGTGGGTCATGGAAGAGATTAGAAAAGAAATACAAATGATCATGCTATTCAACAAAATTGAACACACAAATTACCAGATCCTCGGGGACACAGCAAAGGCAGTACTCAGAGGCAAGTTTATAGCTCGGAGCTCCTACATCAACAAATTGGAGAGATCTGAAACTAACACTTTAATGACACATCTGAACCTCCTTGAAAAAGAGCAGCAAGATAAACCCCAATCCAGTAGACGGAAAGAAATAATTAAAATTAAATTAGAATTAAATGAATTAGAATCCAAAGAAACTATAGAAAGAATCAACAAACCAAAGAGTTGGTTCTTCGAAAAAATTAACAAAATTGACAGACCCTTAGCAAATCTTATCAGAAAAAGAAGAGAACACACCCAAATTAATAAACTCAGAGATGAGAATGGAAACACCACCACGGACACAACCAAGATTCAGAACATTATAAGGGAATACTTCTCAAAACTTTATGCTAATAAGTTTGAGAACTTGACAGAAATGGACCTTTTCCTAGCAAATATTGACATGCCAAAACTAAACTAAGCAGAGTTAAACCATCTTAACAGGCCCATATCAAGCATTGAAACAGAAACAGCAATAAGAGACCTCTCAGCTAAGAAAAGTCCAGGACCAGATGGTTTTACAGCGGAATTTTACAAGGCCTTCAAAGCAGAGCTCACACCAATAATCCTCCAACTCTTCAATGAAATTGAAAGAGAAAGTTCACTACGGAACACATTCTATGAAGCCATCATAACCCTCATCCCCAAACCAGGCAGGGACTCATCAAAGAAAGAGAACTATTGACCCATTTCCTTCATGAACATTGATGCAAAACTTCTCAACAGCCGGGCGCTCGTGGCTCACGCCTGTAATCCTAGCTACTCAGGAGGCTGAGATCTGAGGATCGCGGTTCAAAGCCAGCCCGGGCAGGAAAGACCGTGAGACTCCTATCTCCAATAAACCACCAGAAAACCGGAAGTGTCGCTGTAGCTCAAGTGGTAGAGCGCTCGCCTTGAGCTGAAGAGCTGAGGGACAGGGCCCAGGCCCAGAGTTCAAGCCCCACGACTGACAAAAACAAAAACAAAAAAACAAAAAAAAACTTCTCAACAAAATTTTGGCCAATCGATTTCAACAATTCATCCAAAAAATCGTAAACCAAGATCAAGCAGAATTCATTTCAGGGATGCAAAGCTGGTTCAATATACGCAAATCAATTAATATTATTCATCACATCAACAGGAGCAAGAATAAGAACCACATGGTTATCTCAATAAATGTAGTGAAAGCATTCGGCAAGATCCAACACCCCTTTATGATGAAGGTTTTGGAAAAATTAGGAATCCATGGAACATTCCTCAATACAATAAAGGCTGTATATGACAAACCTACAGCCAGCATTATACTCAATGGTGAAAAACTAAAGCCATTTCCTCTTAACTCAGGAACAAGACAAGGATGTCCACTCTCTCCACTTCTCTTCAATCTAGTATTAGAATGCCTAGCTACAGCAATAAGACAAGATCCAGACATAAAGGGGATCTAAACAGGGAAAGAAGAAATAAAACTCTCCCTCTTTGCAGACGACATGATCTTGTATTTAAAGAATCTCATAGACTCCACTCCCAAATGTCTCAAACTGATTCAAAACTTTGGCAAAGTAGCAGGGTATAAAATTAACTCCCAAAATCAATGGCTTCTCTGTATGCCAACAATGAGAAAAGTGTGGCTGAAATTAGGGAAGCAACTTCATTTTTAATAGCTCCACAAAAAATAAAGTACCTAGGAATTAACTTAACCAAAGAAGAGAAGGACCTCTATGATGAAAACTTTAAAATCTTGAAAAAGGAAATCAACACAGAACTTAAAAAATTGCAAAACCTCCCATGCTCCTGGATTGGAAAGATTAACATCATGAAAATGGCAATACTTCCCAAGGCTATCTACAAATTCAACGCGATACCTATCAAAATTCCATCCTCATTCTTCAAGGAAATAGAAGAGGCAATCCAAAAATTCTTATGGAACAATAAAAGACCCCGAATAGCAAAAACGCTCCTCAACGGAAAGAACACTGCTGGAGGAATATCAATACCAAATTTCAAACTCTACTATAAAGCCATAATAATCAAAACAGCTTGGTATTGGCATAATTACAGACCTCAGGACCAATGGAATAGAATTGAAAACCCAGAAATGAACCTACAGACCTATAGCCATCTAATCTTCGATAAGGGAACTAAAACAATAGAATGGAAGAAAGACAGCCCCTTCAGTAAATGGTGCTGGCAAAATTGGTTAACTACTTGTAGAAAACTAAAGCTAGATCCTTATATATCACCCTGCACCAGAATCAACTCCAAATGGATCAAAGACCTCGAAGTCAAAGCAGACACTCTGAAAACATTACAGGATGGAATAGGAGAAACCCTGGGTCTCCTTGGCTCAGGCCGAAATTTTCTGAATAGAGACCCGGAAACACAACAAATCAAAGAAAATTTGGACAAATGTGATTGCATAACGTTGCAGAGCTTCTGCAGGGCAAATGACATAGCTAGCAAGATCAATAGAAAGCCCACGGATTGGGAGAAGATCTTTACTAGCCATACAACGGACAAGGGTCTCATATCTTAAATATACTTGGAACTCAAAAAATTAAATCCCCCAACAACAAATCCTCAAAGAAACAACTGCCCAATAAACAAGTGGGCTAAAGACTTAAAGAGAAACTTCTCTGAAGAAGAAAGAAGGATGGCCAATAGACACATGAAGAAATGCTCAACATCCCTAGCCGTAAAAGACATGCAAATGAAAACAACATTGAGATACCACCTCACCCCAGTTAGAATGGCAAAAATCAAGAACTCTAGCAACAACAGATACTGGAGGGGATGTGGACAGAAGGGAACCTTACTTCATTGTTGGTGGGAATGTGACCTTGTTCAACCACTTTAAAAAGCAGTATGGAGGTTCCTCAAAAGACTTCACATAGAGCTCCCCTTTGACCCAGCAATCCCACTTTTGGGCATTTACCCAAATGTTTACAAACAAGACCACACTAAAGCTACCAGCACAACTATGTTTATTGCAGCATTATTTACCATAGCTAAGATATGGAATCAACCCAGATGCCCCTCAGTAGATGAATGGTCAAGAAAATGTGGTATATATACACAATGGAATTCTTTGCCTCCATCAGAAAGAATGACATTGCCCGGTTTGTTAGGAAATGGAAAAGCTTGGAAAAAATCATATTAAGTGAAGTAAGCCAGGCCCAAAGAAACACAGGTCCCATGGTTTCCCTTATTTGCAATATCTAGTATATGTATGAGTTAAGCGGAAAAGGTCAGATAATGTGATGTTAGGAAAATGAACCCTTAGACATGTATTTTAATGTTTTTTTTTCTTTCATGCGATTGTTTCTAACACATTTATAAGATTATTTCTTGGTTGCTTTGTATGTTCCTCCCCCACAGTATAACCCCTGCTTTCACTATATTGAATGTCAGTATAACTTGTGGAGGAGATGGGGACAAACAAGTCGTTTAAGGATTCAGGTGGACCTGTTGCAAAAATCAGAAGTACAAGTTGGCATGTCATAAAAGAGCTTTACAACTTCGGTGTGTGGCGGGGGCGGGGAGAGGGGGAAGGATTGTGTGGGGGGGGAAGGAGGGAGGCTGGGAAGGGATGTGAAAGGTATACAAAGGAGGAGGCTGCAATGCTTGGTAAGAAATGTATGCATTATCCTGCCCTTGTAATTGTAACCCCTCTGTACAGTATGTTCACAAATAAAATTAAAAAAAGAATAAAAAAAACAAAGCACAAAAAAAAAACAAAGCAAACTTGCCCAAATTCAGAAACATTGAAGTTATGCCTTGCATTCTCTCAGACCACAAGGGAATCAAATTAGAAATCAGCACCAAAAGCCACAAAAAAAGTCCTGTTACACATGGAGGCTGAACAACACATTGCTCAATCACAAGTGGTCATGAAAGTGATCAGAAAGGAATTCAAATGTTCATGATATTCAACAAATATTAACACACAAATTACCAGCTCCACTGGAAAACAGCCAAGGCAGTACTCAGGGGCAAGTTTATAGCTCTGAGTTCCTATATCAACAAATTGGAGAGATCTGAAACCAACAATTTAATGAGACATCTGAGCCTCCTTGAAAAAAAAGGAGCTATATAAACCACAGTCCACTAGGCAGAAAGAAATAATTAAAATTAATCAGAATTAAATGAATTAGAATCCAAAAAAGACAGAGAAAGAATCATCAAAACAAAGACGTGGTTCATCGAAAAAATTAAAAAAATTGACAGACTCTTAGCAAATCTTATCAGAAAAAGAAGAGAACACACCCACCTAAATTCACTCAGAGATGAGAATGGAAACATCACCACAGAAACAATCAAGATTCAGAATATTATTAGGGAATACCTCTCAAACCTTTATGCTGATAAGTTTGAGAACATGGTAGAAATGGACCTTTCCCTAGCAAATATTGACATGCCTAAACTAAACCAATATGCGTTAAACCATCTTAACAGGACCATAACAAACATTGAAATAGAAACAGCAGTAAGACATCCCATCTAAGAAAAGCCCAGGACCAGATGGTTTTACAGGAGGATTTCTACAAGACCTTCAAAGCAGAGCTCACAACAATACTCCTCCACCTCTTCAATGAAATTGAAATAGAAAGTTCACTACCGAACTTATTCTATGAAGCCATCATAACCCTCATCCCAAAACCAGGCAGGGACTCATCAAAGAAAGAGAACTAGAGACCCATTTCTTTGATGAACATCGATGCAAAACTTCTCAACAAAATTTTGTCCTGTCGACTTCAACAATTCATCCAAAATATCATACAACACGATCAAACAGGATTCATTTCAGGGATGCAAAGCTTGTTCCATATATGCAAATCAATTAATATAGTTCATCACATCAACAGCAGCAAGGATAAGAACCATATGATTATCTCAATAGAAGTGGAAAAAGCATTTGACAAGATCCAACAAGCCTTTATGATGAGGTTCTGGAAAAATTAGGAATCCAAGGAACATTCCTCAATACAATAAAGGCTGAATATGACAAACCTACAGCCAGCATTATACTTAATGGTGAAAAATTAAAGCCATTTCCTCTTAAGTCAGGAATGAGACAAGGATGTTCACTCTCTCCACTTGTCTTCAATCTAGTATTAGAATGCCTACTTACAGCAATAAGACAAGACGCAAAGACAAAGTGGATCCAAATAGGGAAAGAAGTAGTAAAACTCTCCCTCTTTGCAGATGACATGATCTTGTATTTAAAGAATCCCACGAACTCCACTCTCAAATTACTCAAGCTGATTCAGAACTTTGGCAAAGTAGCAGGGTATAAAATTAACCCCCAAAAATCAATGGCTTTTCTATATGCCAACAATGAGAAAAGTGTGGCTGAATTTAGGAAAGTAACTTCATTTGTAATAGCCTCACAAAAAATAAGATATCTAGGAATAAACCAAAGAACTGAAGGACCTCTATGATGAAAACTTTAAAAATTTGAAAAAGGAATTCAAAACAGAACTTAGAAAATGGAAAAAAATATCCCGTCATCCTCGATTAGAAAGACCAACATCGTGAAAGTGGCAATACTTCCCAAGGCCATCTACAAATTCAATGCGATACCTATCAATATTCCAACCTCGTTCTTCAAGGAAATAGAAGAGGCAACCCAAAAATTCATACGGAACAATACAAGATTCCGAATAGCAAAAATGATCCTCAACAGAAAGAACAGTGCTGGAGGAATATAACTACCAAATTTCAAACTCTACTCCAAAGCTCCAAAGCCATAGTAATCAAAACAGCTTGGTAATGGCACAAGATCAGACCTCAGGGCCAATGGAATAGGATTGAAAACCCAGAAATGAAACTACAGACTTATAGCCATCTAATCTTCGATAAGGGAGCTAAAAAATATAGAATGGAAGAAAGACAGCCATTTCAGTAAATTGTGCTGTCAAAATTGGTTAAAAAGTGGAAGACAACTAAAGCTAGATCCTTATATATCACCCTGCAACAGAATCAACTCCAAATGGATCAAAGACCTCGGAGTCAAAGCAGACATTCTGAAAACATTACAGGATGGAGTAGGAGAAAGCCTAGGTCTCCTTGGCACAGGCCTACATTATCTTAATAGAGACCCAGAATCACAACAACTCAAAGAAAGCTTGTTCAAATGGGATTGCATGAAATTGCAGAGCTTCTTCATGGCAAAGGACATAGCTAGCAAGATCAATAGAATGCCCATGGATTTGGAGAATATCTTCACTAACCATACAATAGACAAGGGACTCATATCTAAAATATACCTTGAACTCAAAATATTAAATCCCCCAACAACAAATCCTCACAAAAACAACTGCCTAATAAATAAGTGGGCTAAAGACTGAAAGAGAAACTTCTCTGAAGAGGAAAGAAGGATGGCCAATAAAAGAAATGCAAATCAAAACAACATTGAGATACCACCTCACCCCAGTTAGAATGGCTATAATCAAGAACTCTAATAACAACAGATGCTGGAGGGGATATGGACGGAAGGGAACCTTATTGCATTGTTGATGGGAGTGTAAACTTGTTCAACCACTTTGGAAAGTGGTATAGAGGTTCCTCAAAAAACTCCACATAGAGCTCCCCTATGACTCAGCAATCCCACTTTTGGGCATTTACGCAAATGTTCAAACAAGACCACACTAAAGCTACCAGCATGACTATGTTTATTGCAGCATTATTTACTATAGCTAAGATATGAAACCAACCCAGATGCCTCTTAGTAAATGAATGGGTCAAGAAAATTTGGTATATATACACAATGGAATTCTATTCCTCCATCAGAAAGAATGACATTGGACTCTTTGCTAGGGAATGGAAAGACTTGGAAAAAATTATATTAAGTGAAGTAAGCCAGGCCCAAAAAAACATAGGCCCTATGGTTTCCCTTATTTCCAATATCTAGTATATGTCTGAGTCAAGCAGGAAAGGTTAGATAAATTGATGTTAGGGAAATGAACCCTAAGATATGTATTCAAAAGTTTTTTTTTCTTTCATGCGATTGTTTCTAACACATTTATAAGATTATTTCTTTGTTGCTTTGTATGTCCCTCCCCCACTGTATAATCCCTGCCCTGCTTTCACTGTATTTGATGTCGTTCTAATTTGTGGAGGGGAAGGGGAAAAACAAATCGTTTAAATAGGGATACAGGTGGACCCATTGCAACAATGAGATGTACAAGTCGTTATGTCAAAAACGAACTTTACAACTTTCGTGGGGGTGGGGAGGATTTTGTGGGGAGCAGGGGGAGGATGGGATGGGAAGGGGAATCAAAGGAGGAGGCTACAATGCTTGATAAGAAATGTACTCAATATCTTGTCCATGTATTTGTAACCCCTCTGTACAGTATTTTCACAATAAAAAAAAGAAAACCTACTTTACAACTTTGGTAGGGGGGCAGGGGGGTGGAGGATTGGGTGGGGGGTGGGGTAGGATGGGAAAGGATGGGATGTGGATACAAAAGAAGAGGCTACAATTCTTGATAAGAAATGTATTCATTATCTTGCCCATGTAATTGTATCCCGTCTGTACAGTATTTTCACAATTAAAAAAAAAGAATTAAAGATAGAAATAGATCAAAAATTTAAAGAACACAGGGATGAACTTTCGAAATACATGCAGGGTCTCAAACACGAGGTGCACGCTAGAATAGAGGCAGTACATACCTCACTAAGTGGTGAGATTAGTACTTTGAGGACCAACATAGAATCCATAAATGATACTATTTCCTCCATGCAAACCACAGTGGAAGCCATAGTTAACAGAGTGAACGAAATGGAATTTAGATTGTCAGATACAGAGGGCAGAATACACCAACTGGACCAAAAAGTCACTGATATGGAAAAAATCACTTAAATGATGCCAAAGGGAAATCCAAGAGCAAGCAGACAGTGCCAAGAAATTTAACCCTCATACAATTGGGGTGGACAAAGGCAAGGAGTATTAAAGCAAAGGAATGCAACACCTATTCAACAAGATTATCAATGAAAATTTCCCCTATCTTAAAAAAAAATCTTACCTACATAACAGAAGCATATAGAAAACCTAATAAGCAGGATCCCTGGAGAAACCCTTCTAGGCACATTATAGTAAAAATGATAGATCTGAATAATAAGGAAACAATCTTGCATGCAGCAAAAACAACGAAGGACCTATACTACAATGGGTAAAAATTAGAATCACTGCAGATCTCTCTACACAGACACTGAATGTAAGAAAGGCCTGGGAAAGTACCATGCAAGCCCTGAGAACCAATAACTGCCAGCCTAAACTGATATACCCGGCAAAGCGAGCATTCACATTCAATGGAGAAATGAATATTTTTAATAGTAAAGAAAATCTAAATGAATTCATAAACAACAAGACAGCATTACAAAGAATACTAAGAGGGGGAACACAACCTGTGGAAAGCAACTAGGAACGTGGACCCGCACCAGACAAGTATTCATAGAAGTATAACTTAGTAAGTAGAGGAAGAAAGGAAAGAAGAAAATCTTAGGAAAACAGGGCATAACAGGGACCACAATGCATCTCTTCACAATAACCTAAAATATTAACGGATTTTATTCATCAATCAAAAGTAAAAGAACTGCAGATTGTATCAGAAAACTTGACCCATCTATCTATTGGCTTCAGGTGACCCACCTCTCAACCAAACGAACAAACTGAGAATGATAAGTTGGAAAAGGATCTACCAATCAAATGCCCCAAATAATAAAGCAGGAGTAGGTATCCTGATATCTGACAAAATAAACTTTTCATTAAAATCAATACAAAAAGACAAGGAAGGACTCTACACATTAATACAGGGCACAATCCAAGAGGAGGATATTACCATTATCAAATTATATACCCCAAGCATTGGAGCACCCAAATAAGTTAAGCAAATACTCTCAAACATACAGAATAAAATAGATCCCAATACCATAATACTAGGAGACTTTAATACCCCACTCTCACCAAAGGACAGGTCTACAAATAAGAGGACTGGCAAAGAAGCTACCAAATTAAGTGAGACCATAATTCAAGAAGCACTAACTGACATCTAACGAGTATTTCACCCTAAAACAACACAGTACACATTCTTCTCAGCAGCTCATGGAACCTTCTCCAAAATAGACCATATAATACTCATGCAAGGAACTTAAGCAAATACAAGGGGATTGACATAATCCCCTGTATCCTATCTGACCACAGTGGAATCAAGCTAGTTCCCAATAACAAAGAATACCACAAAAATTACTCAAATACATGGAAATTGAACAGCATACTTTTAAACAATACCTGGGTAACAGAAGAAATTAGAAAAGAAATAAAAAGTTTCTACAATTCAATGAAAATGAAGACACATCTCAAAGAAACTTGTGGGACACAGCAAAAGCTGTCCTGAGGGGCAAATATATTGCTCTCAGTGCCCACATTAAGAAAATAGAGACAGACAAAGTAAATAATCTCATGTTCCAATTAAAATAGCTAGAAAAACATGAAAAAATGGAACCCAAAGTTACTAGACGTGGCCAGATAATCAAATTAAAAATGGAAATTAATGATATAGAGAATAGGAAAATTATAAATGAAATTAATAAACAAAAAGCTGGTTCTTTGAAAAACTAAGTAAAATTGAAAGACCTTTGGCAAGATTAATTAAGAAGAGAGGAAACCCAAATGAATAAGATCAGGGATGCCATGGGAAAAATCACAACAAGTACCTAAGATATCCAAATAATCATAAAGAACTATTTTCAAAAGTTACACTCTCTAAAGAAAGAAAACATAGCAGAAATGGATGTATTTTTAGAGAAATACAACTTGTCCAAACTGAGCAAAGAAGAAGTAAATCAATTAAATAAGGCAGTGTCTTACATTAAGCAATCAGAAATCTTCCAACAAGGAAAAGCCCAGGACCAGATGGATTCACAAAGGAATTCTATAAGATCTTTAAAGAAGAACTGATACCTATACTCCTCAAGCTCTTCAAAGAAGCAGAGAAGGAGGGAGCTATCCCAAACACATTCTATGATGCCAATATCACACTCATCCCCAAACCAGGCAAAGACTCAACAAAAAAAGAGAACTACAGACCAATCTCTTTGATGAACACAGATACAAAGACCCTTAAAAAAAATTCTAGCTAACAAAATCCCGAAACACATTAAAAAAATCATACACTACGAACAGGTAAGCTTCATCCCAGAGATGCAGGGATGGTTTAACATGCATAAATCAATAAACATAATCCAATACATCAACAGATCCAAGGTCAAGAACCACGTGATTATCTCCACTGATGCAGAAAAGGCTTTTTATAATCTTATAAATCTTTAACATTCATTCATGTTAAAAGCTGTGGAGAAAATAGAAACAGAAGGAACATGCCTTAAAACAATAAAAGCCATATATGACAAACCAATAGCCAATATTATACTTAATGGGGAAAAACTACAACCAATTCTCCTAAAATCAGGAACAAGGCAAGGATGCCCACTCTCCACTCCACTTCAATAGAGTCCTGGAACCTTAGCCAGGGCAATAAGGCAAGAAAAAGACGTTAAAGGAATCCTCATAGGAAAAGAAAAAGTTAAACTATCCCTTTTTGCAGATGACATGACACTAAACCTTCATGATCCCCAAAACTCCATCCCCAAATCACTTCGGCAAAGTAGCAGGATACAAAGTCAGTCCACAAAAATCAGTCACCTTCCTGTACACTGACATTGTACAAGCAGAGAGGGAAATAAAGGAAGCAACCCTATTCACAATAACCTCCCAAAAAATAAAACATTTAGGAATTAACCTAATCCAAGATGTAAAAGAACTATTTGGCTAAATCTATGAAAACTTAAAGAAAGAAATTAGAGTAGACACCGGGAAATTGAAAGACCTTCCATGTCATTGGATAGGCAGACTTAATGAAGTGAAAATGGCAATAATGCCAAAACTAATTTACACATTCAATGCAATTCCTATTAAATTCCCAATGACATACATTTCTGAAATACAGAAAACAGTCCAAAAATTCATATGGAACAACAAAAGACTTAGAATAGCCAAAACAATTCTAGGCAAAACAGATAACATGGTAGAGATCTCGATGCCGGACTCCAAACTCTACTATAGAGCCACAATAACAAAGACAGCATGGTACTGGCACAAAAACAGACCCGAAGACCAATGGAATAGCAGATCCAGAAATAAAACCATACAACTACATTCAGCTGATAATTAATAAAGGAGCCAAAAACATACAGTGGAAGAAATACAGCCTTTTCAACTACTAGTGCTGGGAAAACTGGGAGGCCACATGCAGAAAATTAAAAGTGGACCCTAGCCTATCATCATGCACCAACATCAACTCAAAATGGATTAAAGACCTTAACATCAAACCTGAATCTCTAAAATTACTGAAGGACAGAGTAGGAGAGACACTTGAGCTTATAGGCATAGGCAAGAATTTCCTGAACAGAGTCCCAGGGTCACAACAAATTGGAGAGACTCAACAAATGGGACTACCTTAAAATAAAAAACTTCTGCACAGCTAAAGCTATTGCAACCAAGCTAGAAAGACAACCAACTAACTGGGAAAAAAAATTTACCAGCAATATATCAGACAAGGGGTTAATATCTAGTATATACAGGGAACTCAAAATACTCATCCCTCCCAAACCTAACAAACCAATTACTAAATAAATGGGCAAGGGAACTAAAGAGGGACTTCTCAGAAGAAGAGATAAAAATGGCAAAAAAAAAAAAAAAAAAAAACCAACCGAAGAAATGTTCACCATCCTGGTTGTGAAGGAAATGCAAATAAAGACAACCCTGAGATACCACTGTATTCCAGTCAGAATGGCCCACATCCTAAAGTCAGCCAAAGACAAATGCTAGAGGGGATGGGGAGAAAGAGGAATCCTATTACACTGCTGGTGGGAATCTATACTTATACAACTACTTTGAAAAGCAGTCTGGGAGGTCCTCAGAAAGCTAAATATTGACCTCCCTTATGACCCAGTCATACCACTTCTAGTCATTTATCCTGAACAAGTATACAAGGATACATGCACTCCTATGTTTATTGCAGCACTGTTCACAATAGCCAGTATATGGAATCAACCCAGATGCCCCACCATGGATGAATGGATCCAAAAATTGTGGTATATATACACAATAGAATATTATGCAGCCATTAGAAAGGACAAAATAATGGCATTTGCAGGGAAATGGATGGAGCTAGAAGAAATCATGTTGAGCAAGGTAAGTCAAGAGCGAAGAGACCAACGGCACATGGTCTCCCTGATAAGTGAATGTTTAATCCAAATTGTAAGGTGATACGACAAAACTAACAAGACTTAAGAAATAAAGGACTTCCACTCATCTGGTTGAATCACTACTAAATTACCCCACGATGCTAATCACATACATGGTATATATGTGCACACCAGAGGGAAACCAGGATGAAGACACAGAACTAGAGGGAATCAGGGAAAAACTTACAACAGCGGGACCCATCAGCTGCACTGGACATTGATCAAAACGAACTAAGCAACTCAATGGCAGTGATGGGAGGGAGGGAACAAGTGGGAAAGAGGGAACAACTGATGCTATGCAAAACAAAAGAAATGAATATATCACCAAATATGGAAGAAATAACTGTATTGCAAAGACAATTGAACTCATAAATGTTATAGACCATGATAGACAATTTGCTCCATGAGAGTTAGAAAGTGTTTGTGAGTCTAACTAAGCATCACTATCCAACAATACTGTGAAATTTAGGAATTATGTAAGCACTTAATCACAATAAAGAATTTGAAAACGAAGACACTGGTTATGGACACAGGGGAGATACAAGATCACCCTCCCACCCCCCCAAAAAAATTGAAGAACTCTTTTATACGTATTTTTTTTACATTTTTCAAAAAAATGTTTTCTTTTTATTCATTATTTTCATTTTATGTGTGTGTATTTTTAAAAACTACTTACTCTTTTAACTTTTGGACTTTTTGGCTTATTCTTCCGTGACTTAATTGCTGTTCTGCTCATCCCCAGATATATACTCGTCTTCGATTATTAGCATTTGTCTTTCATTGTGTGCATATCTAATTTAGAAATTGAGTACTCAGTTCACACAATCTCAGCCTTAACTTCTGTAATAGTAGTATTATATTTTTATACTTATATAATTTTTGTTTCTTTTCAAATTTTTTATTTTTTTTATTTTGTTTCATTTTTTAATTTTAATTTTTTAATTTTTCCTTATTTTTTGTCTCTCTCCTCCTTTTCTCCTGTTTCCTCTCTCTGAATTTACATCTTGGTTAAATTTCCTATCTCCTGTTCCCTCCTCCCATTCCTCTAATCTTATTTTCTCCCCATAATTCTCCCTAAACCAATTTTCTGGTCTTCTGACTCCTTCTTTGACATTTTTTTGTCCTTTAATCCATAGTGGTTTGTTGTTGAAATAGACTGTATCTGTTGAATTATATGGTATATGTACTCATTTCGACTACATCAACCAATCAGTGAAACAAAAGGTTTCTGGCTTATACTTGCATTAAAATAATGTTCTAATGTGAAATTGGTTGTGCTTTCATACAAATGGGCAGAAAAGCTAGAGAAACACAAGAAAAAATGCAAGTCCAGGTATCTCAAATCCCACTCATTATTATCAGGTGACGGAGCAGTTAATGAATATTCCACAAGAGAGTTCCCAAAATCCTCTAAAATACTATTGGTAAATATGCTGAATGGAAAAATTGAAAGCCTGCAAACACTCTGTGTGAGCATGAAATGGTAACGCATGAGTGGGATAGGGAAAAGCGTGAGCATGATGAGCCTAACCAAAGATAAAAACAAGAATCTTGTGAGCATGACGAGGCTAAACAAAGATTAATATAACAATTTCATCAGCATGAGGAAGTTATTCAAAGATTAATACAGGAATTACATGAGCAGGAGGAGAATAGAAAAAGATTTATACAGGAATTTTGTGAGCATTAGGAAGCGAATCAAAGAGTAATACAGGAATTGTGTGAGCAGGATGAGAATAGACAAAGATTAATGTCAGAATTTATGGAATCCACAAACAGAAAGCTGAATGAATCCAGGGAGGCCACAAAGGAATGCTGAAAGGAGCCCATCAGAAGAAAATGGAGTCCAATGAAACCATAAACAATCAACAATGGGATTTGAGAATGATCACTGAAAACCAAATTGAGGAAGTAAAGAAGTTCATACAAGATCTAAAACAAAGCTCCAACAAAGAATTTGAAGCCATCAAACCCGACTAATTAGAAGGAAAGAAATAAAAAACAAAGTAGAAAGTCTTAATAGTAGTTTAGACCATGCAGAAGATCAAATCTCTGGAATTGAAGACAGCCTAGATATTATAGAGAAAGAACAGAAAATTATTAGACAATTCCATGAAATATGATGGATCTATTAAACATTTAGAAGACACTATCAGAAGGCCTAACCTGAGAATAATGGGTGTACAAGAGCACCTAGAGACAGAAGTTAATGGTCAAGGAAATTTATTTAACAGGATCCTAATAGAGAACTTCCCAAACAAGCAAAAGAATAGGTCTATTCATGTAGAAGATGCCTTTAGAACCCCAAATAGTCCAGAACAGATCAGGACATCCCACTGTCACATTATAATCCAAACAGGATGAATTCAAACTAAGGAAAGGATCCTTAAATCTGTCAAGGAGAAAAGAGAAATCACCTATAAAGGGAAACCAATTAGAATCACCTAGATCTCTCAGCAGAGACAATTAAAGTAAGAAGAGCCTGGAATGAGGCGTGCCACAATCTAAAGACAACTATCAACCAAGAATACTCTACCCAGCTAAACTCTCCTTCATAATGGAATGTCAAATAAAAACCCTCCATAGCAGGGGTTCAGGGAAGATGGCGGAGGATAAGCTGGAATCTGAACAAGCTCTTGCATAGAAAGCAGTTTTAGAGTTCCAGTGAACAGTCCTAAGCCAGAGAATCACACCAAGTGTGCCATCACAGGACAGAGAGTTAGACAAGAGAGGGAAAGCAAAGGCAAGAAGACACATCTGAGCGCTTGCCAGCAGCTGCCCCGGCGGCGGCAGGGTCCCGGCGGAGACCGCAGACGGGGCCAAACCTGAGTGCTCACACAGAGAGTCCGGGACTAAGGAGCCAGACGCAGCGGGCGAGCGGATTCTACTCAACACCAGCAAGAACCGACAAGGAGCGGACATCTTCATCCTGCAGTTTGCAGACCAGAGACGACCCAGGATCCAAGACTCGGCGTGAGTAGAAGCCCGACGTCCTCACTCCTTCTCAGGGAGCAGAGGAGGGAAGGCCACCCCTCCCCCCCCCCCAGCACCGGTGATCTCCATCTTGGATACCGACAAAGATCGGAGGAGCTGCCAGCTCCAACCCAGGCCTTGGAATAAAATGAGTCATTTACAGGTCACAAGAACTTGACGGCGAAGTGACCTGCCAGATTCAGCTCCATCCAGGGAAAAGTCACCCAGCTCAGGCGTCAGCCATTGGAGTGGCTTTCCTCACTGGGTAACCAGAGCCAGAGGCTGCCACTCCCTCTAGCAGCCTCAACAATCAATTGAAAAACAGAAACCCTGAGAATTTCTCCAGGCTGGGCTCTGTGAGTTTTTTCACAAAATTGCCCCAGGGAAAAGCTACTGATTGTTGAAAGGCCTCAACTCTACCCAGAAGCTAGCCTCACCACTGCATCCCCCTCTTTTGTGATTCTCAAAGCAAATCACCCTCCCATTAAACTAATCTGGGAGGGGGATCTCAAAATCTTGGGTAAAGCAGAGCATATTTCTGCCTGATCCAACAAACTGACTTAAGAAACCAATCAAGCCACAGGACCTCAAGCCGACCAGAGACTCCAACAAGAGGCTGGTTACAGACAAAAGGGAGATACAGGATTCTTCCCACCCCTCCCAAAAAAATCAAAAAAAAAAAAATCAAAGAATTTTTTTTTCTTTCTTTTTTTTTCTTCTTCTTCTTTTCTTTTTTCCTTTTTTTGGTACCTTATATATATAAATTTTTTTTTCCTTTTCTAAAAATTTTATTAATCTTTAATTTTTGCCTTTTTTGAAAAAATAATTGTTTTCCAGTAACCTTTTTTTCCTCTTATAATTTTTATTTTAGGAATACGTGAATGTGTGTTTTCTTTTCTTGTCTTCTTTCTCTTTTTCTTTCTTTCTTAACTATCTTTTTGTTTTTTGTCTAGCTCTACTGAACTTCTGATCTTTTTTTCTCTCTCTTTCTTATCCTTTTTACCTTTTCCTCTCTTTTGATCTTCTTTATGTGACTTAACTCTTGTCCTGCACATCCTCAGATAAACCCATAGTTAACTAGTAGACCCTATCCCCCGTTGTGTACACACTTAATCCACAAATTTATTACTCAATTCAAAACCTCTGAGACTTAAATTCCTTAATAGCACTACTACCTCTTTATACCTATATAATATTTTAAGCATTTTTTTAAGTTTTTCACTTCTCCTCTATGTCCCTTCCCTTCTCTTAATATACTCACATTCCTCTCTAAATAGATGGTCTTTTAATCTCCATAATAATATTAATTTTTACGTTTCTATTTTTTTCTGGTCTCTTTTCATTTCCCTTTCCCTTTCCTCTTTTTCTCTCTCTCTCTACTTGCATCCTACCCAACCTATCTCCTGCATTAGGATTAGGACATAGTTAACTCTCCCTGTGCCTCCCCACACCAATCTATTCCTATTTTTTACCCACATCTCTCCCTAACCCTAAGAATTTCTGGTTTTCCAAATTCTTCTCTGCGGTTCGAAGTCCATTACCATATAGTTGTTTGATGTTGAATAGATGTATCTGTTGAACTAGATTGTATCTATAGACTATTGACTGTACAAATGCAAACTTTGGTTGATGGTTGCCTTAAGATAGTGTTCTAGCACAAAACTGGTGCTATTTTCATCTCAAATGGGCAGAGTAAGCCGGAAAAACACAAGAAAAATGGCAAATCCGGATATCTCAATTCCCAATCTTGATAATCAGGGGTCAGAACAGATAATGAATATTCCAGAGGAGAGTTCCCAAATAGCTCTACAAACACTACTGGCAAACACGATAAATGAGAAGTTTGACAACTTACAAAGGACTCTGTATGAGCGTGAAAGGGAGAGAGAGGAGGCATCTCAAAAGCTTATACAGGAATATCATAAGCGTGAGGAAGCTACTCAAAAACTGATACAGGATTTGCGTGAACAACTTGAGAATACTCAAAGAGAAAGGGAGGAATGGTGTGAGCAGGCTGAGAACACTCAAAGAGAACTGCAGGAATCCCATGAACGGGAGGAAAGAGAACTACAGGAATCCCACGAACGGGAGGAAGCTAATCAAAGAGTAATACAGGAATTGAGAGACCAGGTAGATAATACAAAAAGATCACTAAAGGCATTCTTGGTATCCATTAACAAAGATCTGAAGGAAGTCAGGGAGACCACAAAGGAATGTTGAATGGAACCCAACAGAAGGAATGGGAGTCCAAAGAAACCATAACCAATCAACTAAGTGATTTGAGAACAAACACTGAACACCAAATTAAGGAAGTAAAGAAATGCATACAAGACCTAAAACAGAGCTTCAACAAAGAACTTGAAGCCATCAAAGCTGACCAATTAGAAGGAAAAGAGATAAAAAACAAAGTAGAGAGTCTTGACAGCAGGTTAGACCATGCAGAAGATCGAATCTTAGGGATTGAAGACAGCCTAGATATTATAGAGAAAGAACATACAACCATTCAAGACAAGTCCAAGAAATATGATAGATCTATCCAACACCTGGAAGACACCATCAGAAGGCCTAATCTAAGGATAATGGGTGTAGAGGAGCACCTAGAAAGAGAAGTTAATGGTCTAGGAAATTTGTGTAACAGGATCCTAGCAGAGAACTTCCCAAACATGCAAAAAGATAGGCCTATTCATATACAAGAAGCCTTTAGAACCCCAAATAGACCAGACCAGAATAGGACATCCCACCGTCACTTTATAATCCACACAGGATCAACTCAGACCAAGGAAAAGATCCTTAAAGCTGACAAGGAGAAAAGGTTAATCACCTATAAAGGGAAACCAATTAGAATCACCTCAGATTTCTCAGCAGAGAAAATCAAAGCAAGAAGAGCCTGGAATGATGTATGCCATGCCCTAAAAACAAACAACAATCAACCAAGAATACTGTACCCAGCTAAACTCTCCTTCATAACTGAAGGCCAAATAAAAACCTTCTATAGCCAAGAAAAATTGAAACAATACATCTCCACCAAACCAGCCCTACAAAAGATTCTTAAAGATGTCCTACACATAGAAAACCAACAAGACCGCAATAAAGGCCAAGAAACTGCACCCAAACTGAGAATCCAAGAACCATAGGAAGAACCCAGTTTTCGCAGCCCCCAAGAAGGTAGATAACATGGAAGGAACTCCCAAATACCTCTCAGTCCTATCTCTTAACGTTAACGGATTGAACTCTCCAATTAAGCGACATAGACTGTCTAGTTGGATTACAAAACAAGACCCTTCTATCTGCTGCCTGCAGGAGTCACATCTTGCCCGTAAAAACAAACACATTTTCAATGTTAAAGGCTGGAACAAAATCTACCAAGCAAACGACCCCCATAAACAGGTGGGACTTGCAATCCTAATATCAGATAAAATAGACTTCAAATTAAAATTCGTGAGAAGACATAAAGAAGGTCGCTACATACTAATTAAAGGATCTCTCTTTTAGGAGGATATTACAATTCTAAATATAAATTCGCCAAACAATGGAGCACCCAAATTTATCAAGGAAACACTACTTTCCCTCAAATCCCACATAGATCCAAAGACATTAATTGTTGGGGATTGTAACACACCACTCTCCCCACTAGATAGATCAATTAGGCAAAAACTCAACAGAGAAACCGCAGATCTAAACAGCTGCATAGATCAACTAGACTTAACAGACATCTACCGAACATTTCACCCAGCAGCATCAGAATACACGTTTTTCTCAGCAGCACATGGAACGTTTTCTAAAATAGACCGCATTTTAGGCCACAAAGCAAACTTGTCTAAATTCAGAAACATTGAAGTTATACCTTGCATTCTCTCTGACCACAAGGGAATAAAATTAGAACTCAACACCAAAGCCACCAAAGAAATTCCGGTATCACATGGAGCCTGAACAACACAATTCTGAATCATGAGTGGGTCATGGAAGAGATTAGAAAGGAAGTTCAAATGTTCATGCTATTCAACAAAAATGAACACACAAATTACCAGCTCCTCTGGGACACAGCAAAGGCAGTACTCAGAGGCAAGTTTATAGCTCGGAGCTCCTACATCAACAAACTGGAGAGATCTGAAACTAACAATTTAATGACACATCTAAACCTCCTTGAAAAAGAGCAGCAAGATAAACCCCAATCCAGTAGACAGAAAGAAATAATCAAAATTAAATCAGAATTAAATGAATTAGAATCCAAAAAAACTATAGAAAGAATCAACAAAACAAAGAGTTGGTTCTTCAAAAAACTTAACAAAATTGACAGAACCTTAGCAAATCTTATCAGAAAAAGAAGAGAACACACCCAAATTAATAAACTCAGAGATGAGAATGGAAATATCACCACGAAAAAAACCAAGATTCAGAACATTATAAGGGAATACTTCTCAAAACTTTATGCTAATAAGTTTGAGAACTTGACAGAAATAGACCTTTTCCTAGCAAATATTGACATGCCAAAGCTAAACCAAGATGAGTTAAACTATCTTAACAGGCTCATATCAAGCACTGGAATAGAAACAGCAATAAGAGACCTCCCAGCTAAGAAAAGTCCAGGACCAGATGGTTTTACCGCGGAATTTTACAAGGCCTTCAAAGCAGAGCTCACACCAATACTCCTCCAACTCTTCAATGAAATTGAAAGAGAAAGCTCACTACGGAACACATTCTATGAAGCCATCATAACCCTCATCCCCAAACCAGGCAGGGACTCATCAAAGAAAGAGAACTACAGACCCATTTCTTTGATGAATATTAATGCAAAACTTCTCAACAAAATTTTGGCCAATCGACTTCAACAATTCATCCAAAAAATCATACACCACGATCAAACAGGATTCATTTCAGGGATGCAAAGCTGGTTCAATATACGCAAATCAATTAATATTATTCATCACATCAACAGGAGCAAGAATAAGAACCACATGGTTATCTCAATAGATGCAGAAAAACATTCGACAAGATCCAACACCCCTTCATGATGAAGGTTTTGGAAAAATTAGGAATCCATGGAACATTCCTCAATACAATAAAGGCTGTATATGACAAACCTACAGCCAGCATTACACTCAATGGTGAAAAACTAAAGCCATTTCCTCTTAACTCAGGAACAAGACAAGGATGCCCACTCTCTCCACTTCTCTTCAATCTAGTATTAGAATGCCTAGCTACAGCAATAAGACAAGATGCAGACATAAAGGGGATCCAAATAGGGAAAAAAGAAATGAAAGTCTCCCACTTTGCAGATGACATGATCTTGTATTTAAAGAATCCCATAGACTCCACTCCCAAATTACTCAAGCTGATTCAAAACTTTGGCAAAGTAGCAGGTTATAAAATTAACCCCCCAAAATCAATGGCTTTTCTGTATGCCAACAATGAGAAAAGTGGGCTGAAATTAGGAAAGCAACTCCATTTGTAATAGCCCCACAAAAAATAAAATACCTAGGAATTAACTTAACTAAAGAAGTGAAGGACCTCTATGATGAAAACTTTAAAATCTTGAAAAAGGAAATCAACACAGAACTTTAAAAATGGCAAAACCTCCCGTGCTCCTGGATTGGAAAGATTAACATCATGAAAATGGCAATACTTCCCAAGGCTATCTACAAATTCAACGCAATACTTATCAAAATTCCACACTCATTCTTCAAGGAAATAGAAGAGGCAATCCAAAAATTGATATGGAACAATAAATGACCCCGAACAGCAAAAACGCTCCTCAACGGAAAGAACACTGCTGGAGGAATATCAATACCAAATTTCAAACTCTACTATAAAGCCATAGTAATCAAAACAGCTTGGTAGTGGCATAAGAACAGACCTCAGGACCAATGGAATAGAATTGAAAACCCAGAAATGAACCTACAGACCTATAGCCATCTAATCTTCGATAAGGGAGCTAAAACAATAGAATGGAAGAAAGACAGCCTCTTCAGTAAGTGGTGCTGGCAAAATCGGTTAACTACATGTAGAAAACTAAAGCTAGATCCTTATATATCACCCTGCACCAGAATCAACTCCAAATGGATCAAAGACCTTGAAGTCAAAGCAGACACTCTGAAAACATTACAGAATGGAATAGGAGAAATCCTAGGTCTCTTGGGCTCAGGCTGAAATTTTCTGAATAGAGACCAGGAAACACAACAAATCAAAGAAAAGTTGGACAAATGGGATTGCATAAAGTTGCAGAGCTTCTGCAGGTCAAATGACATAGCTAGCAAGATCAATAGAAAGCCCAAGGATTGGGAGAAGATCTTTACTAGCCATACCACAGACAAGGGTCTCATATCTAAAATATATTTGGAACTCAAAAAATTAAACCCCCCAATAACAAATCCTCAAAGAAACAACTGCCCAATAAATAAGTGGGCGAAAGACTTAAAGAGAAACTTCTCTGAAGAAGATATAAGGATATCCAATAGACACATGAAGAAATGTTCAACATCCTTAGCCATAAAAGAAATTCAAATCAAAACAACATTGAAATATCACCTCACCCCAGTTAGAACGGCAAAAATCAAGAACTGTAACAACAACAGATGCTGGAGGGGATGTGGACAGAAAGGAACCTTACTTCATTGTTGGTGGGAATGTAAACTTGTTCAACCACTTTGGAAAGCAGTATGGAGGTTCCTCAAAAACTTCACATAGAACTCCCCTATGACCCAGCAATCCCACTTTGGTACAGTTACCCAAATGTTTACAAACAAGACCACACTAAAGCTACCAGCACAACAATGTTTATTGCAGCATTATTTACCATAGCTAAGATATGGAACCAACCCAGATGCCCCTCAGTAGATGAAGGGATCAAGAAAATGTGGTATATATACACAATTGAATTCTATGCCTCCATCAGAAGGAATGACATTGCTCCATTTGTTAGGAAATGGAAAAACTTGGAAAAAATTATATTAAGTGAAGTAAGCCAGGCCCAAAGAAACATAGGTCCCATGGTTTCCCTTATTTGTAATATCTAGTATATGTATGAGTCAAGCGGAAAAGGTCAGATAATGTGATGTCAGGAAAATGAACCCTTAGATATGTATTTTAATGTTTTTTTCTTTCATGCATGTTTCTAACGCATTTATAAGATTATCTCTTTGTTGCTTTGTATGTCCCTCCCCCACAGTATAACCCCTGCTTTCACTATATTTGATGTTAGTATAACTTGTGGCGGAGATGGGGAAAAACCAGTTGTTTAAGGATACAGGTGGACCTGTTGCATCAATGAGAAGTACAAGTTGTCATGTCCAAAATGAGCTTTACAACGTCGGTGCGGGGAGGGGGGGCGTGGAAGGGGGGGAATTAGAAGTATTGGGATTGGGGGGGAGTGGGGAGGCTGGGAAGGGATGTGAAGTGTAAACCAAAGGAGGAGGCTGCAATGCTTGGTAAGGAATGTATGCATTATCCTGCCCATGTAATTGTAACCCCTCTGTACAGTATGTTCACAAATAAAATAAAATTAAATTAAAAAAAAAACCTTCCATAGCAAAGAAAAACTAAAACAATATATGTCCACCAAACCAGTCCTATAGAAGATACTTAAAAATATCCTAAACATAGAAATCCAACAGAGTAAAGTCTAGGAAACAACCCCTAAATGAAGGATACAAGAATCATAAGAAGAACCCAGTTGGCACAGTCCCAAAGAGGGTGGATAACATGACAGGAACTACCAAATACCTCTCAGTCTTCCAAGCAACTGACCCCTATAAACAGGAGGAAGTTGCAATCCTAATGTCATATAAAATACACTTCAAATTAAAATTAGCCAGAAGAGATAGAGAATATCATTATATAGTAATTAAGGGATCTGCCCTAGTACAAGTCTAACAAGTATAAGAGGTCAAAGGTTATGATCATATGACCAAATAGGATGAGGCTATGTGAAATAAACCCCAAGATAGGGACATGAGTGTTTTTTTCCTTTTTTTGCTTGCTATTGATTTTTAACTTATTTATTATCTACTGTGTGATTTTTTTTGTTTCTCTTATTGTTCTTCCCCCATGGTCTAACCCCTGTTTCACTGTATTTGATATCAGTGCCCTGCAATTTGTATATAAATTTTTCTAATTTGGGGAGGGGAAGGGAAATAACAAAATGCTCTAATAAGGGTTGAGGTTGACCCATTGTAACAAAGTGTTGTAAAAGACACTATGTTGAAAATGAACTTTACAACTTGGTGGGGGGGAGGAGTTGGGTATATGGGGAGGGAAGGGATGTTAGGGGAAAAACAAAGAAGGATGTAACAAATACTGATTACCTTACTCATGTAACTGTATCCCCTCTGTAAATTATTTTTACAATAAAAACACTTAAAAAACGGTCCTCTTAAATATGGTGAATGAAAAATTAAAAGCTTGAAACGGGCTCTTTGTGACAATGATAGGCCAATGTGTGAACATGATGAAGGTAACCAAACATGGTCAGGATATGGAAATATTAACAGAGGAATTGGGAGAGTATGATGGGATTAATCAAAGCTTAATAAAGAAATTGGGTGAGGGTGCTGAGAATAACCAAAGATTAATAAAGGGATTAATGTAATTGACAAAGAGAAAGCTGGAGCAATCCACAGAGGCCACAAATAGAAATTTGAATGAATTCCAACAGAAGGAAAGGGAGTCCAATGAAAATATAACCACTCAACTAAGGAATTTGAGAGTCAACACTGAAAACCAAATCAAGGAGGTAAAGAGGTCCATAGAAGACCTAAAACAACTCCACCAAAGAAATTGAAGCCTTCGAGTCTGACCAACTAGAAGAAAAGGAAATAATATCAAAGTAGAAAGTTTTAATTGTCAGTTATGCCATGCAGAAGATTGAATCTCTGGGACTGAAGATTGCCTAGATATTACAGAGAAAGAAAAAACATGTATTCAATACAAATCAAAGAAATATTATACATCCATTCCACATTTAGAAGACACCATCAGAAGGCCTAATTAAAGGCTAATGGGTTTAGAGGAAGGCCTACAGACAGAAGCTAAAGGTCTAGGAAATTTATTTAACAGAATTCTAGCAGAGAACTTCTCAAACAGAAAAGAATAGGCCCTTTCAGATACAAGAAGCTGTTAGAACACCAAATAATTGAAACCAGAGCAGTACATCCCATTGTCATATTGTAATCCACACAGGATCAATAGATACCAAAAAAAGGATCCTTAAAGATGTCAGGGATGAAAGATAAATCACCTATAAAGGGAACCCAATCAGAGTAACTACAGATTTCTCAGCGGAGACAAAGAAAGCAAGAAATGTCTTGAATCATGTATGCCACGCCCTAGAGACAAATAAATTTCAACAAAGAATACTGTATGGAGCTAAACTCTACTGGACAACAGAGGGACAAATAAAAACCTTCCATATCAAAGAAAGATTTGCATAATTTATTCCCTCCAAATCAGCATCACAAAATATATTAACAATGTCCCATATCATATACATAGCAAAGCAAAAAGAGAATGAAAAATGCCAATGAATGGCCCCCAAAGATAGAATCAGATAATAATAGTAAAATCCCCGTAGGCACAGCACTCAAGAAGTTGGATAACATGGCAGGAGCTATCAAATACCTCTCAGTCCTAACTCTCAATATTTATGGACTTAACTCTCCAATTAAGCAACACAGATGTCTATTGGATCAAAAAGCAAGATTCTTCTATCTCTTGACCTTAAGAGGCACACTTTTCCCACAAAAAATCATATTCTGAAAGTGAACGGCTGAAATAAAATCTACCAAGCAAATGACCCCTGTAACCAGGCGGGAGGTGCAATCCTAATATTACATAAAATAGTCTTCAAATTAAAATTAGTGAGAAGAGATAAAGAAGGTCATTACTTACTAATAAAGGGATTTCTGTTACAGGAGGATATAACAATTCTAAACATCTATTCACCAAACACCGGAGCACACAAATTTATCCAAGAAACACTACTTTTCATAAAATGACATATAGATCCTAAGACATTAATTGTTGGGGATTTTAATACACCACTATTCTTGCTGGATAGATCAACACGGCAAAAAACTCAACAGAGAAACCTTAGATCTAAACAACTGCAGATACCAATTAGAGCTAACAAATGTCTACAGAATATTTCACCCAGTGTCAACAGAATACATGCTCATCTCAGAAGCAGAGGGACCATTTTCCAAAATAGATCACATTTTTAGGTCACAAGGCCAATATGTGCAAATTCAAATACATTGAAATTATTCCCTGCATTCCCTCATACCACAAGGGAATAAAATTAGAATTCAACACTAAAATCCACCAAAGAAAATCCTGGAACACACAGAGACTGAAAAACAAACTGTTGAACCACCATTGCTTCATGGAAGGGATCAGAAAGGAAATTCAAATGTTCATGATATTTAACAAAAATGAACACAAAAATTACTAGCTCCTCTGGAACACAGCAAAACTGTACTCAGAGTAAAATTTATAGCTCTGAGTTCCTACATCAACAAATTGGAGAGATTTCTAACCAGCAATTTAATGATGCATCTGAAGCTTCTTGAGAACGATCAACAAGCCATCCCAATCCAGTAGACAGAAAAAATAATTAAAATTAAATGAGTATTTAATGAATTAGAGTTCAAAAAATTGTAGAAAGAATCAACAAGAGAAAGAGTTGGGTCTTTGAAAAAAATTAACCAAATTGACAGACCCTTAGCAAATCTTATTAAAAAAAAAAAAAAGAGAGAGAACATACCCAAGTAAACAATATCAGAGATGAGAGTGGAAACATCACCACAGAAGCAACCAAGATTCAAAACATTATAGGGAAATACATCTCAAATCTATATGCTAGCAAATTTCTGAATCTGGAAGAAATGGAAGAATTTCTAGTAAATATTATTATGCCCAAACTAAACCAAGATGATTTAAGCCAACTTAACAGACCCATTTCAAGCATCAAAATAGAAACAGCAATGAGAGACCACTCACCCAAGCAAAGCCCAGGACCATGTGGATTTACAGCTGAATTCTACAAGGCCTTCAATGAAATTGAAAGTGAAAGTTCGCTACCAAATTTTCTATGAAGACATCATAAACCTCATCCCAAAACCAGAAAGGAACTCATCATAGAAAAAGAACTATAGACCCATTTCTTTGATGAACAGTGATACAAAGCTTCTCAACAAAATTCTGGCCAATTGACTTCAACAATTCATTAGAAAAATCATACACCATGATGAAACAGGCTTTATTTCAGTGATGAAAATCTGGTTCAATAAAATCAATAAACATAATTCATCACATCAACAAGAGCAAGGATAAGAACCATATGGTTATCTCAATAGACACTGAAAACCCGTTTGACTAGATCCAACAACCCTATATAATGACAGCTATGGAGAAATTAGGAGTCTAGGGAACATTCCTCAATACAAAAAAGGCTGTTCATAACAAACTTACAGCCAGCATTATACTTAATGGCAAGAAACTAAAGCCATTTTCTCTAAATTCAGGATTCAGACAAGGATGTGCCTGTCTCCAATCCTCTTCAATGTAATATTAGAATGCCTAGCTAGAGGAGTAACACAAGATGCAAGCATAAAGGGAATCCAAATAGGGAAAGATGAAGTAAAACTGTCCCTCTTTGCAGATGACATGATCTTGTATTTAAAGAATACCATAGACTCCACTAACATATTAATCCAGCTGATCAGAAACTTTGGCAAAGTGGCAGGGTATAAAATTAACCCTCAAAAATCAATGCCTTTTCTGTATGTAAATTATGAGAAAAGCACATCTGAAATTAGGAAAGCAACTCCATCTGTAATAGCCTCTGCGCCCAATAAAATACCTAGGAATTAACTAAAGAAGTGAAGGACCTCTATGATGAAAACTTTTAAAACCTGAAAAAGGAAATTAAAGCAGAACTAAGGAAATGGAAAAATCTCCCATGCTACTGGATTGGGAGAATTAACTTCGTGAAAATGGCAATATTGCCAAAGGCTATCTACAAATTCTATGCAATACCCAGGAATAGCTCTCCTTCATTCTTCAATGAAATAGAAGAACCTATCCAAAAATTTATATGGAACAATAAAAGACCCCAAATAACAACAACAATCCTTAGCAGAAAGAACAGTGCTGGAGGAATATCAATACCATACTTCAAACTCTACTACAAAGCCTTAGAAATCAAAACAGCTTGGTACTGGCACAAGAACAGGTCTGAGGGCCAATGGAATAGAACAGGAAACCCAGAAAGGAACTCATAGACCTATAGCCTACTAATCTTCAATAAGGGAGCCAAAAAGAAAAAATGGAAAAGAAGAAAGCTCATCTCTTCAGTAAATGGTGCTGGCAAAATTGGTTAAACACTTGTACAAAATTAAATTTAGATCCTTATATACCAGCAATCCCACTTTTATGCATTTAGCCAAATGATCACAAACCAGGCCATACGAAAATTACCTGCACAACAGTCACCATAGCTAAGATATGGAACCAACCAAGATGCCCCTCAGGAGCTGAATGGATCAAGAAAATGTGTATATACATACATATATACATACATATATATATATATATATGTATATATATATATTATATGGTTTATAGGGGACCTCTGTGTGTAGTCTTTGAGGAACCTCCATACTGCTTTCCAGAGTGTGGTACAATTTTACACTCCCACAAACATTGTAGTAGCGTTCCCTTTTAGCCATATCCCCTCCAGCATCTGTTGTTATTAAATTTCTTGACTATAGCCGTTCTAATTGTGGTGAGGTGGAATCTCAATGTTGTTTTGATTAGCATTTCTTTGATAGCCAGAGAAGTGGTGTCTATTGGCCGTTCTTATTTCCTGTTCAGAGAAGTATCTCTTTAAGTCTTTAGCCCAGTTATTAATGGGGCAGTCGTTTCTTTGAAGATTCATTGTTGGGCGATTTAATTTTTCGAGTTCTAAGTATATTAAATATGAGGCCTTTGTTGTAAGGTCAGTGAAAATCTTCTCCTAATCTGTGGCCTTTATATTGATCTTGCTAGGTATGTACTTTGCCTTGCAGAAACTGCAGTTTAATGCAATCCCATTTGTCTAACCTTTCCTTTGTTGTGTTTGTGGATATTTATGATGAAAATTTTGACTTGAGCCAAGGAGTCATAGAGATTCTCCTATTTTTTCTTGTAATGTTTTCAGGGTGTCTGCTTTTACTTCAAGTTCTTTGAAGTGTGTGTGTATGTGTGTGTGTGTACATATATATGTATATATATGTGTATAGACACATATATATGTTTATATATATGTATATATAGGCACAACGGAATTCTATTGCTCCAACAAAAAAGAATGGCACCACCCCATTGGAAAAAAGACTTGGAAAAAATCATATTAATGAAGTAAGCCAGACCCAAAGAAATATAGGTCCCATGGTTTTCCTTATTTGTAATAATTCTTATACATCTAGGATAATTTTATCTGATGACTAGAAAAGCTCAAAATCTATGTATGTATGACTGTGTGAGATGATGCTAAGTGAAATGAACCCCAAGATATGGACACAACAGGTCTTTCTTTGATGTTGTTGTTTTTAATGTACCAATTGGTTTTTTTGTTTCCTTTGTATGTTCTTTCCACTATGGTATATCTTCTGTTGTCACTGTACTTATTTTTGGTACCCTGCATCTTGTATAAACATGTAAAAGGGAAGGGGAGCAATAAAATGCTGAAAAAAGGACACAGGATGTCCCATTGTAACAATCATATTCACAAGACCCTGTGTTGGAAATGAATTTTACAACTTTTGGGGAAATGAGAAGGAATGAGGGAAGTGGGGGAGGGATGGGATAGTAGGAAACAAACAAAGGAGGTTTTAACAATGTTTGATATCAAATGTACTCATTTCCTTACTTATGTAACTGTTACTCCTCTGTACAGCATCTTTACAATAAAATAATTTTTAAATATTGGAAAAAAAGAGAAAAGAAGAAGAGAAATGGACCCATCATTCCACGTTTGGATTTCCATGTTTGTTTCTTTGTTATCCCAAATCTTCAACTTGTTGCAGTCCCGTTGTCATCATCAGTACCATTTAAAGGTTGACTGTGTCATTAGAGTCAAGGTACACTGAGCTTAAAGAATTTGCACTTAGTTTTCAGAATGTTACATGAATGTGTTTTTATTTATGTTACTACAAATTATTTCCCTACACAGGAAAGTCATAAATAAATGGCATGAATAGTACATGAAAATTGGCTAGAATTAGCATATCGACATCACTCACTATAAAGAGATCTATTATTATTTTTTGCCTCCTATACTTTTTCCTTTTTGAACTGTTTTCCTTTTGAGACTTCCCTTTTTCTACTCTTTCATCTATATTGTATATCATCTCTATTTTTGCTTGTTAGATTCAAGATGGGGTAGTAAAGGTGTCCAAAATTTTACTAAGAATATATCATGTGACAATCAGAACATTTTCAATTCTAAAGGAGAAAATCCAAGAGTAATCCAGTCAGAGAAAAGACAATACTTATATAGAGTAGAGAAAGAAAAGAGTAAAAAGAATATTTTCAATTTTAAGGGATGGACTCTATGCATAAATAAGTCAAGTAAAAGATCCCTATAGAGGATGAGAATAAGAGAAAAAGAGCTATGAAAGAGAGAAAGGGACAGAGAAAGACTTATTTAACTAAAAAGTAAGAAGCACAGGTAGTGGGAGTGTTTTTATGCATAATTAGAGTCAATTCAAATGAGAGAAATAAGTCTGATTCTTTTTCTAATTCTTGGCTATAGCTCCCTTGATTCTACATGCCTTCTTTCCAAAGAGGTGTTCACTATGTATCAAGAAGATAGTGCCAGTAGCCTCCAACCCATGTCATTATTAGAGTTCTTAATCTCATATAAAATGACAGTATATTTTCTAATAAATCAAAATTATACAATGTTTCAATTGACTATGGTATATCACGTGGCTATCACTGGGTTATTTCTCCTTGAAAGAGTCATGAGATATATTTTGGAATTCTTGTGGGAGACCAATGTAAATGAAAGCATATAAACTCAGCTGAATTAGAGTGTGATGAGGAAGAACTGGTTCTCCAAAGGAATGTTTGTTGAGAACACTGACACCTATTCATGAATAGGATTTGTGACTTATTTCTACTTATGCGATATTATGATATCAAATTATCATATATCTACTATCAAATTGAGAATCTGTTTTCAATAGCTCTGAAATGTTTATACCTAACTCTAGGGTTATCCTAAGAATTCATTTATCCCTGGTCACTATAAAGATCTTATCTATATTAATTACTTTTTTGCAGTAAGAAACCTTTTAGAAGTATGCTATCACCATCGTAAAATTCAATCTAGAGATTAAGTTTCTTTCATTCTGCTGTATGTTTATTAGCATCTTAATTTCATAGAGCAGTAAAACACTAAGGTAAAAGTAAAACCTAGCTTTAAGCTCATTGTTGATTCCCCCCACTTGTATTCAAATATAAATTTATGGTATACCCTGCCAGTATCCTAGCCCTTACTGTATGGTGATATATGGAGGATTGACTTGTCTAGAAACAGGTATTCTTTTAGCATTTACAGATAACATGGAGTATTATGATCTACAGAGCAACCCTTATCTATAAATTGAAATGTTTAGTATTTTTGTTTTCTCATTTGTTTTTGTTTCATTGCCAATCCTAGGGCTTGAGCTTTTGTGCTTAAGGAAAGCACACTACCACTTGAACCACAGCTTCACTTTGGGCTTTTTGTTGGGTAATTGGAGATAAGAGTGTCACCAACTTTCCTGCCCAGACTGGCTTCAAACCAACATCCTCAAATCTCAGCCTTCCGAGTAATCAGGATTATAAGCATGAGCCAAGAGTTAGCATTAAGTGATATTTTCCAAACCAATCTACAGAGTCAACAAAATCTCTACCAAAATCTCATCTGCGAAGTTGCATTTTTATATACAATGGTAAGATAATATTAAAATTCATTTAAATTTACAAAGTAAACAGAACAGCCAAAATAAAGAACAAAATTTAAAGTTTGGTATTTTCTTGCAAACATACTGCAAATATAGAGTAATAAAGAATGTCATATTAATATTAGGTTTGATGTATAAATCAGTGGAATATAATTAGAATTCTACATATAAGCCATCATATTTAGGGTCAATTGAGGTTCACTGAAAGTCTTCATGCAAACTAATAAAAGAGGTCAATAGTCTTTTCAACAATGGTTCTGGACAAGTAGCTATCCATGTGCCAAATAATGAAAGTGGATTCTTACCTCATACTTTACAAAAATAATTCAAATGGATCAATAATACAAACATAAGCACCATACAAGTACCATAATGTAAGCAAAGAATATATATATACAAATCTTTATGAATTTTTATTATGTAGCAGTTTTTTATGACACAAAAAGTACAAGCAACAAAAAAGAGAAATTGAACTTCATCAAAATTTAAAGACATTTTTGCATCTAAGATGTTATACATTATTTCCCAAAATATTATCTCCCACAAATCATACATATTATGGAAAAACTGCATCTGCAATATATCAAACATATGCACATCAGTGACAAAATTAATATTTCAATATTAAACTGAGCAAATAAGAGAAATAGACACATACTTAAAAAGATTTTAAAATGGTATTGATAATATATGAGAATATTCAACATCATTAGTCACAAGATATAAACAACTCAAAATTATAGTGTGATGACAATTCACTCAGCCAATTACAAGAGTTGCTGTAAATATGGACAAATCAGAATAATAATTTATTGGAAATACAGTATGTTAAAGGGGCTTTACAAAAGTTTTAAGTTCCTCAAAGTTAAAGCACGTAGCTACTGAGTCAAAATTGTTCTCTTAGGATTATACGCAAGAGAAATAATACACATGTAAGAAAAAATGTATATAAATATTCTTAACAGTGTCGATTTCACCAAAGTAGAAATTGTATTTAAGTGAATAAGCAAAAAGTTAATATATACTGTGGAATATTATCCTGTAATAAAAACTAACAAAAACTTAATACAAGCTAGAATATGGATTAACCTTGAATATATTAGGTTAATTGAAAGAAATCACAAATGATCAAATATCATATAATTCAATCTATAAGAAATGTACAGAATTATTAAATATATAAGTAGAAAAGTAGCTTAAAAGCTGTCCAAAATAAAAGGAAGTTACACTGAACAGAAATGTAGAGAAATAGTTACTGAATTTCTTCTAGAGGGCTAAAAATGTTCCATAATAAATTTAGTGATGGTAGCTAATTGTACATCTACTAAATTTCACATATTTTAAATAGGTGATTTCTAACATACACAAAATGTATATTTACAAGTCTATTATTTTAAAAGAATGTAGGGCTAGAAGAGTGCCTCAAATAGTAGAGTGCCTGCCTAATAACCATCAGGCTCTGTGTACAAATTCCAATACCACTAAAAATGTAATCATGATGTACTTTTGTAAGGAAGTTTTCAGTTATTTTGAATTAAATATTCTTGGCACTATGAGCTCTCTGTCAATGTAATACATAGTATTGAGTGTCTCTGACACATGGGGCTTTAATGCCTAGTCTCTTCTCTCAATCTAACAATAAGATAGAGAGAAAGTGAAAAATGTACGACAAGCTACTATAATGTGGGCACATTAGTATCATACAAGCTGCTGGAGAGAAGTAACCTCCCCAAATATCAATACCTCTAGTTTTGCACATATAATAATTCAGTGTGGACACTGGACTTCCAAAAAATGGTTCAGGTACCAGGATACCTTTTCTTTTGTAGGTCCTACATCTTCTATGGAATATGTACGGAGTTGACAAAAGATAAAAGAGAATAAGCATGGGAGACCACTTGCTTCAGTGTGTCTTTGGCCCTGTTTGATTCCTTCTATTGCTAACAACTGGTCCGAAGAACTGAGAGTCATCGGGAATTAAAGTTTCCACATTCTCAAGTGATAGCTTTATGCAATGGGAAAGTTCAATCTTACTGAAACTGCAGAGAGTTTACTGGCTTTGTGAGTAAAAGGTATGAAGTTAGATCTTGGATCCTATATTATCCAAAGAAACATAATAATAAAATGATACATTCTTTTTCTCACTAATAACTTTTATATTAGAAACATCTTGAATCACACTGATTTCTCAATATATTGAAGATTATATCTTGAAACTCCTGACTTACATAGGCTTTAGTATTTATTATCTTGAAAGGCTAGAGACCTATTTTATATCAAAACATATAATAATCCCTACAAAGAACTATGATTGGATTGATTCATGTTACATTGCCAACCTTCAAGTCTCTATTTTTCTATGATGATGAAGTGTTCTCATTAGCCAGATCTGGGTCATGTACTCACCTCATGTCATTAAAATTGTGGCTCATTTGACAGAGAATTACACTATGTTGGAGGACAATCATTCATAGAAATAAAAGGATTTTTTTCACCAAAAATGTGGAACATATGTGAACAAATACAATTTTGCATGCACAGCAAATGCATACTCTTAAACTGTATGTGAGGTTCCAACAAGATTAACTAGAATTTATTATTTAAAGCACAAGTAAACCTCAAAGTTTAGGACTCTCAACATCTGAAGATTTACCAAGTAGAACATGAAGAGATTTTTCTGTTTGCTATACACAAACAGTAATTGGAGATATTTTAGGGACATTTTTGTCTTGGGAGTATTTTTAAACCCATTTTTTTTCTTTGTAGCAGGGATCTCCAATAGTCTTTGGAGTTTGAGAAGAAAAATTGTTTGTTTATAGATGTCATTTATATACTTAATTTTTACAAAAGCAAGGCCACTAAGTAATGGAATCTCTACAATACCAATATAGTACATGACCAAGTGAACCAGAAACTATTTTGTATTATACACAAGTTTTTTGATCATCTTGTGACAAAGTGCTTAAAAGATTTGTAGAACTTAAAGATGCATTAGGTGTGTTTCTTTTACTGAAAGGTAAGTCTTCTAAGTGTGATCACCTTAACTCCGAAGACAAAAGGCTGTCAGTAATGTGTTACTTAGAATATACTTTCAAAAGAATAAACATTCCATCTATCTTCAAAGGAAAAATGATGTTTTAAAATAAATTGAGATGACATCTTATTTTCAAAAGAAAATCACAATATGGATAGATAATCTTAAAAGGGAATATTTGGAGATATTTCCAAATGTGTGAGTTTATTGCCAAAATTGCACATGCTATTTACAAAAATTAATATAACTCCTATATTTGCACTCTTAAGATTTTTGAAACAGAGTAGAGAAAGAATGACAAACAACAAAATAGTCACAAAAAAGAAAATAAAAATGTTTCTTACATATATTAAAAATGCTCACTCTCTCAAGTAAGATAAAGTTAAAAATATACTGATATAGCATTCCTCATACATATTTGCAATAAAATCTGTTAGGTTAAAGTGGAGAAATTGTCACTTTTTAAATTATTGATAAGGATGAAAATATTAAAATCCTCATGGTATCTAATAAAATTATGTTGATTTATATTTTGTTACAGCAATTCAATGCCAAGGAGTAGGTTTTACAGTATAATTTTAATAGTATAAAACATACATACTCCAGTATAATTCCAAAAACAAAATAAAAATATTAACCCACTATTTTCATTGTGTGGGCATAAAAATGTAATACATTGAATAAACTAAAACCTTTGCATCCATCGTGATATTTCTCTTTGGTACACTAAGAGAAAAGAAAGAACAGAGGCAGATAGAGACAGAGACAGAAAAACAGAAAATGAAAAAGGAGATGAATAAGAGATCTCTTCTTCATAGGATATCAATCAACAAATTAAATAATAAACTTAGAGAACTATAATTTTATGACTTCAAAAGTAATAACACACTAAGTTAGTGTATTTTAATATTGGTTCCATAGAAATATATTGCTCTACCACTTGGGCCATAGTTCCACTTCTGACTTTTTTTGCTGGTGCTAGGGCTTGAACTCTGGGCTTGGACACTGTCCTTGAGCTCCTTTTGCTCAAGGCCAGCACTCTACCACTTGAGCCACAGTGACAATTCTGACTTTCTCTGTGATTAATTGGAGTCTCACAAACTTTTTTTGCCCAGGCTTGCTTCAAACCATGCTCCACAGATTTCAGCCTCTTGAGTAGCTAGGATTACAGGCATGATCTACCTTCACCTGGATATAATACTATTATTCTTAACAGTAGCAACGTGAATATGTAAGAAAGTACTATGTTTGCAAATTACTTCTAAATAATTAAAAACAAAAATCAACATACCAACCCAATTTAACCAAAAACGTTTCAAAATTAGTGTTAATAAAGCCGCAGGACACTTTTATCATTTGAACCTACATTTTTGCAAAGTGTCTTGGGTTATTATGATAGCCATGAAAACAAAGGATAAAAATATGCTGAAATTAGAACCCAATCATTAAATCACTGTGTCACAAATTATTAAACAAAGAACTTAAAAGTAATAAATAACATCCAGAAACAGTGCTGCCACTTAAATGTAATTAATATAGCAACGTAAAAACAAAAAGGCTTTTGTATTGTTAAAATAAACACAGAAGATTTCCAGTTACTTTTAATTAATCTTTATTTCTTTTTCCCTTTGTATTTCAACATTGTCTTACATCACAGACTGAATTTCATTGACTAATTTTCAGAAAACATAGGTTTGTTAGCTCCCAATTCTACAGATTGGTAAGGTCAACCTGGAGTGGTGAGGTTCTTCTGGCCGGTAGGAGCAAGGCATTCTAAAGGAGCAACAGGAATCACAGGGTAGGATAGAATGCCCTAGTCTATCTTTCTATTACTAAGACTTTGCTATAAATTTCAGTCCTACTAGATTAGGGTGCCAACCATAGAAACTCATTTAACCTTATTTAACCCCAAAAGACCCACCTTTAATACTGTAGTTGTATGAAGTCCCTACACTATTAATACTCCACAATAAAGATTAAATTCTCACATGAGTTTTGGTGAAGACACAGCAAGTAGTATGCATATAATGGTGTATGAACTCTCATTATCCTAGTGCACATACATTATGGCTGTTTGTTCTAATTAACACTTATCTACTCATTATTTTCATTAAATGTTTGATTTGCTTGAGAGGATATAATTTAATACATAAGGAAAGAAAAATTTTGAAGTATACAAGGTTTTGAGAGATAATTTACATTAATTTCTACTAGTAACACTGCTCTAATAGAGCACCCCAAACTAGGTCACTTAAACAACAACAGGTATACTTTCACAGTTCTAAATGTTTGGAATTACAGTGTCATCAAGAAAGATTTATTTTTTTGGTCGGTCATGGGGCTTGAATCCTGGGCCTGAACCCTGTCCCTCAGCTCTTCAGTTCAAGGCTAGTGTTCTACCACTTGAACCACGGCACCACTTCCGGTTTTCTGAGTGGTTTATTGGAGGCAAGAGTCTCACAGACTTTCCTGCCCCGGCTGGCTTTGAACTGCGATCCTCAGATCTCAGCCTCCTGAGTAGCTAGGATTACAGGTGTGAGCCACCAGCACCTAGCTAAGAAAGATTTCTTCTCATTATTTTGAGGGAAAATCAAATTCGGGTTTCTCTCTTGCTTCCAGTGATATAGCTATCTTTGGTATTCCATATTTTTATAGATGGATCATTCCATCCACACATTTCCTGTGTGTCTGTATCTCAACTCTTCTTTCAATAGCACCAATCATACTGGCATGACCAGTTGTATCTGTGACAAACTTATTTCTAAATAAAATCTGGTAAATTGCGGATTGAGGCTTCAGCGCATCCTTTTCAATAACACACTTCAACTCATGAATGAACTCTAATGGGCATTCTCTTCCTTGTGTTCTGTCTGGTAACTGGTAGCCTCTCTCATTATTTATACATTCACAAATTTGGTGGACAGGAATCAGGGAAGAAAGAAAACATCCTTATATACCTGAATACATATTTTGTTCAATGATTTATAATATTTGAACTAGACATATTTATTTCAAGACTTACATGATTGTTTATATGTCTCATTGTAAAATAGAATTTTTTCTTGTTCCAATAACAGAAATGAGAACTAAAATTCTGCCCTTTCAGATTCTTAATCCATATTATAAAGTATGACTCTTTTTACTAAATTTTCTATGATCTAACACTAATATAATTCTTGTTCTTTTCAAGTTACTTAATGCATGTCCAATGTCTCTTAAAAATGACTTTTCAGAATACTATTACCTTCAAAATATGATTTATCTTCCTTTAAACTATGGATCTTTCCTCCTATGACATGATATGTTCCTACATTTCACTTCTAAGTAATAAATCTTAAGGCTCATCAGGATGTGACCTGTTTAATTGATTGAATGCATTTGCAGCTGCATTCCTAATAGATACATTAGGCTCAAGTTAAAAGGAAGAAATATTTGGTTTCTTGTTCTCAGCCCTTCTAAATACAGAAAAGTGGGCATTGATTCTGATGCACCATTCTGTTTTAAGTTGTTCTGTGTTGTTTAATGTGGTTTCAGTTTGACAGGCAGCAGGAAAATCCTAGTTAGCACACGAATGTAGTAAAGAACAAAAACCTCTTCTATGTGAATAAAGCCACTATGGTGGCTACTTAATAAATATTAAGTAATAACAGCAGTACTCATGGGGGAAATAGCACAAAATAGTCTCTTATTGTTGGACAAAGTAAAAGCAATCACGCATTTCAAAGGCAAAATGACTTGGAAAAATCTTGCTATATTTATAAATTGTTAAATAAGCATTTATTCCATTTACTGAGAATCCCCTTTTAAGGTGTAAAGAATATTGTGTTTAGAAAGTTGTATTTTGTATTCCCAGGGTGAGTGCATTATGCCAATTCCACAATTACACATTACATTACAAAGATTCCTGCTCACTAGTTCAGACTTTCAGAAAATTTTTATTATGTAGGTTGTATTAAATCTATTCTTATCCTCCATTTTTCTTTCTTCCTTCTTCCTTTGTTGCAGTCCTGCTCCACCTGCCCCTACCCCCAGAAAGCCAGTCTACTTAACTTCAGCATCACCTGGGAAATTGTTGAAAGTGTAAAGTTCCTACCCATCTCCCAAACCTTCAATTCAGACATTTGGCTGTGTGGGCTAATCATCAATGTTTTATAGAACTTTCTGATAATTCAGGTGCATCTTCATATTTGAGAACCACTGTATTTATTCAAAAAAAGTCTGGTTGGTTTGAATATATTAGCTATGCCCACCACAAACACTTGAATCAAAGGAAAAATAAAATAAAACTGTTTTAATACTAGTTACTCAGGAATCTGAGATCACAGGATCATAGTTCAAAGCTAGCCCAGGCAGGAAGGTTGGTGAGACCCTTGCTGCCAATTAACCACCAAAATGTGAGAAGTAGAGGTGTGGTTCAAATGGAAGAGCACTAGCCTTGAGTCATAAATCTCAAGGACAGTACCTAGGTGACAAGTTAAAGTTCCAAGACTGGCCTAAAACAATATATAAAGCTATTAAAGGGTGTGATCTGAGACTTGCAGTTGGAAACTAGTGTAAGCATACAAATTCAAGAGAATCTTATCTTCAATTAGCCAACAAAAATACAGAACTGGAGGCTAAGTAAATGTACTAGACCATGAATTCAAGTTTAAACTCCAGTACTGTCACAAACACACACACACACACACACACACACACACACAAATGAATTCATATTTAAGGAATTTGTCACCATACAGAAGAGAAGGGTAAATTACATAAGAACTCTTCCTTATTTTGTAACACCATCTCTTCTTAACTGCCTAATGGTCTTATCATTGGACCTACGTAAGCTCAATCACTTTGAGAATTGTTCTTACATGGTCATCTGAATAATCCAACTATCCTATGAAATTCATATATAAAATTCTCAAAATTTCATGGGCAGTTTTCTAATTTCAGGATAGACAATAATGTGTCCTTTGACACAGAGGAAGAATTAAAAGTGACATGCAATCAAGAAGACCACAACACAGAGGGCTGTGTCAACTTTTGTGATAACTCAGCTTGTTAATTACACTTTTTATAATTTCTTAATTTAGAATAACTTCATTTTAGAATTACAACACTAAAGATAAAATTCTTGTTAATTTAATACCTGTCTCATCTTCTCCTTTAAAAAGTAGTATATTACTTATTATTTATAAAGATAGTAAAACTGAACTTTATTCTCTTAGAAGCAATAAAATTACACAAGTAAAATTAAAAGTTATCTATTTGGGGCACAGTTAAAGAACTTTGAGATGATCATTATCAAATAAATCTGAGTGAATGGCACACATCATTTGCGATTATTGTAGTGATTGTTTCATCCATGAATAGTAGTCAGTTGATGGTTGTTTTGTAAATGGAAGAGTACAATTTCATTCCTGAACGTGGAGTAGTGATTTCAATGACAATGCAACATTTGAGTCTTAGCTTCTTCATGTGTTAAATGTAAGGTGAATTATCCAGAATTTTCTTTGCAACACTGTTGAGAAATAAGAAACACATGCTTCACTTTGTAGTCAAGATACAACTAACATGCAATGGATTGTTTAGAAGTCAACTTGGACTGATAAATGTTAGAATAAAATTCTACTGGTTTCAAATCTATCTAGGGCTATAATAGAATCTTTGTTCATCCTAGAATATCTGAATTAGGATTAATGAATCAATGGAAAATGTGGTATATACACAAGGGAATTTTACTTATTCATTAGAAAAAATGATATTGTACCATTTGTAAAGAAATGGAAAGACATGGAAAAATTGTTTTAAGTCAAGAGAGTCAAGGGCTAAGAGACAAAGGATGCATGTTTTCCCTTATATGTGCAAGCTAGAATTAAGTTATTAACTTGTAAGTAAATACTCTTGGTGGTATACAAGTACATACAAATGTATGGTAATTGAAATAGGCTAAATAAAAGAGAGAACTCAAATAGTGTAATTCCACAGAATAGCAAAGTTCAACAAAAATAAGCACCAGAAAGCTGGTAATTGAAAGGAGTAGTGTGGGGTGTTGTTAAGGGGAGAAGGGTAGACAAATGAGAATAGTGGAAGAAGATAGTGAGGGAAGGGGTGGGTAGGGTAGAGGCAGGTGAGAATGTTGAAAGGCATCATATTGATCAAGACACACTATTGATAAACTGTTTTGTTGAATAGTGACTCTTCTGTAAAATTATTTAATTTTTTACAGCTTCCGGGGGGTGGGAGGTGTAGGGGGAGAAAAGGCATAGTGGAAGAACCACAATGGAGTGTGTAACAATGATCAACAAGGAATGTATCTTACTAAAGTAATTGTAACCCTTCTGTACAGGATCTTTACAATGAAATAAAATTTTTAAAAAAACAAATATTTTTTTTAAAAAAGAAAAAGAAACAAGAACTGTAAATACTATATTTTCATGCTTTCAGAAAATGGAACCAAGCTGCTGTTTGAACGATAGGTATCCTGAAACAGACAGGATGATGTAAAGGAAATCCTCGAATTTGAACTTCTTCATTTAATTTTTTTTATTGTGAAGAGACTGTACAGAGGAGTTACAGTTACAAGAGTAGGGTAATGAGTACATTTCCGATGAGCATTGCTACCTTCTTCATTGATTTTCCCCCATCATCACTTCCCTCTCCACCTCCCGTAACCCTCCCTCCCTCCCCGACATTGAAAATTTCGTTTTCAATATATTGTCCTGTATATCTAATTGCAACAATTGGTCAAACTGCATCCCCATTTAAGCATTCTCTTCTATCCCTTCCCATCCCCAAATTACAAACAATATTGTACAAGATGCAGAACATTGGAATCAATACAGTGAAAACAGGGGTTATACTGTGGGGGAAGAACTTACAAAAGAAACAAAAGTATCATATAGTGCATTATAAGTATATTAAAAAAAAACAAGAAAGACAAAAACACTCGTGTCCTTGTTTTGGGGTACATTTTGCTTAACATTATCTCATATGTTCATATGTACTCAGCCTTTGATCTTCTCTGTTTGTCGTAGACATGTACTAGACATTGCAGACTCTGGAAGCTATGGGACCTATGTTTTTTGGGCCTGGCATACTGCACTTATTATAATTTTTATCAAGACTTCCAATTTCCTAACAAATGAGGCAATAACATTCTTTCTGATGGAGGTATAAAATTCCATTATATATAATATATTTATGTATATATATTATTTATGTAATATATATTTCACATTTTCTTGATCCATTCATCTATGAGGGGCATCGGGGTTGGTTCCCCATATCTTAGCTATGGTGACTAATGCTGTGTTAAACATGGTTGTGCTGGGAGCTTTGGTATGACCCTATTTATGATCGTTTGAATAGATGCCTAAAGTGGGATTGCTAGGTCATAAGGGAGCTGAATGTGGAGTCTTTTGAGGAACCTCCATACTGCTTTCCAAAGTGGTTGAACAAGTTTACACTCCCACCAACAATGCACTAGAGTTCCTTTCTGGTCACATCCCCTCTAGCATCTCTTGTTACTAGATTTCTTAATTATAGCCATTCTGACTGGGTGAGGTGGAATCTCAATGTTGCCTTGATTTGCATTTCCTTTATGGCTAGAGAACTTGAGCATTTCTTCATGTGTCTATTGGCAATTCTTATTTCCTGGTCAGAGAAGACTCTGTAAGATTTAGCCCACTTACTTTTTGGGCAGTTACTTCCTTGAGGATTTGTTGTTGGGGAATTTAGTTTTTTGTGTACTAAGTATATTTTAGATATGAGACCCTTGTTCGTTGTATGGTTAGTTCAGATCTTCTCCCAGTCTGTGGGCTTTCTATTGATCTTGCTAGCTATGTCCTTTGAATTGCAGAAACTGCATTTTCATGCAATTCCATTTGTCCAACTTTTCTTTGATTTGTTTGTTTCTGGGTCCCTATTAAGAAAATGTTGGCCTGTATCATGAGCCCTAGAGTTTCTCCTATTCCTGCCTGTAATGTTTTCAGGGTGTCTGCTTTTATTTCTAGGTCTTTGATCCATTTGGTGTTGATTCTGATGCAGGGTGATATATACAGATGTAGCCTTAGTTTTCTACAATTGCTTAATGAATTTTTCCAGTACCATTTACTGAAAAGGCTTTCTTCATTGTGTTTCTTTAGCTTCTTTGTCAAAGATTAGGTGGCTATAGGTCTGTGGGTTCATTTCTGGGGCTTCATTCCTATTCCATTGGTCCTCAGGTCTGTTCTTGTGCCAGTACCAAGCTATTTTGATTATTATGGCTTTTTAGTAGAGTTTGATATTTGGAATTGATATTCCTCCAGGCTATTCTTTCTACTAAGGATTGTTTTTGCTATTCGGGGTCATTTATTGTTCCATATGAATTTTTGGATTGCTTCTATTTCATTGAAGAATGAGGTTGGGATATTGATAGTTATTGCATTGAATTTGTAGATAGCCTTTGGTAGTATTGCCATTTTCATGATGTGAATCCTCCCAATCCAAGAGCATGGGAGGTTTTTCCACTTGCTTAGTTCTGCTTTAATTTTCTTTTTCAGATTTTTAAAGTTTTCATCATAGTGATCCTTCACCTCTTTTGTTAACTCCTAGGTATTTTATTTTTTGTATTACAAAAGGAGTTACTTTCCTTATTTCAGGCACACTCCTCTTGTTATTGTAATACAGGAAAGCCATTGATTTCTGAGGGTTAATATTGTACCCTGCTACTTTGCCAAAGTTACCGATCAGCTCAAGTAACTAGGGAGTGGAGTCCATGGGGTTCTTTAAATACAAGATCATGTCATCTGCAAAGAGGGAGAGTTTTACTTCATCTTTCCCTATTTGGATCCTCTTTATGTTTGCATCTTGACTTATTGCCCTAGCTAGGTATTCTAATACTAGTTTGAAGGGGAATGGAGAAAGTGGACATCCTTGTTTCATTCCGGAATTTAGAGCAAATGGCTTTAACTTTTCACCATTAAGTATAATGCTGGCTGTAGGATTGTCATACATAGCCTTCATTATATTGAGGAATGTTCCATGGATTCCTCGTTTTTCTAGAGCCGTCATCATAACGCGGTGTTGGATCTTGTCAAATGCTATCTTTGCATCTACTGAGATAATCATGTGGTTCTTATCCTTGCTCTTGTTAATGTGATGAATTATATTAATTGATTTGTGTATAATGAACCAACTTTGTTTCCCTGAAATGAATCCTCTTTGATCTTGGTGTATGATTTTTTTTGATGAGTTGTTCAAGTCTATTGGCTAAAATTTTGTTGAGAAGTTTTGCGTCGATGTTCATCAAGAAATGGGTCTATAGTTCTCTTTCTTTGATGAGACCCTGCCTGGTTTTTGGATGAGGGTTATGATGGCTTCATAGAAAGTTTGGTAGTGAGTTTTCATTTTCAATTTCATTGAAGAGTTGGAGGTGTATTGGTGTGAGTTCTGCTTTGAAGGCCTTGTACAATTCAGCTGTAAATCAATCTGATCCTGGGTTTTTCTTGAGTGGGAGATCTCTTATTGCTGTTTCGATTTCGATGCTTGATAGGGGTTTGTTAAGTTAATTTAAATCATCTTGGTTTAGTTTGGACATGTCAATATTTGCTATAAATTTGTCTATATCTTCCATCATCTTAAACTTATTAAAGTTTGAGAAGTATCCCCTTATTATACTCTGAACCGTGGCTGTTTCTGTAGTGATGTTTCCATTCTTATCTCAGAGTTGGTTTATTTATTTATTTTTTCTCATAAGATTTGCTAAGGGTCTGGCAATTTTAAAAAATTTTTTCGAAGAACCCATTCTGTTTTTTTTATTCTTTCTATAGTTTTTGTACACTAATTCATTTAATTCTGATTTAGTTTTAATTATTATTTTATGTCTTCGGGATTGGGGTTTAACTTGTTGCCTTTTTTTCAAGGAGCTTTAGGTGCCTCATTAAATTGTTCATTTCAGATCTCTTCAATTTCTTAATGTAGGAATTCAGAGCTATAAACTTGCCTCTGAGTACTGCCTTTGCTGTGTTCCAGAAGAGCTGATAGTTTGTGTGTTCATTTTGTTAAATATCATGAACATTTGAATTTCCTTTCTAATCTCTCCCATGACCCTCTGATGGTTCCATAGTGTGTGGTTCAGCCTCCTTGGTTTACAGGATTTTCTCTGGTGGTTTTTGGTGTTGAATTCTAATTTTATTCTTTTGTGGTCTGAGAGAATTCAGGGTACAATTTCAATGCTTCTGAATTCGGACAAATTTGTTTTGTGGCCTAGAATGTAGTCTATTTTGGAGAATGTTCCATGTGCTGCTGAGAAGGTGTAATCTGATGCTGCTGGGTGAAATATTCAGTAAATATCTGTTAATTCTAGTTGATCTTTGCAGATGTGAAGATGCTCGGTTTCTCTGTTGAGTTTTTGCTTGGTTGTTCTATGTACAGGGATAGTGTTGTGTTAAAGTCCCCAACAAATATTGTTTTTGGATCTATGTGTGAATTGAGGGAAGTAGTGCTTCTTGGATAAATTTGGCTTCTCCGTTATTTGGTGAGTAGATATTTAGAATCGTAATATCCTCCTGAAGGAGAGATCCCTTAATTAGTATGTAGTGCCATTGTTTATCTCTTCTCAATTATTTTAATTTGAAGTCTATTTTATCTGATATTAGGATTACAACTCCCACCTGTTTACGGGGGCCGTTTGCTTGGCTTACCTTTCACTTTCAGAATGTTTATTTTTGTGGGTAAGGTTTGTCTCTTGAAGACAGAAGATTGATGCATCTTGCTTTTTCATCCAACTGGACAATCTATGTCGCTTAATTTGAGAGTTGAGTCCATTAATATTGAGAGTTGGGACTGAGAGGTGGTTGTCTGTCCCTACCTTTTTATCCATTTTTAGAGGGGGTAGCTAGCTCTGCCTTGGCTCTTTTTGTTGCAGTTATGTAGTTCTTTGTGGAATGCTTCATTGCCTATAGTCTGATCTTTTTGGTTTTCTATATGTAGAACCTCTTTGCGGATTGTTTGAAGAGCTGGTTTGGTAGCAATATATTTCTTCAAATTTTCCTTGGTGTGGAAGGTTTTTATTTGTCTTTCTGCTATGAATGAGAGCTTAGCTATGTAGATTCTTCTTGGTTGGCAGTTATTTGACTTTAGCACATACCTCTTTCCAGGCAATTCTTGCTTTTTTGGTGTCTGCTGAGAAGTCTGAGGTAATTCTGATTGGGTTATCTTTTTTTGGGGGGGGGGGGTCCGGTTGTGGGGCCTGAACTCTGGGCCTGGACACTGTCGCTCAGCTCTTCAGCTCAAGGCTAGCACTCTACCACTTGAGCCACAGCGTCACTTCCAGCTTTTTTTCCCCCTGCTTATGTGGTGCTGAGGAATTGAGCCCAGGGCTTCACGCATGCAAGGCAAATGCTCTACCACTGAGCCACCTTCCCAGCCCCCAGATTGGGTTATACTTACATGTGATTGTTCTCTTCTCCCTGACAGCTTTAAAAATTCTTTCCTTAGTGGTTATTGGTCGGGTATGGATTATAATGTGGTGCTGAGATGACCTGTTTTGTTCCGGTCTATTTGGGGTTCTAAAAGCTTCTTGTATCTGGATGGGCCTGTCCTTTTGTATATTTGGGAAGTTCTCTGCTAGGATTCTGCTGAATATATTTCCTAATCCATTGGCTTCCCTCTCCAGGTCCTCTTGTATACCTATTATTCTCAAGTTAGGCTTTCTGAATGTATCCTGTATCTCCTGCAGTGGTGTTTATTAAAGCCCTTGAATAAACAAAATTTAAACATAGAAGTTAAAATGCCCACTATATGTTATTTCAAAGTTTACTTCTCTATGACCTTGCAAAAATTATTTACTGGATTCAAATAATGTATTTATTTCTTCATACTAGTCAAAATCAAAAAGACCAAAGCAATTCCACATTTCTAAACTGCAATTTCACACATGTACAGTAATGCATAACTAATTCTGACAGTTTTAGAAGTTTTGAGAGTATCATTATCAAACAAAGCTTTAAAAAACGAGAAAATGTTTTTAGTCTTTTATTTCTATATTTGCTGTTGTTTATCCAAATCACTGCAGCTAACTAAAAACAACATATATCGAGGTTTCTATGCTTTTGGAATATGAAACAACTTCTCTGTACTACAGAAACCAGCAATCAAATGATAAGAAAGATGGTAGAAAAGGTCTGCAGTTAAAATTAGACTCTCCACTTAAGTTGATTGTTAATTTTACTACAACGTAATTTCCAGGGTATCAAAAGATGAGACAACTCTCTTTTAACAAGAATCCTTAAATTATGTATACATGTACTAAAAATAGTTGTGATGGTTCTATATACTTGGGAAATTATCACTATCATCAATAAATCTGATAAGATATTTAACAGATATGAAGATGCCAATGCCTATTAAACTAACAAATCAAGGAGAGACAAATTGTATTATTTTTAGGCCCCTTAAATCATTTAAATTCAAGCTTCTAAAAATCATATCTTTTAATAACTAGATTTTAATAGGCACCGCATACAGTGTGTCCTAATATATTTTAATGTTTTGGGCACTGAACACATTGTATCACACAGCCATTTTCTTCAAATTAATAATACAAAGCTTTCAATTTTGTTTAATTTGACAAGTAGACAAAACTACTGAGGAATACCATAGGTCAAACTAAGCACAGTACTATCTCTATCCTTCAGGTCAGGAAAACTTATAAACCACTTTGAGGTTCTTAGTGCTAATTATTAGGCAGAATAATTGCCATTTAGATAAATCTAAGAGGAACTAGTACTATAGAAAGCAGAATTTAATCTAAAGTAAGAACAATATTCATGAATAAGATTTGCTTTCTGCACAGTTTTGAGGCACAGTAAGACAAAGCAAAGTAAGTGCTTCCAAAAAAACTGATCTCTGTGATTCCTATGAAGGAAGCCAAAGCAGCATGCGTTTTATAAAGTTTAACAGCATTTTACTCCCTTCCATCTTAAGGAGTATGTTACTTTCAGAATCATGAGTTTCTCTTGTCTATCATTTATGTTGCATATGAAGAAGTCTCCTATGTGCCCACTCTGAATGTTTTTTCCTTGTTTAATTTGTCCTATTAAAATGATATTCAATGGTGAAGAATAAACAATTTTGTTTACCTAGAGGACTGACTTTCTACCCTGTTTCAGTTCTGGCTTGATATTTCCCCTGCTGCATTTTCTGATAAAGTACTTGAAAGAAACTCTCAAATACCCTTGGTACCAGGTTGACTGTCTTGTCTAGCCAGAGATATGTAGTTTTTCAAGATAAGATATGAAATAATAGCACTGTCACATTTAAATCTCAGGTTGTTCGGTCTGGGGGTAAAAGCCTATCAAATCCTGGCTTCATACAAGATGCTGACAGTATATAACATGCTATCTTTTATCCAACAGAGAAGTAGTACATAGGCTGGTGAAAATTGCATGAATAAGCAAATGATGGCTTGGCACACCAAAATCAGCACAATTCTTCAACAGGGATGGCTATCATTGACGAATGTCTACGCCAGAGTTTCAATGCCTAATGTTTAAAAAATTATGATGACAATCCCTCTAAAGACACATTTTTTAAAGCGATCTTTGTCAATAAATGTGAAGTTGTAAATTTCTACAATTTATTTGGAGTTTAGATAACACAAGGAATATTTACAGACAAAAAACTGGTGGAGGTGGAGCAGGAAACTCCTGGGTGTAACAAAACCCGTTCAACCTGCTGCTATCTTATTTGATTATGAGTTGATTATAAGAAAAGCACATTTCCACATCTTCAAAATGGTACCTGCTCACAAAAAGAATCAGAAGGCAGGACAGAAATGAACGCAAAATTCAAAGATGAAGGAAACAAAATTGATAACATAGTAAGTAAAGTAGCATAAGAGAAAATCTGTTTTTGTTTTCTTGGAAAACCCTGTGAGATGGTAGTTAGGATGTAATTGGGTTTAAAGGCTCAGCGCTGCCACTGATTGACAAATGGGTCTGGAACGAGAAGAAAAGCAAGATGAAAAATGAAGTGTTATCATTGTTCAGCTATTCCTTCAGAAAAACCTAACGAAGTACATTTCTGAGGGGTTCACGCAATATTACCTGCAAACTATCTAGGAGTTTCAAATCTGCCCTCTTTTTCCTATTGGTGGTTCTTAAAAGTAGAGGAAATGTAGAGTCCTTAGAAATAACTTTAACCAGTGTTTCTCTAACTTGGTATAGCCAAATGAACAGTTCAGTTAGAGTGACAGTAATTTCAGATTCTGCACTTAATAAATTTTTTCAGAGCCCTTCAAGCCCTTCCTTTACTATTCTAGCAATATTGTACATAGTTTAGTAGATTATGGCTTTTCTGAGATCAACATTCTAATTGTTCTAAGCAGATATTGACACTCATTCATCATTCCAATCCTCATGCAATCTCTGCTCCAATGATGTCAGCTGACCTTGGTATAATTTGGTCATTTGTCACTGCCTCATTGTCATGTCTCCTCCCATCATCAGATAGCCCTTGTTACTTCTAATTAAGATCACTATGAGGTCTGGTCAACCCAAGACAATTAGAGATTAATTGTGCTGACCTAGCATAATTATATTGCCCCCTTTCACTCTCCAAAGGGCTCCCTCTTGTTGAAAGACACTTCCATCACTTTACAATTTTTATTTAACAGTTATTGAAACAGAAATTCTCTCCATTTTTTACACTCGCATATTTTTAGAATTATTTTGTTTTTCTTGCTGTATCAGATTCTTTCACCCTATGATATAGCAGAAAGACCACATATCTGGCACTCCAATAGGTGTTATCCAAATGTCAGCTCTAAGAATCTACTTGTTGGCTGAATAAATTAAGGTAAAAATATCAGTTTTTCTACATAAAAGTGGGAGTAACATTAAGTCTTAGCTTAGGTAACAGCCTTGAAGAAGAATCGAACATAATATGAGAGTAATCTAGAACAATATAGAACATATTGTAGAGATGAATGAATGAATGTCAGAACCTCCTTCACTCCCTGCATCTTTAGCTCGTAATGTAAAATTGGATTTCCAGGACTTCAGTTAGAAAGCATTTCACCTGGTGACATTTAACAACTTACAATTCTTACTGACAATTTCTCCTGATAGTTTTTTTTTAATTCTTTGCCCATTGAATTATTCCTAAAGTGGTTAGAATTATTCCCTATCTTCCTCTGCTTTTACTTTTAAGTTTAAGGTATAAAAATACATTTCAATAAGCTCCCTTACTAACTCCCTAGCAGACCAATATTAATCTTAAACAAGAAGAATATGGAAAATCAGTTGCTTCAGTTGAAAAAGAGCAAAGCACACCTTTTCTGTAAAGGGAAAAATTGAAAATATTTGGGCTTTAGAGTCCATATACACTCCATTACAATTAATTAATACTGCTGACATACCACAAAAGCAGACGTGATAAAAATGGATGAGTAGCTATGTTCAAATAAAATGTTATAAATATTTAAATTTGAATATGGCATGATTTTCACCTTATATTCAACAATATTTTTACATTAGTTTTTCTTACTTATCTCAAATATTTTAAAACAAATATAATAATTCCTTGCTCCTTATAAAGCCAGTCAGTTTAATCATGGGTCGTGTTGTATTTTGCCATTTTTCAAGTTGGACTTTTGGTTGTAATTGGCAGGAAACCAAACTCAACTGAAGAGGATTTTTTTTAATGCCATGAATATAAAATAGAATCAACAGGAGGAGCAAGAGCAGAAGAAATGGGTGATGGGGTGAATATGATTGAAGTACATTATGTATAATAGAATAATAAAACATTTAAAAATTGTTTTAAAAAGTAGGGAAAAGGATAAGAAGGTAACTGTAAGCTTAAATATATGTAAATGTGGTAATGCAATGAGATTCTTTTATACAATTAATAATGAAAAGGAATTTATTTGTTTGCCTAATGTAATGTTTCAAGCGCAGTTTGTTCCATGGACTGCAAAAAAATGCCATCAGAATTCATGCCACAGCTTCTGAATGTTTCTGTCTTCTATGTTTTCATTCTCATATCTTGATTCTATGAAAGTAACTGTCCACATTTCAAGAGGCTCTTCTATTTTTCAAAGTTATCAGAAAAGGTAATGAGTCTTCTTCTTCTTCTTCTTCTTCTTCTTCTTCTTCTTCTTCTTCTTCTTCTTCTTCTTCTTCTTCTTCTTCTTCTTCTTCTTCTTCTTCTTCTTCTTCTTCTCCTCCTCCTCCTCCTCCTCCTCCTCCTCCTCCTCCTCCTCCTCCTCCTCCTCCTCCTCCTCCTCCTCCTCCTCCTCCTCCTCCTCCTCCTCCTTCTTCTCCTTCTTCTTCTTCTTCTCCTTCTCCTTCACCTTCTCTTTTCTTCCTGCCAAAATTTTATTTCATTTGGTTCAAGGATTGAAAAGGGCTCCAGGATGGTTAGTTAGGAAGTTTCCGAATGCCTAGAGGAAGAAGCTCCTGTGGAAAGCCTGATGGCCCTCAAAGGCTACTGGACTCTAGAGATTTTCGAATTGTTCTTGAGGTTAGATGTTAGAAAAGATACTCACCAAGCTCAGCCTCAGGAGCCACTGCCAGCTTGCAAATGTTGGTTAACTGGTCGCCCATCTTCTTGATGATCTTCACCTTTTTGCTAAAAGTGCTTACATAAACTACAAGGTCTGAACCTCACTTTGAATTGGATCATATGTCCAACTTGAATTTCATAACTGTGGCCAGATTCATAGATAGACTTAATTGATTTAGGTAAATAGCATATCCCTGTCTGAGAATCGGGATAGGATTTCCAAAAACAAAACTGCAGAAAATAGGGGTATTTTATGTACTTTGAGCAAATAACTGGGAAGGCACATTACAAAATGTAATGTGCAGTCTACACCATTGGATATATCTGACTTTCAAAGATCTCCAAATTTGAATATACTTATTTCTCTTTTCAAAATGAATGAACTATAAACCCTCATTTCCCCCAAAGGATTTTAACTAGTTTTTTTTAACACTCATTATGACTGCCCTCAAATACACTACATACTACATTCATGCACTAAACAGGTGCTTATGCTTTTGCTTAGTAGTTATTCACTTTACCTATAAGAATCTTTCCTTATATCATTTTTTGTAATCCTATCTTTCATAGGCAACTTCTCCTTGAAAATTTCCATTGTAACTCTTTGTACTCCTTTATGATGATATTCCTAGTTATACAACAGAATCATTCCTTGCGTGAGGACTTTTGTATGATGGTCTACATATATAATAAAAGGATTCTTATCGTTTCAAGTTAAACATAAAGAAATGACTTATGAAGTTTATATTTTACATTGAACCCTAGGGAAAATATGAGCCTTACATGTAGGAACCAGGTTTTATAAAAAACAAACAAACAAAAAATAATAATCCTAAGAATCACTCAACACAAAGATAATTTCCTTGTGAGAAGTAAGTGGGGATGAGGCTGAAGAAAAGGTAATTTCTTTTCATGTATTATAATAATCAAAGGACTGAGTTCAGAAGAAGATGTTGGAGGAGAAGCTGGAGGTTAAATAAGCTCTTTAGTGTTTCAGTGAACAATCCTATCCTAGAGAATCACACCAAGTGTGCCATCACAGTACACAAAGTTTTGCCAGAGAGGGAAAATCCAGGCAAGGAGACAGATCTGAGCACTTGCCAGTAACCACGGCTGCAGTGGCTACTGCAGCAGTAATGGCCATAGCTACCATACCTACAAAAAAGAGTGCCCTGGACAAAGGTGCCAGACACAGCAAGCTAGCAGACTCAACTCAACTCCAGCAAGAACTCACAAAGAGCATATATCTTCATCCTGCAGATAGCAGACCAGACACAGCCCAGGAACCAAGACTCTGGTGTGAGTAGAAGCTTGACATCCTCACTCTTTCTCAGGGAGGAGAGGAGGGAAGGGTGCCTCTCCCCCACCACTGGAGATCTCCAACTTTCATACTGACAAAGGCTTGGCTGAGTGGCTAGCTCCAACTCAGGCATTGGAAGAAAACAACAGAGTCATTTAGCAGGTCACAGGAACCTGATCTGACCTGACAGGCTCAGCTCCACCCAGAGGAAAGTCACCCAGCCCAGGCAGAGGAAAACTCCGCCCCGAGAGGAGTGACTTTCTTCACTGGGTAAACAGAGCTAGAAGCTGCACCTCCCTACAGAAGCATAGACAATCAAATGAAATTCAGTAAACATAAACCCTGAGAATGGCTCCAGGCTGGGCTCTGTGAGTGTCTCAGGAGCTAGCCCCGCAGTGAAGAGCTACTGTCTGCTGAAAGGCCTCAACCTTATCCAGAACCTAGACTCATTACAGCATCTCCAAACTAGAGGAAACAGCCATCTCCCTCTATTGTGATATTCAAAGCAGATCTCCCTCCCACTGAACTACCCTGGGAGGAGGTTGACAAACTACTGGGTAATGCAGAGCATTTTTCTACTTGCTCAAACAAACTGACTTAAGAAACCAATCAAGCCACAGGAAAACCAAACACCACAAGCAGACCAGAGACGCCACCAAGAGACTGGTTACAGATACAGGGAAGATATAGCAACTTCCCATTCCACATACCCCCGCAAGAAAAATCCCAAAAACAAAGATCTTTTTTGTACCGTTTTAAATTTTTAATTTTTTAAAAATTTGTTTTCTATTAATTTTTTCTCTCATAATTTCTTTTAGGTGTATGTGTGTGTGCTTTTTTTATCTCTTCTGATCTTTTTGTCCTTTTTTATTCTTTTCATTTTTTTCTTTCTTTTGTTTTTACATGACTTAATTGCTGTTCTGCTTATCCCGAGACATATATCCACTGTCAAATATTAGACTTTATACACCATTGTGTACATAATCCAGAAATTTATTACTCAATTCACAACCTCTTAGGCTTAAATTTTTAATAGCAGTATTATCTCTTCATACCTATACAGTTTTCAAATAACTAATTTTAAGAATTTTTATTTTTCAGTTTTTCATGTCTCCTTTCTATCCCTCCCTTCCTCTCATCTTATCCTTTCCTTTCTTCTCTCAATATCTTTACAGGAAATTTACATAATTTTCAAGTGTTTAACTTTTAAAATTTAAATTTTGGTTTTTCCATTTTTTCTTGTGTTTTTTTTTTTTTTTTAATCTCACTACTATCATTCAGTCCAATCCATTTCCGTCTCTGAGATTAGGACTTGGTTAAATTCACTCACCATGTACATATCCACATCCATCTAAACCTATTTTTCCCTACATTTCTCCCTAAACCTAATAATTTCTGGTTTGCCAAATTCTTCTTTGCTGTTCTTAGCCCATTAATGCATAGTTGGTTGATGTTAAATAGATTGTATCTGTTGAACTAGATTGTATTTGCAGCCAATTTGCCTGTGCAACTACAGGACTTCGGTTGATGCTTGCCTTAAAATAGTGTTCTAGACCAAAATTGGTGTTACTTTCATTCCAAATGGGCAGAACAAGCCAGAAAAACACAAGAAAAAAGGCAAGTCCGGGTATCTGAACTTCGACTCATGATCATCCGATGACAGAACAGTTAATGAATAATCCAGAGGAGAGGTTCCAAAAAGCTATACAAACACTACTGGCAAACATGGTGAATGAAAAGACTGAAAACCTGCAAAGGGACTCAGTGTGAGAGTGATAGGGATAAAGAGGAGGCAAACCAAAGATTAATACAGAAATGTAGTGACCATGAGGAAGCTACTCAAAGATTAATACAGGAATAGCGTGAGCAAGCTGAGAACAGTCCAAGAGAACTACAGGAATTGCATGAATGTGAGGAAGCTAATCAAAAAGTAATAGAGGATTTCCGAGTAGGATGAAGAATAGACAAAAATTAATAGAAGCATTCATGGAATCCATAAACAGACAACTGAAAGAATTCAGGGAGACCACAAAGGGAATGCTGAATGGAGTCTGACAGAAGGAGTGGGAGTCCAAGAAAACCATAACCAATCAACTAATTGATTTGAGAATAAACACTGAACACCAAATTAAGAAAGTAAAGAAGTTCATACAAGATCTAAAACAAAGCTCCAACCAAAAATTTGAAGCCATCAAAGCTAATTAGAAGGAAAGAAATAAAAAACAAAGTAGAAAGTCTTGGCACTAGGGTAGACCATGCAGAAGATTGAACTTGGGGATTGAAGACAGACTAGACATTACAGAGAAAGAGCATACAACTATCCAAGACAAATTCAAGACATATGATCTATTCAACATTTGGAAGACACCATCAGAAGACCTAATCTGAGGATAATGGATGTAGAGGAGAACCTAGAGACAGAAGTTAATCGTCTAGGAAATTTGTTTAACAGGATCCTAGCAGAGAACTTCCCAAATATGCACAAAGATAGGCCTATTCTGATACAAGAAGCTTTTAAAAACCCAAATAGACCAGACCAGAACAGGACATCCCACCTTCACATTATTATCCAAACAGTATCAATTCAGACCAAGGAAAATATCCTTAAAGATGTCAAGGAGAAAAGATCAATCACTTATAAAGGGAAACCAATTAGAATCACCTCAGATTTCTCAGCAGAGAAAATTAAACAAGAAGAGCCTAGAATGATGTATGCTATGCCCTAAAGACAATTATCAACCAAGAATACTATAGGCAGCTAAACTCTCCTTTATAACCGAAGGACAAATAAAAACCTTCCATAGCAAAGAAGAATTGAAACAATATATCCTCATCAAACCAGCCCTACAAAAGATACTTAAAGATGTCCTACACATAGAAAACCAACAAGACTGCAATAAAGCCAAGAAACCGCACCCAAACTGATAATCCAAGAACCATAGGAAGAACTCAGTTGTAACAGCCCCCAAGAAGGCAGATAAAATGGCAGGAACTGCCAAACACCTCTCAGTCCTAACTCTCAACATTAATGGACCTAACTCTCAAATTAAGAGACTTAGACTGTCTAGTTGGATTAAAAAACCAGCTCTTTCTATCTGCTGCCTTCAGGAGTCACACCTTGCCCATAAAAACAAACATATTTTGAAAGTGGAAGGTTGGAATAAAATCTACCCCCATGAACAGGCAGGAGTTGCAATCCTAATATCAGATAAAATAGACTTCAAGTTAAAATTAGTGAGAAGAGATAAAGAAGGTCATTACATACTAATTAAGGGATCTCTCTTTCAGGCGGATATTACAATTCTAAATATTGCCAAACAATGGAGCACCCAAATATATCCAAGAAGCAATCCTTTCCTCAAATCTCACATAGATCCAAAGACATTAATTGTTGGGGACTTTAATACACCACTATCCCCACTACATAGATCAACTCTGCAAAATCTCAACAGAGAATCCGCAGATCTAAACAACTGCATACATCAAATAGATTTAACAGACATCTACCAAATATTTCACCCAGCAGCATCAGAATACATGTTTTTCTCAGCAGCACACAGAACGTTTTCCAAAATAGACCACATTTTAGGTCACAAAGCAAACTTGTTCAAATTCAGAAACATTGAAATTATATCTTGCATTCTCTCAGACCACAAGGGAATAAAATTAGAACTCAACACCAAAAGCCACCAAAGAAAGTCGTGTAACACATGGCGGCTGAACAACACACTGTGGAATCACCAGTGGGTCGTGAAAGAATTAGAAAGGAAATTCAAATGTTCATGATATTCAACAAAATAGAACACACAAATTACGAGCTCCTCTGGGACAGAGCAAAGGCAGTACTCAGAGGCAAGTTTATAGCTCTGAATTCCCACATCAACAAATTGGAGAGATCTGAAACCAACAGTTTAATGAGATATCTGAACCTCTTTGAAAAAGAACAGCAAGATAAACCCCAATCCAACAGATGGAAAGAAATCATTAAAATTAAATCAGAATTAAACGAATTAGAATCCAAAAATCCATAAAAGAAGCAACAAAACAAATAGTTGGTTCTTCGAAAATTTAACAAAATTGACAGACCCTTAGCAACTCATCAAAAAAGAAGAGAACACAGAGATGAGAATGGAAACATCACCATAGAAACAACCAAGACTGGAACCTTATAAGGGAATACATCTCAAAACGTTATGCTAATAAGTTTGAGAATTTGGCAGAAATGGACCTGTTCCTAGAAAATATCATCATACTGAAACTAAACTAAGATGAGTTAAACCATCTTAACAGGCGCATATCAAGTATTGAAACAGAAACAGCAATAAGAGATCTCCCATCCAAGAAAAGCCCAGGACCAGATGGATTTACAGCAGAATTGTACAAGATCTTCAAAGCAGAGCTCACACCAATACTCCTCCAACTCTTCGAGGAAATTGAAAGAGAAAGTTCACTACCAAACTCATTCTATGAAGCCATCATAACCTTCATCCTAAAACCGGGCAGGGACTCATCAAAGAAAGCGAACTATTGACCCATTTCTTTGATGAATATTGATGCAAAACTTCTCAACAAAACTTTGGCCAATGGACTTCAACACTTCATCCAACAAATCATAAACCACGATCAAACAGGATTCATTTCAGGGATACAAAGTTGGTTCATTATATGGAAATCAATTAATATAATTCATCACATCAACAAGGGCAAGGATAAGAACCATATGGCAATCTCAATAGATGCAGAAAAGCATTTGATAAGATCCAACAACTCTTTATGATAAAGGTTCTAGAAAAACTAGGAATCCAGGGAACATTTCTCAGTACAATAAAGGCTGTATATGCTAACCCTTACAGCCAGCATTATATTAATAGTGAAAAATTAAAGCCGTTTCCTCTTAACTCAGGAATGAGACAAGGATGTCCACTCTCTTCAATTCTCTTCAATTTAGGATTAGATGGCTTAGCTACAGCAATGAGACAAGAGGCAAACATAAAAGGGTTACAAATATGGAAAGATGAAATAAAACTCTCCCTTTCTACAGGTAAAATGATCTTGTATTTTACGAATGCCATGGACTCCACTCCCAAATTACTAAAGCTGATTCAAAACTTTGGCAAAGTGGCAGGTATAAAATTAACCCTCAAAAACCAATGGCTTTTCTGTATGCCAACAATGAGAAAAGGGTAGCTGAAATCAGGAAAGCAACTCTATTTGTAATAGCCCCACAAAAAAATAAAATACCTAGGAATTAACTTAAACAAAGAAGTGAAGGAACTCTATGATGAAAACTTTAAAAACTTGAAAAAGGAAATCAAAACAGAACTTAGAATGTGGCAAAACCTCCCATGCTCCTGGATTGGAAGGATCAACATCATGAAAATGGCAATACTTCCCAAGGCTATCTACAAATTCAATGTGATACCTATCAAAATTCCATCCTCATTCTTCAAGGAAATAGAAGAGGCAATCCAAAAATTCATATGGAAAAATAAAAGAACCAGAATAGCCAAAACAATCCTTAACAGTACAGTGCTAGAGGAATATCAATACCAAATTTCAAGCTCTACTTCGACACCATAGTAATAAAAACACATTGGTACTGGCAAAAGAACAGACCTGAGGACCAATGGAATAGAATTGAAAACCCAGAAATGAACCCACAGACCTATAGCCATCTAATCTTCGCTAAGGGAGCTACAAAAATAGAATGGAAGAAAGACAGCCTCTTCAGTAAATGGTGCTGACAAAATTGGTTAATCACTTGTAGAAAACTAAAGCTAGATCCTTCTATTTCCCCTGCACCAGAATCAACTCCAAATGAATCAAACACCTCGGAGTCAAAGCAGACACCCTGAAAACATTACAGGATATAATAGGAGAAACCCTATATCTCCTTTGCATAGGTTGAAATTTTCTTATAAGAGACCCAGAAACACAACAAATCAAAGAAAGGTTGGCCAAATTGGTTTGCATGAAATTGAAGAGCTTCTGCATGTCAAAGGATATAGCTAGCAAGATCAATAGAAAGCCCACGGATTGGGAAAAGATCTTCCCTAGGCATATAACAGACAAGGGTCTCATATCTAAAATATACCTGCAACTCAAAAAATTAAATCCCCCAACAACAAATCCTCAAAGATACAACTGCCCAATAAATAAGTGGGCTAAAGACTGAAAGAGAAACTTCTCTGAAGAGGAAAGAAGGATGACCATAGACACATGAAGAAATGCTCAACCTCCCTAGCCATAAAAGAAATGCAAATCAAAACAACATTGAGATTCCACCTCACCCCAGTTAGAATGGCTATAATCAAGAACTCTAATAACAACAGATGCTGGAGGGGATGTGGACAGAAGGGAACCTTACTTCATTCTTGGTGGGAGTGTATACTTCTTCAAGCACTTTGGAAAGTGCTATAGAGGTTCCTCAAAAGACTTCACATAGAGCTCCCCTATGACCCACCAATCCCACTTTTGGGCATTTACCCAAGTGATCTCAAACAAGACCATACTAAAGCTACCACCACAACTATGTTTATTGCAGCATTATATACCATAGCTAAGATATAGAATCAACCCAGATGCCCCTCAGTAGATGAATGGATCAAGAAAATGCGGTATATATCCATAATGGAATTATATTCCTCCATCAGAATGAATGACATTGCCCCATTTGTTAGGAAATGAAGAGACTTGGGAAAAGTTTATTAAGTGAAGTAAGCCAGGCCCAAGGAAACATAGGTCCCATGGTTTCCCTTATTTGTAATTGCTAGTATTTGTCTGAGACAAGCAGAAACAGTCAGATAAGTTATTGTTAGGTGAAATGAACCCCAAGATAAGGATTCCAATGTTTTTTTTTCTTTCTTGTGATTGTTTCTAACATATTTATAAAATGATTTCTTTGTTGCTTTGTATGTCTCTCCCCCACGATATAACCCTTGTTTTCACTGTATTTGATGTTGATATAATTTGTGGAGGGGAAGGGAAAAATAAATTGTTTAAATAGAGATAGAGGTGGACCCATTCCACCAAGGAGATATACAAGATCTTATGTCAAAAATGAAGTATACATATTTGGTGTGGGGAGGGGGGTTGTGGTGAGAGGGATGTGGGCGTTGGAGTTGGGAAAGGATGGTAAGGGGAAACAAAAGAGGAGGCAACAATGTTTGATAAGAAACGCACTCATTACCTTGCCCATGTAATTGTATCCCTCTGTACAGTATTTTAACCAAAAAAAAACTGAGCTTTACAACTTTGGTGTCGCAGGGCATGGAGGAGGAGTGCGGATTGGGGGTGGGGGAAGATGGGAAGGGATGGTAAGGGGAAGCAAAGGAAGAGGCAACAATGCTTGATAAGAAATGCACTCATTACCTTCCCCTATAATTCTAACCCCTCTCTATGGTATTTTCTCAATAAAAAATAATAATCAACGTGCTCACTACCTAAATATATTAATATATCTACTAAATTCTCTCTCTCCTCATATACTTGAATGTCACGACCACCTCGACCAGCAAGGAAGACGCAACACCGAGCTCTTCTCTCCGCAGTTTATTCAGGACCTTTGAGCAATCTTCTGACCCCGGGGAGAATCCCACACAGCCTTAAGTACCTGCTGGGTAGCCAACCCTGATACGCCACGTGGGAAACACCAATAGGTCCAGGTACGTGGAAGCAAGCCAGAGTCTTTGCCTTAGCCAAATAAGGAGTTGTTTACCACAGAGAGCACTCGCCATCGGGAAGGCGGAGGCCGGAAGCCGGCACCATATTTAAGGTGCGGCTGCACGCAGCTCTCTACACTTGAATATGACAATTGTATATATACATTCTATTGTTCTCCTTTCTCCATACAACCTGATATATAAAAGTCTTTTGTGCCAAAGACATATCTTCTTCAGTTCAGGTCCTGAGTAAGTATTCACCATAGTATCTAATAAATGCACATAGGTATGGTATTATAGGTGTTTATTAAATGTGAAATTGGATTGAATTTCATACCCTTTAAGTGTCTTTTTATTTCTTACATGTCTTTTAATTTCTTTTAGTGATTAACAAATTTAGTGCAATTTGTTGATTGAATAACATATGGTGAAAGACAATCTAGAGTAGAAAACGGAAACATTTGACAGTAGGACTTTCCAAAGCAGTGTAGGAATAATTCAGATTTGCAAATATAAATGACACAACGTTGCTTTTTCCCAAAGAACTGTCAATAACAAATAACAAGGTAAGAAATACATTATTATTATTTTTACCTCCTTCACCATGGAATCAGCCATTGTCCCTTGTACACAGAGGCTCAATGATATGTTAAAGAAAAACACATTCATTTGTAGCTCTCAAACTGCAATACAGAAAGCATATATTCCATCAGAAATCAGAATGGGCCCTATTAGGAAGAGGTACAGAGAATCCTTTTGAAATTTTTTAAAAAAAGGGTTTTCATAGATTGTTATTCAAGAATTTTTTTTTTATTCAGGAAACAGTTTACTTGTATAGCACATTGGCATCACAGACTATCATAAATCCTAACACTGTGTTAGGGAAGTTTAGTAGATATAATCCTTAGGCTGTTTCTTCTCAGCAAAAGCAAATGTATTACACAAAAAACGCCAGATGTGGCACTGTGGCTCAAGGGGTAGAGTACTAGCCTTGAGCCAAAGAAGCTCAAGGACAGTGACCAGACTCTGAGTTCGAGCGCCAGGACTGAGGAAAAATGTAGTTGACATGTACACATGATTATAAATGGTTACCAAAGCAAACATGGAGTTTCAGAAAATAGTTACTTTTCTCAACTTCCTTTTACAATTTGTTAAACATCCTTGCTGGCAGTCCTAATGCATAATTTTATAAATGTTCAAAGCCTTAAGCCATTTTAATTCTTCCAGTCCTACATGTTTCTCCTTACCTAAAGTTAATCACAAAAATGCAATATTTGACAGTTTCTACCTTTTCAAAATTACACAACAACTTTAGTTACATTTTCTTGCTTATGAAATAAAGAATTTTAAATTTAAAATCATTTGCTAAACTTCACAGGGAATAAATTACATGTGGATATTTTTCCTGTTTTCTTAACTCTTTTAAGTGCTTGACTTCTGAAACCTTATAAGGAATTCAGGAGGTAGAGCTTCTTGTGTTAGTATGATGCTCTAATTCTTTTTGTTGTTGTTGTTGTTCTTAATATATATCTATATATACACATATATTATTGTAAAGATACTGTACAGAGGGGTTACAATTACATGAGCAAGGTAATGAGTCCATTTCCTAAAGAGCATTGTCACGCTCTCCTTCATCTTTTTCCTACCATCCCTTTGCTGCCCCCCTCCCCAACTCCTCCCTCTCTGCTCCCCCCCACAAAGTTGTAAAGTTCGTTTTCAACATACAGTCTTGTACATGTCATTGTTAGAATGGGTCATCCTGTATCTTTATTTCAGCATTTTGTTATTTCCCTTCCTCTCCTGAAATTAGAAAAATGTATATACGTGATTCAGGACATCAGAATCAAATACAGTGACAACAAGGATTATACCATGGGGGGAAAACATACATAGAAACAACAAAAAAATCACATAGTACATTATAAGTCAATTAAAAGGAACAGAAACAAAGATAAAACTGTTGTGTCCCTATCTTAGGGTTCATTTTACTTAGGATCAAGTTATATGGTCATATGTACATAGCTTTGGCCTCTTCTGCTAGTCCTAGACATGTACTAGATGTTGCAAATAAGGGAAACCATGGTACCTATGTTTCTTTGAGTCTGGCTTACTTCACTTAATATACAAATCACCAGCTCCTCTGGGACACTTTTGAACTTTTGCAGCCTGTTTCCCTCTAGTTCTGTGCCACTTAATATAATTTTTTCCAAGTCTTTCCATTTCCTAACAAATGGGGAGGTGTCATTCTTTCTGATGGAGGCACAGAATTCCACTGTATATATACACCACATTTTCTTGATCCATTCATCTACTGAGGTGCATCTGCATTGGTTCTATATAGCTATGGTTAATAATGCTGTGATAAACTTAGTTGTGCTGGTAGCTTTAGTATGGCCTTGTTTGTGATCCTTTGGGTAAATGCCCAAAAGTGGGATTGCTGGGTCAAAAGGGAGGTCTTTTTGTAGTCTTTTGAGGAACCTCCATACTGCTTTCTAGAGTGGTTGAACAAGTTTACAGTCCCACAAACAATGCATTAGGGTTCCTGTTTTGGCCAAATCCCCTCCAGCAATGCTCTAATTCTTAGTAAGCTGGTATTTCTTGACAATAAATTTTGGCTGCCAAAATATATTCTCCAATAAACAATGTTCAAAAACAGTTTAATAATTAAACACTAAATATTAAATAAATAGGTAAATATGTATGAAAGGTATAAATATATAAATGTGACTTAATAATTAATTCTTCATATATTCAGTTGGCTTTTCCCTAGTGCAACTCAATCAGAGGAATATATATATATATGTATATATGTGCATATATATATATATATATATATATATATATATATATGAGAGTAAGCTCATATAGCTAACTAAATGATTCTTTTCATGCACAGCCTAGAAATTATCCTAGATCTCTTAGTACTCCTCTCTTCCATTTCTAATGCTGTTGGACTAATAAACTCCGTGTAACAGATGAGCTAATAATGTTTGTTGTGTGCTCAAGCATCACAAAACCAAAGATACTGTGGCTTTCTCTCTCGTAGGTCATTAACCCATTAGGGAAGGTGTGTCAACTCAGGTTCCTCTAATTACAAGGGATATGTCACTTTTCAAGTAGCCAGTCACCTTTCATATAAGGCAGAGTAGCAAGCTTTGGTAGAATACATAATAATTCTAGTCTTTCATGAAACATACTTTCTGCCTATGTTGAAACACCTTCTTTGGGTCACAGCACATTGGTCTCACAAATGGGCTTTCACATTTGACTAGACTGCATGTTCTCGGTGATATAGTGACAATATCAATATATTTAATGTACATTTATATTCCTTGAAAAGATTACAGCAAACTATCATTTAAACACCCATAATACAAAGCATGGTATGGTACATACCCAAGAAAGGAAGAAATCATAATGGAAGAACGTGTATACACCATTCACAGATGAATGTGTATAAAGGATTTTCATTGGAACAGGAAAATTTGTTGCTTTTGGATATTTTGGGTTCATATTAAGAAAAACTGAAAGATTATCGTGATTTTCCTTTTCTGTGATAGGAAATAAATTCTCATTCCAAGAATAGCAGGCAATGGGTCATTTTTGTCAATACTTGTAAGGTCTATCTAGATATGTTCTTTAGGTTCTAGTTAAAGAATCTACTTCATTGTATTGAATTGTATTTCTTACAAAGTTATTTTATGAAAAATAAATGGGTCAGCCAAATGCAAATACTGTATTTCATTTTTTGAACAATCAAGTTGTAGAGTTCTATTAACTGTCAGAAAAACCTAAATGAATGTGCTGACTGCACTATAGTTTTCACACATAAACATAGTATTCAAATCTGCAGACCCTGATGGTTTTTATTCCAAGATTCTGTTAAAACTGGGTTACAGTTATTATGGAACTCTACTAAGGATATACTTTCATATTTAAATTTATGTTTCCCTCCAAGAAAAAAGGGATTCTGGAAATGATAGGTAATTAAGCATAATTTCTTTATCTATATAATTTCCAGAAATTGTCCCCAAGTCTATTTCTTGATTATTAGTAATAAGAATTGTATGAAAATCAAATTCTATAAGTTTTCTGTTTTTGGATTGGAATGGATAGACTCAAGGACAGACTATTCTGAAGCTTTCTATTCTACAGTGCTGACACACACATCCACAAAACGAGAGTAAAGTAGGTGCCATGTAGCTATTAAGACAGACAAAAGTGGTGTGAAACACCATATTTCGATAATGACATCAATCTATGTAATGCAATGAAGATGAAAACTTTATGCTTCCAGGATCTAAGGCAAAAAAATAACTTTGGAGTTTTTTTTGTATTTTTTGTAGTTAGCCTAGAAATTAACTCATTACCTCTGGCCTTCATAACAGTTCAGACCAATGCAACATATGAATATAAATAATAAAATGATACCAGAAAGAAATGAACAGATAAAACAAGTGGACTTTCAGATTTAATGCTTTGAATATGACAAGAAGTTAGTCAATATTTATTGATACATTCACATATTCGTTGTCATTGTCACTAATAATTCCTATCAAATGTATTTAAGGAAGGCTTACTATGAGCACAACTCTGGTGCAAAATATCTAGAGTTATAATTGTCTTCACTAGTTTTGCTCACCATTTTTGATGTTATATCCTGGAGTACTCTGCTAATGTATTTACACAGCATTATTTTAATTTATTTTGTAGAAACTAAAATATCAGAACAGAAAAAGATGTTATTATTCACTTCTTCAGAACTCCAAGCTTAATTAATTGACACTGTTATTTCTAAAAAAGTTTAAAAAAAAACATTATAAGCTGAATAATAGTTGGTTATTTTAGCTGAGCCAATACTTCAGTGTTATGAACTCAGGTGCATAGAAAGATAACAAAGAACTTTACAACTGTGTAGACACTTTCCCTAAGGCACTAAATTGTTTTGCCTTAAATTATGATCTCCCAGAGTCCAGAAGAAAATAGTGGAGAAACTGGGGGTTAAACCACTCTCACATAGAAGGCGGTTTTAGTGTTCCAGTGCAAAATCTGATAGTCACATCTAGTATGCCATCATAGTACAGAGAGTTTGTCCAGAGATGAAAAATTCAGGCAGCATGGTTAAGCGCTCACCAGTGTCTGTAGTTACAGCATGGGCAGCTGCTACCCCAAATGCCATATCAACAAAGAGAACTCCTGACAAAGGTGACAGAGGCACTGTGCAAGTGCATTCTATACACCATCAGCAAGAACTGACAAGGAGTGGAAATATTTTCGTGCTGACCACAGACAGTTGCAGACCTTGAATGGCCTGGAAACCAAGGGAAAGGAATGAGTACCACACAGACATCCTCACTACTTATGGAACAGCGGGGGACAGGTAGCCCCTCTCCCACCAACAGAGAAGAATTCCATCTTTGATACTAACAAAGATTGGGCCAGAGCAGCTAGCACATAACTCAGGCCTTGGAAGAAGACAATAGGTCAAAGGAACCTAGCCTGCGGGACTCAGCTCCACCTATGGGGAAAGTTGCCCCTAGCAAAGTAGCAGGGTATAAAATTACCCATCAAAAATCAATGGCTTTTCTCTATGCCAATAAGTAGAAGAGTGTGGCTGAAATCAAGAAACAACTACCTTGTAATAGCCCCACAAAAAATAAAATACCTAGGAGTTAACTTGACTAAAGAAGTGAAGGACCTCTTTGATGAAAACTTTAAAGACCTGAAAAAGGAAATTAAAGTGGAAAAGCCTCCCATGCTCCTGGATTGGGAGGATTAACCATGAAAATGGTGATACTGAAAAGGCTAGCTACAAATTCAATGTGATACCTATCAACACCCCAACCTCATTGTTCAATGAAATAGAAGAAGCAATCTAAAAATTCATATAAAATGGTAAAAGACCCCGAATAGCAAAAAAAATCCTTAGCAGAAAATACATTGGTGGAGGAATATCAATACCAAACTTCAAACTCTACTTCAAACCCATAGTAGTAAAAAGAAATTGATACTGGCATAAGAACAGACCTGAGGACAAATGGAATAGGACTGAAGACCGAGAAATGAACCCACATAATCTTTGACAAGGAAGCTAAAAATTTAGAGTGGAAGTAAGATAGCCTCTTCAGTAAATAATGCTGACTAAATTGGTTAAACACCTGTACAAAACTAAAGCTAGATATTTTTAGATCACCCTGCACCAGAATCAAATCCAAATGAATCAAAGACCTCGAGGTAAAATAGACAGCCTGTAAACACTATAGGAAGGAATAGGAGAAAATCTAGGGCTCCTAATTTTCGGAACAGGCCGAAATTTTCGTAATAAAGACCCAGACAAACAACAAATCAAAAAAAAGTTGGACAAAAGGGATTGAATGAAACTGCAGAGCTTCTGCATGGCAAAGGACATAGTTAGCAAGATGAATAGAAAGCCCACAGACTGGGAGAAGATCTTCACTAGCCATGAAACGAACTTTACAACTTTCATGCGGGGAGGTGGATGGGGAGGATTGGATGGGGGGGAAGGGGGAGGATGGGAAGGGATGGGAAGGGGAAACAAAGGAGGAAGCTACAATGCTTGATAAGAAATGTGCTCAGTATCTTGCTCATGTAATTGTAACACCTCTGTACAGTATTTTCACAATAAAAAAAAAGAAAAGAAAAACATAAAACGGACAAGGGTTTCATAACTTAAATATACTTAGAATTTAAAAAATTAGGATTCAGAGGAAGATGGCAGAGGAGAAGCTGTAAACTAAACAAGTGTTTGCATAGAAAGCAGTTTTAGTGTTCCAGTGAACAATCCTACCAGAGAATCATACCAAGTGTGCCATCACAGTACAGAGAGTTTGGCCAGAGTGGGAAAATGCAGGCAAGGAGACGTAGCTGAGGACTTGCCGGTAGCCATTGCTGCAGTAACAGCAGTGGCATTAGAGACAGCCGTGACAGTGGTGGCGACCATAGCAGACATAGCAACAGAGAGTACAGGACAAAGGCACCAGGTGAGCAGATTCTACTCAACACCAGCAAGAACTGACAAGGAGCAGATATCTTACTGCAAATAGCAGACCAGAGATGGCCCAGGAATCAAGACTCTGACATCCAAACTCCTTCTCAGGGAGCAGAGGAGGAAAGGGACCCCTCCCCCACACTACCGGAGATCTCATCATCTTTGATACTGACAAAGGCCCGGCTAAGCAGCTAGCCTTGGAAGGAAACAATTGGAGCCATTAGCAGGTCACAAGAACCTGACCTGACCTGCCAGGCTCAGCTCCACCCAAGCACAAGACACCCAGCCCAGGCAGAGAAAGCTTCACTCCGGAAGAGTGACTTTCTTCACTGGGTAAACAGAGCCAGAGGTTCCCAATCCCTACAGCAGCCTACTCAAACAATTGAAACTAAGTAAACATAAACCCTGAGAATGGCTCCATGCTGGGCTCTGTGAGTGTCTCAGGAGCTAGCCCCTCAGGGAAAAGCTACTGTTTGCTGAAAGGCCTCAAACCTACCCAGAACCTAGCCTCATCACAGCATCTCCAAACTAGAGGAAACAGCCATCTCCCTCTTTTGTGATACTCAAAGCAAATCTGCCTCCCACTGAACTAGCCTGGGAGGAGGATCACAAAATCCTTGGTAAAGCAGAGCATTTTTCTGCCTGCTCAAACAAACTGACTTAAGAAACCAATCAAGCCACAGGAAAACAAAACAGCACAAGAGATTCCAGAAGATTCCATGAAGAGACTGGTTATGGACAAAAGTGAGATACAGGATCTTCCCATCCAACCTCCAGCCCCCCCAAAAAATCAAAGAACTCTTTTTTTGTACCTTCTATTTTAATTTTTTAAAATTGTTTTCTTTTCATCTTTTTTTCCTATAATTTTTATTTTAGGTGTATATGTGAGTGTGTGAGTGTGTGCTTCTCTTTAATCTCTACTGACCATTTGGTCCCTTTTTTTTCCTTTCTCATTCTTTTCATATTTTCTTCTCTTTTGTTCATTTTTGCATGAATTAATTGCTGTTCTGCTCATCCTCAGATATACCCGTCATTGATTATTAGACCTTATCCCCCATTGTGTACACACAATCCAGAAATTTATTACTCAATTCAAAACCTCTTAGGCTTAAGGTCCTTAATAGCAGTATTATTGCTTTATACCTATATAATTTTTAAAGAATTTTTATTTTTTAGTTTTCACGTGTCTTTTCTATCCCTCCCCTCCTCTCATCCTATCCCCACTCTTTTCTCAACTTCACCTTTAAAATTAGATAATTTTTAAGTTTTACTTTTTAAATTAAAATTTTTGTTTTTCCATTTTTTCTTGTCTCTTTCTCTCTCTCTCTCTTATCATTCTGTCCAGTCCATTTCCCTCTTTGAGATTAGGACTTAGTTAATTTCACTCGCCTTTTACCTTTCCACATCCCTCTAATCCTATTTTTCCCCACATTTCTCCCTAAACAATAATTTCTGGTTTGCCAAATTCTTTGCTGATCTTAGCCCATTAATATTTGATATGGAATAGACTAAATCTGTTGAACTAGATCGTATCTACAGCCATTTTGACTGTGCAACTGCAGGACTTTGGTTGCTGCTTGGCTTAAAATAGTGTTCTAGCCCAAAATTGGTGTTACTTTCATACCACATGGGCAGAACAAGCCAGAAAAACACAAGAAAAATGTCAGGTCCGGGTATCTCAACTCCAAGTCATGATAATCAGGTGACAGAACAGTTAATGAATAATCCAGAGGTGAGTTCCCAAAAAGTTCTACACACATTACTGGTAAACATGGTGAATGAGAAGATTGAAAACCTCCAAAGGACTCAGTGTGAGAGTGATAGGGAGAAAGAGGAGGCAAACCAAAGATCAATACAGGAATCTCATGAGTGTGAGGAAGCTACTTAAAAATTGATACAGGACTTGGGTGAGCAGGTTGAGAATGCTCAAAGAGAAATCAAGGAATTGCATGAGCAGGCTGAGAATCATCAAAGATATAAACAGGAATTGCATGTGCAGGCTGAGAACAGACAAAGAGAAACTCAGGAATGGCAAGAGCAGGCAGAAAACAGTCAAAGAGTACTACGGGAATTGTGTGAACACGAGAAAGCTAATCAAAGAGTAATACAGGAATTGCATGGCAGGATGAAAATAGACAAAGATCAATAGACATAAACAGACAGCTGAAAGACTTCAAGGAGACCACAAAGGGAATGCTGAATGGAGCCCAGCAGAAGGAAGGGGAGTCCAAGGAAAGCATAACCAATCAACTAGGTAATTTGAGAATAAACACTGAACAACAAATTAAGGAAGCAGAGAAGTTCATACAAGATCTAAAACAAAGCTCTAACCAAGAATTTGAAGCTATCAAAGCAGACCAATTAGAAGAAAAAAAAGACAAAAACAAAGTAGAAAGTTTTGGCACTAGGTTAAACCATGCAGAAGATAGAAGCTCAGGGATTGAAGACAGCCTAGATATTATAGACAAAGAACACACAACTATCCAAGACAAATCCAAGAAATAGGATAGATCTATTCAACATTTGGAAGACACCATCAGAAGGACTAATCTGAGGATAATGGGTGTAGAGGAGCACCTAGTGACAGAAGTTAATGGTCTAGGAAATTTGTTTAACAGGATCCTAGCAGAGAACTTCCCAAACATGCAAAAAGATAGGCTTATTCAGATACAAGAAGTTTTTAGAAACCCAAGTAGACCAGACAAGAACAGGACATCCCACTGTCACATAATCCACACAGGATCAACTCAGACCAAAGAAAAGATCCTTAAAGCTATCAAGGAGAAAAGATCAATCACTTATAAAGGGAAACCAATTAGAATCACCTCAGATTTCCCAGCAGGGACAAACCAAGAAGAGCCTAGAATGATGTATGGCATACCCTAAAGACAAACAACTACCAACCAAGAATACTGTACCCAGCTAAACTCTCCTTCATAACCGAAGGTCAAACAAGAACCTTCCATAGAAAAGAGAAACTGAAACAATATATCTCCACCAAACCAGCCCTACAAAAGATACTTAAAGATGTCCTATGCATAGAAAACCAACAAGACCACAATAAAGGCCAAGAAACCGCACCCAAACTGAGAATCCAAGAACCATAAGAAGAACCCAGTTGTAGCAGCCCCCAAGAAAGTGGATAACTAACTCTTAACATTAACGGACTTAACTCTCCAATTAAGCGACATAGACTTTCTAGTTGTATTAAAAACAAGATCCTTCTACCTGCTGCCTTCATGTGTCACACCTTCCCATTAAAACAAATATATTTTGAAAGTGAAAGGCTGGAACAAAATCTACCAAGTAAACGGCCCCCATAAACAGGCAGGAATTGCACTCCAAATGTCAGAAAATATAGACTTCAAATTAAAATTAATGAGAAGAGATAAAGTAGGTTGCAACATAATAATTTAGAGATCTCTCCTCCAGCAGGATGTTACAATTCTAAATATCTATTTGCCAAACAACGGAGCACCCAAATTTATCCAGGAAGCACTACTTTCTCTCAAATCTCACATAGATCCAAAGACATTAATTGTTGGGAACTTTAACACATCACTATCCCCACTAGATAGATCAACTCGGCAAAAACTCAACAGAGAATCTGCAGATCTAAAAAACTACATACATAAAATAGATTTAACAGATATTTACCGAATATTTCACCAAGCAGCATCAGAATACACGTTTTTCTCAGCAGCACATGAAACTTTTTCCAAAATAGGCCACAGTTTGGGTCACAAAGGAAACTTGTCCAAATTCAGAAACATTGAAGTTATTTGCAATCTTTCAGACCACAAGGAAATCAAATTAGAAATCAACACCAATAGCCACCAAAAAAGTCTTGTAACACATGGTGACTGAACAACACATTGTTGAATCACGAGTGGGTCATGGAAGAGATTAGAAAGGAAATTCAAATGTTCATGATATTCAACAAAATAGAACACACAAATTACCAGCTCCTCTGGGAAAGAGCTAACGCAGTACTCAGAGGCATGTTTATAGCTCTGAGTTCTTACATCAACAAATTGCAGAGAACTGAAATCAACAATTAAATGAGACATCTGAACCTCCTTGAAAAGGAGCAGCAAGATAAATCTCAATCCAGTAGATGGAAAGAAATAATTAAAATTAAATCAGGATTAAATGAATTATAATCCAAAAAAACCATAGAAAGAATCAACAAAACAAAGAGTTGGTTCTTTGAAAATATTAAAAAAAAATAGACAGACCCTTAGCAAATCTTATCAGAAAAAGAAGAGAACACAGCGAAATAAGCAAACTCAGAGATGAAAATGGAAACATCCCCACAGAAACAACCAAGATTCAGAACATTATAAGGGAATAATTCTCAAACCTTTATGCTAATAAGTTTGAGAACTTGGAAAAAATGGATATTTTCCTAGCAAATATCGACATGCCGAAACTAAACCAAGATGATTTAAACCAACTTAACAGGCCTATATCAACCATTGAAATAGAAAGAGCAATAAGAGACTTCCCATGTAAGAAAAGCCCGACCTGATGGATTTACAGCAGAATTCTGCAGGGCTTTCAAAGCAGAGCTCATACCAATACTCCTCCAAATCTTCAATGAAATTGAAAGAGAAATTTCATTACCGAATACATTCAGAGATTTCACTACCGAATTCATTCTATGAAGCCATCAATACACTCATCCCAAAACCATGCAGGGGCTCATCAAAGAAAGAAAACTATAGACACATTTCTTTGATGAACATTGATGGAAAACTTCTCAACAAAATTTTGGCCAATGGACTGCAACAATTCATCCAACAAACCATACACCACAATCAAACAGGATTCATTTCAGGGATACAAAGCTGGTTCAATATATGCAAATCAATTAATATAATTCATCACATCAACAAGAACAAGGATAAAAACCACATGGTTATCTCAATAGATGCAGAAAAAGCATTTGACATGAAACAATACTCGTCTATGATGAAGGCTCTGGAAAAACGAGGAATCTAGGGAACATTCCTCATTACAATAAAGGCTGTATATGAGAAACCTGCAGCCAGCATTATAGCTAATGGTGAAAAATTAAAGCCATTTCCTCAACTCAGGAACGAGACAAGGATGTCTGCTCTCCATTTCTCTTCAATTTAGTATTTTAAAGCCTACTTACAGCAATAAGAAAAGATGCAAACATACAAGGAATCCAAATAGGGAAAGATGAAGTAAAACTTTCCCTCTTTGCAGATGACATGATCTTGTATTTAAAGAATCCCACGGACTCCACTCCCAAATTACTCGAGCTGATTTAAAATTTGACAGAGTAGTGGGGCATAAAATTAACCCTCAAAAATCAATGGCTTTTCTGTATGCCAACAATGAGAAAAGCGTGGCTGGAATGAGGAAAGCAACTCTATTTGTAATAGCCCCACAAAAAATAAAATACCTAGGAATTAACTTAACCAAAGAAGTGAAGGACTTCTATGATGAAAACTTAAAAACCTGAAAAAGGAAATCAAAACAGAACTTAGAAAGTGGCAAAACCTCCCATGCTCCTGGATTGGAAGGATCAACATCTTGAAAATGGCATTATTTCCCAAGGCTATGGTGAAAATGGCATTACTTCCCAAGGCTATCTACAAATTCAATGCGACACCTATCAATATTCCAACCTCATTCTTCAAGGAAATAGAAGAGGCAATCCAAAAATTCATATGGAAAAATAAAAGACCCCGAATAGCAAAAGTGATCCTTAACTGAAAGGACGGTGTTGGAGGAATATCAATAGCACATTTCAAACTCTACTACAAAGCCATAGTAATCAAAATACCTTGATAGTGGCACCAGAACAGACTTCAAGACCAATGCAATAGAATTGAAAACAAAGAAATGAACCCACAGACCTATAGCCATCTAATCTTCGATATAGGAGCTAAAAAATAAATAGAATTGAAGAAAGACAGCCTCTTCAGTAAATGGTGCTGACAAAATTAGTTAAACACTGGTAGAAAACTAAAGCTAGATCCTTATATATCATCCTGCACCAGAATCAATTCCAAATGGATCAAAGACCTTGGAGTCAAAGCAGACACTCTGAAAACATTACAGGAAGGAATAGGAGAAACCTTATGTCTCCAGGGCACAAGCCAAAATTTTCTTAAAAGAGTCCCAGAAACACAACAAATCAAAGAAAGTTTGGACAAATGGGATTGCATGAAATTGCAAAGCTTCTGCATGGCAAAGGATATAGCTAGCAAGATCAATAGAAAGCCAACGGATTGGGAGAAGATCTTCCCTAGCCATACAACAGACAAGGGTCTCATCTCTAAAATATACCTGGAACTCAAAAAATTAAATCGCCCACAACAAATCCTCAAAGAAACAACTGCTCAATAAATAAGTGGGCTAAAGACTTAAAGAGACACTTCTCTGAAGAGGAAACAAGGATGGCCAATAGACACATGAAGAAATGCTCAATCTCCCAAGCCATAAAGGAAATGCAAATCAAAACAACATTGAGATACCACCTCACCCCAGTTAGAATGGCTATAATCAAGAACTCTAATAACAACAGATGTGGACAGAAGGGAACCCTAGTGCAATGTTGATGGGAGTGTAAGCTTCTTCAAGCACTTTGGAAAGTGATATGGAAGTTCCTCAAAAGACTCCACATAGAGCTCCCCTATGACCCAGCAATCTCACTTTTGGACATTTACCCAAGTGATCACAAACAAGACCATACTAAAGCCACCAGCACAACTATGTTTATTGCAGCATTATTTACCATATCTAAGCTAAGATATGGAACTAGCCCAGATGCCCCTCAGTAGATGAATGGATCAAGAAAATGTGGTGCATATACACAATGGAATTTTATACCTCCATCAGAAAGAATGACATTGCCCCATTTGTTAGGAAATGGAAAGACTTGGGAAAAGTTATATTAAGTGAAGTAAGCCAGGCCCAAAGAAACATAGGTCCCATGGTTTCCCTTATTTGCAATTGCTAGTATATGTCTGAGACACACACAAACAGTCAGATTAGTTGATGTTAAGCGAAATGAACCCCAAGATAAGGATTCCAATGTTTTGTTTTTTCTTGCGATTGTTTCTAACATATTTATAAGATGATTTTTTTGTTGCGTTGTGTGTCCTTCACCTATTGTATAATCCCTGTTTTCACTGTATTTGATATTGGTATAATTTGTTGAGGGGAAGGGGAAAAACAAATTATTTAAATATTGATACAAGTGGACCCATTGCAACAATGAGATATACAAGACATTATGTTGAAAAACCAACTCTACCTATTTGGGGGGGGGGGTGAGGGAGGAAGTGGGAGGGTGGGAGATGGGGATAACAAAGGAGGAGGCAACAATGCTTGATAAGAAATGTACTCATTATCTTGGCCATATAATTGTAACTCCTCTGTGTGGTATTTTCACAATTAAAAAAAAGGAAAAAGAAAAGAAAAGAAAAAAATCCTAGGTGGCTGGGAATTTGAGGAAATGGTATAGTGCTTTCCTTACATGAATGAGTGCCTTGGTTTGATTCCTTAGCACCACATAAACAGAAAAAGCTGGAAGTGGCCCTGTGGCTCAAGTGGTAGCACGTTTCTCTTGAGCTAAATAGGTGAGGGACAGTGCCCAAGCCCAGAGTTCATGTCCCACGAGTGACCAAAAAGAAAAAAGAAAAAAAAGAATCCTTAATAACAAAAATACAGATATTGTATTTTGTGGAATATTGCATTATTTTCAACAAATCAGATCTCTACTCTTAAAAGGATGTGTTTCTTTGCAGAGATTGGTATCAAGTACTCAATTAATTTGTACATTTTTTGTGTTTATGTATCTGTCCAAAAATAAAAATGACAGAAAATGGCATCAGACCACTTGTGACCAACCATCCCAGATTGCCAAAGACTGTTCTAGTTTTACCACTGAATATCTCCCTGTCTGAGACATCTTCAAACTCAAGAAAAATGGGTCTTTTAGTCACACTAAACTTCAACTGATGCCATTTTGTCAAAAATTTGTGTCAGAATATGAGGTAGGACACCAAAGCCCTGCAATACATTAAGGATAGAGTAGGGAAATTTTATTCTCTTAACAGGTCTAATTTTCGCAATTCCAATTTACAGACAATATCATTGTAATCACATTTGAACACTTTCTTATAGATAAGTAGGTTCACAACAAATTTACAGTGGAAATATTTGGTAAGTTTCATTTTGGCATCAAGAACTTGATTCTGTAATTTAGGACTTAGTCACAAATTATATATATTTATATGTATGCATATGATTTTCATATTATATTCTATATATTATGTAGTATATACTTCATTTTTATATTTTACATTATAAATCACACACAAATTTATATGTTCATGCATGGTGTTAGTCAATTTGTTCGTACATTGTCACCTGATTTTTCATGGGATTAAAACAAAATGTGTGGAGCTGTTCACTACAGTAGCTGGAAACCCTAATCCAAATTGGAAGTTTGATACATATGTGGACATTTACAGTGAGGTGTCTCCAAATCAAATGTGTCTGCTTCTAAATGGACAAAATCCTAGGCTTTGCCCCAGCATTGATTAACCAAAGAAGTAGAAACAAAATGGACTTTTGTCTACAATGAAACTGTAATAGCACAAAGTTTTTGAGTGTTTCTGTGGCAAAATGCCATACTCAAAAACTAGGATGTCCTAAAGGCCTCTTAACTGATAATTGATTTTTCAAAGTTATGAACCACTCTGAAAGTCCTTCAATCCACTGTTTCCCAGCAATTGGTAGAGTCAAATATACGCTGGGCATAGAAATTTCCTGTGTTGAAGCCGGGCACTGGTGGCTCACGCATGTAATCCTCACTACTCAGGAGGCTGAGATCTGAGGATCGAGGTTCAAAGCCAGCCCGGGCAGGAGAGGCCGTGAGACTCCTATCTCCAATAAACCACCAGAAAACCAGAAGTGGCGCTGTAGCTCAAGTGGTAGAGTGCTCGCCTTGAGCTGAAGAGCTGAGGGACAACGCCCAGGCCCAGAGTTCAAGCCCCACGACCGACAAAAAAAAAAAAAAGAAACTTCCTGTGTTGAATATTATAGCATAGTTGCAGTGCCAGATGAACTCTTGTGGTGTTCAATTCTTGACCTTCACAGTGATAACAATAAATCAAGGAAAAACAAGCTTTAGTTTAGAAAATGTGTCTTCATTCTTTATCATGTTCTCAGTGTGCTCTTTAGGATAGAGAAAAGAAAAAAATATCCAACAGGTAAGACTTCAAATATACTTTATTCATTCCAGAAAAATGTTTGATAGAATCATAAGCCAAGGAATAACCAAAAAATCCGTTTTGTCACAATTATATATTCTTTTTATTACTCTATTTTGTTTTTTAATTTTATAATTCAAATCAACAGTGTTAAAGAAATTTTGAACTAAATTTTTAACCAAGCTGTTAGTCAAGAGAATTAAGTAAGATTTCTTTCACTCATGTAAATTTAATGATAAAAATGTGATTTATTAATTTCATGTGTATTCAAGAGAATAACAACTCTGTTATTCTCTTGAAATATGAAGGTATAAAACATGTTAAGGGCAAGAACATGGGATGAAAGAGGTGTAATACAAATTACACCATGGATCTAGTCTACAACATGAGTTTTAACATGGATTACTGAGCTGCTTATAATTAATAAAAAATTGTTCTACACCTTATTGTTCAAGCTTAAGTGAAAATCAGACTGCTTAAGCTTAGAAAACTGATTGTTTAAACACCATCTACATCCAACATTTATGTATATGGCCCAAGAAACATCAGTAATTTTACCAACAACTATAAATTAACCATAATGCCAGGCACCAGAACAAATTAAAATGGACAAATTTAATAACTTAATTATCCATTCATATGTCTAATTTTGATGACATATCATTATACAAGAAGTAAAAATGAGCTACTTCATTGCAGATTATATTTTTACCTCTGAAATTTGTAACTATTTCCTTCAGTATCCAAAATAAAATCACTAAAACAAGTTCAGAAACATCAGTGAGATTATATGATTTATATGTGATCTGAAAAATAATAATATTCAGTACTCTCTAAACTACTTAAGTTTATTGATTCAAAATAATCAAAATACATATTAACAACATAGAGTTGGGTCTTCAAGAATTTTTGTCACACTGCAAAGTCTACACTCACACTTGTATTATTACCCATTTTGTTTCAATAATAGAGCATCTAAAAGGTTTCTTATTGTCCATAACAATCCATTACAGATTTTTCTTGCACAGTTTATTAAGATGCTTCTTGAAACTATTTATATTTGAGGGGTTAATCATTTGTCATTTTAATTACTTTGATAGATTTAACATCTGTTTACAGAAGAGATCTTCATTTCCTCTTAAATTAGTCCTGTTTAACTGCAATAAGCTTTTTGGCTCTAGCTTTTCTAAGGTTTGTTGAAACAAACCAAAATTCTACAACCCATACATTTCATGATGTGAAAAATTGCACTGCAACCTTGTCGCCATTTTTAGGTTTCAATTTGTGTAAACATATCTTGAATATTGTGTAAACATATCTTGAATATTTTAGACTATGTCTGATTTTTATTAGTTCTACAATAATGAGATTTAGCAATGTATATTTGGTGTAAAGAAATTGAGGGACAGAAAATTAAGATGAGCATGAACACCAGGATCTAAGTGTACATAGTCAACTTATTGCATAAGGTAACTAAGCATGGGTCTAATCATTGGAGATTATGATTGCTGGAGAAAATAGAAAATATAGATTCTGAGCTGGGTGTAATGCTTTACTCCTTTAATCCCAGAACTAATGAGGCTGAAGGAGAATAGAAAATTCAAGGCCAGTGTTTATTGGCTTAGACCACATATGTAGAATCTTCCTCAGAGAGAGAGAAAGAGATGGGGGGAAGGGAGGGATGGAGAGGGAGGAAGAAGGTAGGGAGAGGGAGGGGAAGGGAGGGGAAGTTAGAGATGGAGGGAGGTGGGAAAGAGAGAGAGAATATAGATTGTGACACATTAAATCTGGGATAAACCCAAAACATTTGTGAGGGGTTTTATTTGTATGTGAGTACCAGTGCTGGGTCTTGAACTCAGGGTATGGGCACTGTCCCTGAGCTTTTGTGTTCAAGGATGATGCTCTAACCATGTAAGCTACACCTCCACTTCTGATTTATTGATGTTTTGGAGATAAGAATTTGGACTTTCATCCCCTGGCTGGCTTTGAACCATGATCATTCAAATCAATTTAAATTCAGTGAAGAGGTATGATGTTGTATAATTATTTAGGACTGTGTTATCTCTAATATCTCTATCTTATCGAGATTCTCTTGAGAGATTAAAATTATTGAATAACATTATTATATTTTTACTGCTCTCTCACATAATGACTTGTAATATACCATGTACAGTGTGTTATATCTAGCCTTTCAAAGAGTGGATCTCATTTTTTACAGATTAATATTTTGCATTGGAGACTGCCTTGTAATACTAATTCTAGTGTTTTATTTTTATGAAATGTTTGTGTCAACTAAAAGCATGTAAATCAGCAAACACTGTTCTCTAGTATGGCTGAATTATAAACCCATTAAAGCTTGAAATTACAGATATGATGACCTGTTGGTTCCACCATTCTATACCTCCAAGTACTATATTTCCAAGCTACAACAGAAAAAAATAACATTGATCTTGGGAGAGTTTTTTAAAAAATGTAAGGAAATTGACAAAACCAGTTTAACTTGCATTTGTGTGTGTGGGGGGGGGGGTGTGGGTGTGTGTGGGTGTGTGTGTGTTTCCAGGGCCTCAGGAGCTATAAAAAGACTGAAAGGAAGAGAGACTGAAAATGGAGCACTGTAAAATATTCTTCAAGCTGACATCCTGAATAATGATGAATGAAGAACAGCATAATTTATTGGTAAAATCAAATTTGATTTTATTCAGTTAGCACATATAACCCATATCCTTAGATTTGCATTTAGAAAAGGTTATGATTCTCAACTCATTGATTTTTAATTTATATCTCAGTAAAAAACGAATTCTGCAATAGAGTTGAATATCTTGTTGGGATAAAACCTTCCTTGACAATCTAAACTAAAGAAGTGTGATGTCTGGGCAGTGCATTTTTTTGTTGTTGTTACAAAAGAGAAAATTGTTCTTTCAGCTATAGCAATAGTGCCTAAAAGCAACTGCTTCCTGTGAAATTGTTCCAAGCCCATTTTCATAAAGAAAGGTTCTATTCTACTCTAACCCTGCTTGTATTCCAACTCCATCTACATTCTACTGCAGGCTTTCATGTGTTTCTCCTCCCAACAATTTGGCTATTTAACACTTGCACAAGCCTATAATTGTGCTGATGTCATCTAGCCAATCAATCATAGAACGACTCAATAGGTTATCTGCAATCGGCAGTGTCAATGTGAACTGCATTCATTTGCTGCTAACTATCATTTGATGGCAAATTAAACCCTTATTGTAATCATGGTATTAAAATGAATGCTGTGCAATTATATTTTTCTCACCATTATGTTATATATTTTTTACTAGAGAACACAATAAACATGAATTTCCTTACAAATATTAAGACTGTAGCTTAGCAGGAAGAAGGAAAGCAGATTTGTATTTCCATGTGAAAAGTTTCTTATACTGAGTTGATAGAACACAAGTCACTAAACACTATATTTTAGGAAAATAAGAATGTATGAAGATCTTTTTCATACATAGTACAGTCTATGACCATGTGTCAACACTAAAAATTGATGAATGTAGATAGAGTATTCTAATAGCAACAAAAATCATACAGAAACAAATTGTTGGTTAAAACTGAAGCAAATAAATTCACAGGGATATATCTATATCTACATCTATATATCTATCTATATGTATATATATATCCTTCTTGAAAAAGTGTACTCTTAAAATTAAGGTTAATATTACATTTTATTATTAAAACTTTATCATAACTTTACACAAATTTCTCTCATGTAATAGGTCATTAATGTACGGGGAAAGTAAATAGCTTTGATGGGAATAATTATTTAGTGTTTTCTCCTAATTTTAAATTGTCAAATGTTGAGTTAACTAAATAAAAACCAAACTTGAAAATAGGTTAAATTTATTTTTTGCAACTATCTTTGCTTTGAATAATTTCATGGTATATTAAGAGCTCTCAGAAACATCAAGGACAGTTTAAACAAATTTTCAAAGCAAGAGATATTAACATTTAGTAAAATTTTAATGGGGGATTTTCACATGAGACAAAACTGAAGAGAAGGAATGTTCAGAGTTGTGACTATTAATTAACTAAGACTTTTCTGTTGTTTTGATGTCTTTCTTAGTACCATTTCCTTTCTTAGATTCTGAAATAAGGTCAAAATAATCCTCCATTTATCTCATTATGTTTCTTTCTTTCACTGTCCCAGTTTCTGAGTATGCTTCCACTGTAGAACGGAATAGAAAAACTAATTTAAACTATGTTAACTATTTTCTTTATCAAAATAGATTCAGTCAAGAGCCAAATTCATAATCACCAGTATGAAATTCATCATAACAAAGATCTTTCTCTTAAATATATTCTGGAACTTCTTCTCATATTTCACTCTATGTTAGTGTGCCTTTAGTTCTGAATTTCATAAATGGTGAACATTATAAGAAAGTAATTAAAAATACCACAGATTTTTATGTTTTTATTGTAAAAATACTGTACAAAGGGGTTACAGTTACATTAGCAAGGTAATGAGTACATTTCCTATCAAGCATTGTTACCTCCGCCTTTGTTTTTCCCTTACCATCCCTTCCCTCCCACCTCCACAACTACACTCCCCCCACCCCACCTATATTGTAAAGTTTGTTTTTCAACATAGTATCTTGTGCATCTCGTTGTAACAATAGGTCAACCTATCACAGATTTATTTATTGGGCACAGATTTAGTCAACAATGTATAAAATTCAAATTATCACAAACATGAAAAGTAAAACTGTGTTATTCAGTGAAGGTAAAAAATGTTCTATGCCTTCAAAATCACATTTACTCACAGGTGAAATGGAGTAGTAATTCTATAGCATCATTCATTAAGTTGAACAACTGTGATACATCATAGGTCAGCAAGCTGAATTTTAAATAATATATAGTACTTCTGTCATAAGATTTGCTTTTTAAGTGGTAATGGAAAAGGATTATTTCCTCAGTATCACTGGAACTGTCCCCAAACAAGCCATGTGTGTGAGTAGTAAAAATACACCTATATACCAAATAATTAACAAAGTGGAACGTGTGTGTGTATCGAAAAATTGACAAACTTTCTTATTCATACTGTAGAATTGGTTATGTGAAGACATTACTACTGGTGCAAATGGGCTAACAGGATAGCAGGTAACAATGAAATGATTCTAGGTACTAGGACACTGTACTTGGAAGAATGCACTACCATGAAGTCTCTGGTCTGGACATAGATGTCCTAAGTGCTTCTACCCTATCCAGTCCCTTCTTCTCTGAATCATTTGTTTTTAAGAGAGCCTTTTAAGTTATGGGCTAAAATCCTAGCTACACTCAGAAGGAAGAAACAACACCTCATATGGTGGAAGATTCCCCAATCATAAGAAGAGAAGTATAGGCTCTGAGTGATCAAGGTACAAGGAAAAATGACCACTACGTTTCATCCCTACACTAGTCTAACATGATTTTTCACATACCTTATTCTATGTATCATTTTATAGCTCTTACTTTGGCTTAGTCATCACTGTGTGCATTTCACATATATTCACTAATTTAATCTTCACTAAAATCTCATGAGGTAAGCAATATGCAGTTCCCATTTTACCAATGAGAAAGTTGAGGATAAGAAAGATTAAACACTTTCCTCAACATCTCAAACCCCTGCACAATTCCAGATTATTATATAAAATTTCACACAACCCACATTTCCCTATTTCTACAAAAGGTACCAAGTAAAGTTTTAATTGTGTTTTTTTAATACAGCTTTAAGTCTACAGTAGTTCAGAAATAACTATTGTTCCTCCTTTTACATCACAATATTTTCTCAATATTTTAATTGGGACATTTAATCACAATAAGATATCTTAGTATTTTAATGACTAATAATATATTTGCTAAATACAGAGGTAGAAAAAAATCATTCAAATATAGAAATGCATACAAGACAGTAAGGAAAATTATATGAATTGAGGAAGAGATTCATGTACTTTATGGATTGTCTTCCATCTGTATGATTAGAAGACTTAGGAATGATGCAATTGTAATGAAAGTGATGGTGAGAAAACAACGTTTCTTCTTGGTGTCTCTGTGTGACATTCTTTCCATTGAGTATATGGAAAGATATGGCAGATGCAGATCTTTGAAAAGAGAAAGCAAGAAAGTCAGAATGTGATGTTATATGGTTTCTTGGCCTGCTCCAGAAGGAAAGAGATGAGAGGAATTCTAGTCTCTATGGCCCACTTCAGGGAAAAAAGTCAAAAAGTCAGAGAAACCTCCTTCATCTTCTGAATTATAAATTTCCAAGATGCCTTGTTTAGGGAAGGTTGTGTCCTACATCCTATCAGCCTGATAAGAATTTCAATACTTTTAAAGAAGAAACAGGACATTTGATATAGAAATACAAAAGCATCCTTGCCCCAGAGATACTACTTCTCCCTGCTTCTAATGTATAATAGTCATCCTATTCATGTGAGTATTGTCCCACCATTATTTGCCACTTTACTCAACATAATATGGCACCTTAAATGACTGTTGATATGTAGTTTTTAAGCTCAGTATAACCATTACTATTTCTCTGGGAAAAATTCCTCTTCTGAGTGTAAGATCTTACAATTAAATAATAGAAATTGAGAGTGGCCATCTTGAGTGTTTTACAAAGCATAGTAACAAAAAAGACATGTATCTCTTATTTCTTACAATTAATATACAAACATATGTAATAAGATTGTAAGAGTAGACTACACATTGATCTCTGGCTTAGATCAAATACTGCATCATTTAGAAGAGTGTCATAATCCTGTTTTGTTTTCCTCCATGTCACTAATTGTGTCTACAGATATATTATACAGATATATTATTCTAAAAATAAGTCTTCCTTTGGGTGATAAAATTCCCAGGAATAAGAATGAGTCGTATGGAAGTCTAACAATCAATCACCATTTTTTGTCACTCGTGGAGCTTGAACTCTGGGCTTGAGCGCTGTCCCTCAGCCCTTCAGCTCAAGGGGAGCGTCCTATGACTTGAGCCACAGCACTGCTTCCAGTTTTCTGGTGGTTAATTGAAGATAAGAGCCTCAGGGTCTCTTATTTCAGATCTCAGCCTCCTGAGTAGCTAGGATTACAGGCGTGAGGCACCAGCACCCAGCTTAATAGCCTTCTTTTACATATATATGTATATATACATGTATATGTATATGTATGGTATACAATATACATATGTTGGTGTTAGTAGAAATAAGATGGGCAAAGAAAAAAATATCAAAATATTTTGTTCTAGCAAAGATTTCTCCATGAACACACCCACTAAAACTTGTCAAGAGGTAGCTGACTGATATGTTGGAACATTTCATGTTACAATAGAAAAGTTAGGTACCCAGTGAAGCCACCTTTGCTGAAAAGGTTTCATACCAGGAGGAAATTCCACTTGTTCAACAATAGCTATAATTTTTAATTAGCTCATTGATTGAATGATGGGGAGAACTCTGTTTTTAGAAGAATCAATCATTTTTTCATGATAATTGAAAGCCTATGATTGCTTTTGGTGAATGTTAACATGAGACACAATCATTTCACACTTAGTAACTATTCTTAGAGATCCATGCAGAAAATCTCTTATTCAGATTTCCTTATCATCATGCTACAGTTTTAAGTTTTCAAAGTTTTTGATCATCCAGACAAACCATTATCCAGAACCCACAAATATGTAAGATTCACAATTTAGACCCTATATCTATCCAAGCAAAGTCTACAACTTGCTCTTCAGTCAACTGAAAGGATTTCTGTTCATCAGTATCTCTCAGTGTAACTTCTAGGTGAGCCTATACTACTACAGGAGTCCACATTTTACCTAGTTTCATCACATCATTCAGATCCATCTATTAACTAGTACCATTTTTTTTACCTTTGTTGGATGATCATTGGGAAATCTGAAGGAAGTCAAAAGTGTCATTTGCAAGAAAGATGATGGTGCAGCTGAAATAGATATGTTGGTACAGTGAGTCAACTGCTTCTACAACTTACTTATGCTTTCAGAATCTGTTCAAGTCCAATATTGGGTATATTTTCTTCTTCTGAATGATGGAATCCTGTAGTATGTTTATGATGAAGCAAATCACATTACTTATACTTCATGATGGATACCTCAGGTCTTATGAGTCCTGTCTCTAATAGTCTCTACCAGAGCCAACAGTGACCTAGGTATTTCTTATAAAAAGAAACATGCTTTGTTAAAGAAAAAATAATTTTGTTTCAAATTCCCTTAAATCTGCACTGTGTTTATTTTTCCTATAGAGATCTTACTCTTGGAAATATCTTGCATACTAATATATCATGGATATATTTTGTACTCATGGATCAACAGATTAATTAGAACCATAAGAAGAGAAACTTTATTTGCAACCTCCATGTGCTCTGGACCTCTTTACCCAAAAATTACTTCTCTTCCTAGTGTTACAACTTGAACTCTGTTGATATGGAGATCTTTAAATCTGATGCGAGATTAATTCTACTTTGAATATAGACATAGATCTCACTTGGTGATAACTATCTGGACTTTGATTACCTGAACTTGTAACTAACCCTAGCATAAATTCTAGGCCTCTCATAAACCTCCAGAGGATATTTCAGTACAGTCAGTTTTTCCTAGAATAATACTATTGAATAGATCTCTTAATATTCTTAGATGAAAGGAAAAGAAACTGACTTTGAATGATTAAACATAGAAGTTTACTCAAGGATAGCAAGGTTAATGAATAGCTTTCAGAATCACAAAAATGGTAAGGGATTCTCCATAAAGAGTATGCTATGGAAATAAAAAGATAAATACAAATAAATACTGACCCAAAATAGCATTACAGATTTGAATCACTAGTAAACCTACTTCTATTGTCAATGTCATTGTCTCTGCCACCAGAAACAAACATAGAAATGTCTACACTGCTGTAGTTTAAATATATTCCCTTTAAAATCTATACATGCCAGTTCTGACCAGCAGATACTGGGGCAACAAATGAAGAAATGCATGGCCCCTTGAATGAGATATTTCATATATAAACAATAACACCAGATAAATTTAATGTTTTCCATGCTATCAATATGTAGAAAGAGCCTATCTTATGTATGGCAGGCATTGTTTACTGTCCTAGAAGCAAAACTAAAAAAGGGGAAAGTAATATTATATATGACTTCATGGAACTTACAGAACAGTGAAAGGACAAACAATTAATGGATCAATGTAATATATGCTTTATTTTTTTACCAGAATTGATAGGGAGAAAGATAAAGCTAGGAAAGAAGACACAAAGTTATCAGAAAATTAAATTTTTAAATAGGGTCACTTGAAACTTCCTAGGAAGTTGATATGTGAGTAACAAGGTAGAGAAGATAAGTCAGCAGTAAGCCTTCCGACTACCTGGTTAAGAGTATTTTAGGGAGAGTTAACACCACCTGCTAAGTTTCTGAGAATACCTGAGGAGTTCAAGGAAAAGCAAGGCCAGTGTGGCTAAAATATGGCAGACTCTTAGATATTTACCTATAATCTTTCCTCTCTCTCTCTCTCTCTCTCTCTCTCTCTCTCTCTCTCTCTCTCTCTCTCTCTCTCTCTCTCTCAATCTCTCCCCACCCATCTTTCTCAGTCTCACTCTCTATGTGAGTGTTTGTTATTGGTGGTCTGTGTCTGGCATAACATGAAACTTACTCTATCAACTGAGATATCTCACAATGTTCCCTTAGCCATGCTTGGCTTTCTCATGTAAGAGTGATCATGGAAAACTTTGAGATGCTAATAAAATATATTGACACCTTCGGCAAGAAAATTGTGTCCTATACTACTACTCAAATCTAGCTTCATTTTTATATCTTTTTCTTATCACAACCATTAGACCTAGCACAGCTATTCCTTTCTCCTGGATTTGCTAATTTTGTTTTGTTTATATAGTATACATACAGTATTCACTATTATCGTGCTCACACAGAAATCACAGGTATCAAAAAATGGACTAGAGTGTTTAAAATATAATATGGGCTTCTTGTGACTCACCCTCTTTTAAATTAGCTGTTTACACTTGCTGTGCTTAGAAGAAATCATTTAAAAAGTGAACATATCTTATAGAGCCTGAGTTTCCTATTGAATAGTTCTAGTTGTGACTCTTTATACTGTTTATATCATAAAATAGTGTCATTACATTTACTTGTAAATCTAGTTCATTATTTTAGCTTTGACTGCTTTCAAACTAAGAATGTCTTTTTCTCCAAATTGAGATATCCCTTTCCTGTTTAACAACACTGCTTTCTTTTAACAATTAAAGTGCTAATGAACTTAGACTATGAACAATTGAGCAAAGTTGCTGCTAGGTTTAAGATATTTTACAAGTTTATAGACAGCAATAAAGGTCTTGGAGATTAAAAACTATGGAAATGTAATTAGCACTCTTTAAAAGGAGCTGAAAGCCAGCATATCAACAAAGATCTTGCCTATAGCTACTCATCTACATTGTTAATTACTAGTCTCGCTCTGGAAACTGAGCCATGATATCAATGAGATCAATGAACTCAGTGGGCTGTTAAATACTCAACTAAGTGCTCTTTACCTTAAATATAATCTTTGGGATTAATTTGAGCCATTTACCAAAGTGTATAATTAAGTACATAGTCTATAACATTGGCAAACTGGAGAAAATAAACATTTATCTTATCTTTTGGCTTATTTTTAATATCCAGGAATAACTGGAAAACATCTCCCATTGACTAAAAGCTGTAACAACAAAGTAGGTGTCAAATGTAAATTTTCCACTGCTTTCTGTTAAAATGACCAAGGATCTCGAAGGAGATCAAAATGTACCATTCCAAGAGAAGCCAATTTGTTATTTGGGTTATTTTGATCTGATGATAATTTAAAAATAGCTGAAGCAGAAATAACTCTCTTCCATTGCTCATCTTCTGCATAACAAGGCATAAATTTACCTTGGTGAAGTTGCCCTCCTTATACCAGAAAGGGAAGAAGAAAATTAGTCATTAGAAATTTGGAGGCCAGGTGCTGGTGGCTCATGGCTGTAATCCTAGCTACATAGGAGGCTAAGATCTGATTATCATGGTTTGAAGGCAGCCCAGGCAGGAAAGTTCTTGAGACTCATATCTCTAATTAACCACTAGAAAACCAGAAGTGGTACTGTATCTCAAGTGGTAGAGTCCTACCCTAGAGCAAAAGAACTCATAGACAGCACCCAAGACCCTGAGTTCAAGCCCAACAACCAACAAAAAAAAAGGAAAGAAAGAAATTTGGAGCTGAGTCTGCATAAACCAAACCTTAATTTAATACTGCACATTAAATGTTTTTTTCCTCTACTCTTTGAGTTATTTATGTATCTCCTATAACCCAAGGATCTGAATGCCACTCCTGTAAGCTGGAATCAACAAGTAAAATAGAACCCTATTCTAACTAAAGTAAGTGCCAATTGTCAACAGATACAGATGGCAAAATTTCACTGAAATTTGAAAAATCCTTTACATGTATTTTTTCAAGTTTTTTTACTTCCTAATCTTCACTGAAACTCTGCTCCTAAACTTTCTTTGTCCCTTTGAAACAATCACAGCTATCCAGATTGCTGCTGAATTCAGTTTACACCTGCCTCTCCCCTACTAGAATAGAGTTACTAAGTAAAATCTATCTTCACAGCCTTTAATTGATATTCAGCTTTGTCTTCCTTTAGCAATCAGGAACTGTTTTGCCTGAAGTCAACTGTCTTAAGAGAAACCTAAGATAGTTAGAATTTGTGAGGTGGCTCAGGCTAAGAGAAATCCAAAGTTGGGGGCCTAGGAAAGGAGAGAAGCTTAAATAACATTTGATCAAGTTAGATTAATAGATATTTTGTTCGTATTGATCAATGGGGACAAAAAATTGAATTAAGCATTTATGAAACAATTAATGAGAATTTAGAGAATGTTCTATGAAATTTTAGGTATGGATTTTGCAGAGTTGAGGAATGCTTACATAGCTCATGAAACATTATTTCTGGTGAGTCTAAGAGGATGCATTTTAAAAAGAACTTGGAATTTCAGTCCACGTAATGAACAAGGAATACTTGCCTTACCAATATGGGTAAATATAACCAATCCTTCTAGTGACTGGACAGAATAAAACGACAGTGTAAAACCAAATCTTTCTTCTAGGACTGGAATATCACCGTCCTTTTGTTCTCAGGTACCAGAAGACTTTTGCCTTCAGATTTATAAGTTAGCCCTAGCTTGCCCATTCTCATTGACTTTTCCTGGTTCTTCAAACCAATTTTTTACTATCCATAAATGCATGAGGCAGTTCATAGAATAAGTGTTTCTCATATTTTTATCTATTCATAAATTTCTTTCTGCCTCTGTGTCACTACCAATTTATCAATCCATTATCTATCTAGTATAGATTTTTTGTCTCTGAAGACCCCTAAGTAATTCAGATGTCCTTTGTTTTCCATAGATAAACAATTGGTAAGCCATGAGTCTTATCTAACACCTAAAAGGGAAGATAATTTTCTGTGAAAAGCAGCTTATTGGAACATAAAGGAGTGAGGGAATTATTTAATTGTTTCCATTTTCCAGGAACATAGGGTACAGGTAAAGTTCAGCATTGTTAGTGGGAATATATTCTGTGGTATCTTTCCTATCAAGGATTAGGAACAAAACAACAGTCAAATGATACATAAATTGCTTTTTAAATAATCGGTCAGAGCAAGCATGATAAATAATAATTGAGTAGAAAATATTCACCTGTGACATTACAGAGTAATGCCTGTGAGAGCAATTTCAAATTAGGTCTCCTTGAAAGAAACAGTACAAAAAGTGAAAAATGAAAGTAATGTGGTGACAATGGTGAGTTTTATTCTAGCCCAACTCTTCATGAAAATGAGAAGATTATGAAATCACCCAGTACTTTGTGTTTCTGGGAAAGGTTTACCCCAAAGAATCATCCTTCCTCATAATCCTAAGGAACTTAGTAAAACTAGATACCCTTGTTTGCTTATTGTAAGATAGACACCAACTTTCCAAATTCCCTTTTTTTAAACTTCAATTGATTAGATGATTTATTTTGGGCCACTGACCAATGGGAACAAAATGCCTGATAACCAAGTTTTGGTTGAAATTCTCTTTTCCCCAGGTCTCTGAACTCTGGCCAACCACTATCAGACTGATTCAGCAGGCTGGGCCTTTTGAGAATATTCTGGCCTCAGGGAAAACTTTCTCTAATTTGTGTACTCTTAGCTAGTGCTAACCTGTCATCTCACTTTTCCACATCTACTTCAGCCTAGCCCTGTTAATCATCCTTTTAAGACTTTCTAATCCTGGGGTACAAGAATTCCCTAGTGCATTTGTTTTTTATTACCCTTGTAATGATCCTTTTGAATAAAGTTTCTCCATACTAAATTTATTTTGTTTCTTTTTATTTTTGTTCTGTCTTTTCCTACACTTACTAGAGAGGTAGGAGGCAACTGATCATAGAAAGCTTTAAAAACTACATCTCAGAATTTGGATTCTATCCTAAGAAAATGACAAACTACTGAAGGTTTTATAAAGGAGAGGGACAAGATCACATCTGTTCCACGAAAAATTACTAGAAACTAAAGGAGTAGAAGAGATTTTTGTTGGTCATTTGCAACGTTGAAGACATGAAGAAAGACATGAGGCTACATTCACTTTCAGCATTCTGAATATGAGGTGATGGAAACGTTTAGCAGCCACAGTGTTATTCTAAAACTTGTGTCAACATTTGTTAGGAAATGGAAAGACTTGGAAAAAATTATATTAAGTGAAGTAAGCCAGGCCCAAAGAAACATAGGTCCTATAGTTTCCCTTGTTAGCAATGACTAGTACATGTCTAACGACAAGCAGAGAAGGTCAAAGGCTATGTACATATGAGATGATGTTAACCGAAATGAACCCCAGACAGAGACACAGGGTTTTTTTTCTTTCTTGCTATTGATATATATATATATATATATATATATATATATATTACAATATATAATCTATAATTAAAATATATATAATATATAACATAATATATATATATATATTTGGGGAGTGTCAAAATATATGTATTTGAGACTCAATAGATTGTACTCCATAATTCAAACTCTAATATATCAGTCTTTTCTTCCCTAGTCTCAGCATTTCCTTTCTTATCTCTCCAATTTTATCCACTCTTTTTTAACCTCTTTTTGCTCTCTCTTCTTTGAAATATATGGAGAATAATGTTCAAGCTATAAATTAAGTTCACCATTGAACAACTAAATGGATATTCATAATTCCTCTTGGCTTGTATAACTTCATTAAGCATGTTCAAGTAGCTACCAATTGCCATTTATAATGAAATTAAACAAGAATAAAACTGGGTCTGAAATTATTTATATACTGTTCAACATTTAACAAGAACAGCAAGTCTCAAAATTGTCTAATACAGGTTGACAAATGTCTTTAGTCCTAATTATAACAGGATGGGTAGAAGGACTAAAAATTTCCTAGAGTATCTTCTACCTTGTACACTGAAAATCATTGTTCACAGAATAAATGGAAAGATAAGAGAGAACAGAGAAAATAAGAATTTAGAAGAAAATGTCAAAGAGATAAAATGAAGGAAGAAGACAGAAATGACTAAAATGCCTATCAGTGGAAGTTTCAAAGGATGGTATGGTTGGAGATACATGAAGATACTCAGCAACTTTCCAACAGTCATTCATTTCAAAACAATTTAGTGAAGTCTAGAAAATATTGTGTTAAACCAACTTGAAAAAATGTTGCTATTCATTCTTGATCTTCACTATCTTCTGAGTACAAAATAAAGCCGTGTTTATTAAGAAGCAAATTATTGGTATTTCAAGCAATTTGCTAACATACAACCTTTCTTGTAAAGGTCCCTAATTATTTTAAGAGGATTTTGTTTGTCTGTAAATGAGTTTATCAGTGCTAATTTCCCCTTTTGTCAAGTATCTACTGTTAACACCCTATGCTCATTTATCCAGTTGATAAAATATGCACCCCAACATGTGCTCTTACAATACTCTTATATGTAGACCATGGTGGCTGAGTCCAGGGCCTTTCAACATCCATCCTGATGTGTACAAACTGTGATGTCCTCTCCTTCTCTAGTCTTTGGAACAGTTTGTATCTAAAACTCTTCCTTTTGTGCTAGAGTATTATAGAATCTCTAAAATATGTTTGTCTTTTTCTATCTCTGTGTACTCTAAGCAATTATTATTTCAACTTCCTATTCGCCAAGCCCTGTGTTTGTTACTAGGTATACGACAGCTAAAAGTATGTATGGGTTTATATAATCTAGGGATGATGATAACCCAAATTGTGTGAAGAGCTTTGTTCTTCTCTGCTGAGTAGAGCTGTTATTATCTTTATTAATCTTCCTCAACATTACTTGCCCAGGATCACACAACAAATTAACCATGATTTGGATACAGCCTGTTTGACTAGGTACCTCATATTCTTAACTTCTAATATCCTCTCCCCAAGCTTGTCCACATGGTTGGACACTTTGCGGAGGGACAAGAACTACCAACTTTGTCACCCATCTTATTTTTCCATGGATCCTTTTGATAGCAGTTCCATGTCCTCTGAATCCAGCTCATTACCTCTTACTAGGAGCTTAGTAATGAAAATACATATAAAAATCAATCAAGCCGGGAGCTGCTGACTCATGCTAGTAATCCTAGCTACTCAGGAGGCTGAGATCTGAGGGTCATGGTTCAAAGCCAGCCCGGACAGGAAAGTCCATGAAACTCTTATCTCCAATAAAAACCACCAGAAAACCAGAAGTGACGCTGTACCTCAAGTGGTAAAGTTCTCGCCTTGAGCTGAAGAGCACAAGGACAGCACCCAAGTCCCACAACCGACCAAGAGAAAAAAAAAAGCTGAGGGACAGTGCTCAGGCCCAGAGTTCAAGCCCCATGACCGACAAAAAGAAAATCAATCAAGATAGAGAAAGTAGGCAGAGAGAAGGTATTCTGTGCACTAACAGATCCTATGAAAAGCTCAGTAGGTAAAAATCATGTTATATTACTTCGAAAAAGAAACTTACTATAGATAACAATATAGTGAAATACCTTTGAGCCTCCTACCTGCAAAATTGCTATAGCTTTTAACTAAATTATGAAGATCAAGTTAGTCTATTGAGCATCCTTCTTGCACTGTGGAAATCCCTTTGGTCTTAAAAAAAAAAAAGTTTGAAAATGAAAGCCTGACAATACCAAGGCAACAGGATTAGGGACTTGGTCTGAGTTGGGGATATTCTTGTCAACAACAGTTCTCAGCATACAACCACACAAGCACTTGCTGACAGATGAGCTCTCTTAACTTTCAAAGGAATCACTGGGGTCCGCTCACTCTGATGTGGCTTTTGAATCATTTCTCTGACTGTGAGGGCTGGTGTGAGGCTGTGTAACCCTTAAATTTTCAGTTGAGCTCCCCAATGCTAAAACATTTGCTTCTGCTAGGTAGATGACAGGTAAAACACTAGCTGTGTCTATGTAACAGGTAATAGAGCAATGACCTCATCCTGCTGAGTGAAACTTAAATCTCTTTTCCTAAATCAGAATTATTATCAGTGCTACTATCATTTATATCATAATGTACTTCCTACCATTTAGTTAAAATTTTAAGCCTTAAATGTTCTTAAGCACTTAAGTTATAATCTCTTCCATAAAATGCCAATCTGCAGGCAGAGTCTAGGGTTGTTCCTTTTATTAGTCTCCAAATTTTGCTTGGCATAGACTGCCCATATAGAGTTGATGAAAGATGTCACTGAACAGAATAAAGTCAGTGAATTGAAGCAAGAATAACATGGGTATCGATTGATTGTTATTCATTTATTTATTTTGGTGGGTCATGGGACTTGAACTCAGGGCTGGGTGCTGTCTCAGAGCTTTTTAGGCCAAGGTGAGCACTCTACCACTTGAGCCACAGTGCAACTTCCTCGATTAATTGTTTTGAATCCACTGGACAATAAAGAACTAACTGATTCATCATACAATTGAATGAGGTACAAACTTGCTAAATTGTCACATAGTCCTATTCTGCACTGCCCATGTCATATGTGATTATTTTAAATTGAAATTAAATAATTTAAAAATCTAGTCCTTTAACAATGCTAAGCATATTTCAAGTGTTCAAAAAGCCATATGTGTCTAGTGGGTACTTTGTATCATAAAGTTCAGGCAGAGAAAATTTATAACATCATATAAAGTTCTGTTGGACAGTAGTAGTATTTAAATAATAGTACTCTATTAGACAGTAGTACTTATGGTAACTTCAAATAAAGTTACTGTCATTTCATTAGTTTGATTCCAGTTAGTTCCGATTGACTGAGCACCTACTAGAGGCAAAGAATGGTTCTTCCTCATTAATATGAATGTGAATACAAACACAAACTCTAGTACAGGACAAGGGTATAAGTGTCCTAATTATGGAGGCAAAAAGAGAAAATTTTCCTGACATAGGGGATTAAAGAAAAGTTTTCCTTGCAGATGGCATATAACCTGGATTTTAAGAAGGATAACATGAAAATAGTCCAAAATTGACCAGAGGCCAGAAAGACAAAGTGAGAGAAGGGGAAAAGAAAAGAGAAGAAACAACATCAATTCATTATGAGGAAAGGGTAATAAGATGGGATGTATGGACCTACATTTTTAATGTGAAAGTTGTATTTCATGGATGTTTAAAATCTGAATACATTTATTCAATATAATGCTTTGATAAATTTATCAATCTGTATATGTATGATAGATATAGTTAGTTATGTGTGTTTGTAAGTTCATGTATGTTAAAAGAACTTAAAATATGCTTTCTTAGCAAATTTTTGCTCTACAATAAAGTATCATTGACTACAATATTGCTGATGTGCAATAGATCTCTATATCTATTCATTCCACATAACTGCAATTTTATACCCTTTGACTTACACCTCTCCATTTTCTTCTCTAAACATTTGGTGTTATTTTATACTTTGTTTCCATGTATTCAACTTTTTTAGATTCCACATATAACTAAGCTCGTGCAGCATTTTTCTGTGTCAGGTTTATCTCAACTAGTATAATTTTGTATTTATACTAGTTCTTGACGTAATTATAGAGCTTACATTTCAAAAACTAGTACTTTTAATTCCTTCATAAAACTCTTTTTTTTGGGGGGGGGATCCGGTCGTGGGGCCTGAACTCTGGGCCTGGGCGCTGTCCCTCAGCTCTTCAGCTCAAGGCTAGTGCTCTACCACTTGAGCCACAGTGCCACTTCCGGCTTTTTTTCTTTTTGCTTATGTGGTGCTGAGGAATCGAACCCAGGGCCTCGAGCATGCAAGGCAAGTGCTCTACCACTGAGCCACCTTCCCAGCCCCCATAAAACTCTTTAGTTGAGGTTATTTCAATATTCATGACGAAAATGCCTTTATGAGTTTCCTTTTGATGTGAAGATTATTTGAAGCTAAAGTTGTAATCAACTATTGCTGCCAGGCTAATAATTTCTTTTTTTCGTATATAAACTAGAAATTCAATTTATTAATGTATAGTAAGATACATATAGTAAGATACTCCAAGTGCTTCTATGTAGTATATTCCAGCCTTGTAGGCAAGTTTCTAGGGGAAGGCAAGATAGAAACACATGATTACTTTGGATAGCCTGAAATCTAAAACAGAAGAGCTAGTGTCCTATAAAAATGACAGCCTAAAACACCTATAAGAATTTATCTAAATGATTCTTTCTTAAATACAATTATGCCTTTCCTGTAATCCCAATGTTAAACAATTGCTTCTTCTTGCCTGTTAGTAAATTCAAACTCTACTATCTGAAGTTTTGGATCCTCCTTATCCAAAGGACATTTGTTTAGATGAAGTGTTTGAAAATTTCTTGTGCCTTTCCTCTATGTGTTTCATGTCATTATGGTCTGTTCCTCCAGCCGCTGGGGTTTTTGTCATTTTAATGCCTTCTGTAATTTTTAACCCACTCTTCATATGAAAGTAACCCCAGGGATTTCTCTTCTATGTTTCAAAGGCATCTAAATGTCCACATGTTGAGAAATCAATTAATGAACTCTGTTAAACTTGCATAAACATGAGCTTTGTGCAATTTTTTCATCTAGAAAATACGGTTTCTCAATATAAGTTTACAGGACAGAAAATTAAGTCATTCTTGACAGCTCTTTCTTCATCTTTACAGGCAATTTACCACAAAATATTGCTAATTATATTTTTAAATATCTATTATCTCTATTTCTACCACAATCTGTTCCTATAACCATAGCCATATTTAAGTCCTCCGTTATGATGCACTCTTACGCTCCTAACTTGTTATTCTTAAGCTTAGTAGGGCCTTTTCTCATCCATTATTTATATTCTTGTCCAATGCTTAAATTTCAAATAAAGTCTGAGTGCCATTAAATATTTATGTATTTATTATTTGTTTTTATACTGAAAATGCCATACACAGGGGTTACAATTACAATTTTTTTATAGGTCTGTGGGTTCATTTCTGGGATTTCAATTCTATTCCATTGGTCCTGAAGTCTGTTTTCGTGCCAGTTCCAAGGTGTTTTGATTACTTTGGCTTTGTAGTAGAGTCTGAAATTTAGTATTGATATTCCTCCATCACTGTTCTTTCTATTAAGGGTCATTTTTTGCTATTTGGGGACTTTTTTGTTCCATATGAATTTTTGGATTGCCTCTTTTATTTCTTTGAAGAATGAGGTTGGAATATTGATAGGTATCGCAATGAATTTGTAGATAGCTTTGGGAAGTAATGCCATTTTGATGATGTTGATCCTTCCAATCCAGGAGCATGGGAGGTTTTGCCACTTTCCAATTTCTGTTTTGATTTCCTTTTTCAGGTTTTTAAAGTTTTTATCATAGAGTTCCTTCACTTCTTTAGTTAAGTTAATTCCTAGGTATTTTATTTCTGTGGGGCTATTACGAATGGAGTTGCTTTCCTGATTCCAGCCACGCTTTTCTCATTGTTGGCATACAGAATAGCCATTGATTTTTGAGGGCTTATTTTATACCCTGCTACGTTGCCCAAGTTTTGAATCAGCTTAAGTAATTTGGGGGTGGAATCAGTGGGATTCTTTAGATACAAAATCATTTCAACTGCAAAAAGATAGAGTTTTACTTCATCTTTCACTATTTGGATCCCTTTTTTGTTTGCATCTTGTCTTACTACTGTAGCTTGGCATTCTAATACTAAATTGAAGAGAAGTGAAGAAAATGGACATCCTTGTCTAGTTCCTGAGTTAAGAAGAAATGGCTTTAGTTTTTCACCATTAAGTGTAATGCTGGCTGTAGGCTTGGCATATACAGCCTTTATAGTCCGAAGGCATGTTCCCTAGATTCCTAGTATTTCTAGAACCTTTATCATAAAGGATTGTTGGATCTTGTCAAATGCTTTTTCTGCATCTATTGAGATAACCATGTGGTTCTTATCCTTGCTCCTGTCGATGTGATGAATTATATTAATTGATTTGCATATATATAAGGAGCTTTGCATCCCTGAAACGATTCTGTTTGATCGTGGTGTAGATTTTTTGGATGAATTGTTGAAGCCGATTGGCCAAAATTTTGTTGAGAAGTTTTTCATCAATATTGTTTAAAGAAATGGGTCTATACTTCTCTTTCTTTGATGAGCCCCTGCCTGGTTTTGGGATCAAGATTATAATGGCTTCATAGAATGAGTTCCGTAATGAAATTTCTCTTTCAATTTCATTGAATAGTTGGAGGAATATTGATGTGAGCTCTGCTTTGAAGGCCTTGTAGAATTCTGCTGTGAATCCATCTGGTCCTGGACTTTTCTTAGATGGAAGGTCTCTTATTGCTGTTTCTATTTCCGTGCTTGATATGGTCCTGTTAATATAGTTTAACTCATCTTGGTTTAGTTTAGGCATGCCAATATTTGCTAAGAAAAGGTCCATTTCTGCCAAGTTCTCAAACTTATTAGCATAAAGTTTTGAGAAGTATTCCTTTATAATATTCTGAATCTTGGTTGTTTCTGTGGTGATGTTTCCATTCTCATCACTGAGTTTATTTATTTGGGTGTGTTCTCTACTTTTTCTGATAAGATTTGCTAAGGGTCTGTCAATTTTATTAATTTTTTTTGAAGAATCATCTCTTTGTTTTGTTGATTCTTTTTGTGGTTTTTTTAAATTCTAGTTCATTTAATTCTGATTTAATTTTAATGATTTAGTTCCCTCTATTGTATTGGGGTTTATCTTGCTGCTCTTTTTCAAGAAGGTTCAGATGTCTCATTAAATTGTTGGTTTCAGATCTCTCTTATTTGTTGATGTAAGAACTTGACTCTGAGTCCTGCCTTTGTTGTGTCCCAGAGGAGCTGGTAATTTGTGTGTTCATTTTTGTTGAATAGCATGAACATTTGAATTTCCTTTCTAATCTCTTCCATTACCCACTGGTGATTCCATAGTGTGTTGTTCAGCCTCCATGTGTGACAGAACTTTCTTTAGTGGCTTTTGGTGCTGAGTTCCAATTTGATTCCCTTGTGGTCTGAGAGAATGTAAGGTATAATTTCAATGTATCTGAATTTGGACAAGTTTGCTTTGTGACCTAAAATGTGGTCTATTTTGGAAAATGTTCCGTGTGCTGCCGAGAAAAATGTGTATTCTGATGCTGCTGGGTGAAATATTCAGTAGATGTCTGTTAAATTTAGTTGATCTATGCAGTTGTTTAGAGCCATAGTTTGTCTGTTGAGTTTTGCCGAGTTGATGTATCTGGTGGGGATGGTTGTAAGTTAAATTCCCCAACAATTAATGTCTTTGGATCTATGTGTGGTTTGAGGGAAAGTAGTGTTTCCTGGATAAAAAAAAAACAATTATATTTTAAAAAACTTAAAATTTTTTAAAAAAACTACAAAATGAGTTCTTCAATTTTTTTTGTGGGGGGGGGGCGGGGAGGGGATGGGAAGATCTTGTATCTCCCTTGTGTCCATAACAAGTCTTTTGGTGGAGTTTCTGGTCTGCTTGCAGGTTTTGATCTTCCTGTGGCTTGATTGGTTTCTTAAGTCAGTTTGTTTGAGCAGGCAGAGAAATGCTCTGCTTTACGAAGGATTTTTTTTATCCTCTTCCCAGGCTAGTTCAGTGGGAGGGAGATCTGCTTTGAGTATTACAAAAGAGGGAGATGGCTGTTTCATCTAGTTTGGAGATGCTGTGATGAGGCTAGGTTCTGGGTAGGTTTGAGGCCTTTCAGCAGACTATAGCTTTTCCCTGAGAGGGTAGCTCCAGAGACACTCACAGAGCCTAGCCTGGAGTCATTCTCAGGGTTTATGTTTACTGAATTTCAATTGATTGTCTAGGCTGCTGTAGAGAGGGGCAGCCTCTAGTTCTGTTTACCCAGAAAGCCACTCCTCTAAGGGCAGAGCTGTCTGCCTGGGCAGGGTGACTTTCCCCTGAGTGGAGTTGAGCCTGGCAAGTCAGGTCAGGTTCCTGTGACCTGGTAAATGACTCTTATGTTTTATTCTAAGGCCTGAGTTGGAGCTACTCTAAGGCCTGAGTTGGAGCTAGCTGCTCAGCCGGGCCTTTGTCTGTATCAAAGATGGAGATCTCAGGTGGTGGGGGGAGGGGTACCCTTCCCTCCTCTGCTCCCTGAGAAGGAGTGAGGATGTGAGGGTTCTATGCATGCCCGAGTATTGGTTCCCTGATCGTGCCTGGTCTGCTATCTTCAGGATGAAGATTTCTGCTCCTTGTCAGTTCTTGCTGGTGTTGAGTAGAATCAACTCGCCAGCTGAGTCTAGCACCTTTGTCCTGGACTCTCTGTGTTGTAGGTGTGGCGGCTAAGGCTGGCTGCTGCCACTGCCACATCTACAGCTGCGGCTGCTGGCAAGTACTCAGATCTATCTCCTTGCCTGGATTTTCCCTCTTTGTCCAAACTCTCTGTACTGTAATGGCAGACTTGGTGCAATTTTCGGGCCTACTACTATTCACTAGAACACTGAAACTTCTTTCTAAGCGAGAGCTTGTTTAGCCTCCAGCTTCTTCTCTGCCATCTTCCCGGAAATCCTTGAGTTCAAATTTTATTCCCTTGTGGTCTGAGAGAATGCAAGGTATAACTCAGTGTTTCAGAATTTGGACAAGGTTGCTTTGTGACCTAACCTGTGGTTTATTTTGGAAAAAGTTCCTTGTGCTGCTGAGAAAAATCGTGTATTCCGATGCTGCTGGGTGAAATATTCGGTTGATGTCTGTTGAATCTAGTTGATCTATGCAGTGGTTTAGATCTGCGGTTTCTCTGTTGAGTTTTTGCCAAGTTGTTCTATCTAGTGGGGATAGTGGTGTGTTAAAGTCCCCAACAATTAATGTCTTTGGCTCTATGTGAGATTTGAGGGAAAATATTTCCTCTAGGATAAATTTGGGTGCTCTGTTGTTTGGCAAATAGATATTTAGAAATGTAACATCCTCTGTGGGAGAAATTCCTTATTTAGTATGTAGTGACCTTCTTTATCTCTTCTCACTAATTTTTATTTGAAGTTTATTTTATCTAATATTAGGGATTGCAACTCCCACCTGTTTATGGGGGCCATTTGTTTGGTAGATTTTATACCATCCTTTCACTTCCAAAATGTGTTTGTTTTTATAGGTAAATTGTGACTGCTGAAGGCAGCAGATAGAAGGATCTTGCGTTTTAATCCAACTAGACAGTCTATGTGGCTTAATTCAAGAGTTAAGTTTGTTAATGTTGAGAGTTAGGACTGAGAGGTGTTTGGGAGTTCCTGCTATGTTATCCACTTTCTTGGGGGCTGCTACAACTGGGTTCTTCCTACGGTTCTTGGATTCTCAGTTTGGGTGTGGTTTCTTGGCCTTTATGGTGGTCTTGTTGGTTTTCTATGTGTTGGACATCTTTAAGTATCTTTTATAGGTCTGGTTTGGTGGAGATATATTGTTTCAATTCTTCTTTGCTATGGAAGGATTTTATTTGACCTTTGGTTATGAAGGAGAGTTTAGCTGGTAACAGTATTCTTGGTTGATACCTGTTTGTCTTTTGGGCATGGCATACATCATTCCAGGCTCTTCTTGCTTTAATTGCATCAGCTGAGATATCTGATGTCATTCTAATTGGTTTCCCTTTATAGGTGAATGATCTTTTCTCCTTGACAGCTTTATGGATCTTTTTCTGGGTCTGAATTGATCTTGTGCAGATTATAATGTGACAGTGGGATAGCCTGTTCTGGTCTGGTCTATTTAGAGTTCTAAAAGCTTCTTGTATTTGAATAGGCCTATCTTTGCATGTTTGGGAAGTTCTCTGTTAGGATCCTGTTAAACAAATTTCCTAGACCATTAACTTCTGTCTCTATGTGCTCCTCTACACCTATTATCCTCTGATTAGTCTTTCTGATGGTGTCTTCCAAATGTTGAATAGATGTATCATATTTCTTGGATTTTTCTTGGGTAGTTGTTTGCTCCTTCTCTATAATATCTAGGCTGTCTTCAATCCTTGAGATTCAATCTTCTGCATGGTCAAACCTACTGTCAAGACTTTCTACTTTGTTTTTTCTTTCTTTTCCTTCTAATTGGTTGGCTTTGATTGCTTCAAATTCTTGGTTGGAGCTTTGTTTTATTTCTTGTATGAGCTTCTTTACTTCCTTAATGTGGTGTTCAGTGCTTATTCTCAAATCACTTAGTTGATTGGTTATGGTTTCCTTGGACTCCCATTCATTCTATTGGGTTCCATTCAGCATTCCCTTTGTGATCTCCCTGAATTCTTTCAGCTTTCTGTTTATGGATTCCATGAATGCCTCTATTAATCCTTGTGTATTCTCATCCCACTCTCCAAAACCCTGTATTACTCTTTGATTAGCTTCCTCATGCTCACTCAATTCCTGTGTTTCTCTTTGGTTGTTCTCAGCCTGCTCATGCAATTCCTGTCTTTCTCTTTGACTGCCTGGTCACACAAGTCCTATATCAGTCTTTGAGTAGTTTCCTCATGCTCATGAGATTCCTGTATTAATCTTTGGTTTGCCACCTCTCTCTCCTTATCACGCTCACACTGAGTACTTTGCAAGTTTTCAATCTTCTTATTCACCATGTTGACCAGTAGTGTTTGCAGAACTTTTGGGAACTCTCCTCTGGATTATTCATTAACTGTTCTGTCACCTGATTATCATGAGTGGGAGTTGAGATACCCGGACTTGCCATTTTTCTTGTTTTTTTTTTCCATCTTGTTCTGCCCATTTGGTATGAAAGTAACACCATTTTTGTGCTAGAGCACTATTTTAAGGCAAGCATCAACCAAAGTCCTGTAATTGCACAGTCAAAATGGCTGCGGATACAATCTATTTCAATAGATACAATCTATTCAACATCAAACAACTATGGATTAATGGGCTAAGAACAGCAAAGAAGAATTTGGCAAACCAGAAATTATTAGGTTTAGGGAGAAATGTGGGGAAAAATATGAATAGAGGGGATTGGAGAAGTAAAAGGAGAGTGAATTTAACCAAGTCCTAATCTCAGAGAGTGATGTCGAGTGGACAGAATGGTAGGAGAGAGATTAAAAAAAAAAACGGAAAAAAAATTTTGAATTTAAAAAATGAAACTCTTACAAATTATGTAAGGCTAAAGAAGTGATATTCAGAGAAGAAAAGGATAGGATGAGAGGAGGGAAGGGATAGAAAAAATAAAAAATAAAAATTCCTAAATTTAGTCACTTGATAATTATATAGATATAAAGAGATAATACTGCTATTAAAGAATTTAAGCCTAAAACGTGAATTGAGTAATAAATTTCTGGATTAACTATGTGCACAATGGACGATAAAGTCTAATAATCGGCAATGGGTATATATCTGGGGATGAGCAGTATAGCAATTAAATCACCCAAAAAAGAAAGAGAAAAAAAATTAAAAGAATAATAATAAGGACCAAATGGTCAAAAGAGACTTTAAAAAAAGCACACACACACCTACATGTAAAATAAAAATTATGAGAGGAAAAATAATTGAAAGAAAAATTAAAATATTAAAAATATTAAATATAAATAATATAAAATATTAAAAATATAAAAAAAATTAAAAAGGTACAACAGAGTTCTTTGATCTTTTTTTTGGAGGTGGGGGGGAGAATGTGTTGGTAACCAGTCTCTTGGTGGAGTCTATGGTCTGTTTGTGCTGTTTGGTTTTCCTGTGGCTTGATTGGTTTCTTAAGTCAGTTTGTTTGAGCAGGCAAAAAATGCTCTGCTTTACCCAGGATTTTGTGATCTTCTTCCCAGGCTAGTTCAGTGGGAGTGATAGCTGCTTTGAGTATCACAAAAGAAGGAGTTGGTTGTTTCCTTTAGTTTGGAGATGCTGTGATTAGGCTAGTTTCTGGATAGGCTTGAGGCCTTTCAACAAACTAGCTTTTCCATGAGAGGCTAGTTCCAGTTACACCCACAGAGCCCATCCTGGAGCCATTCTCAGGGTTTATGTTTACTGAATTTCAATTGATTGTCTAGGCTTCTGTAGGGAGGGGCAGCCTCTGGGTCTGTTTACCCAGTGAAGAAAGTCACTCCTCCAGAATAGAGCTTGCAGTGCTTGGGCTGGGTGAATTGTGCTTGGGTGGAGCTGAGCCTGGCAGGTCAGGTCAGGTTCTTGTGATCTGCTAAATGACTCTTATGTTTTTTTTCCAAGGCCTGAGTTGGAGCTAGATGCTCAGCCAGGCCTTTTTCTGTATGAAAAATGGAGATCTCTGGTGGTGGGGGAGGGGCAGCCTTCCCTCCTCTGCTCCCTGAGAAGGAGTGAGGATGTCAGGGTTCTATGCACACCAGAGTGTTGGTTCCTGGGTCGTCTCTGTTCTGCTATCTGCAGGATGAAGATGTCTGCTCCTTGTCAGCTCTTGCTGGTGTTGAGTAGAATCAATTCGCCCTCTGCATCTGGCGCCTTTGTCCCGGACTCTCTGTGTTGTAGGTATGGTGGCTACGGCAGGCCGCCTCCACTGCCACAGCCGCAGCCATGCATGCTGGCAAGTGCTCAGATCTGTCCCCTTGCCTGGATTTTCCCTCTCTGGCCAAACTCTCTGTACTATGATGGCACACTTGACGTGATTTTCTAGGCTAGGACTGTTCACTGGAACACTAAAATTGCTTTCTAAGTGAGAGCTTGTTTACATCCATCTTCTCCTCTGCCATCTTCCTCCGGCCTGCCTCCATTAAATATTTAACCTACTTTATTTAAGCTATTTTTGAGACCCTTCTCAGATGAGTGATTTCTCATTGTTCTTGGAAGAGTCCAAAATCCTTAAAACATCAGGAACATCTCTCCATTAATCTGTGCTTTATCTAACTCTCTAGTTTCTTCAGCCCTTTTTCTCTTTTGCTTTGAGCTATGCTTTTCAAATGTGATTTCTATCACTTGTGGAAAATTCTGAACTATTATTGCTTTTTATATTTCTTTTCTTATAGCCATTAGTATTTTCTGCTGAAAGTTCTATGTGGCATATGTTGGATATTTTCAATCTATGCCATCTTCTCTTACATGATTGATTTCTAGGTTTTTCTGTTTTCTATATTATCCCTCCAGGGTCTTCTCCTTATTATTTCTGTTAACTTTTGACCATGGTACTTATCTATTGGTATGTTATGAAATTTCAGATTATGGATTTGCACTTGGTAGAATTTTCATTGTGGCAAGCCTGCATATGCAACCCCGATATAAGAATTTGACCTTTTAGATACATTTGTAGTTTATGGTTGCTTCTGGAAGTTTCCTTAGAAATAGAAACAGAATGAAATCACTTGTTATGTTAATTGATTGGCTTTGACTTTGACTAATCTTCAGATAATGTAAAACTCACATGAAGAAAAATATGTCATAATAACTTTTTAGAGAGGAAAACATTTTTATTATCTAGAAACTATGGCAATATATGTCGACTTTCTTTGCTGGTGAATTAATTTTTTCTGGTCCTTCCTTACATATATGGTATAGAATATAGATACCTCTGGTTTTAAAGAAATTACCAGCTTTCACTTTTTGCTTCTTAAAGACCCAAAACATACCTTGCTACCTCTGTCAGTTAAATAACCCCTATCTCTAATAAAGAACCACAAATGTGCTAAAAAAAATCAATGAAAGTGTGTATCTACTTTATCAACAAATATTTACATGGGGTTGTAAATCAGTGGTAGAGCACTTACTTTGAATGCAAGAAGCTCTGTCTTTTATCTTCACCACCACAAAGTCAAGAAACAAAACAAAAAAAAATCAATTAGAGGTAGTGAATATATAGAGCTTAAAAATAAAAACACCCTTCCTCCATGAAACATACATTTACCACACTTTTTTAAGTTCTTATTTGTTTTGAACCTATTAAGTAAAGTGATCGACATCTTCAAAAATTGGTGATAGAATATGAACTTCAATATAATCCTGGAACATTGCATGGGTATCCATAGAAGGCTTATTTAATTTTTGGAGAAATTAAGTTATTTGAATGTTATAACTTACTGTTTAGAGCTGATTTTTTTCTATTTTTTATGTAAATGAATCTTTCCTGATACAATAGATCACCCAAGCACATATCTGTGATTCAGGCATCTGGGAGAAAGCAGCAGGAAGATGGAGGATTCTTGGTCAACCTGCATTGCTTAAAATAAATGATATGACCCAGTTTCAAGTAAGAAAAGATAAATCCAAAGGCTATTTTTGTTTCAACTTATGGAACTTTAAACAACTTTATATCTAATTCAACAAAATTATTTGAGTATCTCTTTCCTGGAGGTTTATAATACTGTCATTCCTCTGATATTATTTTGGTATACTTTATCATTCCTTTTTGTTACTTAGTGAATGAATGAAATTAATCTTTGATAAATCCTTACCTTAACATTTATATAAGAATTGTGTTTATAATTCATTATTAATTATATGATGTCAGGTCTTCGACATTTTCTTTTACTGAAAATTCTGATACACATATAAAACGGTTCATATTTTATTTAATATAGCTTCACTAATAGGAAGAATACTTCCCAATATTTCAACAAAAAGAACGTATTTCTCTGTGTTATAACTATAGAGCCCTGTTTTCAGCTCTGCTAAGGTCTACACTTTACCTGCTCTTTGGTAATCTGCAGAAAAATTTTCTCCCTGAAATTGTCCTTGTAACACCCATTTTTTTTCACTTGCTTAAGTTCTACTCATCCTTCAATTCCCAAAAGTTATTTCATTAGCAGTCTTTCCATGATGACCTTCTGCCATGAAAATCCATCTTGAGGCCCTGTGGTATAACATATTTTTGGCACAATGGATAATTGCTTCCTAAGCACTTACCAAAAGCTTCGTTCATTAATTAGATACCTTGTTATTTGAAGTCCTTTTCCCTCTAAAACTATAACATAATTTGAGATTAATAAAAACAGAGATCATTTCTTTCCTCCCAATTTTGCTCTCAGTTCCTCTCTTATTTTTAATATAGTTGTTCTTTGATAGAAATATACTTAATAAATTTTCATCAACTTCTTTTCACTTGGGTGACCTAAACATGTCTATGAATTCAACTAAAATTTGGTGTATCCATCATATCTCCTTATCTGTGAGGAACAGTATATATAAAACTGAATCTTTGTATCCCTATATAGCTCTTCTATTAGATTCAGCAATTCAGTTTCTCAACTCGAAAACATTTATAAGGAAATATCTCAAAACTATAGTGTTCCCATTATCTTTGCCATAAAATTTGAATTGCCTTGCATAATATAAGGGAACTTTCACAATCTGACCAGATCTATTTTTATCATCATCTCATTATTGACTCTTTTCTAAGGAGAAAACATTTTACATAATCTTTATGTTTTCAGTGCTTGTATTAAACCCAGGGCCTTGTGTATGTTTGGCAAAATTACACCCATCTTTCAAGGTCTACTGAAAGTTCCGAGCTCTCTTGCAAAGATTTTCCTATTGCTTTACTCTCATCAATTCCTAGGCAAAATTAGATAATCTGGACAATTTTTAACAACAGTTTTTCTTTTGTATTTTGGATGCATATTTACAGAAAATGTGTTGAAAATTATAGCATGTGTAAAGCCAGGAATATTGAGGGATTCACACAAGTTTGGACATGTTCTGATGACCTCATGAGAGAGACTGAGCTGAAATCTATTTGCTGAAAAATCTTCTGAAAACAAATAATTCCAGCTGTGGTCACTGCTAAGGTTCAACCTTATCTTGTCATGTCAAATATGTATGAAGATGGACCAAACAAAAGTATTTGGATGAAAGAATGAAAAAAGTTTCATAAAGTAAATAATTTTTAAAAGAAATAGGATAAAAAAGTGGACATAACATACTAATATAGGAAGAATTTATGAGGTAAAAAGAATACCATCTTGCTTTAGCTATACATATAATAGTGAATGATTATTTGGGGATAATAACGAAAGAGTAGAGTGAATGCAAATATTCTACTGGTAGGTTTTCATTTGACTAAAATTATTGTGTATTCCCTAAAAATTATTGACTTGAACATTTCTTTCCTGTATTTCAAAGCATATAAATATAACAAAATAAAATTTATCTTCAGAATTTTATGTAGTATCTCATGCTATAGCACAGTACTTAAAAGATCTCCTTCTGTCTCTGTCTCTGTCTCTGTCTCTGTCTCTCTATCTATCTATCTCACTCTCTCGCTAAACCAGCTGAGCGCCAGTGGCTCATACCAATAATCTTGCTACTCAGGATGCTGAGATCTGAGGATCATGATTCAAAACCAGCCTGGGCAAGAACGTCTATGCGACTCTTATCTCCAACAAACCACTAGAAAACCAGAAGTAGCATTGTGTCTGAAGCACTATAAGAGCATAGCCTTGAGCAAAAGAACTCAGAGACAGTGCACAGACCCACAAGAAAAAAAAATTAAGCCCCCCCCCACATATATTTCCCATTAATGATTGGGACAAATATTTTTATGGAGTTATATTTTATGTAGTAATGATGCATCATTTATAGATCATTTCTTACAAATGCCAATATTTTACTAAAGGGAAGGATGAAATAATGCTAATGTAGTCTGACTTACATTTAGAGGACCAAGCATTTCTGGTGTAGTATAGCAAAGTAGAGTAACTGTAGACAACAGTAATATGCCAAAGCACTAGAAGAAAGTTTCAAAACACTACATGTAAAAGTTTATAATGTTTTGGTTATAAAGGAATTACAGATATTTAAAGAGATAGATATATGCCCTGATTTGGATATTTTGAAATATGTGGTAAAATATGACATGATACCTTATTATATATACAAGTCTTATTTTATTTAAAAAGTATTGGTTATACTTAGATAAAAAAACTAAAATATTAGCTAGGTACGGATGGCTATAATCTTCGCTATTCAGGAGGCTGAGATCTGAAGGTTATTATTTGAAGTCAGCTTGGGCAAAAATGTCCAAGAATCTTAGCTCCAATTAACCACCAAAAAGCTGGATGTGGAACTATGGATCAAGTGGCAAAGAGCTGGGCGTGAACAAACATACTGAAGGATAGCATCTAAGCCCTGAGTTTAAGCCTCAGGACTGGCATTAACAAACATACAATCCATTCAATTTATCATAATTTGAAATAATTATAAAAACTCAGCTTTTTAATTCTATCAAGAAAACAGGAGCTCTTCATATTTTCATCTATTCTGACTTTATAATATATAGCTACCATTCAAATTTACTTTTATCTTAGATTTTAATATAAAATTTCTATTCTAATTAGAATATATGTCATTTAATTTGTTACAAAGTATATTTTTCTCATATAGTTAATTAAAACAGAATAACATTTAAAGAAAAATATTTTATTGATATCTAAGTTATATAATCTACTCAAAATATGGTTTATTTAGTTTTTCAATTTAATTTTATTGTAAGGTAGTGTACAGAAGAGTTACAGTTGTATAATAAGGTAATGAACTTATTTCTTGTTGAACATTGTTACTTTGTCCCTCATATTTTGCCACTTTCCCTCCCCCGCTGACTCCCCCCTTCAAATTGTAAAGTTTCTATCCAACATAGTGGTTTGTGAGTATCGCTGTGCATTTGCTTACCCTTTGACCTTTGTATCACCATTTTGTTGTTCCCCTTTCCATTCCCTAAATCAGAAATATATATACAAGAATAAGTACAGCCAATAGACACATGAAGAAATGTTCACCATCTCTGGCCATAAAAGAAATGTAAATCAAAACCACATTGAGATTGCACCTCATGCCAGTTAGAATGGCGTTATCAACAACAAAAAAAATGGTAAGACAAAGGACAAAAAGAGAACCTATGCAACATCGATACAAGACAATATGTTGCAGGTGATCTGTACTATTTGATGGGAGGAGATTCTGGGGAAGGATGAAGAAAAATGCAAGTTAGACAGGAAATGTAATCACTAGTTGTAACTGCAACCCCTCCGTACATTACCCTGACAATAAAATTAAAATTTAAAAAATGCAAAGAATAAACAAAGAAATGCAGTGTCGACTAAGAAATGCAAGTCATATTTCTTTATGTATTCTAAAAAAATGACACGATTTCATCAGTTGAAAACAAAAAGAAAGAAAGAACAGATGCTGGCAGGGATGTGGCCAAAAGGGAATGCTATACACCGTTGGTGGGAATGTAAATTGGTTCAACCACTCTGGAGAGAATGGAAGTCCCTCAAAAGCCTAAATAGAGCTATCTTATGTTCCAGCAGTCTGACTCCTGGGTATTTACCCAAAGGTACACAATCAAAGCCATGCTAAAGCTGTCAGAACAACTATATTCACTGCAGCATTACTTACCATAGCTAAGATATGGGACCAACCCAGATGCCCCTCAATAGATGAATGGATCAAGGAAATAAAGTATATACACAATGGAATTCCATGTTTCCATCAAAAAATTATCATTGCTTTATACATAAGGAAATGGAAAGAATTGGGAAAAAATCATCTTAAGTGAAGTAAGCAAGACCCAAAGAAATGTAAGCTCCATAATTTCCTTCATTGTAATAGTTAGTGTATGCCTATGATAGCTCAATAGCTATGTATATATGACTATAAAAATGATACTAATCAAAATGAACTCCAAGATATGGAATCATGTTGTTGTTGTTGTTATTTTTAATGTACTGTGTGCAGTTATTTTTTTTTCTCATTTTTCCTCCTTTGGTTTATCCCCTGTTGTCATAGTTTCAATTTTGGTACCCTGTGCTTGTATATAAAAAATACAGTTTATAATGCAATATTTGATAATATAGCCTTCTCAACATTTTACTTAAAATTATTTCTACATTATATATATATATTTTTTTTTCTGGTACTAGGTATGCTCACAGCTGTTGCTCTGCTATGTAAGCCAAGCTTTTTTATTTTTGTTGATTATATTGGAGATTGAGTTCAATGGACTGTTCTGCATTTAATGGCTTTAAATCACGATTCCGAAGATATTAACTTCCTAAGGGTTAGGTGTGGTAGTCAGGGTTCTCCAGAGAAATAGAACTTATAGAGGATAAATACAAGCATATACATACACCAAAAGTTGTTCTTCAGTGTGCATGGAAGATATGAAAATTTTCAGATGCTTAAGTCTTTCCAAAATTTGCAAAGTGCTTTCATAAAGCCTATACTCAGTCTACTGCCCTTTGGGCCTGTGGCTAGGCAGCACAACACCAACAGAGACTATAAGACATAGGATGCTGCTTGTCTCATGGTAACCAAGAAGGAAAGGGAGAAAGAGAAGAAGCTCAGGTGCACATATTGCCTTTAAAGGCACACTCTTATATAAACAGAAGACTCCCAACTAGGCTCTATGTTTTAAAGGTTCCTCCACATTCTAATAGCACCAGGAGATCCAGATCAAGCCTTCTATACACATAAGCTAGCTATGTTATTAACCATCACAGTAACTGTTTGCAAAAATTACCAAACATTTTCTTATATTCTTAAGGTGAGACTTTTCAACTGATCAATTACTATGAAAGAGGTTGGACTAAAATACACAAAGAAATAAAATAAAATATTAGACACCACAAATAAACAGCAAGAATTTTTAAAAATGTTTTTATATTCACTAAACTTCATTTTCATTTTATATTCACTATATTTCCAAATATTGTGAACTGAACTGTAAGATCAAAAATAAAATAAAAACAAATGATAATAAAGGTTTTATGGAAAAGATTTGGAAACTTTCAGAACCCATCTTCTCAGCTTCCTGTTAATCTTAGCTTCCAGCACTGCCATGAAGTCCTATGATATCACAATATACTGTTGATATGCAATTACTGTAAACTCAAAGGTTTTAGGGAAAGACAACAGAAATGGATGAACATTTTCAGGAATTGGCACTTGACTGCATTGCTTTAGAGGTAATGAGAAGTAGTGTAAACTATGGCATATGCTGTCTAGAATAGACGTTCCTAAGTTTTTTATACCTAATAATATTTTAATAAAATATAGTGTTCTTTGGTCAAATTCTTTCTCTCTCTCTGTCTCTCTTTCTCGCTCTCTCTATTGCTATATTAGCATTTGAACTTGGATGCAGGTGTTCTGGTTATTTTTTGTTTTTGTTTTATTTTTTGAATAGGATCTTGTTTTCATGCCTAAACAAGCTAGGATTGTGTCACTCATATTTACAGTTCCAATACAGTTAGGATGATTGAGACAACACACACTACATCCAAGTATTTATTGGGTGACATGAGGGTTCTTGAATATTTTGCTTGGCTAGTGTAGATCCTCTTGGCCTCCATCTGCTGAGTAGTTAGGATTATGAGCAGCAGCCAATAAAACCAGCTAATTCTTTCTGTCTCCATTCCTTCACCTTCTTTTGTTGTTTACATTTTAATGGATTTCATTATTGTACGTTTCATACATGCATATAAAGTATTTTGATCATATTCACCCCACATATTCTTTCCTCTTACTTTCTTTTCTCATTGGTCTCGTTTTTCACCCCAAAGTCCTGCTTTAAATTTATGTCACTTTCTAGATGTAAATTCCACATATGAGAAAACAACATTGTCTTTCTGAGTCTGATTTATCTCACTTAACATGATGATCTGCAGTTCGAGCCATTTCTTGACAGTTAATTATATTCTTTATGATTAAGTAAGTGTCCCTTGTGAACACACACACACACACACACACACACACACACACACACACACACATTTTCTTTAACAATTCATGGATTCATACTGACAGATCTAATTTTTCTATTTTCTTTTCTTTTCTTTTTTTTATTGTGAAAATACCATACAGAGGGGTTACAAATACATGGGCAAGGTAATGAGTACATTTCTTATCAAGCTTTGTTGCCTCCTCCTTTGTTTCCCTTCCCATCCCTTCCCATCTCTTCCCCTCCCCGAGACAAATTTATAAAGTTCGTTTTTCGACATAACATCTTGTACATCTCATTGTTGCAATGGATCTAACTGTATCCCTATTTAAACAATTTGTTTTTTGCCTTCCCCTCCACAAATTATACCAACATCTAATACAGTGAAAACAAGGGTTATACCATGGGGGAGGGAAATACAAAACAAGAAAGAAATATCTTATAAATATGTTAGAAACAACAGCAAGAAAGAAAAAAAAAACATTTGTGTCCTTATCTTGGGGTTCATTTCACCTAACATCAACTTATCTGGCCATTTCTGCTTCACTATCCATACAACGGACAAGGGTTTCATATCTACAATATAATTGAAACTCAAAAAATTAAATCCCCCAACAACAAATCCTCAAAGAAACAACTGCCCAATAAATAAGTGGGCTAAAACTTAAAGAGAAACTTCTCTGAAGAAGAAAGAATGATGGCCAATAGACACATGAAGAAATGCTCACCCTCCCTAGCCATAAAAGAAATGCAAATCAAAACAACATTGAGACACCACCTCATACCAGTTAGAATGGCTATAATCAAGAACTCTAATAACAACAGATGCTGGAGGGGATGTGGAAAGAAGGGAACCTTACTGCATTGTTGGTGGCAGTGTCAACTTGTTCAACCACTTTGGAAAGTAGTATGGAGATTCCTCAAAAGACTCCACATAGAACTCCCTTTTGACCCAGCAATCCCACTTTTGGGCATTTACCCAAATAATCACAAACAAGACCATACTAAAGATACCAGTACAACTATGTTTATTGCAGCATTATTTACCATAGCTAAGATATGGAACCAAGTCAGATGCCCCTCAGTAGATGAATGGATCAAGAAAGTGTGGTATATATACACAATGAAATTTTATGCCTCCATCAGAAAGAATGACATTGCCCCATTTGTTAGGAAATGGAAAGACATGGAAAAAATTTTTATTAAGTGAAGTAAGCCAGGTCCAAACAAACATTGGTCCCATGGTTTCCTAGATCTAATTTTTCAATCGCAAAATCTTAGGAAATTTATGTAAGAATTTTATTCGTTTTATTCGTTTAAAACATGTTACAGAATATATTTTACTACTTGTATCTACTGTCAGATTTTTAACATCAATGTCAAATCATTTTCAGCTTGATTCCAATGTTTTTCCGTTGCCAAATATTTTTTAAATATGTAAAATTTAGATTCATTATAAATAAAAATCCTAGAATAAATGCTTTCAGTATCGATCATAAATTTACAATTGGTACTTGAAACTCTCTGGATTAAAAGCTACTATGTATATTACAAAATCAACATTGGCATGTGATACTTTCTAATATGGATAAAAATTTCCAAATTAGTATTTAAGCTGTTAACATAAAAAGTTTTCAATATTGTTGTTCTAATCAACAACTTGATTTAACATTTTGAAAATTTCAGAAATTAAGTAATGTAGAAATGAATTAAGGCAGGTATTAAATTAATTCTCCTTTATAGAATAGCAGCTGTAAACCATTAAATAATTATAGTTTTGACAGGTACCAACTGAACTTTCCTTTTAAGAATATTTACTATTAGATTCATTTAAGATACAAAATTTTATTTTGTTAATTTATAATGAACACAAAATCTGACTTATTTAGAAGAAAAACAGGATAAATTATCATTGAAAATTTATGGAAAATAAAGATTATTCAGTCTTAAACAGTATTTTTTTCTCCTAGTAGTATGGTTGTTGTTAGTTTCTTTTATTTGCACTGACAAGGAATATTAAATTTTCTTTTCCACTCAAAAGAAAATTCACATCATTGTGATTACTTAAAACATAATAGAGTAATTAACTACAAAAGGGGCATAGAATTTTTATAGAGCTCTTACTTCGTTATGTGAACATATTCAAGGTTAGTCTGCATTGGCCAAATTCCAACCACTGCAGCAGCATCTGTTACTAACCAGGTGTGTCTATCCTTTGAATTCAAATTGCATAACAGAGCACATTTATGTAGGATTTTTGACAAATATTTTATATTTTTCTCCTGTACAGGAAACAATAAACATGTCAAAATAACAATTGGGGAAAGGAGGTGTAATTTGAAACAGAATGAAAAGCTTTTGATCTATATTCTTTGCTTTTTTGTATTAAGTTAAAAGGATGGAAATGATGAAGCTTTGTGTAGGTCTCAGCAGGTCTTAGTCAGCAAGGCATGCTTGAAATGTGATCTTTATTTCATCATGTCCACCCAGAGAAGTAGACATGAATAAGAGATGTCTTTGTACAGTGTATGCTATTTAACAGAGACACCTCTACACAAAGCTTTTGCAAACAAGTTCATGAAATACTTTGTATTCCAAAGGGTTTTTTTTTTAATTTGCTTTTGCATTTTTGTCTGGGTTAATAAAACAAGGCACATAGGTCTTATCAGAGACTTTAGTGAATAAAAGGAATTACTTTCCTGAGACATCACATCTGTAGTCTTTTATTCCTGCACAAGCAGCCATTTTTAAGTAGTATTTTTATTTACAGTTGTGATAGCAACCTCTAAATCTGACTAAATCTTAGATTTTTAGTCCTATTTAAAACTTCTTTCCTTTCTGTTATTATTATGTGTAAATTTCATCAATATTCTGTGAAAAGAATGATCATATCTTATATAGTGAAGCATATATTTTTACATTAAGAGAAAAGAAAACATCATCAATGTTTGTTCTGTTATTTTTAGGCTTTATTGCTAAAGTAATGATATATTCTCAGATCTCAATACATATTTAGTTTTATGAGAATCATCCCCTAAGCAAATTTTTAACAAGATAAAATGTGAAATTTTCAGAGTGACTTATGATTGCTGATGAAATGTAGCAAGAAATCTTCTATGGCCAGAGCCAATCTTAATGCAAATACATAAGTAAAATATATCCATTTTCCATAAAATTCAAGGTGGCATAAATAAAATGTTTGATTTAATGTCCTATTGTCATGCAAATAAAAGTCCAAGGTGATGCTGTTAAAAGTATAAGTTTCTAGATTTTACCTCAGACCAAGCGGATCGGGATCTCCAAAGTTGGTATCTAAATTTTTAGATTTTTAAATAAACCATTTAGCAGATAGTGTTAGAACACAAATGGGATTGTACCAAGGAAAAATGACCCATTATAATGGAGGGGAGCAGGCATGCAAATTTTGTTCAAGCTTGGACTTAAATATTATGTTTAAACAACCATAAAAGGATTGCTCTGGGGAAAATGGGATCATTTGTCATCTTAACATTATTTTCCACTAGCATATTAAATTTTAACAATAAAAGTTATAGAAAGATATTATCATTATCAACTTATACTCCCCAAACAATGGAGCAGCCAAATAAGTTAAGCAAATACTGTCAAACCAACAGAATAAAATAGATCCAAATACGATATTACTAGGAGACTTTAATACCCCACTCTCACCAAAGGACAGGTCTATCAACCAGAGGATTGGCAAAGAAGCTACTGAATTAAGTGCAACCATATCACAAGCAGAACTAACTGACATCTACTGAGTATTTTAACCTAAAATGACACAGTATATGTTCTCAACAGCTCATGGAACCTCCAAAATAGACAAGGGGATTGACATAATCCCCTGTATCATATCCTACCACAGTGGAATCAAGCTAGCTCTCAATAACAGAGCATACCATAAAAAATACTCAAATACATAGAAATTGAACAACGCACTTCTAAGCAACACCTGGGTAACAGAAGAAATTAAAGAAGAAATTAAAAAGTTCCTACAATTAAATGAAAATGAATATGCATCACAAAGAAACCTGTGAGACACAGCAAAAGCAGTCGTGAGGGGCAAATTTATCATCCTCAGTGCCCACATCAAGAAAATAGAGACAGACCAAGTAAATAATCTCATGTTGCAATTACAACTGCTAGGAAAACATGAAAAAAATGGAACCTAAAGTTACTAGATGGAGCCAGATAACCAAATTAAAGGCGGAAATTAACGAGATAGAGAATAGGAAAATTATAAAATTAATAAAACAAAATGCTGTTTTTAAAAAAAATAAATAAAATTTATGGACATTTGGCAAGATTAATTAAGAAAAAAAGAGAGGAAACTCAAATGAACAAGATTAGTGATGCCACAGGAAAAATCACAGCAAATACCCAAGACATCCAAATTATTTTCTAAAGTTCTACTCTCTAAAGAAAGAAAACCTAGCAGAAATGGATGCATTCTTAGAGAAATACAAGTTTCCCAAACTGAGCAAAGAAGAAATAAATCAATTATATAAGCTAATATCTTACAACAAGATACAGGAAGCAATCAGAAGTCTGCTAACAAGGAAAAGCCCAGGACCAGATGGATTCACAATGGAATTATATAAGACTTTTAAAGAAGAACTAATAACCATACTCCTCAAGCTCTTCAGAGAAATAGAAAAAGAGGGACTATCCCAAACTCATTCTACGATGCCAATATCACACTCATCCTCAAACCAGGCAAAGACCCAACAGAAAAAAGAGAACTACATACCAATCTCCTTGATGAACACAGATGCAAAAACACTTAACAAAATCCTAGAAGAATCCAGAAACACATAAGAAAAATCATACACTACGATCAAGTAGGCTTCACCCAAGAGATGCAGGGATGGTTTAACATGCGTAAATCAATAAATATAATCCAACACATCAACAGATCCAAGGTCAAGAGCCACATGATTATCTCCACTGATGCAGAAAAGGCTTTTGATAAGACACGACATTCATTCATCTTAAAAACTCTGGAGAAAATAGGAATAGAAGGAACATTCTTTAAAAAAAATAAAAGCCATATATGACAGACCAATAGCCAGTATTATACTTAATGGGGAAAAAACTACAACCAATTCCCCTAAAATCAGGAACAAGGCAAGGATGCCCACTGTCTCCACTCCTCTTCAATATAGTCCTGGAACCCTTAGCCAGAGCAATAAGGCAAGAAAAAGACATTAAAGGGATCCACATACGGAAGGAAGAAGTTAAACTCTCCCTTTTTGCAGATGACAAGATACTATATATTCATGATCCCAAAAACTCTACCCCAAACTCTTAGACCTTAGAAACCATTTCGGCAAAGAAGCAGGATACAAAATCAACCCCCCCCCCCAAATCAGTCACCTTCCTGTATACCGACAATGTACAAGCAGAAAGTGAAATGAAGGAACCCGATTCACAATAACCACCCCAAAATTTTTTAAAAAATAAGAATTAACCAAACCAAATATGTAAAAGAGTCATTTAATGCAAACTATAAGAGCCTAAAGAAAGAAATTACGGAGAACACCAGGAAATGGAAAGACCTTCCATGCCATTGGATAGGCAGACTTAATAAAGTGAAAATGGCAATAATGCCAAAACTAATATACAAATTCAATGCAATTCCTATTAAAATCCGAATGACGTACATTTCTCAAATACAGAAAACAGTCCAAAAATTCATATGAAACAACAAAAGACCTAGAATAGCCAAAACAATTCTAGGCAAAACAGATAACATGGTAGGGATCTCGATGCCGGACTCCAAACTCTACTATAGAGCCACAATAACAAAGACAGCATGGTACTGGCACAAAAACAGATCCGAAGACCAATGGAATAACAGATCCAGAAATAAAACCATACAACTACAGTCAGCTGATATTTAACAAAGGAGCCAAAGACATACAGTGGAAGAAGCACAGCCTCTTCAACTACTGGTGCTGGGCAAACTGGGGGCCACATGCAGAAAATTAAGAGTGGACCCCAGCCTGTCACCATGCACTAACATAAACTCAAAATGGATTAAAAACCTTAATATTGAACCTGAATCTCCGAAACTACTGCAACACAGAGTAAGAGAGACACTTGAAATTAAAAGCACTGGCAGGAACTTCTTGAATAAAGTCCCAGGGTCACAACAAATTGGAGAGAGACTCGACAAATGGAATTACCTTAAAATAGAAAGCTTTTGCACAGCTAAATTCATAGCAACCAAGTCAGAAAGACAACCAACTAACGGGGAAAAATAATTACCAGCAATATATCAGACAAGGGGTTAATATCCAGTATATACAGGGAACTCAAGAAACTAATCCCTCCCAAACCCTAAAAACCAATTACTAAATGGGCAAGGGAAATAAGGAGAGACTTCTCAGAAGAAGAGGTAAAAATGGCAAAGAAACACATGAGGAAATGTTCACTATCTGATTGTGAAGGAAATATAAATAAAGACAACCCTGAGATATCACCTTACCCCAGTTAGAATGGCCCACATCCTAAAGTAAGCCAACAACAAATGCTGGAGGGGATATGGCAAAAGAGGAACCCTATTACACTGCTGGTGTAATAGAAAAAGCAATTGTACTTGGAAAGCAGTCTGGAAGGTCCTCAGAAAGCTAAATATTGACCTCCCTTATGACCCAGTCATACCACTTCTAGGCATTTATCCTGAACAAGTATACAAGGACACATGCACTACTATGTTTATCACAGCACTGTTCACAATAACCAGTATATAGAATCAACCCAGATGTCCCACCACAGATGAATGGATCCAAAAATTGTGGTATCTATACACAATAGAATATTATGCAGCCATTAGAAAGGACAAAATAATGGCATTTGCAGGGAAATGGATGGACATAGAAGAAATCATGTTGAGTATGGTAAGCCAAAGGCAGAGACAAACGACACATGTCTCCCTGATAAGTGGATGTTAAATCCAAAACATAAGGTAATACGACAATGTTAACAAGACTTGAGAAACAAAAGACCTCCACTCATCTGGTCGAATCACTACTAAATGACCCCACGCTGCTGATCACATGTATGGTATATATGTGTACACCTGAGGGAAACCACGAGGACGACACAGAACTAGAGGGAATCAGGTGAAAACATACAACAGTGGGACCCATGAGCTGCACTGAACATTGATCAAATTGAACTACACAACTCAATTGCAACAATGGGAGGGAGGGAACAAGTGGGAAAGAGGGAACAGCTGATGCTATGCAAAAGGAAAGAAATGTACATTTCACCCAATCTGGAAGAAATAACTGCATTGTCAAAGCTCATAGAACTCATAAATTCTATAGACCACGATAGACAATTTGTCCCATGAAAGTTAGAATGTGTTTGTGACTTTAACTAAGCATTCACAATCCCACAATACTGTGAAATTTGTAAAATTATGTAATCACTTACTCACAATAAGAATTTGCAAATACAGAAGAAATCTGTAAAAAAATGAATAAATAAGTTATTTTTTAAAACAATGTTAAGTTTACCAAGAAATGATGTAGAAAATCAGGGGCTGGGAAGGTGGTTCAGTGGTAGAGTGCTTGCCTTGCATGCATGAGGCCCCTGGTTCCATTCCTCAGCACCACATAAGCAGAAAAAGACAAAAGTGGCTCTGTGGTTCTAGTGGTAAAGCGCTAGCCTTGAGCTGAAGAGCTGAGGGACAGTACCCAGGCCCAGAGTTCAGGCCCAACTACCGGCAAAAAAAAGAAAAAAAAAAAAAAAAGAAAAGATGTAGAAAATCAATACATTCCCATAGTTACTTGTCCCTCTTGCATGCACAATAGCCACCTCCCTCCACCATGGACATTTACTAACAGAATGACACACATGTGTTAACACATCAATATTGAATATTTTTATTTATTGCTGTTATATATTTTTTGATTCATTTTGATAAATGCATAGTGACATGTATCCACCATTGTTAATCACACCTGATACCATAAATAAAATTTTCACTACTCTGAAAATCCTACAAGTGCTCAATGCTCCATTTATTTGTTTATTCATCCCTCATCAACCCTGGCAACAAATTTTCCTATAATCTACAGTTTTACTTTTCCATAAATGTAATTAGAATATGTTGCTTTGTCTCACTGCTTTATTTCTCTTAGAGGTATATTTTTCCTCCATGTTTTTCCATGGCCTGATAGTGCATTTCATTGTAGTACATATTTGTCATCTGGATGTATCAAAGATATTTAATCTCAGTTGCATCCAGTGGCGGTTAACAATTATAAATAAACAGCTGTAAATAATCTTGGGCATGTTTTATGTTTACATAAGATTGCAAAGCATTTAGGTGAACATTGACAAAGGAAAATGACTGCTGGGTTGTAAGATAAGAATATATTTACAAGAAATTGCAAAACTGTCTTCTGAGATGGTTGTGCTATTTTCTATTCCACTGTCAATAAATGAGAATTGTGACTTCACATTCTCACATTATTTTGTTTGTTAATATTTGGATTTTGGTCATTTTACCAGGTGGTATCTTTTGCTGTTTCAACTTGTAACTCCCTGCTGACATATGATGTGGAAAATCTTTTCTTGTGTTTACCTGCCATCTATATTATCTTCTTTAATATGTTTTCAAAATAGGTCTTTCAAATCTTATTTCTGCGTTAAGGATTATTTATTTATTCATTAAAATTGTTCTGTATTAGATGTGGGTTTCCTTTCCAATATTTTCTTCTAATCTATGATTTGTTTTTTCATACTCTTGACATGATCTTTCATAGAGAAATGTTGACTTTAATTTTTTCTAGGTTTCTAAGAGGGAGGCTATAATTGTTGATTTCTCTTCTAATGTAAGCATTAAGTACAATCTCTTAGTGCTATTTTCAACATCTTCCACAAATATCCAAAAATTTAGTTTGAACTATTATTTTATTTCAATTTCTCTTAGGATGTCTTCTATGACCCATGCATTATTTTGTGTTTTACTCTCTATCTATCTATATTTTTAGCTTAATCTCATTGTATAGAAGTCCCTTTTATGACTGAGTCCCATAGATTTAGCTCTTCAATTTGTCCACATTTTTCCTCTGGAAATTCATTAATTTCAATATGAGTTGTTCCTTCCTAGACAATAGCTCAAGGGTTTGCTCATGGATTTGTACACTGAGTAATTAGAATTCTCTGTATCTGTTCATAAGCCTGTCCAAATTGGGGAATAGTTATTGGCTCTATGATCAACCCTCTCTTACAGGCTGAGAGGCATTAATTCATCATTTCACTCAATTTTTCACTTCTCATGAGAACGGAGTGTTGGTTTCTATACTCTATGCTAGACTAAAAACAGAAATCTGGATATGACTTGGTTTTCATTTTCAACACATCTTCAAGTGAATCCTTGGTTGAATTCAAAGTAACCAATCCTTAGCAACTTAGGAAAGAATCCATTAGAAGGCGTGCATTCTCTTCCACACAGTGAGTATTAGCTCCTAACAGTGCAGAATAAAGTGCGTTCAACTCCTGCATCATAGTTTTTATGGAAAAACCTCTTCCAATCTCCAGAGGTTTTGCAAATGATACACAGGTGTGACAGTTTCAGGAAACAGATGTGTTCTTGAAGACATGTGCGTAAAATTGAATTTTTGTTAAATGAATCTTATTTATATTTCATTTTTGAGAGCTAGCTATATAATGTAACCCTCTGGTGAATTCTTTTGTAAAATGAATAATTGCTCCCTAATTTATCTTTTTTGGAAAATGCAAATTTTCATATGGAGCACTTTGCTAAATCGTTGTACCAATGCTAGGCATGTGTAGAAAGCACTTGTGGGTCTTTGTAACAATGCAACTCAATTTTTATAATTAAAGAAAATGGTGTGTGTAAATAACTGAATATATCCTATATGAAATGCTCTATTTGAAAACAGAAGTAGCTTAGAATTATGGGCTTGAAAAATAGAGAGCATCAAGTAATATGTTAATAATACAGATTCAAATGACACTGAACTAGTTATTCTGAATTTATTAACCTAAGGTAGAGCCAAAGTTAATCTATTTTTAACAAACTTCCTGAGGAAGTTCCGGGAAGATGGCGGAGGATAAGCTGGAATCTGAACAAGCTCTTGCATAGAAAGCAGTTTTAGAGTTCCAGTGAACAGTCCTAAGCCAGAGAATCACACCAAGTGTGCCATCACAGGACAGAGAGTTAGTCAAGAGAGGGGAAGCCAAGGAGACACATCTGAGAGCTTGCCAGCAGCGGCCACTGCGGCAGCAGGGTAGAGGCGGCAACCACCTCCGCGGGGTCATACCTGAGACACAGAGAGTCCGGGACGAAGGAGCCAGATGCAGCGGACGAGCGGATTCTACTCAACACCAGCAAGAACCGACAAGGAGCAGACATCTTTATCCTGCAGTTTGCAGACCAGAGACGACCCAGGATCCAAGACTCAGCATGAGTAGAAGACCGACGTCCTCACTCCTTCTCAGGGAGCAGAGGAGGGAAGGCCACCCCTCCCCGCCAGCACCGGTGATCACCATCTTGGATACCGACAAAGCTCGGAGGAGCTGCTAGCTCCAGCTCAGGCCTTGGAATAAAATGAGTCATTTAGCAGGTCACAAGAACTTAACGGCGAAGTGACCTCACAGACTCAGTTCCATCCAGGGAAAAGTCACCCAGCTCAGGCATCAGCCATTGGAGTGGCTCTCCTCACTGGGTAACCAGAGCCAGAGGCTGCCCCTCCCTCTAGCAGCCACCACAATCAATTGAAACACAGAAACCCTGAGAATGGCTCGAGGCTGGGCGCTGTGAGTTTTTTCACAAAATAGCCCCAGGGAAAAGCTACTGATTGTTGAAAGGCCTCAACTCTACCCAGAACCTAGCCTCACCACTGCATCCCCCTCTTTTGTGATTCTCAAAGCAGATCACCCTCCCAGTAAACTAACCTGGGAGGAGAATCTCAAAATCTTGGGTAAAGCAGAGCATTTTTCTGCCTGTTCCAACAAACTGACTTAAGAAACCAATCAAGCCACAGGACTACAAGCTGACCAGAGACTCCAACAAGAGGCTGGTTACAGACAAAAGGGAGATACAGGATTCTTCCCACCCCTCCCAAAATCAAAGAACTTTTTTTTTTTCTTCTTCTGTTTTTTTTTTTTTTTTTGGTACCTTATATATATAAAAATTTTTTTCCTTTTCTAAAACTTTTATTAATCTTTAATTTTTGCCTCTTCTGAAAAAATAATTGTTTTCCAGTAACTTTTTTTTCTCCTCTTATAATTTTTATTTTAGGAACACGTGAATGTGCGTTTTCATTTCTTTTCTTGTCTTCTTTCTCTTTTTCTTTCTTTCTTACTTATCTTTTTTTTTTGTCTAGCTCTACTGAACTTTTGATCTTTTCTGCTCCCTTTCCAATCCTTTCCACCTTTTCCTCTCTTTTGTTCTTCTTTATGTGACGTAACTCTTGTCCTGCACATCCTCAGATAAACCCGTAGTTAACTAGTAGACCCTATCCTCCATTGTGTACACACTTAATCCACAAATTTATTACTCAATTCAAAACCTCTGAGACTTAAATTCATTAATAGCAGTACTACCTCTTTATACTTAGATAATATTTTAAGCATTTTTTTAAAGTTTTTCACATCTCTATGTCCCTCCCTTTCTCTCAATATATTCACATTCCTCTCTAAATAGATGGTCTTTTAATCTCTATAATAACATTAATTTTTACATTTCTATTTTTTTTCTGGTCTCTTTTCATTCCCCTTTCCCTTTCTTCTTTTTCTCTCTCTCTCTACTTGCATCCTACCCAACCTATCTCCTGCATTAGGATTAGGACATAGTTAACTCTCCCTGTGCCTCCCCACACCAACCTATTCCTATTTTTTACCCACATCTCTCCCTAACCCTAATAATTTCTGGTTTTCCAAATTCTTCTCTGCGGTTCGAAGTCCTTTAACATATAGTTGTCTGATGTTGAATAGATGTATCTGTTGAACTAGATTGTATCTGTAGACTATTGACTGTACAAATGCAAACTTTGGTTGATGGTTGCCTTAAGATAGTGTTCTAGCACAAAACTGGTAATATCTTCATCTCAAATGAGCAGAGTAAGCAGGAAAAACACAGGAAAAATGGCAAATTCGGGTATCTCAATTCCCAATCTTGATAAACAGGGGTTAGAACAGATAATGAATAATCCAGAGGAGAGTTCCCAAATAGCTCTACAAACACTGCTGGCAAACATGATAAATGAGAAGTTTGATAATGTACAAAGGACTCTGTATGAGCGTGAAAGGGAGAGAGAAGAGGCATCCCAGAAGTTTATAAAGGAATATCATAAGCGTGAGGAAGCTACTCAAAAACTGATACAGGATTTGAGTGAACAACTTGAGAATACTCAAAGAGAAAAGGAGGAATGGCGTGAGCAGGCTGAGAACACTCAAAGAGAACTGCAGGAATCCCACGAACGGGAGGAAGCTAATCAAAGAGTAATACAGGAATTGAGAGACCAGGTAGAGAACACACAAAGATCACTAAAGGCATTCATGGAATCCATTAACAAAGAGCTGAAGGAAGTCAGGGAGACCCCAAAGGGAATGCTGAATGGAACCCAACAGAAGGAATGGGAGTCCAAAGAAACCATAACCAATCAACTAAGTGATTTCAGGACAAGCACTGAACACCAAATTAAGGAAGTAAAGAAATTCATACAAGACCTAAAACAGAGCTTCAACAAAGAACTTGAAGCCATAAAAGCTGACCAATTAGAAGGAAAAGAGATAAAAAACAAAGGAGAGAGTCTTGACAGCAGGTTACACCATGCAGAAGATCGAATCTCAGGGATTGAAGACAGCCAAGATATTATAGAGAAAGAACACACAACCATTCAAGACAAGTCCAAGAAATATGATAGATCTATCCAACACCTGGAAGACACCATCAAAAGGCCTTATCTAAGGATAATGGGTGTAGAGGAGCACCTAGAAAAAGAAGTTAATGGTCTAGGAAATTTGTTTAACAGGATCCTAGCAGAGAACTTCCCAAACATGCAAAAAGATAGGCCTATTCAGATACAAGAAGCCTTTAGAACCCCAAATAGACCAGACCAGAATAAGACATCCCACTGTCACATTATAATCCACACAGGATCAACTCAGACCAAGGAAAAGATCCTTAAAGCTGACAAGGAGAAAAGGGTAATCACCTATAAAGGGAAAACAATTAGAATCACCTCAGATTTCTCAGCAGAGACAATCAAAGCAAGAAGAGCCTGGAATGATGTATGCCATGCCCTAAAAACAAACAACTATCAACCAAGAATACCGTACCCAGCTAAACTCTCCTTCATAACTGAAGGCCAAATAAAAACCTTCCATAGCAAAGAAAAATTGAAAAAATACATCTCCACCAAACAAGCCCTACAAAAGATTCTTAAAGATGTCCTACATATAAAAAACCAACAAGACCGCAATAAAGGCCAAGAAACTGCACCCAAACTGAGAATCCAAGAACCATAGGAAGAACCCAGTTTTCGCAGCCCCCAAGAAGGTAGATAACATGGCAGGACCTCCCAAATACCTCTCAGTCCTATCTCTTAACGTTAATGGACTGAACTCTCCAATTAAGCGATATAGACTGTCTAGTTGGATTACAAAACAAGACCCTTCTATCTGCTGCCTGCATGAGTCACATCTTGCCCATAAAAACAAACACATTTTCAATGTTAAAGGCTGGAACAAAATCTACCAAGCAAACGGCCCCCACAAACAGGCGGGAGTTGCAATCCTAATATCAGATAAAATAGACTTCAAATTAAAATTCGTGAGAAGAGATAAAGAAGGTTGCTACATACTAATTAAAGGATCTCTCCTTCAGGAGGATATTACAATTCTAAATATCTATTTGCCAAACAATGGAGTACCCAAATTTATCAAAGAAACACTACTTTCCCTCAAATCCCATATAGATCCAAAGACATTAATTGTTGGGGATTTTAACACACCACTCTCCCCACTAGATAGATCAACTCGGCAAAAACTCAACAGAAAAACCTCAGATCTAAACAGCTGCATAGATCAACTAGACTTAACAGACATCTACCGAACATTTCACCCAGCAGCATCAGAATACACGTTTTTCTCAGCAGCACATGGAACGTTTTCTAAAATAGACCGCATTTTAGGCCACAAAGCAAACTTGTCTAAATTCAGAAACATTGAAGTTATACCTTGCATTCTCTCTGACCACAAGGGAATAAAATTAGAACTCAACACCAAAAGCCACCAAAGAAAGTCCGGTATCACATGGAGGCTGAACAACACACTGCTGAATCATGAGTGGGTCATATAAGAGATTAGAAAGGAAATTCAAATGTTCATGCTATTCAACAAAAATGAACACACAAAATACCAGCTCCTCTGGGACACAGCAAAGGCAGTACTCAGAGGCAAGTTTATAGCTCTGAGCTCCTACATCCACAAATTGGAGAGATCTGAAACTAACAATTTAATGACACATCTAAACCTCCTTGAAAAAGAGCAGCAAGATAAACCCTAATCTAGTAGATGGAAAGAAATAATCAAAATTCAATCAGAATTAAATGAATTAGAATCCAAAAAAACTATAGAAAGAATCAACAAAACAAAGAGTTGGTTCTTCGAAAAACTTAACAAAATTGACAGACCCTTAGCAAATCTTATCAGAAAAAGAAGAGAACACACCCAAATTAATAAACTCAGAGATGAGAATGGAAACACCACCACGGAAGCAACCAAGATTCAGAACATTATAAGGGAATACTTCTCAAAACTTTATGCTAATAAGTTTCAGAACTTGACAGAAATGGACCTCTTCCTAGCAAATATTGACATGCCAAAAGTAAACCAAGATGAGTTAAACTATCTTAACAGGCCCATATCAAGCATTGAAATAGAAACAGCAATAAGAGACCTCCCAGCTAAGAAAAGTCCAGGACCAGAGGGTTTTACAGCAGAATTTTACAAGGCCTTCAAAGCAGAGCTCAGACCAATTCTCCTCCAACTCTTCAATGAAATTGAAAGAGAAAGCTCACTACCGAACACATTCTATGAAGCCATCATTACCCTCATCCCAAAACCAGGCAGGGACTCATCAAAGAAAGAGAACTATAGACCCATTTCTTTGATGAACATTGATGCAAAACTTCTCAACAAAATTTTGGCCAACCGACTTCAACAATTCATCCAAAAAATTATACACCACTATCAAACAGGATTCATTTCAGGGATGCAAAGATGGTTCAATGTACACAAATCAATTAATATTATTTATCACATCAACAGGAGCAAGAATAAGAACGACATGGTTATCTCAATAGATGCAGAAAAAGCATTCGACAAGATCCAAAACCCCTTTAAGATGAAAGTTTTGGAAAAATTAGGAATCCATGGAACATTCCTCAATACAATAAAGGCTGGATATGACAAACCTACAGCCAGCATTATACTCAATTGTGAAAAACTAAAGCCATTTCCTCTTAACTCAGGAACAAGACAAGGATGCCCACTCTCTCCACTTCTCTTCAATCTAGTATTAGAATGCCTAGCTACAGCAATAAGACAAGATGCAGACATAAAGGGGATCCAAATAGGGAAAGAAGAAATAAAACTCTCCCTCTTTGCAGATGACATGATCTTGTATTTAAAGAATCCCATAGACTCCACTCCCAAATTACTCAAGCTGATTCAAAACTTTGGCAAAGTAGCAGGTTATAAAATTAACCCCCAAAAATCAATGGCTTTTCTGTATGCCAACAATGAGAAAAGTGTGGCTGAAATAAGGAAAGCAACTCCATTTGTAATAGCCCCACAAAAAATAAAATACCTAGGAATTAACTTAACTAAAGAAGTGAAGGACCTCTATGATGAAAACTTTAAAATCTTGAAAAAGGAAATCAACACAGAACTTAAAAAATGGCAAAACTTCCCATGCTCCTGGATTGGAAAGATTAACATTGTGAAAATGGCAATACTTCCCAAGGCTATCTACAAATTCAACGCAATACCTATCAAAATTCCACCCTCATACTTCAAGGAAATAGAAGAGGCAATCCAAAAATTCATATGGAACAATAAAAGACCCCAAAGAGCAAAAACACTCCTCAACGGAAAGAACACTGCTGGAGGAATATCAATACCAAATTTCAAACTCTACTATAAAGCCATAGTAATCAAAACAGCTTGGTAGTGGCATAAGAACAGACCTCAGGACCAATGGAACAGAATTGAAAACCCAGAAATGAACCTATAGACCTATAGCCATCTAAACTTCGATAAGGGAGCTAAAACAATAGAATGGAAGAAAGACAACCTCTTCAGTAAATGGTGCTGGCAAAATTGGTTAACTACATGTAGAAAACTAAAGCTAGATCCTTATATATCACCCTGCACCAGAATCAACTCCAAATGGATCAAAGACCTTGAACTCAAAGCAGACACTCTGAAAACCTTACAGGATGGATTAGGAGAAACCCTAGGTCTCCTTGGCTCAGGCCGAAATTTTCTGAATAGAGACCCGGAAACACAACAAATCAAAGAAAGATTGGACAAATGGCATTGCATAAGGTTGCAGAGCTTCTGCAGGGCAAATGACATAGCTAACAAGATCAATAGAAAGCCCACGGATTGGGAGAAGATCTTTACTAGCCATACAACGGACAAGGGTCTCATATCTAAAATATACTTGGAACTCAAAAAATTAAATCCCCCAACAAAAAATCCTCAAAGAAACAACTGCCCAATAAATAAGTGGGCGAAAGACTAAAAGAGAAGCTTCTCTGAAGAAGAAAGAAGGATGGCCAGTAGACACATGAAGAAATGTTCAACATCCCTAGCCATAAAAGAAATGCAAATCAAAACAACATTGAGATATCACCTCACTCCAGTTAGAACGGCAAAAATCAAGAACTCTAACAACAACAGATGCTGGAGGGGATGTGGACAGAAAGGAACCTTACTTCATTGTTGGTGGGAATGTAAACTTGTTCAACCACTTTGGAAAGCAGTATGGAGGTTCCTCAGAAGACTCCACATAGAACTCCCCTATGACCCAGCAATCCCACTTTTGGGCATTTACCCTAATGTTTACAAAAAGGACCACACTAAAGCTACCAGCACAACTATGTTTATTGCAGCATTATTTACCATAGCTAAGATATGTTACCAACCCAGATGCCCCTTCGTAGATGAATGGATCAAGAAAATGTGGTATATATACACAATGGAATTCTATGCCTCCATTAGAAAGAATGACATTTCCCCATTTGTTAGGAAATGGAAAGGCTTGGAAAAAATATTAAGTGAAGTAAGCCAGGCCCAAAGAAACATAGGTCCCATGGTTTCCCTTATTTGCAATAACTAGTATATGTATGAGTCAAGTGGAAAAGGTCAGATAATGTGATGTTAGGAAAACGAATCCTTAAATATGTATTTTAATGTTTTTGTTTCTTTCATGCATGTGTTTCTAACGCATTTATAAGATTATTTCTTTGTTGCTTTGTATGTCCCTCCCCCACAGTGTAACCGCCGCTTTCACTATATTTGATGTCAGTATAATATGTGGAGGAGATGGGGACAAACAAGTCGTTTAAGGATTCAGGTGGACCTGTTGCAACAATGAGAAATACAAAATGTCATGTCAAAACCAGCTTTACAATGTCGGTGGTGGGGGGAGGGGGGGTATGATTGGGTGGGGGGGGAGGGGGGAGGCTGGGAAGGGAGGTGAAGGGTAAACAAAGGAGGAGGCTGCAATGCTTGGTAAGAAATGTCTGCATTATCCTGCCCATGTAATTGTAATCCCTCTGTACAGTATGTTCTCAAATAAAATAAAATAAAATTTAAAAAAAAACAAACTTCCTGTACTGTTGAATATTGTAGTCACAAAGATACCTATGATTGCTTAAATATAAGTAAATTAGAATTCAATTCAATTCCTCTATGCCATCTGTCACACTTCAAGTGCTCAATAGCCTCATGTGACTACTGGCTACTAAACTGAATAGAACATATTATAAATTGTTTCCATTAGCTTAGAATGACTTATTCAATAGCATTGAAATGCTTCTAGCAGTAAGAAATATAGAGAAAATCAGTATAATTACAAGAGATCTGTACTCAAAGGGCATCCTGAAGCTGTTAGCATTTAGATGCTACTAGAGAGGTAAGTTTATGTGTCATTAGTTTCTGTATTAGTATACTTGCCAACAGTCGCCATTGATTTGAAAATTAAAAAAGTATTGTCTCTTTCTCATCATTAATTTTTTGTTCCATGGAAAAAGATTTCATGTTTCTACCTAAAAATTAGAACTATGAAAAGAAGGGGTTTCATGGATCACAAATGAAAATCAGTTTCATTACTTTAGACTCACATCTCAAAAACTGCATAAGCAACCATATATTTTCTGTAGAGGGTACAAATAGAATTGATAAATTCCAAGTCAAGTAATGAATTTCAGCTGGTGATATTTTCCTAGGGTATATTTAGTAGAAGGCAGGAAATGTGTTATTGGATTCATATGTTGCATTAAAATAGTATAAACTCTCAGAAAGCACTCAACATTTTGCTCAGGAAATCTTTAGCACGTAGAATTGGTATCCCTGGTGAATCTAATTGTTCTGTGCCTCACTTTCTGTGTCTAGGTATAAAATAGGAATAATAACAATTCCTACTTCATTGGTGTATTATGTGTATTAAATATAATAATACACAATGAGCACTTGGATAAGTACACCAACATATATCAAGCATGGGACTAAGTTTCTGTCATAACTGTTGTTATTTCTATAAATAGCATCACATATATTAATACACCTGAAAACAGAACTGGTCTTGATAGCCTTTTATTTATTTCTTGTATGTATTATATTTTTCAAATTGCTTCCTACCATGTTTCTTAATCTCAACAGACTCAGAATGATGTGGGATTTCTCTAATAAAGCAGGGGCTCCTCAGAACATCAAATTTCTCCTACTTTTTTTCCTCCATACATCCTAAGTCTTCCGAGACCCTGAGAAACCTGGAGACCCAGAAATGAGATAGGCTGTGAAAAAATTTACTAGTGTTCAATAAGGTAAAATAGTGAGGGAAAAACTAGGAGAGAACAACTGTAGGGTGACATTGTTCAAAAAAAGTCATCTTTACCCGACTTATGTAACTGTATCCCCTCTGTACATGACCTTTATAATGAAAATAAAACTTTTTAAAGGTAAAAATATATTTTTATATATATTCATCTGCTTTGAGAATATATACATTTAAAAGACTGCCATTGCAGTAAATATGTAAATATGAAATGACAAAACTTGTGTATTCTTCCATTTTCAATACGTAGTCTGCTGATGACCCATGATGTGTATCGAGGCGGGGGGGGGAGGCGGCCGTGAGAGGGGGAGATGGGAAGGGATGGGAAGGGGAAACAAAGGAGGAGGCAACAATGCTTAGTAAGACTCATTACCTTGCCCATGTAATTGTAACCCCTCTGTATGGTATTTTCACAATAAAAAAATAGAACTATAGACTAAATGTCACTTTCTTGGTTCAAGTGTTTACCAGGCAGTTCAATGTTTTGGACAAGGACTAAATTTTCAGTATGATTACTCTTTGACCTGTTTTCCAATCCTCCAGCAAGTAGTTGGTCACAACACCGTATCTGTTTGGAAAGAACTATCATGTGTTGGGCGGAAAGGTGGCTCAGTGATAGAACACTTGCCTTGCATGCGTGAGGCCCTGGGTTCAATTCCTCAGCACCACATAAGCAAAAAGAAAAAAGCCGGAAGTGGCACTGTGGCTCAGGTGGTAGAGCGCTAGCCTTGAGCTGAAGAGCTGAGGGACAGTGCCCAGGCCCAGAGTTCAGGGCCCACAACTGGACAACCCCCCCCCCCAAAAAAAAAAGAACTATCATGTGTTGTTATGGCTTTGACAGGTAAACCTTTGTGAAGAGTCAAGCTCTTTGAACCCTGGCTAGTATCTCACCAAGTTTCCATTGAAATAGGGCTAGAAAAATAGTAGTAGAAAATAGCAATACTATAGAGTAGATTGTCATTTAGTCTTATTTATTTAAAATTAAGCCCTTACCTTCAAAATACACTTAAAGATCAGGCAACTCAAAGCAATGTGTTCTGAATAACTTCCCAAGAAACTATTTCAATGAGACTGCTTTGTTTCCCACATTTCTCATCTCCAATCAAATCAGAACTAAAGATTTTGATTTTAAATGTTCCCTGGGAGCTACCTCCCACTCATCACTTAGCTGGTCTTATGATCCTCTTTCCCACCCAGCTCATTCACTACATGGGCTTTCCCTACTGCTTTTTATGCCTTCCCTTCTTTTCCTCCTCCTTCACTGCTTTTCCTGCTAACAGCTTAACACTTCTTTTGTCTCAGCCAATTACTGAAGAACAAGTCAACTGGGGAGGTGAGGGATGAGGACACAAAGATATTTTTCCAAAACCTTCTTCTACCCCCTCCTAATTTTAGCAGTACTAGCCTCATTTAGAAATCCTTATTCCCATTCCTTCTTTATGGATAAGTATGGAGGGCAGATATTTGCCTTTCCAGCAGGTTGATGTTGCAGGCTGAAACAACAGAAAGCATTGTTAAAAGGTCCCTTTAGGTGTAGTCATCAGAGAAAAAGTCATTTAAATTGACTGTATAACACATACCATTCCATGTCTAGGTTGAAATAAGAATCACCTGGAAATTTGTTAATAGTATAGAGTTTCGAGACCCCAGAATCAGAATCTTTAGGCTGGTACCCTGGGTATCTGATTTTTTTAAAAGAATGCCAGGTGGACATGATGGTTCCTGAGCAGACATTTGGTATCCTACTGAACTTTGTCTCCTCGATTCCCTGTCAATACTATTGTGGTAGAAGAGAAAATCTTGAGTTGAATAGCATTGCCTTAGTATGCTGATGCTCCCTTAGATCAGCAAAGGTAATTATGAGTCCATTTATTAATTTTTAGAAATTACATATTCCAACAAAAAAGGTCCTAAGTAAGAAAGGAAAATGGAATTCTTGTCTAACAAATTTGTTTCTATCTTAGTTTAACTATTTAAAAATATAGAAGAAATTACAAAGAAAAAAATCATTTTTCAAAGCAGTAGCAGAAAGGTCACAGTAATCAAACTGCTGAAGGAAACAGGTTGCTATTGTTTATTAACCAAATTTAGATTGCTCTTACCCTAGAAAAACTTACATAATCTAACTTTTTTGCCTCTAACGTGTTCATTTTGCCTTCTAGAGAGAAGACAAGAAGTCACAAAGCAGCATGCATTAGGGAAGTTTGCCTATTATAACTGCACTGTTCTTATCTTGCACACAAGCCTACAGTAAAAAGAAACTTTAAAAAAAGTAAATTATTTATGCTGATTAGAAACTGACCCAAAGTTTTGATTTCAAGTTATTCAATATGGAAGCTTTTACAACAAGGGACACTCTGATAGATATGAAATATTGAAACGTATTTGCAAATAGAGATAATTTGGCTATTTTTATAATGGACCATCATTCCTATAGATAGGATTCATTTCCATGTTTGCAGATATGAATCATTGCATTATTGTCATCAGTCCCTTACAATTTAGAGATCCTATAGATTTCACTAAAACATATTTTCCCTATACTGCTATATATATATACACACACTTACATGTATATACCTTTTATTATTAAATCCTAATTTACCTATTGACTTTCAAGTCTTTCCTGAATTTTACTTCATATTGTTCCTTTGATGTATTCTTTCCTGACTTCCATTTTAAATACCATTTTTACATAACTTAATTTACATTTGATTATAAAATTAGTAATTTTGCATGTTCATTTTGGGAATTTTTTAAGACAAAAAGACTAAAATATTAATTAACTGAATGAAGAAAAATGCAACAAAATTGTTTAATTTCATGGGGATGGTTTGTACATGTAGCTTAGTAATAGAAAACTTGCCTAACATGCATAAAGTCCTGGGTTCCATTCTAGCATTGCACAAGGAAAGAAGTATGGAAGGCCATTGACCTGCTCTCAGCTCCTATGATAGCCCTTCACAGACAAGTCCAAAATGGGAAGTCACTCATACTGATGTTCCACATCGCCAAATATAAACCAAGTTGTTTATTTGACTTCCCAAATTTATTGTAGCCAAACCTCCAAACAGGTAATTTTAGCCAGCATAGTAAAGAAGGCCCCCATGCTTTAACTCCTACAAGGAAAGTAACCTTAAATGAGGTGATGCTAACCAATTTTTATTTTCTAGTATTTAGCACCTCTACTTTTATTTTACAAGAGATGGTACTCAGTTAATGAATTCCAAATAAAAGCTAGCTATCTCATTTTAATGAAATTTTGTCTTGTAACACAAATGGTCAAAAGAGTTTGAAGAGCCTGATATTTGTGGCTCACACATGTAAACCTAGCTACTCTTGGTTCTGAGATCTGAGGATCAAGGTTTGAAGCCAGCCCAGGCATTCTTATCTCCAATTAACCATCAAAAAGCTGGAAGTGGAGTTGTGGCTCAAACAAATGGTAGAGCACTAGATGTGCAAAAAATCTCAGAGTCAGTGCCAAAGCCTTGACTTCAAACCCCAGGACTGACATGCATACACACAAAAGTGTTTACAGGTATTTTCACGCTGCTCCATCATTCCCAACACCAACTTTGCTTATAGTTCTGTCTACCTACCACATAAATCTTCTGCCCTTGCTTTTGCCTGGATTCAGAAATAGTTTTTTTCTTAACTCACATGCTTCTGCAATCCATATTCAGTCTTTGTATTTCGTCCTATAAAAAACACTCCTCATTCATCTATAGCCACTAATCAGAGACATTTTCACATCTATCTTTTTGTACCAACAACATTCAACAAATTAAGAATGTTGAACAGGTTTTCCTCCATTTGCTTTAGTTTGGGAATAGTTGGTAAATGCAAAGTGAGTAGTTTCAAGGTTTTTGTACCAAGCTGTTGACGATGTTTAAAGTCTTCTCCAGGTTACTAATTAATATATTCCTTAATCTTCAGGTCCAGTACTGCCCTAAGCCAGTGCCCTTCTGTAGACACTTTCAGTGGACAAACCAATGGTCATAAAGCTAGAGAAACAACCAACCTCAAATTGAGAAACTAAAGTCCCATTGCAACTCATGAATACACAGATGAAGCACATTACATATACATTAATATTCCATATATAAACACATATATGTACATGAACATAACTTAAATTTACTGTGATTAATAAATGGTTCTCTAAAGACAAAAGCTTTTAAGAGTCAGGTGCCAATGGCTTATGCTTGTAATCCTAGCTACTCAGGAGGCTGGATCTGAGGATAGTGTGTTGAAGCCGGGCAGGCAGGGAAGTCCAGGAGATTCTTATCTCCAATTAACCAGCAATTGCATTGTCTTTCTTCCCTCTGGCCATTTATATTGGGCCTATGCCACTTTCTATAGTATTCTGACTAAAGGACATGATCACAAAATCAGGCCATAGCCAATCTCTGCTAATGCTGCTCATAAAATATAAAAGGTTTCTGCTTTTCAGAACATAGAATTAGGAAAGGGAAAATCTATGTTACAGGAACGCTTGTGGTTTAAGCCTTTCTAGAAGTAGAAAAATTTTATTTTTTATCAGCTAGGCATAAATACACAGTATCAGGCTTGTATTCTTTTGTTTCAAGCCAGGTGGACATGTAGCTATATCATGAAGATAAAGGGAAGAATATTTTAAAAAGGCTTTTATCTTTATAGCTTTATAAATATACAATTTGCATAACAAATGATTCATTTAAATTGTATAATAAAATATTTTAATGAATTTGTTGCTAAGTAATCATGATCATGATCTTATATTAGTATCTTATACCAAGTCAAATGGAAACTGGATACCTACGTATACGCTCTCTTCCCATTTCTGATATCACTACAACACCATTTCTAGCTTTAAGTAAGAATTTTCTAGGTTTTACTTACTATGAATAATAATATCATGAACATTAGTGAACAAATTTGTCTTTTGACATAATTTTTTAAAAATTCTCTTTAGAATTTATGTAGGAATAAAATTGTTTGCACTTAGGTTGCTTTTAGAACTATTTTAACCCAAACCAAATTACCTTCAGACACCCCAGGAAATGTTTCAGATACCGCATTGATGACACTGTCTCATCCATATCAGGCCTACAATCTGTTTCCTTACCCTCTAAAACCTTCTTTTACTGCATGTTTCCCTTGACCATTCAGGGAAGAGTTATTACTGCTCCAGAATATACTAGAGTCTAAAATCACTTATTTCAGAGTCTAGTATATTTTCACCTCTCTGATACTTCGTCCATATTATGTTACTTAAGCTGAGCCTTCCCATGGAGTGTGAGATGATAAGGCTCTTTCTTAAGATGTCTTCTTACAGGGTCTTTTTGTTTTAAGGAATCCTGAAAAGATAGAATAGCTGGATAGTCTGCAACTGTTGAACTTGTTTTTGCAAGACACAAGAAAAGTTACATTATTTTTCCAGTCTCTGAGGCAAATGTCTTACTCTTTTTCTACTAGAAAAGTAATAAATTGACTCACAAGCAGAGAAAGATAGCATAGGAGAAGCTAGGGGCTAAGCAAGCTCTTACTTAGAAACAAGTTTTAGTGTTCCAATGAAAAGTCCAAGGCTAGAGAGTCACACAAAGTGTTCCATCATAGTACAGTGAGTTTGGCCAGAGAGGAAATATCCAGGCAGCTTGGTTAAGGAGAGATATTTGATCACTCTTGTCTGTGGCAGTAGCAGTGGCGGCAGCAGTTTTGGCCACCATATCACCAGAGAGAGCCTGGGACCAAAGCACCAGAGACAGAGTGCAAATTCTACTCACCACCAGCAAGAACTGACAAGGAGTAGAAATCTACATCCTGCTGACCAAAGATGGTAGCAGAGCTTGGATAGCCCAGAAACCAAGGGAAAGGTGTCAATTTCCCCAAGACATCCTCACTCCTTCCCGTGGTGCAGTGGTGAGAAGGTAGCACTTCCCCCACCACCAGAGAACTTCATCTTTGATACTGACAAATATTCCGCTAGAGCAGCTAGCACATAACTCAGGCCTTAGAAGAATACAATAAGTGCCATTCAACAGGTCAAAGGAATTTGACATGTGGGGCTCAGCGGCACCCAGGGGAAAGTTGACCTTCCCAGGCAGAGTAGGCTCTGCCCATGAAGGAGTGACTATCTTCACTGGGTAAACAGAGCCAGAGGCTTCCCCACCCCACTGTAGCAAGGCAACAGACCCAGCTGCTGGAGGGGGAAAAGAAAAACAATTGAAACTCAGTAAACATAAATCCTGGGAATGGCTCTAGGCTGGGCTATGTGAGTGTCTCAAGAGCTAGCCCCTGAGCAAAAAGTTACAGATTGCTGACAGGCCTCAACCCTATCCACAACCTAGCCCCAACATAGCAACTCAAAGCTAGAGGAAACAATCATCTACCTCTTTTATGATATTAAAAGCAGATCTCCCTCCCACAGAATTAGCCTGTGAGAAGAGACATAAAGTCACTGGTAAGGTAGAGCTTCTTTCTGCCTGCTCAAAGAAACGGATTTAAGAAATCAATCAAGCCACAGGAAAACCAAACACCACAAACAAACCAGAGACTCTACCAAGAGATTGGTTATGGACACAGGGGTGACACAAGATTCCCCCCCCCCCCCAAAAAAAAAAACCTCAAAAAACTCTTTTTTCTTCCTAATTTTTTAAATTAAAAAAATTGTTTTCTTTTTTCATCATTTTTATTTTAGTTTCATGTGGTTTTTTTAAAAAAAATTACTTTTATTCTTTGCACTTTTTGTCTTTGGGTTTTTTTTTGTGTGTGTGTGACTTTATTGCTGTTCTGTTCATCCCCAAAGGGGATGAGGCTAACCAAATATATTCCCGTCTTTGAATATTTGAACTTATCCTTCATTGTGTGCATACACAATTTACAAACTCTCAGGCTTAACTCTGTTAATTTTAGTATTATTTCTTTATATAATTTTTAAGTGTTTCATTTTTAATTTTTTTATTTTACCTTTTTTGTTTATCTCTCTCATCCTTTCATTCTGTCTTTTTCCTCTCTGATTTAGTTCTTTGTTCCTCACAACTTTTCCCTCCCCACATTGCTCTAATCTCATTTTCTCCACACAATTCTTCCTAAACCTATTAATTTCTGGTCTGCTGACTGTTTCTTTGACTTTCTTAGAACATTGATCCATAGTAGTTTGTTGTTGAACTAGATGGTATATTTTGAACTGATTCTATCTGAACTTATTTTAAGTGCATTAAACAATCTGTGCAACTACAAGGCTCTGGTTGATCCTTGCCTTAAAATAGTGTTCTAGCATGGAATTGGTTTTGCATTCATACTCAAATGGGTAGAACAAGCCAGAGAAACACACACAAAAAGGCAAGTCCAGGTATCTCAGCTCCCACCCATGATAATCAGGCAACAGAGTAGTTAATGAATAATTCAGAGGAGAGTTCCCAAAAAGCTCTAGAAACACTACTGGTAGAAATGCTGAATAAGATTGAAAGCCTACAGAGATTTGTGTAAGCTTAATAGGGAAACAGGTGAGGCTAACCAAAGATTAATAGAAGAATGTTGGGAGCATGAGGAAACTAAAAAATAATACAGGAATTGTTTGAGTGGGATGAGAATAAACAAAGATTAATTCACCCATTCATGGAATCCACAAACAGAAAGCTGAATGAATCCAGGGAGTCCAGAAAGGGAATGCTGAATGAAGCCCAATTGAAGGAAAGGTAGTCCACTGAAACTATAACCAATAACTAAGGAATTTGAAAATGAACACTGAAAACAAAATTAAGGAGGTAAAGAAGTCCATCCAAAATCTAAAATAAAGCTCCAACAAAGAATGTGAAACCATCACATCTGAGCAATTAAAAGGAAAGGAAATAAAAAGCAATGTAGTAAGCTTTGACAGTAGGTTAGACCATGCAGAAGATCGAAGCTCTGGGTTTGAAGACAGCCTAGACATTATAGAGAAAGAACATCACATATTCAAGACAAATCCAAGAATATCAACTCAATATTTAGAAGACATTATCAGAAAGCCTAATTTAAGGCTAATGGGTGTTGAGCAGGGCCTAGAGACAGAAGTTAAAGGTCTAGGAAATTTATTAACAGTATCCTAGCAGAGAAATTCCCACACGTGCAAAAAGATAGGCCCATTCAGATACAAGGAGTCTTTAGAACTCCAAATAGACCAGAGCAGAACAGGATATCACACCGTCACAAAGTAATCTGCACAGGTCAAATGAGACCAAGGAAAGATCCTTAAAACTGGCCAGGAGAAAAGATCAATCATCTATAAAGGGAAACTGGTCAGAATAACTTCAGCTTTCTCAGCATAGGCAATGAAAGCAAGAAGAGCCTAAAATGATGTATGCCACATTCTAACGACAAACAACTATCAACCAAGAATACTGTACCCAGCTAAAATCTCCTTCATAACAGAACGACAAAATTCTTCCACAGCAAAGAAAAATTGAAACAATATATCTCCACAAAACCAGCCTTACAAAAGATACTTGAAGATGTCCTACACATAGAAAACCAAAAAGAGCACAATAAAGTCCAAGAAACCACACCCAAACTGAGAATATAAGAACCATAGGAGGAACCCAGTTGTCACAGCACTCAAGAAAATGGATGAGGGCTGGGAAGGTGGCTTAGTGGTAGAGCATTTGCCTTGCATGCATTAGGCCCTGGGTTCGATTCCTCAGCACCACATAAGCAAAAAGAGAAAAAGCAGGAAAAAAAAAAAGAAAAAAGAAAATGGATGATATGGCAGAAACTACCAAACACCTCTCAGTCATAACTTTCAGTATTAATGGACTTAACTCTCCAAGTAAGTGAGGCAGATTGTCTAGTTGAACCAAATAGCAAGATCCTTCTATTTTCTGCCATCAAGAGACGTACCTTGTCCACAAAAATACACATATTCTGAAAGTGAAAGTCTGGAACAACATCTACCAAGCAAACAGCCCCCATAAACAGGTGGGAGTTGCAATCCTAATATCAGATAAAATAGATTTCAAATTAAATTTAGCAAGAAGAGATAAAGAAGGTTGCTATACTCATTATCCTTCAGGAGGATATAACAATTCTAAATATCTATTCACCATTCAGTAGAGCACAGAAATTCACCCAAGAAACACTACTTTTCCCTCAAACCCCAAAGACATTGTTGGGGATTTTTAACACACCACAATCCTTGTGGATAGCTCAAACAGGCAAAAACTCAACAGAAAAACCTCAGATATATACAATTTCATAGACCAACTAGACTTAACAGATATTAGAGATTAGAAAGGAAATTCAAATGTTTATGCTATTTAACAAAAAATGTACACACAAATTACCAGCTGCTCTGGGACACAGCAAAGCCAGTACTCAGAGGCAATTTTATAGTTCCGAGTTCCTACATCAACAAATTGGAGACATCCCAAACCAACAAGTCAACAAAGCAACTGAAGCTGCTTGAAAAAGATCAACAATCTATACCACAATCCATTAGACAGAAACAACTAGTTAAACTTAAATCAGAATAAAATTGATTAGAGTCCAAAAATACATAGAAATAACCAACAAAACAAAGAGTTTTTTCTTTGAACAAATTAACAAAATTGGCAAATCTTATCAGTAAAAGAACAGAACACACTCAAATAATTATCTCAGAGATGAAAATGGAAACATCACCACAGAAACAACAAAGATTCAGAACATTATAAGGGAATACATCTCAAATCTTTATGCTAAAAGGTTTGAGAACCTGTAAGAAATGGTCGAATTTCTAGCAAATATCAACAGTTCCAAACTAAACCAAGGTGATTTAAACAAACTTTACAGACCCATCTGAAGCATTGAAATTGAAAGAGCAATAAAAGACCTATGACCAAAGAAAAGCCCAGGAGTTGATGGATTTACAGCTGAATTCAACAAGGACTTCAAAGCAGAACTCACACCAATATTCCTCAAACTCTTCAATGAAATTGAAAGTGAAAACTCACTACCAAACTTTTTCTATAAAACCACCATAACCATCGTCCTAAAACCACGCAGGGACTCATCAAAGAAAGAGAATTGTAGACCCATTTCTTTGATGAAAATCGATGCAAATCTTCTCCACAAAATTTTGGCCAATCAACTTCAACAACTCATCAATAAAAGTCATACCCCACGATCAAACAGGATTAATTTCAGGGAAGCAAACTTGGTTCAATATATGCAAGTCAATTAATATAATTCATATCAAAAAGAACAAGGATAAGAACCACATGATTATATCAGTAGATGCAGAAAAAAAACATTTGACAAGATCCAACATCCCTTTATTATGAAGGCTCTGGAGAAACTAGGAATCCATGAAATAGTCCTCAATATGATAAAGGCTGGTATGACAAACCTATAGCCAACATTATACTTAATTGTGAATAGCTAAAGGCATTTCCTTTAAATTCAGGAACGAGACAAGGAAGTCCATTCTCTTCACTGCTCTTCAATTTAGTATAAGTAAGCCTTGTTAGAGCAATAAGACAAGATGCAAACATAAAGGGGATCCAAATATGGAAAGAGGAAGTAAAACCCTTCTTCTTTGCAGATGACATGATCTTGTATTTAAAAAACTCCATGGACTCCAGTCCCAAATTACTTGAGCTGATTTAAAACTTTGGCAAACTAGCAGGGTATAAAATTAACCCTCAAAAATCAATGTTTTTTGGTATGCCAACAATGAGAAGAGCTCGGCTGAAATCAGGGCAACAACTACTTTGGTAATAGTCACACAAAAAATAAAATACCTAGGAGTTAATGACAGAAGTGAAGAATCTCTATGCTGAAAACTTTTAAAAACCTGAAAAAGGAAATTAAAACAGAACTTAGAAAGTGGCAAAACCTCCCATGCTCCTGGATTGGGAGGATAAACATCATGAAAATGGCAATATTGCCAAACACTATCTACAAATTCAATGAGATACCTATCAATATTTCAAACTCATTGTTCAATGAAATAGAAGAAGCAACCGAAAAATTCATATGGAACAATAAAAGACCCCAAATAGCAAAAAAAACAACCCTTAGCAGAAAGAACAGTGTTGGAGGAATGTCAAACCAAATTTCAAACTCTACTTAAACACCATACTAATCAAAACAGCTTGGTACTGGCACAAGAACAGACCTGAGGACCAATGGAATAGAACTGAAGACCCAGAAATGAAACTATGGACCTAATGGCCTCTAGTCTTTGATAAGGAAGCTAAAAAAATAGAATGGAAGAAAGACAGCCTCTTCAGTAAGAGGTGCTGGCAAAATTGGTTAAACACATGTAGAGAACTAAAGCTAGATCCCTATGTATCATCCTGCACCAGAATCAACTCCAAATGGATCGAAGACCTCAAAGAAAAAGCAGACACCCTGAACAAACTACAGGCAAGAATAGGAGAAACTCTAGGGCTCCTTGGCACAGGCTAAAATTTACTTATTAAAGACCCATAAACTAATCAGAGAAAGATTAGACAAACGGGATTACAAGAAACTGCAGAGCTTCTGCATAGCAAAGGACGTAAGTATCGAGATAAACAGGAAGCCCACTGCCTAGAAGAAGATCTTTGCTAGCCATACAATGGACAAGGGTCTCATATCTAAAATATATTTAGAATGCAAAAATTAAATCCCCCAACAACAAATCCTAAAAAAAAATACTGCCTGATTAAAATGTGGGCTAAAGACTTAAGGAGAGGCTTCTCTGAAGAGAAAAATAAGAATGTCCATTAGACACATGAAGAAATGCTCAACTTCTCTATCCATAAAAGAAATGCAAATAAGACAAATTTGAGATTACACATCACCCCCATTAGATTGACTATAATCAAGAAATCTAACAACTACAGATGTTTGAAGGGATGTGGCCAAAAGAGAAAGCTACTGCAGTGTTGGTGGGAATGTAAACTTGTTCAGCCACTTTGGACAGAAGTATGGAGGTTCCTGAAATAACTATACATAGAGCTCCCCATTGATCCAGCAATCCCACTTTTGAGATTTACCCAAACAATCAACAAGGCTATAATAAAGCCACCATCACAAATATGTTTATTGCAGCATTTTTTACCATAGCTAAGATATGGAACCAACCCAGATGCCCCTCAGAAGATGAATGAAGCAAGAAAATGTGGGATAAATACACAATGGAATTCTATGCCTCCATCAGAAAGAATGACACTGCCCCATTTGTTAGGAAGTGGAAAGACCTGGAAAAATTACATTAAGTGAAGTAAGCCAGGTCCAAAGAGTCTAGGACAAGCAGAAAAGCTCAAAAGCTATGTACATATGACCATATAAGATGATGTTAGGCGAAATTAACCTAATGATAGAGACACTAGTGTTTTTTTTTATCTTTCTTGCTGTTGCTTTTAATATACTTATAATGTACCATGTGATTTGCTTTGTTTCTTTTGTATGTTCTTCCCACATGGTATAACCCCTGTTTGTACTGTATTTGATTCCTGTGCCCTGCATCTTGTATATAGATTTTTTTCTAATTTGGGGAGGAGAAGGAAGATAACAAAATGCTGAAATATGGTTACAGGATGACCCATTGGAACAATGAGATGTACAAGACACTATGTTGAAAATGAATTTTACAACTTTCAGGGATGGGGATGCAGAAGTTGTGGAAGTGTGGAGGAAGGGATGGTAGGGGAAATACAGAGGAGGAGGTAACAATGCTCGATTGGAAATGTACTCATTACCTTTCTCATGTAATTGTATCCCCTTGTACAGTATTTTTACAATAAAAATATACAAAAAAGGAAAGTAACAAATTTAAGGACTTTTAAAAAGAGTCACCATTGAAATAAAAATTTATGAATTCCACATATAGTTTTGCATTATTCTTTTTTCTGTATTAAAATAGCACAATTTTTCAATCATAACTACTTCTTGAAAAACAAATTTTGAGTAACCATATACTATTCCCTTGTATGATTTTATCATTAATCTACTTACCATGTCCCTATTTTGTAGGCATTTCCTATTTTTTTTTTTACTGTTTTTTTTACTGTAAAGTATCTTACACTAAGATGTATTTTGTAGCATTTTAAATTCCTTAGACTGGATTTTTTTTCAGTTCTAGGGTTTGAACTGATGGCCTTACACATTCACTTGAAAAGCAGACATTTTGCTGCTTGAGTAATACTTTCAGCCCATACATTGGCTAGACTCTTGTTATTGGATTTGCTAGGTCAAAGGGTATCAATGTTTTTCAAGTTCCTAGTTGCTGAACCAAGGTCCGGATTTAGGTCAGGTTCCACAATGGTGCCTTCTCTGGTTCCTATAATCCAGTGATTCCCTCTTCTTTCTTTGAATCAACTTTACATATTACTGTTACCACACAAATTTCACTGAAATTTTCCCTGATTATCACTGTTTTGTAAATTTTTTATGTCAGTGGCTTACTTCCAAATTCTACAATTGGGAATATGTATTTTTATTTGAAATCTTCATAAAGGTTTCTTCTGATAACATGAATGCAAGGTTTCTCAAATTCTCAAGGAAACAAGCATTTCGAAAGACAGGTGGCAGTCTTCTAAAGATGGGATTTATGAATTTGTTGGCCATTTAGTTCATCTGAGTCTACTCCCTTAACTTTCTAACTTTGATAATCCTGTTTTTTCAATTACTGAATTTTCATATTCTAATTGCCCCAGACTAGCTTATATTTGTACATTATAAACACTTTTTCTCTAGCCCATGCTTGAATTACCAGAATGGATCTAGCTAATACTTCCAGTAGCTAAAACATACACCCTTCCCAACATCTTAAATTATTTTCATTAACCCTAAGAAAAGGTCAAAGATATATGCAATAGAGTAAACCCTATGTTGACACAATGATTTCTTCAATCAAGCTTACTGGAAAGATTAAAATTTACACAATAAAAAAACAAAATACAAGCTTTCATCACAACGATGCACTAAGTTTGTAAACATTAGAATCTTTATAAGTTACCATAGGCCTCAATTTTACTTTCCTGTTCTGACTGTGAAAATAATGATCCTTCAATGATATATACACCCTAATTTTACTGGTTTTTATGGCAAGGAATTTTTGTGTTCTATTTCTTGAGCCACGATTCCAACCTGGCTTTTTTTTTCCTGGATATTTTGGAAATGAAGTATAGTGAACTTGGATGTGTAGGATGACTTCAAACTATAATCCTTTGGATCTCAGCCTCCTAAGTAGCTACGACTTGAAGCAGGAGGCACTGGTTCCCAATTTGAAATGCCTTTCTCATCTGGAAGAATATTTAAGAAATTATACATTTCTTCAAATGGCACTAATCAGATGAGGCACTCCTCAATCCAGAGAGAGATAGAAGAGAAGGAGGAAGATGTTGAGGAAGAGGAAAAGGAAGAAGTGGAAGATGAAAAGGCAGAGAAGGACGAGGTAGAATCATAACAATGTGTATTCCTATCAGAAAAGCATATTTATGGTACTCATCCAACTTATTCTAGAGATATGCTATATTTCTTCCTGTCCTCTTTTTTAAACAGCTGGCCTTTTCTGTGTTTGGCAATCTTTTAGCCCCAAATTTGCTTTAGAGATAGATATTCTAATTATCTGTTGAGGGGTATGAACTTCACTTATTTATCACTGTAACCTTGCATTCCTTGTCTCTCCACTGTCCATGGGAAATATAGAACAAAATAAATGAGAAGTTAACTTCTTTCCTGAACATGGAAACAAAAAAATCCTTTTCAAAATTCAGCAGGTTCAATAACCACTTCTTATGACCAATAATAACATTATGTATATGAAGATAAGGATAATCAAACATGCCTCACTCAAACGATCACAAACAAGGCCATACTAAAACTACCAGTACAACTATGTTTATTGCAGCATTATTCACCATACCTAAGATATGGAATCAATCCAGATGACCCTCATTAGATGAATGGACCATGAAAATGTGATATCTGATATATATCTATATAGATATATAGATATATAATGGAATTCTATGCCTCCATCAGAAAGAATGACACCACCCCATTTGTTAAGAAATGGAAAAACAGAAAAAATAAGCCAGACACAAAGAAACAGGTCCCATGGTTTCCCTTATCTGCAATAACTAGTAAATATCTAGGACAAGCAGAAGAAGTCAAAAGCTATGTACATATGACCATATAAGATGATGCTAAGCGAAATGAACTCCAACATAGGGAAAAAAGGGATTTCATCATTCTTGCTGTTCTTTTTAATGTACTTATAAGGTATTATGTGATTTTTTTGTTTCTTTGTATATTCTTTTCCCACGGTACAACCCCTGTTGTCACTATATTTGATTCCAGTGTCCTACATCTTGTATATACATTTTTCTAATTTGGGGAGGGAAAGGGAAATAAAAAAATGTTGAAATAAGGATACAGGACGACCTATTCTAACAATGAGATGTACAAGACACTATGTTGAAAATAAATTTTACAACTTTGCCGGGGGTGGGGGTGGGGAAGGAGTTGGGGAGGTGGGGAGGAAAGAGATGATAGGGGAAAAACAAAGGAGGGGTAACAATGCTGGAAAGGAAATGGACTCATTCCCTTGCTCGTATAACTGTAACCCTTCTGTACAGTATCTTTACATTAACAATATATATTTAAAAATTAAACATACCTGAACTAATAAAGTGATTGGCATAAGTGTCAAGATTGTTTTAGTATCTCATGCTCAGTATTCCTGCCTAAATTTCAAGCTATAATTCTCTTTGGCAGTATTCCTGCCTAAATTTCAAGCTATAATTCTCTTTGGCTTTGGGTTCTATGGAATTGTGAAAGTTAGAAAAATTGCTAATGAGAAAAATACAATCACCATCAGAAACGTGCAACAGTTCATACAAATATACGTAAAGATTGAGATACACAAATATTCTGTAATTCGTCACTCCATAAAATTTTTTTCTGGATTTTGAAACTTATGAGTCCAAAGTACTAATTGGTTATTTACATTATACAAAGCAGCATTCTCTGAATCTGAAACCTATATTTGAGTCATTTTCTTACATCTTAGAAAACCTAATATTGCCAGCCCATTATTATTTTCTTCCAAATTCCTTAGCTATACTACTTACAGACTTCTTGGTGGTTAACAATTGTAAAATATAGTATAGAAAAGGATTATTTATGAAAGGTTGGTCTGTGTGGAAATAGACTGAACTTCCTTAATTATGTGTTTTAACTCCCAAAGCCAGTTCTTTTTGTTTTCAATTCAAGGTTAGCCTCCCACCTAAGGCTAATTTTAAGCAGTTTTTCCTTGATTAAATGAGCTTTACTGTGATTATACGGATGATAAAAGCTCCCTACTGCTTCTCTATATAAAAAAATACCTTAGAATATTATGGAACAGAGCATATACTGGAAGTCAAGAAAACTATGACTGAGTTTAGCTCTCATATGGAAAGAAACCATCCTCTAAGTAATGTACCCCAGAGGGTTTGGATTGAAAAGTACTGCAGGATGTAATAAGTATAAGCCATTTGTGAATGCAGAGTAACTCTTTCAATTGCCAGATTATCAGAACAAACATACTGCAAAAATTATGTGATGCTACATTTCCTAAATATAGCATATTATATAAATAATGGAAAATTTCCAAATTCAATTATTTAACCAATATCCATACCAACACTAATGCACTGGATATATTTAAATGTGTTTTTTCTATATTAATCCTTTTTTCAGATAAATGAAGAAAATGTATAAATTACATCATTTTTATCGTTTGAGACAGGTCTTCACTATTAGCCTAAACTGGTCACTAATTATACAATCCTGCCTCTTTCCACATGATGGGATCACAGGTGTGTGCCAGCATATCTGGTTGTGTCAGGTTTTTTTTATTGCAGTGTGTTTCTATATGAACTTCTGGGATTTGTCTTTCCTTATTTTGATGTCTCACACATCTTAAAACTGTAAATAATATTTGTGAATTCTTTTGCCTTCCCTTTGTATTATACTTTATTTTAAAAATGAGAACACTTAAATTCAAATGAAAAATACACACTTTGAATTTTGACCAGAGGCAAAATAAATTTAATTTAAATATATACAAAAGCCTGAGAATGTAAATTTTGCATCAGGTGGAAGTCATCCACTAATTTTTGAATTCAACATTCTCACCATAATTCCTGAAATCTACAAACTACCAATAAGACAAAGTTGAACATTGAGATTTCTAATTTAGTTTAGTTGACAGGTGAAATCACATGTCTCCAAAAATTGCTAGTACTTACTCAGCTGTAAGCTGTAGGTGAGATCAGGGAGATTATCTTTCCAGCACTGGCATTCATTTGCTTTGAGGATTTTCTCTCACTTCTCTTTTTCCAGGCTTGCAATAGATAGCCTACTTGTTTTAGATGATTTACACCTGTTGCTGAGCAAGTCGAATACACTTAGATACTTCCCAACACACATGTGGAACTTGTGGGCTTCCAAGACATTTCCTGTTTTACACAAAGTGACACTCTCTATGGCATAATTGGACAGTCCCTGTCTTAGTATTGGCTATGTGCAGGATTCCTCTCTTGTGTTTGTTTTGCCTGCAGCTTCATAAATTGATCTCATCATTAGGGCTAGTCAACTGGAGGCTAAGGAATACCATCCTTCCAGTCCCTGATTCTGTATCTGAGCTTTCAACCAGTGAGTCCCAGAAGAGGTTTGCCTTTTCTATCTTCTTTCATTCCAGAGGTGGAAATCCTTTACATCTCATTTCATGCAGCTACTCCCCTGTCCACACCCATGTGCACCCCAGTTCTTTTTAAATAAATCTAAGAAACTAAAGATTCAGCAGGACAATTTTGTAGTCTATAATCATCATTTGTCTGTCCTATGATCATCTTCCTTCAAAACATTGCATACTTATTTCTATCCTAGTTTACTTTTTAGGCACAGCTGCTAGAGTACATGGTCTCATTAATTTTCTATGCATCTGTAAGTTTCATTCTCTAATTTTCTATCTACAAAGTGGTCTATGGTTCTCTTTAGTGCTAGATATATCCAAAGCTGCCCATTTGTCCTGCATCTGATATTTCTAATTGCCACTTTCTAAACCCTTCCAAAAAAGTTCAGCGTTATTTTTTCTCTGTTCACCACTCAAAACACTGTCACTAAAGTACAAGATTCCTCAGTGTATTTATAAAAGTGTTCAGCCATACGTTATTTAATGCCATGTTCATTTCAGTGGAGGGCATAACAAATTGAGTCAAAAAATAATCATGTTCTATAGCCTTACAAAATTTCCAACTGTAGTTTTTTACTTAATAATGCTGCCAATATCTCCCTAGATAGTAAAAATCTCATTACTACTTCCACCCTGGCCTAGTTATAAGCCTTTTATATGTGCTCATTTCATTTCCACTCAAGTCCACTTGCACTTTGTTATCCAGTGGCTTACAACATACACCATTCCAATACTGGTTTACTGAGATACATGTCCACGCATCCAAGTTTAAGTCCTACCAGTTCTGCACTAGTATTAGGCTCTTCTTGATCCAGTATTGCTGTTGTAATTAATCAGTCATGTGTTACAGTTCCTAATCTGTACTGCAGCACTCACCATGCAAATAGGGCTCTGTTAGGAATGACTACAGAACTAAACATACAGATCCTCTTCCCTACTCATTGTGGTTAAGAATTTATTAACCAGCAACCTCCCCTAGAAACAAGCAAGAGATTTTATAGTAAATGTTGCTTGTACCTGTAAATTCATACTATAAAAAAAAGGATATAACCTTCTCTAAAACTCTTTAAATCAGTATAAGGATATTGTGTGTATGCGTTTGTGTATGTGTGTGTGTGTGTGTGTGTGTGTGTGTGTGTGTGTGTGTGTGTGTGTGTATGTGTATGTATTGGGCGATGATTATGTTAACAATGAAAATTATAGTGTAAAAGTGAACATCATTCCCACTGATTTCACCCTCACCAGTCCTTCATTATTTTGTGTCTGGGTTGTAGCAATGGCTACATAGCTATGCAGCCTAACTGTAAATTCTTTTGGGGGCAACCTGTAGACCAAATTACTGGCTAAATAATGTCTTTTAAACATAGGCTTTATAACCAGACATAGCCCTGTGAAGAACTTTACTAAATCTGCTCAAGTAATTTATATAATCCTTTATCTTCTTCAATAAAAATGTTCATAAACTAGTCCATGTTGTGCATCCATACCTATTTTTAATAAGACACAACTTCTAATGTTACCATACCAGCTTATATATTTTGCATTGGCCATTTCATTCATTTCCATTATATTCAATGAGATTTAGGTTACCCTGATTGCCCTCAAGACAGTGATAACTCTCTTCTTCAGGACTTTAAACAATGTTATCCGCATAGCAAGGCTAACTTTTCAGTTCTCACACTTTCAATAAACACTATTTTGGTTTTTTTTTTGGGGGGGGGTCCGGTCGTGGGGCTTGAACTCTGGGCCTGGGCACTGTCCCTCAGCTCTTCAGCTCAAGGCTAGCGCTCTACTTCTTGAGCCACAGCACCACTTCCGGCTTTTTTCTTTTTGCTTATGTGGTGCTGAGGAATTGAAACCAGGGCTTCAGGCATGCAAAGCAAGCACTCTACCACTGAGCCAACTTCCCAGCCCAATAAACACTATTTTCTAACATACAAAAATAATCTGAAAATAAATACCCATATATTACCACATAGATTCTACAAATTAATATTTTGCTATTTATTTCATCACATTTCTTTCCATCTGTTTATTCTGTCTACCCATCAATCCATCTTATTCCAAAGTGAATTTGAAGATATCAGTTCACCCCCAAAATTTCACAATATGTGCAATTACCTAGAATTCAATGTTTGTTTCCTGCTCCCTTTGTCTTAGTTAAATTTTATGCAATCTAATATGGAAATAGAAATATTGTTTAATGGGTCTTCCCAATCCCATGTACCTATGTAACCTCAAATTCTATTAAGATATAAAACATTACTATCACTCGAGAAATTCCACTTGTACTCATTCTAAATCAATCCACTGCTCCACAGAAGCAAATATTTTTCTGATGATTTCCACCATATAATATTTTTTTCTTTTCTAGAATTTTGTGCAGATTGGAACAAACAATTGGCACCCTTTTGCATAAGTATGATTTTTTAATGTTTGAGGTTCAACCATGTAATATTACACTATATGCCTATATGATACTTTGTTTATATATTCTGTCAGTAAATACTTTAAGCTAGTTCCAGGTTTTAACTAGTATCTACATTGTTGTAGAAATATTTTCATAGAAATATGTTTCTATTTCTCTTAGATAAATACAGATGCTTGAAAAGCTGAGTAACTGGGGTGGTACATGGTCGTGGGTTTCGTCTTGTTTTTATTTCTGTTTTTTTTTTTTTTTAATTTGCTTTGAGTTAGTATTTTGTAAAATATTCCAAAGTTTGTATTCTACTCTTTTTGAATTTGTGATTATTATAATAAAAAGGATACACAGATGACATTTATCATTTTATTTTTACCATTGTTAACTTAATATCAGTGATATTAAGAACAGCCATCATTTGTACAACCATTACCATTATCAATTTCCAGAACATTTTCCATCTTCCTAATCAGAAGCTGTGAATCCATTAAAAATTACTCTTCATTTTCCCAACCACATTCACGTGTTTGTATTGTTCTCCATGATTTCAAATTTTCTTATAATAAGTACTTTATATAAGTATATGTGTGTATATAAATTTTATGACTGGTTTTTATAAGGGTCATCCATCATATGACTCACAGCTGAAACTGCTACAAAGGACAGATTAACAAGAAAAAAGCATAGAATGTTTATTTGCTCAAAGTCTTATGTGACTTGGGAGTCTAAAAATAAAGGGCTAAAGATCCAGGGAAATCTACTATTTCATATTTAGTAGAGGAAAGTCATTTATTTTTGAGGGCTAATTTTATACCCTGCAACTTTGCCAAAGTTTTGAAGCACCTCGAGTAATTTGGAACTGGAGTCCATGTGGTTCTTTAAATAAAAGATCATGTCATCTGCAAAATGGGAGAGTTTTACTGCATCTTTCCCTATTTGTATCCCCTTTATGTTTGCATTTTGTCATTGCTTTATCTAGACAATGTAATACTAAATTGAAGAGGAGTGGAGAGAGAAGACATCCTTGTCTTGTTCCTGAATGTAGAGGAAATGGCTTTAGCTTATCGCCATTAAGTATAATGCTGGCTGTAAGTTTGTCATGCCTTTATTATATTGAGGAATGTTTCATGGATTCCTAACTTCTCCACAGCTTTCATCATAAAGGGGTGTTGGATCTGGTCAGATGCTTTTTCTGTAACTATTGACATAATCCTGTGGTTCTTGTACTTGCTCTTATTGATGTGATGAATTGTATTAATTGATTTGCATATATTGAACCAGCTTCACATCCCTGAAATGAATCCTGTTTGATCCTAGTATATGATTTTTTGCATGAGTTGTTGAGTCGATTGGCAAAAATGTTGAGAAATTTTCATTAATATTCATCAAGGAAATGGGTCTATAGTTCCCTTTCTTTGATGTGTACCTGTCTGGTTTTAAGATGTGGGTTATGATGGCTTCATAGAAAGGGTTTGGTAGTCAACTTGCACGTTCAATTTCATTGAAGAGTTGTAGGAGTAGTGGTGTGAATTCTGCTTTGACGGCCTTGTAGAATTCAGCTGTAAATCCATCCTGTCCTGGGCTTTTCTTGGGTTGGAGGTCAATTGCTATTTCCATTCTGATGCTTAATATGGATCTGTTAAGTTGGTTTAAATTATCTTGGTTTAGTTTCGGCATGTCAATATTTGTTAGAAATTCATCCATTTTTTTCACATTTTCAAACCTATTAGAATAAAGATTTGAGAATTATTCTTTTATAATGTTCTGAATCTTGGAAGCTTATATGGTGATGTTTCCATTCTCATTTCTGAGTTTGTTTATTTGGTGTGTTCTGTTATTTTTCTGATAAGATTTGCTAACGGCCTGTCAATTTTGTTAATTTGAAGAACCAATTCCTTGTTTTGTTGATTTTTTCTATGTTTTTTCAACTTTAATTTATTTAATTCAGATATGTTGTTTCAATTTTTCTTTATTGTGGAAATTTTTATTTGTACCTCTATTATGAAGGAGATTTTTATTGGGCACAGTATTCTTGCTTGATAGTTGTTTGTCTTTAGGGTGTGGTATATATCATTCAAGGCTCTTCTTGTTTTCATGGTCTCTGGTAAGAAATTTGAAATTATTCTGATTGGTTTCCATTAATAGGTGAGTGATCTTTTCTCCCTGATAGCTTAAAGGATCCTTTCCTTGGACTCTATTGATCTTGTGCATATTAAAATTGATGATGGGATGTCCTCTTTTGGTCTTGTCTATTTGGGTTTCTAAAAGCTTCTTCTGTTTGAATGTACCAATTTTTTTGCATGTTTGGGAAGTTCTCTGCTAGGATCCTGTTAAATAATTTTCCTAGACCTTTAGCTTCTGTCTATAGGCCTTCCTCTCCACCCATGCACCTTAAATTACTCCTTTTGATGAAGTCTTCTAAATGTTGAATAGATCTATAATAGTTCTTGGATTTTTCTTGAATACTTGTCTGTTCTTTCTCTATAATGTCTAGGCTGTTTTCATTCCCAAAGATTAGTTCATCTGCATGATCTAACCTACTGTCAAGCCTTTCTACTTTGCTTTTCATTTCCGTTTCTTATAATTGGTCAGATTTAAAGGCTTCAAATTCTTTTCTGAGCTTTGTTTAAGATTTTCTATGAACTTCTTTACTTCCTTAACTTGGCTTTCAGTATTCACTTACAAATCCCTTAGTTTATTGGTTATAGTTTTCTGTTTGTAGATTCCATGAATGCCTCTATTAATCTTTGTTTTTACTCATTCCACTCTTGCAATTCCTCTCTTAATCTTTGATTAGCCTTCTCATGTTTAGGAAATTCTTATAATAATCTTAGATTAGCCTCAGCAAGCTCACGCATTTCCCTATTATGCTCATGCATTTCCCTATCTGGCTCACACAGAGCTCATTGCTGACTTTCAATGTTTTCATTTTGCGTGTTTACCAGCAGTATTTTAGGGCATTTTTAGCTCTCCTCTGGATTGTTCATTGCCTGATTATCAGGAGCAGGAGTTGAGACACCAGGACTTGCCATTTTTTCTTGTTTTTCTATGGGTTGTTCTGTCCGTTTGGGTATGAAAGCAAAACCAATTCCACTCTAGTGCACTATTCTAAGGCAAGAATCTACCCACAGCTCTGTAGTTGCACAGATTGCAGTCAAAATGAGCACAGCTACAATCTAGTTCAACAACAAACAATTAGTGATCAATGGACTAAGAAAATCAAAGAAGGAGTCAGCAGACCAGAAGTTAAGAAGTTTAGGGAGCATTGTGGGGAAAAAATAAGATTAGAGGAATGTGGGTGGGAAAGGGAGAGAAGAAAGATAACTAAGACCTAAATTCAGAGAGAGGAAAAGGAGAGTAGGAAAGATGAAGAGAGTTAAATTAAAAGGAAGTACTAAAATTAATAAAAAATTAAAAATGAAACACTTAAAAATTATATAAGTATAAAGAAATAATACCACAATTAAAGGAGTTACAACTGAGTGTTTGTGAATTGAGTAATCGATATCTCAATTAAGTATACACCCAATGAGGTATGAGGTCTAATCACCAAAGACAGGCATGTACATGGGGATGAACAGAACAGCAATTATGTAAAGCTAAAAATCATAAAGGACTAAAAGGGAAAAGAGTAAAAAGAAAATAAAAAAACTAAAATAGAATTGATGAAAAAAGTAGAAAAAAAGTTTTGAAATTATGTAGGAAAAAGAATTTTTAGATTTTTTTTCAGGGGGGAAATGGATCTTATGTCTCCCCATGTCTGTAACCAGACTTTTGCTGGAGTCTCTGGTTTGCTTGTGGTGTTTCGTTTTCCTGTGGCTTTGGTGGTTTCTTAAATCACTTTGTTTGAACAGGCAGAATGAAGCTCTGCCTTACGGGGACTTTTTTACCCTCCTACTAGGGAAATCTGCTTTGAGTTTCACAAAAAAGGGAGAAGGCTGTTTCCTCTAGCTTAGAGTTGCTGTGAGGGAGCTAGGTTGTGGATAGGGTTGAATCTTGCCAGCAATAAGTAGGTTATAACTGAGGGGTTAGCTCCTGAGACACACAGTTCAGCCTAGAACCATTCTCAGGATTTATGTATGTGAATTTCTAATTGTTTTTCTTTTACCCTCCAGCAGCTGGAATTACTGTCTTTGCTACATTGAGATGGTGCAGAATCTGGCTCTGTTTACCCAGTGAAGAAAGTCATCCTGCTATGGGCAGGACTTCCTTTCCCTGGGAAGGGAACTTCTCCCAGGGATAGAGCTTAGCCCAGCAAGTCAGTATCCTTTTACCTGTTGAATGGCTCCCATTATCTTCTTCCAAGGTCTGAGTTATGTGTTAGCTGCTCTGACCCTGTCTTTGACAGTATCAAAGATAGAATTCTTCTCTAGTGTTGGGGTAGGGGCTACCTTCCCACCACGGCTTTGTGAGAAGGAGTGAGAATGTCTTGTGGGTATTCATGCTTTTCTTTTGTTTTCTGGGCCATCCACGGTCTGCCAATGTCTGTGGTCAGCAGGATGAAGACTTCCACTCTTTGTCAGTTCTTGCTGGGAGTGAGTAGAATCTGCTCACAACCATCTCTGTCCCAGGCTCTGTCTGTTGATATGGTGGCTGTGGCAGCAGCTGCCACCAAGGACACTGGCCAATGAGTACTTGAATCTGGCTCCTTAAACAAGCTGCCTGAATTTTTCTTCTCTGGCCAAATTCGCTGTACTATGATGGCACACTTGGTGTGACTCTCTAGCCTTGGGTTTTTCACTGGAATGCTAAAACTCGTTTCTACATGAGAGCTTCTTTAACCCCCAATTTCTCCTTGACCATCTTTCTCCAGACCCCACCAGTTGTAATTTGAGTGTGATTTCTACCAACTCTCTGAAGGTTTTTCATTTTTGCCACCCCTAGCTTCAGATGTAGGAGTATAAAATCAGTTGAGCAAGATTTAGAATGGGTTCTTCTGGGCCATGCTGTGTAAAAGAAATGATAATTACCAAGTAAAGAGACACAGGACTGAGAAAGCCTAGGAAAGTGACATGATTTGCCTATGTACAGTAAATACAAATGAAGTTCACAGAACTTTATAATCAAATCTATCATTTTCTGAAATGCTTCCTATTTCTTGAGGTGCCTAAAAATTAATTAGCTGACCATATGACAAAATTATTGCCAAAAGCCACTTCCAGTTCAGCTTTACATGTTTCAGTTTCTTCTAAGCACATAAAAATAATCAGTAGTTACCACACTGAATATTCATATTGTTCAGGTTGATGAAGGTTAATCAAAGTGTTTTTATTGTTAATATTTGTAGTATCATTTTGAACAATTCATTTCATACCAAATTCTTATTCCCAAGTGGATTCTTTATTTCCAGAATATATAAATCTGAGAAATACAAATGTTTACAAGTAAAACTGCAAAGACACATTCATGTTATCATCTTGTGATGACACATACATTCAAATTGGTTTGAATAAGTGTCATATATTTGTTGCCTTCAAATGTGTTTGCCAATCTACATGTAGAAAACTGATAGTTGATCCTTAAATACCACCTTGAACCAGCATCAATTCGGATAAATTAAGATCTCAATGAAGTACCTGAAACCATAAAAGGAAAGATTAGGGGAAACATTAAGGATCCTTGGCACAAGTAGAAATTTTCTGAGGAAAAATCTAGAAGCGCAGCATATCAAAGAAAAATTTTTTTTACTGTGAAAATACTGTACAGAGGGGTGACAATTACATGGGCAAGATAATGACTACATTTTTTATCAAGCATTGTAGCCTCCTCCTTTGTTTCCCCTTCCCATCCCTTCCCATCTTCCCCCTGCCCCCCACCCTTTCTTCCCTGCTCCACTTCCCCCCCCTCCACCAAAGTTGTAAAGTTTGTTTTCGACATAACGACTTGTACATCTCATTGTTGAAATGGGTCCACCTGTATCCCTATTTAAATGATTTGTTTTTCCCCTTCCCATCCACAAATTATACCAACATCAAATACAGTGTAAGCAGGGGTTATACTGTGGGCGAGGGACATACAAAGCAACAAAGAAATAATCTTATAAATGTGTTAGAAACAATTGCATGAAAGAAAAAAAAACACTTGAATACATATCTTAGGGTTGATTTCCCTATCATCACCTTATCTGACCTTTTCTGCTTCACTCAGACATACACTAGATATTGCAAATAAGGGAAACCATGGGACCTATGTTTCTTTGGGCCTGGCTTAATATGATTTTTTCCAAGTCATTCCGTTTCCTAACAAATGGAGCAATGTCATTCTTTCTGATGGAGGCATAGAATTCCATTGTGTATATATACCACATTTTCTTGATCCATTCATCTAATAAGGGGGGCATCTGGGTTGGTTCCATATCTTAGCTATATGAAATAGTGCTACAATAAACATAGTCGTGCTGGTAGCTTTAGTGTGGTCTTGTTTGTAAACATTTCGGTAAATGCCCAAAAGTGGGATTGCTGGGTCACAAGGGAGCTCTATGTGGAGTCTTTTGAGGAACCTCCATATTACTTTCCAAAGTGGTTGAACAAGTTTACACTCCCATCAACAATGCAGTAAAGTTCCCTTCTGTCTACATCCCCTCCAGCATCTGTTGTTATTGGAGTTCTTGATTTTAGCCATTCTAACTGGGGTGAGGTGGTATCTCATTTTGTTTTGATTTGCATTTCTTTTATGGCTAGGGAGGTTGAGCATTTCTTCATGTGTCTATTGGCCATCCTTCTTTCCTCTTCAGAGAAGTTTCTCTTTAAGTCTTTAGCCCACTTATTTATTGGGCAGTTGTTTCTCAAGGAAAATTTTTATAAATGGGGCTGCACCAAATTTAAAGGTTTCTGCTTGCATTGTAATGTACATAGCCCAAAAGCTGAGAAGACAGTTTACAGAATAGATTTGTGCCAGCTACACATTAGAAAGTAACGTTATTTCCAGAATATAGAGAGAATTTTAAAAAAATTAAACCCTCAAAAAATCAACCACCCAATTAGTAATTGGTAATGAGATAAAGAGAGTCTTCTCAAAAGAAGAAATAAAAATGACCAATAGACACATGAAAACTTAGTCAACATCTCTGGACATAAAGGAAACACATACCAAGAAAATATTGAGGGAATGACCATAATCAAGAAAATAATAAACAACAGATGCTGGCTCAGCGGCAACTAAAAGGAAACTCTAATGCCTTGTTAGTGAGAATGTAAATTTGTTCAACCACTCTGTCAATAAATGTGGTTCCTCGAAAAATTAAACATACAACTACCTGATGATCCATCAATTCTACTCTTGGTCATTTACCCAAAAGATTACAAACCAGGATACAGCAAAGCCACCAGCATATCCATGTTCTTTACAGAACGATTCACCTTAGTCAAGGTATGGAGTCAGCCTAGATGGCCCTTAATGATCAAGGAACTGTAGTACATACACAAAATGAAATTTTTCTTATCCATTGGAAAGAATGATAGGATAGCATCTATAAAGAAATAGAAAGATGGGAAAATTACATTAAATAAATTAAATTGGGCCCAGAGAGACAAAAGATGCATATTTTCCTGTCTTTGTAGAAACTAGATTTAGCTTACAAACTCAAGTAAATATTTTAGGAGGTATGTAAGTATATAAAAATGAATTCACTGAATTCAGCTGATTCAAGGAAGATCTCAGCTAAATTCCTTTTTTTTTTTTTGGGTCCGGTTGTGGAGCCTGAACTCTGGGCCTGGGCGCTGTCCCTCAGCTCTTCAGCTCAAGGCTAGCACTCTACCACTTGAGCCACAGTGCCACTTCCGGCTTTTTTCTTGCTTATGTGGTGCTGAGGAATTGAACCCAGGGCCTCAGGCATGCAAGGCAAGCACTCTACCGCTGAGCCACCTTCCCAGCCCCTCAGCTAAATTCTTTTGAAAGCCAAAATCAAAGTTTAGCAAAATAAAACACTAGGAAATGGGTACTCAAAAGGGGTAGTGTGTGGTCAAGGAAAAGGTTTAGACAAATGAATTGAAGAAGGGGAGAATGCAGACACAGATCTAATGTATATCCTACAAAATTAAGAAAAATGATAAAAGGTTGAATAGGGGAGGGATGGGTGAAAATGTTGAAAGAGGTGGCATTGATCAAGATACATTGTATTCATAAACTGCTTTGTTGAATGGCAAATCCTTTGTAAAACTACCTAAAGGTAATTATAATAAATATTTTGAAAGGAAAAAAAATATAGTTACTACATATGGAGATTTGATAATCTTGTGATGAGTGATAGTTTTTATTATCAGCTGAAACAAGCAATTAGCATATTATCTGAACAAAGAAAATAGTAAATATACTCTTCCATCTCACACTCAATGGCCTCCTATAGCTTTGTTACTATGATATTGAATAAGGAAATTGAGGTACATAGATATGAATAATTGTACCCCATCTACTTCCCTACTTTTTGTTATTTGCACACTAAAGTGAATGTAAACATGTGGGATTAAGCAAAAACAAGGAATGTGTCATTTTCTTTTATGTTTATGTCATTTCTCATTTCAAATAATACCCATTTGTCAAACTAATCGTACCCCAGTTATGAGGCCATAACTTGAAAGGTTTTATTTTATAATCTAGATTACCTAATAATTCCTTATTACTTTCTCTTTAGTCAAATAATAATGGTCAAAATATTATGTGAAACCAGTTAAGATGATTTCACATAATTTTTCAAATTTAATATGGTACTCAGTGGTGGATACTAGTTGATCTTTCTTGTAATGCTAGGTATTTGGGAGGCTGAGGTCGGGAAAATCACAGGTGGAGTCTAGACTAGGCAGAAAGATTTTCAACATGACTTCTAAACTAGTAGGTAGACATAATTTCACACGCTTGCCATCCAAGCTACATGGGAGGTTGAGATACAGAGGAACATAGTTCTAGGATAGCTCCTGCAAGAAAATCTGTGAGACTTTGTGCTTTCACAAAGGATAATTGGACACAATGTTTTATAGCTATAATTTCAGCATTGACAGGAAGCCTAACAGTAAGAATATCATGGATCAGGTACATGAAGGACGGGAGGTCTTATCCTAAAAATAACCATCCAAAAACATTCCTGAGCCAGCCACAGTTCATGCCTGTAATCCTAGCTACTCATGGGCCTGAAATGTGAGGATCGCAGTGCAAAGCCAGCCTGGGGAGGAAAGTCTGTGAGACTCTGATCTCCATGAACCACCAGAAAACTGCAAGTGACACTGTGGCTCAAGTGGTACAGCACTCCCCTTGAAGAGCTCAGGAAAAGCACTCAGGTCCAGAATTCAAGCCCCAAGACTGACTGACAAACAAAAACAAAATAAAAAATAAAAAGAGGTCTGGACACATGGCTCAGCAGTATTGTGCCAGGTTATGAAACAAAGGACCTTGAGTTCAAACCCCAGTACCACCAAAAAGGTGGTATAAAAGTAATACCTTTCAGTAGGAACTATATTTCAAATTATGATCTTTACTTTGACTATATTCTCTTTTCTTTTAATTTTTTATCTTAATTGTAATAGTGAAGGACAGAGGGGTTATGATTACATAAATTAGGTAATGAGTATATTTCTTTTTTTGAGGGGGAGGGTTCAGTCGTGGGGCCTGAACTCTGGGCCTGGGCACTGTCCCTCAGCTCTTCAGCTCAAGGCTAGCACTCTACCACTTGAGCCACAGCGCCACTTCCGACTTTTTTTTTTTTGTTTATGTGGTGCTGAGGAATCGAACCCAGGGTCTCAGGCATGCAAGGCAAGCGCTCTACCATTGAGCCACCTTCCCAGCCCCGAGTATATTTCTTTTTTTTTTTTTTCAGAGTAAGAGAATTTTATATTATTTATTTTTTTAATTTTTCTGTTGTAAAGATACTATACAGAGGATTACAGTTACATGAGCAAGGTAATGAGTACACTTCCTACTGAGCATTGTTACCCCCTCCATTGTTTTCCCCTTACCATCCCTTCTCTCCCTACCTTCCCCGAGGTTCTTTTTTTTTAATTGTGATTAAGTGATTACATAATTTCCAAAATTTCACAGTATTGTGGAATAATGATGCTCACTTAAAGTCACAAGTTCATTCTAACTTTCCTGGAGCAAATTGTCTATCACAGTCTATAACATATAACATTGTACACATATACACCATACATGTGATCAGCAGCATGGGGATATTTAGTAGTGGTTCGACCAGATGAGTGGGAGTTCTTTGTTTCTTAAGTCCTGTTAATTTTGTCGTATCACCTAACATTTTGGATTTAGCATCCACTTATCAGGGAGACCATGTACTGTCTGTCTCTTTGCTCTTGGCTTACCTCGCTCAACATGATTCCTTCTAGCTCCATCCATTTCCCTGCAAATGCCATTATTTTGTCATTTCTAATGGCTGCATAATATTCCATTGTGTATAGATACCACAATTTTTGGATCCATTCATCTGTAGTGGGGCATCTGGGTCGTTTCCATATCCTAGCTATTGTGAACAGTGCTGCAATAAACAAGGAGGTGCACTTGTTCCTGTTGTTCAAGGTAGATGCCTAGAAGTGCTATGACTGGGTCGTAAGGGAGGTCAATCTTTAGCTTTCTAAGGACCCTCCAGACTGCTTTCCAAAGTGGTTGTATAAGTGTACATTCCCACTAGCAGTGTAATAGGGTTCCTCTTTCTCCACATCCCCTCCAGCATTTGTCGGCTGATTTGTGGATGTGGGACATTCTGACTGGGGTAAGGTGGTATCTCAGGGTTGTCTTTATTTGCATTTCCTTCACCACCGGGGATGATGAACATTTCCTCATGTGTTTCATTGCCATTTTTATTTCTTCATCTGAGAAGTCCCTCTTTAGTTCCCTTGCCCATTTAGTAATTGGTTTGTTAGGTTTGGGAGGGATTAGTTTCTTGCGTTCCCTGTGTATACAGGATGTTAACACCTTGTCTGATATATTGCTGGTAAATATTTTTTCCCAATTAGTTGGTTGTCTTTCTAGTTTGGTTGCGATAGATTTAGCTGTGCAGAAGCTTTTTATTTTAAGGTACTCCCATTTGTTAAGTCTCTCTCCAATTTGTTGTGACCCTGGGACTCTGTTCAGGAAGTTCCTTCCTGTGCTTATTAGTTCAAGTGTCTCTCCTACTCTGTCCTGCAGTAGTTTCAGAGATTCAGGTTTAATGTTAAGGTCTTTAATCCATTTTGAGTTGATATTGGTGCATGATGATAGGCTGGGGTCCACTTTTAGTTTTCTGCATGTGGCCGCCCAATTTTGCCAGCACCAGTGGTTGAAGAGGCTGTGCTTCTTCCATTGTATGTCTTTAGCTCCTATGTTGAATATCAGCTGGCTGTAGGCCTGTGGATTTATTTCTGGATCTTCTATTCTGTTCCACTGGTCTTCGGGTCTGTTTTTGTGCCAGTACCATGCTGTCTTTGTTATAGCTCTGTAGTAGAGTTTGAAGTTCGGCATGGATATCCCTCCCATGTTGTCTTTATTCCCTAGAATTGTTTTGCCTATTCTAGGTCTTTTGTTGTTCCATATGAATTTTTGGACTGTTTTCTGTATTTCAGTGATGTACCTCATTGGCATTTTAATAGGAATTGCATTGTATTAATTTTGTAAGTATTACCATCTTTACTATATTAAGTCGGCCTATCCAAGAGCATGGGAGGTCTTTCCATTTCCTAGTGTCTTCTGCAATTTCTTTCTTTAACTTTTTATAGTTTTCATTAAATAGTTCTTTTACATCTTTGGTTAGGTTAATTGCTAAATATTTTATTTTTTTGGAGGTTATTGTGAATGGGGTTGCTCCCTTTATTTCCCTCTCTTCTTGTACATTGTCAGTGTACAGGAAGGCAACTGATTTTTGTGGGTTTATTTTGTATCCTGCTACTTTGCCGAAGTGATTTATGATTTCTAAGAGTTTGGGGATGGAGTTTTTGGGATCGTGAAGGTATAGTATCATGTCATCTGCAAAAAGGGATAGTTCAACTTCTTCTTTCCCTATGCGGATCCCTTTAATGTCTTTTTCTTGCCTTATTGCCCTGGCTAAGGGTTCCAGGACTATATTGAAGAGGAGTGGAGACAGTGGGCATCCTTGCCTTGTTCCTGATTTTAGGAGAATTGATTGTAGCTTTTCCCCATTAAGTATAATATTGGCTATTGGTCTGTCATAAATGGCTTTTATTGTTTTCAGAAATGTTCCTTCTATTCCTATTTTCTCCAGAGCTTTTAGCATGAATGAATGTTGAATTTTATCAAAGGCCTTTTCTGCATCTGTGGCGATAATCATGTGATTCTTGATCTTGGCTCTGTTGATGTGTTGGATTACATTTATTGACTTATGTATGTTAAACCGTCCCTGCATCTCTGGGATGAAGCCTACCTGGTCATAGTGTATGATTTTTTTATGTGTTTCTGGATTCTGTTAGCTAAAATCTTGTTAAGGATCTTTGCATCTGTGTTCATCAAGGAAATTGACCTGTAATTCTCCTTTTTGGTTGGGTCTTTGCCTGGTTTGGGGATGAGTGTGATATTGCCTTCATAGAATGAGTTTGGGATAGCTCCCTCCTTCTCTGTTTCTCTGAAGAGCTTGAGGAGTATGGGTATTAGTTCTTCTTTAAAGGTCTTATAGAATTCTGCTGTGAATCCATCTGGTCCTGGGCTTTTTTTTGTTGGAAGACTGTTGATAGCTTCCTGTATCTTGTTGTAGGATATTGGCTTACTTAATTGGTTTACTTCTTCTTTGCTCAGTTTGGGCAACATGTATTTCTCTAAAAATGCATCCATTTCTGCCAGGTTTTCTTCCTTTAGAGAGTTTAACTTTTGAAAGTAGTCCTTTAGGATTGTTTGGATATCTTGGGTACGTGTTGTGATTTTTCCCGTGGCATCCCTTATCCTGTTAATATGGGTTTCCTCTCTTCTTTTTTAAATTAATCTTGCCAATGGGCCATCAGTTTTGTTTATTTTTTCAAAGAACCAGCTTTATGTTTGGTTAATTTTGGCTATAATTTTCTGATTTTCTAATTGGTTAATTTCTGCTCTTAATTTGGTTATCTGGCTATGCCTAGTAACTTTAGGTTTCATTTTTTCTTGTTTTTCTAGCTGTTTTAATTGCAACATGAGATTATTTACTTGGTCTGCTCCATTCTCTTGATGTGGGCACTGAGGGCAATAAATTTGCCCCTCAAGACTGTTTTTGCTGTGTCCCACAAGTTTCTTTGTGAGGTGTTTTCATTTTCATTGATTTGTAGGAAATGCTTTATTTCTTCTCTGATCTCTTCCGTTACCCAGGCATTGCTAAGAAGTGTGCTGTTCAATTTCCATGTATTAGAGAAATTTCTGCGGTATGCTTTGTTATTGAGAACTAGCTTGATTTCACTGTGGTCAAATAGGATACAGGGGATTATGTCGATCCCTTTGTATTTGATTAAGTTCCTTGCATGAACTATGATATGGTCTACTTTGGAGAAAGTTCCATGAGCTGCTGAGAAGAATGTGTACTGTGTTGTTTTAGGGTGAAATACTTGGTAGATGTCAGTTAATTCCGCTTGAAGTATGGCCTCACTTAATTCGGTAGCTTCTTTGCCAATCCTCTGGGTGGTAGACCTGTCCTTTGGTGAGAGTGGTGTGTTAAAGTCTCCTAGTATTATCGTATTGGGATCTATTTTATTCTGTAAGTTTGAGAGTATTTGTCTAACATATCTGGGTGCACCAATATTTGGGGCATATAAGTTGATGATGGTAATGTCCTCCTCTTGGATTGTTCCCTGTAATAATATGTAGTGTCCATCCTTGTCTTTCTGTACTGATTTTAATGAAAAGTTTATTTTGTCAGATATCAGGATAACTGCACCTGCTTTCTTACTGGGGGCATTTGAATGGTAGATCCTTTTCCAACCCTTTACTCGGAATTTGTTTGTATGTTTGGCTGAGAGGTGGGTCTCCTGAAGGCAACAGACGGAAGGGTCATATTTTCTGATCTCGTCTGCAGTTCTTATTCTCTTGATTGACGAATTAAGCCCATTAATATTAAGAGAAAGTACAGAGAGATGCATTGTTGTCCCTGTCATTCCGTTTTCCTAAGTTTTTCTTCTTTCCTTTCCTCCTGTGCTTGCTCAGTTAGACTTTGATTAATGCTTGTCTGGGTGCAGGTCCCAGTTCCTTGTTGCTTTCGTCTGGTTGTGTCCCCCCCTCTTAGTATTCTTAGTAATGCTGGCTTAATGTTTATGTATTCATTTAGATTTTCTTTGCTATTAAAAATTTTCAGTTGTCCATTGAATGTGAATGCTACCTTTGCCGGGTATATCAGTCTGGGTTGGCAGTTATTGGCTCTCAGGGCTCATATACTGCTTTCCCAGGCCTTTCATACATTCAGTGTTTGTGTGGAGAGATCTGCAGTGATTCTAATATTTTTTCCCATTGTAGTATAGCTCCTTCTTCATTTTTGCTGCATGCAAGATTGTTTCCTTATTATTCAGATCTATCATTTTTACTATAATGTGTCTAGAAGTGTTTCTCCTGGGATCTTGCTTCTTGGGTGTTTTATTTGCTTCTGTTATGTAGGTAAGATGTTCTTTTTTGAGGTGGGGAAAATTTTCACCGATTATCTTGTTGAATAGGTGTTGCATTCCCTTGCTCTGAAATTCCTCACCTTCGTCCACTCCAATTATATGAAGGTTAAATTTCTTGGCATTATCTGCTTGCTCTTGAATTTCTCTTTGGCTTAATTTGAGTGATTTTTCCATATCTGTCACTTTTTGGTCCAGTTGGTGTATTCTATCTTTTGTATCTGACACTCTATATTCCATTTCGTTCACTCTGTTGACCATGGCTTCCATTGTGGTTTGCATGGAGGAAATGGAATCCTTTATGGATTTGATGTTGGTTCTCAAAGTACTGATCTCACCTCTTAATGAGGTATGTACTACCTCTAATTTGGCATTTATCTCACTTCTTACTAAGGTTTATGCAGACTCTATTTTTGCATGCATCTCCTGTTTGATATCCTGTATCTCTTTTGATAGTTCATCTTTGTGCTCTTTCAATTTCTGATCTATTTCTCACTTTATTTCTTGAGTCATTGCCTCCAGCAACCCTTGGATGTAGCCTTTGTCTTCCATTCCTGCTTTGCTCCCACTGGGGCTCTCCCCTGCCTGGCTGCTGGCTATTGAGGATAGCTTGCTATACTGGCTGGTGATAAACCTTGTAATTTTTCTCTGTGATTTTCGCCTGGGGGTTCAGGAGACTAATCTGCAATTTTGTTTTGGTGTGTCTGTCTTTGCTTAGTTGCTGATTCTGTATTGGTAGAGAGAGTCTGTGCCTGCTCTGGGTTCTCTTGGGGGCCTACCTCCAGATGCTGGTCCGACCTACATAGTATTCTTGGCTCTCTGCTGTAGATCGCTGGCAATTCCCGCCTTTGGAAGGGTTGAGCAGCCTAGACTGCTCGTGTTTGCTCCTACGGGTGCTCTTGGCAAGAACGGATGCTCTGGATGCACTCTCATAGATGCTGGAGTCTGCTATGGGCTCCTGATGTTTTTTTGTTTGTTTGTTTTGGGGCTGGTTGTGGGCTTGAACTCTAGGTTTGGGTGCTGTCCCTCAGCTATTCAGCTCAAGGCTGGCACCCTACCATTTGAGTCACAGGACCACTTCTGACCCTTTTTGCTTATGTGATGCTGAGGAATCAGATCCAGGGCCTCATGCTTCCAAGACTATCACTCTACTGCTGAGCCACCTTATCAGCCTGAGCTCCTGCCTACTATCAGGTGCTGGCGGCCTTTGTTGCCCAATTCCCAGCCTAGAGTATATGGGTGGGGTTTTGGTGGGGTTTGGGCTTCTGTTGTCCTGAGCCTCCAGGTTTTTGTTGTCACAGGCGTGCTTCCCAGGGGGTGTAGTTCCCTGTTTTTCTCCCCTCTGCTGAGGCGTATGCTCAGCTTTTGACTTCATTTGGGAGGAGTTGGTTGTGTTGTTCAGGCGCTGGATCCCCAGGCCTAGTTCTGGCCCCCTGCCTGGGCATGCCAGTTGGGCCTGTGCTGCTGTGTATACCACCTAGGTTATTCAGCCTGGGGTACACAGTTAAAATATCTTCTACTGTTAGTTGTCTTGACCTAGGGGTGCTGTTCCTGGCTTGGGCATTTAAGCTCCCTTCCAGGGGCGCTCTTGCTCTAGCCTGGCCAGTGGAGTGTGCTCCATGGGCTGGTGGAGCTCTCCAACAGTTCACAGTTTTAGTGGGTACTGTGGTCTGGGTGTTGGGGTAGGGAGTCTGGGTCAGGGTCTGGAGATTCCCTCCAGCTATGGTCTCCCTTGAGGGATACACTGTCCCCTGTGGGGTACTCACCCTGGAGCTAGTTGTTTCTGTGTGGTGTAGGTCGTCAGTTGTTGTTGCAGTCGGAGTTCAGTTGGGGTGGTTGCAGGCTGGGCTGGGTGGTGGTGGCTCTGTGATTCTCTTCTGTCTCTGCCTCTGTAGAAGCTGTCGGGTCCACAGTGTCCACGCTCAGGCGGCTTCTGTGCGAGTTATCTGCATGCAGCTCCCTGTGTCTCTGGGACCCCTGACAGCCCCCGCCGGATCGTCGCAATCGGCGGGTCTGACACTGGTACCTCAGGCGGCTTCTGTGTGGGTGATTTGCAGGCAGCCCCCTGTGTCTTTCTGGGACCCCGGCGGCCCCCGCCAGGTCATCGCAATCAGCAGGTCTGACACTGGTACCTCAGGCAGCTTCTGCGCAGGTGATCTGCAGGCAGCCCCCTGTGTCTCTGGGACCTTGGGGGCCCCCGTAGGGTCGTTGCAATCGGCGAGTCTGACACCAGTACCTCAGGCGGCTTCTGCACTATCTGCAGACAGCTCCCATTGTCATGCTGCTGGTGCCCGGTGGCTTTGGTGGGATGGAGCCTCTCTGCTCAGATGGAGAGTTAGGGGTGGGGATAGGAGACTCCCGGCTGGTAGGTTTCTCTGTTTGTGGCGATCAGAGGGTCTGCAAACCGATACCTCAGGTGGCTTCTCCGCGGTTGATCTGCAAGCAGCCGTTTGTGTCTATGGGACTCCAGCAGCCCCCGCCGGGCCGGATGGCCTCGGCTTGGCACACTGCCGTGCGGCCAGTGAAGGTTGGGGGCGGGGTCTTCTCTCCTCTCTGTTCTGAAATTCTTCTTTTCCTCTCTTTCTTTTTTGTTATTTTCCACCTCCTGTTTTTCTCTGAGTGTTCGTCTTTTTGTTGCTGTCGGTCTCTTGGGGAGATTAAGCGTTGGAACTCGAACTCTCTTTTTGGTTGGGGAGAGCTGTGGCGTTTCCCTACTACCCTGTCTTCATCTTGGTCCCCCCCCCCCTCTTTTGAAACACTGTTATTCCTTCATTTTCTCCCACTTACTTCTTCCCACTCCTTTATCGCCCAAGCTGTAAAGTTCATTTCCAACATAGTGTTTAATGAGCATCATTATTGCACTAGTTCATCCTTAGCACTTCCTGTGATTCCTTTACTGTTTCACAGACCAGGTAAACTTATATATGAGACAAATGGCATAGAAAACTAAAACAGAAAAAAATTAGAAATAACTGCATACAGGACATGATGAAAACCTCTTTTATTTTTCCAATTCTTAGAGTTCATTTGATACACTTCATAATATATTGTTCTATGCACTTAGTGACTGGGCTATTGTGACCCTCTGATAAGAATATCATAGATATATTCTAATCATTACAAATGAGAGAAACCATGCAACATACATTTATTTTGGCCTGGCTTGCTTTGTTTTATATAATGTTTTCCCAGGTCCTTTTTCTTTACAATGGAGCAATGTCATTTTTTTTTTGATAGAAGCATAGAATTCCATTGTGTATATATACCACATCTTCTTGATCCATTCATCTACTGAAGGTCATCTGGGTTGGTTTCATATGTTAGCTATGGAAAATAATGCTGCAATGAAATGGTCGTGCTGGTAGCTTTAGTATGGGTTTTTTTGTGGTCATTTAGGTAAACGCCCAGGAATGGGATTGATGGGTCATAGGGTAGCTCTATGTTTAGTTATTTTTGGATATTGTGTTTTTATATTTTTGTATCCCATCAATGTATTCACAACACCCACCTGTGTCTTTTAGTTCTACTGTATGAAATACATTTATTATATATAACATTCTCTACTTCTGATGAGTTTATCAGGTCATAACCACATTGTAACTTGAGAAACACTTGTGTTTTCATGTATATTTCTCTTTTTGAAAGAAAATAAATTTATGTGTATACAGAATGGTAAAGGTTGGACATTATGCTTAATTAGATTTATAATGTTCCAAAGCATCATGTTTGTGACAACTATTATATATTCCATTTTCTTTTAATTCCATACAGAGCATCCTTGCTTATGTAGAACCCCCAATGCCACCAACACCTGGTAGCAGCCTGGAGCTCTCAATTGATACCTTGCTACTGACACAATAAGCAACATTTTCAAATCATTACCATTGACAGATCCCATCTGCATACTGGGTGTGTGGGGAAAATAAAAATGGGAACGAACGTATTTTGCAGACTCTCATTTATTGTAAGAGTTAGGGCGATGTGTAGAGACTAGAGGCAAGGAAAATAAGTATGTGAGAAAATACAAACCTAGCACTATACTACATATCCAATAGCACAATGGTCAGGTAGTGTAGGAAGACCAAGAAATCAGAAAACTTACCTGTCCTATTCCTGCTCTTACTACAACACTGAGAGCAAAGCAGTGCTCAACACATAACAGATGATCATCAAATAGTGAGTGCATGAACTCTATATAAAGGAGTGACTAGAACTGAAACAGGAAATTATGTGATAAATGAGGGACAATAAGTGAACAAATTTGTACGAGGCAGACTAGTCATGGTAAGAAGTATGATATCTGTAAGTAGTAAATTGTATATGGAAATAATTCATAATTTGTTATTGGAAGTTGGATAATTTATGAGTATAAGTTAATGTGTAAATCAGGACTGTCTTTACCAAAATAGAGTATATGGTCATATTTTGCTATGAAAGTAATAAACATGAGTAAAAAGTTGGGGTGATGTAAAATAATGCTTAATATACCAGGTTCTGGATTCAATCCCACGTTGACCAACTAAATAAATGATTGATTAAATAAGTGAAGTCTGAAAAAGATTATTAAATTTCTATAATTGATACATAATTTCATTTGGAAGAAAGAAAATAGAGATTATAACCCAGAATATCTCCTATAATTTTTTTGGCCAGGCTTGGAGATTTAACTCAAGGCCTGGGCCCGTGCACTGTCCCGAGCTTCTTTTTGGGTAAAGATTAGTACTCTACCACTTGAGCCACAGAGCCACTTGTGGATTTTTCTGTTTATGTGGTATTGAAGAATTGAACCAGGATTTCATGCATGCTAGGCAAACACTCTCACACTAAGCTACATTCCCAGCACCATCTACTATAATTTTATCCTCATGGTTTACAAATGAAATAACATGTAATATCTTTCAGAGCAGAAGGGAGGATTTTGTGAAGAATCAAGCAGAACTAATTAACCAAGGAATGTAAATGTTCAGGCATAGTAATGCCTGCAGTGTTACTGCAAAATTGTACAAAATTTAAGCTCTGATAAATTTTTCACTGAACGAAAGCTGTCCCCAAAACTATAGCTCCTTAATACTCAAGCACTTAACCTCTAAGACCTTCCATTAACATGGTTGAAGGTAAGGTATTCAAATAAACCTTGTCATATTTTCAACTATATTGGAAATTCAAATTTGATTTTGTTGAATTAGGATTTTTATTCTTAATCCAGAAATTTCTAAAATAATGAGCTAAGCACTGGTGGCTCACACCTGTAATCCTAGCTTCTCAGGAGGCTGAGATCCGAGGATCATGGCTCAAAGCCAACCCAGGCAGAAAAGTCCTTGAGACTCCTATTTCCAATAAACCACTAGAAAACCGGATGTGGCACTGTGTCTCAAGTGGTAGAGAGCTCACCTTGAGCTGAAGAACTGAGAGACAGCGCCCAGGCCCAGAGTTCAAGACCTATTACCAACCAAAACAAACAATGTTCACAGACTTCCTGTCTTGAAAAATAAAAATAAAATGAAAGCTATAAATACAAAATCAAGATTTAAAAAAATGCATCAATATTCTGTGGTATAGCATACCTAGTTTTTTCCAGGGATATATACGTTAACTGCATCTTTCCTTTATTGGAATATATATATATTAGAACTAATAACAAAATGATCATATGTGAAAAATTTTGAGCTCTTCCTAGTATGTTTTGACTGTCAAGAAAAGAAATATATGGGGTAATCTTTGAATGGCAGTCACACTCAAGGTAGATAATTTAATGTTCTTTCTTTTGGCTCTTGAGAAATTTTCCTATTTGCCTTCTTGGGCTTCTACTCATCTGCAAGAACACTACAACACTTCTTTGTACTGAAAGACCTAGCACCTATGATTTTTGTCCCTGTACCCATTCAGATCCTGCTTTCTACTGCAATCCAGTTGGAAGATGAAAGGTTATTCCTTTTCTGCTTTACGTTGCCCAAAATGTCAGAATAGAAAAAGTTGCTTTCTAATCTCTACCTGTCACTTTTCTTCTTACACACTCAAAGAAACATTTTATACACTATACTCTTTAGTGAATCTTTTCTACTATATTGTCATTCAACATCACCACTGGTACAGGGATCAAATGAAGACAGTAGAAATTCTTGATAGCACCTAAATGCCATGAGACTCATATTTTCCACTGTAGAAATTGAACTACTTCAGAGTTATTGAAATTATAGCTAAATATATTTACAGTCTCTTACAATAAAAGCTTTATTACTCTTATTATGAGCCCAAGAAAATACTTTAAATCTTGCATTCTGAAGTAATATCTCTGTCCTAAAAGCAATGACGCTTTTCAAAATAGAGAGAAAAAAGAAGTGCATTCTGAAAAGTTAGTTTATGGTTTGGGAATTTGTTCCAATTTGGGTTCTTATATTTTACTAAGTACAATCTTTATATGTAATTAAATGATTATATAAGAGACAATACTGTTTTTATAAAGCAAAGGAATAGTTTTATATCCTAAAAGACAGGAGCATATAAACTAAAAAGTCAGCTTGGCATGTATGTATCTGATGGATATGAAATGACCTGCCTGATTTTCTATTACAGATCAACAGACTGTGCTGCCCTGGACAACTAAACCCAAAATGTAGGGTAGCCAACATCTCATTAGGAAGTCCTATGGTAGAATAGACATCCATAGCCTATCATAAATAAAGCACGCTTAAAACCTCATGTGTAGGAGCAGTCTTCCATTGTGAAGTCAGTGCCATAAAAACATGTTTATCCTTTGAAATACTGTTGGAGATGGGTAAAAAAACATTTGCTGGCTAGACCCTGACAAGTGAGTTTATATTTTACCATATGGAATAGTGTATTCACAAATGCCTAAATCATCAAATTCATTCAAATTGGTCCAGATATACTAATTCATCAGTTGTTTGGAGGGAAAGCCCAAGCTGAGTTAAATAAAATGGTAAAATAAAAGCAATTTAATTATCTCAGGGAGAAGTAGGTAGAACTTGGCCTCAGGTCTGAACAGAATTCTATAATGAATTTAGTGATTGAATAATCACTTGTGATTGTCATGTTCATCAGAAAAGCTTCAGCAAATTGGGGATTCTTTTAACCTTCACACCGAGTCTTATTTATATTCTTGGTAAGCAGATTGTGAGTGTATTGAGGTGTATATGTGTGTTTGTGTTTGCGTGTGTGTGTGTGTGTGTGTGTGTGTGTGTGTGTGTGTGTGTGTGTGTGTGTGTAGTACAGACATAAATTTAAGTTGGGAAAGTTGTGATTAATACAGATTCCAAATGAATGGATTTGTGACTGATGAAGTTTTATTGTCTATATGTAAAACACAGACAAAGGCACTAAAATCTATGTATACAACTTGTAACTCGCGTTGTCATTATATTTGTTTTCCTCAATGCTAGTATCATACATTCTATATCTCTTGTGTAACTCAATCTGCTTCTCTCTGCTTCTGGTATTGTTCTTTGTGACAAAAATTTAATAGATTTTCTGAGAATTTGAAGATATGTGAGGCTAGACTTGGTTATAAATTTTGTCACTTGGAATGGTTATCTATTATAATTATTATAATTTTTAACTGAAAAAAAATCACTCAGAAAGAGCCAGCATATATTGTATTCATAATATTTTTCTTTTACCTTAAAGTGTGTAAGGGAGGTGACCAGAAAAGGCCAATGAATACAGAAGCACTGAAAGATACTCTATGTTTTAGAGAAAAAAAAGAGATTTTAAAGATAGTAGTAAGAAAGCAAAATAGAACCTAGTGTGTTGGAAATATTACAGGAAAATTATACATATGGTACAAGAATGTCTCCCAAAAAGACAATAAATAAAATAGAAGAATCTCTGTACTCTAGTTATTTAGAAATTGGTAGCTTATTGAAGTCTTTCAAGTTCCAAGGAGAAAGGTTCAGATAACATATTGATGAATATTTCAACTTTTATATCAGTAGTATCTACCCAATCTACACAATTCAATCAGACCCATGGAAGGCAGTAATACACATGACCAGATGTAACTGAAACACAGCTGGTTGAAGCCAAAATTTGTAATAAGGATATTGTCCTCCATATAGTGAATATGTTGTATCACAAAGGTAGTCTACTCACCAGTTTCCCTAGCCCCACATCTACATCTCAAATTATTTCCAAGGAATTTACATAGCCAAAGTCTTTCTCCTTACTATGAGTTTTTTTTATTTTGTGTCTTTCACTGAGCAAGATATTAAGGACTAAAACTTTTATAAAGAAAATAGAAAGAGGTAATTAGAAAATTATTGCACTATATATATAAGACAAGATTTAGGCTCATAAGACCTGAGAAGACATGCATGCTTATACCTCGAACTAATCTACAGGATGGAGAGGACCTATAACAATCTGAAATACAATTAAAATAAAGACAAACCACAACAAAGGTAGGAGGAGATTATTAGCAACTACTCTATTGTATTTACTGTTTATATGTTCTTGCAAAATGGGAGTAGTTCATTTATTCATTTTAAATTATTTGGTAATGATGTGTTATATATCAGTATTTCTCATGTTTTTTAACTAAGGACTGTTTTAAGAATAATCTATGTTAATTTATGAGTATACTGTAACATTTGGATAATATTCTTTTATGAATTTTAGTCACTGCTAATATTTTTCTCTTTCTGTCATCTGTCTAGTCTATGAAATGTTGAAGGAAATCTTTACTGAATTTAGTTTTAGCTATTGGGATAGGTGTATAGTAATATATCATCATTGTCTTCATTTGAATCCTATGAATTCATGAAAATTTTATAGTGATTCTTCAAATTGTTCAGTTGTTGAAGTTTTATTCTCCAACATGATATTATCAAATAATCATCTTTAATATATTCCTGCTCCTTTGTATATTTCTTTTTTCCTCTTCAGTAAGTTTAAAAAGTATCCCAATATATGCATAAGAGATTATAAACTTCTGTACTTTAAACATATTTCACCAAAATTTTATGTAGGGATGAAATTTTAACAATTAAAACCCTGAAGAACTAAATTTCCTCGCTTATATTGAATGCTATGCTTAATAAAGACATATTGTTAATAGAGTTTGTTAAAATCAGAGGGTGGAAGACATATAAAAATATAAATATTGAAAACATTGATGAGACTACTGTCTATCAATCAATATAACATGTTTAAAATATATGTTTTTGTTTCTGATTCCTTTACTAATATGTCATTTTTGAGAATTTGTTGTTGATTCACTTCATTTTCCAAATGACTATACTTACTATTTTTTTTTATATGATGACAGTTTAAACACAGATGGCATTCTCTTAGATTCTTAATAAAGAAATCCATAGTTTTTATATAGGTTTCCTTAAATTTCACTTTTTAAAAATCAATATTAATGTTAATAAGATATATTAGTTACTATATACAACATTATTTAATGTGAGCTGACTGTTTTTTAAAGTTTCTTAATATCATCTTTTAAGCTACTTCACTTTCAGATCTTCTCTAAAAAGAATTTTCTGTTCATATAATCTGTAAACTGTGCAACAGTTTAATCTGATAGTTCTTTTCAATATTCAGCATATTCCACAGCTCAATCCAACACATTCTGTCTACTATATCTTCCTGCTTTCTTATCACTAGAAACTGTCATTGTAGTGGCAGATTCAGTCTTTTCTCACAATCTAATTTGATCAGCACATCCTTATCTGGTTTCCAGTATGTATGACCCACTTGGTTAGAAGGATGAATAATTATTTGGAAAACTACTGGATTGCCTCTATTCATGGTTCATCTACAAATGTACAATATCAGAAACTCCATCTTCATTTTTCATCCTCATCTCCTAATGAAAATATAAATGTAAATATTGTTTAAAACACCAAACTTTAATAAGATGTTTTATTAAAGTTCTGCTTTTTAGATTCTATTCTATTCATGCATATGATTGTATATGATAAAAATGGACTGTTGAGCCAAATATATTTTACTTTATGTAGTTATGGCAATTTCAAAAAATGGTTGATGAAATAGTTTTAACCATTAAAATAATTTTAGTAGGTGAAACTGGGAAATGTATTTTTATGCAACGATCAGTATATTTTGTGAAATCTTTTAATTTTAAATGAAATTTCCCACTTGTTTTCTTATTTTTGCTTTCCTCCAGCCATTATGTATTTCTAAAATACCGCACTGTATACTTCCTTCCATTGTTCAAAACCTGCAGTGGCTCTACATTGTCAATGGAATGCAATGACTATTAATTTCTTTATAGTACACTAAGTTTCATAGGAGAATTTACACTCTGAAGCTAGGTTTTGTGGATCAAGACTATAATCCTAGCTACTGTCTGTCCCCCAAAAAACATCTAGATTGATGACTATGCCCCAGGAGACACTTGATAAATGTTTGTTAAACGACTGACCCTGTTCATTTTGACATTGTTTCTTCTTTCATTACTTTCTGACTCAAGATTCATCCAATAAAAATCTTCACCTAGTGGAGAAAAAATGATAAGGATGCAGGGAAAATCAGTCATGTTGATTGGCCTCTATCTAAAGGCTTACAATCTCGATGTATCATGAGTTGTGTAAGATCTATCTACATCCTCAATATATTCAACCTCACCAAGACCAAATGATCCTTCCAAGTTTCTCTAGCAGCCATTGTTTTCATTCTTTCAAGATAATACTATGTTTACCTACACTTTGAGTTTTCTAGTTGCACCATGGTTTTCCTCAATAATATAGAAACGAAACTTTAAAGGTTTGACTGTTCTTCTCTCATTCCATATACTGTTAGTAAGTCTATGTCCAATCACTAACATATAGGCACAGCATACTTTCTACCATTCAGCCTTAACTGTTCTAGAATAATGTGTAAATGTTTGTACTTGTGACCAACTCACTTCTTTCCACTCCATATTTCAATATCTTTCAAAACAGTTTTCACTATCTTGTCTATGATCAAATATTTTAATACCTCCCTTATTGGCTTACTGGCATTCATTTCTTGGTTACTGCCTTTCAATTAATAGTATATATTTAACATAGTTAATCTGTAACTTATTTGTAAAGAATAATCTTGATGTTCCAAATATGTAGTAAAATGTTCAAGTGTAGAGGTCAGAGGTCATGCCAAGCTTATTGAGAGAGAACAGGGGTTACTTCACAGTACTTAACATATTGTCTGAAATACAGAACTTCAATCGATGCTTGTTCATTAAATCAACCATCATATTTCCTTCTCTCATGGTTCCTGATGATGAGAAGACAAGATTGTTTTTGAGGTAGGGCTTGAAGGCAGTACTGAGGGCAGGTGATTGAATATAAAGAAAAAGGTAGAGCCCCCTAGACAAAGAGAAATACAGCTTTGTGCTATGCATTTCTACACGGATTGATTAAATTCCCGATGACATAAACATACAACAACCTTTTGGAATGATTTGCAAATATTTTAGGGTTTTACAAACAGCATTTTCTCTCAAGACTACATGATGAAATAACATATAGTTATTTATTATGTCTTTCTCCCACTGGCATATGAATTTTTTTAAAGATTTATTTTAACTTGGGGGTTCTCTTGAGATTAGATAACTGGCAAGTAAAAGAATGAAATCTTCTTTGTTTCCTCAGGCCCTCAGCCCTATAAGCTACACCATGCTATTTTGTCAAGGATCTTCCTCTTCTCCATGCAAAAGAAGTTCATTATTTTTATTGTAATATAGTTTAAAACTCTAACAGCTATTATAATTTCATTGAATTATTCTGAACTTCATAGAATTGCTGAAAAGGATCCATAATATGCTATATTTGTTCTGAAAACTGATGGAATATTTATAATATTTAGTCTATACCATGCTATTTATTCTAAAAATCACATATTTGTTTTTGTTTTCTTAGTAGAGCAGAAGGCAAATTATATTAATTAGGCTATTTACATGATTTCCTAACTTAGAGCAGTGAAATTTGCCTTCAGCTAGCAAATAATTGGAATTACAATTGCTAGAGATATCACAAGTTTGTTAATTATATCAGGCTTCATCAAGCTCTGATAGGTCGCTAAATGATATTTTTTGTTTTCCCCTTCTTTCTATTTCTCCCGTACCAGAATTACGCCCCTCTTTTTTTGTAATGTAGAGTGAAGTAACCAAAAAGGTGATACTTAACAGTTGATCATCTGGGTTACAATTTCCAATTTAGGAATCTATAAGCTTCTAGAGATGGATAGATTATAGTCTGTCATAGTTTCCTTTTCAAAAAATACAACAAATATTTTATACAAACTTAGGTCTTACTCTCTTTGCTTTTTAGAAATAATGGTTTTTTAAAAAAATATATTAAAAATGGAAGGCAAAATAATGAAATCTTACAACTTAGTACTAGAGTAATGCCTCTGTAAATCTATCTAAGAATTTCCTATTAATATATGTTTAGGTAGTTTTAATTTTTTTTTCTATTTGAGGGTAGAAGCCTATTTAGGAAAGTTAGAGATCAATAGAACGTGATTCAAAATAATTCAATAATGAATGATAGAAAATATAATTACAGCATTTCAGAAGAGCCATTTACAGATTATCTTCTGTAAACATTAGTTCCCAGCATACTATCCTAGAATACAATTTTAAAATTCACTGAGAGGTATTTCACCATCAAATAATTTCAGTAAATAGTATAGGCTAATCCCCTTTCTGAAGAAACCATAGTGTTTAATTGCATTAAAGTCTCTGGGAAATCTAGAGTAAGGATAACTATCCAACATTGATTAATCTCCTTTTCCCAAATCATGCTCCAAATATAGGTTTTACACAATACCTCTTGTCATGTGGGGAACTTATTCAAAGAACTAATACCTTCTCCTGAAGTCCAAACCACTTAATGTGCCTTAAAGGCTAGTCAAATTCCATCCTGCCCTCTCACTCCAACCTCATCTCCAGCTACTTGCCGTCCTGCTCCTATTCTGTGCAGACCCATAAAAGAAGTCATCTACCTGCTTTCCTAACACACACCTTTTTTATTTAATACATATGTTATGCTTCTAGTCTCCCAGGCAATGCATTTCTTGAAACAACCTTGCTTGTTCCTGTATCTTTATGTTCCATTCTTTTCAGGGCTGCCTTTTTCTATCAATTTTTCCAGGCACACTATTTTGCTTGTGTCCTTATTTGTCTGTTGGTAAGGCATGTTCAGTGTTATATCCTCAGGCAATGGAAATGTGAAGCAGGCTTGAGCTGCAGCCACCTTATACTGGCTCACAGGAGCAAAACATTATGTTTTCCAGAATTTTGTGAGCCAATTAATGCTCACTCCTTCTCTGCCACAACTCTGTTGCCTTCTTTTGTAATGTAGAGTGAAGTCAGCCATGTTGAGAATACTTCGAGAACACACAATAGAGTAGTTTTGTTTCATGACTGATTGTTATTCACCAGACCAGCACTGACTCAGTCCCTATCATGCCTAGTGTAATACATGGTGTTTGGTGTATAGTGGGCATTAAAATAGTTTATTGTTTAAATTTTTCTACACTTTAGACTTTGGAACCAACCTTCTTCACATTGAAAATGTCTTTCTCTTGCCATTTCTTTTTTGAAATCTATTTCCCTGAAGGAAGGTACTATGTCATTTATTTCTACATATCCAATGGTGCCTTGCAGAGAGTAAGGACATCATAATTTTTAAATAGCTGTATCTATAGGTTTCACTTGGCTGTCTTACCTCTTTTAGTCAGTCAATCATACCATAACTTTTACTTTGATAGGAGCAGCAGTTATTGAGCACAGTGGGTTTTTTTCTAAAATATACCAAGTGTTGTGTATCTACTGTATATAGATTTTTAAAAACTAGCTGCTATTAACCAGAGTCCAACTCTTCTCACCATGTTTTCTAGGTCAGAAAAGTAAATTATCTATGCAATTATTGTATTAAATATTTATGATCCTTTTGTGTAAGGTTTCTCAGAAGCCAACCTAAGGATTAAGATTTTAAAGGAATTTATTAATGAGATGTACAAAACACTATTTTGAAAACGAAATTTACAACTTGGGGGGAGGGAAGAGTTGGGGAGGGAAGGGGGGAAGGGATGGTAGGGAAAAAACAAAGGAGGAGGTAACAATGCTGGATAGGAAATGTACTCATTACCTTACTCAGGTAACTGTGACCCCTTTGTATACTACTTTTTTTACAATAAAAAACATAAAAAAGAATGTAATTTCCAGGAAAAAACTGGTAAGAGAAAATAGAGAGTAGAGATGGATGGGAAGACTTTCAATGACCTCAGCTGGATTCTACTGTACAAAGCTAGACCATCATATCTCAGCCTCATCTCTACCTGAGGCAAGGATGTTGCTTATGTATTACTGAACCTGAAGACTATGGTTGTTAGGAAGAAAAATACTCACAGCAAGAGGCACATAGATAATCTAGGAATAATCAGAAGATATCTGAAAGGAGTACTGTTAATGTTAAATTCTAAATGTGATTATAATCAAATCGGTTAATTTGCTTGCCTATAGGATATGTTTAATTAGCTTTTGTCATAGTTCTATTGTTGATCACCTCTTTGGCCTTGGGGAGGAAAACTAAATTTGAGGGTCTCAATTTACTTAATTGTAAACAAAGATAAGGAGTGATAGGCTAACTTCATAGGACACTGTAATAAATGGTACTTCAGCCTGAGGCAAAATTTCCTCCAGTAAGTCTACAAAATGCCAATAAGTTTATGTAAAAAAAGTATAAGCTTGACTATATGTTGGAAAAGTTATGCTCATCAGTGTTAGAAAGATTTCCTCATGGTAAAATTTCTTAGAGCTTTCAATATAGTGATGTTATTAGGATAGATATCTCTAATGTCCCATTTTATCATACATTCTATTGTTTATTAGTAGCTGTGAAAATTCTGAGATTTTAGCCTACTTGCAAGCTAAAACCTTCACTTGGCAGAAGATATGAAGTTCCCATTTCAGGGTATAAGACAGCTTAGTATTTATAGCAGTAACAGTACCCTGAGTATTAGCATCTGTGCAAATTCCCTAATCCCCAATTCCCAAAGGTAATATGATGAAGGTCAAGGGCCATCATCATAGGCAGTGGGTTGAAATCTAGAAGATGAACATCAAGCTTAAAGACCTAAATACTCTGTAATTGGCAATAAGCATAAGTTGGTGCATTCTTTTCCCAGAGGAAGATGTCATTTTTTATTATGCTCACAGAATTAAAAGCTGTGCTTTATTCGAGTAAGGGACAGTCTATGCAGCAGTACTGTTAGCTATATACAGACTCTTTAAAAGACAGCACAAAGACAGTTGATTCCTCTACTCTCTCAATTCATAAGAAGTGCCTGAACCCTATGGAAAACTATGTCATCTTACATCATTCTTAAGTCTGAGACACATGGATAAGAAATGAGTAAACACCTTTCTGAAATGACTCTTTGTAATACTTTTTAAAATCATTTTATCTCTTTGAAAACAGATTTGGTGAAGTAGAGAAGACACAAGGTATGTATCCAATAAAACTTGCCTCATTGCTTTCTGGTTTTTTTTTTCCTTCCTTCTTCCATGTTCCTTCAAACTTCTCTCCTAGATGTATAGCAGTTCATAAGATTTAGTACATGATTTCCAATCTGTACTGACTATACTATCTGCTTTCAGAAATATAGTAGAATTAAAGAATAACAATAGATAATATTCAACAACTTCATAGGAATTCCATCCAAGTTATTTCTTCATCTGTGGAAATTTTCTCACCTTGGACCACCTTCAGAGAGAATATATACAAGCCAGACAGAGAAGCACATCCCCATAGGCACTGAACAAATATTAATTTTAATAAAAATTAGTAATATGACCCTTAGTATTGGGACTATGCCTCTCCAAGCTGTTCAAATGTGTCATTTTCAAGGTATTATTGTAAAGCAGAGTGCAGAGATTTTAGAGTGCTAGGAACATGCATTAAGTTTCCTTTAATCTGTTTTTCTTATCTGACAATTGAAGCAGCTCAGATATTTCCTGGAAATAGAAAATATATACATTATAAATATATGACATTAAATATTTGCAAAATCGATTTCTACTGCAAGTAATAATATAACCATACCCTACCAGAATAGAAAAAATGGACAATTGAATTGATTAGTGTGTGAATCTGTACAAAATACCAATTTTCTTCAAATTTTAAGTAACATGACCAATTTTCACGTCTTAGGAGAAGTTACCGTTGATGAAATTTTCAGAGTGTCTTAGACTTTCACAAGTTTAAACCTTTTAGTTAAGTTATCTTAGCACTTTTCACATGGAAGGAACCCAGATTCTTCAGCCCAATTCATTGAAGTAAAATAGAAATATATTAGCTAAAATTTCCAGGAATTGTCACACAGTTCAAACCTATCTCCATTTTCAAAGCTGAAGTATAAATGAATGAGTTGTCAGCTGGAGACTAAGGATGTTAGAATGATTACTCTATGCAAGCTGTGGAATAGGTCTCATTTCTTTTCTGCACATCTCAGAGATATACACACATACTTGCACAATTAACCTCAGCCCAGAGGACAAAATCAATAACATTCATGAATTCCATAAATGAAAGGTGAAGAAAATCTCAAGCATGCTCTGCTGGATTCCATCATTCTTCTGGGAATGAGTTGATGATTGGAATTTGAGAAACACATACTTGAAATTACAGCATTTGCCTCCACCTGTTTGTTATGTGTTGCAATTATCAGAATAATAGAAAATAATATTTTATATGGTTTATTTTCTATCCTTCTGAGCAAGTCTCCCTAGGAGTCACTTTTATTAATGAGACCAAATTACAAGCAGCCCAGCTTGCTTGTCCTTGCTTTAATGAATTTAAACAAATAATCAAAAATAGTCCCTTGTAATTATGCTTTATGGGTATGTATTCCATGTCATTTTTCAAGTTGCTAGCAGGTGTTATGGACCCAGTAGGTGTTCAATAAATATTAATTGATGTTGATGTAGCAATTTCCTTCTGGAAGTTGTAAGTTTCACATATTTGTGAATCCTTTGTTTGCTTCTATGACTCCCTGATTACAAGTCCCTGATCAACGACTTCTCCACCTCCTCATATTTAGCAAAGCACATACATTAAACATGGCTATATCCTTTTCTTTTTTTTCATAACAAAAGCAATTGCTGTCAAAATGATTTTTTTCACCACATTTAGCCGTTTATATCTTTTGGAAAAGTCCCACAGAACATAATATAATATAATAACATGGATCATATTTATGATAAAAAGTGCCATTTGTTATTAAATCAAGCACAAAATAGGAGACATTTCTTTTTATTTTTTAATAATTTTTTATTGTGAGAATACTGTACAGATGAGGGGTTACAGATACATTAGCAAGGTAATGAGTACATTTCTTATCAAGCATTGTTATCTCACCCTTTGTTTTTTCCCTACATGGGAAATCACATGGAATCTTATAAACACATTAGAAGAAAAAAAACATTTGTGGTTTTTCATTTTCTTGGTGCTCATTTCTCTTAACATCATCTTATCTAACCTTTTCTGCATGTCTCAGACATATACTAGTTATTGCAAATAAGGGAAACCATGGGACCTATATTTCTTTGGGCCTGGCTTACTTCACTTAATATAATTTTTTCCAAGTCTTTCCATTTCCTAACCAATGGGGCAATGTCATTCTTTCTGATGGAGGCATAGAATTCCATTGTGTATATATACAACATCTACTGAGGGCCATCTGGGTTGGTCCCATATGTTAGCTATGGTAAATAATGCTTCAATAAACATAATTGTGCTGGTAGCTTTAGTGTGGTCTTGTTTGTGATCATTTGGGTAAATGTTCTAAAGTGAGATTGCTGGGTTGTAGGGGAGCTCTATGTGGAGTCTTTTGAGGAACCTCCATATTACTTTCCAAAGTGGGTGAACAAGTTTACACTCCCACCAACATTGCACTAGTGTTCCCTTCTGTCCACATCCCCTACAGCATCTGTTATTTTATTAGAGTTCTTGATTATAGCCATTCTAACTGGGGTGAGGTGGTATCTCAATGTTGTTTTGATTTGCATTTCTTCATTTGTCTATTGGCCATTCTTATTTACTCTTCAGAAAAGTTTCTCTTTAAGTCTTTAGCCCACTTATTTATTGGGCAGTTGTTTCTTTGAGGATTTGTTGTTGGGGGATTTAATTTTTTGAGTTCCAATATATTTCAGATATGAGACCCTTGTCGATTGCATGGCTAGTGAAGATCTCCCAATCCGTGGGCTTTCTATCGATCTTGCTAGCTATGTCATTTGCCATGCAGAAGCTCTGCAATTTCATGCAATCCCATTTGTCCAACCTTTCTTTGATTTGTTGTGTTTCTGGGTCTCTATTAAGAAAATTTCAGCCTCTGCCAAGGATACCTAGGATTTCTCCTATTCCATCCTGTAATATTTTCAGAATGTCTGCTTTGACTCTGAGGTCTTTGATCCATTTGGAGTTGATTCTGGTGCAGGGTGATATATAAGGATATAGCTCTAGTTTTCTACAAGTGATTAACCAATTTTGCCAGCACCATTTACTGAAGAGGCTGTCTTTCTTCCGTTCTATTTTTTTTTATTTTTTTAGCTCCCTTATCGAAGATTAGGTGGCTATAGGTCTTTGGGGTTCATTTCTGGGTTTTCAATTCTATTCCATTGGTCTTTGTGCCATTACCAAGGTGTTTTGATAACTATTGCTTTTTGGTAGAGTTTGCAATTTGATATTGATATTCCTCCAGCATTGTTCTTTCTGTTAAAGGATCATTTTGTATTCATGATCTTTTATTGTTCCATATGAATTTTTGGATTGCCTCTTATACTTCCTTGAAGAATGAGGTTGGAATATTGATAGCTTTTGTATTGAATTTGTAAATAGCCTTTGTCAGTCTTTCCATTTTCATGATGTTAATCCTCCCAATCCAGGAGCATGGGAGGTTTTTGCACTTTCTAAGTTCTGTTCTGATTTCCTTTTTTGGGTTTTTAAAGTTTTGATCATAGAGGTCCTTTACCTCTTTGTTTAAGTTAATTCCTAGGTATTTTATTTTTTTGTGTGGCTATTCCAATGCAGTTGCTTTCCTGATTTTAGCCACCTTCTTCTCAGTTTTGTCTTACAGAAACGCCATTGATTGTTGAGACTTAATGTTATATCCTGCTACTTTGTAGGAGGCATTTCTTAAGCAAGGCTATAGGTAAAATTTGTTGGAATAGGGGGCTGGTCAGTTGGACCATAAATATGTTATTTGAGGCAGTGATGCTTGACATTCACAATTTCAGGATACCCTTAAACCTTGGTTAAAGGAGTTAATTTAGGTTATGGGAGAGTACTTCCAAAGAAGGGAAATGCATTAACTTTTGTATGAACAGGTAGGGTTTAGTTTTTTATTCTTTTATATTTTTGGCATTTCTCAGCATTGAACTCAGAGCCCCATGTCTGCTTGACCAAGCACTCTACTATTTAGGCAAGGTACCAATCCTTTTATTTTCAGACAAGGTCTCATGTTTTTGCCTAGATCAGTCCCTGCATGATGATTCTACTATAGATGTGAGCCATATTGTCCAGTTAGGGATTTTTTTCATCCAATTTCTCAGTTAGTACTCACTAGTAGGGAGGTACAAGATTCATCTCATGAAAGAAGAAAGCCAGGAGAACATATGGGTTCACTAGGTCACTATGACAGAAAATCTTCCATAATCAAGGAATTGCAAGTGCAATAGGTATTCTTTACAAGAATGTATATGAAAATGGCTCCAAAAGGAAAGATGAAAAAGAAAATCTATTAACTCTGCAATTTCTAATTAGATCAACCTTATTCCTAAGTTTAAAGGAAAAAGAAATCTGCTTTCTAGCAGTGGTTGTCAGCCTAGTCTGCACATTATCATCACTTAGGGAGCTTTTTGAAAAATACAGATGCTTGGGGCCCACTTCCAGAGAGCCTGACTTAATTGGTCTGGGATACAAGCAGAATATTGGAAATATTTACATCTCCCCGGGTGATTCTAATGTGTAGCTGGATGAAGAACCACTGACCTATAGAGAACTGGGTAGTTGAGACTTGTTTCCTATATGTGAAGGATTTCTAGTCATTGCTTTTCTTCAAGCAATTTTTTTTCAAACTTAAGTGAACATTTGTTTCACCGAGGGACATTTACATATTTAATTATCAACTTCAGAAAATTCTGATTCCTATTCACACACTTTGATGAAACTAGCCCAAGATGAATGAAAATGATCAAAGTCTGATCTACAAATGGAAGATCAAATAGGTAATATACAATGTGGATCTAGCTTGCTACTTGAGGTGAGATCTTCAGGCAAGCACCATCACATAGAAGCTTGCTTGAAATGCAGATCGTCGTGCAACTACCCTAGTCTTATTGAATCAGAGCCTGCATTTTAACAAGATTCTCTTTGTAATTCAAATATACATACAAGTTTGAGAAGCAGTGAGTTATTAGACCCTCCAATTTATCTCATAATTCCATCATTGCTTGTTAAAACAAGCAATGAGTGTTTCTCCAACATTTTTTCTTTTTTTTTTAATTGTGAAAATACCGTACAAAGGGGCTACAATTACATGGGCAATATAATGAATATATTTCTTATCAAGCATTGTTTCCTCCTCCTTTGTTTCCCCTTCCTATCCCTTCCCAACTCTCCCCCTACCCCCGGCCCACCTACTCTCCCCCGCAAAGTTGTTAAGTTCTTTTTTCGACATAACAATTTGTATATATCATTGTTGCAATGGGTCCACCTGTATCCCTATTTAAACAATTTGTTTTTCCCCTTCCCTTCCACAAATTATACCAACATCAAATACAGTGAAAGCTGGGATTATACTGTGGGGGAAGGACATACAAGCAACAAAAAAATCATCTTATAAATATGTTCGAAACAATTGCATGAAAGCAAAAACATTTGAATACTTATATGGGCAACTAATATACACTTGAATTAATGACTCATTGTAGTGTGTACTTTTATGTATCAAATGCAGGAGAAAATATGTCCCCAATGATTCTATTTTCCTTCCTGTGTATTGTAACTCTATAAATTCATGCACAGGCATCTGTGGCTCATCTTTGAAAGCAATGGATAGAGGTGAGTCTTACATTATTGGTACTTTTACCAATAATGTAAATGTATGTGCTATAAATATATAAAAAAATATTGTCAAAATAGGATTGGATGATGAGAATGTAAGATTTATATATTTAGTTCACCTGTTAGTGATACTATTGATTCAGATATCCAGGAAGTGACGTCTGCTAAGAGTTCAAAGGGCAGTAAATTCTTTTTATGGCTACTTGAAAATGGCATTAAGCTTCTATTTTACTTATTTAATTATACCAAACCTTTCAGCTATGAACTGAATAACCTTGAGCATAAGAAATGCTGGTATTGCATTTTTAATAAGCACCCTAGGTGATTCTAATAAAGGTTTTCTCGTGATGACAATTTGAGAAAACCTAGTACAGAGGAGAAACAAGGAAAAATAAGAAGATATTTTTATTGAGACTTTACCATGGGACAGGCACAGTGATGCTAGGTATTTCACTGTATACCATAGACCTGTAGTTTCATATACAAAAAACATCAAAGACCAAGGAAGTAAATGTTTTGTTCAAAGTCACAACATTTACCCATGATGGACATCAAAATTGAAGCCACAGTTAACTGAAACACATGTCTGGAAGGGTAGCAAAGTTCAGCCACTCTCTAAATGACCATATTGCTTATCTGTTTCCACATTTCTAAAATGGAGTTATTAGTATAGACTTCACAAAATTGGTGAAAGTTTGAGATAGTATATATAAATTGCTCAGAAATGAGGCAGACACAGCCAGTACTCAGGAAATAATGGCTGCGGCCTCTATTACTACTATCCTAATTACCATTATTCTCATCAATATTAGCAACAACAATAGACTCAAATGAAGGTGTTCTCTACATTGTAGGCTACTTCCATTCAATTTTAGTTATAATACATTCTGCTGATCGCACATTTACCCTCTAGAGAGAAGAGAATAAATACTGCATGCTTGTATATTTGACACCTTGAATCAGTTCTTATACGTTGTCTCATCTTCAGTCTGTCTCTATTTGCCTCTTTTCCTCCACCTTCACAATTCATGTGTTTCTGTGGGCTTCAGCATGGCCATCATTCAAGATCACTGTGGAGTTTGAGATTTGAAGGAAACTCAAAAAGAGAAAGAAAACACAGGGAATTGAAAGCCTTAGCACGTTAACTACCCTGAGAAGCAGATCAGCATGTGCATCAAATAAACACTCTATCAATTAAAAAATTTAAAGCAGCAGAATGGAGCCTCAGTAAACAATGGCTTAGTCTAAGAATCAAACATACTTAATAAAGAACCATTAGAGTTCCAGGAAGATGGCTAAGGAGAAGCTGGAGGCTAAACAAGCTCTCACATAGAAAGCAGTTATACCGTTCCAGTAAACAGTCCTAAGCCAGAGAATCACACCAAGTGTGCCATCACAGTACAGAGAGTTAGGCCAGAGAGGGAAAATCCAGGCAAGGAGACAGATCTGAGCACTTGCCAGCAGCTGCGACTGCAGCTGCAGCGGCGGCGCTGTAGCCGCCATACCTGCAACACAGAGAGTCCAGGATGAAGGAGCCAGACGCAGCTGGTGAGTGCATTCTACTCAACACCAGCAAGAACCGAGAAAGAGTAGACATCTTCATCCTGCAGCTCGCAGACCAGAGATGACTCAGGAACCAAGACTCGGCCTGAGTAGAAGCTTGACATCCTCATTCCTTCTCAGGGAGCAGAGGAGGGAAGTCCACCACACCCCCGCCCAGTACCGGAGATCTCCATCTTGGATACTGACAATGACCTGGCTGAGATAAATGACTAGCGTCATTTAGCAGATAACAAGAACCTAACCTGACCTGCCAGACTCAGCTCCACCCAGGGGAAACTCACCCAGCTCGGCCGCCAGCCCCAGGAGTGGCTTTCTTTACTGGGTAATCAGAGCCAGAGGTTGCCCCTCCCTTTAGCAGCCTCCACAATCAACTGAAATTCAGTAAACATAAACCCTGAGAATGGCTCCAGGCTGAGCTCTGTGAGTGTCTCACAAGCTAGCCCCTCAGGGAAAAGCTACAGTTTGCTGAAAAGCCTCAACTCTACCCAGAACCTAGCCTCATCACAGCATCTGCAAACTTGAGGAAACAGCCATCTCCATCTTTTGTGATACTCAAAGCAGGTCTCCCTCCCATTGAACTAGCCTAGGAGGCGGATCACAAAATCCTGGGTAAAGCAGAGCATTTTTCTGCCTGCTCAAACAAACTGACATAAGAAACAAACAAAGCCACAGGAAAATCAAACACCACAAGCAGACCAGAGATTCCAAGAGGCTGGTTACAGACACAAGGGAGACACAGGATCTTCGCACCCCTCCCCAAAAAATCAAAGAATTTTTTTTGTACCTTTTATAAAAAAAAATTTTTTTTCTAAAACTTTAATTTTGACCTTTCCTTAAAAATGTTTTTCAGTAACTTTTTTTTCTTGCTCAAATAATTTTTATTTTAGGGGTATAGGTGTGTGTGCGTGTTTCTTTCTTTTTTATTCTTTTTAAAAAATTTTTTATTTTTTTGTTTTTTTTTATTTTGTTTTTTTATTTTTTTGTTTTTTTAATTTTAATTTTTCTTTTTTTGTGAACATACTGTACAGAGAGGTTACAATTACATGGACAAGATAACGAGTACATTTCTTTTTTTTTTTTTTTTTTAAATTTTATTTTATTTTATTTGAGAACATACTGTACAGAGGGGTTACAATTACATGGGCAGGATAATGCACACATTTCTTACCAAGCATTGCAGCCTCCTCCTTTGTTTACCCTTCACCTCCCTTCCCAGCCTCCCCCCTCCCTCCCAACCAATCATACCCCCCCTCCCCCCCCCACCGACATTGTAAAGCTGGTTTTGACATGACATTTTGTACTTCTCATTGTTGCAACAGGTCCACCTGAATCCTTAAACGACTTGTTTGTCCCCATCTCCTCCACATGTTATACTGACATCAAATATAGTGAAAGCGGGGGTTACACTGTGGGGGAGGGAAATACAAAGCAACAAAGAAATAATCTTATAAATGCGTTAGAAACACATGCATGAAAGAAACAAAAACATTAAAATACATATTTGAGGTTTTGTTTTCCTAACATCACATTATCTGACTTTTTCCGCTTGACTCATACCTATACTAGATATTGCAAATAAGGGAAACCATGGGACCTATGTTTCTTTGGGCCTGGCTTACTTCACTTAATATAATTTTTTCCAAGCCTTTCCATTTCCTAACAAATGGGGAAATGTCATTCTTTCTGATGGAGGCATAGAATTCCATTGTGTATATATACCACATCTTCTTGATCCATTCATCTACTGAGGGGCATCTGGGTTGGTTCCATGTCTTAGCTATGGTAAATAATGCTGCAATAAACATAGTTGTGCTGGTAGCTTTAGTGTGGCCTTGTTTGTGATCATTTGGGTAAATGCCCAAAAGTGGGATTGCTGGGTCGTTGGGGAGCTCTATGTGGAGTCTTTTGAGGAACCTCCATACTGTTTTCCAAAGTGGTTGAACAAGTTTACATTCCCACCAACAATGAAGTAAGGTTCCTTTCTGTCCACATCCCCTCCAGCATCTGTTGTTGTTAGAGTTCTTGATTTTTGCTGTTCTAACTGGAGTGAGGTGATATCTCAATGTTGTTTTGATTTGCATTTCTTTTATGGCTAGGGATGTTGAACATTTCTTCATGTGTCTATTGGCCATCCTTCTTTCTTCTTCAGAGAAGCTTCTCTTTAAGTCTTTCGCCCACTTACTTATTGGGAAGTTGTTTCTTTGAGGATTTGTTGTTGGGTGGTTTAATTTTTTGAGTTCCAAGTATATTTTAAATATGAGACCCTTGTCCGTTGTATGGCTAGTAAAGATCTTCTCCCAGTCCGTGGGCTTTCTATTGATCTTGCTAGCTATGTCATTTGCCCTGCAGAAGCTCTGCAACCTTATACAATCCCATTTGTCCAGCCTTTCTTTGATTTGTTGTGTTTCCGGGTCTCTATTCAGAAAATTTCGGCCTGAGCCAAGGAGACCCAGGGTTTCTCCTATTCCATCCTGTAATGTTTTCAGAGTGTCTGCTTTGAGTTCAAGGTCTTTGAACCATTTGGAGTTGATTCTGGTGCAGGGTGATATATAAGGATCTAGCTTTAGTTTTCTACATGTAGTTAACCAGTTTTGCCAGCACCATTTACTGAAGAGGCTGTCTGTCTTCCATTCTATTGTTTTAGCTCCCTTATCGAAGATTAGATGGCTATAGGTCTGTAGGTTCATTTCTGGGTTTTCAATTCTATTCCATTGGTCCTGAGGTCTGTTCTTATGCCAATACCAAGCTGTTTTGATTACTATGGCTTTATAGTAGAGTTTGAAATTTGGTATTGATATTCCTCCAGCAGTGTTCTTTCCGTTGAGGAGCGTTTTTGCTATTCGGGGTCTTTTATTGTTCCATATGAATTTTTGGATTGCCTCTTCTATTTCCTTGAAGAATGAGGGTGGAATTTTGATAGGTATTGCGTTGAATTTGTAGATAGCCTTGGGCAGTATTGCCATTTTCACGATGTTAATCTTTCCAATCCAGGAGCATGGAAGGTTTTGCCATTTTTTAAGTTCTGTGTTGATTTCCTTTTTCAAGATTTTAAAGTTTTCATCATAGAGGTCCTTCACTTCTTTAGTTAAGTTAATTCCTAGGTATTTTATTTTTTGTGAGGCTATTACAAATGGAGTTGCTTTCCTAATTTCAGCCACACTTTTCTCATTGTTGGCATACAGAAAAGCCATTGATTTTTGGGGGTAAATTTTATAACCTGCTACTTTGCCAAAGTTTTGAATCAGCTTGAGTAATTTGGGAGTGGAGTCTATGGGATTCTTTAAATACAAGATCATGTCATCTGCAAAGAGGGAGAGTTTTATTTCTTCTTTCCCTATTTGGATCCCCTTTATGTCTGCATCTTGTCTTATTGCTGTAGCTAGGCATTCTAATACTAGATTGAAGAGAAGTGGAGAGAGTGGGCATCCTTGTCTTGTTCCTGAGTTAAGAGGAAATGGCTTTAGTTTTTCACCATTGAGTATAATGCTGGCTGTAGGTTTGTCGTATACAGCCTTTATAGTATTGAGGAATGTTCCATGGATTCCTAATTTTTTCAAAACCTTCATCATAAAGGGGTGTTGGATCTTGTCGAATGCTTTTTCTGCGTCTATTGAGATAACCATGTGGTTCTTATTCTTGCTCCTGTTGATATGATGAATAATATTAATTGATTTGCGTATATTGAACCAGCTTTGCATCCCTGAAATGAATCCTGTTTGATCGTGGTGTATGATTTTTTGGATGAATTGTTGAAGTCGATTGGCCAAAATTTTGTTGAGCAGTTTCGCATCAATGTTCATCAAAGAAATGGGTCTATAGTTCTCTTTCTTTGATGAGTCCCTGCCTGGTTTTGGGATGAGGGTTATGATGGCTTCATAGAATGTGTTCGGTAGTGAGCTTTCTCTTTCAATTTCATTGAAGAGTTGGAGGAGAATTGGTGTGAGCTCTGCTTTGAAGGCCTTGTAAAATTCCGCTGTAAAACCATCTGGTCCTGGACTTTTCTTAGCTGGGAGGTCTCTTATTGCTGTTTCTATTTCAATGCTTGATATGGGCCTGTTAAGATAGTTTACCTCATCTTGGTTTAGTTTTGGCATGTCAATATTTCCTAGGAAGAGGTCCATTTCTGTCAAATTCTCAAACTTATTAGCATAAAGTTTTGAGAAGTATGCCCTTATAATGTTCTGAATCTTGCTTGTTTCCGTGGTGATGTTTCCATTCTCATCTCTGAGTTTATTAATTTGGGTGTGTTCTCTTCTTTTTCTGATAAGATTTGCTAAGGGTCTGTCAATTTTGTTAAGTTTTTCGAAGAACCAACTCTTTGTTTTGTTGATTCTTTCTATAGTTTTTTTGGATTCTAATTCATTTAATTCTGATTGAATTTTGATTATTTCTTTCCATCTACTGGATTGGGGTTTATCTTGCTGCTCTTTTTCAAGGAGGTTTAGATGTGTCATTAAATTGTTAGTTTCAGATCTCTCCAATTTGTTGATGTAGGAGCTCAGAGCTATAAACTTGCCTCTGAGTACTGCCTTTGCTGTGTCCCAGAGGAGCTGGTATTTTGTGTGTTCATTTTTGTTGAATAGCATGAACATTTGAATTTCCTTTCTAATCTCTTCCATGACCCACTCATGATTCAGCAGTGTGTTGTTCAGCCTCCATGTGATACCGGACTTTCTTTCGTGGCTTTTGGTGTTGAGTTCTAACTTTATTCCCTTGTGGTCAGAGAGAATGCAAGGTATAACTTCAATGTTTCTGAATTTAGACAAGTTTGTTTTGTGGCCTAAAATGTGGTCTATTTTAGAAAACGTTCCATGTGCTGCTGAGAAAAACGTGTATTCTGATGCTGCTGGGTGAAATGTTCGGTAAATGTCTGTTAAGTCTAGTTGATCTATGCAGCTGTTTAGATCTGCGGTTTCTCTGTTGAGTTTTTGCCGAGTTGATCTATCTAGTGGGGAGAGTGGTGTGTTAAAATCCCCAACGATTAATGTCTTTGGATCTATATGGGATTTGAGGGAAAGTAGTGTTTCTTTGATAAATTTGGGTGCTCCATTGTTTGGCGAATAGATATTTAGAATTGTAATATCCTCCTGAAGGAGAGATCCTTTAATTAGTATGTAGCGACCTTCTTTATCTCTTTTCATGAATTTTAATTTGAAGTCTATTTTATCTGATATTAGGATTGCAACTCCCGCCTGTTTATGTGGTCCGTTTGCTTGGTAGATTTTGTTCCAGCCTTTAACATTGAAAATGTGTTTGTTTTTAAGGGCAAGATGTGACTCCTGCAGGCAGCAGATAGAAGGGTCTTGTTTTTTAATCCAACTAGACGGTCTATGTCGCTTAATTGGAGAGTTCAGTCCGTTAACATTAAGAGATAGGACTGAGAGGTATTTGGGAGTTCCTTCCATGTTATCTACCTTCTTGGGGGCTGCGAAAACTGGGTTCTTCCTATGGTTCTTGGATTCTCAGTTTGGGTGCAGTTTCTTGGCCTTTATTGCGGTCTTGTTGGTTTTCTATGTGTAGGACATCTTTAAGAATCTTTTGTAGGGCTGGTTTGGTGGAGATGTATTGTTTCAATTTTTCTTTGCTATGGAAGGTTTTTATTTGGCCTTCAGTTATGAAGGAGAGTTTAGCTGAGTACAGTATTCTTGGTTGATAGTTGTTTGTTTTTAGGGCATGGCATACATCATTCCAGGCTCTTCTTGCTTTGATTGTCTCTGCTGAGAAATCTGAGGTGATTCTAATTGGTTTCCCTTTATAAGTGATTACCCTTTTCTCCCTGACAGCTTTAAGGATCTTTTCCTTGTTCTGAGTTGATCCTGTGTGGATTATAATGTGACAGTGGGATATCCTATTCTGGTCTGGTCTATTTGGGGTTCTAAAGGCTTCTTGTATCTGGACAGGCCTATCTTTTTGCATGTTTGGGAAGTTCTCTGCTAGGATCCTGTTAAACAGATTTCCTAGACCATTAACTTCTGTTTCTAGGTGTTCCTCTACACCCATTATCCTTAGATTAGGCCTTCTGATGGTGTCTTCCAGGTGTTGAATAGATCTATCATATTTCTTGGACTTGTCTTGGATGGTTGTATGTTCTTTCTCTATAATATCTAGGCTGTCTTCAATCCCTGAGATTCGATCTTCTGCATGGTCTAACCTGCTGTCAAGACACTCTACTTTGTTTTTTATCTCTTTTCCTTCTAGTTGGTCAGCTTTGATGGCTTCAAGTTCTTTGTTGAAGCTCTGTTTTACGTTTTGTATGAATTTCTTTACTTCCTTAATTTGGTGTTCAGTGTTTGTCCTCAAATCACTTAGTTGATTGGTTATGGTTTCTTTGGGCTCCCATTCCTTCTGTTGGGTTCCATTCAGCATTCCCTTTGTGGTCTCCCTGACTTCCTTCAGCTTTTTGTTAATGGATTCCATGAATGCCTTTAGTGATCTTTGTGTGTTCTCTACCTGGTCTCTCAATTCCTGTATTACTCTTTGATTAGCTTCCTCCCGTTCGTGGGATTCCTGCAGATCTCTTTGAGTGTTCTCAGCCTGCTCACGCCATTCCTCCCTTTCTCTTTGAGTATTCTCAAGTTGTTCACGCAAATCCTGTATCAGTTTTTGAGTAGCTTCCTCACGCTTATGATATTCCTGTATAAACTTCTGGGATGCCTCCTCTCTCTCCCTATCACGCTCATACAGAGTCCTTTGTACGTTGTCAAACTTTTCATTTATCATGTTTGCCACCAGTGTTTGTAGAGCTGTTTGGGAACTCTCCTCTGGATTATTCATTATCTGTTCTAACCCCTGATTATCAGGATTGGGAATTGAGATACGCGAATTTGCCATTTTTCTTGTGTTTTTCCGGCTTACTCTGCCCATTTGAGATGAAGTTAGCACCAGTTTTGTGCTAGAACACTATCTTAAGGCAACCATCAACCAAAGTTTGCATTTGTACAGTCAATAGTCTACAGATACAATCTAGTTCAACAGATACATCTATTCGACATCAAACAACTATATGTTAAAGGGCTTCGAACCGCAGAGAAGAGTTTGGAAAACCAGAAATTATTAGGGTTAGGGAGAGATGTGGTTAAAAAATAGGAATAGATTGGTGTGGGGAGGCACAGGGAGAGTTAACTATGTCCTAATCACAATGCAGGAAATAGGTTGGGTAGGATGTAAGTAGAGAGAGAGAGAAAAAGAAGAAAGGGAAAGGGGAATGAAAAGAGACCAGAAAAAAAATAGAAACGTAAAAATTAATGTTATTTTAGAGATTAAAAGACCATCTATTTATAGAGGAATATGAATATGTTGAGAGAAAGGGAGGGACATAGAGGAGATGAGAAAAACTTAACAAAAATGCTTAAAATATTGTATAGGTATAAAGTACTGCTATTAGTGAATTTAAGTCTCAGAGGTTTTGAATTGAGTAATAAGTTTGTGGATTAAGTGTGTACACAATGGGGGATAGGGTCTACTGGTTAACTACGGGTTTATCTGAGGATGTGCAGGACAAGAGTTAAGTCACATAAAGATGAACAAAGAGGAAAAGATGGAAAGGATAGGAAAGTGAGAAGAAAAGATCAGAAGTTCAGTAGAGCTAGAAAAAAAAACAAAAAGATAATTAAGAATGAAAGAAAAAGAGAAAGAAGACAAGAAAAGAAAAGAAAACACACATTCACGTATTCCTAAAATAAAAATTATAAGAGGAGAAAAAAAAAAGTTAATGGAAAACAATTATTTTTTCAGAAGAGGCAAAAATTAAAGATTAATAAAAGTTTTAGAAAAGCAAAAAAAATTTTTTATATATATATAAGGTAACAAAAAATGAAAAAAAACAAAACAAGAAAAAGAAAAAAAGAAAAGAAGACGAAGAATAAAAAAAGTTCTTTGATTTTTTTTTTTTTTTGGGAGGGGTGGGAAGAGTCCTGTATCTCCCTTTTGTCTGTAACCAGAGTCTGGTTGGAGTCTCTGGTCAGCTTGAGGTCCTGTGGCTTGATTGGTTTCTTAAGTCAGTTTGTTGGAACAGGCAGAAAAATGCTCTGCTTTACCCAAGATTTTGAGATTCCCCCTCCCAGGTTAGTTTACTGGGAGGGTGATCTGCTTTGAGAATCACAAAAGAGGGGGATGCAGTGATGAGGCTAGGTTCTGGGTAGAGTTGAGGCCTTTCAACGAACAGTAGCTTTTCCCTGGGGCTATTTTGTGAAAAAAAAACTCAGAGCACCCAGCCTGGAGCCATTCTCAGGGTTTCTGTTTTTCAATTGATTGTGGTGGCTGCTAGAGGGAGGGGCAGCCTCTGGCTCTGGCCACCCAGCGAGGAGAGCCACTCCAATGGCTGGTGCCTGAGCTGGGCGACCCCTCCCTGGATGGAACTGAGTCTGTGAGGTCACCTCGCCGCCAAGTTCCTGTGACCTGCCAAATGACTAGCTCTATTCCAAGGCCTGAGCTGGAGCTAGCCGCTCCTCCGAGCTTTGTCGGTATCCAAGATGGAGATCACCGGTGCTGGGGGGGGGAGGGGTGGCCTTCCCTCCTCTGCTCCCAGAGGAGTGAGGAAGTGGGGCTTCTACTCACGCGGAGTCTTGGATCTCGGGTCGTCTCTGGTCTGCAAAGTGCAGGATGAAGTTGTCCGCTCCTTGTCGGTTCTTGCTGGTGTTGAGTAGAATCCGCTCGTCCGCTGCGTCTTGCTCCTTCGTCCCGGACTGCGTCTCAGGTATGCCTCCGCGGCGGTGGTCACCGCTGCGACCCTGCCGCCGCAGCGGCAGCTGCTCAGATGTGTCTGCTTGGCTTCCCCTCTCTTGACTAACTCTCTGTCCTGTGATGGCACACTTGGTGTGATTCTCTGGCTTGGGACTGTTCACTGGAACTCTGAAACTGTTTTCTATGCAAGAGCTTGTTCAGATTCCAGCTTCTCCTCCGCCATCTTCCCGGAACTCCCTCGAGTACATTTCTTATCATCCTCCTTTGTTTAACCTTCACATCCCTTCCCAGCCTCCCCCCATCCCCCCAACCAAACCTCTCCTCCTCCCCCCACACCAAAGTTGTAAAGTTCGTTTTCGACATGACAACTTGTACTTCTCATAGTTGCAACAGGTCCACCTGTATCCTTAAATGACTTGTTTTTCCCCATATCCTCCACAAATTATACCGACATCAAATGTAGTGAAAGCAGGGGTTATACTGTGGGGGAGGAACATACAAAGCAACAAAGAAATATTCTTATAAATGCGTTAGAAACAAATGCATGAAAGAAAAAAACATTGAAATACAAATCTAAGGGTTTATTTTCCTAACATCACATTATCTGACCTTTTCCGCTTGACTCATACATATACTAGATATTGCAAATAAGGGAAACCATGGGACCTATGTTTCTTTGGGCCTGGCTTACTTCACTTAATATAATTTTTTCCAAGTCTTCCCATTTCCTAACAAATGGGGCCATGTCATTCTTTCTGATGGAGGCATAGAATTCCACTGCATATGTATACCACATTTTCTTGATCCATTCATCTATACTGAGGGGCATCTGGGTTGGTTCCATATCTTAGCTATAGAAAATAATGCTGCAATATACATAGTTGTGCTGGTAACTTTAGTGTGGTCTTATTTGTAAACATTTGGGTAAATGCCCAAAAGTGGGATTGCTGGGTCATAGGGGAGCTCTATGTGAAGTCTTTTGAGGAACCTCCATACTGTTTTCCAAAGTGGTTGAACAAGTTTACACTCCCACCAACAATGAAGTAAGGTTCCCTTCTGTCCACATCCCCTCCAGCATCTGTTGTTGTTAGAGTTCCTGATTTTTGCCATTCTGACTGGAGTGAGGTGGTATCTCAATGTTGTTTTGATTTGCATTTCTTTTATGGATAGGAAGGTTGAGTACTTCTTCATGTTTATATTGGCCATCCTTCTTTCTTCTTCAGAGAAGTTTCTCTTTAAGTCTTTAGCCCACTTATTATTAGGCAGTTGTTTCTTTGAGGATTTGTTGTTGGGGGATTTAATTTTTTGAGTTCCAAGTATATTTTAAATATGAGACCCTTGTCTGTTGTATGTCTAGTGAAGATCTTCTCCCAATCCGTTGGCTTTCTATTGATCTTGCTAGCTATGTCCTTTGCCATGCAGAAGCTCTGCAACTTCATGCAATCCCATTTGTCTAACCTTTCTTTGATTTGTTGTGTTTCCGGGTCTCTATTGAGAAAATTTCGGCCTGTGCCAAGGAGACCTAGGGTTTCTCTTATTCCACCCTGTAATGTTTTCAGAGTATCTGCTTTGACTCTGAGATCTTTGATCCATTTGGAGTTGGTTCTGGTGCAGGGTGATATATAAGGATCTAGCTTTAGTTTTCTACAAGTAGTTAACCAATTTTGCCAGCACCATTTACTGAAGAGGCTGTCTTTCTTCCATTCTATTTTTTTTTGTTTTTTATTTAGCTCTACTGAACTTTTGATATTTTTTTCTTTCTTTCTCATTCTTTTCACCTTTTCTTCTCTTTCATTCTTGTTTGTGTTACTTAATTGCTATTCTGCACATCCTCAGATATACCCGTAGTTGATTGTTAGACCTTATCCCCCATTGTGTACACACATAATCCAGAAATTTATTACTCAATTCAAAACCTCTTAGAGTAAAATTCCTTAATAGCAGTACTACCTCTTAGACGTATATAATATTTTAAGTATTTTATTTTTAAGTTTTTTACATCTCCATTATATCCCTCCCCTTCTCTATATCCACGTTCTTCTCTGCATATTTTGTTCTCATATTTGCATAATTGTTAAGCATTACACTTTTTAATTTTTAATTTGTGCTTTTCTATTTTTTTTGTCTCTTTTTCCTCTTTCTCTTTCTTCTTTTATTCTCTCTCTCTACTTTCATCCTATTCAACCTATTTCCCGCTTTGAGATAAGGAATTAGTTCAGTTAATGCTCCCTGTGCCTTCCCACATCCCTCTATTCCTATTTGTACCCACAACTCTCCCTAAACCTAATAATTTCTGGTTTGCCAAATCATTCTTTGCAGTTCATAGCCCATTAATATATAGTTGTTTGATGTTGAATAGATATATCTGTTGAACTTGATTGTATCTGCAGACTTTTGACTGTGCAACTACAGACTTTTGTTGATGCTTGCCTTAATATAGTGTTCTAGCTTGCCTTAATATAGTGTTCTAGCACAAAACTGGTATTACTTTCATCCCAAATTGGCAGTGTAAGCTGGAAAAACACAAGAAAAATGGCAATTCCGGGTATCTCAACTCCCACTCATGATAATCAGGGGTCAGAACAGAGAATGAATAATCCAGAGGAGAGTTCCCAAGTAGCTCTTCAAACACTGCTGGTAAACATGTTAAATGAAAAGATTGAAAATATACAAAAGACTCTGTATGAGCGTGATAGGGAGAGAGAGGAGGCAAACCAAAGTTTAGTACAGGAAAAATTGAAAACCTATAAAGGACTACGTATGAGCATGATAGGGAGAGAGAGGAGGCAAACCAAAGGTTAATACAGGAATATCATGAGCGTGAGGAAGCTACTCAAAAAATGGTACAGGAATGGCATGAGCAGCTTGAGAATACTCAAAGAGAAAGGCAGGAATGGCATGAGCAGGCTGAGAACACTCAAAGAAAACTACAGGAATGGCGTGAACATGAGCAAGCTAAGCAAAGAGTAATACAGGAATGGAGAGAGCAGGATGATAATACAGAAAGATCACTAAAGGCATTCATGGAATCCATTAACGAAGAGCTGAAGAAAGTCAGGGAGACAACAAAGGGAATGCTGAATGGAACACAACAGAAGGAATGGGATTCCAAGGAAACCATAACCAATCAACTAAGTGATTTGAAAATGAACACTGAACACATAATTAAGGAAGTAAAGAAGTTCATACAAGATCTAAAACAAAGCTTCAACAAAGAATTTGAAGCCATCAAAGCTGACTAATTAGAAGGAAAACAAATAAAAAACAAAATAGAAAGTCTTGACAGCAGGTTAGACCATGCAGAAGATCGAATCTTGGGGATTGAAGACAGCTTAGATATTATAGAGAAAGAATATACAACCATCCAAGACAAGTCCACGAAATATGATAGATCTATTCAACACTTGGAAGACACCATTAGAAGGCCTAATCTGAGGATAATGGAAGTAGAGGAGCACCTAGAAACACAAGTTAATGGTCTAAGAAATTTGTTTAACAGGATCCTAGCAGAGAACTTCCCAAACATGCAAAAAGATAGGCCTATTCAGATACAAGAAACTTTAGAAGTACAAATAGACCAGATCAGAATAGGACATCCCACCGTCACTTTATAATCCACACAGGATCAATTCTGACCAAGGAAAATATCTTTAAAGCTGTCAAGGAGAAAAGATCAATCACCTATAAAGGGAAACCAATTAGAATCACCTCAGATTTCTCAGCAGAGAAAATCAAAACAAGAAGAGCCTGGAATGATGTATGCTATTCCTTAAAGAAAAACAACTATCAACCAAGAATACTGTACCCAGCTAAACTCTCCTTCATAACTGAAGGCCAAATAAAAACCTTCCATAGCAAAGAAAAATTGAAAAAATATATCTCCACCAAATCAGACCTACAAAAGATTCTTAAAGATGCCCTCCACATAGAAAACCAACAAGACCACAATGAAGGCCAAGAAACTGCACCCAAACTGAGAATCCAAGAACCATAGGAAGAACCCAGTAGCTCTAGCCCCCAAGAAGGTGAATTAAATGACAGGAACTCCCATTGAGTCCTATCTCTCAATATTAATGGACTTAACTCTGCAATTAAGCCACATAGACTGCCTAGTTGGATTAAAAAGTAAGATCTCTCTATCTGCCCTCTTCAGAAGTCACATCTTGTCCATAAAAACAAACATATTTTCAATGTAAAAGCTGGAATAAAATCTACCAAGCAAACGGCCTCCATAAACAGGCGGGAGTTGCAATCCTGATATCAGATAAAATAGACTTCTAATTAAAATTTGTGGGAAGAGATAAAGCAGGTCGCTACATACTAATTAAGGGCTCTCTCCTTCAGGAGGAAATTACAATTCTAGTCGCCAAACAATGGAGCACCCAAATTTATCCAAGAAACCCAACTTTCCCTCAAATCTCACATCGATCCAAAAAGATTAACTGTTAGGGATTTCAACACACTACTTTCCCCACTAGATAGATCAACTAGGCAAAAACTCAACAGACAATCCGCAGATCTAAACAACTGCATAGATCAACTAGATTTAACAGACATCTACCGAATATTTCACCCAACAGCATCAATATACACGGTTTTCTCAGCAGCACATGGACCGTTTTCTAAAATAGACCACATTTTAGGCCACATATCAAACTTGTCCAAATTCAGAAACATTGAAGTTATACCTTACATTCTCTCAGACCACAAGGGAAAAAATTAGAACTCAACACCAAAAAGCCACCAAAGAAAGTCCTGTAACACATGGAGGCTGAACAACACACTGCTGAATCACGAGTGGGTCATGGAAGAGATTATAAAGGAAATTCAAATGTTCATGCTATTCAACAAAAATAAGAACACAAATCACCAGCCCCTCTGGGACACAGCAAAGGCAGTACTCAGGGGCATGTTTATAGCTCTGAGCTCCTACATCAACAAATTGGAGAGATCTGAAACAAACAATTTAATGAGACATCTAAACTTCCTTGAAAAAGAGCAGCAAGATAAACCCCAATCCAGTAGACGCAAAGAAATAATCAAAATTAAATCAGAATTAAATGAATTAGAATCCAAAAAAACTATAAAGAATCAACAAAACAAAGAGTTGGTTCTTCGAAAAAATTAACAAAATTGACAGACCCTTAGCAAATCTTATCAGAAAAAGAAGGGAACACACCCAAAAAAATAAACTCAGAAATGAGAATGGAAACATCACCACAAAAACAACCAAGATTCAGAACGTTATAAGGGAATATTTCTCAAAACTTTATGCTAATAAGTTTGAGAACTTGGCAGAAGTGGACATTTTCCTAGCAAATACTGACATGCCAAAACTAAACCAAGATGAGTTAAGCCATCTTAACAGGCTCAAATCAAGCATTGAAATAGAAACATCAATAAGAGACCTCCCATCTAAGAAATGTCCAGGACCAGATGGTTTACAGTAGAATTCTACAAGGCCATCAAAGCAGAGCTGACACCAATACTCCTCCAACTCTTCAATGAAATTGAAAGAGAAAGTTCACTACCTAACACATTCTATGAAGCCATCATAACCCTCATCCCAAAACCAGGCAGGGACTCATCAAAGAAAGAGAACTATAGACCCATTTCTTTGATGAACATTGATGCAAAACTTCTCAACAAAATTTTGTCCATCAACTTCAACAATTCATCGAAAAATCATACATCACGATCAAACAAGATTCATTTCAGGGATGCAAAGATGGTTCAATGTATGCAAATCAATTAATATCACATCAACAGGAGCAAGGATAAGTACCACATGGTTATCTCAATAGATGCAGAAAAAGCATTTGACAAGATCCAACACCCCTTTATGATGAAAGTTCTGGAAAAATTAGGAATCCATGGAACATTCCTCAATACAATAAAGGCTTTATATGACAAACCTACAGCCAGCATTGTACTTAATGGTGAAAAACTAAAGTCGTTTCCTCTTAACTCAGGAACAAGACAAGGAAGTCCACTTTCTCCACTTCTCTTCAATCTAGTATTAGAATGCCTAGCTACAGCAATAAGACAAGATTCAAACATAAAGGGGATCCAAATAGGGATAGAGGAAGTAAAACTCTCCTTCTTTGCAGATGACATGATCTTGTATTTAAAGAATATCATAGACTCCACTCCCAAATTACTCAAGCTGATTCCAAACTTTGGCAAATAGTCATAGTTATTCAGCCACCCTATTTCCTTTCTCCAATATTTCTAGAAAGCATGAGAAGCTTGCAGTATATCATTATCAAGATCAGTCTATGTTTGCTCAGGTTGTAAGAGAGCTCCTCTCTACAGCCCATGGATATTGGGTATTGAAATATGGACCTGAATTACAAAATTTTTTCATGCATGTGAAAATGTTAAGAATATCGTGTTCCTTTTAAGACTTTTGGCAAATATGGAATGAATTGTGAATTTGCATTTCAACTTACACAGGGCTGTTATAATCTGTGTATCATTCTGATTTTAGTGTATATGCAGCTGAAACTAGCACACTCCTTAATGTTTAATGGAAGATATTTAGCGTATCTCACAGTATTATATTACTTGATATTATATTACTTGGGAAATTGAAACCAAAAATGATATGCTGTTCAACTACCCACATATTTTATTCTCATTAAATTGAGAGTGTAATATTCCAAGCATAATTTTTCCTGGAATGAGAGTTTTTTGAAGCTGTGACCTTTCCTTCTGTTATCATTGGTGAAAAATATCAATGTATTTTCTACATTAATGCATCCATGTTGGGAAGAAATCAGCCACTAGGATATTCCGGTATAATTATTTCATTATTAGAAATAAAACCTAAATATAGGGTCTTTCCAGTTTAAATAATTAAAACTTCAGAAATTCAATACTGAAAAAAAATCCCAGTGAGACAAACTCATATTTGATCACTACACTTTGAATCTTTCTGCTCCTTTAGGAGTTTTATTAAAAACAAATACTCAAGTTTCAACACTTACACAGTATTTTTTCTTGAACCCCTGAAGCACAGAAAGAGTCCCCAAACTCAGTATTTTACTTTCCATATTCTTTGGGGAAGACTGAAGGAAAATTTATCTAAGGCAAAGAAATGAAAAAAATATAAGCAAGAATTTGAGGAGGAAGGTGGCAGAGAAGCAGGTGGGGGTTAAACAAGCTCTTGCGACGAAACCAATTTTAGTGTTATGGTGAAAAATCCCAGGCTAGATTGACATACCAAGTGTTCCATCATAGTACAGAGTTTGGCCATAGAGGAAAAGTCAGACAGTTTGTTTAAGGAGATAGATTTGAGCATTCAACAGTATCTGTGCTGCCATATCAATAGACAGAGCCTGAGACAAAGGCACTAGGGATGGAGTGAGAGTGGCTTCTACTCACATTGCAAACTGAGCAGGAGCGAAAATCTTCATCCTGCTGACCACAGACAGAAGCAAACTGCAAATGGCCCCAAAACCATAGTAAAGTCGTGAGTAACCCACAGGACATTCCCACTCCTTATCACAGAACAGCATTTGGAAAGTAGTCGTTTCCCCACCACTTGAGAAGAATATCATCTTTGATAATGACAAAGACTGGGCCATAGATGCTAGCAGATAACTCGGGCCTTAGAAGCAGACATTGGGAGCCATTGTTTGAAGGAACCTGACCAGCAGGGCTTAACCCCACCCAGGGGAATGTTGCCTTTCCCCTACAAGGGAAGCTCCACCCAGGGCAGGGTGATTTTTTTCACTGTGTAAACCAAGCCACAGGTGGTCCAGCTCCTCTATAGCAAGGAGAGCTCTACAAAATGCAGGAGGTTAAAGAAAACAATTCAAAACTGGATATGGCATAAAACCTGACAGTGGCTACAAGCTGTACCACAAGAGTGTCTCAGGAGCAAGCAACTCAGGGAAAAACTACTAATTGCTGACAGGCCATAAACCTACCCCCACCCATGCTCCCTTGCAGTGACTCCAAGCTAGAGGAAGCAACTATCTCCCTCTTGTGTGACACTCAAAGCATATTGACATCCAACTGAACTAGTCTGAGAAGAGGGTCACAAAATCCCCGTGAGGATAAGGCAGAGCTTCATTTTGCCTGCTCAAACAAACTGATTTAAGAAAACAACTAAGCCACAGGAAAATCAAACGCCACAAACAACTCAGAGATTCCACAAAGAGACACAATATGGACTCAAGGGAGACAAAAGATTCCCCAAATAAATCAAAGAATTATTTTCCTACTATTTTTAAAATTTTCTATTTTTCCCTTTTTTTTCTTACTTTTCCCCCTTTCGATTTTGATCCTTTTTCTGTTTTTGCTCTACTTAATCATTGTCCTGTTCATCCCCAGATATGTGCCCATTTGATTATTAAACTACAGACATAATTCAGACATCAATTACTTAATTCACAATTACTCAACGTTACTTCCTTTACTTATAATAGTATTTTGTTATAATTGCATAACTTTTTGTTTTTCATTGTTTTTTTTTTTCATTTTTCTTTTTTTACTTTTTTTCTCCTCTTTTCTCCCTTTTCCTGCTTTCTGAATTTAAGTCTTAGTTATCTTTCCTCTCTCCTTTTCCCTCTCTATATTCCTCTAATCTTATTTTTTCCTCACAATTATCCCTATACCTATGGATTTCTGATCCACTGACACCTTCTTTGATGTTCTTAGTCCATTTATTCCTATTTATTTGCTGTTCAACTAGATTGTAGTTGTACTCATTTCAACTATGTCAAAAAATCTGCACAACTACAGGACTCTGGGTTGATGCTTGCGTTGATCTGTTCTAACTCAGAATCAGTTTTGTTTTCATATGGGAATGGGCAGGACAAGCCATAGGAAAACTAGTAAAATGGAAAGTCTAGGAACCTCCACTTTTACTCAGGATTATCCGGCAGCAGAGTAGTTAATGAGTAATCTAGAGAAGAGTTCTCAAAATGTTCTACAAACACTACTGGTAAACATTGAAAGCCTGAAAAGGACTCTGTGTGAGTGTAATAATGCATCGCATGAGCATGATGAGCATAACCAAAATTAATAGAGGAATTTCGTCAGCGTAATGAGGCTAATCAAAGTTTAATAGAGGAATTGCAAGAGCATGATTAGAATTAAAAAAGAATATAGGAATTCATGGTATTCACAGACAGAAAGCTTAAGGAATCCATGAGTGCACAAAGAAAAATCTGGCTGAAAGCCAACAGAAGGAAAGGGAGTCCATTGAAATTTTTAAACTCAACTAAGGAAACTGGAAGTCAACAGTGAAAAACAAATCAAGGAGGTAAAGTGATCCATACAAGATCTAAAACAATGTTCCAACAAAGAAATTGAAGCCAACAAATCTGAAAAATTAGAAGGAAGGGAAATAAAAATCAAAGTAGAAAGTCTTGACAGTAGGTTAGACCAAGCAGAAGATCAAATCTCAGGGATTGAGGACAGCCTAGACATTATAGAGAAAGAACAGATGAATATTCAAGACAAATCCAAGAAATATGATAGATCCGTTGAACAGATAGAAGGTAGCATTAGAAGGCCTAATTTAAGGCTAGTGGGTATAAGGAGAGCCTAGAGACAGGAACCAAAGTTCTAGGAAATGTATTTAACAGAATGGTAACAAACTTCCCAAACATACAAAAATGATAGACCCATTCCGATACAAGAATCCTTTAGAACCCTATCTAGAACAGACCAGAACATCCCACCATCATAGGGTAATCAGCACAACATCAATAGATACCAAGGAAAGGATTCAGGGAGAAAAGATCAATCACCTATAAAAGAAAAGCAATCAGAATAACTGCAGATTTCTCAGCAGAGACTATAAAAGCAAGAAGAACTTGGAATGATGTATGCCATGTCCAAAAGACAAACAACTATCAAATAAATATCAACTACCCAGCTAAGCTCTCCTGCATAACAGAAGGAGAAAGATAAACCTTCTACAGTAAAGAGAAATTGAAACAATATATCTCTATCAAACAACAATTACAAAAGATACTTCAAAATGTCCTACACATACAAAAACAACAACAGTATGATAAAGGCCAAGAAACAGCTCCAAAATATAGAATCAGAGAACCCAGTAGACACAGCCCACAAGAAGATGGACAGCATGATAGGACTACCAAACACCTCTCAATACTCTCAATATTAATGGACTTAATTCTCCAATTAAGTGACATTCATGGATTAAAAGGCAAGATCCTTCAATACTAAATGCTGATTCATCAAATACCAGAGCAGCCAAATTTATCCAAGAAGCACTACTTTCCCTAAAATCACAGTTAGATTCAAAGACATTAATTGGTGGGGACCTTAACACACCACTCTCCCCGTTGGAAAAATCAACCCAGCAAAAAGTCAACAGAGAAAACTCTGATCTAAACAACTGCATAGACCAACTAGACTTAACAAACATCTACAGAATATTTCACTCAAAAGCATCAGAATACACGTTCTTCTCTACAGCACATGCAATATTCTCCGAAACAGGCCACGTTTTAGGCCACAAAACAAATTTGTGCAAATTCAGAAAGATTGAAATTATGCATTCTCCTAGACTACAAGGGAATAAAATGAGAATTCAACACCAAAAGCCATCAAAGAAAATCCTGTAAAACATGGAGACTCGACAAAACAATGTTGACTCACCAGTGCATCATGGAAGAGATAAGACAGAAAATTCAAATGTTCTTGATATTTAACAAAAATAAACATACAAATTACAAGTTGCATTGGGACACAGCAAAGGTAGTACTCAGAGGAAAATTTGTAGCTCTGTGTTCCTAAATCAACAAATTGGAGAGATCCCAAACAAACAATTTAATGATTCACATGAAGCTCATTGAAAAAGAACAACTCGGCAAACCTCAATCTAGTAGACAGAAAAAAAATAATCAAAATTAGATCAGAATTAAATGATTAGAGTCCAAGAAAACCATAGAAAGAATAATAAAAACAGTCAGTTCTTCGAATGTATTAACAAAATTAGCATACCCTTAACAAATCCTACCAAAAAAGAAGAGTACACACCCAAATAAACACTCATAGATGAGAATGGAAACATTAACAGAGATACAACCAAGATTCAGAACATTATAAGGGAATGTTTCTCAATCATTTATGCTAATAAGAGAATTGAGAATCTATAAGAAATGGAAGAATTTCTACCAAATGTTGATATGCTTAAACTAAACAAAGATGATTTAAACCAAATTAACACACCCATATCAAACATCAAAGTAAAAACAGTAACACAAGAACTACCTTCCAGGAAAAGCCCAGTACCATATGGATTCACAGTGGAATTCTACCAGGCCTTCAAAGCAGAACTCATACCAGTACTCCTCCGAACTCCAATGAAATTGTAAGTGAAAGTTCACTACCAAACACTTTTATGAAGCCATCATAACCCTCATCCTAAAACCGGATAGGGCCTCATCAAAGAAAGAGAACTATAGACCCATTTCTTTGACGAAGCTCGATGTAAAAGTTCTCAAAAAAATCTTGGCCCACTGACTTCAACAATTCATCAAAAAATTCACACACTATGATCAAACAGGATTGAATTCAGGGAGGCAAAGCTGGTTCAAGATATGCAAATTAATTAATGTAATTCATCACATCAACAAGAGCAAGCATAAAAACCATAAAATTATTTCAATATTCGCAGAAAAAAAACATTTGACAAGATCCCAAATCCCTTTATGATGAGAGCTCTGAAGAAACTAGGAATCCATGGAACATTCCTCAATATAATGAAGGCTATGTATGACTAACCTAAAGCCAGGATTATACTTAATGGTAAAAAGCCATTTCCTCTAAATTCAGGAATAAGACAAGAATGTCTGCTTTCTCCACTCCTCTTTAATTTAGTACTAGAATGCCTCGCTAGAGCAATAAGAGAAGATGTAAACAGAAAGGGGGTGCAAAGGGAAAGATGAAGTAAAACTCCTTCTTTGTAGATGACATGATCTTGTATTTATTTAAAGAACACCAAGGACTTCACACCTAAGTTACTAGAACTGATCTGATATTTGGCAAAGTAACAGGTTATAAAATTAAACCTCAAAAATCAGTGGCTTTTTTGTATGCCAGTAATGAGAGGAGAGCAGCTGAAATCAGGAAAACAACTCCTTTTGTAATAGCCACACAAAAAATAATATACCTAGGAGTTAAGGAAGAAGTGAAGGATCTCTATGATGAAAACTCAAAACCTGAAAATGGTTTTTCCACTAAGGAAGTTGAAAAAATCTCCCATGCTCCTGGATTGGTAGGATTAACATCATGAAAATGGCAAGACTCTCAATGCAATATTCATGAATATACCACCCTCATTCCTCAAAGAAAAGACAAGGCAATACAAAAATTCACATGGAACAATAAAAGACCCAGAATAGCAAAAACAATCAGTAACAGAAAGAACAGTGCTGGAGGAATATCAATACCAGATACAAATTCTAGTTCAAAGCCATAGTAATCAGAAAAGCTTGGTACTAGCACAAAAATAGACCTGAGGTTCAATGGAATAAAACTGATGACACAGAAAGGAACCCACAGAACTAGAGACATCTAGTCTTCCATTAGGGAGCCAAAAATGGAGGAAAGACAACCTCTTCAGTAAATAGTTCTGGAAAAATTGGCTAAACACCTGTAGAAAATAAAAGTTATATCCTTATATATCACCCTGCACCAGAATCAACCCCAAATGCATCACAAACCTCTAGGTTAAAGCAGATACACTGAAAACATTAAAGGAAGGAATAGGAGAAACTCTAGGACTCCTTGGCACAGGCCGAAATTTTCTTAATAGAGACACAGAAAAACAACAAATCAAAGAAAGGTTGGACAAATGGGATTGCATGAAACTGAAGAGCTTCTGCAAGGCAAAGGACATAGCAAGATCAATAGAAAGCCCATGGATTGGGAGAAAAATCTTCACTGGCCATAGAACAGACAAAGGCCTCATATCTAAAATATACTGAGAACTCAAAAAATTAAATCTCCCAACAACAAATCCTCAAAGAAACAATCACCCCATTAATAAGAGGACTAAAGACATAAAGAGAGACTTTTCTGAAGAGTAAATAAGAATGGCCAATAGACACACGAAGAAATGCTCAACTTCTCTGGCAATAAAAATATGCAAATCAAAACATCATTGAGATTCCATTTCAACTCAGTAAGAACTCTAATAACAATAGATGCTTGAGGGGATGTGGCCAGAAGGGAACCCTACTGCAATTTTGTTGGGAGTGTAAACTTGTTCAACCACTCTGGATAGATGTATGGAGTTTCCTCAGAAGACTCCACATAGAGCTCCCCTATGACACAGAAATCAACTTCTGGGCATTTACCCAAACAAGGCTATACTAAAGCTACCAGCACAACTATGTTTATCTCAGCATTATTCACCATAGCTAAGATATGGAACCAACCTCAATGCCGCTCACTCGATGAATGGATCAAGACATTGTGAAACACACACACACACACACACACACACACACACACACACACACGTGTGTGTGTGTGTGTGTGTGTGTGTATGTATATACATATGTGTGTATGCAAATATACATGTATATATGAATTCTATGCCTCCATCAGAAAGAATGGCACCATGACACCACTCAATTTGTTATTAAATGAAGAGCCTTGGAAAAATCATATTAAGTGAAATAAGCCAGACCCAAAGACATATAGGTCCCATGGTTTCTCTTATTTGAAATAATTAGTATATGTCTAGGATAATGTTACCAGATGAGCAGAAAGGCTCAAAACCTGTGTATATTTGACCATACAAGTTGACGCTAAGTGATATGAATCCCAAGACATGGACACAAGTGGTCTTTGTTGTGGTGGTTTTTAATGTACCATGTGATATTTTTGTTTCTTTTGTATGTTCTTCCCCTTATGGCATATCCCTGTTGTCAGTGTACTTAATTTTGCACCCCTGCATCTTGTATATACATTTATCTAATTTGGGGAAGGGAAAAGGAATAACAAAATGCTGAAACAAGGATATAGGATGACCCATTGCAACAATGGGAATCACAAGTCACTATGTTGGAAATGAACTTTGCAACCTCGGGTGGGGGAGAGTGGGGAAGGGTGGGGGAGAGAAGGGATAGTAGGAGAAAACAAAGGAAGAGGTAACAATGTTCAACAACAAATGTACTCATTATCCTCTGTAAGCATCTTTACAACAAAATAAACTTTAAACATAATATAAAATAAAATAATATAAGCAAAACTTGAAAAACATATCCCAATGAATCTGGAAAATTATACCATCTTTTAAAGAAAATTATATATATATATATATATATATGCAATGTTTTATCAGATATCTATCAAAATGATTCAGTTAGAAATAGAAAACTTGAAACAGTCATATGTAATTGCAACCCCTCTATACGGTATTTTCACAATAAAATAAAGAAATAGAAAACTTGAATGGTCATACAAATGTTAAAAGTGAAACAACTATCTTAAAATCTACATAAACACAAATAAACATATATCTAACTTCATATATTTTTCAAGTATATCTTCTGGGAACAATCAAGGAAGACATAATCTACATTTTATAAGCAGTACTCCAAAATTATCTGGAATTTATTTAGGATATTTTATACATATTTGCAAATTATATTCTTACTTTTATGCATATTTGAGATGTTTCCTAATTTGAAGTTGATAAAGACATGCATAGGGTAGTTTGCAATGATGTCACACTTTCGAACAACTAAGAGTTAACAGTTGCAGGAAGCTGGAACATGTTGATATCAAGGGAAGGGAAGACAGATGAATCAAGAAAGAAAGAGTAGGGCTGGGAAGGTGGCTCAGTGGTAGAGTGCTTGCCTTGCAAGCCAGAGGCCCTGGGTTAGATTCCTCAGCACCACATAAGCAAAAGGCCAAAAGCCAGAAGTGGCGCTGTGGCTCAAGTGGTAGAGCGCTAGCCTTGAGCTGAAGAGCTGAGGGACAGCGCCCAGGTCCAGAGTTCAGGCCTCATGACCGGACCACCCCCCCCCCAAAAAAAAAGAAAGAGTAGTATGCATGTTTGCCCTTATATGTGGAAGCTAGATGCCCTTTAGAAACTCATAAGTAAATATGTTGGGCTGTACGCAAGTGTATGTAAATGTATTGAATGAAATGTCATGGATTCAAAGGAGATCTCAAATAATGTAATTACTTAGAAAGCTAGAATCAAAGTTCAGCAAAATAAAACATCAGGAAGCAGGTAATCAAAAGGGGTGTGGTATGGTGGGGTCAAAGGGGAAAGAGGTAGATGAGAAGAGGTAAATGCAGACAGGAATCCAATGTATATCCTACAAAATTAAGAAGAGTGAAGGAAAGTGTGGGTTGGGGAAGGATGGGTGAGAATGTTGAAAGGGGTGACATTCATCAAGATATATTGTATTCATAAAGTTCTTTGCTGCATGACAACTCCTTTATAAAGATTGTAAAATAAACAAAATTTAAAAAGAAAGAGTAAGCAAATATAATAATAATATTCAATGTATATATGTGAAATGGAAATGGGTAACTTTAGGGGCTTGATGAGTTGAGAGAGATAGTGGAGAATAATAAAAATTATGGCACTGATCTAGATATATTTTACTCATAAACACATATGTTGAATTGAATCCACTTTGTAAAACTACTTAAAGATAATTTTAAAAATTAAAAATAAATTTGAAAAAGATTAAGTTTGTGGAGAAAGTTTGTGAAAAAAGTAATAGCAAGGTGAGTTTTGGAGAAGAAATTAAATGTGCAAATCCACAAGAAAAAACAATAACAAGAATGGGAAAGGGGGAAGGAAGAAGACTATGCAGTCTTCTTTGTAGTCTTCTCTGTAGTTTGTAGTCAAGTAAATGTAACCAGAGATTGAATAAAGGGTTTGTTGATCAATTGTCATGGGGATGAAAAAGTCATTTTAAATGCTGTTATATGGACCAATTTTTGAAACTCAGCAGTATTCTGACTTTCTATTCATTGTCAAGCCATATTGAAGTTTTTTTGTAAACACCAGAACATGAAAGCTAAGCTTTATATAGTTTTATGTACATACATTCATGTATAATATATAGGTATGTATGTGAATATATGCATATGTAAAATACACGTTTATGTATATACATATGTGTATAGTATGTATATATGTATGTATATATAGGTATATAAATATGCCAATATATTTACAATCCTGAATATTTTTTTCCATACACAAAATCCACCACAAAAGAGACCAGAAAAACTGAAAGCATATGAAAAGTCAGAATATTTCCATTTGTAATTTGTCCACAATCAAAAATCATAGAAGCTTACTGACTGTTACAGATTCAAAAAAGATGATAGAAATTCACTAAAGAATATACATCAAAGGGCTGGGAAGGTGGCTCAGTGGTAGAGTGCTTGCCTTACATGCTTGAGGCCCTGGGTTCGATTCCTCAGCACCACATAAGCAAAAAGAAAAAAGCCGGAAGTGGCGCTGTGGCTCAAGTGGTAGAGCGCTAGCCTTGAGCTGAAGAGCTGAGGGACATCGCCCAGGCCCAGAGTTCAGGCTCCACGACCAGACCCCTCCCCCTCCAAAAAAAAGAATATACACCAATATGCCCGTGTTTCCTTTTGAAGACTCGAATAGGCCAAACCAACATCTTTGAAAATCATAACTCAGATTTCCCCTGTCCAGTTTCAACTCTTGCAATAGCTAACCTTTAAATAGAAGTAGAAAATGTATGTTAAAGGAAAGTCTTTGTTGATACTCCATGAAAACAAGAATTCTGTAAGTAGTATTATAAGCTCTAATTAATAAAGTAAAATGACGGTGCATTAACTTTTTTTTTCAAATATTTTATTGTGATTAAGTGGTTACATAATTTCCCAAATTTCACAGTATTGTGGGATAGTGATGTTTAGTTAGTCACAAACACATTCTAACTTTCATGGAGAAAAATATTTTAAAAATATTTATTATTCTTTTAGGGGATCCAAATCAAGCCTGAGATAAAGGGTTGAGTTTATGAAGATATATATTTGCTCACATTACACCAGGACACTGAATAAAACTATTCACCAGAAAATACAATATTAAAATCTGTACTCTCTTTATTCTAAAGAAAATAAAACTATTCTAGAGCATTTATCCTTTATTACCCAGCAGTAGTAAGAGCAGATAATTCCATCAAAACAATAACTTCACCACTTATAAAAAGCAAGGTATAATATAACTTAGTGATATCAAATACCTAAAAAGTTGAGCATAGCTCTTTTCAAATAACCAGTAAAAATGCCATGCATACAAAGCATATCTAAAGTGCTATAATTACAACAATATGAAATTCTCAGGGCAGCTGTTACATAACTTATTTAGACATGTCTTGAAGTGATGTGGTGGAAATTGCATAAATAAAAAAGAAAGCTGCATGAGCATTAGCTATTGTGCTATGGTTTTATCTCACTAATTTATTCTCCCTGGCCTTGTCCTGAATGCTAGTAGCTAATAATAGCATTAAAAAAATCCTTACCTTTTAGTGTATTTTTCACCTTTCAGTTTTCACTATGCTACTTTCAAAAAGCAGATGCATTGGTCATGAATTACTTGTATGTTATTATACCTACAATGATTTTTAAATAGTAAAAACAAACAACCTGCTCCTGGGAATCTTAATATTTCCATTATAGAAATAATTAAACCCTTTTATTTACAAGAGTAAAATCTTTAGGGAATGCAGGAAAACTATCAAATAGGAAAAGTAGAAGACCAGATATAAACAAACTCTAGGCATTAAACTTGCAGTTAGTGTTGCATATGCAAAGATACAAAGAAACAGTAAAAAATCAGCACATGCAGGATTGCTTCTCAAACTTTTGTGACAGAACTTCATCCTAATTGGTAATTGTTTGTTTGTTTTTTTAAATCACATAGGCATGTAGAAGTATACACATGCTCTTCAGCTGTAAATGCATATAAGGGAATGTGATTTATGGCTCTTTAACCTCACTCAGCTCAGAACAAGAAAAGCAGGAAAAACCTGCCAGGATACCTTTTCTACTGCAACTATCTGTTTCAGCAACCAACGCAATGAAGGAGTGGTGCCTTTTCTTTGACTTTCTGGATAATTGAGGTCCTTGTTAGGAGTGAAATCTGCTTCTCCCATTTGTAGAAACCTTCAGTGACAGCAGGGTCAAAGTATAAATTTAAAAATTGATATGCTTTGTATTTCAAATGAATTTTTAAATAATATATCTATGTGTGTTGAAATATAAATAATTTCCCCTTATAATTTATGATTGTCAAACACCAGATTGATTTGTAACTTTTTAAAATTTAAACTTTATTTTATTTTAAAGATGATGTTTAGAAGGGTTACAATTACATAAGTAAAGACTGAGTAAATTTCTTGTCGAACAATGCTAAACTCTCCCTTGTTTTTCTCCCACTTTCCATCACCTTGACTCCCCCCACCACACACACACAAAGTTGTAAAGTTCATTTCCAACATAGCGTCTTGTAAATATCGCTGTTGCATTGGTTCACCCCTTTGTTCTTTGTCTCACCATTTTGTTATTCCCTTCCCTTCCCCAAACCAGATAAACATATATACAAGAAACAGGGTACCAAAATTAAAGAGTGACAACAGGGGATAAACCAAAGGAAAAAGAAAAAAGAAATAACTTCAAACCCTACATTAAAAACCAACCACTTTCACCAGAATCAATTCCAAATGGATCAAAGACCTCAAGGTAAGAGAAGATACCCTGAAAATATTACAGGAAGGGATAGAGGAAACACTAGGGTTACTGGCAAAAATTTCCTAAATAAAGATCCAGAGACACAACAAATCAAAGAAAAGCTGGATAAATGGGATTGGATTAAATTGTATGGCAAAGGACATAGCTAGAAAGATAAATAGAAAGCTGAGAAATTAGGAGACCTTCACTAGCCATACAACAGACATAGGCCTTGTAGCAAAAATATACCTACAACTCAAAAAATTAAACACCCCAATAAAAATCCACAACCAATAAAACACTCCATTAATAAATGGGCTACAGAATAAAAAAGAGATAGAAGAAATAAGTATAACCAATAGACACATGAAGAAAAGTTCAACATTTCTGATCAAACAAGAACTGCAAATCAAAACTACATTGAGATTTTACCTCACCCCAGTTAGAAGTCCATTATTAAGAAAACAAGTAATAACAGATTCTGGCTAGCTGGGATGTGAAATAAAAGGAATGCTTCTAGACTGTTGGTAGGAATGTAAGCTGGTTTAACCCCTCAGGGAAACAGTATGGTGGTTCCTCAGAAGACTAAACAAAAAGCTCCCCTATGATCCAGAAATCCCCCTCCAAGGCCACACTGAAGCTACCAGCACAACTATGTTCATCCTAGCATTATTTACCTTAGCTAAGATATGGAACCCACCCAAAATGCCCCTCACTAGATGAAGGGATTAAGAAAATGTTTATATATATATATATATATATATATATATGCACGTATATATATATATATATGTATTGGTTTGTTTTATGTTTCCATCCACTTCAGTAGTGATTGTATTGGAATTAAACCCTCAGGCATCTCTAAATTCTCCAACTTGACTAACGTGGGTGTTGCATTGATTTCATCCTCTGCAATCTGGAAATAAAAGCTCACAATAGACATTCTCAGACATGTCTGTAGATTCTTTGTTAATGTAGGTCCTTTCCTGAAAATAATTATGAATAACAGTGGAAAGATTTACTCTCTTGACTCATTTATTTGTATATTTTGAGCTATATGTTCCATCAGGAAGTAAAAAAGTAGAGACAGTCACTATAATTTTAACTATTCAAGAGGATGAGATCTTAGGTTGCAGTTCAAAGCCAGTCTAGGCAGGAAAGTCTGTGAAACTAATCTCCAAGTAACCACCACAAATACAGAAGTGTATATGTGTCTCACATGGTAGAGCACTAGTCTTTAGGAAAAAAGTTAAGATTCAGTGCCCAGACACTGATTTCAATCCCAGGCCTGGCATCCCACAAAAATAGAGGTGAACAAAAGAAACATTTCTATTCTAAGGGAGTCTTTAATCACATTAAAGATATTTATCTTGTGGGCCATAACACATCTAACTAACGAGAAAGAAATTCTATTCAGAAAGTAGAGGTAGTAGAAGAGCTAATATATCTAAAATTTATCAACCTAATAAATAAAATCACATTGTAATCACTACATATCAGGCTATCTTTTTGCTTTCTATTGAGCATCCCATGGTTCATAACACTCATGTACATGCTATATGTATGTACTAACTACAAATTTTCACAAGGCAAATTGTCTATCTTAATGTGTTTATGTACTATGTACCCTTTTGAAACATTTAGCATCATTTCAATTTCTATGTGGCTTTCAATAATTGTTATTTAGTAATATTAAAAGATATATATAAGATCAAATCATTAAAGGAAATCAACTCAGCCTAGGATCTATTCATAAATATCAATTCTTTCACAAATTTAAAGTTCACGTTTTGGAACCAAAGATTCAAGTAAAATATTTTGTACTTGTAATAGGTCTTCAAAGAGAGAGGAAATGTAGGTAGCATGATCAAGAGAAGCTTTTCATTCTAAGTTAGCTTAGAAGAAAGAGTGTGTCTTATTCATTTCCATAAAGCCAAGTCTATGCTCAACAAGCCTTTGGAAAAGATGGAAAAGGGGGATTCTGACCATCAGCTAGATGTTAGGCAGTCTAAAGGATGCTGTAATCCTCAAACAAAGGGACAAAGATACATTTGAGAAATTGGATACCATATATGAAAATTTTAAAACTTAAAAAGCAAAGTAACTTTACTAGTAGGATGGGATTATCCCCTGTTGTCAATATTTTTGATTTTTGTATACTGTGTCTTGTATATACATTTATCTGGTTTGGAGACAGGAAGGGGAATAACAAAATGGTAATACATAGGACAAAGGGTGAAGCAATGGAATAGTGATACTCACAAGACACTATGTTGGAAATAAAGTTTACAACTTGAGAGGAGAGTCATGAGGAAGAAACATGGGAGAAAATGAGAGAGGGAGTAACAGTGTTTGCCAAGAAAGGTACTCATCTCATGTATGTAATTGTAACCTCTCTGTGTCACCTTTGCAATAAAATTAAATAAAAAGAAAAACGTGAACAATCTGAACATAAATCAATAATTAATTATATTTTTTTCTGAATTCAATGGGTTTTAAGCAAGGAGCCTAGCATAGCAAGATTTCTGTTTTACGAAGGGGCACAGTAAGAAAGATTAGAATAAAGCTGACAAGTAAAGTCGGATAAGCCACATTAGGAATCCATGGCAAAGATTCTAAAAACTCTCAGTTTTAGTTATAGTTGGCCCTCCATATTCATGATTTCTATATGAATTCAATCAACAGTGAATGAAGAATATTTACTGAGCATGTATATCATTTTATCATTTTCCTAAACAATACAATATAATCACTTTCAGAGCATTAACAATGTATTGAGTAATGTAAGTATTCTAGAAATGGTTTAATTTATATTGATGAATATTCAAATAACACATTATTTACATGAAAGACTTGAACATCCATGAAATTTCCTATCCATGGATACTCTAGAACCAAATCCTAAGGATACTGAGGAAGGGTTGCCATATTTGTTCATTCTGTTGACACTCCTCCAATCCCAATTCATTTAATTTATTGTATTGCAATGCTTGTTTCTATTTTTCTGTTTTCTTTCTATTCTACCACTTACATTCATCTTTATCTGATACCATTCATTATGTTCCTTAGATTGCTACTATATTTCATCTATCTCCCCCAAATCCCCAACTGGGTACCAAAATAGAAATAAGGAGAAAATACATATGCAAAAGAAGAAAAGGACATTTTAGTTCTGTGCATACTCTCACTATGCCCTATTTTCTTTCTAATCAGGTAACTTATTGGCTAATAATACTTTTAATACAAAGAGTAGGAAAATTCATATTATTTAATCTACTTCACATATGATGTAATTTTATTATGTTCATAAGTGCTATATTTTACCCTTGTCTTTCCTCAAGGTTATAAGTTAATAGAAGGGCTAAGAGGACAATGATATAATCTTTGATTTAATTTAATGCTTTACATTTTCCTGGAAGCATATTACTTCAGAGAGGAGCCCACAAATCCTAAATACCCACAATACAAACAGTCTACTTCTGAAAATAGTTTCCTCAAGCTGTTCTTCTCGTGTAAAAATGTTAAAGTTCATGTACAGGAATACATGGCATTACTATATATTCCTATATATTCTGATTTGATAAAGAAAGCTATTTTCTTCTGAAGTGGCTTTGCATGAAACTCTAAGAAGAATTCTCCATATTAGAAGAATGCACATCAAGTTGGAGGAAAAATAGAAACATTCAAAAGATATCGGTGCCCAGAATGCATTCTTAACAATGATAAACTGTTTTGCCATTTTTCTGTAACATCTATAGTATGTCCCAGGCTACAAAACTGCTTTGTGTAATCATGCAAAGTGTTAAAGAGATGGTCATTTGTTCTACCTCATTTCACTTCCCTTGTGTATAGCTAGAAAACACAATCATTGAATCTAATCTGTGTCTGTCTGTTCTTTTTATCCTAATCTTTTCATATGCTTTATACATATCATCACATAAAGCTATGAGGATAACACAGGTATTATTTTGTCAGTTTCACAGGAACATTCATAGCTGCTTCCAACTAGCCTTACTTGAGAGTCACGTAATTCTAAGGTTAGGTTACTCAGTGTTTCAATCTCAGTTTCTTTATATTTCAAATGGACATAGTAATTGTACTTTGTTCATAAGGTTGCTGTGAAAAATAAATGGAAAATACATGTCAAATACTATCACATTACTGACATGTGTCTAATAAACGGAGCTATTATTTGGGAAGTTGAAAGCACATGAATAACAACCCTCAAGTATCTAGGAAGAGATAGCTACAGACTTATTCTCATTAGTTATACTCAAGTCCGTTTCCTTCCACAGTAATACAGTGCTGATGTCATGGAAAGCTTTTGTCATGGGAATCCTGCACTACACTCAAGATATTGTCATAAAATGAAGAAAAGGATTTTTGAATCATCTAAGTCTTCACAGCCAAATCAATTTGAGACAGACTAGAGAATATCAATAAGGTCTCAGAACTTGAGGGAGAAAGGTTGAAAAAGTATAGCTGTAGAGCTCATTGGACATTAATGAAAGTGAATTATACAACTAATGGGTGGAGAGAGGAGGGAGGGACTATGAGAGAATGAGAGAACAGAAGACAGTGTACTAAAGGAAATATGCTCATTACCAGACTCATGTAATTGTAATCCCTTTGTACATCACTTCTATAATAACAATAAATTAGTAAATGAAAAATACTACATTACACAAGTACTAACTAGATTATTTCCCTTTTATGTAATTGGTCAGTACTGGGGCATGTACTGGAAAAAATAAAGCACTTAAGTTATTAGTATACATAGCTAACTTTTGTGTATGTGTTACAAACAAGCTATTATTTTTCTCCTCTCTTCTACTCTCTATCATCTCCTTCTCTTCCTCTTTTGTCTCCTTCTCCTACTCCTCCTCCTCCTCCTCATCCTCATCTTTGTCCATCAATCTCCAACTTTTCTTTCTTTCTATCCCTACATCCTCTTGCTCTTCATCCCTGGGAAAAGTAATAAAGAAAATCTGCATTAAACAGAAACTGTGTCTGATTCTGAGGGACATTTCTAATAAAAATTTTATTAGCACAGTGTATATATTACTATTATTAGGACCTTTATGTTTCTGTAAAAATATTATTCAACCTGGGTGCTGGTGGCTTACACCTGTAATCCTAGTTACTCAGAAGGCTGAGATCTGAGGATCACAGTTCAAAGCCAGCCATGGCAAGGAAACTCCATGAGACTCTTATCTCCAATTAACCACCAGAAATCCAGAAGTGATACTGTGGCTCAAGTGATAGCGTGTTGGCCTTGAGCTGAAGAGTTGAGGGATAGCATCCATGCCCCGAGTTCAACCTCCACAACTAACAAAAAAATTATTCAATAGATTATTTCAAATTTTAAGATATGAATTAATATAAAACTTTTGTACAAAGGAATAGTATTTCGTTATGAGAAGAAACGCTGTACTTATACATAAACTTAGAATGCATTATACTGAGTCAGAGAAACTAGTCACAAAAGGTGACCAATTGGATCATTTCATTTATATAAAAAGTCAAAATAAGCATATATTTAGAGAGAGAAAATTGAATTCCGGTCACTTAGAGGTGGGGGTTGATGCCAATGATGATCATGGGTTTATAGTTTCTTTGAGATTGATGAAAATATTTTAAAATTAAATTGTAATAATAATAATATAATCACATAATAATAATAATCACATAATTCTGTGAAGATGCTAAAACCACTCAATTGTATACTTCAGAGGAGTGAATTACATGGTATATGATTTATGTATAAATAAAGATGTGTAAATATAGGTAATACTTCTACTGATCAGCTATTGAAAGACAATTCTGCATAGCAAAGCACACCAAACTCCATAATTTATGACAATGAGTTTTTCATGAGTTTTTTTGTTTTTTATATTATCATTTTAAATAGTCATATAAAGACGTTTTCATATTATAAGGCAGTTTATAAATACAATATATCAAACTTGGTAGTTATTTTGGCTGAGGTGACTTTGTTTTATGCTTTGGGTCAATTTTAAGTCTGTGTTACATGTATTGGGATGGATGATCAGTTTTCACTTGCCTATATTTTCTCACTGTAAAAGCTAGAAGTTCCCATAAAGCAACATGTGAAAACATGATGTTTCTTAAAGCTAGTATCAGAACCAGCACTTTGCCAATTTCAGTCACAGTACATTAGCCATAGAAAGCTACATTAATGGAATATCTAACATTAATGGAATGAGGAAATATGCTTCTTTTAGAAACATTGGGGAAAAGAATGAATATTTGTTAAAAATTAATGTTTGATCATATCATTTAATAATATCATTTCAATGAAAGCCAATGTAGTTATTACACTGTATAAACACACACATACACACAAACCCAGGCACAAACATATGCAAAATGCTTGTCTGGCTTCCTAAAGGAAAAATAAACAAATAAAACTTTATTAAAAGGAACAACAACTTCACTTTTTTGCTTTATTAATAAAGAAACTATACTGCCAAAACTCTGTCCAGAAAACATTCTCTCACAATATTGTGCAGTTGAAGTATGGATTGACATCAACTAAAATGGCAAAATGGAGCCAATACTCCTTGCAGTGTTGCAAGTGGAACTTTTTAGAAATCTTCACAGCGGTAGGGCCTTAACGCCTAGCAGAAGGGCGGGCGTCATGTGGGGGCTGGCCTAGCAAGAAGCCAAACAGGATATTGCTCTAGTTTGTAAACCTCACTTTGTGGCACTACAAATGTGTTTGTCTACTGATTTCAAAGTCATTTAGTTAGGTCAGAAGAAGCCAGGACATTGAGCCAATCTCTGCAACCTCAATCAAAGTCACTAATCTGAATACAAGTTTCGATTATGATAGGTATTTATTTCTATCCTGATTTTTTTTTTTTTTTTGGGTCCGGTCATGGATCCTGAACTCTGGGCTTGGGCACTGTCCCTCAGCTCTTCAGCTCAAGGCTAGCACTCTACCACTTGAGCCACAGCGCCACTTCCAGCTTTTTTCTTTTTGCTTATGTGGTGCTGAGGAATTGAACCCAGGGCCTCAGGCATGCAAGGCAAGCGCTCTACCACTGAGCCACCTTCCCAGCCCGTGAGTATTGTTATTTTTGCTCTTATATACTGCCTTTTTTTACTGGCTGAGTCTTTTCAGGACCTTAATTCATATTCTTTCCACCCAAAATATTCACATTTAAGGGAAAAAAGTAGTAAAACTATCCCTTTTTGCAGATGACATGATCCTGCTTTATAAAAACCCTATAGATTCCTCCCCCAACTTGCTGAGCTGATCCAAAACTTTGATAATGGAGCAGGGCATAAAACTAACCCCCCCAAAATCAGTATCTTTGTTGTAAGAAGAGAGTGAAGCTGAAATCAGGAAAGCAACACCATTTTTAATAGCCTCCAAATAAAACATTAGAAATTAACTTAACCAAAGAGGAGAAGACCTCTATAATGAAAAGTTTAAAAATCTGAAAAAAAATAAATGAAAACAGTTTTAAGGAAATGGAAAAGCCAAATGGCAATACTGCCCAAAGCTAAGTACAAATTCAATGCAACACCCATCAAAATCCCAGCAACATTTTTAAAGAAATAGAAAAAGCCATCCAAAAATTCATATGGAATAGAAGCAGACCCCAAATAGCAAAAACAGTCCTTAGGAGGAAGAAGAGGGCTGGAGAAATATCAATACCAAACTGCAAACCGTATTATAAAGCCATAGTATCAAAAATAGCTTGATAGTTTCAAAAGACTAGGCCTGAGGGCCAATGGAATAGAATAAAAGACCCAGAAATAAACCAACAGAACTATAGCCACATAATATTTGATAAGGAAGCCAAAAGCACATGACAGAAGAAAGACTGACTCTTCAGCAAATGATGCTCCCAGAGTTGTCGATACACATGCAGAGAACTGAAGCTAGATGCTCATCACCCTGAACCAGATCAATTCTAAATGGATCAAAGACTTCAATGTAAGGACAAATATCATAAAAATATTACAGGAAGGGATAGGGGTAACACTAGGGGTACTAGGCAATGCTCAAAACTTCCTAAGTTTCAAAATCACAAGAAATCAAAGAAAGATTGAATAAATGGTATTGCACCAAACTGAAGTAATTCTACATGGCAAAGGATATAACTAGCATAAATAGAAAGCCCATTGAATGGGAAAATATTTTGATTAGCTATGTGTCAGTCAAAGGCATCATATCTAAAATAAACTAGAGCTCAAAAAATTAGTCCCCCGAAATCAAATTCTTGAAGAAACAACAACCCAATCAATAAATGGGCTAAAGTTTAAAAAGAAACAACGGGAAAAGAAGACATGTTCACCGTCTCTAGTAATGAAAGAAATGCAAATCGAAACAGCATTGAGACTCCACCTTGCCTCAGTTAGAATGTCCATTATCAAGAAAACTAATAGTAACAGATACTGGTAGGGATGTGACCAAAGGGGGATATTATAACACTGTTGTTGGACATGTAAACTGATCACCACTCTGGAACACAGTATAAAGCAGTATCGAGTTTCCTCAAAAGACTAAATACATTGCTTCCCTATGACCTAATCTTAATCCTTGGCATTTATCCTATAGAACACAAAGCCACACTAAAGCTACCAGCACAATCATACTCATCAAAGCATTGTTTACCATAGCCAAGACAGGGCATCCCCAGATGCCTCTCAGTGGATAAATGGATCAAGAAAATGTAGTGTCTATACACAACGGAATTCTATGCTTCCATCACAACGAACAATTTTGCACCATTCCTAAGGAAATGGAAAGTCTTGGAAAACATATTAAGCGAAGTAAGCCAAATCCAAAGAAACATAGGTTTCATATTTTCCTCATTTGTAGTAATTAGAATATGCCTAAAAACCTACAAACAAGTTCAATGTAAAATTCAAAAGATGGTAAAAGTAAGAAATTGCCCTTGGGCATGATAAACTAAACAGGACTATAAACATTCACGTAGTGAAACCAGAGAAGGATATTCTTAAGAGAGGACCACAAAGGCTCAATATCTATATGGTTATACCATATAAAATGATGTTGATTGAAAAGAACTCCAAGAAATGGAAACGTTTTTTGATATTTTTCTTTTTGTTCTTTTTTCTCCTTTCACTATTTTTCTTTTCTATTCCTTTTTTATATGTCAGTTTATCTGTTTGATGGGGTAGAGAGGTTGGGAGGGAAAAACGGAAAGAAAACAAGGGAAGCGGTGGCATTATTCAAAACGAAATGTATTCAGGACCTCTTATACAACTGTAAAACTTCTGTTATGTCACTTTCACAAGAAAAAATAAATAAAATGAAGTTTATTAATTTATTCATCCCTTTCCATATGGTATATGTCATATGCCATTGGATCTACTTTGATCTTTTAACTGTACAAATTGGCATTACTGCTATTTATTCAGTCAATATTTCTTTTGCAACATGGAAACATTTTTATTACTTTCTCAAATCAACTTGTCTACTGACATCTAAGCACTTCCTTCAGGGATCATTTCCATTTGGCCTGAATTACATACTTTTTAGCACTTCCTTTGGCTAGGTCTATTGCTGGTAAGATGGGTCATTCTCTGTTTTTCTGAAAGCATCAATTTTGGTCATCATGTCTCTTCATCATGCTCCAATTTCATATCTTTCTTTAATTCATAGTAATGTTAAGTTTTTTATATCTGGTATTTTCTTGTTGGTTTAATTATATTTTCTTATATTTAAGTAGTTGTAAAAAGGAGTTCCAATTGAACAAAATCAGTTTATAAGTACAACACTTCTTGGTCAATGTAACTCCTTTCATTATTGTCTTCCATCACTACCCCATCTCATCCCCTCCTCCTAAATTTTATTAGTATTATAGGATATGCTTTGAATATTATAACTGGATTTCTTCCCCCATGCACACATTTTTTTGCTTTGTTCCTTTACCCTGCTCCTCTTGACCTCCCTGTGTCTTGTATTTGAGTCTAGAGAAACTTTTGTTCTTTTCCTGGCTTCAACTATTGATGCTTGTTCTGGTTTAGTAATGGCTCTTTGTGCAACAATGAGATGTACAAGATGCTATGTAGAAAAATGAACTTTACAACTTTGACGGAGAGGGAGGAGGGGAGTGTAGTTGTGGAAATGGGAGGGTAGGGATGGTAGGGGAAAAACAAAGGAGGAGGCAACAATGCTTGATAAGAAATGTACTCATTAGCTTGCTCATGTAATTGTAACCCCTCTGTATGGTATTTTCACAATAAAAAACTTATTAAAAATAAAAAGAGTATACACATCTTTTCCACACTATGTTATTGAGGAGATTAATTAAAAATAGAAATGAATATAGAAAGGAGACCAAAAATATTTTATTACGGGTTAGAGTAAATTTAAGTTTGTTAACAAAGAAAATTTGTTAATTCTGCCTCTCAAAACTAATCAAAATTGCCCACTTATTCTCAGAACTGTGTTGTGAAAAACTAGAGAAAAATGCCTATTTATTACAAACACATCCCTTCTAAAAAGAGAATGTTTCTATTCTAAGCATTCATGCCTTAGTATTTTCTCCACATATTCCAACAGGATGAGTTTTTCCAACAACTCTCCTCCTCAATTCAGGATGTGTGAAGGGGCAGAAAGATCTAAAGTGTAATACTAGCAATTATTTCTTTAGCTGGAAGAAAACATCAAAAGTGGGGATCAGTCTAGTATGCTTTCGTGTTTGTAATTTTTTCCTAGGGCTGCCATATGAAAATCCCAATGAGTTAGTGACTAACAACAGAAATCCATTGTCTCAAAGTTCTGTAGTTTAAGATGTCAGCAAGGTGGTTTTCTCTGAGAGAATATGAGTGAAAAATCTTCCTTCATCTCTTCTATGTCTTTCCTTTCAGATGTTGTTCTTTTCCTGTTTTTACATGATCTTCCATTTTTGTATGCATTTATCACTTCACATGAAACTTCCTTTTATAAAAAAGTCATACTAGATAATGGGCAGAGATACTCTAATATGATTTCATCTAAATGAATTAGAACTTTAGTATCCCTATATACAAATAAGATCACAGAGTAAGCTATTTAGGCTGTCTCTGTGGAATGCCCTGAATTGCCTTCATCAAGAAGGTCATCATCAATGAGCCCTCTTAATCTTGTACCTTCACAATTATAAACCCAAATGAATATCTTTTCCTTAAAATAAAATTCTTTAGTGTTATGCTATTAGCAACTGAAATGGAGTAAGTTTTAGATCTACTAGAGCTAATTAGTGGATCTAATAGAGGAAAAATGTGATAATAATAGTCCTTATATTGTTTTACCTTTGAAGTAATAAACAAATTCTGCCTACTTTCACTAAATCCTTCCCTTCATTCCCTTTGAAGGAGTCTAAAAGAAAATTGCCTTATATTAAAATAAAAATAACATCGCAAAACTCTTAATTTGTATAGAAATTTATGGTTTTCAAACACTTTCCATTATGTTCTATTTATTTTCATCAGCCCTTTGGGTTGGCTTTTGCACATAGTTTAGTTCTATCTTACAGATGAGGAGCCTGAATGCCAGGTTATACTCAGGAAGTACTAGCCCCAGGAACTGGTCTCTTGTCTTCTAGCATGTAATCCAGTGTTCCGCATTCTTCTAATCTGTCCCTGTTTGGAAGAGGGAAACCTCAGATACATGAATCACGTTATATTTAAATAAATGTTCATTGAGTAGGGTGGTTAAATTTGTGTATTATCATCTTATTCTTCATCAAATAAACTTGTGGAGTGAGTCTATGTTTGAGCCTGAGAATTAATAGAATAGTAAAAGTGAGTCTTCTGTGCATATTTCTTAGGCTATACTTTGCAAAACACTGGAAAAAAGAGGCATGTTGTCATGATATATCCAGAGCAAAATGGGTTTCAATCTGTATCTATTAACTGAAAGGGCAAGTAGTCAGATAATGATAAGAATGGTAACAGTGGTAAAGTGACAATAAGAAGATAGCTGGCTGAAGGACAGAGAAGGAAAGGTCAATCCAAATGCACAGAATGTGTATTAGCTTTTTAAGGTGTACAAGAGAATCAGAAAAGATGTTGCATCAAATTTATAATATTTGATGCACATTTCGAAGGCATTTTGTATTTGGAAGGGGCTATTTTGATGCAGTCCCATATCTAGTATTGCCATTTGTTCTTTTCCTTCCACAGAAGGTGTTACTTTCTATTTTTTCCCTTTCTGCTCTCTAAACTAGGTAACAATTTAGTTGTTTTTAATTGCCCATTTGTTCTCATACCAACATGTTATATGAAATTTGAGCAAAAGCCAAACTTGCAAGTCCCATTTGCTTCTTTCAAAATCCATACAAATTTAAACCTAGAAATCTGTATTACTTTAGATTTCTCACTACATCTCTCAAGTTATTAGATTATTTCTGCCTGGTAATAAGAGATAATGTGGATTCACTTTTGACCACTCATCATATTCTGAATATTCTAAGATACACAATTAAGATGGAAAGCAACAAAGTAACAAAACGTTGAAATCTATATATAAAGTAATATTTATCTTGCAAATCCCTGCCCTAATTGGCATCAATATAAAAAAGAAAAGTTATTTTATACAGTATTTATTTTATACAATAAACAAAGTTCTAAAAAGGAAGATTAGTATGAATTTAAGGGCACAAAACTTACAGAATGTTTGAATTTATAACAAGCATCCACTTTCATATTGAACTCCCTCATAAATAACCTGCCACAGAATATTATTTAGGGTATTCAAATACTAGTGGAACCTGTAAATGCAGGTGGACACTCATTTCCTGCCTACAATATGATAGGGACTAGGCTTAGAATATTTTATTTCATTCTAATAAAATCCTATAGCATCATCTTAAATGTACAAATAAGGAAATGAATATCAGAGGTTAAGCAACTCACCTAGAAATAGGTAGTAAATTGCAGATTAAACTTAAGTATGTCTGATGCTTAAGTTTATTATGTTTAAATATATAATAATGTTACTAAATTTTAGTATCAATTAATTACTCCATAAATAATAGTTATTTCATAATAGAATAAGAACAGAGGATATGTGTCATGATAGGCCATCATTATCTTCCTATTTTTGGCATTACTTTGAAAATTATACCTTGTAGAGGGTATGCGTTCAGTTTCAAAGGTGGAATGAGTATTCAAAATAAATGGCATTTAATACTGCTTTCAGATAATAGGGCTTGAACTACCATGCCCTAGAAAATGAAAATCTCAATAGTAAAATCATGCTCAAAATGTATCAGTATAATATGGAAAGGGAAGATTAAAATGTGAAAGTTCAGAGTGGAAAAATATAGTTACAATGGAATTCTGCACTCATTCGGTATCGGTAAGGTTTTGGAAAGAATGTGCTTTAAGCACCCCAAGTTAGACAGCCATGACAAATAGGCAGGTATATACATATCTTTATATGTTAAATATGGATAGTCAAAACTGGAAATAAATGTTTGAAGAGTCATCAACATAGAAATGATATTTAGAACTATGAGAAAGAATGAACCACGCAAAGACAGAATGTCAATAGAAGACAGAGACACAAATCTAAACACATCTCAGTTCATTTTCATCTCATTAATGTGATTTCTCCAGTACAAAACAAACATATACACATACACTCACCGAGTGTTTTACTTTTATTATGTAGTTAAACTTACACACCATATCTATCTATCTATCTATCTATCTATCTATCTATCTATCTATCTATCTATCTATCTATATGTTTTTTTTGTCAGTCATGGGGCCTGAACTCTGGGCCTAGGCGCTGTCCCTCGGCTCTTCAGCTCAAGGCTAGTGCACTACCATTTGAGCCACAGAACCACTTCTGGCTTTTTCTGCTTTATGTGGTGCCTCATGCATGTAAGGTAAGCACTCTACCACTCAGCCACCTACCCAGCCCCATATATATTTATAATATGTAACATTACTGAAAATTTTGAGTCTATTAATAGGTAAAAGAACTTGTGAGATGCTGTTTGGAGACAATTGGCATCAAATAGAATTGAGTGTGCTTTTATTTTAACAGCTCTGTAGCATACTAGTTAACAGCTTTGGCTGTCGCACCAAATTATTTGGTTTAAAACTCAAATCCATTACTCCTACCAAGTTTCCTTAAACAAATTATTTAATTGCCTTTTCCCTTTAAGTTTTCTTGTTTATGTAATAAAAGCATCTTCTTCCCAAGTTTCTTGTGAGGATAAAATGAACTAAAATAATAAAAACATAGGAGAGCTCAACAAATGTTCAAAATGTTTATCCAAGAATTGTGTATCTCTGCATTTGAAGGGATCCTAGTAGCTTTCTTTCCTAAGCATCTCACCCTCTAGGAATTCTCTCAAGGAGCTCATAACATCCCTAGGTAGCCATTTTGACATCGACAAGCTTTCACTGTTGCATAGTCAATTTGTACATGAAAATCAAACTTGCCTCTTGTCACTGCTGCATTTAGGTGGCATTTTTGCAGTCCAGAGAGATTCAGATCTTTGAAGCAGCTCACATGCACTCTTCCATCTTTTCTATGATGGCAAGGCACACCTTATTTTTTCAAATATTCTCTACACAAAATGAATCCCAAACTATTCACATTCTTGGTCTTCCTCATCTGTAGATACCACCATTTATTAAAGTTGCTTAAAAATTTGGCTATGATCTGTATATATGGAGAAGTACAATAGCTTGTGCTAGTGCAAATGTTAAGCCACATCTGACTTGAGCTGAGAGGAGCAAGGCAAAAAAATGAGCCCACTCGGTATTTGTAATGCTTTTAGATTTGACAACTTTATAAAAGATTTTAAAAAACTAGTTTACTTATTCTGCTAAGTACAAAGCTAAAGTATCCTCTAAAGTGTTAATCTAAGTTAAGTAGAATTCACCGAGACTCTTGTTGATAGTCATACCTATTTATAAATGAGTGATTTCAGCATGCAGACCATAACATGTATATATGTTTTATATATATATATATATATATATATATATATGTTATATATGAAACATTCTTTCAGCTTTGGAGTGGCTTTTCATTAAAGGTATCCTAGCTGGACACCTGTGAAGATTCATAATCCATTATTTATCTTGTACATTTTTATAGTGCCTGTTGTTATAGTAACCTAGTCAGGCTGAGATACAAGACAATAAACAAATAAGCTTGGAAAGACCACTATAGTCACAGATACCTTGAATCATCATTATTGTACTCTGATGAATAGGACAGTTGATGATGTTTTATTGAAACATATGATGAATCAGGATTCTAAAGACCTCTGTAAGGACAACTGCTGAATTGTATATGTAAAAACCCATTTCCACTACTTGTTTCCTTGTTCACTAGCTGTGCAACCTTACCAGATTATTTAAATGAAGATTTAGTTCCCATTTTTGCAGACCTGAGGTAATAATATCCACTGCAGGGCAAGTGTCTTCATGAAAAGCAAATGAGAAGGCTCTATAGACAGCTGGTATAACTAGGCAAAGTGAGGTAATAATCTCACATAAACTTACCCTCATTGCTATGCTTAAGAAGAGTTATACATAAAGTGAAACAACAAATATTTATAAGTCTCCCAAATGGATAAATGATGACAGTATTATTACTCTTGGACAGTACTCCCTTGAGGTAAGTAAGAAATTCTCTCTGTGGTGCTGACTTTACTTATAGAAATTTCCATTTCAATTCTAGATCTTCCATTTACTATTTGAGGATAACTTCCTGGGACTTTCCTAAAGCAAACGAATTTTTACAAGAAATAATTTCTGAGCTCTCCTATTTTCTTGTATCAGTAGTAGAGACAATCTATACCCACATAAGCAAACAGTCCAAAGGTATCTAGGAAGAGATTCATTCCATCTACATTGTTTCTAGTGTTCTTGTATAAGAGAAATGATGTTTTAAACCAATTATTCCAGTGTTAAAATATTCAAGACTTCTTGCCTCCTCAGAAGCATGTAATTGGAAAGCTAAAGTATCTGGTGTCAAATTCAATCCCTGACACATAACTGTGGTCATTGACTGAGTTATTTAATTTCTTTCTTTTGTGGTACTATGAAGTGAACCCAGGGCTTCACACTAGTGCCCTGAGGGACTCAAAAAGCTCATCTCTAAAATGGAACTAACAATATTCCATTTGTGGAGCTCTGTTAGGATTGGCAATAATGTGTACAAACTATCAGGCATTCAATAAATGGTAGTTGCTCTAGTTTCTATTGACATAGCACCTAGTTCTATTGAACATAAACTTGATTTTAAATTTATTTACACAAAAGTAACCTGAATCTTATTGTAAAAATTGAAATAGAAATCTAGAATATAATAGCAATTAAGAAAATTACCAAAATTTTATGTAGTTTTTTTGTTTCAGTCCTAAGGCTTGAACTCAAGGCCTGGGTGCTATCCTTGAGCCATTTTACTTAAGGCTACCACACTATGATTTGAGCCACAGCTTTACTTCTGGCTTTTTGTAAAAACTAATTGGAGATAAGAGTCTCACAGCCTTTACTTCCCTGGGCTAGCTTCCCACTCTGAACCTCAAACCTCAGTCTCCAGAGTAGCTATGATTGATTACAGGCCTGAGCCTGGCACATGTAGTTTTTGACCATGTATATAGTACATCAGATTTGGAACCATAGACCACATTTCTGTATATTGATTTGCAACAGGTTTGTGGTCAGGGTGATTCTCCTTTTCAAGAGGATATTTCTGGACATTTTTGTGAAATATAACTTAGGAATTTGCTATAGAGCAGCTTGCGTGGTATATGGCCAGCAAACTGAAGGAAAAAGTCACAACTTCCAAAACAAATATGATGTCTATGAGTATAACAGTGATAATGACAACTCTTCTTCCATGAAACCTTCTAGCAAAGTTATGTCTGATATTACTCCTACATGCCAGCATACTATCTTTGAAGTTTTATTGTAGAACCCATCAAGTTCTATCCCATTTAATAATTAGCTGTAGCTTTTTTACACACAGTAGTCTGATAGGTCACTCCCCAATTTTTCCATATACTCCCACCTGAACAAAGAGAAGAGTTCAGCCACTCTGCACATGGTAGACACAGCCCTCTTCTCTGGCTGGCTTCAACATCATCTTTGTCACTGAATGAGAGTGAAGTAGGGCAGGCCTCTCTCTGCTTGGACCTGAAAAGAGCGTCCTTTTCTCACTTAGTATGTACCACTGATGAGCTTTCCTACTCTGATATACCTTGAGAGTATCCAAGTAAATCGTTTTGTGGCTATATCTGTGTTTACATTTCAAGAAGCTCAGAACTCCTAAGTGATCCTATATTCATTGATCCTAATGCTATCAGACACTATGGGGAGTGACAACACCACAGACTTTCAATAATCCCTCCTACTGTATGTTTCTCTTTCCTGTTTATTTTCTTTTTTTATTGTGAAAATACTGCACAGAAGGATTACAATTACATAGGCAAGATAATGAGTACATTTCTTATCAAGCATTGTAGCCTCCTCCTTTGTTTCCCCTTCCCATCCCATCCTCCCCCCGCCCCCCACCAAAGTTGTAAAGTTCTTTTTTGACATACGACTTGTACATCTCATTGTTGCAATAGGTCCACCTGTATCCTATTTAAGCAATTTGTTTTTCACTTCCCCTCCACAAATTATAACAACATCAAATACAGTGAAAGTAGGGCTATACCATGGGGGAGGGACATACAAAGCAACAAAGAAATCATCTTATGAATATGTTAGAAACAATCACATGAAAGAAAAAAATATTTGAATACATATTCCCTAACATCAACTTATCTGACCTTTTCTGCTTGACTCACACATATACTAGTTATTGCAAATAAGGGAAACCATGTGACCTATGTTTCTTTGGGCCTGGCTTACTTCACTTAATATAATTTTTTCCTAGTTTTTCTATTTCCTAACAAATGGGGCAATGTCATTCTTTCTGATGGAGGCATAAAATTCCATTGTGTATATATACCACATTTTCTTGATCCATTCATCTACTGAGGAGCATCTGGGTTGGTTCCATATCTTAGCTATGGTAAATAATGCTGCAATAAACATAGTTGTGCTGGTAGCTTTAGTGTGGTCTTGTTTGTGAACATTTGGGTAAATGCCCAAAAGTGGGATTGCCGGGTCATAGGGGAGTTCTATGTGGACTCTTTTGAGGAACCTCCATACTACTTTCCAAAGTGTTTGAACAAGTTTACACTCCCACCAACAATGAAGTAAGGTTCCCTTCTGTCCACATCCCCTCCAGCATCTGTTGTTATTACAGTTCTTCATTATAGCCATTCTAACTGGGGTGAGGTGGTAACTCAATGTTGTTTTGATTTGCATTTCTTTTATGGCTAGAGAGGTTGAGCATTTCTTCATGTGTCTATTGGCCATCCTTCTTTCCTCTTCAGAGAAGTTTCTCTTTAAGCCTTTAGCCCACTTATTTATGGGGAAGTTGTTTCTTTGAAGATTTGTTGGGGGATTTAATTTTTTCCTGTTTATTTTCCTACCAAGTATTGCCAAAATCTGGATATATTAATTATTCTTCCTTTTTCTGTCTCCTTCTACTAGCCTCGAAGTTTCCTGAGGGTAGGACTTTTTTGCTTTGTCTGTAAGTCCTAAAACTGTGCCTTATTATATATGATATTGAATTCATATTGAATTTCTTGACTGCACATGTTTTATAATATTTCTAACTGGGTTTCACTTCATTGGATATCATTCATTAAATAAACATATATTGAAATGTATTAAATTGAAATTTTCTAATTTAAGTCTTTGGAGTCTTTCTGTTTTGCTGACATTGCAAATTTTGGTAACAGAGACCAACTGATCTATTGTATAAATACTGACTTAGGCCTCAAAACAATGGAGAGTGGATAATAGAAAGCATATTCATATATGCAACTTTTGTTGTTAATTGTTTATGTATATATGACAGAATCGCCATACCAGAAGCACTTTCCAATATTAGTAAGAGGCAAAACAATGCACTCTCAACTAGAATAAATTGGAAATCATTACCAAACATATCTTTACATTTATACTTTTTATTAGCCAGAAGCCAACATCTAATTATAGAGTCCCTGCTACCCAATGAGCAGGGCCCTAGAATAATGTCTTCATGGCCTATCACAAATATACTAGTGGTCTTGCCTGCCTGAAAAAAGAGGAAGACATGTTGGTAAGGAAATAAGATTGTAAGTGTTATAGGTCCACAAAGAATGTGAAGGAAAATAGTGACTATTTTCACAATATAATATAATACAACATAACAAGTATAAAGAAGAAAATCCTATAATATGTGACAAAAGATGACTCTAGAACATAATGTGTGAAGTAAAGTAACACAGGCACAAAAAGACAAATACTGCAGGATTGCATTCAAGTGGTGGAACTAAAAAGTTGATCTCATAGAAGCAGAGAGAAAAACAACAGTTACCAGAAGCTGGTAGGTACGGCTAGGATGAGGAAGATAAAAGACGATTTTCTTAGGAAAAAAGTCTTCCCTAGAACAACAGGAACACTTGAAGAATCTGATTATTTGAATTTACTACATAAAAATATTCCAAAGCATTATAAATTTAGGAGCATTTATATGGCCTTCTGAGTAAATTGGAGAAATTCAGAATATTTACCAAAATAAGCTCATGTATTTAAAAATTTAGTACCTTTGGTTATCTGTACTAGTACTCTTTATTTTTACTAAATTTTAAGGAAAGCTGTGGGATTTTTTTGTCTTTATTTTAGTGCTGATCTGGGGCTTGAACTCATAGCCTGGGTGCTCTCCCTGAGTTTTATAACTCAGTTTTCATGCTACCACTTGAACCATAGCTTCACTTACAGCTTTTTTGGTGCTTATATAGAAATAAGAGACATGGATTTTCTGGCCTGAGCTATTTTCAAACCATGATTCCCAGATCTTAGCCTCATAATTAACTAGAATTTCAGGCATAAACCACCAGCACCAAGTGAAAGGTACTTTTTTAATATGTTATTCTTTTTAAAACTATTGTTATTATAAAGGTGATATGCAGAGGGGTTACATAAATTGAGTTACATAAATTGAGTTATGAGTGCATTTCTTTTCAGATAATGTGTATCCCTTCTTTTGCTTGGAAGGTATTTTTATAAATAACTTTTACAACATGATTTCACTCTATTTTACTTGATTCTTTTGTACATAAGTAGCAATGAGATCATTGTTGCACATGTTACCATTTCCTACATTTATTCCTTTGGTATCTACAGGCATTTAAAGATAAATTACAAAGTTAAAAAGGTAGAAATAATTTTAGAATGGTTCTTAATATGATGAATTTGGGACTTTCTCTGGTCTATAGAAAATTGATCTTAGGTAAGAGTCACACTATTATAATTAAAATTAATACAAATTCCAAATTCCTATGAGGGGACAGTGCTGTTCATTGGTGTGAACCCAGAATTAGATCTCTTCTCCAGGGCTTTAATCCCAGCACTGTGATGAAGAGTAAGTCATTTCCACATTAACTCTGTCGTGCCTCAATTTCCAAAATTGTTATACTGAAAATATCCTGACCTAACTCGCAGATCCTTTGAGATTTAGAGATCAAATATTACTGCTCTTGGAAAATGTGTACTGCAATAATGCTAATTATTATTACAAAAATAAATGCATGTTCATCATATGGTAATTTAGGCAGAATGAGGTTGGGGAAAGGAGACTCTCAGAGCTCTTTTGTGTCAATTAAATGATCCCTCTTCATTTAGTCATCTCCCTAATAGCAGTCAGTTAAATGTAGGATTTGAAAACAGTACAATAAAGATGGGGTTAGGGGAATACAAAAATATTTTAAGAACTCTCAGTTCTATGACTCATCAATATTCTGAAGCTATAGTACAGCCCACTGCAGCAATTGGTTCCAAAGATTTGCATATCTCAACCCAGAACTCAACAGCTATCAGAAAACCAGAAGTCATTCTTACAGCATGTATCAACCTCATAGCCAGTTGGTCATTTTACTGTGGTCTCTTTCAGCATCATACAAAGCCTAAGATATATAGATGACCAAGGAATTTAACAATGTTAAAAATAATTGTTTCTTGCACAGCTTCCTTTTGCTAATTAAAATTGTCAATATTTAATTATACATTCAGTATTTTATTATTATTAAGTTTTTATTGTGAAAATACCGTACAGAGGAGTTACAATTACATAAGCAAGGTAATGTGTACATTTCTTATCAAGCATGGTTGCCTCCTCCTTTGTTTCCCCTTATCATCCCTGCCCTCCCATTTCCCCCCTCCCTCCCCACCAAAGTTGTAAAGTTCGTTTTTCGACATAGAATCTTGTACATTTCATTGTTGCAATGAGTCCACCTGTATCCCTATTTAAACAATTTGTTTTTTCCCTACCCTCCACAAATTATACCAACAGCAAATACAATGAAAACAGGGGTTATACCGTTGGGAAGGGACATACAAAGCAACAAAAATGTCACCTTTTAAATATGTTAGAAACAATAGCAAGAAAGAAAAACCATTTGAGTCCTTATCTTGGGGTTCATTTTACCTGACATCAACTTATCTGACCTTTTCTGCTTGTCTCATACATATACTAGTTATTGCAAATAAGGGAAACTATGGGACCTCCGTTTCTTTGGGCCTCCTGCATAGCAGTGACCCAACACAGACAGCGGCAACATATAAAATTGGCACTTTGTGACTGTCATGGGTTCTACCTCACTTAACTTCCTTGCTTCCGCCAAATAAATATTTATATCATCATCATTATTGTGGTACATAATAGATGTCCGTAGGACTTTAGGTACACTTTAAGAGGGATTATTTTGTTTCCTGGGAGAATTATAGAGCAGGTTGGCCATGGAACATTAGAGAATTTAAGTGGACATCAGTTTCAACACACATAGTTCGAAGTTGTCAGATGAATTTGGATGAATGAAGTGACTTAGAAAACAATACCTAAAGGATTTTATAGTTAGGGTGTGATAATGGAGGCAGGATTGCAATAAAGATGCATAGACGTAATTGTGAGAAAATATTTGTTGTACTCATACAACATACAAAAACATGCTTCTGGGGCTACTTAGAGCTATCAATAAAAAGTTTTAATCAATAATTTAAAATAATGTTGCATAACTTACATGGGATAGGTTTGTCTCTGGCTTTATTCATGGCTTGCCATCCTTCAGTCAATTAACAGATACTCTTCTATGTAAAATGTAAATAAATCATGTTGCTCCACATTGTAATGTCCTTAGTATTTCCTTCATACCATAAGTCATGGAATTTGGCACATATACTAAAATCCACAAGTGACAAAATCCAAGTTCTCCAACTACAGGCAAAAAATCAGTCTGAACTTCCATTTCCTCCTATGTAAGATAATATTTCAATACCGTGTTTGTAAGAATTAAAGATAACAATGATTCACATTTCTAGTATAATGTTCCCAAATGCTAAGACTTTTTCTACAGAGCTTGTAACCCTCAACAACACTCATTTTATTGCTAGCCACTCCTCCCCCCCAAACCAAATGTACTGCATATTCCATTTGTGAAAATCCTCTCTCTAGTCTATATGGATCTTACTTTGGTATAGATATGGTTTCAGTGTGCCCCAAAATTTCTCATGTTTTAGAAACGTAGTCCCCAGTGTAAGAATAAAAGGGATGGTAGAATGCTTAAGGACTGGTGAGAGCTAAGTAGATCATGGGGGTATCACCCCCTGGAAGAATTATTGTAGATCTTGTGAAGTTAGATAATTCTCAGAATAGTGAATTGCTCAAAAAGACCACTTTACACACTTTATCCTTTTTGCAGAAAGCTTTTTGCTCTTAGCCATGTGTGATGTAACCAACAATAACATCTCTGTATACCAAACCAATAGAACTACCATTTTTGGAATTACAGTACCCCAAAATATTAGTTAAATGAAACCCTTTTCTTTCTGTTTAATCCAGTATCTGGCAGATTGTTATAAGACCAGCAGGTGCAGTAATAATACACATTTATAAGTCGGAAAATAAAACATGTTTAAACTTTAGTAGGACTCCACTTATTCAATAGTAAACATTCTTTAATAAATATTTGTCAAATATGTAAATGCATTTAGTCAATCATGAATATGAAACCAACCAATTTCCCTATTCCTCCTCCATAACTAAAATTAGCTTGAAGTGTTTTTTAAAAAGAAAAAAACTTGAAGTTTTGACTTTTGTATTTATAAAACATCACCAGTAATTGTGTGCCTACTATTCTATAAAGCAGATATACCAAGAAACATTCAATGAAGCATCCTTTTTGTTTTTCCTTTTGAGAGTACAATGGTTTCAACTCAGAGCCTTTTGTGTGTTCAAATTACTTGCACATTACTAGCTTTCCACCAAATAAGTCACACCTTTTATGCCCAGGGCAAGCTTTGACCCAGATCATCCAGATATCTGCCTCCTGAGTGATTCACAAATATGTATGGAATATTTAATAATATACAAATACAAATATGTTATTATAATACAAATCAAATTTGTTTTCTTTTGCCTACATTTTTATTTATTTTTGATTTCTTGTGTGTGTGTGTGTGTGTGTGTGCGTGTGTTAGGATTATTTTTCTTTCTTTTTTTATTTATTGTGAAAATTCCATAGAGAGGGGTTAAAATTACATGCGCAAGGTAATGTGCACATTTCTAATCAAGCATTGTTGCCTCCTCCTTTGTTTCCCTTTCCAATCCTTTCCCATCTCCCCCCCATCCTTTCCTCTTCCCCCCTTCCCCCCTCGCCAAAGTAATAAAGTTCATTTTTCGACATAACGTCTTATACATCTCACTGTTGCAATAGGTCCACCTGTATCCCTATTTGAACAATTTGTTTTTTCCCTTCCCCACCACAAATTAGACCAACATCAAATACAGTGAAAGCAGGGGTTATACCTTGGGGGAGGGACATACAAAGCAACAAAGAAATCATGTTATAAATATGTTAGAACAATCACAAAAAAGAAAAAAAGAATATTTGAATCCTTATCTTGGGGTTCATTCACCTAACATCAACTTATCTGACCATTTCTGCTTGTCTCAGACAAATACTAGTTATTACAAATACAGGAAACCATGGGACCTATGTTTTTCTGGGCCTGCCTTACTTCACTTACTATAATTTTGCCAAGTTTTCCATTTCCTAACAAATGGGGCAACGTCATTCTTTCTGATGGAGGCATAGACATCCATTGTGTATATATACCACATTTTCTTGATCCATTCATCTACTGAGGGGCATTTGGGTTTCCATATCTTAGCTATGGTAAATAATGCTGCAATAAACATAGTTGTGCTGGTAGATTTAGTATGGTCTTGTTTGTAATAATTTGGGTAAATGTCCAAAAGTGAGATTTCAGTGTCATAGGGGAGCTCTATGTGGAGTCTTTTGAGAAACCTCCATACTTCTTTCCAAAGTGGTTGAACAAGTTTACATTCCCACCAACAATGCAGTAAGGTTTCCTTCTGTCCACATCCCCTCCAGCATCTGTTGTTATTAGAGTTCTTGATTTTTGCCATTCTAACTGGGTGAGGTGGTATCTCAATGTTGTTTTGATTTGCATTTCTTTTATGGCTAGAGAGGTTGAGCATTTCTTCATGTGTCTATTGGCCATCCTTCTTTCCTCTTCAGAGAAGTTTTTCTTTAAGTCTTTAGCCCACTTATTTATTGGGCATTTGTTTCTGTGAGGATTTGTTGTTGTGGGATTTAATTTTTTGAGTTCCAGATATATTTTAGATAGGAGACCATTGTCCATTGTATGGCTAGTGAAGATCTTCTCTCAATCCATGGGCTTTCTCTTGATCTTGCTAGCTATGTCCTTTGCCATGCAGAAGCTCTGCAATTTCTTGCAATTTCATTTGTCCAACCTTTCTTTGAGTCATTGTGTTTCTGGGTCTTTATTAAGAAAATTTCGGCCTGTGCCATAGAGACCTAGGGTTTCTCCTCTTCCATTCTGTAAGGTTTTCAGAGTGTCTGCTTTGATTCCAAGGTCTTTCATCCATTTGGAGTTGATTCTGATACAGGGTGATATGTAAGGATCTAGCTTTAGAATTCTACAAGTGATTAACCAATTTTGCCAGCAACATTTACTGAAGAGGCTGTCTTTCTTCCATTCTAGTTTTGATTTCTTAAAGAGAGAGAGAGAGAGACAAAAAAACAGAGAGACTGGCTTATGTGTCTCTTTTATTAGTTCTATTTCTCTGGTGGGCCATAATCATGAATCTTATTTTTAGTCTGTAACCGTTTTAATCTACGAAAATGAAAAGGCCAATACAACTGTTAACTTATTCGAGACAAATAAATAAAAGATAAAAATTTCTTTGTAGCCTATGAAGTTAAATGAAACATACTAAAAAAGAGGGTTTCAAAACAAAAACAGTGTGCTTCTGTGAGTGTGTGTGTGTGTGTGTGTGTGTGTGTGTGTGTGTGTGTACATAGTTTGTTCACATGTGTGGATACAGACAGAGATAGATATTGAGAAAAGGGACTTGGTTCTGATATATAACCCTAGAATAATTATTTTTTATGTATTTTATTGGAAGAAACTTTATTTCTGAAGGAAAATGTCAAAGTGACAAATATAGAAATTGAAATTCTCTATCAATGGCTATCTGTGAAGGTAAAGCAAAAAGTGCCTATTTCTCATGAAATGGGCTGCACAGTTATAGATGTCCAGTATTTAACCCACCTCTGAAAACTGGTAGATTAGTCATTGTTGAGTACAGAATATCTGACTCAATATTAATATAGTAGTTAATTTATTAAATGTGGTCAAACTCACATTCCCATAAAAGACTTACTTATTAACAGTGCTAATATGAATCATGGGCACAAACACATAGATACAAAATGAAAAGTAAAATCAACACCATGAAATAGTGTGACCAGCAGTCAAAATAAGAGTAAAAAAATGTACAATGTACTTGGAAGATGTATACATATTCCTCTTTACAGTGTGTACAGACAATGGGAAAGGAGTATTGCAAGATTCGTTTCTTGAGTTCCAAGTATATTTTAGATATGAGACCCTTGTCCATTGTATGGCTAGTGAAGATTTTTCTCTCAATCCGTGGGCTTTCTATTGATCTTGCTAGCTATGTCCTTTGCCATGCAGAAGCTCTGCAACTTCATGCAATCCCATTTGTCCAACCTGTCTTTGATTTGTTGTGTTTCCGGGTCTCCATTAAGAAAATTTCAGCCTGCGCCAAGGAGATCTAGGGTTTCTCCTATTCCATTCTGTAATGTTTTCAGAGTGTCTGCCTTGACTCCTAGGTCTTTGATCCATTTGGAGTTGATTCTGGTGCAGGGTGATATATAAGGATCTAGCTTTAGTTTTCTACAAGTAGTTAACCAATTTTTCCAGCACCATTTACTGAAGAGGCTGTCTTCCATTCTATTTTTTTAGCTCTCTTATCAAAAATTAGTTGGTTTTTCTGTATGCCAACAATGAGAAAAGTGTGGCTGAAATTAGGAAAGCAATTCCATTTGTAATAGCCCCACAAAAAATAAAATACCTAGGCATTAACTTAACCAAAGAAGTGAAGGACCTCTATGAAGAAAACTTTAAAATCTTGAAAAAGGAAATCAAAACAGAACTTAGAAAATGGCAAAATCTCCCATGCTCCTGGATTGGAAAGATTAACATCGTGAAAATGGCAATACTTCCCAAGGCTATCTACAAATTCAATGCGATACCTATCAAAATTCCAAACTCATTCTTCAAGGAAATAGAAGAGGCAATCCAAAAATTCATGTGGAACAATAAAAGACCCCGAATAGCAAAAACGCTCCTCAACAGAAAGAACACTGCTGGAGGAATATCAATACCAAATTTCAAACTCAATTATAAAGCCATAGTAATGAAAAAAGCTTGGGACTGGCATAAGAACAGACCTCAGGACCAATGGAATAGAATTGAAAAAACAGAAATGAACCTCCAGATCTATAGTCATCTAATCTTTGATACGGGAGCTAAAAAAATAGAATGGAAGACAGCCTCTTCAGTAAATGGTGCTGGCAAAATTGGTTAACTACTTGTAGAAAACTAAAGCTAGATCATTATCTATCACCCTGCACCAGAATCAACTCCAAAAGGATCAAAGACCTCGGAGTCAAGGCAGACACTCTGAAAACATTACAGAATGGAATAGGAGAAACCCTAGGTCTCCTTGGCGCAGGCTGAAATTTTCTTAATGGAGACCCGGAAACACAACAAATCAAAGACAGGTTGGACAAATGGGATTGCATGAAGTTGCAGAGCTTCTGCATGGCAAAGGACATAGCTAGCAAGATCAATAGAAAGCCCATGGATTGGGAGAAGATCTTCACTAGCCATACAACACACAAGGGTCTCATATCTAAAATATACTTGGAGCTCAAAAAATTAAATCCCCCAACAACAAATCCTCAAAGAAACAACTGCTCAATAAATAAGTGGGCTAAAGACTTAAAAAGAAACTTCTCTGAAGAAGAAAGAAGGATGGCCAATATAAACATGAAGAAATACTCAACTTCCCTAGCCATAAAAGAAATGCAAATCAAAACAACCTTGAGATACCACCTCACCCCAGTTAGAATGCCAAAAATCAAGAACTCTAACAACAACAGATGCTGGAGGGGATGTGGACAGAAGGGAACTTTACTTCATTGTTGGTGAGTGTGTAAAATTGTTCAACCACTTTGGAAATTAGTATGGAGGTTCCTCAAAAGACTTCACATAGAGCTCCCCTATGACTCAGCAATCCCACTTTTGGGCATTTACCCAAATGTTTACACACTAGGCCACACTAAAGCTACCAGCACAACTATGTTTATTGCAGCATTATTTACCATAGCTAAGATATGGAACCAGCCCAGATGCCCCTCAGTAGATGAATAGATCAAGAAAATGTGGTATATATACACAATGGAATTCTATGCCTCCATCAGAAAGAATGACATTGCCCCATGTGTTAGGAGATGGAAAGTCTTGGAAAAATTATATTAAGTGAAGTAAGCCAGGCCCAAAGAAACATAAGTCCCATGGTTTCCCTTATTTGCAATTTCTAGTATATGTGTGTCAAGCAGAAAAGGTCAGATAATGTGATGCTAGGAAAATGAACCCTTAGATATGTATTTAAATGTTTTTTTTTCCTTTCATGCATTTGTTTCTAAAGCATTTATAAGATTATTTCTTTGTTGCTTGGTATGTCCCTCCCCCACAGTATAACCCCTGCTTTCACTATATTTGATGTCGGTATAATTTGTGGAGGAGATGGGGAAAAACAAGTCGCTTAAGGATACGGGTGGACCCGTTGCAACAATGAGAAGTACAAGTTGTCATGTCGAAAATGAATTTTGAAACTTTGGTGGAGGGGAGGATTGGTTGGAGGGGCGGTGGGAGGCTGGGAAGTGATGTGAAAGGTAAACAAAGGAGGAAGCTGCAATGCTTGATTAGAAATGTACTCATTATCTTGCCCATGTAATTTTAACCCCTCTGTACAGTATGTTCACAAAAAAATAAAATTAAATTAAAAAATAGAAAAAAATAATCTGTGGTTATGATCTGATTCTAGATAGTTTGTTTTGGAATCACAGTACAGATTATTGGATGTCTTTTCTCATTTACTTCTTGGTTCTCCCTAAAAGGTGAACTGCCAACAGGGATTTTTTTTATTTTAGTAACTTGCCCTTCAGGTCATTCTTTAACTTAAGCTGAATAATAAACCATTGTCTTCTTGGTACTTAATCAAGTCAGATATGTAGCACTACTTTGATGGGTCATGATCATGAACATGCTATTGATGATAATCACTTTGGTTTTTATAGGTGTCAGGACCTCTTATTCTTATATTAGATGATAAATTGTTGTATCATCAGGTATGACAGCAGGCACAAACAGCATTTAAAAGTGTGGAGTTCAAATAGCTGGTCACAGCCACAGGACAAACTATACAATATGAAGCGTTGTTAAAAACTAGAATCCTAGTATTCCAAGTTGATTTGAATTTTCCTTACACAGATACTCTTGGAATTGTTTAAGTACTGCTCAATTGTCCAGAATTCCTGTTTTTGAATAAACTATTGGAACAATATATTTAAAAAGAAGTGAGCCAATTATAGAACTTAATTTAAATTGATTCTTATTAAGTATTCCGAAGTACTCAATTCCTGTTATTGCTTGTTTCAAAGTTTTAAAACTGTTTTTGTGTGTGCATGTGTCTGAAATACATCATCAGTGAATATTTATTTTTACATGGCTGGAATATTGAAGCAACTTAGATTTTTAGAATTATTGTAGAAGTAAACAGTAAGTGCAAAATCTGGGGTTACCTAGAGTTGGTTTACTGAATGGGTAAACTTGAGCATGTTTTCTTTTTTTTTATTAATAAGTTCTCTTGTGCATATCTAACCTACTATGAGATAGTAGGAGAAACATACAGATATTGAAATGAAGGGAGTTAATACTTCCATCCTAACATAGTTGATTTTGTGTGTGCACACATGATTCATTTAGCAAAAATCTCAAATAACATTCAATAGTATAAACTATAGTCGTCATGTTGAATGTCTTATTTCTAGATTTCACCATACATATCTGTTCCATTTTAATGCTTTGATCTACATTTCAATTTTTTCCCAGCTCACCTTCATTCTTGGTAACAACTGTTTATTCTGTATCTCTCTGCCTATTCTATTTTACTTTTCTATGAAATAAACCCTCATTGTTTAAATTTTCTCAAATGTAAAATGGAAAGATAAGTACTGTCCATTTCAAAGGGTTGCTGTGGAGATTAAAGGGGTTTGCATTTAGATCAGTAACTAGTGCAAAGTAATTACATTAGGCATGATTCTTTTTTCTTTCTTTTATCAGCTGTGGGACTTAAACTCAGGATCTGGGCCATGTCTCTGAGCTTCTTTTACTCAAGGCTATTAGCATACCACTTGATCCATAGTGCTACTTCTGGCTTTTTCTGAGTGGTTTATTCGAGATAAGAGTCTCAAAGACTTCCCTGCCTGGGCTGGCTTCACACTGGGAACCTCAGATCTCAGACACCTGAATAGTTAGTGTTACAGGCATGAGCCACCTGTTCTCGGTTAGCCAAGTTTCTTAAAGAAAAGATTGAATTAGAATGTACCAAATGTGTTTGTTTTGACCCTATGTCTTTACTATCATATCCTGAAGTGAAAAAAATTATTGCAGGAGAATCTCAAGGAGATGGCGAAGGCACAAAAGAGGGTGCCTATGTAGCTGCCTTTGAGAAATCAGAATGAATAGTTTGCACCAAGGAAGTCACACCAAGTGAGCTGTAATTGTACAGAGACTTTTGTTAGTGAGTGTTATTACAGGCAGCCTGCTTAGGAACACAGATCTGAGCCCAGGCCAGTAGTAACAGCTGGATGAGTAGGAGCAAAAGACCACAGCCTGCTGGCCACAGACAGATACAGAGAAAACTCATCACATAGTGGAGGATCTGAAACTCCAAGGGAAAACGTGAGTACCCCACAAAATCCATCCTCACTCCCACCCAAAGAATATCTTTTGGAAAGAAGCCCCCACCACCAACCTGAGAAGAGTGCCATCTTTGATACTGACATAGAGCCAATCAGAGCAGCCAACAGGTAACATGGACTTCAGAACCAGCGAGTGATTCACCATCTTTCAACAGGGTAATGGAAACAGACCAGTAAGAGTCAGCTCTGCCAAGGGAAACATTGCCTAAGGCCAGGAGGATGAAGCTCCACCAATGGAAGGTCCTACCCCTCTGCATCGAACAAAGACATTTCATGCATATAGCAGCTAACTCTGCAGCTTAGCCAGCTGCAGGAAAAAGTCTGTAAAATCTCACTGGAAAAACAAAACAATTGGATACACCACAAAAGCCGAGAGTGGCTCCAGGCTGAGCCAAAGGAGAGTCTCAGGAGCTAGCCCCTCTGGGAAAAGCCATTGATTCCAGACAATGCCACAACTTAAGCTCACTTGCAGGGACTCAAACCTAAAGAAACCTACCATCTCCTTCCTGTGTTACACACCAAGCAGGTCCCCCAATCCCATAAGCAGGTCCCCCAATCCCATAAGTTAGTCTGGAAAGAAGGAAACAAAGACTTCAAGTTTGTAAAGCAGAAGGAAAGCTGACTACTCTAAGGAAATCAAATATTCCATTAAGAGACTGGATAGTGGACATAGGGAAGAGAAAAGATCCCCCAAATAAATTGAAGAATTTTTTCCCAATTTTTTTCTATTTTTTAACTTTTTTCTTTTCATCCTTTTTTTTTTTTTTTTTTGCTTTCTGAAAACATTTTCATTGCTGTTCCTAGGTACAAATGTACAGTGATTATAAGGTTTCCTCCTTAATTGTGTGCATAATTAATTCATGTTATATACTGATGGCTCAACTTTCTATTTCTCAATCCTATTTTAATTTCTATGTTCTTACTATATATATTATTTCTTTCCTTTTTTTCTTGTTATCTTTGTTCCTTTCGCTGAATTTATGTCTTAGATTTCTTCCTTCTGTCCTTTTCTTCTCTATATTCCTCTACCATTATTTTCTCATATTTTCCATTATATCTTTTGATTTTCTCCTGATTTCATCCCAACCTATTTTTCTTTATTTCTGGTCTTTCACTAGTTCTTTGTTTTCTTTAGTCCATTGTTCGCTAGTTGTTTGTCATTGAGCTAGACTGTACTGTAGCCATTTTTACGGTGTCAAAGTGGCTCATCCCTTTATCTTTTTGGTTTAGATTGCTTTAAAGCTCATGACAGATTGGTTCACTGATTACAATTGTATATAACTCCCATTCCTGAAACACAATAAGACAGAGAAATCAAAAACTATACAGAAAGTCCCCACTGTAGATTATATAGTGTAGAAGCTAGAATTTCTAGAATAGAAAATAGTCTAGACTTTATACAGGAAAAACAAATATTCAAAACAAATTCAATAAACAAGATATATTCCTACAAGAGATGCAAGATGCAATCAGAAGGCCTAACTTAATGCCAACAGATATTGAGGAGGGCACAGAAAAGGAAGCTAAATGAAAAGAAATCAGTCTCAAGAGACGAAATAAGAATAGCCAATAAACACATGAAGAAATGGTCAACATCTCTGGCCATAAAAGAAATGAAAATCAAAATCACATTAAGATTCCTCTTGATTCCACTTAGAATGGCAATTATTAAGAGAAGAATGCCAGACTCTGGTGGCTCATAACTGTAATCCTCACTATTCAGGAGTCAGAGATCTTAAGATCACAGTTCAAAGCTAGCCTGAACAGGAAAGTCCACGAGACTCTTATGTACAATTAACCACCAGAAAACTGGAAGTGGCACTGTGGGTCAAGTGGAAGGGTGCTCACCTTGAACTGAAGAGCTGAGGGACAGTGCCTAGGCACAGAGTTCAAGCCCCATGACCTACAAAAGAAAAATGATAGTAGTAATTTTAGATGCTGACAGGGATGTGGCGAAAAGGAAACATTACTACACAGTTGTTTGGAATGTAAACTGGTTCAATCACTCTGGAAAGCAGTCTGGAGATTCCTCCAAAGACTAAAGGTAGTGTTCCCCTATGTTTTAGCAATCTTAAAACTGAGCATTGATCCAAACGACCACAAATAAGAGCACACTAAAGCTACCAGCAATATTATGTTCATTGCAGCACTATTTACCTTAGCTAAAAAATGGAAACAACCCAGATACCCCTTAGTAAATGAATGGATCAAGAAAATGTGGTCTATATACAGAATGGTATTCCATGCTTACATCGGAAAGAATAGCATGACCATAGTCATAAGGTAATGGAAAGGCCTGGAAAAAAATCATACTAAGTGAAGTAAGCCAGACCCAAAGAAAAATGAGCCACGGTTTCCATCATTTGTAGTAAGTAGTATATGTCTAGGATAGTGTTAGCACAGGATCCTAATAGCTCTGTAGTTATGTACATATGACCATATAAAATGGTGCTCATAGAAATGAACTCCAAGATCTGGAGTCAAGAAGGTTTGGTTTTGTTTTTACTTTTTAGTTTACTGTGTGAAATTATTTCACTTTTCTCTTTTTTCCTATGTTTTTTCCCGTTACCACCTTTTTCGAATTTGGTACCTTGTGTCTTATATTTACATTTATATTATTTGGGGAAGGAAAGAAGAATAACAAAATGGTGAGACAAAGAACAAAGGGTGAACCAATGAACAGCAATACTCACAAGACACTACGATGGAAATGAACTTTACAACTTAGGGGGCATCAGAGGGAGGGAAAGTGAAAGAAAATGAAGGAGATGGTAACAAGGTTCTCTAAAAAAATGTACTCATTACCTTACTTATGTAACATTAACCCCTGCACACATGATTTTTAAAATAAGATAAAATAAAATAATTTTTAAAGAAAGTATTGCTTACCTGAGAATATCTTTAAATACTACTAAAGTACAACACAGACTCGCTACACCAGAATATCTGCATGGACAGCATAGCAAATTGTATTTTAAATTAGATCTTGGTACCATCTTTTGTAAACACTGTAATAAAGCCTTGCCTGGAAAAAAAGAATCAAGGTTAAAATGGTCACAAATACCTAGATTTCTGAAAGGTAGGAAAGTTTACCTTAATAAGTACAGTATAGAGTAACTGACAAAATGAATGGACTAAGCATATAGATGCAAATACATTTATAAAACATAAATTTCAGATCCCAAACACTGACTCTTTGTAATTTCCCACTTCTCATTGTGTTCAGAGTTGAACTCAGTTTTATTTTTCTTATTCCTTATCCAAAGGGTTTTTTTAGATAAAATCTATTGCCCCTTTATTTATTGTCCAGCTCTAGTCTGCTTTGACATTACCACTGAACTAACTTAGCAAATTTAAAGAATGTTAAGATAGCACATAATCATGGCCCATAGAGCATTAACCTACAGTAGTGACTCTGAATAACGATTAAAGAGTCCTTGAACTCTTTCCAGAAATTTCCTATCATTGAGTTCAGTTACTCTTCATTTTCACAGATAAAACAATCATATAGCACCAAAGGGACATATATAAAAAAATCTAAAGTATGTCTTTTAACTCTTCCTTTCTCTTTTTCATGCTCCTTCAAAACAAACATCTAAGTAGATACCCTCCTATGTATATATCTATGCATGTATATATATATATATATATATATATATATATATATGTATGTGTGTGAACATGTATATATATATATATATATATATATATATATATATATATATTTCTCTGCATATGTGTGATCTTATCCTCATGACAGTACTAAGTTTTATATGAAACTGATGTATACTACATTATATCATTTTAATACTATATCTTGGAGAGTCTTCTGTTTAGTCATAGCAGATCTGTTTTTGATTGTTTTTTGTCATAATATCCCATTTTATAATCCAAAAATCATTTTTTAAACATTTTCTACCAGTTAATATTGAGTTTCCAAATATTTGTTATTGTAAATAATGATAAACTATTGTCTTCTAGTAAATGTGCACATATATGGATGATGAAAGAATCATTTAATAAAATTATCAGTTCAAAGGATATATGCATTTAAAATTTATATATTTTATTACAAATTTACAAAGCATAAATTGTGAAATAGATAAATCTATTGCCCCCTTAACCAGTTTACCTGGGCAATAGTAAATATCATGTCTGTTTATCTTCTTATCCAATATATGAGTGGTATATAGTTGTTTCCATGCTTGTCTGAAGGGGAAAATAATCTACCACTTTGAAGTTAGCATTTGCATTTATTTGTAATGAGTGAGAATGAACATATATTTACATATTTAAATACTTTTAAGCTTTATTTTCCACGAAGTCTATCTTCATGATCTCTACATATTGTCCATTGGGATTTTGTTCTTCATATCTTTGGCTTATCCTTCTTTATTATTAATAAGAAAAACATTCATATTTCATAAATATTGAGAGCATATTATTTACTTTCATTTGATATATTATGAAGAAATCTTATGGCACACAATAGAAATTGCTTAATTTTTCTTATGTCTTATTTTCAAGGCCCTTTCTGGATCAAAATGATTATTGAAACTGTTGTATACTGTCTTCTAGTTGATATTTTCTCTCATCTAGTAGTTGGCAATGTCACCTTCCTTTAAAGTGTAATAAATTTCTAATTGTTCTTGTATGAGTTTCTAGCTTCAGGACACTGTTTCTTGGTTCATCTATGAGTATGTCTTTCCTTAACATGCATATGTAACATGTAGCAGTATGTGGTAATCTTTCCTATGATTTTCTTAGCTCTTAGTTGTTTTACATTTCCATATACAGTTATGACCCATTGCATCTAGTTTGAAAAAAAATCTCTTGTAATTTTATTTGTACTGCTTTTGGTTTATAGAAGACATTTACAGAACTGGTATCTTTAAATTACTGAGAATTCTTAGAAAAAGATATGGGATCATCCCAGTTACTCAATCATTTCACTGTTTTTAATCTTACAGTCATTAATAGGAAAGCTTCATTAACGTGCTGATTGAGAACTCTTGAATACAATTATCATTAAATGATTTCAGTGCACATCCAGCAAGGTATTATATGTACTTCATAAATTTTACATAACTATCAACAATGGATATATTAAAATAATAATTCCTCAAAGAAACAACTGCCCCATAAATAAGTGGGCTAAAGACTTAAAGAGAAACTTCTCTGAAGAGGAAAGAAGGATGGCCAATAGACACATGAAGAAATGCTCAACCTCTCTAGCCATAAAAGAGATGCAAATCAAAACGATACTGAGATACAACCTCACCCCAGTTAAAATGGCTATAATCAAGAACTCTAATAACAACAGATCCTGGAGGGGATGTGGACAGAAGGGAACCTTACCGCGTTGTTGGTGGGAGTGTAAACTTGTTCAACCACTTTGGAAACTAGTATGGAGGTTCCTCAAAAGACTCCACATAGTGATTCCCTATGACTCAGCAATCCCACTTTTGAATATTTACCCGAATGATCACAAAGAAGACCATACTAAAGCTACCAGCACAACTATGTTTATTGCAGCATTATTTACCAAAGCTAAGATATGGAACCAACCCAGATGCCCTCAGTAGATGAATGGATCAAGAAAATGTGGTTATATATTCACAATGGAAGTCTATGCCTCCATCATAAAGAATGACATTGCCAATTTGTTAGGAAATGGAAAACTTGGAAAAAATTATATTAAGTGAAATAAGGCAGGCCCAAAGAAACATAGGTCACATGGTTTCTCTTATTTGCAATAACTAGTATATGTCTGAGTCAAGCAGAAACAGTCAGATAAGTTGATGTTAGGCGAAATGAACACCAAGGTAAGGACTCAAATTGTTTTTCTTTCTTGCTATTATTTAGCATTTTTATAAGATTATTTCTTTGTTGCTTTGTATGTCCATCCCCCACGGTATAACTCCTGTTTTCACTGTATTTGATGTTAGTATAATTTGTGGAGGGGAAGGCAAAAAACAAATTGTTTAAATAGGGATACAGGTGGACCCATTGCAACAATGAGACGTACAAGAATTATGTCGAGAAACAAACTTTATGACTTTGGCTGGGGGGGGGGGCGGGCGGGGAGGGAGGGAGGGAGATGGGAGGACAGGGATGGTAAGGGGAAACAAAGGAGGAGCAACAATGCTTGATTAGAAATGTACTCATTACCTTGCCCATGTAGTTGTAACCCCTCTGTATGGTATTTTCACAATAAAAAAATTAGTAAAAAATATAGTAAGTGCTCAAGGCTTATTGAAAAATCAGTAGTACTTGTCTTTTTTGTCCAAGAAAGTTATTGAATCATAAATAGATGTAGTAAAAAATAGAAATTCATAGTGCTTGTGCATGAACATTATTTCAAATTTCCTTGGTAAATACCATCAATAAAAGCCCCCAAATTAACTTTATAAATGTCTCTGCCAGTTAATTAGTAAATGTTAATGAATTATATCTCATTTAATGAGTTATATTTTCAGGAAGTGAATAAATGATCAGTTGAAACTTAATGCTCATATTGACTTTGTGGTCAGTAAAACATATGACTTCCATTTATGGTTATTGTCTTACAGGTGACAGCAGATGAAACATTTGCCATAATCTATTTTATCTTTTTTCCCATCTGTTAGAGAACACACTATCACAATATGCCACCCGAGTAAATCTGCTCAAATGTACTCTTGTCATATTGAGAATGTTTTTCTTATATTTTCCAAATTACTTAATGTCCTTCAACTTCTTGCTAATAAAGTGTACATTCTGTTTTTCTGGGATGTTCCCCATACTATTGTCACCTTTTGAATTTAAGTATGCCAACAGACTCAAGCCTTTGCTTCATAAAATTGATCTATTGCTTCTTCATCCTCTTGACAATTTCTAAATGACAGATATTAAGTCTGCTTAATAATGGTACAGTTATATAGTCCTCTGTTATTATCTCCAAAGTAGTATAGTTAGAAAGCTGTCTTTAGTGGTTAACCTTTGTTCTCTCTGAAAGAAAGGGATGCATTTTTGCTTTATAAATCTATGGCAGCTTTTAGGCAAATAAGAGGTGATAGGAATTTCTCTTGTATATATTTCTTTTTAATTGTCTTCAAGTCAACAATCCTTCATATTTTGGCAAAGTACATTCTGATCTCCCACAGGGGAGAAACTCAGATTTGGAAAATTTTCTGATTTCTACAGTATCATTACTCACAATATGGGAGATTTTATGTATACACATATACATATTGGTATTCTATGCTTCCATCAGAAATAGGAAATAGAAAGACTTGGAAAAAATTATATTAAGTGAATAAGCCAGGCTCAAAGAGACACAGGTCCCATGATTTCCTTTATTTGCAATAACTAGTATAAGTCTAGTACAAGCAGAGAAAGTCAAAAGCTATGTATATATGACCAAATAAGATGATGTTAAGTGAAATGAACCCAAGATAGGGAAACAAATGTTTTTTTTTCCTTTCTTGCTATTGTTTTTAATGTATTTAGAATGTACTATGTGATTTTTTTTGTTTCTCTTGTATGTTCTTTCCCCATGGTATAACCCCTGTTTTCACTGTATTTGATGTGGGTACCTTGCATCTTGTATATACATTTTTCTAATTTGGGGAGGGAAAGAGAAATAACAAAATGCTGAAACAGTGATACAAGTTGACCCATTGTAACAATGAGATGTACAACACACTATGTTAAAAATGAACTTTACAATTTTGGGGCTGGGGGAGGAGTTGGGAAGTTTGGGAGAGAAGGGAAGCTAGAGGAAAAACAAAGTAGGAGGTAATAATGCTCGATAGGAAATGTACTCACTACCTTACTCATGTAACTGTACCCACACTGTACAGTATTTTTACAATAAAAATCATATATAAAAAACTGCTGTGTTTCACATAGATGCTAACACAGTAATTGTTGGTGACTTTAACACACCACTGTCTCCAGTGGAGAGGTATACACTGCAAAAGCTCAACAGAGGAACTATAAAGCTAAACAACTGCATAGATTAACTAGACTTAACAGACATTTACAGAATATTCCATCCAACCACACCTGAATTTACTTTCTTCTCAACAGTGCATGGATCATTGTCTAAAATAGACCATGTTTTAGTGCACAAATCAAGTCTATGCAATTTCAGAAAGATTGGAATGTTTCCAGGCATTCTTTCAGACCACAATGGAATAAAATTCGAGTTAAACGTCAAAAGTCACAATAAAAAATCCTGTTAACACATGGAGACTCAACAACACTTTGTTGAATCACCAATTGGTCATGGAAGAGATTAGATCTGAAATTCAAACGTTTATGATATTTAACAAAAAGGAGCACACAAAATACCAGCTCCTCTGGGACACATCAAAGGCAGTTCTCAGAGGAAAATTTACAACTTTGAGTGCCTATGTAAACAAATTGGAGAAAACTGAAACTAACCATTAACGATATACCTTAAGCTGCTTGAAAAAGAAAAACAAGGCAAACCCCAATCCAGCACACAGAAGGAAATAATTAAAATTAAATCAGAGTTAAATGAATTAGAGATGAAATAAAACCATAAAAAAATTCCATAAGACAAAGAGTTGTATATGAACATTACAACTTGGGGGGGGTTAAGGAGGGGAAAGGGAGGAGTAAGTGGGAGATGAAGATGGATGGGGTAATGATGATTAAAAACAATTGTACCTATTGTCTTACCTGTGTAACTGTAACACCCCAGCTCATCAACTTTTTAATTAAAAAATAAGCATGAAAATAAAAGAAGTAAAAAAGAAATGCAACAGGAAATATAATGAAGATATGTACTCTGTAAAAAATAACTGTTGTGTTGAACGACAACTCCTTAGTTCAACTACTTAAAGATAATAAAAAAGAGCTTTTAAGAAGATTCTTTAATTTCTCACACTCCATATGTCAAGAATTATTTCATCTGAGGAGTGAGCAGTAAGGCCTCATATACATGAAGAGACCAGTGACTTCAGAAATATCAGCGGATATTTTTTTCTACAATTAGAAACTGTGCATATGAGGGAAGTTTAAGGTAGTCAAACTAAAAGAAAGTTATACCTCATAACTGTCATCTTAGCTTCTTGAAAAGTGTAAATAATCTAAAAAAAGCAGTGCAAAAAAGCCATAGAGATGTCATTCCATGGTAGAATGCCCACTGAGAAAACATAAGACCCTGAGTTCAAAATCTCACTACTGATAAAAAAAAAAAGAGAGAGAACTTCATAACTTATTGGAAAATGCATCTTTAGAGTCTGTTGAAGTCTGGATGTTTTGTATTTGTAGCCTCAGGTTGATGGTCGTGACTACTGGGCATTGTTTTTAGACTTTAAATGACTATCAGAAGTTGGGGGTTGAAATAAGAGGGTAATATTGTTTGCTAATACTAACTTGTGATTGAAAAATCTAAATTCTTATTTCCATCACTGTCTTCAGCCATTATCCTGTTAATTTAGAATAGAGTCATTGATCTGCAGTCCTTTGTACTAGAACATGATACGTTGGTTTGTATAGAAGGCAGATTCACACAAGTAAATTGCAAGTGGACCACTAGACTTTGAGGTTTTTGCCATAATTTGCAGTGTCTATCAAACCCAAAGTTTCTCAAAGTGAAAACCATGACATTTGGTTTTACATCCCAGAAGTGGTAATGTCCTTTAGTTTTGGAGTCCACAACATTTGCAGAAATGATGTTGAAATATATGTTAGTGAGGATCAGCCTTTAGAGAATGCAACCCATATTCCTCATTACTTCATTTTCTGTGCTACCATCTGCACTTTCAAATACTGTAAACTATTCCATTCTTTAATGTTACTTATACTTATCTACAAAAACCACAAGCAGCAACAGAAGTTTGGGATATCAGCTGAAGAGCAGAGAAAAAAAGAATGTCAGGACTCATCATTTCCCAAAAGCCCTCTCTAGGGTCAACACACCAAATTAGTGACAACACTGAGGAATAAAATGAAATGTATGACCAGAGATCATCAGAGAGAATTTAAAGGCTTATATGTTGATATAGTGGCCATTCTAACTAGGATTTATCTTTTGTTTGTATTTTTATTCCTTTTAAGTTATTGTATAAAGAAGATACCATTCAACAAATCAGTTTATTAATACAATGTATATTGACTGATGCCACTCTTTTCATCATTCTCCCCATACCTCCCAATACTTTTCCTCAATTCAGTTTTCTTAATTTTATTGGATATGCATTAAATTTTATCACTGTATTTTAAAAAAATCTCCTAGGCCACCTGTTGGACCAGTGAATCTAGTAATATTCCCTTGGATCTGAAGCAACCTCAATAAGCATAGTATGTAAATGGATATACAGTGACCTCAAAGTATCTGATGTTACCTGTTATGTGGCTCACCAAGGAAGTGTAAGGCCACTGTCTTTGTGATAATGAATATCATAAGAACTAAAGTCCCTCTAATTTTCTGTCCAGTTTTGCTGTGAAATCTAATAGCTGGATATTTAGGAAAGCTGAACCTTCTGAGCCCATCCTTTATTTGCTATAAATGCATTGTGCAGCATGCTATTAACTGAGCATTCTTACATTAGAATTACTTTGCCTACAATGTGTAGGTTCTAAGTGAAGTCTAGATGCAACACTGTAACTTTGACCTTGATCATGTCATTATGTACCTAATTAAAATGTCAACTTTCAAAAATATTTATGGGTGCTGCATCTTTCTAACTGCCCTTTCTAATTCATAGTGGTATTTTGTTCCTGCATTAACTATATAATCCAGTCTCAAACATCTGCCTATATGCAAGCCATTTGTCTCTTTGTGACTCAGTAAAATGTTTTCTTTTTACACACTTGCTTGCTAAATTAGCCAGATAGTATAGTGAAAGGGAGAGGAAAAAAGGAATTCATGAAGTACCAAGGGCAAGACACAATGTGGAGGATAAATGGAAGGGAACAGAAACAAATCTCTCTAGAGTTAAACAGTAGAATCATTAACTATCCATTGACATAAATGATCTTTGTCTTTAGTTAATGTTTTCCTTTGACCTAGGTAATTTTGTTAACTTCAGTGAAGGAGGAAATTGCATTAACTATTTAAAATTTCCTAGCATAAGTCCTTGGTACTATGCTACTTTTTCATAGGAGAGGTTGAGAGAGGAAACTGAAGTGAGGATGCAGATTAAAAATAAACAAAACATTATCTTTGGAGTTGAAAAGGTCAAACTTAGTGTCCAACTCACCTTAAGTTCAACTTGATACTTGTTATATATGATAGAAAACAGGCATTCTGTTATCAGACAATGCACATCCAGTGGCATTAGAAAAGCTAACTATATTAAAATTAATTCCATTAGAAAAAACAAGTACTTTAAGTTGTTTTATATCTATCTTTAAGTAAATGATTCCAAAACATAAGAATATTGTTGTGTCAAAATAAGCAGCCTGTGGAACAAAAGAAAACATTCTAATTATTTTGAACAAATTTAAATGATCTTGGCAAGAAAGTTGCATTTATTTCAGGTTATTTCCTTTAAGCTTAGTTATTTTTTAATCTAGCAGATGGGTGGAAGAATTTTGAAGGTTAAGCTTTTAAAGTATCACCATCTTCAAGACTGAAAATCTGCTTTCAGAAACTGGCATCCCTTCTTGATTTTACACAAATATTCCATTTCAAATCTCAAGTAGAATTTGCATGTATTTTTTTGTGAAATGGTTTATGGTTGTTGACATTGAACTACCATGCAATTAGAAATAAATCATCTTTCCCAATTTGAAAAAAAAAACTTTTGTGACAAGATTTTTTTGAATGGAATATCTTGTACAGAGCATGAGTTCATGTTTGATTTTATTGTTTAAATACATATTATTACCTTTAATTGTGTTAGAGTAATTAGCTGTAAGTTTGAAGAAATCTGCTGTGATTTCCTGGTCAAAAGAAATGGCTTGAAGGGTAGCTTTTCCTCTACCTTGGGAAATAAAATAGACTAACCAGTATGTACATTAATAGAAGAAACAGTTTTAGGCAGTAGGAAGTTTGGGGTGGGAACTTAGATTATGAAATCTTGTATCACAAAAATGTCACAAGCTTGTTGTCTTAAAGAACAGAAATTTTTGTGTCTCAACTCTGGTGGCTAGAAAGTCCAACACCAGACAATGGTGAGTTCTATGGCAGGTAAAGAATGCATACATTTTTTTCATCAGATTTGAGAAAATCACTGCAATCTTATTTGTGAAGGCTCTCCCACCATTACCTCATTGCTCCTAAACTCTGCCTTCTGCTATGATGACCTTTGGATTGAGATTTCAAAATTGGAATTTGGAGAAGATACAATAAAAATTCAGACCATACTAAGTGGGAAATGATAGCTCTTACTTAAGAGTTCTATGGTATAGTTGAGATAGGGTAGGTACATTTACAAGTTTTTGTATTGATGACATAAAATTATTCTGTCTATTCATTCATATAGTCTATTTCCCAAGGTATGGGAAGAACCTGCCTCTTCCGAAGGCCTTCATTTTATTTCATCTGACTTGGACTATATTATGGGTGTCTTCAACTTTCCAAGTGAGTACACAAACACAGATAAAGATAATGTATGTATTTCAATAGTAATATTAAACATTAACCTATAAAAAACTGAAGATATAAGTGGTATTTTAAAAGACCAGGCAGGCCTAAGCACAGACACTAAAGGTGACTAAAAAGCCTCAGCCCCCTATCTGTGCCTATGAATCAATTTGGCTTCATTTTCCATGGCTTCTTGCCAAACAGTAATTTCAATGTGAAACAAATTTTAGAAAAATAATCACTTTGGTAAGATTAAAACAATCAAACAAATTGTTTAAATAGGGATACAGGTGGACCCATTGCAACAATGAAATGTACAAGATGCTATTTCAAAAAACGAACTTTACAACTTTGGTGGGGAGGAGGGGGTAGATGGAAGGGCAGGGATGGTAAGGGGAAACAAAGGAGAAGACAATAATGCTTGATAAGAAATGTACTCGTTACCTTGCTTATGTAATTGTAAGCCCTCTGTATGGTATTTTCACAATAAAAAACTTATTAATAAAAAAGTCAAAAAAAGTAAGCAACACATTTTAAAAGAACAGATAAGTTTGGGGAATTGGAAATGGAGTTTCTCCATTAGTTTATTCCAATAAATATGGCCTATTTACCGTCATTGGATTGCTGTGTAATGATAATTCAGAATGAATCCCTGGTCTCAAGTCTAGAACCTAATGGACAGGTGTTTAATTCAGTATAATATAAGTGATTTAGAGTTTCAATTCAAATTCTAACAGATAGTATTGTTACAGTTACTAAATTATACTACCAATGGTATATATAATTATATTAAACTAAAGATTAGCATTAGAGCAAAATGGACTAGGACATAATAAAAGCATATGTGCTAACAGAGAAAAGCTATAATTTTTAAATAAGAGTTAGAATATGAAGAAAAGACCATGTGTGGTTTTCAGAATAACTTGAAGAAAAATTACTTTTGCTAACTAATATGAGCTAGAGTGCGATAACTATCTTAATATTGTAAAAAATTACATTGGTTTCAACTATATTGCATAAAATTAAATTAATATTTATTACAAGAAAATATATGATTTGAAACAAAATTATATAAGTAGTCAATAAGTATAAGGTGACTTATAATAAGTTAATATGATGCAGTTTACATCTTAATAAATTGCCAAACTGTTTTTGTTATATAAGTAGATGTTTTCCAGAAAGTGCTACATGATAGTATTGAGTAATTTACCTTTTTTAGTAATGCCTCATCATTTCCATCATTAATGTATTTGCTAAAACTTTTTAAGTTCCTATTTACTTTCTATTTGTTACAGAACTGTAATCAACTTGGGTACTACTATGTATTTTCTATACATGTGATTTTTATGCATGCTATGTCAAAGTTCAAGCTATTTTGAAAGCTACTTTAAAATATAACATTTAATTCCTTAAAATGACCTGTTTAACTTCAAAAAGGAGCTACACAAAAAGTAATGGCAAGATTTTATTTCTATACCAAGAAAAATTGAAATGCCAGATGAATGTGGAGAAATAATATGCCTTTAACATTTCCCTAGGTTAACTGTGTTCTCAAAATAGAGATACAATGTCCTGTAACAGTGAAGTGTATACAGGAAACTAACTTGTAAAGATACAGTAATATGCTTTGTTCACAAAACTATCACAAATGATTTGCAGATAAAACACTTTGTCCCTTCTTCAGATTTTTTCAATTTACTCATATGTGGAAGCCCATAGAGGAGCAGATTTTGTTTAGCTATCAGCCTCTGACATATTGTTACTCAAATTTCATCTCTGCTAATGGTTCAGTGCTGTGAGGATCTATAATCACACTCACTGTTTGGGTCAACAAACAGAGATCCTGCTCTCTCAGTAAGAGATTCATCTCATCTGCATAGTGTGAGAGTTTAGGAACTAATTCACAGACTTTAATGGTCTTTTCATTTACTGCACTGCATGAGGTGACAATCTCAGTTTGTTTTGTTCTGACTAAATTTGATTTTATATCATATTCACATATGGTACTTCATCATTATCACCACTGGGCTTTCCCCACAGAGGCTGTGTACTCATGTTCTACAGCTCCTTATGTGACAGGGTACACAGAGAGTGACATTGGATAACTGAGCATGTCAAGTAAGGATGGATAAAGTGTGAAGTGGATGCCTCATTTCTTTGTCATTCAGTCACAACATGAAGCTACTCTCAACAATGTCATAAATCATTTTGGGTGAAGATGAGACTTCCAGAATAAATCTCAGTGAATGAAATAGATGCATCTTGATGTTCATAAATGCGGACATGAACTTAGTTGTTATTAATATACTACTGGTACGTTGTTTATCCACAGATTGCCGGTAGAAGCTGTGGTTACCGGCAATCACTTGATTAGACAAAAAGCTGAAGAAAAGCTGGGAAAAAATGACATACATGAGAATCATCATCATTCTAATTATATCATGTAAGTTTATTATTGCTGAAAATATTAAATAATAACCTTCCATTTTCTAAACACTGAAACAAGCCCTGTTCTGAATATAATCTTTTTAAATCTTTGCAATAGCTCTGTGTGACATCTTCTATTATTGTTTTCACTTGCTTGGTGAAGAAAATGAGGGTCAGAAAAGGCAAGTAACTTTCCTAATTAACACTAAACACAGTGAGACCCTAAGTTATACAGTGGTGTTATCATGGGAATTCATTTTTATGACTTTTATTAGATTATATTAGTTGTAGGAAGGGGTGTTTTCATTGATGAAATCCATACATGAATACAGTGTACCCACCAATCTCAACCCCTCTGTCACCCTCCCTCCCCGTTCCACTTCTACAACAATTTCAACAATTTCATTGTTCCATTTTCATGCATGCATATACAGTACTTCATCATATTCATTGCCATATATCCTCTCCATTTACCCTCACATCTCCTCCCAAGAGAGCCTATTTTATATTACTTTCTTTCATGTTTTTGGTGTATATTAATGATACCAATGTTTCTTGCCATGGGATTTTATTTCTCAGGTATCTTTAGATTGTATTACAAACACAGAAATAAATTAGTTTTTTGGGCAAGAGATTTTTATGTGCCCTTTATCCATCTTTTACATATGCATAACTATTTCAGCAGTTAAGTTTGTCTTGAAGACACTATGTTCCTTTTTATATTCAGATAAAGGTCGTTGAATTAGTGAGCATGTGCCTATGGGATAAATTTGTCTACTGTGCATTAGATATCATCCCCAAACTATTTAGAGTGATGGTATTTATTATGAGTACTAGGATGACAGTGAAGAATGGGTAATTTTACTGTAGCATTAAAGGCCCATTGAAAATTTGCCTAGGAATCTCTGATGAAGTTTCCAACGTATTATATCCACATTCCTGGATGTTTCTGGAATCTTCATTAATTATATTATGCTCTATGGATCTTTTAATATATATCCAATTGTGTTTTACAGCCTCAAATATTCCAGCTGTGTTTAAGGAACAAAAATATTTTGTTTTCCTACAGCATGATAGAAATCCTGAACTTTCTGAGACAATATAACTTCTTTAAAATGTGATTTTTGAATAACCAAAAACTCTGACGTGATACTCAAAAAACATGAGTCCCTGTTTCTACTAGAATAAAAAGCCTTTTTAAATTAATAGCATGTTGCCAAATTACATTGAAGTTGTTTTTGAGTTAATACATTTAGTTTTTGTTTCAGAACCTGACAGAATACTGAATGTTTCCCCAATTTGAACCAAACTGTGCTTTGCTTGTGGTAATCATAAAGAGAAAATTTGAGAACACATAGAGACTAATTAAAGGTGTTATATCCTAAAAACATGAAAAATGTAAAACAAGTTAAAAATTATTTTAAGTGTTTTCTAATCTTTTTTATTTTTTATTGTGAAAATACTGTACAGAGGGGTTACAATTACATGGGCAAGATAATGAGTACATTATCAAGCATTGTAGCCTCCTCCTTTGCTTCTCCTTCCCATCATTTCCCAGCCTCCCCTGCCCCCCCATCCAATCCTCCCCCCCTACCAAAGTTGTAAAGTTCGTTTTCGACATGACAACTTATAGTCGTTTAAATAAGGATACAGGTGGACCCGTTGCAACAATGAGAAGTGTTTTCTACTCTTAAGGACAAAATCCTCATTTGCCCCAATGGCATGTAGTTGATGACCAGAGGTGGATAATGGGCATAGTTTTACAGTTTTTTTTAAAGCGTGGATTGGAATCTATCAATAAGTTTGGAAATCAATTTAATGGGTTTTGTTCCATATTTTAAAAAATGGAATAGAATACATATTAACATCTGTTTAACTTTTCGGAGGGTGTGTGTGGTGAGACAGTGAGTGTGTGTTTGTGTGCTGGGTCATGACATGAAATTTACTTATTTTTAGGTATGAGCAAACAAATATAAAGGCTATTACATTGGATTTCTATCTTTGGCATATCCATTATGATTTTCTTGAGCTCTATGTTAAAAGCACTTGTTTTCCCTGCAAAAATAAACAAGATTTCTAAGTGAAAGTGTTTAAGCAACCAGTTTACATACATTGATCATTCTTAGCTCTTACTAAATGTAAAATTTTTATCTTCATTTTAGTATAAAGGCATACCTTGGGCTGGGAAGGTGGCTCAGTGGTAGAACGCTTGCCTTGCATGCTTGAGGCCCTGGGTTTGATTCCTCAGCACCACATAAGCAAAAAAAAAAAGCCAGAAGTGGCACTGTGGCTCAAGTGGTAAAACACTAGCCTTGAGCTGAAGAGCTGAGGGACAGCGCCCAGGCCCAGAGTTCAGGCCCCACGACCGGACCCCCCCCCCTCAAAAAAGGCATACCTTATGTAGTAGGAATAAGAATAATTGATTAATATCATCTGTTAACATAAAGTTAAATTCTTGGTATGCTTTCTTTTTCCTTTCCTTTCCTTTCCTTTCCTCTCCTCTCCTCTCCTCTCCTCTCCTTTCCTTTCCTTTCCTTTCCTTTCCTTTCCTTTCCTTTCCTTTCCTTTCCTTTCCTTTCCTTTCCTTTCCTTTCCTTTCCTTTCCTTTCCTTTCCTTTCCTTTCCTTTCCTTTTCTTCCCTTCCCTTCCCTTTCCTTCCCTTCCCTTCCCTTCCCTTCCCTTCTTTTCCCTTTCCTTTTCTTTCCCTCCCTTCCCTTCCCTTCCTCCTTCCCTCCCTTCCTCCCTTCTCTCTCCTCTTTATTTTTTCTCTCTCTCTTCCTTCTTCTTTCTTTCTTTCTTTCTTTCTTTCTTTCTTTCTTTCTTTCTTTCTTCTCTTTCTTTCTTTCTTTCTTTCTTTCTTTCTTTCTTTCTTTCTTTCTCTGTATTGGAATGTTTGTTAAGCAAGCACTCTACTACTTGAACCATACTCTGAACATATTGTTGCTTTGGTTAATTTTGGATAAGATCTCAGTTATATCTATAGGGCAAGTCTCAGTATGTGATCCTTATACCTAAGCCTCTCTTGTAGCTGGAATAACTAGTACATGTCACCACCACCACACTTGGCTTTCTGGTTGATCTGAAGTCTTGCTATTTTTTTTGCCTAGGTAGGCATCAATCTATGATTCTTTTTAACATGTGCCTTTTAAATAGCTAGTAATATAAGACAAGAGCCAGAGCCCAAGCTTGTTAACTGGTCTCTACCAATAATGAAAGCTACTTAACACAAAGCTGGAGTACAGGAAGCTAAAGTCAAAGTATTTTCTTCTTGATCTCCATAGCTCTAGCTAGTTTTGTGGCAACCTACTGTGGTTGCAGTTCCTCTAGATGACCCTGAGCCCAAGCTCCCATTCTAATTATATGTACTTCTTCCTTTGACTTAACAGTCTATTACTCAAAATTTTTGTCTTTGGCAATCTCTCAACTACTTCACTATTCCCATTAATCTTTTAGTTCTTTTATAACTTAGGCATTAAATTTCCTTCATTTAAGCACTAAGTTGTTTTTGTTTTCCTGATTAGACAGTGATTAACCTAAGAGTTTAAAATTAGATATCTACAAATAATTTTATAATATACATAATATATATGTATATATATAATATAGTTGCCATTTAATGCTTACATGTTTCACTCTACATGTCTGTCATCTATTAACAGTTCTATTTTACAGATATAGAAACTGAGCTGCTAGGACTTGAAGAATGCCCTTGACCTGTTCTGATTTTCAATTTGGATATTTTTTGATCATGTAGTGAATACTTATAGAACTTTTCTGTTAGGGATGCTATTTCTCATATGCATCATTCATTTTTAAAAGCTCACTATCTTTTTATACTAATTAATTGTTTTGGTGATATAAACAAATATTTCATAATCTTTTATACTAGACAAGATGACAGAATCAATAACTGATAAAGGCATAACTGTCCTGATAAATAAAAAAGCCCATCTTCTAGCCTGAACTTATGACTGTGATGTCATTGCTAAATCTAGAATTTCTCAAGCAGAAAAAGCTTTCAAATTTTCCAGTCACATGAGAACTAGATAGATCAGAAATGACTGAATTATCTATCTTACTTTGTTTAAAATTTTATTTTTGTAAAGGTGCTGTAAAGAGGGATTATAGTAAAATCACTAAGATAACGAGTATATTTCTTTTCTAGCATTGTTACCCCTTTCTTTTTCTCAAACTATCCTTTCCCTTCTGCACCTCTCCCAATCCTTCCAACCAAAAGTTGTATAGTTCATTTCCAACATAGTGTCTTGTGAGTATCTTGTGAGCATCCTGTGTCCTTGTTTCATCATTTTGCTGTTTCCCTTCCCCTCCCCAAATTAGATAAATGTATATACAAGATTCAAGGCAACAAAACCAAATACAGTTACAATAGGGATATATCATAGGAGGAAAAACATACAAAAGAAACAAAATAAAAAAATCACATAGTACATCAAAAACAAGAAAAACAAAGAGTAAATTTTTGTGTCCATATCTTGAGGTTCATTTCACTTAATATCATTTTATATGATCATTATCCTAGATGTGTACTAATTATTGCAAATAAGGGAGACCATGGGACCTATATTTCTTTGGGCTTGGCTTACTTTACTTAATAAAATTTTTTTCAAGACTTTTCATTTCCTAACAAATGGGGCAGTGTTGTTCTTTCTGATGGTAGTATAGAATATATATATAGCATCTTCTTGATCCATTGATCTACTAAGGGGTATTGGATTAGTATCTTAGCTATGGTGAATAATGCTGCAATAAACATTGTTGTATGGGTAGCTTCAGTATGGCCTTGTTTGTGTTCATTGGAGTAAATGCCCAGAAGTGGGATTGCTGGATCATAGGGGAACTCTATGTGTAGTCTTTTGAGGAACTTCCATACTACTTTGTAAAGTGGTTAAACAAGTCAATACTCATACCAACAGTGCAGTGGGGTTCCCTTTTGGCCACATCCCCTCAGCATCTATTGTTATTAGATTTTTATTTATAACTGTTCTAACTGGGGTGAGGTGGAATCTCAATATTGTTTTGATTTTCATTTCTTTTATGGCTAGAGAAGTTGAGCATTTCTTATTTTTAATAAGTTTTTTATTGTGAAAATACTATACAGAGGGGTTACAGTTACATGAGCAAAATAATGAGTACATTTCTTATCAAGCATTGTTGCCTCCTCCTTTGTTTTTCATCTACCATCCCTTCCTATCCACTGCCAAAACTACACTCCCCCGCTAAATTGTCTAAATTGTAAAATTCGTTTTATAACATAGTGCCTTTTACATCTCATTGTTACAATGGGTCAACCTGTATCCCTATTTAAACGTTTTGTTTTTTCCCTTCCCCTCCCCCAATTATACCAACATCAAATACAGTGAAAAGAGGGGTTATACCATGGAGGAGGAACATACATTGCAATAAAAAGTCACATGATAACTTATAAATATGTTAAAAACAATAGCAAGAAAGTAAAAAAAAAAACAAAAACATTTGTGTTCCTATCTTGGGGTTCATTTCACTTAACTTCATCTTATCTGGTCATATATACATAGCTTTTGATTTTTTCTACTTGTCCTAGACATATTCTGGTTATTGCAAATAAAGGAAACCATGGGACCTATGCTTCTTTAGGCCTGGCTTACTTCATTTAATATAATTTTTTCCAAGACTTCCATTTCCTACTAAAATAGGGCAATATAATTCTTTCTGAGGGAGGCATAGAATTCCATTGTGTAGATATACCACATTTTCTTGATCTATTCATCTACTGAGGGGCATCTGGGTTGGTTCCATATCTTAGCTATGGTAAATAACGATGCAATAAACATAGTTGTGCTGGTAGCTTTACTATGGTCCTGTTTGTGATTGCTTCTGTAAGTGTCCAAAAGTGGGATTGCTGGGTCATAGGGGAGGTCTATGTGGAGTCTTTTGGGGAACCCCCATACTGCTTTCCAAAGTGGTTGAACAAGTTTAAAATCCCACAAACAGTACAGTAGGGTTCCCTTCTGTCCACATCCCCTCCAGCATCTGTTGTTATTAGAGTTCTTGATTGTAAGCATTCTAACTGGGGTGAGGTGGTATCTCAATGTTGTTTTGATTTGCATTTCTTTTATGGCTAGAGAGGTTGAGCATTTCTTCATGTGTCTATTGGCCATTCTTATTTCCTCTTCAGAGAAGTCTCCCTTAAAATCTTTAGCCCACTTATTAATGGGCAAGTTGTTTCTTTGAGGATTTGTTGTTGTGGGATTTAAATTTTTGAGTTCTAAGTATATTTTATGTATGAGGCCCGTGTGTGTTTTATGTCTAGTGAAGATCTTCTCCCAATCCGTGGGCTTTCTATTGAACTTGCTAGCTATGTCCTTTGCATTCAGAAGCTCTGCAATCCCATTTGTCCAACTTTCTTCAGTCTGTTATTTCTGGGTTTTTATTCAGAAAACTTCAGCTTGTGCCAAGGAGCAGTAGAGTTTCAACTACATTCCTGCTTGTAATGTTTTCAGGGTGTCTGCTTTGACTTCAAGGTATTTGGTCCATTTGGAGTTGATTTTAGTGATAGATAAGGATCTAGCTTTAGTTGTCTCAGATTTTTAATCAATTTTGCCAGCACCATTTATTGAAGAGGCTAACTTTCTTCCATTCTATTTTTTTTGGCTCTCTTAGCAAAGATTAGGTGGCTATAGGTCTATAGGTTCATTTCTGGGTCTTCATTTCTATTCCATTGGTTTTCAGATCTGTTCTTGGGCCAATAACAAGCCAATTTGATTATTGTGGCTTTGCAGTAGAGTTAAAAATTTGATATTGATATTCCTCTAGCAGTGCTCTTTCTGCTAATATCTGTTTTTGCTATTGGGGGTCTGTTATTATTCCACATGAATTTTTGGATTGCTTCTTCTATTTCATTGAAGAATGAGGATGGGATATTTTTGGGCATTGCATTGAATTTGTAGATAGCTTTTGTCTGCATTGCTATTTTCTTGATGTTAATCCACCCAGTCCCGGAACATAGGAGGTTTTTTCACTCGCTTAGTTCTGTTTTAATTTCCTTTTTCAGGTTTTTAAAGCTTTCATTATAGAGATCCTTAACTTCTTGTTGTTACCTATTTTTTGTGGGGCTATTAAAAAAGGAGTTGCTTTCCTGATTTCAGCTGCACTCTTCTCATTAATGGCATACAGAAAATCCATTTATTTTTGAAGGTTAATTTTATAACCTGCTGCTTTTCCAAAGTTTCCAATCAGATTGAGTAACCTGGCGGTGGAGTCCATAGGGTTCTTTAAATAAAAGATCATGTCACCTGTAAAGAGGTTTGCATCTTTTCTTTTTGTTTTTTTTTTTCTTGGTCGGTCGTGGGGCTTGAACTCTGGGCCTGGGTGCTGTCCCTCAGCTCTTCAGCTCAAGCCAAACGCTCTACCACTTGAGCTACAGTGCCACTTCCGGTTTTCTGGTGGTTTATTGGAGATAGGAGTCTCACGGTCTCTCCTGCCTGGGCTGGCTTTGAACCGCGATCCTCAGATCTCAGCCTCCTGAGTAGCTAGGATTACAGGCGTGAGCCACCAGCGCCCGGCTTGCATCTTTTCTTATTATCAGTTCTAGTCCATTGGTCCTCAGGATTGTTATTCTGCCAGTATGAAGCTGTTTTGATTACTACAGCTTTGTAGTTTGAAGTTTGGTATTGATATTCCTCCAGCACTCTACTTTCTGCTAAGGATTGTTTTTGCATTCAGGTCTTTAATTTTTTTATATGAATTGTTGGATAGCTTCCTCTATTTCATCAAAGGCTGATGTAGCTATATTTTTGGGTATTCATTCAGTAGCATTGAATAACATTGAATATCGTTTGGCAGTCTTGCTATTTTTAAGATGTTAATCCATCCAATCCAGGAGCATGGGAGGTTTTTTTCACTTCCATAGTTCTCCTTCAATTTCTTTTTTCAGGTTTTTAAAGTTTTCATCATAAAGGTCCTTCACTTCTTTGATTAATTCCTAGGTATTTCAATTTTTTGGGAGGGGTTATTACAACAGTAGTTTCTTTCCTGATTTCAACCGTGGTCTTCTCATTATTGGCATACAGAAAAACCATTGATTTTTGAGTATTAATTTTATGCTCTGCTACTTTGCCAAACTTTTGGATCAGCTCCAGGAACTTGGGAGTTTAGTCTAAGGGATTCTTTAAATACAGGATAATGTCATCTACAAGAGGAAAAGTTTTGCTTCAACTTTCCCTATATCAACATTCTTTATGTTTGCACCTTGCTATATTGCTCTAGCTAAGCATTCTAATCCTATATTTTAGAGAAGTGGAGTGAGTGGACATTCATGTCTTATTTCTGAATTTAGAGGAAATTGCATTTGCTTTTTGCCATTAAGTATAATACTGGCTATAGATTTGCCATATGCAGCCTTCATTATGTTGAGGAATGTTCCATAGATTCCTAGCTTCTTTAGTTTTCATCATAATTGGGTATGTGATCTTGTCAAATGCTTTTTCTCTGTCTATTGAGATAATCATGTGATTTTTATCCTTGCTTTTGTTGATATGATGAATTACATTAATTGATTTGCATACATTGAATCAGCTTTGCATCCTTGAAATGAATCCCATTCGATCATATTGTATGATTTTTCTGTTTAATTGAAGTTGATTGGCAAGATTTTGCTGAGAAATTTGCATCGATGTTCACCAAAGGAATTGGTCTATAGTTCTCTTTCTTTGATGAGTCCATGCTGGGTTTTGGCATGAGGGTTATGATGGCTTCATTGAAAGATTTTGGTAGTAAACTTTCACTTTCAATTTCATTGAATAGTTGGAGGAGTGTTGGTTTGAGTTCTGCTTCTGTTACTGGGCATTTTTTGGGTGAGAGGTCTCTTATTGCTTTCTCTATTTTGATGCTTGATTTGGGTCTGTTAAGTTGATTTAACTCATCTTGGTTTAGTTTGGGCATGTCGATATTTGCTAAAAATTCATCCATATCTTTCAGATTCTCAAAGTTATTCGCATAAAGGTTTGAGAAGTATCCCCTTATTATATTCTGAATCTTAGTTTTTTCTGTGGTGATGTTTCCATTCTCACCTAAGAGTTTGTTTATTTAGGTGTGTTCTTTGCTTTAAGACTTGCTAAGGGTCTGCCAATTTTGTTAATTTTTTTTGAAGAACCAAATCTTTGTGTTGTTTGTTCTTTCTATTTTTTTGGACTCTAGTTCATTTATTACCCATTTATTTTAATTATTTGTTTCTGTCTACTGGATTGGGGTTTGACATTGCTATTTTTCAAGTAGCTTCAGGTACATAATTAAATGTTGTTTTGAGATCTCTCCAATTTGTTGATGTAGGAACTCAGCTATAAACTTGCCTGTGAGTACTGCCTTTGTTGTGTCCCAGAGGAGCTGGTAATTTTTGTGTTTATTTTTTGTTGAATATCATGAACATTTAAATTTCCTTTCTAATCTCTTCTATGATCCAATGGTGAATCAACAGTGTGTTGTTCAGCCTCCATTTGTTACAGGGTTTTCTTTAGTGGCTTTTGGTGTTGAGTTCTAATTTTACTACAATGGGGTCTGAGAGAATGGAGGGAATAATTTCAATGTTTCTGAATTTGGAGATTTGCTTTGCTGTCTATTTTGGAGAATATTCCATGTGCTACAGAGAAGAGCATGTACTCTGAGGCTGCTTGGTGATATATTGTGTAGATGTCGGTTATGTCTAGTTGGTTTATGCAGTTGTTTAAGTCTGATGTTTGTCTGTTGAGTTTTTGCTAGTTTCATCTATCCTGTGGGGAGAGTTGTATGTAAAAGTGCCTAACATTAATCGTTTATATCTATGTGAGATGTTATGAAAAGTAGTATTTTTGTGCTCTTGTATTTGGTGAATAGTTGTTTAGAATAGTTATATCCTTCTCTACGAGATATCCCCTTAATAGTATGTACGGCCCTTCTTTATCTCTTCTCCCTAATTTTAAATTGAAGTGTATTTTTTCTGATAATAGGATTGCAACTCCCACCTGTGTACTAGGGCCATTTTCTTGGTAAATTTTGTTCCAGCCTTTCACTTTCGAATACATTTGTTTTTGTGGACAAGGTGTGTCTCTTGAAGGCAGCAGGTAGAAGGGTCTTGCTTTTTGTTCCAACTAGACAATCTGTCCTTTTATTCGAGAGTTAATTCCATTACTATTGATTATTAGGATTGAGAGGTGTTTAGTAGTTACTGCCATGTTATCCACTTTCTTAAGGTCTGTGCCTACTGGATTCTTACTATGATTATTTGTTTCTCAGTTTGGGGGCTGTATTTTGGCCATTATCATGCTCTTGTTGGTTTTCTATGGGTGATTATCTTTAAGTTTCTTTTGTAATGGTGGTTTGCTGGAGATATAGTTTCAAGTTTTCTATGCTGTGCAAGGCTTTTATTTGAACCTCTGTTATGAAGGGAAATTTACCTGGGTACAGTATTCTTTGTTGATAGCTTGTCTTTAGGGAATGGCATACATCATTCCAGGCTCTTCTATTTTTAATTTTTAGTACATACCTTTTATTATAAACATACTGTACAGAGGGGTTACAATAACATATTTAAGGTAATGAGTAAATTTCTTATAGAGCATTGTTAGCCCTCCTTGTTTTTTCACCTACCATCCCTTCCCTTCCCCACCTCCCCAACTCTTCCCTCCCCCTGCACCCCAGAAGATATAAAGTTCACTTTCAACATAGTGTCTTGTACAACTCATTATTACAATGGGTCAACCTGTATCCTTCTTTCAGAATTTTGCTATTTCCCTTCCCCTCCCCAAATGAGAAAAATGTATATACAAGATGTAGGGTAATGGAATGAAATATAGTGAAAACATGGGGGAAGAACAGAAAAAAGAAACAAAAAAATCACATAGTATATTATAACTTCATTAAAAACAGCAGCAACAAAGATAAAAACTCTTGTGTCCCTAGCTTGCAGTTCATTTCACTTATATGGTCATATGTACGTACCTTTTGATCTTTTGTTCTTGTTTGCTAAAATTATCCTAGAAATATATTAGTTATTGCAAATAAGAGAAGCTATGGGACCAATGTTTCTTTGGGTCTGGCTTACTTCAATTAATATGATATTTTTCCAAGTCTTTCCATTTCCTAACAAATGGAGCGGTGTCATTCTTTCTGATGAGGCATAGAATTCTATTTTATATATATATATATATATATATATATATATATATATATATATATAAATATGTGTGTGCATATATACATATGTGTATGTATATATGTACATATATACATACATATATACATATATATACATCACGTTTCTTGATCTATTCATCTATTCATCATCCAGGCTCTTCTTACTCTGATGGTCTCTGCTGAGAAATCTGTAGTTATTCTGGTTGTTTTTCCTATACAGGCTATTGATCTTTTCTCCCTGACATCTTTTATGATCTCCTCCTTGTTCTCAATTGATCCTGTGCAGATTAAAATATGATGGAAGGACAATCTAGTGTGATCTATTTGGATTTCTAAAGGCTTCTTGTATCTGAGTGGGCCTATCTTTTTGTATATTGGGGAAAATCTCTGCTAGTATTTGTTAAATTAATTTCCTAGACCTTTAGCTTCTATCTCCAGGCCCTCCTCTACAAAAGTTAGCCTTAATTTAGGCCTTCTAATGCTATCTTCTATCTGTTGAATGGACTTATCATATTTCTTGGACTTGTCTTGAATACTTGTCTGTTCTTTCTCTATAATGTATAGGCTGTCTTCAATCCCAGCTATTCGATCTTCTGCATGGTATAACCTACTGTCAATGCTTTCTACTTTCTTTTTTATTTCCTTTCTTTCTATTTGGTCAGTTTGGATGGCTTCAAGTTCTTTGTTGGAATGGTGTTTTATATAGTATATGTACTTCTTTACCTACTTGTTGTGGTTTTTAGTGTTCCCTCTCAAATCCTTTAGTTGAGTGGCTGCAGTTTCATTGGTCTCCCTTTCCTTCTGTTGGAATTCAGTGGGCTTTCAGTTTGTAGACTCCATGGATTCTTTAATCTTTCTGTTTTGGGATTCCATTATTCTTCTACTAATCTTTGGTTATTCTCATCATGATTACACAATTCCTCTATTAATCTTTGTTAGCTTCTTTTTTGCTCACACAATTCCTCTTTTAAACTTTGGTTATCCTCATCACGTGCAAGCATTGCCCTATCATGATCATACAGAGTCCTTTGCTGACTTTAAGTCATTTCATTCAGCATATTTACCAGTAGTGTTTGTAGAGCATTTGGGAACTCTTCTCTGGATTATTCATTAACTGCTCTGTTGCCTGATAATCCTGAGTGGGATTTGAGGTTCCTTCACTTGCCATTTTTCTTGTGTTTCTACAGCTTGTTCTGCCCATTTGGGTATGAAAGCAAAAACAGTTCTGTGCTAGGACAAACATCCCCAGAGTCCTGTAGTTGCACAGATTGTTTGACACAGTCAAAATGAATATTGATACAATTTGGTTCAACAACAAATAACTAGGATCAATGGATTATAAAAATCAAAGAAGGTATTAGTGGATCAGAAATGAGTAATTATAGGGAGAATTGTGAGAAAATAGGATTAGAGGAATGTAATGAGGGAAAGGGAGAGAGGGAAGATAACTAAGACGTAAAGTCAGAGAGAGGAAAAAGATAGAAAAAATAATAGCCAGGCGCTGGTGGCTCACGCCTGTAATCCTAGCTACTCAGGAGGCTGAGATCTGAGGATCACGGTTCAAAGCCAGCCCTAGCAGGAGAGACCGTGAGACTCCTATCTCCAATAAACCACCAGAAAACCGGAAGTGGTGCTGTAGCTCAAGTGGTAGAGCACTTGCCTTGAGCTGAAGAGCTGAGGGACAGTGCCCAGGTCCAGAGTTCAAGCCCCACGACCGACAATAATAATAATAATAATAAAGATAAAGAAAAAAAGAAAAAAAATTAATAAAAAACTTAAAAATGTTTATAAATATAAAGAAATAATACAATTGAAGGAACTAAGGATGAGAGATTGTGAATTAAGTAATCAATGTCTATTTTAAGTATGCACACAATGAAGGATTAATAATCAAAGATGGGTATATATCTTGGGATGAGCATAACAGTAAGAAGTAAAGTGAAAAAAGAAAAAGGACCAAAAGGAAAAAGAAAAAATGTAAAAAAAAAAAAAAAGAAAAAAAGAAAAAAGTAGAAATAGAATTTAAAAAAATTCATAGAAAAATGAATTCTTTGAGTTGGGGGCGGGGATCTTGTTTCTTCCCTGTGTCCATAACCAGTCTCTTGTTTTAGTCACTGATTTGCCAGTGATGTTTGGTTTTCCTGAGGTTTAGTGTGTTTCTTAAATCAGTTTGTTTGAGCAGGCAGAACGAACCTCTGCCTTACAGGGATGGAGAATTTGTGACCCTCCTCCCAGGGTACTTCAGTGGGAGGGCGATCTGCTTTTACTGTCAAAAAGAGGGAGATGGTTAATTCTTGTAGCTTGGAGTAGCTGCAAAGGAGCTTGAATTTGGGTAGGGTTGTGGCCTGTTAGTGAGTACCTTTTCCCTAATGTGCTAGCTCCTTAGACACACTTGTGGCACAGCCTGGAACACTGTCAGGTATTAAGCCTTATTCAGTTTCAATTTATTATTATTATTATTATTGTGGAAATACCATACAGAGGGGTTACAATTACATGGGCAAGATAGTGAGTATATTTCTTTTTTTTTATTGTGAGAATACCGTACAGAGGAGTTACAATTGCATGGGCAAAATACCGAGTACATTCTTATCAAGCATTGTTGCCTCCTCGTTGTTTCCCCTTCCCATTCCTTCCCATACTCCTCCCCTTCCCACACTCGATCTTCCCCCGACCCCCCACCAAAGTTGTTAAGTTTCTTTTTCGACATAACGACTTGTACATTGTTGTACAAGTACATTGTACATTGTATACTGTATATTGTTGCAGTGGGTCCACCTGTGTATTTCTTATCAAGCATAGTTGCCTCCTCCTTTGTTTCCCCCATACCATCCCTTCCCCTTTCCACCCCACCCCCACAACCCCCTCTTGCCCCCCTAACCCCTACCCCACCAAAGTTGTAAAGTTCATTTTTCGACATAATGTTTGTACATCTCACTGTTGTAATGGGTCCACCTGTAACACTAAACAGTTTGTTTTTCCCCTTCCCCTCCACAAATTATATCAACATCAAATACAGTGAAAGCAGGGCTTATACGCTAGGGGAGGTACATACAAAGCAACAAAGAAATCATCTTATAAATATGTTGGAAACAATCACAAAAAAGAAAAAAGCATTTGAATCCTAAACTTGGGGTTCATTTCACCTAACATCAACTTGTCTGACAGATTCTGTTTGTCTCAGACATATAATAGTTATTGCAAATAAGGGAAACCATGAGACCTATATTTCTTTGGGCCTGGTTTACTTCACTTAATATAATTTTTTCCAAGTCTTTCCATTTCCTAACAAATGGGCAATGTCATTCTTTCTGATGGAAGAATAAAATTCCATTGTGTATGTATACCACATTTTCTTGATCCATTCATCTACTGAGGGCAAAATTGGTTAATCATTTCTAGAAAACTAAAGCTAGATCCTTATATATCAACCTGCACCAGAATTAACTCCAAATGGATCAAAGATCTTGAAGTCAAAGCAGACACTCTGAAAACATTACAGGATGGAATAGGAGAAACCCCTAGGTCTCCTTGGCACAGGGCCGATATTTTCTTAATAGAGACCCAGAAACACAACAAGTCAAAGAAAGGTTGGACAAATGGGATTGCATGAAATTGCAGAGCTTCTGCATGGCAAAGGATATAGCTAGCAAGATCAATAAAAAGCCCATGAATTGGGAGATCTTCACTAGCCATACAAGAGACAAGGGTCTCATATCTAAAATATACCTGGAACTCAAAAAATTAAATCCCATAACAACAAATCCTCAAAGAAACAACTGCCCAATAAATCAGTGGGCTAACGATTTAAAGAGAAACTTCTCTGATGAGGAAAGAAGGATGGCCAATAGACACATGAAGAAATACTCAACCTCCGTAGCCATAAAAGAAATGCAAATCAAAACAACATTGAGATACCACCTCATCCAGTTAGAATGGCTATAATCAATAACTGAAATTGTTGTTGTTGTTTTTTTAACTTCTTGCATCAGGGAGAACTGCCTGTGCTTCTGAGGGAGGGGCGGGGCCACTTCTTTCTCTGTTCACCCAGTGAAGGAAGTCACCAGCCCTGGACAAAAGCCCTACCTGACAAAGGCAACTTCCTCTGGGTGTAGCTGATCCCCTCTGGTCAGGTTCTTTTGACCTGTTCAAAAATGACTCCCATGTCTTCTTCTAAAGCCTGAATTATCTGCTATCAGCTCTGTCCTGTCTTGGCCTGTATCAATGATGGCACTCTTCTATGGTGGTAGGGGATGGTAGTCTGTGATGAGCTACCATCCAAATGCTTTTCAAAGAGAAGGAGTGAGGATACTCATGTGTTTCCCTTCAGTTTTGGGCAGTCCATGGTCTGTGTGGGACTGTGGTCAGTAGAATGAAGATTTCCACTCCTTGTTGGTTTGTGCTGGCAGTGAATAGAAGCGCTCTCATTCCATATCTGGTGCCTTTGTCCCAGGCTATGTCTATTAATATGGTAACTGCTGTATATACCAGCAAGTGCTGGAATCTTTTTCCTTAAACAAGCTGCCTGAATTTTTCCTCTCTGGCCAAATTCTCTGCACTATAAGGGCATACTTGGTGTGACTCTCTTGCCTTGGATTTTTCACTGGAATGCTGGAAGTACTTTCTATGCAAGAGCTTGTTTAGCCCACAACTGCTCTGCTGCCATCTTCTCTACTACTGAACTGTCTTTGAATTGAAATTGCATTTAGAAATATTTTTCTCTGAATCTGAAAGAAACTTTCATCTTTGTCCTGCCTGAAGCCAGGACTCAATTTTTTCATTGAGGGTAAAGATACATTTTTGTGCCATGGTAAATCGAGTCTTAGAAGTAATCTTTCCTTTGTAGCTAAAAAATCATTCATGCACATCATGCTCATTTCTCATTACTGTGGTGTGGGCACTATTTTCTAAAACAATACAATATAAATCTATCAGCTACCACCCAAACAACCCTCTGGGTATGTATTATTCAGTATGCATACAAGACTACTCATATTATAGACTAAAATGTACAATCAAGTAGAATGATGTACACACAGCTGTTTTATATTTAGTTGGCTTTTTAATGTGAGCTACTTTGTTGTAGGGACTGAGGGCATTAGCAAGATTTATTTCAAGTTTTAGATGAGATAAAATTACTGTTTGAAGGTGACACTCTAGTCTCCACTCAATTTTAACCATTCTGACATTGCTTTTGTATTTTCTTAATGTCAGATTGAGGCAAGTGCCTAATATAATAGTACACCTGAAGGTAGTAGATTTCACATCTCCCACCTCCTTGAAAGCAACATCTTAAAACATCTACTTTTTTTTAATAATGATGAATGTGAATAAGTGAAAAAGTGATATTAATATCACTCAACACTAGAAAATAGTTTGTAGACATTAAATGGCAATTGTATAACAAAATGCAGAATTCACCTTGTTCCTAGATTTATATCTTAGCTAAATACTATGACAGAAGGTAGTACTGTTCAATAGGCACATAATGTGCAGTGCAAGTACTTTTCATTTATGCATGTTTTTCCCTTGGGCAAAGCTAAAACACAGAACAGGAAGGATGAATAGACCTTGTGTGAATAAAATGTAATCCAAAGATTTTAGAACCCAATAATGTTATCTACTGAAACTTTATCACAGAAGAAAAACTGTACAAGGAAAGAATCAACTGCAAGCTATAACTACTTAAAGGGACAAAGCAAGTAATCCTGAATGGAACAGTTTTATATCCATTGTAAAAATGAAATCCACTTCATCAGGAGATTAACACAGTATAGAACATAGATTGTAAGAATCATGAAAAATAAATGGTCCAAAAACATTTAATTTATCAATGACTAAAGTTAGCTTATTGAGAAATTGAAGCTCTAGAAGAATCCTATCATCGCTGACTTATGAAGACATGGATTTCTATTTAATGCAAAAATATTAGGAAGAACACATGCCTACTTTTAGCTTCAAAACAAATAGGCCATGATATATTATTGATAGACTATGATTTTATTTATGCATCTTGATATATTATTATCTATTAAATATGCAATAATACAATAATACAGGGGTATCATTTGAATAAGAAATCATTGGTATACTCCAAATATAGAGTTTGAAATCAATGAAAGGATAAATAAGTAAAATTAAAAGTAAAACGTTTTACTTTTATGATTACTATTTGATTTCTTAACCCATTCCTATTCAGTTCTTCATCATAAGGATCCTAATGGTTGTTATTGCCTCAATTTCTGCATTCGATTTTCCAGACACTGTGGTAGATCAAGTCACCTTTTGCAGGGGGTAAATATAACATTATTCTAAGTAGTATTATTACCCCTTTGTATTTATTCACATCTAATCAATTGTCATTTTTAATTAATGCAATTATGTTTTGAATAAACACTCATTCTTATGAAGTGTTTGCTCAAATCATTCCAATGCATCCCCTTCTCTTCTGGATAAACTAAAAAGAAATTGAAATTATGTCTTAAGGTATTTTTATTATGAATTTTCATTATCTTTAAGCAGTTGCATTATGAGTTGTCTTTTAACAAAGCATTTTATGAATAAAATACATAATGACCAGTGTCAGCCCCTTCCAAATTTTCACTCCTCTTTGACCTATCTCATTCCTTACACCTCTTAGTTTTGAGGCATGTACAGTGAAATTTTTTTTTCTGTCATGGGGCTTGAACTCTGGGCCTAGGTGCTGTCTCTGGACATTTCAACTCAAGGCGAACATTCTACCAGTTGGGTCATCATACCACTTCTGCTTTCTGTTGGTTAATTGGAGATTTTCCTGCCCTGGCTGGCTTTGAACTGTGATCCTCAGATCTCAGCCTCCTGAGTAGCTAGGATTACAGGCGTGAGCCACCAGTGCCCTGCACAGCCCTATTTATTGCAAGCAGCACTGTTTACCACAGACAAAATATGAAATCAAGATGAAAAGACCAAGAAAATGTGATACATATTCACAATGGAATTTTACCCATCTATTAGAAAGAATAATATTGTACCATTCTAAAAAATGGAAAGATTTGGAAAAAAATTTAAGTGAAGTTTGCTAGACTCAGAGAAACAAAGGTCTCATGGTTTCCTTCATTTGTGGTAGATAAAATGTGCTTATTAATCTATAAATAAGCACCTTGACCAAGTTTTAGGCACATTTCCCAAGAGGTTTTATTTAACACAAATATGAAGTGATTTTTGTTTTCATGAAATTATATTGACACTCGCTTGTCAGCCGTTAAAGAACCTTAAATTCTATTACAGATGTGCCAAGTCTCTTTTTCCATAAAGAACTTTAAATTCTATTACAGATTTGCCAAGTATTCTTTTCCTTAATTATGCTTGCTGAATTCTACTTGGGACTCGATCCAATTTCTCTTGGTAGCTGTCTCAACTTTTAGGCTCTGCAAGGGATTTGCTCAAGGCAAAAGTAAAGTGGATTTGGGTCATAATCTTTTTGTAAAAATACGTTTTTTGTTGTAAAAATACTGTACAGAGGGGTTACAGTTACATGAGCAAGGTCATGAGTACATTTCTTATCAAGCATTGTTATCTCCTCCTTTCATTTTCCCCTACCCTCCCTTCCCTTCCACCTCCACAACTACAAGCTCTCCCCTTCCCCCTCCTCCCCTCCCCTCCTAAATTGTAAAGTTAGTTTTTCAACATAGTATCTTGTATACATAATCTTGATAAACAGAATCTTCAAGTGCCGTAAACCTAAAATATCAAAACCTTAAATTGAAACTCCCTATTTTCTAAAGTATTGCAAAATTGAAATCCCCAAAATATAAATCTGCAAAATCTTTAATTGATGTTTATTTACAGAATATTTCACAGGCCACCATACAATAAAATAGGCATTAAGACTCAAAAACACTAAGACTCAATTGCACTCATGACAGTCCTCTGGATCTAAAATTTTTGAATAAAACTACATTCATAAAGAAAGAATTCTATGAGTGAACTGTATGAAAACATAGTTGGCAATTGTGTGTACTCAGTTTTATAATTGTAGTTATCTGCTGTATCATGACAGACAACTTAAATCTTATGAAAAGACCAATTAAACCTCCCCTTATTAACCAACCATATGAAATCACTCAAGAGCTGAGATTTCAACTAATTTTATCTTTTACAAAGACAGTTGTAGAAAAAATTCTCTTCATTTATTTTATTTTTATATGAATATACAATACTTACACACATAGTCAACATGGAGAAAAGTAAGTGTTGATGAGTCAAGTTTGTAGAAAATGAATAAATACATAGAGGTTTCGAAAAGTCTTCAGATAATTTGTACTTCCATTGTTGAAATGATGTCTAGAGGAAATACAAAACTGAGATTTTTATGTTGACACTATAAAATAATGAGGAGAAATTAAAGAATGAAATAACAAAGTAATAAAACATTTAAGAAGGATATTCATCATATGAAATATTATAGGCATAAATTGTGGGTAATATGAGGTCATCTATAAGAGATGGAGTTTTGTACCACAATAAACAGCTGTTTTGTGTTCCAATTCACTCTGATTCACACTCTAATTTCCTTTGGAAACACCTTGAAAAACACATGTTAAAATAATGCTCAACCAAGTTTCTGGAAAGCTACTCTGATGACCATGAGTAACTATTTTGAATTTTTAAAAAACCCACTAATATCTTCCTTAGATGTTTTAGATGTTTTAAAGGCTTATATTGCAATTCTTTTACATTGAGATTTGGGAGAGTTAGACTTTCAGAATTTTAACATGAGATTTAATCTTTTAGGATTGCTATTTGGTGATTTTAGATATCTTTAATTTTAGGGATGTTGATTATTCAGAATTTGAACATTAATTTTTATGGCACTCAAGATTGTGTGTTTGGAGAATGTGATTTCACAGGAAATAAAACTCTTCAAAAGTCTCTTGGGCATTGCTTTTCTTCTGTATTCTTACAGTTTTGGCTAGTAAATAAATTATTGGAAGTTGCAATACTTACCTTGGAAATCTATCTTTCAGGATCTCTCTCCTGTACTCTGACAAATATCTCCTCCTCTGCCCTTGGTTTGTGTATTTCTAATCAGGTGTGAGATCACATCACATCCTGTGGGCTTTCCTTACAAAATAAACTATGTCTAAACTATGTCTAAAGCAATTTTCTTCTAGAAAAATATGGCACTCTGAAATATAATATTACCCTCTTACCAACATATCAGAACGATCAAACTGTGTACTGCCATTATCTGCAGTGAGACTCTGGGCAAGATATCTAAGCTTTCTAGATTTACTCTAAAATCTACCTTGTAGATTTAAGTTCAATAACTTCATACTTTTCCAAACTCTTCCTTACAGGCACATCACAAAAGTTTACCATATCCATCAGAACTATCTTTTTATGTTCTGTCAACAAATTCCCAATAACATTTGTTGAATACATACTATGCGTCAGACATTGTTTTTGGTAAAATATATGAAAATAGTTGTCCTCAAGAACATATATTTTTGCAGATTGAATTAGTAATAAACCCAAACCAAGAAATATAATGAATAAAATCTGTGAGTTAATTATCTAGTATGCTAGAAAATAATAATCACCAACCAGAAGATAAGTAGGCTGGAGTGTGTTTAGTGTCAAAGTAGGCTTTATTTAGAAAACTATTGAGAAGGGAATAACTTGAATGAGGTAAATGAATAAGACAAATAGATAACTGGGGTAAGAAAACTCTAAGCAGAAGGAACATTACCTTAATATAGTCATATGTTTGGCATGTGTGGGAAGTACAAAGTAAACTAATCTGACTAAAGCTAAGAAGATGGAATGGGAAAACAGTAAAGAGGATAGAGAAATCACAGAGATACTCCTGTCAACTGTAAGGATAATAATCTTAACTCTGGCTGAAATGGACATGTGTAGAATTTTGAGCAAAAGACTGATTGGTTTTGTTTTCACTTTTGGTGCTTAGCTGAAAATTTACTATAGGCAAAGAAATGTTCAAGCAGATACTACCAGTTGTGATGCCATGGCAGACAGTAGTGGCAAGGATCAAGTTAGTACCGTGGATGTAGAAGTGCTAAGATCACAGATAGTATTTTAAGTATACAGCAAAGGTGTTTCCTGGTGAATTAGATATGGCATATGAGAGAAACAGAGGAATCAAAGATATCTTTGTAATCACCAATCCTTATTTTTAACAAATTTATCTCCTGTTCTCACATTCAAGTTTCCTGGCCTGTGTTCTGTTGAATCAAAGTCTCAACTTTAATAAATTGGTTAATGAACTGATTTTACCTTTGTATAGTTTTGATCTTTAGTTATTGGTTTAGACTGATGCTAATTTAGCCAGCCAAAGAATGAAGAGTTACTCGATTTACTATGCTAAGGTTCAATTAAGGATTTGGAACCCTTAACTTATTTCCTTGAAAACTATTCTCCTTTCAAAAACTTTAAATAGTTTTTCACATATTTTATTAGCATCAATTAGTTGTACAAGGGAAATTTTTTACATATTTTGTGCTCCCAGCCCTGGTGACAAGCCTGGTACTATGCTCTACCATAGAAACTTGCTTGTGTTTGGACTATGGATATGTCTTTGGAATATAATTGGGCCTAAATCTAGATTTTTACCAAGCTCAACATTCAGGCACATTGGAATAATTTATGCTCAATTCACATTAACTCGCCTTACTTTTAATAACAATTTCCTACATCCTTGCCCACCATTTAGTTCAAGGGACATATTGAACCTTCAAAGTTCCAAAGGTTTGCTGGTCTTCTGTCAAAGCAAACAAGATTGTTTATACATGAAATATAAAAACAAGTTGCTTTTTTACTGGATCAAACCTGGAATATTGGTGATCAGTTAATTCCCAAAGTCATTATTTGGGAAAATAACATGGAAGAATGAGGTCAAGGAATACCCATGATAATATATTCATTCCTTGAGTGAACTTCATTTTAAGGCTTCATATCTTAACTTCAGATTTTAAAAAATCTAGCATTTGGTTTGCTCATTGCTCTGGAGCATGCTAGGTGTTTAAAAGGATTTGACCATTTACTATGTCTCTTGTATTTTATAGGTATAAAGTGGAGACTGTTCCATAGATTTCACTAGTTTTCTGATTTCTTGTTTTAGAATTTCTCATTTCAAAGCAGCCTAATAAGATTATAGATGTATTTGAAAACTGTTTCCAAAATTGCTTTAATGAGCAAGTTGAATAACGGGGACACATTTTTCACTTTTTCCTGAGTCAACACAAGACATACTGTCTATTTCATTTCCTGACTACCTACCCTTTATCTTCAGAACACATTTATCATTATTTGTTTTCTCAAATAAACACTGACTTCCATGATTGATCAGCATGAAAATTTTGTAATACTTTCATCTTTTTTATAAAACAATCTCTAAGCATAATGAAATGTAACAAAGAATTATTACAGTATTATGTAACATTATAGTATAATTAAATTAACACAAATATCTGCTCTATTTTTTGGTAATTGATGTAATTAAGTTTAGCACATAAAGGTTCCAATGTCACCTTCAACTAACTTGGTAAAAAGAGAAAATGAAAACAAAAATTTTTATTTAAATATCAAGAATGTGTGGATTTTAATTTAATTGTATATTAGCTGTTTTTACCCTTTATTTTTATTATCTACTTACCTTATATACTAGAGTATTACAATTACACAACTTTATAATGATGCTTTTTTATGTATGTATAATTCAGTAACAAATACCTTAGGGACTAAAAATAGAGCAGCATGATTCCTTATAATGAAAATATAGTTCAGTGAGTTTCCAGTATATTTTCCATCTTAGATTAATTATTTTAGTTATGACTACATGGAAATAAATAACCTACTACACTTATTTTGTTTGAGAAGAAATAAACTGATCATTTCTCAGAGAAATGTTAACCTTAGTAACCTTAGTAACCAATATTAAGAAATTATATATTGGGTGATATCCAAAAGAATACAAATGTATTCACTGAAATATCATTAATTTAAGGGAAAATCTAAATAGCACAAAGCCTTATAAAAGCAAAATTAAAGTTCAATAAAATAAATGCAAAAGAGTGAGCACTTGAAAGGAGTGGTGTGGGGTCAAGGGGAAAGGGGTAAACAAATGAGGAGATGAAAGAATACAATGAAGAATTCAAATCCTACAGAATTAAGAAAAGTGAGGGAAGGAATATGTTAGGAGGGATGAGTAAGATTTGAAACGTGTGACATTGATCAAGATATATTGTATTCATAAACTGCTTTGTTAAATGACAACTCCTTTACAAAACTACTTAAAGATAATAAAAATATACTTGCAAAGAAAGAACATGTAGGCTTAAAAAATAAATGGCAACAAAAGTAAAAGACATTCCAGAAAATGATACATTTAATATTGCTTTCTTCCAAGTTCCCTCAGTAATTATGAAGATAGTTTATACTTTCACTTTCTACTGATGTTGTCTTCTATTACTTTCCTATATATCATTGTGTCCAGTGAAAGTCAAAGAGATGAGGTACTCATTAAGTTGTACTTTATGATTTTGTGTAGATTATTTGCTTATTATATAAGGTCATATTGTATTATGGAATAACTTGTGCCACCCCATGTATATGTTGAAATCCTAATGGAAAGTGCCTCTGAATATGTCCATATTTGTAAATAGCCACTTTAAAGAGGTGATTGAGTTATAAAGTGAGATTATTACAAAGAGTCCTAAGCCAATAAAATGGGTATCTTTATAAGAAGATGATTTTAGGGAAAACATACACAAATATACTGAAGGACGATCATTCTTTTCTAAACTGTTATTGTAAAGGTCATGTGCAGAGTGATTACAATTACAGAAGTCAGATTAAGAATACATTTCTTTTTGAACAATGTCACCTTTTCCTTACTCTCTCTCAATTTTTCCCTCCCATCCCACTAGTTGTATAGTTCATTTTTTTTTTTTTTTGTCGGCCGTGGGGCTTGAACTCTGGGCCTGGGCGCTGTCCCTCAGCTCTTCAGCTCAAGGCCAGCGCTCGACCACTTGAGCTACAGCGCCACTTCCGGTTTTCTGGTGGTTTATTGGAGATAGGAGTCTCACGGTCTCTCCTGCCCGGGCTGGCTTTGAACCGCGATCCTCAGATCTCAGCCTCCTGAGTAGCTAGGATTACAGGCGTGAGCCACCAGCGTCCGGCTGTATAGTTCATTTTTAACATAAAACTCTTTCAACAAAAACTCTTGTTTTTTTTTGTTTTCATTTCTTGGAATTCATTTCAAGGATTGTTAATTTATATGGTCAGATGAAAATTGTTATTGTGTCTTTGTGATCCTGTCCTAAGAATATCCTCGTTTGGTCTCACTCTGTGTGAATGACTGAGGACCTGTATAATTTACCATGTCTCAGTTTATTATTCTTTCTTTAATTTTTATTTACTTTTTATTGTGAAAATACTGTACAGAGGGGTTACAATCAGATGGGCAAGATAACGAGTACATTTCTTATCAAGCATTGTAGCCTCCTCCTTTGTTTCCCCTTCCCATCTCTTCCCAGCCTTCCCCATCCCCCCCCACCCAATTCTCACCCCCCCCCAAAGTTGTAAAGTTCGTTTTCGACATGACAACTTGTACTTCTCATTGTTGCAACGGGTCCACCTGTATCCTTTTAAACGACTTGTTTTTCCCCTTCTCCTCCACAAATTATACTGACATCAAATACAGTGAAAGCAGGTGTTATAGTGTGGGGGAGCGACATACAAAGCAACAAAGAAATAATCTTATAAATGCGTGAGAAACGAATGAATGAAAGAAAAAGAAACATTTGAATACATATCTTAGGGCTCATTTTCCTAACATCACCTTATCTGAAGTTTTCTGCTTGACTCAGACATATACTGGATATTGCAAATAAGGGAAACCATGGGACCTATGTTTCTTTGGGCCTGGCTTACTTTACTTAATATAATTTTTTTCAAGTCTTTCCATTTCCTAACAAATGGGGCAATGTCATTCTTTCTGATGGAGGCATAGAATTCCATTGTGTGTATATACCACATTTTCTTGATCCATTCATCTACTGAGGGGCATCTGTGTTTGTTCCATGTCTTAGCTATAGTAAATAATGCTGCAATAAACATAGTTATGCTTATAGCTTTAGTGTGGTCTTGTTTGTAAACATTAGGGTAAATGCCCAAAAGTGGGATTGCTGGGTCATAGGGGAGCTCTATGTGGAGTCTTTTGAGGAACCTCCATACTACTTTCCGAGGTGGTTGAACAAGTTTACACTCCCACCAACAATGCAGTAAGGTTCCCTTCTGTCCACATCCCCTCCAGCATCTGTTGTTATTAGAGTTCTTGATTGATGCCATTCTAACTGGGGTGAGGTGGTATCTTAATGTTGTTTTGATTTACATTTCTTTTATGGCTAGGGAGGTTGAGTATTTCTTCATGTTTATATTGGCCATCCTTCTTTCTTCTTCAGAGAAGTTTCTCTTTAAGTCATTAGCCCACTTATTTATTAGGCAGTTGTTTCTTTGAGGATTTGTTGGTGGGGGATTTAATTTTTTGAGTTCCAAGTATATTTTAGATATGAGACCCTTGTCCGTTGTATGGCTAGTGAAGATCTTCTCCCAATCCGTGGGCTTTCTATTGATCTTGCTAGCAATGTCCTTTGCCATGCAGAAGCTCTGCAACTTCATGCAATCCCATTTGTCCAACCTGTCTTTGATTTGTTGTGTTTCCGGATCTCTATTAAGAAAATTTCGGCCTGAGCCAAGGAGACCTAGGGTTTCTCCTATTCCATCCTGTAATGTTTTCAGAGTGTCTGCTTTGCCTCCGAGGTCTTTGATCCGTTTGGAGTTGATTCTGGTGCAGGGTGATAGATAAGGATCTAGCTTTATTTTTCTACAAGTAGTTAACCAGTTTTGCCAGCACCATTTACTGAAGAGGCTGTCTTTCTTCCATTCTATTTTTTTAGCTCCCTTGTCAAAGATTAGATGGTTATAGGTCTGTAGGTTCATTTCTGGGTTTTCAATTCTATTCCATGGGTCCTCAGGTCTGTTCTTGTGTCAGTACCAAGTTGTTTTGATTACTATGGCTTTATAGTAGAGTTTGAAATTTGGTATTGATATTCCTCCAGCAGTGTTCTTTCCGTTGAGGAGTGTTTTTGCTATTCGGGGTCTTTTATTCTTCCACATGAATTTTTGGATTGCCTCTTCTATTTCCTTGAAGAATGAGGTTGGAATTCCAACCTCAGTTTATTATTCTTAACTATCCAGTTTGTTTACTTGTTGATTTATAAGCCTTACATACTAGCTATCACAAATGAATTGAAGGATGATTTTGAGAAAGCACTGGAGGAAGATGAGCATCTATAGACCAAGGAGAATAGTTTCAGAAGAGAACAAACCTGCTGATATCATATCTTTGTACTTACAGACTCCAGAACTGTCAGAAGTCAAACTTCTGCTGCTGATGCCATGTTGTTTGTGAGACTTTGTTATAGCAGCCTTAGTAAACAAATACATTTTAGTAGTTTTTATATAAACGTAAGTGCCTTATAAGTGTAGAATTGGAAATACAATTCTTTGAAATTTGTTTTAGATTTATTGTCCTTTTAGTGTCAAAGTGCTTGCATTCATGCTAACATGCTACAAAACTGAGTTCTAACGTACTATTTTTCCTATTATTTGAGTGTCAGACAGATATCTTTATTCAACACATATTGGCCATATGACTTATCTAGATGTTGAGGAAAGACTGGTGGATGCCAGCTGCCCTTTTTCTCAAAGCAGCTGCACTTGAGTGCTGGTGAATAACAGTGGTTTATTTCCTACTTTTATAAGGGTAAGTTTTCTACCTTAATGAATTCAAGATAATAGTCAACTATTTTATAATTGGTTTCTATTGTTACTTTAATGTATTTTAAAATTTGAGAGTTCTGCAAAGGCTCCAATATTTTGAACTGCTACATCTATTTTGTCGGTCGTGGGGCCTGAACTCTGGGCCTGGGAACTGTCCCTTAGCTCTTCAGCTCAGGGCTAATGCACTACCACTTGAGCCACAGTGCCACTTCAAGATTTTTTTCTGCTTATGTGGTGCTGAGGAATCGAACCCAGGCCTCATGCATGCAAGGTAAGCATTCCACCACTGAGCAAAAATCCCAGCCCCATGAACTACTATATTTTAATGACATTTAACAGTGCATGGCTTATTGTATATAGCAGTTCAGCATATGCTTGATAAATTGTTATAATTGCTCCTTAAAAGTGCTGTGGTAGAAAGTGTTAAGTATCACCACTTAGTTTTCCACAATGTTAGCTATAATAACTGCTTCTGTTTTCCTTTACCATATTGAGTTACTATTTCATTTCATATACTAATTGTCATCCATATAATTTTGCCTCATATTTTTATTTTATTATTAATTTAATTTAGAATATTATTTGAAAATAGTATCACACTCTTGTAGCCTGCCTCCCACATATTATGGACACCAATTACTAAATAAAGTTTGCTAACATTGTTGAAAAGGATATTTACTGATGAAATAGCAAGTGTTTAAGAAACTGTCTCCAAACTGTTTCTAATACATGAAAATTTCTAGATTCATAAAGCATCTTTTCTAATTCTTCAGAAAAGTGAAGGAACCTCGAAGCAACTGACTTTATTTTTATAGTTTAGCTTAATATCTCTTATTTGTCACTGGATACAATCCTTGCAGTTTTCTCATGTTTGTTTAATTTATTTTTGTTCTATTTTGGAAAATGAGTAGAGAAGTTTATCTTTGCTAATGTGATTTCTGTATAACATAGGATGCACTTAATTCCATTACTTCATTTTATGAGTTAATTGTTACTGAATAGTTCTGATGTTGATTTGATTATGGTACAGCTTGTAAATTTCTAAAGAAAGATAATGAAGAATTGGTGATCACTGTCTTATAACTTTCAGTGGTAGAGACTTTTTGGAGATGATACAGAAACACACTAAAAATGCAACAAATGACCTAACATTTCAACTGACATTTTCCTACATGATTTATACTTTCCCCAGTGGTCAGACAGTGAATCAGTCAAACTGACTTATCCTGTTTCAAGAAAAGGTGTAAAGGTGTGTTCTCTGTGACTCGATGTCTTCCCTGGGGTAATTTTTGGAAATAGTCATTTTTTATTGTGAAAATGCCATACAGAGGTGTTACAATTACATGGGCAAGGTAATGAGTACATTTATTATCAAGCATTGTTGCCTCCTCCTTTGTTTCCCCTTCCCATTCCTTCCCAACTCCCACCCACCCTACCCCTGCCCCCTGGCCAAAGTTGTAAAGTTCATTTTTCCACATAACAACTTGTACATCTCATTGTTTCAATGGGTCCACCTGTATCCCTTCCCATCCCTTCCTTCTCCCCTGCCCCCCAAAGTTGTAAAGTTCATTTTTTGACTTAACGTCTTGTACATCTAAGAGTTATTCCAACCTTTTAGGCTGCTCTAAACTTCAAAGCCCTGAAAACTAAGAAATCAAAACAACCACATTATAAATAGTATTTGGTTATTATATTTGTAAAACATAACTCCTCTAAGACATGATGGTAATTTTTAAATTCATTACTTCTTTCTCTCCAACAAATATGTGCATGTTTTATTTATTGTGAGAATGAGCCCAATGACATTTTCCCTCATATTTTGGATATGGGTTGATAAATTATGCACATATTTAAGAATCAAGAGATATTTAGAATTCCATGAAGATTACTAAAAGAAGTCCAGAAAAGTTTGACATTAGAAAAACAAAGCTGTTTATTCACATGAAAAGGTACAAAGCACTGGGAAGATGACAACTCAAACAGATTTAACTGTAAGGAACACTTTTTTTTTTACCTTTGCTAAAAGAATTGAATCCAGACAGCAACTATAACTAACAAAGTCATTTCCTTAGCTGAGAGCCAATTTGTTTTCTCCATATACTCATATACTTGCAGCTGCTCTTTCAATGTGACAAAGCATTGGGTATTTGCAGACAGAAAAATCCCCACCCCTAAAGGCTAGAAGTTTCACAAGTTTGAAGAGTAATGAAAAAGGATTTTCTATCTTAAAGAGAATATAGGTGTAGCACTAAGAGTTCATTTTCAAGAGCATGAAAGGTCCTCCCAAAGCAATGGAAAAAAGATTATACATACAATGATTGTCAAATATACCACATTTTCTTGATCCATTCATCTACTGAGGGGCATCTGGGTTGGTTCCATATCTTAGCTATGGTAAATAATGCTGTGATAAACATAGCTGTGCTAGTAGCTTTTGTATGGTCTGGTTTGTGATCATTTGAGTAAATGCCCCAAAGTGGGATTGCTGGGTCATAAGGGAGTTGTATGTGGAATCTTTTGAGGAACTGCTTTCCAAAGTGGTTGAACAAGTTTACACACCCACCAACAATGCAGTAGGGTTCCCTTCTGGCCACATCCCCTCAAGCATCTGTTGTTATTAGATTGATTATAGCCAGTCTAACTGGAGTGAAATGGAATCTCAATGTTGTTTTGATTTGCATTTCTTTTATGGCTAGAGAGGTCGAGCATTTCTTCATATGTCTATTGGCCATACAGGTTGACCCATTGAAACAATGAGACATAGAAGACACTATGTTTAAAAACGAACTTTAAAATGTAGTCGGGAGGGGCAGTGTAGTTGTGGAGGTGGGAGAGAAAGGATGGTAGGGGAAAATCCAAGGAGGAGGCAAGGAGGAGGCTAGATAGAAAATGTACTCATTACCTTGCTCATGTAACTGTAACCCCTCTATACAGTATTTTTACAATAAAAAAAACATTTTAAAATAGAAAGGGGAATCACAGGAATGGTGAGACAAAGGACAAAGGGTGAACCAATACAACAACGAAACTCACAAGACACTGTGTTGGAAATGAACTTTACATCTTGGGGGGAGGATATCAAGAGAAAACAAAGGATGTTCAACAAGGCTTGTACTCATTTCCTGATGTAACGGTAACCCCTCTATACATCAACTTTACAATTAATAATAATAATAACAATCAAGATTAAAAAGCTGGAAATGGAGTTGTGGCTCAAAGTGGTAGAGCACTAGCTTTCCATTAAAAGGAAAAATAAAAAGCTCAGGGAAAGCTCCCAGGTCCTGAGTTGAAGTCCCAGGACTGACAGATAAAAAAGAACAATGTAATTCAGTAAAATAAAGGTTATTTTTATACTTAAATTTGTATAACTTTTAAAATAAAATTTTATAAAGATTTTATATTAAACTGCTCTGTACATCACACTTGAATTCTAAATTTTATTGAGAATATCCTAATGTTCAATAATTTAGGGTTTTGTAATTTTTTGTGTTATCCATAAAATAAATGGATAACTTTTATCAATTCTGGAGACTAGGTTAAGAAGAGCTAAATAAATTCAGACAGTTAACCTGGTTTGACATGTGGTTTCAAATACAATCCCTTCAAATAACAAAATGTCAAGAATATAGTGATCCTTAGTCAAAAGTGATGAAATAGAAATTAATAACATAAAACTAAAGAAAAGTAAAAACAAAATTGTTGAAAGGAGGAGGCAATAATGCTTGATAAGAAATGCACTCGTTACCTTGCCCATGTAATTGTAACCCCTCTGTATTTTCACAATAAAAAAAAAAGAAAAGAAAATTGTACAAAGTTCCTCATGAAAGGAGATATAAGCAAATTGGAAAGTATTTTTCATGAATGATGATGAAAGTACTACAAACACATCAGGAAAACACGCCATTTTAATAAACATTTAATATACACTGATGTATTTAGAAACAATCATCTAAGCTCAAAGTAGGAAAGAAATAATGAAGAAAAGAGTTGAAATAAATGAAATAGAAAAAAAAACATAGTTGAGGAAATCAATAATGCCAAAAGTAGTTCCTTTGAAAATATCAGTAAACTATGATGTCAAGATTCATAGAGAAAGAAAGAAGAGTACCAAAAAAGCAACCATAGGCAATACAAGGCAAAAATTTACAAATCAATACATTTTGAATATTGTGACAGACAAATTCTCTGACCCTACTGAATTATAAATCTGAATTTAAAAGACATAGAAAATAAGCTTACACAATTACAGTGCAGAATATGGCATTTAAATATCTATTCTTCTACATAAGAATATAACAATAATCCTTTACAAAAAATAGCACTTAGAAGATTTTTTTCAAACTATCCTAGGAATTTGGAATAAATACATTTCCTCCAACTCAGATTTTAGAATTTCTATAACCAAAAATTTACAATAAATGAAAATTATATGCAATTTCCCTTATAAACACAAATGCAAAATGAACTATAAATGTGTAGCAAACAAAATTAAGTAACAAACAGTAAAGACAAGTAAATAAATCAGTAAGGAAGTAGATGACCAACTTGATTTTAACAGTATTTCAATTACTATTTTCTTATTTCTAAGGTTAAGACACCTACCTATATAAAGACAGGTGTATTTTCCCTTACACCTAAATACAAAGATTTTTTTTCTCCCAAATAACTAAATAATGGAATGATGGTAGTATGTTCCATCCATACTCAAGAACACTTGTGAGATAGAAACTTCAAGAAATATCCCCTTCACTTGGTTAACTTAATGAGAAAGACCCTTCAGAAGTCTATATTCCTTTAATAAATTAACCAAATAGGCTGTCATATTATTTTTAGCAGAAAGAAAGAAACTACTTGAGAATCAGGAAATTGTTTCCCTTAAAAATAGACTTTCTATAACTAGGCATCAATTGGTTGTTTTTCATATCCTAATAGCCAAATTAAGACTCTCAGAAAAGTGTTAATGAGTATATGAATATAAATTACTAGCCTATAACACTGCGTACGGTTATAATACAGGTAGACTACAACAGTCTCTTAACTTTGTATTCATGTGTAAACTGCCATAAATTTGCATTGCAGAGATACTCCTACTTAAGATGATAATATAAAGTTTATCACTTTACATTACTGATTACATTGGAATGTCATTTTGAAAGAAAGTATTTTTCCTTCCTTGACTACTTCCAAAAGAATTGCAATGATAGTTTACATTTTGATAAATGTCACTGGTATATCATGAATATTGAGGCCACATATGTGATTGATGTACTGTAGGTTTCAAGATTATATTAGACTACAGTTGTAGTCTTCATTTATCTTTTGAAAATAAGATTTTTAGATATGCTAATTAATGGAAGGGATGGGTGAGAATTTTGAAAGAGTCCTAGTGATCAAGATGCACTGTCTCATAAACTGCTTTGGTGAATGGAAAATGCTTTGTACAACTACTTAATGACAACAAAATAATGTATCTTAAAAATAAAATAAAATCAATATAATGGTCAAAAAATAATTGATATCAAATAGCTTATTGATACTGTATTTATCAATGAACATATATTTATAACAGATATACTCTTAGTTCATTAGAGTTGCTATACAAAATATTTTTAATATATATTTTAATTGTAAAGATGATGTTCGGAGGGTTAGAGTTACATGATTAAGGTAATGAGTACATTTCCTATTGAGCATTGTTACCCACTCCTTAGTTTTACCCCTACCATCCCTTCACTCCCCACCTTCCCAACTCTGCCTGGCCTCATCCCCTCCCTCCGCCCACCACCGAACTTGTAGAGTTTGTTTTTAACAGTGCCTCTCGTACAACACATTGTTACAATGGGTAAATCTGTATCCTTATTTCAACATTTTGTTATTTCCCTTCCCATCTCCAAATTAGAAAAATGTATATACAAGATGCAGGGCACCAGAATCTAATACAGTGAGAACGGGTTATACCATGGGGGAAGAACATACAAAAGAAACAAAAAAAATCAAATAGTGCAATGTAAGTACATTAAAAAATAGCAACAAATATAAAACGTCTTGTATCCCTCTCTTGGGGTTCATTTCACTTAGCATCATCTTATATTGTCATGTGTAAATAACATTCGGGCTTTTCTGCTTGCCCTAGACACATACTAGTTATTGCAAATAAGGGAAACCATGGGACCTATGTTTGTTTGGGCCTGGATTACTTTAATTAATATAATTTTTCCAAGTCTTTCTAATTCTTAAAAAATGGGGTGTTGTCATTCTTTCTGCTGGAGACATAGAATTAATATATATATATATATGTAATATATATGTGTATATATGTATAATTTTCTAGTTCCATTCATCTACTGAGGGGCATCTAGGTTAGTTGCATATCTTAGCTATGGGGACTAATGCTGTGACAAACATAGGTGTGCTGGTACCTTTAGTATGGCTTCCTTGTGATTCTTTGGATAAATGCCCAAAAGTGGGATTGCTGGGTCATAGGGGAGCTCTATGTGTATAGTCTTTTGAGGAACCTCCATACTGCTTTCCAAAGTGGTTGAACAAGTTTATACTCCCACCGAAAAAGCAGTAGGGTTCCCTTTTGGCCGTTTCCTCTCCAGCATGTATTATTAGACTTCTTGATTATAGCAATTCTAACTGGTGGAATCTCAATGTTCCTTTGATTTGCATTTATGTTATGGCTAGAGAAGTTGAGCATCTCTTCATGAGTCTAATGGCCATTCTTATTTCCTCTTCAGAGAATTCTGGTATATATACACAATGGAATTCTATGCCTCCATCAGAAAGAATGACATTGCCCCATTTGTTAGGAAATGGAAAGGCTTGGAAAAAATTATATTAAGTGAAGTAAGCCAGGCCCAAAGAAGCATAGGTCCCATGGTTTCCCTTATTTGCAATATCTAGTATAGGTATGAGTCAAGCGGAAAAAGTCAGAGAATGTGATGTTAGGAAAACAAAACCTCAAATATGTATTTTAATGTTTTTGTTTCTTTCATGCATGTGTTTCTAACGCATTTATAAGATTATTTCTTGGTTGCTTTGTATGTCCCTCCCCCACAGTGTAACCCCCGCTTTCACTATATTTGATGTCAGTATAACATGTGGAGGAGATGGGGACAAACAAGTCGTTTAAGGATTCAGGTGGACCTGTTGCAACAATGAGAAGTACAAAATGTCATGTCAAAACCAGCTTTACAATGTCGGTGGGGGGGGGAGGGGGGGTATGATTGGTTGGGAGGGAGGGGGGAGGCTGGGAAGGGAGGTGAAGGGTAAACAAAGGAGGAGGCTGCAATGCTTGGTAAGAAATGTATGCATTATCCTGCCCATGTAATTGTAACCCCTCTGTACAGTATGTTCTCAAATAAAATAAAATAAAATTAAAAAAAAAAAAAAAGAGAATTCTCTCTCTAAGTCTTTAGCCCACTTACTCAAGCAGTTGTTTCTTTGAGGATTTATTGTTGGAGGGTTTCAATTTTTTATTGTGAAAATACTGTACAGAGGGGTTATAATTACATGAGCAAGGTAATGAGTACATTTTTTATCAAGCATTGTTGCCTCCTTCTTTGTTTCCCCTTATTGTCCCTTACCATCTCCCTCACACACACACCCCTCCTTGCACCAAAGTTGTAAAGTTCGTTTTTCGATATAATGTCTTGTACATCTCAATGTTGCAAAAGGTCCAACTGTATATCTATTTAAATAACTTGTTTTTTCCCTTCCTGTCCACAAATTATACCAACATCAAATACAGTGAAAACAGGGGTTATACCATGGGGGAAGGACATACAAAGCAACAAAAAATCATCTTATGAATATGTTACAAACAATAGCAATAAAGGAAAAAAACATTTGAGTCCTTATCTTGGGGTTCATTTCACCTAACATCAACTTATTTGACCATTTCTGCTTGTCTTAGACATATACTAGTTATTGCAAATAAGGGAAACCATGGGACCTATATTTCTTTGGGCCTGGCTTATTACACTTATATAATTGTTTCCAAGTCTTTCCATTTCCTAACAAATGGGACAATGCCATTCTTTCTGATGGCATAGAATTCCATTGTGTGTATATACCACGTTTTCTTAATCCATTCATCTACTGAGGGGCATCTGGGTTGGTTCCATATCTTAGCTATGGTAAATAATGCTGCAATAAGCATAGCTGTGCTGGTAGCTTTAGTATGGGTTTCAGTTTTTGAGATCTCAGTATATTTTAGATATGAGACCCTTGTCCATTGTATGTCAAGTGAAGGTCTTCACCCAATCCGTGGGCTGTCTATTGATTTTGCTAGCTATGTCCTTTGCCATGCAGAAGCTCTACAGTTTCAGGCAATCCCATTTGTCCAAACGTTCTTTGAATTGTTGTTTCTAAGTTTTTATTAAGAAAATTTTAGCCTGTGCCAAGGTGTCCTAGAGTTTTTCCTACTCCTTCCTGTAATCTTTTCAGGGTGTCTACTTTGACTTCAAAGTCTGATTCATTTGGAGTTGATTCTGGTGCAGAGTGATATATAAGGATTTGGCTTTAGTTTTCTTCATGTTTAACCAATTTTGCCAGAACCATTTTCTGAAGAGCCTATCTTTCTTCCATTCTATTTTTTAGCTCCCTTATCAAAGATTAGGTGGTTATAGGTCTGTGGGTTCATTTCTGGGTCTTCAGTTCTAAATCATCATTTCTTAGATCTGTTCTTATGCCAGTTCCAAGCTGTTTTGATTACTATGGCTTTGCAGTACAGCTCAAATTTGATATTGATATTCCTCCAGCACTGTTCTTTATGCTAAAGATTGTTTTTGCTATTGGGGTCTTTTATTGTTCCATATGAATGTTTTGATTGTTTCTTCTATTTCATTGAAGAATGAAGTTGGAATATTAATAGGTATCGCATTGAATTTGTAGATAGCTTTTGGTGATAATGCCATTTTCATGATGTTAATCCTCCTAATCCAGGAGCATGAGAACTTTTTCCAATTACCTGGTTCTGATTTAATTTCCTTTTTCAGGCTCATAAATTTTTCATCATAGAGGTCCTTCACTTCTTTAGTTAACTCCTAGGTATTTTATTTTCTGTTGGGCTATTACGAAAGGAGTTGCGATCCTGATTCAGCTGCATTCTTCTCATCCTTGGCATATATAAAAGCCATTGATTTTTGAGGGTTAATTTTATACCCTGCCACAAGGCCAAATTTCAGATCAGCTCAAGTAACTTGGGAGTGGAGTCCTTGGGTTGTTTAAATACAACATCATGTCATCTTCAAAAAGGGAGAGTTTTACTTCATCTTTTCCAATTTGTATCCCCTTTATGTTTGTGTCTTTTCTTTTTGATCTAGCAAGGCATTATAATACTAACTTGAAGAGAAGTGGAGAGACAAGTGGAGAGATAGCGGAGAAGAGAAGTGGACACATCTTTGTCTCGCTCCTGAGTTCAGAGGAAATGCCTTTAGCTTTTCAAAATTAAGTATAATGCTGGCTGTAGGTTTGTCATAAACAGACTTTAATATATTGAGAAATGTTCCATGTATTCCTAGTTTCTCCGGAGTTTTCATCATAAAAGGGTGAAGGATTAAAGTAATTCCATTCTTGAGGCAGTGACCATTTGTTGCTTGTTTATCTCAGCTAGCAGAGCAACACGTGGTGGTAATCCAAACACCTGGTTGTGTGCCTTTATAAGCCCTGCAAATCCTCAGCTCAGGGCTCTCCTCTTAGGCTCCGCTGTGTCGCAGTGTAGGAAGAGGCCAGAGCTGCAGCGCGTCTAAATAAAATCTTGCTTTTGCATTCCCAAACGTCTGACTCTCGGTGGTCTTCTTGGTGGGGTCCTGAGATGTGAGCACTATTAAGGGTATGGGATTTTGTCCAATACTTTTAATTTGTCTATTGAGATAATCATGTGGTTATTATCCTTGCTCTTATTGATGTAATGAATTATATTAATTGATTTGCATATATTGAACCAGCTTTGCATCCCTGAAATGAATCCTTTTTGATCATGGTGTATGATTGGCAAAATGGTTGATGAGAAGTTTCCCATCATTATTCATGAAAGAAATGGTTCTATATTTCTCTTTCAGTGATGAGTCCCTGCCTGGTTTTGGGATGAAGGTTATGATGGCTTCATAGGAAGAGTTTGTTAGTGAACTTTCTCTTTCAATTTCATCGAAGAGTAGGAGTATTGGTGTGAGTTCTGCTTTGAAGGCCTTGTAGAATTCAGCTTTTAATCCACCTGGTACTGGGCTTTTCCTGGGTGGGAATTCTCTTATTGCTGTTTCTATTTCAATGCTTGTTATGAATCTGTTAGTTTATTTTAAATCATATTGGCTTATTTTGAGCAAGTCAATATTTGCAAGAAATTCATCCATTTCTCCCAGATTCTCAAACTTATTAGCTTAAAGTTTTGACAAGTATTTCCTTATAATGTTCTGAATCTTGGTGATGTTTCCTTTCTCAACTCTAAGTTTATTTGGGTGTGTTCTCTTCTTTTACTACTAAGATTTGCTAAGGGTCTGTCAATTTTATTAATGTTTTCGAAGAACCAACTTTTTGTTTTGTTTATTCTAGCGGGTTATTTTTACTTTAAATCATTTAATTCTGATTTAATTGTAACTATTTGTTTCCATCCCCTGGCTTGGGGTTTAGCTTGTTGCTCTTTTTCAAGGATCTTCAGATGCCTCGTTAAATTGTTGGCTTCAGATCTCTCCAATTTGTTGACGTAGGAACTCATAGCTATAAACTTGCCTCTGAATACTACCTTCACTGTGTCCGTGAGGAGCTGGTAATTTGTGTGTTCATTTTTGCTATAGATCATGAACATTTGAATTTACTTTCAAATCTCTTCCATGTTCAGCCTCCATGAGTTACAGGATTTTCCTTTGCTTATGGTGTTAAATTTGAATTTTTTTCCCTTTGATGTGTGCCAACTGGGTTCTTTCTATAATTCTCAGATTCTCTGGAACCTGTTACTTGCCCTTTATTGTGCTTTCCTTAGTTTTCTATGTGTAGGACATCTTTAAGTATCTTTTCTAGGGCTGATTTGATGGAGATATATTGTTTCAGTTTTTTCACATGTGGAAGGTTTTTATTTGACATTCTGTTAGGATGGAGAATTTAGCTGCGTAAAATAATCTTGGTTGAGAGTTATTGGTCTTTATACATGCATACATCATTCCAGGCTCTTCTTGCTTTCATTGTCTCCGTTAAGAAATCTGAAGTCATTCTGATTATTTTCCCTTTATATGTGATTGATCTTTTCTCCCTGACAGCCTTAAAGATCTTTTCCTTGGTCTTTATTGATCCTGTGTTCATTGCAATGTGATGGTGGCATGTGCTGTTCTGATCTTGTCTATTTTGTGTTCTAACAACATCTTGTTTCTGAATTAGCCTATTTTTTTTAATGTTTTAGAAGTTCTCTGCTAAGATCCTGTGAAATAAATTTCCTAGACCTTTTACGTGTCTCTTTAGGCATTCCTCTACAATTCTCAGCCTTAAATTAGGACTTCTGATGGTATCTTCTAAATGTTGAATAGATCTAACATATTTTTTGGATTTGTCTTGAATACTTGTCTATTCTCCAACAAAATATATTACCCTAGACTATAAATAAGAAAAATTTATTGCTCATAGTTCTGAATGCTACAAAGCCCAGGATAAAAGTGATATCTTAGTTGCTATCTGGTAATGGCTCACTCTCTGCTTAATAGGCAGTTCATGGCTGTTTTCATGTGATTGAGGGGATAGAGCAACAACTTTCAACTACTTTTGTAAGGGCACTTAATTATAAGAGAGTCACCCTTCAATTCTAAAGCAATACAGTATGATTTCATCATATGAACTTTGTAGTGACATCATCACTCAGATGATAACTTACATGAATGCTAGGTTCTAGGGCTATCACAGCTAAATTAGATCTCAACTTCATCCCAGAACCATCCCATTGTCTATGGCAGACAACCATTTATTTACCTCTTTTACCTCACTCCCAGGTGTCACTTAATTCTTGGTTTGTTGATTCATATAGAAACCACTTCCGCTGAATAAGATTCCAGAGTCCTTTCAGCTTATCTTGCCAGAAATCATGACTCTCACTATATTTGTCATAATGACTCTAACAACTCAAAGAAAACATTGCATTCAGGGTAAGAATTACTTGCAATGTATCTGAGACCTTTATTAACTCTCCACTCCCAATTTCTTTCTAGATCTAGACTTAGTAAAAAGTAAGAACAGGAAAACAGTTTGGGATTCCTGAAATAAATATATTTCTTAGGATTCAGAAAATGAATATAAAGGTGTATTTGTAAGAAATGGGGGATTAAAAAATTAAATAATTTTAAACTTAAGGCCACAAGATGAAATGAAGTAAAGCACACAAACTAAAAGAGAGTAAATACACAAAAACTACATTATTACTATTAATGAACAGTTTTGAAATTTTAGGGATTAGATTCTGAGAATAATCTAAATAAAATTAATTGAATATATTGAGTAATTAGGAGTTATGTTATTTCATATTGTGAGAGTGACCAGAAACTACCTCTACTTCTTTTATCTGATTTCTGGGTAAATCACAAACACAAAAGCATGTGGAATGAATAATTCATAGATTAAAAAAAATTACAGCCCTATTACCAATTGTACTGAGAACTAATTTTGTGAATGATTCTTTTTTTTTTTATTTTTTTATTGTGAAAATACTGTACAGAGGGGTTACAATTACACGGGCAAGATAATGAGTACATTCCTTATCAAGCATTGTAGCCTCCTCCTTTGTTTCCCCTTCCCATCCCTTCCCATCCTCCCCCCGCCCCCCCCACCCAATCCTCCCCTCTACCCCCCTACACCCACCCCACCCACCCCCCCCCCGCACCAAAGTTGTAAAGTTCATTTTTTGACATAACGACTTGTACATTTCATTGTTGCAATGGGTCCACCTGTATCCCTATTTAAACGATTTGTTTTTCCCCTTCCCCTCCACAAATTATAACAACATCAAATACAATGAAAGCAGGGGTTATACTGTGGGGGAGGGACATACAAAGCAACAAAGAAATAACCTTATAAATGTGTTAGAAACAATTGCATGAAAGAAAAAAACCATTTGAATACATATCTTTGCTTGCTCTTGAAAATTGCCTTCTTTTCTATTCTGTGCATGGGTTATAGGAACCGAACTTAAAAGAAGATCACAGAATCAAGGAAAGCTCTCCTAATACCTTCATCATTATTTTCCACTGATTCTAGTCTCAGGTTTACCTGTAAAATTTATCCCCCACTGCAATGATTTGTATGCTATGCTATGGATTCATCTGGAATGTTGATTTCAAAAGCTATAAATCCTGTAACAATGGAGGGAGTTCATCTCATCTCAGTGTACAATATTAATTTTCCCTCTGGTTGGAAATAGTCTCAAATAATACCCACATACAAAATTATTATAGAAATCGCCTACAATCTTACATGAAATTGTCTACTAAAAAGCACAGCAATAAATCAGTCACCTGTTAAGATTGTTTTTTGTTTTTTTGTTTTTTTTTTTTTAAATTTTATTTTATTTTATTTGAGAACATACTGTACAGAGGGGTTACAATTACATGGTCAGGATAATGCATACATTTCTTACCAAGCATTGCAGCCTCCTCCTTTGTTTACCCTTCACCTCCCTTCCCAGCCTCCCCCCTCCCCCCCACCCAATCATACCCCCCATCCCCCCCCTCCGACATTGTAAAGCTGGTTTTGACATGACATTTTGTACTTCTCATTGTTGCAACAGGTCCACCTGAATACTTAAACGACTTGTTTGTCCCCGTCTCCTCCACATGTTATACTGACATCAAATATAGTGAAAGCAGGGGTTACACTGTGGGGGAGGGACATACAAAGCAACCAAGAAATAATCTTATAAATGCGTTAGAAACACATGCATGAAAGAAACAAAAACATTAAAATACATATTTGAGGGTTCGTTTTCCTAACATCACCTTCTCTGACTTTTTCCACTTGACTCATACCTATACTAGATATTGCAAATAAGGGATACCATGGGACCTATGTTTCTTTGGGCCTGGCTTACTTCACTTAATATAATTTTTTCCAAGCCTTTCCATTTCCTAACAAATGGGGCAATGTCATTCTTTCTGATGGAGGCATAGAATTCCATTGTGTATATATACCACATTTTCTTGATCCATTCATCTATTGAGGGGCATCTGGGTTGGTTCCATATCTTAGCTATGGTAAATAATGCTGCAATAAACATAGTTGTGCTGGTAGCTTTAGTGTGGTCTTTTTTGTAAACATTAGGGTAAATGCCCAAAAGTGGGATTGCTGGGTCATAGGGGAGCTCTATGTGGAGTCTTTTGAGGAACCTCCATACTGCTTTCCAAAGTGGTTGAACAAGTTTACATTCCCACCAACAATGAAGTAAGGTTCCTTTCTGTCCACATCCCCTCCAGCATCTGTTGTTGTTAGAGTTCTTGATTTTTGCTGTTCTAACTGGAGTGAGGTGATATCTCAATGTTGTTTTGATTTGCATTTCTTTTATGTCTAGGGATGTTGAACATTTCTTCATGTGTCTATTGGCCATCCTTCTTTCTTCTTCAGAGAAGCTTCTCTTTAAGTCTTTCGCCCACTTACTTATTGGGCAGTTGTTTCTTTGAGGATTTGTTGTTGGGTGGTTTAATTTTTTGAGTTCCAAGTATATTTTAGATATGAGACCCTTGTCCGTTGTATGGCTAGTAAAGATCTTCTCCCAGTCCGTGGGCTTTCTATTGATCTTGCTAGCTATGTCATTTGCCCTGCAGAAGCTCTGCAACCTTATACAATCCCTTTTGTCCAACCTTTCTTTGATTCGTTGTGTGTCCGGGTCTCTATTCAGAAAATTTCGGCCTGAGCCAAGGAGACCCAGGGTTTCTCCTATTCCATCCTGTAATGTTTTCAGAGTGTCTGCTTTGAGTTCAAGGTCTTTGATCCATTTGGAGTTGATTCTGGTGCAGGGTGATATATAAGGATCTAGCTTTAGTTTTCTACATGTAGTTAACCAGTTTTGCCAGCACCATTTACTGAAGAGGCTGTCTGTCTTCCATTCTATTGTTTTAGCTCCCTTATCGAAGATTAGATGGCTATAGGTCTGTGGGTTCATTTCTGGGTTTTCAATTCTATTCCATTGGTCCTGAGGTCTGTTCTTATGCCAATACCAAGCTGTTTTGATTACTATGGCTTTATAGTAGAGTTTGAAATTTGGTATTGATATTCCTCCAGCAGTGTTCTTTCCGTTGAGGAGCATTTTTGCTATTCGGGGTCTTTTATTGTTCCATATGAATTTTTGGATTGCCTCTTCTATTTCCTTGAAGAATGAGGGTGGAATTTTGATAGGTATTGCATTGAATTTGTAGATAGCCTTGGGAAGTATTGCCATTTTCACGATGTTAATCTTTCCAATCCAGGAGCATGGGAGGTTTTGCCATTTTTTAAGTTCTGTGTTGATTTCCTTTTTCAAGATTTTAAAGTTTTCATCATAGAGGTCCTTCACTTCTTTAGTTAAGTTAATTCCTAGGTATTTTATTTTTTGTGGGGCTATTACAAATGGAGTTGCTTTCCTAATTTCAGCCACACTTTTCTCATTGTTGGCATACAGAAAAGCCATTGATTTTTGGGGGTTAATTTTATAACCTGCTACTTTGCCAAAGTTTTGAATCAGCTTGAGTAATTTGGGAGTGGAGTCTATGGGATTCTTTAAATACAAGATCATGTCATCTGCAAAGAGGGAGAGTTTTATTTCTTCCTTCCCTATTTGGATCCCCTTTATGTCTGCATCTTGTCTTATTGCTGTAGCTAGGCATTCTAATACTAGATTGAAGAGAAGTGGAGAGAGTGGGCATCCTTGTCTTGTTCCTGAGTTAAGAGGAAATGGCTTTAGTTTTTCACCATTGAGTATAATGCTGGTTGTAGGTTTGTCATATACAGCCTTTATTGTATTGAGGAATGTTCCATGGATTCCTAATTTTTCCAAAACCTTCATCATAAAGGGGTGTTGGATCTTGTCGAATGCTTTTTCTGCGTCTATTGAGATAACCATGTGGTTCTTATTCTTGCTCCTGTTGATGTGATGAATAATATTAATTGATTTGCGTATATTGAACCAGCTTTGCATCCCTGAAATGAATCCTGTTTGATCGTGGTGTATGATTTTTTGGATGAATTGTTGAAGTCGGTTAGCCAAAATTTTGTTGAGAAGTTTTGCATCAATGTTCATCAAAGAAATGGGTCTTTAGTTCTCTTTCTTTGATGAGTCCCTGCCTGGTTTTGGGATGAGGGTTATGATGGCTTCATAGAATGTGTTCGGTAGTGAGCTTTCTCTTTCAATTTCATTGAAGAGTTGGAGGAGAATTGGTTTGAGCTCTGCCTTGAAGGCCTTGTAAAATTCCGCTGTAAAACCATCTGGTCCTGGACTTTTCTTAGCTGGGAGGTCTCTTATTGCTGTTTCTATTTCAATGCTTGATATGGGCCTGTTAAGATAGTTTAACTCATCTTGGTATAGTTTTGGCATGTCAATATTTGCTAGGAAGAGGTCCATTTCTATCAAGTTCTCAAACTTATTAGCATAAAGTTTTGAGAAGTATTCCCTTATAATGGTCTGAATCTTGGTTGTTTCCGTGGTGATGTTTCCATTCTCATCTCTGAGTTTATTAATTTGGGTGTGTTCTCTTCTTTTTCTGATAAGATTTGCTAAGGGTCTGTCAATTTTGTTGTTTTTCGAAGAACCAACTCTTTGTATTGTTGATTCTTTCTATAGTTTTTTTGGATTCTAATTCATTTAATTCTGATTTAATTTTGATTATTTCTTTCCGTCTACTGGATTGGGGTTTATCTTGCTGCTCTTTTTCAAGGAGGTTTAGATGTGTCATTAAATTGTTAGTTTCAGATCTCTCCAATTTGTTGATGTAGGAGCTCAGAGCTATAAACTTGCATCTGAGTACTGCCTTTACTGTGTCCCAGAGGAGCTGGTATTTTGTGTGTTCATTTTTGTTGAATAGCATGAACATTTGAATTTCCTTTCTAATCTCTTCCATGACCCACTCATGATTCAGCAGTGTGTTGTTCAGCCTCCATGTGATACAGGACTTTCTTTGGTGGCTTTTGGTGTTGAGTTCTAATTTTATTCCCTTGTGGTCAGAGAGAATGCAAGGTATAACTTCAATGTTTCTGAATTTAGACAAGTTTGCTTTGTGGCCTAAAATGTGGTCTATTTTAGAAAACGTTCCATGTGCTGCTGAGAAAAACGTGTATTCTGATGCTGCTGGGTGAAATGTTCGGTAGATGTCTGTTAAGTCTAGTTGATCTATGCAGCTGTTTAGATCTGCGGTTTCTCTGTTGAGTTTTTGCCGAGTTGATCTATCTAGTGGGGAGAGTGGTGTGTTAAAATCCCCAACAATTAATGTCTTTGGATCTATATGGGATTTGAGGGAAAGTAGTGTTTCTTTGATAAATTTGGGTGCTCCATTGTTTGGCGAATAGATATTTAGAATTGTAATATCCTCCTGAAGGAGAGATCCTTTAATTAGTATGTAGCGACCTTCTTTATCTCTTTTCACGAATTTTAATTTGAAGTCCACTTTATCTGATATTAGGATTGCAACTCCCGCCTGTTTATGTGGTCCGTTTGCTTGGTAGATTTTGTTCCAGCCTTTAACATTGAAAATGTGTTTGTTTTTACGGGCAAGATGTGACTCCTGCAGGCAGCAGATAGAAGGGTCTTGTTTTTTAATCCAACTAGACAGTCTATGTCGCTTAATTGGAGAGTTCAGTCCGTTAACATTAAGAGATAGGACTGAGAGGTATTTGGGAGTTCCTGCCATGTTATCTACCTTCTTGGGGGCTGCGAAAACTTGGTTCTTCCTATGGTTCTTGGATTTTCAGTTTGGGTGCTGTTTCTTGGCCTTTATTGCGGTCTTGTTGGTTTTCTATGTGTAGGACATCTTTAAGAATCTTTTGTAGGGCTGGTTTGGTGGAGATGTATTGTTTCAATTTTTCTTTGCTATGGAAGGTTTTTATTTGGCCTTCAGTTATGAAGGAGAGTTTAGCTGGGTACAGTATTCTTGGTTGATAGTTGTTTGTTTTTAGGGCATGGCATACATCATTCCAGGCTCTTCTTGCTTTGATTGTCTCTGCTGAGAAATCTGAGGTGATTCTAATTGGTTTCCCTTTATAAGTGATTACCCTTTTCTCTCTGACAGCTTTAAGGATCTTTTCCTTGTTCTGAGTTGATCCTGTGTGGATTATAATGTGGCGGTGGGATGTCCTATTCTGGTCTGGTCTATTTGGGGTTCTAAAGGCTTCTTGTATCTGGACAGGCCTATCTTTTTGCATGTTTGGGAAGTTCTCTGCTAGGATCCTGTTAAACAAATTTCCTAGACCATTAACTTCTGTTTCTAGGTGCTCCTCTACACCCATTATCCTTAGATTAGGCCTTCTGATGGTGTCTTCCAGGTGTTGGATAGATCTATCATATTTCTTGGACTTGTCTTGGATGGTTGTATGTTCTTTCTCTATAATATCTAGGCTGTCTTCAATCCCTGAGATTCGATCTTCTGCATGGTCTAACCTGCTGTCAAGACTCTCTACTTTGTTTTTTATCTCTATTCCTTCTATTTGGTCAGCTTTGATGGCTTCAAGTTCTTTGTTGAAGCTCTGTTTTAGGTCTTGTATGAATTTCTTTACTTCCTTAATTTGGTGTTCAGTGTTTGTCCTCAAATCGCTTAGTTGATTGGTTATGGTTTCTTTGGGCTCCCATTCCTTCTGTTGGGTTCCATTCAGCATTCCCTTTGTGGTCTCCCTGACTTCCTTCAGCTCTTTGTTAATGGATTCCATGAATGCCTTTAGTGATCTTTGTGTGTTCTCTACCTGGTCTCTCAATTCCTGTATTACTCTTTGATTAGCTTCCTCCCGTTCGTGGGATTCCTGCAGATCTCTTTGAGTGTTCTCAGCCTGCTCACGCCATTCCTCCCTTTCTCTTTGAGTATTCTCAAGTTGTTCACGCAAATCCTGTATCAGTTTTTGAGTAGCTTCCTCACGCTTATGATATTCCTGTATAAACTTCTGGGATGCTTCCTTTCTCTCCCTATCACGCTCATACAGAGTCCTTTGTACGTTGTCAAACTTTTCATTTATCATGTTTGCCACCAGTGTTTGTAGAGCTGTTTGGGAACTCTCCTCTGGATTATTCATTATCTCTTCTAACCCCTGATTATCAAGATTGGGAATTGAGATACCCGAATTTGCCATTTTTCTTGTGTTTTTCCGGCTTACTCTGCCCATTTGAGATGAAGATAGCACCAGTTTTGTGCTAGAACACTATCTTAAGGCAACCATCAACCAAAGTTTGCATTTGTACAGTCAATAGTCTACAGATACAATCTAGTTCAACAGATACATCTATTCGACATCAAACAACTATATGTTAAAGGGCTTCGAACCGCAGAGAAGAGTTTGGAAAAGCAGAAATTATTAGGGTTAGGGAGAGATGTGGGTAAAAAATAGGAATAGATTGGTGTGGGGAGGCACAGGGAGAGTTAACTATGTCCTAATCACAATGCAGGAAATAGGTTGGGTAGGATGCAAGTAGAGAGCGAGAGAAAAAGAAGATTGGGAAAGGGGAATGAAAAGAGACCAGAAAAAAAAAAAAGAAACGTAAAAATTAATGTTATTTTAGAGATTAAAGGACCATCTATTTATAGAGGAATATGAATATGTTGAGAGAAAGGGAGGGACATAGAGGAGATGTGAAAAACTTTAAAAAAATGCTTAAAATATTATATAGGTATAAAGAGGTAGTACTGCTATTAATGAATTTAAGTCTCAGAGGTTTTGAATTGAGTAATAAGTTTGTGGATTAAGTGTGTACACAATGGGGGATAGGGTCTACTGGTTAACTACGGGTTTATCTGAGGATGTGCAGAACAAGAGTTAAGTCATATAAAGAAGAACAAAGAGGAAAAGATGGAAAGGATAGGAGAGTGAGAAGAAATGATCAGAAATTCAGTAGAGGTAGACAAAAAACAAAAAGGTAATTAAGAATGAAAGAAAAAGAGAAGGAAGACAAGAAAAGAAAGGAAAACACACATTCACGTATTCCTAAAATAAAAATTATAAGAGGAGAAAGAAAAAAAAAAAAGTTAATGGAAAACAATTATTTTTTCAGAAGAGGCAAAAATTAAAGATTAATAAAAGTTTTAGAAAACCAAAAAAAATTTTTTTATATATATGGTAACATAGGACGAGAAAAAAAAAAACAAAACAAAAATAGAAAAAAGAAAAGAAGAAGAAGAAAAAAAAAAAAAAAGTTCTTTGATTTTTTTTTTTTTTTTTTGGGAGGGGTGGGAAGAGTCCTGTATCTCCCTTTTGTCTGTTACCAGAGTGTGGTTGGAGTCTCTGGTCGGCTTGAGGTCCTGTGGCTTGATTGGTTTCTTAACCCAGTTTGTTGGAACAGGCAGAAAAATGCTCTGCTTTACCCAAGATTTTGAGATTCCCCCTCCCAGGTTAGTTTACTGGGAGGGGATCTGCTTTGAGAATCACAAAAGAGGGGGATGCAGTGATGAGGCTAGGTTCTGGGTAGAGTTGAGGCCTTTCAACAAACAGTAGCTTTTCCCTGGGGCTATTTTGTGGTAAAAAAAACTCACAGCACCCAGCCTGGAGCCATTCTCAGGGTTTCTGTTTTTCAATTGATTGTGGTGGCTGCTAGAGGGAGGGGCAGCCTCTGGCTCTGGTTACCCGGTGAGGAGAGCCACTCCAATGGCTGGCACCTGAGCTGGGTGACTTTTCCCTGGATGGAACTGAGTCTGTGAGGTCACTTCGCCGTTAAGTTCTTGTGACCTGCTAAATGACTCGTTTTATTCCAAGGCCTGAGCTGGAGCTAGCCGCTCCTCCGAGCTTTGTCGGTATCCAAGATGGAGATCACCGATGCTGGGTGGGGGGAGGGGTGGCCTTCCCTCCTCTGCTACCTGGGAAGGAGTGAGGAAGTGGGGCTTCTACTCGCGCCGAGTCTTGGATCCTGGGTCGTCTCTGGTCTGCAAAGTGAAGGATGAAGTTGTCTGCTCCTTGTCGGTTCTTGCTGGTGTTGAGTAGAATCCGCTCCTCTGCTGCGTCTGGCTCCTTCGTCCGGGACTCTCTGTGTGAGCGCTCAGGTATTGCCGCGGCTGTGGTCGCCGCTGCGACCCTGCCGCCGCAGCAGCAGCTGCTGGCAGGCGCTCAGATGTGTCTGTTTGGCCTGCCCTCTCTTGACTAACTCTCTGTCCTGTGATGGCACACTTGGTGTGATTCTCTGGCTTGAGACTGTTCACTGGAACTCTGAAACTGTTTTCTATGCAAGAGCTTGTTCAGATTCCAGCTTCTCCTCCGCCATCTTCCCGGAACCCTGTTGGTGCAGTCACCTGTTAAGATTGTTTAATGAAGGAAATACTGAGGAGTGTGTGGAATAAGATGAGCCCTATTAAAGTGAACTTGTTGCTAATAGAATATCATTTGCAAGAATATATTAGTTAAGAATCTAGGATTGCAGTTTTATACATTTTAAAATGCCTTGTTATCAGGTCCCATAATTACCATTTCTTGAATCAACCTTTTTATTTTTTGATCCAACATGTATATGAATAAACTATATTATGTATATGTCCCTTATCAAAGGCTGAAAACCATCCAACTTTTTAATTTCTATTCAACTGAAAGTGATATATGTGGAATTATGAAGGAATACCAGAAGTTTACCAAATGACTTTCCAAATAACTAGTTTATAATCCTATAAGGACCAATGCTTTTTTTAAACTATCTTTTCTCTAAACCAAGCACTTGGGACTCACACCTATAATCCCACGGATTTTAGAAACTGAGATCTGGAGGTTTGTGGTTTGAACCCAGCCCAGGGATAAAAGTATTCTTGATTTCATCTCCAAAATAACTACCAAATGGCTAGGCTGGAATCATGGTAGAATGCTACCCTAACTACAACTATGTCCAGAGTTCAACCAGAGTACACAAATGAACACATTTACAAAAAATATTAAATTCTGCCAGATTGTATGAAACATAATTTAACCTTAGTTTTTAAAGTATGAAAAATACAACTGTAGATACTCAGGTTGTTAAAAGTACTATGTAAGTATTGAAGCCAAGATATCTCTCTTAAGAAACTCCTACGATTAGACTAAGATTTAGTACTTTGACCCTTTGTGATTTAAAAACAAGAGAAAAGAGTGTGCAGCAGTTTCATTTTTCTATGGGCGGTGGTATAAGTGTGTTTCTGTAAAACTGATCATTGAGACAAAATTTTAAAAAATGAGACTGGAGGAAGAGGGAAAGGAGGAGAAAAACGAGGGAAGGAGTGACAAGTTTGACAAGAAATGTACTTATTACCTCACTTATATAATTTTAACCCCTGTACATCACTTTCACAATAAAAAGTGATGAGAAAAAAACATTTTCCTTATATTATTGTATTACTTTCCGAGTCTCTTTTTGACTTGTCAGAAAAATTCTGAACATTATCTACTATTTCTCAAACATATCACAATGTACCATTTGTTCTTTCGTTAAAACTGTAATCTTCAGGCTGAATAAAAAGTCCTCTGGCTGATTTACTTTTAAGACAACACAGTGATTTACCTAAGAATCATTGAGATGTATACTTTTCACATCTGCCTCCCACATCAGCAAATACACACACACACACACACACACACACACACACACATTTCTACCTCTGCTAAAACATCTGCTATTGAGCCTTTAGTGTTAACAGGTCTCCTAAGAACTATTGAGAATGAATGAATTGTATGTTAGACTGAGAAAACTGCAAAGCAAGTGACAATCCAATGTCACTTACTTCATTGTTGACCCTCTAGCTAACAGTGTTCTGCTATTGTTTCTTAACATTGTTTTGATTTTTTTCCCTGTAGTTTCCTTATAACCTTTTTATTAAAAAATAAGTTTTATTGTGAAAATACCGTACCAAAGGGTTACAATTACATGAGAAGGTAATGAGTACATTTCTTATCAAGCATTGTTGACTCCTCCTTTGCTTTTCCCTTTCCATCCCTTCCCTCCATCTCCACGACTGCACTTCCCTCCCCTCCTTCCCCAGCCAAAGTATATTTTTAAGATTTTCCTGCTGGGCTCGGGTGGCTGGGCATATAAGGAATGCACCTCAGCCGGGCGCCAGTGGCTCACGCTTGTAATCCTAGCTACTCAGGAGGCTGAGATCTGAGGATCGCGTTTCAAAGCCAGCCCGGGCAGGAAGGTCCATGAGAGTCTTATCTCCAATAAACCACTAGAAACCCGTAAGTGGTGCTGTAGCTTAAGAGGTAGAGTGCTCATCTTGAGTTGAAGAGTGCAAGGACAGGGCCCAAGCCCAGAGTTTAAGCTCCGTGACCAACAAAAAAAAAAATGTTTTATTTTGTTTCTGGGTAGGAGAAATGCTAGTCATGAAAAACATTTTATGATATTTCCTGTACATGACACTTTAGAAGCTGCATATTTCATTTAATTATGTATAGTTAATTAACACATTATTTTGAGATATGTTGATCATTATTTCATTTAAAAACCACAAATCTAATAGATGTAAATCCAGATCTGACATGATATAACAACATCTGGGTCCCATTTTGAGATTAATCCTTTCTAAATCAGTGCTTTATGTTTGAGATTAATTCTTCAGAATTTGGATTATAATGCACTTCAAGAGAAAACTCTTGCATTCATAATTGCCTCTATTTAAAACAAAAAGGAAAAGAAATAGAAAATACATAATCCTGAATCTGAGTTTAGTATACTTATCTGTAATTCATAGAAAAAATGAATATGCACATACATCAAATATTTTTACCACTATCTTACCAAACAAGAACAAAAGACACATCTCAGACAACTAATTATTTCAATGTAGTTTTATTAAATTTTCACTTTGAGAGGAATATATGTTAATAGGACTTGAAATAATATTTAGATCCTTTATAATTATATTCTTGAATCCATGAAAGTTTTCTAAATTTAAAAGAAGAAAACCATTTATAATACATCACTGCAAAAATTAGGGGGGGACATTTGTTAGGAAATGGAAAGACTTGGAAAAAATCATATTAAGTGAAGTAAGCCAGACTCATAGAAATATAGGTCTTATGGTTTCTCTCATTTGCAATAATTAGTATACATGTAGGATAATTTTATCAGATGAGCAGAAAAGCTCAAAAGCTATGTGAATATGACCATAAAAGATGATGTTAAGTGAAATGAACCCCAAGATATGGACACAAGAGGTATTTCTTTTTTTGTTGTTTCCTTTGTATGTTCTTCACGCTATCGTTATCTCCTATTGTCACTATACTTGATTTTGGTGTCTTGCATCTTGTAGATACATTTGTCTAATCTGGGGAAGGGAAAGGGAACAACAAAACGCTGAAACAAGGACACAAGATGACCCAGCTCAACAATGATACCCATAAGACACTATATTGGAAATGAATTTTACAACTTTGGTAGGGTGTGGGAGGTGGTGGAGGGAAGCGATAGTAGGAGAACAACAAAGAATGGGGTAAAAATGCTCAACAAGCAATGTACTCACTACCTTACTCATGTTACTGGACCCACTCTGTACAACATCTTTACAATAAAAAATAGGGGGGGCAAGAGATAGAGAAGATAAAAAATGGTTTCTCTGAGCACCACATATATCTTAATTTTGGAATATCTTCACCAATTCAAAAGTAAATAAAACAAACTATGCATTATAAGATTTTTTTAATAAAAATAATTGAATATGAATTTATTGAATATCTGCAATCTATCTAGGATATACTTCTACAAGGAGTTGGGAAATATCAAAGATAAGGTGCATTCAGAAATTCACTGACCATAAAGAAAACATAAAATTTACCTGATCTGTTGTTGGATTATCCTCTAGAGCATGTTCTCAGTCTTAGCTAGGACTTAAGAACTACCAAACTTAGTCTGATCTTACTTATGTTTCTCATAACTTAATAATCATGGGATTGATGGGAAAAGAACTGGATTTAGGATGCATAAGTTTTACTTAAAACTTTCTATACTTTAAGCTTAAGGGAGTCACCTCAACTCTCCAAGAGTTAATTTCTTCATCTGTTTTGTTTTGTTTTGTTTTTGGTGGTACTGAGGCAGAATGAATTCAGGAAAATGAGGCCTGTGCTGTGTTTTGCTGTGTTTTATACTGTTTCTGCGTTGCATTATCCTTCCTAACTTTTCATTTGCCTTCCTTTCCAGTTCTAAGTAAAAGAATGCCCCTAATGACATTGGATCCTGGCAATTTGACAACTGAATTCCCCTCAATAACATAGGAAAAGATTTCTGATCTCTGGCTAAGCAGAGCCAATGTCTCTACTCAACTTGAAGCAGTTACAGAAGAGCGATCTTCACCCATCAACTTCCCTTAAGTTTAAGGAACCAAATTTAGGAGAAAATGAATCAGGATAGACTAGGGAAAATGAGGCATGGTAAATGGCTTCCAGAAATTACAAAATAGACTCAAGCTTAATGCTAGCCCATCTATTTACCTTATGATTAAGGGACCAAAGCCATTTCAGAGAAAAATGAGGAAGGGTAAGGAAAATGAGTCATGGTGAAGGCAACATAGCAAAATTGTACTTAGAAACAGAAGTGCCATCTATGCTCCTAAGAAAAACAGCAGGGTGCATTCAACCCTGAGAGATGCATTTCTCACCCCAAGAATTAACATTTGTTTGGTAGGATGAATACATTCCTGAGAGAAATGCTCCCCCAAAATGTAAGCAACCTCCTACTCAAAATGTAGACACCAGTAAGCCTTCCTTATCTCAAGAACAAGCATCTGTTTTACAGAAGAATGCATTCTTACCTGAAAGAAATGCCCCAAATATCCAGGAACTCAGAGTGTAACACCAGGAGTAATTAGAGCAAAGATAAAACACCTATCTGCATAACTTTGAAGTCAGACCCCTGGCCTTTACTATATAAATACCCCTGATGCCTAAGAGCTCTGTCTCTCTCTCTCTCTCTCTCTCTCTCTCTCTCTCTCTCTCTCTCTCTCTCTCTCTCTCTCTTTGAGAGCACCCACACTCTGTTAGAGTTTGCCTTCTCCTTTCTGCTTGCTTGTTTGTCTGTTTTTTACCTGCTTGTCTGCTTCCCTACTCACTTAATAAAGCTCCTCAAATTTTCTTACCATTAGGACTTGTCCAGAAATTCTTATTCTGCAATCGAAGCCAAGCGCCTTAAGTGAAGAGTCCTTACTTTTAGAGGAAAACTTCACAAACCAATGACAACACTATGGTGTGAACTCAGGACCTCATGATGGATATGCAGGCACTCCAGCCCTCTCCATCTTTAAAAGACAGAAAATACACCTTTCCTACAAACCTCATAGGCTGGCTTTGAGAATCATATGAAAGAACATATTTTGTGATGTGGTTGCTTTGAATAGTTTAACTTGGGGTGAAGAAAATGGAAGAATTGGGCCATTATATGCCCCATTGGTTTCTTTTGCAAATGTCACCAAATTCTATATATTCTAGATCTCCTGATGTTTGTGCACTGCTATTAACTAATACATTTTAAAGAAAATACTTTGAAAATGTCTTTACAATTAAATTATATTTTTCATCATTTTCTAGTGTACAGATTGGTGTTTCAGTGTGCCAAACGCATATATGTCATTTAAATACACAAAGTGAATATGTCTTATTACTCCAAAAGTAGCCCAAATATAGTATTTGCAAGGTGAGATTTAGTGCTGCTGTCTGCCCACAAAATATATATTGTTATTTAATTGCTAATAAGTTGTCAAATTTTGCCTCTTCACATCTTTATCTTGAAAATTATGTGCATAATTTATTTTCTATGTTTAGTTGAAGTCATAATACCAACCACTAATTATTTTGATGCAAGAATGTGATTTACCCCTTTTCCAGTAAGGAAAATAAGCATCTTTTGACATCTCTGGTCTTCCTTTCATTTCCTCTTTCCTGTTATTTTCCTGGTTTTCTCTTTTTTCCTCTCCTTATTGAAGCATCTTTTGTTCTGTATCTACTGAGTCTCCACCTTTCAACTATCCTATACATTTTTCAGATTCATGTTTTATTGTGTTTGCAACATTCTCTTCTCCCTTCAGTGATTTATACAACAAGCTCCTTTTGAAATAAGATTTTAATTAAAATGAGATTATTTTCTGGGAAGTGGGGTTTGATTTATTCTACTTGGTTTTGTTTTATGCCCTTAAAAGCACCATAAGCCCAAAATCCTTAAGTTGGGAAAATAAAACTAAATAATTTCCTCTATCACCATGATGTACTACTTAATATTTTCTGACTCAAATATATTTAGTTTAAGACTTTACTTTTGTTTCCTTTTTCTTGCTGGAGAGAAGAGGGGAAAAAAAGAAAGAGGAAATGCAGCCAGGAAGTTGTGGGCCCAAGTAATGGAAGGGAATGATACAATGCAATATGGGTCACTCTTATCACAGTTTTAACATTTTTTCCAATATAATTATCATAGTTTCAAGAAAAGTAATGCAATAAAATTTCATAGAACTCTAAAATGGCATTGCCAGTAAATACTTTGATAAATACTGTGCAATTGTGCCGCAGGTGTGTTCTCACTCATGCAGGCTGTGGTGTGGTGTAAATCTAAATGGCTCCATGTGATCACTTTACAGAGCTCTTTCTTTAAATGTTTCTATGGATCTTTCTCTAACAAATAGTAATAAAGTTGCTATCTGAAAATAAATAATTGTCTTGTATTACTGACCAAATGTGATACTTCACAGTAGGAAACTTTTTAAATCTCTTTTGAAAAGTATTACTCATTTTATGATTTGTATAGCTTGTATCCTCAAGACTGTCAAATTTGAATAGATTTGGAATAGACTTAGAATAGACTTTTTGAAGAATCTGAACATTTGAGGGTTAAATTATCTGATGAGGGCATGCCTCTGCATGAGGAAGGCAAAAATATTTAAAAGCATGAGAGCAGTATGTACATTTAACAGCATACACAGCTGAATATAAATTTTTATTTCTCTTTCTGAAAAACAAAGAGGAGACATATCATTAAAATTTTCCCCTAAGTAATGAAATGATTTGGAATCTGAGTTCTTGAAGCACAGACTATTGTGTTTGGGTTTTTTTTCTAAAATGGATTCTGATTTATCTGTTTCTCTTGCATTATTCCTTTGCTTCTTTGAAACACATACACATTTCTCTTTAAAGATATGCTTTATTCCTTCCACGAGCCAGAGTAAAGCTCTAGCTTGAAGCAATATATAAGTACTAGCTTTACATCTTACTTCATCAATCCTGCTGCTCTGTCCAGTGCTAGATAACACAACAATGACATGAATGGAAAGTCCCAAAGCCCATAAAAACTTCTTAGCTCTGACTTACTGCCTCTGAAATTTTGATGCTGATGTATTACAGATGAAATCTATTAATACAATTCTAATTTTTAGGCATTTGGATTTGTCAGTTTAATTCAGGAATCATCTTAGTTAAAGCTCAACTTATTGTGTTTATGCAAAAAAGGAAGAGGGAGGGTGGTGGCTGAAGGTATTTTTCTTCTGCAATAAATATTACCAGAGCTTTGCTATGTTATAATCAGTGCATACAGAATAATGCACAAATGGTAAGCCAAAGTCATAGTCTAGCAAAATAAGCCCTTCAAAGCTCATGAGCTTATGGCTATCCACCTGGTGGAATCTCACGATCACAAAGCTGAGTGAGTCCATTAAGTTTATGTAATACAAGTTTAAAGGCAAAATGGAAATCGCTTAAAAATAAACTAAGATTCTGAATCAAGAGTCTGCATAATGTGCTGAAATTTAAACATGCCAGTAATGCCATATACATTTGTACAATAATAATAATAAATAATCACATTCACATTTTTAGAGGAAAACATTTAAAAGTGCATTTCCTTCACAGAACTAAAAACAAAACAAAACAAAAAACCCTCTAAATCAGTATTTCGGCTTTGCTCTGAAAAAACTGAAGGAAGAGTATCAATTCAGGAGCACTGTATGCTTCGCAAGTACTGTCATCAAGTCTTATAAATCCTCAATCTAGCCCTTGATAGGCAGGTGGAGAAAAATTGATTTTTTCAGATGTTTTGGTCTAGTAAATACAGAATATAAGAGATGTACGTATATACACATATTTTCATAGATACAGGACTTTATTTTAGTATCTAATTTAGGGCAAGAAAGAGTGACAGTACCAGCACTGAAAACAGTAAAAGAACTTTAACGCATATATAGACTGATGAGATCACTATACTCTTTGAAGACTTCTGGAGTTTATTTCCTGGCCCAATCTCTTTGAAAAAAAATTCAGGCTTTCCTCAGGCACTGGTGGTTCACACGTGTAATCCTAGCTACTCAAGAGGCTGAGATCTGAGGAACATGGTTTGAAACTATGGGGCGGTGGGTGTAGGAAAGTCTGTGAAACTCTCATCTCCAATTAACCACCAGAAAACTGGAAGTGCTACTGTGACCCAAAGTGGTAGAGTGTTAGCCTTGAGCTGAAGAGCTCAGGGACAGCACCCAGGCCCAGAGTTCAAGTCCCACGACTGACAAAAATAATAATATCCTTAAGGTAAAGAATTGTTCTTTTCACTTTCAGAAAGCAAAGCTTTTGATTGACACTAAAATTTAGACTTAAGCTGGTTCCACCAAACTGAAGATGACTCCCAGTGCTGTGACTTTAGAAAGAATGTCAGTGTCTGCAGCCAAGAGTGAATGACCCTTTCTTCTGAATGAACTTGGACCTTTATTCAAGTAAAATAAAAATGCTCCTGAGTGAGAGTAGCTCATGCCTGTAATACTAGGTACTGAGGCTGAGATCATGGTTCACGACAGGCTCAAGCAGGAAAATCCATGAGCACTCTTCTCTCCAATTAGCTACCAAAACTCCAGAAGTGAAGCTGTGCTGCAAGTGGCAGAGCACAATCCGTTGAACACTCAGGCCCAGTGTTAAAGACACAGCACAGTACAATAAAAAATAAAAATGCTACTGAAACGACTAAGAGGAAAGCACCATTTTTCCATGTTAATCTCAACTTTCATAAGACGCACATAAATTAACCTTTTGCTTGGACCATGTGTTGCTAATACTGTTATTTTTGAAGGTGGAAGGTCTTCTGAAATTTTTTTTTTTTTTTTTGGTCCAGTCGTGGGGCCTGAACTCTGGGCCTGGACGCTGTCCCTCAGCTCTTCAGCTCAAGGCTAGCACTCTACCACTTGAGTCACAGCGCCACTTCCAGCTTATTTCTTTTTGCTTATGTGGTGCTGAGGAATCGAACCCAGGGCCTCATGCATGCAAGGCAAGCGCTCTACCACTGTGCCACCTTCCCAGCCCGGTCTTCTGAAAATTTTTAAAAATTAAATGTATAAAATGATTATCTCTATAATACTAGATTACCAGTTGGTTGTGTTTAGAAATAACTAATTTGTTTCAGGGAACATTTCTTGCCTTCTCTGATAAAATAAATTTGAACATTGTTCTCCATGACACCGATTCCCATGACAAACAGTAACAGTGACATTTTCTTAAGGTTCAGGAACAGTTGAAGCCATAGAACAGACTGAACTCACATTACATGTGTTGATATTTTTTCAGGTGTGTTTTGAAGTTTCAGCCTGAAATTTCTCTCTTACAAAATAAACAATGACAATCTTGATCAAAGCTGTCAATAGATAGGATTATTTGTACCAGACCATACACAGAGAAAGGCAAATTTCTCAATGGGAATGGAGACAGTCAGCCAGAAGGATGATCCCCCTCCCCCACTGAAAAAAAAACAGTATGAGGGGACTTTGGCATCAAATACAGTCCAGGAAATTACTTCAAACCTCACTTTTGGAATGGATTCTAAATTTTCAGCGACTGAAAACCACACTGCACCAGCCAATTGGTAATAAATTTAAAATACCAGAAGATTACTTCAGAGAAAGAAATTGCAGCAATGAAACAACATATTTCTAAGATCAATGGGACATATTTGTCTTACTGGAATAGGATACACTTCTGGAAAATAAAGTAATGATCTTAGAAGGTAGAACACAAACTCTTTTTATTATCTTCCTCCTACTCTGTCTTAGAGGAATGAGATGAGAGTTAAATGTAGATTCTTGGGGATTATAAGAGAAGCTAAAAGTAGCAATCATGATTCAAATCTTCTTGATTCAAATCTTTTGAATTTATGAAACATGCATTGCATTTAAGTCAGCTTAATGTACTTTTTTATAATTTAGGTACTTGAGAAATTCTCTTTACAATAGTTTATATATATATATATATATAAAATACATGCATAATAGATAAGGATTAACACATGAAAAGATAGCACTTACTGGTTACCTAGTATCTATAATCTTAACTAGACCCTATAACAGGTCAATATGCCAAATCCTAAGTAACAAAGGAAAAGAAATTTCAAAATCAGGAATCATTTTTAGATTATACTATTCTTTCTTTTTAAAATTTCAATCACAGGAAGACAAAAGAAATTTGAAAGAGAAGTGACATTTGGAAAAACCTTTTAGCTGCCTATATCATTACAAATTGAAATCACCTGTCCATTTTTTCCCAAAATTTGTAAGTGAATTGTGTATATTGCCCAGTATAACCTAATTCTGTAGAGTAAAAAAAAACCAGGCAGACTCTGACATGCTAGTCATATTCCATAGTACATCATGCCATTTATTCAATCATTCATTCATTCTGAAAATATTTATAGAATACTTATTTCTTACATTGGGCACTATGGAAGAGAAGAAGAAAATAAGGAAAGAATGAGTTACTCCCCTATTCCAGACATGTTCTTGTAGGTAAACAGAAACTAGAGACAAAATTAGTATTATTTATTCCAAATGGATATAATTAAGACTTTTGAGCTTCAGATTTTCCCGTGGAGAGTTCAAAGTAGAATAATGAATTAAAGACCATCTTGAGAAATTTGTTAATAAGTAAAATGTTCTCAGCACTCGGTTCTGAAATTTGAAGAAAAATAGAATGAGCCCCATACAACTTCAACAAATTCTCTAAGCAAAGAGCAACCACTGCCAGCCCTGATCCATCTAATCCCAGGATTACAGGAGATCCCGTGAGAAAGGGGAGGTTTGTTTTAAGTAGGATTTTGCTACATGAGAATTGCCTGCAGTCCTGTAGGCTGTCTTGCAGAGCTCTTTTCTCCTTACAAAAACATTTGCTATGCCTTTTCTCAAATAGGTTTATTACCTATTTGAACCCTCCAGGAGGTGATATCAGTTACAAAGAATATATAAATTCAACCACAGGTTTTTTAATGCAGTTTAAGTTTTGTCAACCTGTTGTGCACTGCATGTAGTTACAAATTTGGGGAAATACTGCCACTGAATAAAATGTAAGGCTTTTATAGAATGCTTATCTGATATCATTGAAAAAATGGAGACAGCTCAGCTCTGTAAGATAAGGGCAATCTAACCTTGCTAAACAGATTATTTTAAAAAATGTTCAATTTCTCTACTGTAGGAAATTATAAAAAATGTAGATTTCTGTTAAAAGGCTCTTGCCATTCAAATTTCAATTTGTCAAAGCAATTTGAGTGCATGAAGAGTTGATTTATGGTGGGTAAACCAGGCACATGGCACTTAAGAAGATAGCACAATGGTTAAAAAACATTAGAAAGATTAAACCTGGTAAGATGTTGATGCACTGGGGAGAAAAGTTATTACCACTCCTATAGCTAAAAAGTTCTACCAAGAAGTGTATGGTTTTTAAATACTTAAGTATAAATCATCATAAAGGCATTAATATTTTGTGATAATTTCATTCTTTAAATTGTTGGTTGTTTCTTAGTTCTCTTTCTGATCTTTCCTTTTATGTCTTTTTTCTTTGGTACCATAGCCAGAACAGTTATTCAGCAGACATTTACCTATGCCATCATACAAACAGGTTGCTAAAATACTGGAATTTTCATACTATCTTTGTAACCTCAAAGTATCGCACTGCTTTTAGGTCTGTATAATTTGGTTCCAACCTTTCTTTATTCTCTAGCAATCTGTAAGGGTAGGTACTGATCAAGTTAGGATAGTGTTAATCCAAGATCCTTTTCAAATACCACACTGGCTTTTGTTTTGATGGACTGATGTTTGTGTTTTCTCAGTTCCTAAGTATTTGTGAGCTTTTTTTTTCTTAGCTCTTCAGATTTAAGAAAAATGCATCATCAATGATTCCAAACAATATTTATTTTCAATGCTTCCCACCTAATTTTTCAGTAACATCCACTGATTTTTCAGGTCATTTGTTCTATCTTCAGCATCACACCTAAAAAAAACTTAGTTGGCCCTATATTAAAATATTTGACTTATTTACATGGACTAGAGTAATAACTGTTGATAATGCCCAAGCGAATCTCTTTCAAGACTATTTGAATTATCACAGATAATATTCAGAAGTACTTATTTTAATACAAAGAATTAAGAATAACCACTCTTCATTTTGCTCCTGTTGATGACCAAGCAAAGTAAATAGCTTCTTTATATACCCATTATAATTCACAATTTATAGATGGGCATACTGAATTTCAAAAAGCTTAAGCAGCTTGACCCCAAATCAAAACAGTAGTGAGAAACAATGCAAGGATTCAAAATTCACTGTATTTGTCTCTGAAAATTGTACCTATGTATCATCATGAGAATTAATAACAGAATTTTAGACTAAGAAGCAAGTGAAATAAAAGATATTCTTGGTGGCAGGGGTTGGAAAGAGAGCTGTCATAATTGAATTGTTCATGAAGATAATGAAAGATGTGCCTCCTCTGCCTCCCTGATTAGCTGAGCTTGAATTGAAATACAAAAATTAAGCTTGTGGATATAGCTCTTCCAAGATGTTTTTCTTATTCAAGTAGAATTTAAAGAGAATTTCACCACCCGAAATATTACATACAGCGCTGCAGCATAGCTCAAATGGCAGAGCACTTACTTAACAAGCGGATGCTCTGAATTCTACTCCAATAGGAAAAAGAAAAACTGTTACAAACAAATTAACTGGGTCCTGAGAATTACCAAACCTTATATGATACTGTAATAGCAAAGCTCTTCTAAGCAGTTGAACCTGGGGCATACCACAAAGATTTAGTTATGTATAATTGATTTGCCACAAAGGTTTAGCAATGTATAATTTATTGTATAAATATACCTTGATAGTCTTGAACTTTACCTTTTTGTTTCTCTGTCCTGCATAAATTTTAACTAACAGAGCTAGGAGTTTATACAAATATGTTCAAACAAAATGTATTAATTAAAAATTTAATACAACATGATATCTATATAATACTAAATAACCTAATATTTCTAAAATTTAATGAGAAGACTAGCTGGACTTATTCAGAGTAAATTCACAACTTCCCACAGAATAAAACTTAAGAAGCATCATAAACGACTTCCTACTCTCTCTTTTACATCTTTTTATCATTTTTAAATTTTGTTTTCTTTTTATTTAAATAAGTTTTTATTGTGAAAATACTGTATAGAGAGGTTACAGTTACATGAGCAAGGTAATGAATACATTTCTTATTAAGCATTGTTGGCTCCTCCTTTATTTTTCCATTATCATCCCTTCCCTCCCACCTCCACAACTACACTCCCGCCTCCCCCCTTCCAAACCCCTCCAGCCTAAATTGTAAAATTAGTTTTTCAAAATAGTGTCTTCTACATCTCATTGTTGCAATTCAAGCATTTTGTTTTTTCCTTTCCCCTCCCCAAATTATACCAACATCAAACACAATGATCAGAAAGAATGACATCACCCCATTTGTTAGGAAGTGGAAAGACAGAAAAAATTATATTAATTGAAGTAAGCCAGGCCCAAAGAAACATAGGTCCCATGGTTTCCCTTATTTGCAATAACTAGTATATGTCTGGGACAAGTAGAAAAGATCAAAAGCTATATACATATGACCAGATAAGATGAAGTTAAGCGAAATTAACCCGAAGATAGGGACACAAGTTTTTTTTTTTTTCTTGTTATTGTTTCTAATGTATTTATGAGGTACCATGTGATTTTTTTGTTGCTTTGAATGTCCCTCCCTCACGGGAATGTTATTTTCTTGTAAAGATGATGTACAGAGGGGTTGCAGTTACATGAATAAGGTAATGAGTACGTTTCTAGTCGAGCATTGTTACCCCCTCCTTTGTTTTTCTCCTACTATCCCTTCGCTACCCCACCTCTCTGTTTATGCGTTCATTGCATCTTGATCAATGTTCTCCCTTTCAACATTCTCACCCATCACTCCCAATCCTCCACTTTCCTCACTTTTCTTAATTTTTAGTTATTGTATTGAATTTTTCACCATTTGACAAAACAGTATATGTATGCAATGCATCTTGATCTGTGTCATCACTTCAACACCTTTACCCCCTTTCAACCCACACCTTTCCTTATTCTCAATTATATGGCATATACAATGAATTCTTATCTGCAATTCTCCACTTATCTCCCTTCATTCTTCTAACCTATCCCCTTGACCCCACTCTCCTTCTTGCAATTACCCATTTCCTGGTACTTATTTTGTTAAGTTGTGACTTAGTCTTTCCAAAGAATTATATTCTTTGAGATATCCATAGGGCTTATTATAATTCATTTGTAATCACTTGCTTACCACCTAGTGTGTTTATTTATTAGATTTGTAGGCACATTCTAGCTACCAGAAATGAGAGAAACCATGTAACATGTGTTTCTCTAGGTCTGGCTTGCTTCACTTAATATAATCTTTTCCAAATCTTTGTATTTCCTAACAAATGGTACATATCATTCTTTCTGATATATGAGTAGAAATCCATTATGTACTCTATTGTGTATAAATGCACAATATCAATATACTAGCAATAACAAATGCTGGCGTGTGTGTGTGTTTGTGTGTGTGTGGCCAAAAGGGAACTGTAATATACTCTTGGCAGGAATGTAAAATTGTTCGACCACTCTAGAAAGCAGTATGGAGGGACTTCAAAAAACTAAACTTAAAGCTACCCTTTGCCCCAGCAATTTCACCCTTCGGCCTTTATCAAATAGAGTTCAAACAAAGCTACACTAAAACTACCAGCAGAACAATGTTCATCACAACACTATTTACCATATCTACGATATGGGATCATCCCAGATGCTCCTCAATGGATGAAATGATCAAGAAAATGTGGTATATATACAAAATGGAATTCTCTTTTACATCTTAACTAACCTAAGATTACATGTTCTAGTTTCATCTTGCCAAAAGTCTCTGTCATCTTAATATGTTTGTAAATTGTAAATAGTTCATATAAACATTACAGTATATCAAATCACCAGTATTTTAAAATGACTTTATTCATGATCCATGTTTTTAGCAGATAATTGTCATGTATCTGTAAGAGGCCAGGAAGTACAACAAATGCTTCAGAATAAGTTTATGAAGATACATAGACTCTAATTTTAAGGAATAAAACAGAGGGAGGAAGATATATAGAAAGAAAGTTAATATAGGAAAACTGTTGAAAAATAAAGTTTCTATAAAAGGTCATGGTTATGATATGAAAGCTGCAGAGGAAAGAGTTCACTAAATATTTAGTCATTTTGACACTTGATCAAATACTTGTTATAATCAACATATTATGCAGGACATTTAGGATTTAGTGGTAAAAGTTACAATTCCTGCCTTTGAGGGCTCAATTAAAAGGGAGTAGTAGATAAAGTTATACAAAACTGGAAAAAAAAAACACTTTTTAAAGAATAGAGCTGTACAGAAGGAGCTTTGGAAGCATGAAGCACTGTGATAGGGAGAACTGTTAAAAAGAACTCATGAAATTAGTTATGAATGTTAACAAGAAGTAAATGTTAGCAAGATGACAATGTGTTTAAAGTGACAAGGATGTCAAGGAACTCCCCTCCCCAGGAACTGAAAATATTATGCATGAACAAAGTCAAGAATATAAGCAGAACAATGAAATTATAAGGGTTAATATAGTTACAGGCCTTGTACATTTTCATGAATGTGAGTCATGAAAATGAAGAGAAATTTTACAAGGAAGACATTCAATTCTGAATATATTATTGCAGCTGGGAGTGGGGAAGAAAGAGAAGAAAGAGGGGAGAGAGGGGAGAGAAAGAAGCAAGAGAAAGCAAAAGAAAAGGCTAAAAACATGATCAATACCTCTTTCTTGAGGCAAATATTATCCAAGTACATTAAATTCATGGATGAAAATAGCATGATGAAAACCTCAACTTTGTATAATACATTATATTCCAATATAAAGAGACAGAGAAACTAAAACAAGACATTCTATGAGTTATCAGAGGCATGAGCTAGTGGGGATACCCAGACCAAGAAATTGTAGAAAGCAAAGAGAAACTGCTTCTTCTTCTTCCTTAAATATTAAAAATTTAATCATCTGCTCAGAAGTCCCAAACACTTTTCAAAGATTTGACAGTGTAATTTTGTTTCCCTCTCGGCCAGGCTTGGTGGCTCATGCTTGTAACCCTCACAACTCAGAAGTCTGAGATCTGAGGACCATGGTTCAAAGCCAGCCAGAGCAGGAAAGGCTGTGAGACTCTTATATCCTATAATCCACTCAGAAAACCAGAAGTGGCTCTGTGGCTCAAGTGGTAGAGTGCTCACTGTGAGCTGAAGAGCACAGAGTCAAGGTTGGGAAGGTGATTCAGTGGTAGAGTGCTTGCCTTGCATGCATGAGGCCCTGGGTTTGATTCCTCAGCACCATATAAAAAGAAAAAGCCAGAAGTGGTGCTGTGGCTCAAGTGGTAGAGCACTAGCCTTGAAGAGCTGAGGGAAAGAGCCCAGGCCCAGAGATCAAGCCCCACAACCAAACAACAACAACAACAACAACAACTTTGTTTCTCTGGAGCTGAGCTCATAGCCCAGTGAAGGTAACTGACATTAACAAAGTAATCAACCAAATGTATATATATATATATATATGTGTGTGTGTGTGTGTGTGTGTGTGTGTGTGTGTGTGTATGTGTGTGTATGTAAACAAAACAATTTTATTTATCATAGTGGCGTGTATCATGAGACAACATTTAACAATTTAGCATTTGACAACAAGTAAAATCAATTTAGGCTAACATAAGTGAAAATAGAAAGATTTTGGTCTGCTCTTTTATAAAGGCAGAATGACTGAAAAACCAGGAGCTTTCTAATGAATAGACCCAATCTTGATTTTGATTTTTCACTTCTGCAATGCTGCCCAAGGCACTAATTCCTATGAGGGAGAGTTAGAGTGCCCTAGAGTAGGTCATATTCTTAATTTAGTTAAGGAAGAGGACATGGCCTTCACTGATAGCCCTATCAACACTGCATTCATAGGTGAAGAGAAGTTCACACAAAGAAAACTAAGCTACATTTCTCAGAAGCAGAATTATTCCACGAAAGAGAAGAACTGGCATAAACCTTAGGGAATGTCTCCTGAGGAGAGTCATTATTAAACTAAGATATGAAGGATGATGAGAAGCTCTATATGGGGGAAAAATTATGTGCCCTTGTCATTAGAGGGTGGCTTCTTAGGAATAGATAATGCATGGTAAGTGTTCAGATGAAGAAATTAAACAAAATTTAGCCCCTTAAAGTTTGCCTTCTGGATGGAAGTGGCACTGTGGCTAAAGTGGTAGAGCACTTGCCTTGAACTGAAGAGCTGAGGGACAGCTCCCAGACCCAGAGTTCAAGCCCCATGACCAACAAAGAAAAAGATTGCCTTGTGGGTCCAAATTCAATATCATGAATGGATTATTTATTAACAATAATGTCTATTATTAGCATCATCATCACTACTTAAGTGTGACAATAAAATATTCAGTGCATGAAAATCAAAAGAATTATGCACATTCTCCCTTTGTAAATATTGGTATATGACCCTAAGAAAAATGTTGGTGAGAATCACTACTTTGGATTCTAATTCTTAAAGTTCATCATCCTCATCATCATTTAGTACAGGATCTCCTATGATGAAGATTATTGTAAATTGTGAAGCAGTAGAGAATTTCTCTTTACATATTACTACACTGAAGTAGATTTCAGTATGCATCACAGTGTGTTAGAAGCATATTCATTCATTTTATACTCTTGAACTCTATAATTACTCCTTGCTAAGCAAAAGTTGTATCTTTTGGAATGGAATCACCTCCCTCTACCACTTACTGTGTAGCATTGAGCAAAGCAGTTTGCTTTTCTCTACTTAGGTTCCTTGGCTTATAAAAATTGTGATGAGGGCTGGGAAGGTGGCTCAGTGATAGAGCGCTTGCCTTGCATGCCTGAGGCCCTGGGTTCTATTCCACATAAGCAAAAAGAAAAAAAAAATCTGGAAGTGGCACTGTGGCTCAAGTGGTAGAGCGCTAGCCTTGAGCTGAAATGCTGAAGGACAGCGCCCAGGCCCGGAGTTCAGGCCCCACGACCAGACCCCCCCCCAAAAAATTATAAAATAAAATAAATAAAATAAAATAAAAATTGTGATGAAAGGTATTCTGCATTTGTCTTGTGGAATCAATTATTTCTTTCAAGTTATGAATAAGGCTCAGAGAAGCAGTGTACCTTGCTGAATATCACACAGCATCTCAGTGAAAAAGCTGTAATTAGAACCTAGGATTGCCTTCCACTCATTTTGCTTGGAGAATTGGAATATCTAGGGCTTCACCACATTTGTGACAGGATACTTCTAAGATTTTAGTAAAAAGCCGAAACAGAGATCATTTCTACTCACTTCAAGTAATGCAAAGAAAATATTGTGAGCAAAAGAGAAACTAGGGTTTTGAGTCTTAGCTGTAAATTTTATTATCTAGGTGACCTTGAACATTTGTTTCTGGACATCAGTTACCTCATTTACTAGATGAGCATAATAATGCCTATCCAGCTCTTTTTAGAGTCACTGTAATGATCAAAGGAAGAGAATACGTATCAGGCTACTTTGCATACCATAAAATAAAATGCAAATATACAACATTTCTGTTATAAACTACATTTTGAAAAATTAGGAAATTGAACCTCTGAGATGCTAAATAACTCGCCCAAGTTCATTGGGTCACTTTCTATCTAAAGAAATATTTGAACTTCAAGCTCTGTTCCCTTTCCTCTTAACCTTGCACCTTATGTTTTGTCTGGAAACACAAGGCGTCATATGCTAATTCTTAAAATTTTAATCTTTAATTAAGAACTACCTAGAGTGTTACAATATGGTAATAAATGTGTGTTTTTTACAATTAAATCTATTCCCAAATTCCCACTTTGTTAAAACTGAACAAGAATGAAAAGTCATGTTATGTAAACTAGTTTATTGGATAAAATAATTGAGAAAAAATAGTTCAATTTTGACCTTTATTTGAAAGAGGCAAAACCTTTCCCAAAGTCAATTTTTTGTACATTTTTATGGTAAAAATACTGTACAGAGAGGTTTCAGTTACATGAGCAAGGTAATGAGTACATTTCCTATCAAGCATTATTGTCTCCTCCTTTGTTTTTCCCCTACCATCCCTTTCCTCCCAGCTCCAAAACTACCCAAAGTCAATTGATAGTTTACAGGCATGAGAATTCCCTTTTTCTCTTGTAACCAGCATTGACAACATTAAGCTTAGATATACTTTTTTACTGGAACTCCTATACATGCCTCACAGGGAAAGAAGCATCAAGTGATAAGTGAATTAATCTCCTCCTCAAGCCAGAGTCCCTAGATTCCCAATAGGTACTATGACCTCATCCCAGCCTTTCACAGTTAATTTTTCCTTAGATCATACTAATATCTTTATTGTCTTCACTAACAATCATTTATTATTTCCATCACCCAAATTCTCAATACTACTGAAATTTATTGAGAATTTAGTTCTTGATCAAATTTTAAAACAGCTCCAAAGGTAAAAAGAAATATTTCATGGTTTTCAAGGCACACAATAGCATCTCATTAATATTTGTGTCCTCTAAGGTGTTCAGAAAGAAAGACTATTCCTATTTCTGTTTAAATAAAACAGAAATAACAAAAGGATAACCCAAATATTTCTAAATGGATTCTATGAAATTTCATAAAAGATATTGCACTATCCTTGGCATGTAGTGCATTTTAATACATGAGATACTTAAGTTAGTATGCACATCGCTTTAGGAAATTTTACATTGGAGAGAATACACTAAAACCTGGGGATGAGGAAAAGTTAAAAATAATTTTAAGGGCTGGGAATGTGGCTCAATGGTATAATGCTTGCCTTGCATGATTGAGGCCCTGGGTTCAATTCCTCAGCACCACATAAGCAGAAAAAGCCAGAAGTGGTGCTGTGGCTCAAGTGGTAGAACACTAGCCTTGAACTGAAGTGCTGGGGGCCAGTGCCTAGGCTCAGAGTTCAGGCCCCATGACCGACAAAAAAAATTAAGCAGTTTCATCTCCCATTTATAATCTTAGGATACATTGAACTCTCAGGAAATGTCTTTTCAAGAGATTCTCTACATTTCTTGAGATTCCCATCGAAGTCAGGAGGAAATCTACACCTCCTTTCTCTATAATGCTAATTCTAATGAAATTCTCTCAAAGAAACATCAATTAAATAATTAAATATTATGGAATTACCTTTAACAATAAAAAAGATTCTTCAGTGAAATACTTATTAAAATATGTACAGTTTTACTTTTAGAACATGTGTTACATGTATTCCCATATATATATATATATATCTGCACATATAAAACTACACAAACTAAACACTCAGGAATATATGTGTGTTTGTATATGAACTAAAAACTGCTTAAAATACATAAAAATACTGAGTGGATTAAACATACGTTTTATTCATTACCTTTTAAAGAAATTGCCAATGATTGTATAATGCATGCATATTATTATGCTTTTTAATATCATTCTCATTTCAAAGAAGGGAGAGAGGGAGGAAGACAGCAAGACATGTTATATTAAACTATAGGCATGCAGATGAATATAGAAAGGACGGGTAGGAAAATAGTTATAATATTCAATGCACATAGGTGAAAATAGAACCAGGTAACTTGAGGGAATGGGAGCAATTGGGAGACATGATGAAGCACAATGATGCAAGGGTGATATTGCTCAAGATCCATTCATTGTACTCATAAACTGACATGTTGCATTAATTTAAAAAATCACTGTTAAAAAAATAATAGGCAGCTTACAAAGCCACTACAGCAGACCCTAGATTTCTTTTTTGAATTTAATCAAATTTAATTGTAAAAGTGATGTACAGTGGGGTTACAGTTACATAAGTAAGGAAATGAGTGCATTTCTTGTTGAGCAGTGTTACCCCTACCTAGTATTCTTTCACTTTTCATCCCCTTGACCCTCCTTTCCGCCAAGTTGTAAAGCTCATTTCTAACATAATGTCTTATGAGTACTACTGTTGCATTGGTTCACACTTTGTCCTATGTCTCACCATTTTGTGATTCCACTTCTCTTCCCAGAATCAGATAAACACATACAAGACACAGAGTATCTCAATAAAAAACAGTGACAACAGGGAAGAATCCAAGGGAATATGAATGAATGAATAAAGAAAAAAGAAATAACTTCACATGATACATTAAGAAAAAAATTGTGTTTCAATTTCTTGGAGTTCATTTCAATTATCATCATTTTATATGGTCATGAGTACTATTGGGCTGTTGTGATCCTCTGCTAGAACTATCTTAGATGTATACGAATTATTACAAAAAGGGAAACCATGGAACCTATTTCTCTGGGTCTGGTTTACTTCACTAGATATGATTTTTTCCAAGTCTTTCCATTTCCATATGAATGGGTTGATGTCATTCTTTCTGATGGTAGCATGGAATTCCATTTTGTGTATATAACATATTTTCTCAATCCATTCATCTACTGAGGGGCATCTGGGTTGGTTCCATGTCTTAGTTATGGTAAATAATACTGCAATAAACATAGCTGAGCTGGTAGCTTTAGTGTGGAGTTTTTTGTCATCATTTGGGTAAATGAGGCACTGTTCCATGCCTTTCTGCTCCTGCAGTCAAGACATGATCACAGCTAAGCAAGTTCCAGAGCTCTTAGCATTTCCTTGTCAAACCATGACTTTATCTTACTAGCTCTTAAATTGAGCAGGTGGAGAATTTTGCTCGTTTATGTGAAAGTTGGAGAGTATTATGATGATAATAGTAGCTTCACATTTATTGAAGATTTACAATGTGCCATGCACTATCACTCTCCATGTTTCCATTTTATTTAATCCTTACTATACCCACAGAAGTTAGTTTTCCTTCACGGAACAAATATCATACACCTAGCCTGTAGCAGGTGCTATTTAAAGATTTAGAACTTGGTGAAAAGAAATATATTATTTGTAGAGTGTACATTCTAAAAGTAGAACATAAATAATGTTTCTAGTTTATAGAAATAGAAAATGAGGCATAGAGTGAATAGACAATTTACTCAGTCATAACTAACAAGTATAAGAAATATGGTTCCAGTACAATAGCCCATTTCTAACATTTGTGCTTTTAGAAATTAACCATTATCTGCAAGTGCTTCAAAAAGTCTCCTTGGAAGGATTATCCAAAAGCATTTGTAATAAGCAATTACCAAGATGAACCTTGAACCTGAGTACAAATTTATATTCTGACTTTGTGGCAAAAGTTGGCTTGGAGATCTATTCTCTTTCAATGTAAACAAGAGCTAGAGTAATCTTCATATTTCCAGTTGTCCTAATACATGTAAGTTATTCAAATGCCAGAAATCACACACAGGAAATATGATAGGTCTAAAACTATATTCTGCCTGGTTTCCTTTTCAAGTGGGTTGGGCAGCAAGTTTTTAAAAGGGAAAATACAGCAATAATTCAATCTACATATATGACAAAGAAAGTGGGAAACATGAAATGAGTCTGCAGTGAAGGGACAAATGGACTAGGGGAAAATTATGTAAGAGGTGACTCTGTTCAATAAGCAATGGTCATATAAATGGATATGTTAAATTGTAACCTCCTCATTCAACTATTTGAAGTGTATAAAATAAAATGTAAGCATGATCATGAGCACATCATAGGACAAGGAAAGAAAAGCAAGGAAACTTGTTTCCTTCCCCCGCCCCCAACCTGAAAGAACATGGCTATTTCTCTCTGCAACACCTAATAAAGGTGGCAGTGCCATCCACACTTCAGGAAAAAAAGAGCTGTTATTTTGCTTCCAGGATGACACATCTTCCAGAGATGCATAGAGAAGTGTGAAGGTATGTCAAAATGTATACACCTATGCTCATAGCTCAGCTACTCAGTGAGAATTGAATTTAGGCTGGGCTCCAGGGCAGTGTGTGACTGTCTATAGCAAGTTCTTTAGCTCTTTGCATACTAGACAATTAAGAATCTATAAATAGGTTAGATTGAATTGCATTGTAGCAGGACACATTTATTTTATGCTTTTGCTAATTCCTCAATGTGCTCTTGGATATGTTTAATTGAAAGGAAAAATATCACTAAATAATGAATAAAAAGTCAGGAGAGTCAACTTAGACAATACATTTCAAGCTGGGATCCATTATTTGGATGTATCATAAGCTTCTGAATCAATGCCTTTTTCCAATAGTATTTTCCTTGTTTGTTTCAAAATCCCAGGCTGATTTGCATAACTCACAAAGAATGGAGTCTACTGTTAGACCCACATTACTGGGGTTTGAACAAGGGCCAAAGAGGTGGAATACCTCACAGTCCACCCTGAATCCTGGGACTCTTCTCTGAAGTATTTAAATAAAAAAGACAATATCACCAACTACTCCCCTAAAATTTTAAACAGTGATTTCCTTGTAAAACAAGACTTCTAACTTATATGTGCTTAGATGCACTAAATGTAGCATGGTTTCAGGCATATAGTCTATACTCAATAAATATCTGACAGATGACTCAGCATTTTATTTTTTATTATTTTAATTTATTGTCAAGGTTATATACAGAGGGGTTATACTTATGTGAGTAAGGTAATGATTTCCTTTCTTGTCTAACTTGTTACTTCCTCCTTCTGTTTTTAATTACTTAAGCATGAATGAAGAGAACTTTTCAAGACATCAAATGATGTTTTTTTTAAAAAAAACTTTCATGCTATTTGGAAAAAGTGTTTAATAACTGTTAGGTTTACTGATTCATAAAGCAAATCTGTTCCAAAAATTTAATTTCAATTGGAAACACAAATGAATAATAATAATAATAACAATAATAATAGCTTCTGTACTGTTACATGCCCTCTTGCTGAAATATATCATGGGCCACATGGAAGGAAGCTAAACAAAGTTATGCAAGCATTTTATGTGGCATCTTTCCATCATCTTGAAATAATTTTCTCTTCTATACAGGATAGGAAATAGGGGCTGAGAACACCATTTTACTCTTTCTTTACATCCTGCATCCAGTCATTGTAACCCTGAACATTCTGTGTATGTTGCTAACCAGAACATGCAAAAGAATACTGAGAATAGTTTGTGGGAGGGATTTCTATCCTGACATTTCTTGTTGTTTTCATTAAAATAATGAATGATAATATTTGATCTAATGCAACTGAAGGTTAAATGGTAAGCTGAGTAGGGCTCTCAAGGAGTTTTCAGGCTCTGCTTTGTGCTATTGATAGCTGCAGCCATGGAATGAGACCTGCTCATCCAATCTGATTAGCACTGTGATCATTTTATACATGATATAATCATGCTAAGGTTCTATACCAATAAAGTGTCTGTCTCTTTCCAAATAAAGAATAAAGATATGCCACAGAAACAAAGGGCTAACAAAGGGTTGGAATGCTATATGTATCCTCAAGCCTAGTGACCCTCAGAACAATCTGGAGTAATCTTAGTTCTACAGAGGGGTATTGCATAGATGTGTATCTGAATTAGGAAAGGGAAGGGGAACAAAACATGGTGAGACAAAGGACAAAGGGAGAACCAATGCAACAGCGATATTCACAAGACAATATGTTGAAAACGATCTGTATAACATGGAGGAATGAGGGGAGGAAAAGGGAGGAAAATGGGGGGGAGGAAAAGGGAGAAAAATGAGGGAGGAGGTAAAAAGTTCGGCAAGAAATATACTTACTTATATGACTGTAACCACTCTGTATGTCACCTTGACAATAAAATTAAAATTAAATAAATAAAATTAAACAGAACTGTCATAGATATGTTTTCAGAATGAGGAAAGCACACAGGCAAAGGGTTTAGAGTATTTTGGAAAGCAAACAAAAAAGTATTCATCTTGTAAAAGGACAATATAACAAGCCTTAGCCTTCTTTCCTAAATGTGCTAAAGAGGCAAAACCATGACATATCAATCCTGTCAAAGAGCTTTGTTTTGCAACCTTACTCTGGGCAAAATTTCTCTGAAGGTATGTAGAAAGATTGACCATTACACTTTGTCATAGCCATGAGAATTCATTTGGCAAACTATTTCAACAACTCTCTAAATATGCAATAGTGTGTCACTAAACAAGTTACTGATGCAATGCAAGGATCAGTTAATTCCTTTGCCACAAGAAGAGGAATTATAGCCACATGACAATTTTGCCAAAGTAATAGATACCCTTTAGTCATTGTACCTCGTTCACCCATTGACCATCTTTTCAAGACCATTGCATACTGTTAAAATGCTACTGTTAAGTATAACTACTCTCCCCTCAGAATAAGCTAGTCTCTCAATGTAACATCTTCAATTTCTCCTTTTCTATTAGATCAAACCTGTGCTTTGCTCAAAATTTTTCCAGGTTATATTGAATTCTATTATGAAAACTTCTGTTTTTATCTTAAAGTTTGTGTAGTGTAGATTAATATTTATCTGGAAAACTACACATATGCCACACAAATACATTCATGTACATCTACAAGTTCATGTGTTTTCAGATTTGTTGTGATTAAAGTAGCTACATTCTATGTAAATCAGAAATTACTCTTTGGTTAGTAAAGTTTTTAATAAGTGAAAAACTGGTTTAAGGGTTTGGAAAAATGATAAATTTCTCAAAACAAAAACTTGTTAGACTCAACCAAGAAATTTTATACATTTTCTCTCATATCTTTTTTTCTAATTTTCTTCTGTTTCATTAAAATAACATTCCATGAGTCCACATCACTTTATGCATTCTGCCTAAAATGTCATTTTACATAAAGGGTTATTCACTTCTTTTCCTGCCTCATGGTATATAGTAGTAAAGCCAGAAATTTTTATGTTCTTGGCATAAGTGCACAGAGAAAGCTATTCTCCCATACTTAGAATTAACTCAGTAGCTAAACTATATGTGTGTGCACAAAGAAATACACAAAACATGTTGTAAATTTGTAGTTGACAGAGAATATATGTAGTTAGAAGGTAACCCTTATTAAATTCATTTGAGCCCTAGAAAATTATTTTTTGAATGTTGAACCTCTAAATTTTGTAATATATATATATATATATATATATATATATATATTTCTGAGTGCAAATAGCCAGTGACAGATCCTGTGCTCATATAGGCTAGCTTTGTAGGCATATATTTTTATTTTGTACCATGTCTTTGTATTAACAAGGATTTGGGGGCTATTCTAAGATTCTAAAGGACAATGGCTTTACAGACAATAATAATTTTGTCAAAATGACAGGAGACCCCTGTGGAAGAGTTTGAATTAAACAACAATAGAGACATCATTTCCAAAACAAAAAGCTACACAAAGACAGAAATCTTGTTTAGTGAAACTCAGTATTCACATTTAGTACATATTTGTCCATAGTCATTTTTTAAAAAAGATTTGTTGGGATATATTAGTTGTTCAAGGGATATACAGTGTCATTTTCAGTGTACCCAGATCAAATTCATTTACTCCAGCTCTGTCGTTCATCCCCTATTCTACTCTTTTAAAAATAGTTTCAAAAGTTTCATTGTTGTATTTTCATACATACTTACATTCGTACATTTATACAATACTTTTTCCATGATTATTTTCCTTCAACGTATTCATGCATATTTATTTCTATGTTGTATATGTTATTTCCTATAGAATACAACTTATTCCTTGAAAATGTGAGTCATATTTTTATTTCTAAATATCATCTATTTTAGGAAACATGATTTCTATAGAAATCTATTAACTATATATTAAACGAAAGTAGATTAAAAATACCTAACTCCCTCAGGTGACATTATTTGCCACACAGTATTTCTCTGGTTATTATCAGTTACAAAAATATTTAATAATTAGAATTTTTGATAGGATGTATTGGATTCAATTTTTACTATTCAATACCATCAAAGAATTTTGAACATAAAGGTAGGAATATCACATTACAAATCAAGCTTTTGAATTATTCAATGTTTATTCACACACTAATATACTGCATTTTTTCTCATCCTCAAACCATCAGTTTTACGTCCTTTCACTTCAAATATCTTATTCCCTTCCCTTCCACGACATGCCCAATAATCATTTTAGACAATTTTCCATCAAACATCCAAGAGTAGATCTACAGATTTTATGGTTTGGTCATTTATGACTAAAGAAATGAAAGAAGAGATGTATGGTTACCTTTAGCAACCCCTGCATCATTTATGATTTGTGTTGTTTGTGAGCTACAGGGTATTGCCTTATTTTAAAATACAAACATGCACATATAGTATACTTCATGATAGCTGTCAACTAATCACAGAGTCTCTATAATCTAAGAAATATTACACATATTCCTTGGTTTTGCATTCCTGTTCATCATGCTAATATTTTAAAATTTTACTACTTTATGTTGCCTTATTTCTTTATAAAAAACAATTCTACCAAATGGTGTATTAGGAAGAAATCAAGCAGTGGAAAATTAAACACAATTGCAATAGCAGCCCATTTAATATAACAAAAGGTGAATCTATCAATAATTTGAGAGACTCCCTGGTATAAAAATATGACATTGGAAGGTGCTTTTTCTCCAATTTCTTAATGTGTATGTATTAGTGCTTTCTTCCTTAAAAAGTCACAACACAGTGTTTGTTATGGGAAACAATGAAAGAGAAACATCAATTCTGAACTCAGTAAAATTGTGCTTGAAAACCTTGATAGGTCAGGAGAAGTTTTTTATAAATTACAGTTTAAAATTTTAGAATTTAAATTTTGAAAGTACCTTCTCTGAAAATTGTTTAACAATTTTCAGTGTGGTTGGTTGACTTGTCTGTCCTTGCAAAATGGCCATTACAATATTTACAGTACTTTTTGCAATTTCTCTACATATTAAGTATTATCACTATAAAAATTAATAGATGTCTTTAAACTTGCATATAAAATGATGTGATTCTTGAGTGACAATACATCGATGGAGACTTTTATGTTAAAAATTACTGTATATGTTTTGCTCCTTGGCAATTTACTGCTTGAAAGGCTTAGGAAACTGCAGATATCTCATCAGAAATTACTCCAAGAAGGAATAGAACATCATTTTCTGAATCCTGGGGAAAAAACTGTCAATCAATATACTATGTATAGCAAAGCTGTCCTCCACAAGTGATTGACATATAAAAATTTTTCAAGACAAGCAGAAACAGAGAATTTGTTATTAGAAAAGATGCTTTCAGAGCCCTTCATCTAGAAGGAGGGAGATAATTATCATGAACAAAAATACATGAATGTGTACCCACTCATAAAATAAATGTACAAAAGAGAAACCAGGAAGAACTAAGTCTTTCTAATAAAACAAATCACTAAATCACAGGTAAACACTAAATTACAAAGATGAATAAAGGAAGTATAGAAGAAATGATATCACCAAATAAAGAGAATAATTTGATTTAAAAAGTCAGGAGTCGGGGCTGGGAAGATGGCTCAGTGGTAGAGCGCTTGCCTTGCATGCCTAAGGCCTTGGGTTCAATTCCTCAGCACCACATAAGCAAAAAGAAAAAAGCCGGAGTGGCGCTGTGGCTCAAGTGGTAGAGCGCTAGCCTTGAGCTGAAGAGCTGAGGGACAGCACCCAGGCCCAGAGTTCAGGCCCCACAACCGGACCCAAAAAAAAAAAAAAAAAAAAGTCAGGAGTCTTTACATATTTACATTAAACTTCTCTTAAGTTGATTAAGTTCCCTAATGAAAATACAGACAGTTTGAATGGAAATAGAAAAAAATATCTATTGATATGCAGCCTACCAGAAACTCATTTCAGCAATAAAGATACACAGAAACTGAAAGCAAAGGATGGGGAAAATATTTTATAGGAAGACATAACAAAAATAAGCAAGCTTTGCTTATATCTGATAGAATGTACTGAAATACAGAATATATAAATACAGGATATATAAAACAAGGCAAATAAGATCACAATGAATTCAATAAGAAGGCATAACAATTGTATTTATATGTGTACCTAATGTCAGCATATACTATTTTATGGAAATTACATCTAAAACTATGAGCAAGATACAATTCAATAGTAGTGGAATACTTTAAAGACTCATTTTCAGCAATAACTATATAATTTAGACCAAAAAGATCAACAAAGAAGCACCTGTACTATAGCTCAAATATACTTAAAAAATACATGTATTGAACAATTCATTCAATAGCTACAGACCATCATTTTTCAACACATGAAATTTTTTCTAGAATATACTATATATTCGTCCATTAAAAAATCTCAAAAATTCAAAAAATTGAAATCAAAATATGCATGTTTTTTCATAGTAAACAAGAAATTAACTAGTGATTCCAAATAGTATAAACATTCATGGAAACTTAAAAAAGGCAAATCAATGAACAAGACATCAGGAAGAGCTTCAAAAGAGATATTGAATCTGGCACCAGTAGCTGAGGCCGATAATCCTAGCTACTCAGATGGCTGAAATCTTAGAATCACAGTTCCAGGCCAGCAGGAACAACAAAGTCTATGAGATTTTTATGGCCAATAAACTCCTAAAAGCATTGAAAGTAGAGTTGTTACTCAAGTGGTAAAGAGCCAGCTTTGAGCAAAATAAGCCCAGAGATAGTGCCCAGTCCCTGTTTGAAGCCCCAGGACTGGCCTCCTAAAAAGGGGCGGGAGAGTAGATATTTTCTTAAGACAATGTCATGGCTTTTGCCCAAGGCACTTGAACCAGGCCTCCCCTTCCAACTTTGGTGGATAATTGCAGTTAAGCTGTCCTGAACTATACTGCCTGGGAAAGTATTGTAAACCGTGACCCTCAGTCTCAGCTGCATAAGTAGCTAGGATTACAGGTATGAGCAATCGGCACCCAGCTAATCAAGGTTTTATAGTTTTCTTCATAGCAGTCTTTTGTCTCCTGAGTTAAGTTTTACCTTGGTATTTTGAAGCTATTACAAGTAAGATTTACTTTTTATTTCTTGAATTATTTTTCATTATTTTTCTATATTTTCTGAAATAATTGTAATGTTCTAACATGATATTTTTATAATTTCATCCCACATAATTCACCCTCTCTTTTCATCAAATGTACATCACCTTTAAAATAAAATTTTAAAAAGAAATTCTGAAAATTAGAAGCTCAAAAAGTCAAATAATCTTTATTTGAAAGCCTCTGGTGACATGAAATTGAAGAGAGAATATCAAAGGTTGAAGAAAAAATAGATGAGTTAAAATATTATGAAGAAAGCTAAAATGAAACAAGAAGCATGAATCTGGAGGATCCAATTACCCCATTTCTGCATTTATTTTTAAAGATAATGCAATTAGCATACTAAAGATATACTTGCACACCCGTGTTTACTGCAGCAATATTTACAACCCTAAGAAATGGAATCAACCTGGCTGCTCATCAGTGAAAGAATGGATAAGGAAAATATATATAAATAGACATTATTTATTTATAAAGAAGTAAATCCTATCATTTACAGAAAAGGGATCAAATTGTATGATATTTTGCTAAGTAAAATAAAACAGATACAGAAAAAATAAGTAATACAAGTTCCCTGCTATATATGGAATATGGACAGCCTGTGAAATCACAGATATGTGTGAGGACCCAACCAAATGAATGAGTTATAAACTCATTCAAAAACTAATATATCTTCTTATTTCCACTCTCCATACCCATAATCCATAGACTTTTTCTGAAAACTTACATCCTGGAAAACCTCCATACTTCTTCAAAATTTTCCATCTTGTAAGTTTTATAGAAAAATTACTTCTCTGCGAACTTCATGGTACAAGTTACTATTTGAGAATCTAGGGACATTTAGTCATCTTCATCTTTCCAATATAATTAATCTATTCTCCATTCTAGCTACTTTATTTGTCTGAGCACTAGAAGACGAAGGACTTCTATCCCAAATTGTGTGTGTGTGTGTGTGTGTGTGTGTGTGTGTGTGTGTGTGTAAATATTACCTACTTGTGGGAGATTCCTTACATACGTCCAAGCCTCAGTATGTTTTATTAATCAAATCTCGTTTCTAGCCTTGAAAACTGTCTCAGTAGAAGAGCTAATCTGATTCATTTTTTTATTTTAGTTAACACTGAAGTGGCTCTTTTTCCCTTAATTTAGAATGAAGGTTATCTATGAAAGAAAAAAACACTGCCAGAAGGCCAGAAAGATCTGAAATTTTAATAAACTATTTTTGATTTGTTCATAGTTTGTTTTCTCCTCAGAGAATTTCATTATTTTCTTGGTTGAATTAATCTTAAATGAGGCAAATTATATTTTTGAGATGATTAAAAACAAAATAGAAAATTTAGAATATCCTTTAATAAATTATTTTGTTTTTATAGATTGTTGAAGACTCTGAATCCATTTTAAGACAGTTTTGCTTATAAAAACAATCTCATCAGCCAGGGGTTTTGATATATGCCAATCTCCTCAGAGTGAGGAAGCTGAAGAAGAACAGTTCAAAGCCTGCTTGGGCTACATATCAAGACGTTGTCTATTAATAAAAATAACAGAATCATCTCCCACAACCTCACTGTTGTCCAAAAAGTGTCAATAACTATTTTAGGAGGTGTATTAGGGAAGTAACTATTATGGTGAATCAACATCATTAACACCATCGTATTATTTTAATATAGTTTTGCTGGTTTACCACACCCAGAAAGTGCATTCAAACTATTAAAATACTTTCAGAGAATTCCAAAATCTCCATAATAAACAGGAAAGTCTGAGCTTTTGTTTAGTTACCTTTCAGTTTAGTTACTCTTTCCATTACCTTTCAGAAAGAAATGGAGCTTCATTCTGCATGCACTTCTGCTTCCATATGTATTTAATGGGGCTAGTGATAGTTTAAACTAATTTATAAAGTGTAATTGTTTACTTGAAAATAAACTGTCATTTACTCACTGTATATTCAGTAAGTCTATCAAAAGTACATCACAAATTTGAAGTACAATTAAACACTTTGCATATTTTCATAGTAAATCACCACTTGGTTATTTAACACAGGTGTTTCTGTAATTTCACTACTTTAGAAAAATTCAATGCTCAATGGCCCTCAATCATTTCCACCTGTTGAGTGTATTGGCCCATTAGTAGTACACAAAATGAAATAATACAATGTGCAAATGTCGAATTGATTAAAGATTTGGTTTTCCTTATTCTGATTCTGGTTATATATATTTTTATCACTTCATTCATGTTTTGTGTACTTACACTCCCGCACACTACCAAAAACCTCATATTGTTAATTATGTATTTAGCAAGAAATACAGATGATATATTCAAATGAAGACCTCGAATTTAAGGCACAAATAGTTTTCTACATTGCTAACCTGGTTTTGAAGAGAAATGAAGCAAGACAGAAAGCAATGAAGTATTGCAGCAGTACTTAATATTCCACGGTATAATATTTTAAATTCTGCTTGAATGATAGCTCATTGAAAAGCATTAAATGACTTTATAACTCATTCATATAGCTTTCTTTGAGCACAAATAGGCATTGACATGAGAGTGGTACGGTTCTTAGAGTTGTGCTGTGGGAAAATGTAAAGTATATACATAAAAGAAAGCCAGGGTTTTGCCACCTCAAAAACCTTAACTATTAGTTTGGAATGGAAAACTTAGAACACTTAACAGACAAGCAGATGCTTAATTTTTTCATAAACAAGGTGAAATTGGAAATGAACTTCAGAAAATTTGAAGAAAATGCCCTTAATCTTTTCAAGGGGAAGCAATTAGCACTAGAAAAGTGTGGAAGTGGGAACAGAACATTAAAAAGGCCTTGAAAATTTTAACTTGAGACACTGGAAAAATGATATGCCATTTTTGCTGAACTTAAAACTTTGAATTACTGTATTTTTTATAATTTTTATTCTTTACTTCTCAGTATTTTAAATATCTAATATAATTTCTTACTTACGATATGTGTAATTAATAATGTTTTTAATTTCTGGAAATATCAATTATTTATTTCTACTTTTTGTAATTGATATATTACTTAATTGAATTATCATAAACTAATCGATATAATATCCACTGAAATTTTGCTGGCTTCTTTATATTTTAATTCATTCAAATTTTAAGAATGTCCCACATGCTCTTAAGAAGAAAATTAGGGGGCAGATATGGTGACACATATCTCTAGTCCATACTCCATGTGAGATAGAACAAGACAGCACAGACAAAAAGAGAGACTCTTATCTCAAAAAACCACCTAGATGTGAAGATTCATGAGAACCTATCTCAAAAAAAATCAGGTGTGAAAATTCATGACAATAATGTCAGATACTTTAGAAATTCAAGGAAAGGGATTGTAAGCTGTAGGCAATGGACATCATCTTGGCCTAGAAAACTGAAACCTGATGTAAAAGAGACATTGTTTCAGAACACCTTGTTTATAGTTTCTTCTTATAGGTTTGATAACCTTCCTTTGATAGTGTGGAAAGAATTTACAGAAAGGATCTCATTAGGATTTGATAACCAATCATAATGTTGTGGGACCTGACCAATAAATTGTCACTTCTCAAAACAACTAATTATAATAAGGGCAACTGAACAGAGCAAACCCTAGGATTTAAGAGCCCCTCATCTTAATGCCTAAAGAGAGCCACCTGGGGAAGAGAAACATGGACAATGGAGCAAGACAATACTAAATAGATCTGTGACAGTGGCAGCAGCCTTTGAGCAAGACCTTTCTCTTCTGAAGAAAGCTTTTCATACTAATCCTCCACTGTCCTGGGCTTCATTTTTCAAGTTACTGAGAGAAGACCCCAAGGGAGTGGCAGCAGCTGTAATTGGAGCTGCAACACTGGCTAGTATTACCTACTGCTGGGCTGTAACACTAAGCAGACATTGCCTACCTACAGGAGTGCAACCTTAGCAGTCTCATCTGGCCGCAGAGCCAGAAGGGCTGTAATATCAGAAGGGCTGTGTAAGCTTTGCACATTGAGAGCAGCAGAATAAAATTCCACATAGAAATCTATATCTCCACTAATTGTTATATGAAGGGCCATGTCTATGCCTGATATGATGAATTATGTTGTTCAAATCTTCTAAAACTGTTTAACTGACTCCTTAACATATGAGTAATCAATTAATTGAATTGTCTCCGTAAACATCAAATGTCTTAATATAAGTGGTGAAAAGTCTATTGAAATCTTTCACTATAAGAAAGGATGCAGGGTGAACTAATGCAACAGTGATCTTCCCAAAACAATATGTTGGAAATGAACTTTACAAATTAATGAACTTGTATATTTCTCCTTTAAATTCTGTTCGTTTTGTTTTATAGCTTTAAACTGTTGTCAGTTACATGTAAATTATCCTATTATCATTTGGTAACCATCTTTTGTCCATTAATACATTCTATGCCCCAGTCTGGCATTTTGCTCATTAATTGGAGATGGAGTCCTATAGAAATTGCTGCACAGGCTAGCTTTGTACTATGATTCTCTAGATCTCAGCCTCCTCAGTAGCTAAGATTACAGATTGTGAGCTATTGGCATCTAGTTTGTCTGTTTTTAATATATACCCATATAAGCCTTATTTATTGTTTGTCAGTAGACTTAACTTCCTGATATGTATTTCTCAGGGAATTTAATCTTTCTATGATTTATGTATTAAGTTCTGTTTTACAAGTAGTATTTACATTTTTAAATATTTTTATAATCTTTAAGTAGTTGTATATAGAAGTTGCCATCTGACAATCCATCTTGATCACCCTCACCCCTTTCAACATTCACTCATCCCTTCCCTACCCAACTCTTCCCTCAATTTTCTTAATTTTGTTGAATACTCTTTGAATTTTGTCAGTATTTTCCCCCTTCTCTTCATTCATCTACCTCTCTCCCTTTGACCCCATCTTATCCCATTTCAAGTACTTGTTTCTTGGAGGTGATTTTGTTGAACTATGATTTTGCCTTCCTGAGGAATTGTGCTGTGTCAGTTCTCCTCTGCATCTACTATAGTTCATACCACCCAAAGTTTTTACTTATATAGATATAAACTATTCAACTTCCACATACAGAAAAAAATGTAAGCTCTGTCTTTCTGTTCCTGAGTAAATTTTCTTAACATAATTTTTCCAAGTTCATCCATGGTTTTTGCAAATGATATAATATCATTCTTAATATCTATATTCATTCATATACATATCAAATTTTCTTAATTCATTTGTCCATTGAGTTGCATTTGGGCTAATTTCATATCTTGGTATGGTGAATAATGTTGTTATAAACATGATTGTGCTAGTGGCTTTACTGTATACTAGTTTGTAAGCCTTTGGATAAATGCCCAATAGTGGAATTGCTGGATCATAGGGTAGCTCTATGTTTAGTTTTTTGAGGAACTGCCATACTGCTTTCCAGAGTAGTCAAAAAAGTTTACATATTTAAAGCATACTCATGCATTCGAAATTTATTTATGCTGAGACATTCTTACTCCTATTTTATCCTCAGTGGGTTTAAATCATTGTGCTATCTGATGAGCATTCCCCCTGGCCTTAATTTTTTGAAAATATGACTCCACAAAAGCAAGTGGTGCCCAAAAAGAAAGGTAAAAATTAACAAAATATTAGCAGAAGTTGAGCAGCATTGTGGGAAAAATGAATCAATCATCCACAGTACAATACAAAAATAAATGCATCCTGAAAATTTGCAGTTTTTTTCTGAATGGTAATCACTTGGAACCATATATCTATAGATAACAATGAGCTCCTGTAATACAGGAGCAGTATAGTGTTTAAATAAGCATAGGCATCAGACATATGAACTAATGGATGAGAATGCAAAGTCTAGAAATTGATATACATTTATAGGGCTACCTGATCTTTAACAATTGTACCAAGGACACAGAATAGAAGGAACATCTCTACAAAATCGGTATTGAAAAAACTGAAGAGTTTTATGTAAAAGAATGATATTGAGTCTTTATCTTACAAGATAAATATAAATAATTAAAAACCTAAATACTTAAATGTAAGACTATAAACTGTAAAACTACTGGAAGAAAATATAAGACAAAGTTTATGCCCTGCAGTGATTTTTTTGATATGTCTCCGAAAGCTTATGGAACAACATAGAAATAGATCAATGAGACTACATCAAAGCACAAGGACACAACAACAATGAAAAGAACCTTGTATACAGTAAAGGACATAATGAGGAAAGTAAAAAGTTAATCTATAATATGGAAGAAAATATTTTCTAACCATGTATCAGAATGAGAATTTTACTTCCAAAAACTGCATGGAACATATGAAACTCAATAGTGAAAAACCTAATACTCTATTAACCAAGTGAGCTAAGGACTTGAGTAGACATATCTCCAAGGTGAAGCACAAATAATCAGCTGATGGATGAAATGATGTTTTATAATGAATATTCACAGAAGAAATACAAACAAAACCATAATAATATATTACCGAACTCCTGTTAGGATGGATACCAAAAAACAAACAAAACAGAACACATGTTGATAAGGATAAGGAGATGTTAGAACCCTTGGCGACTGCTGGTAGAGATGGTGGAGCCTCTATAGAAAATTAAAATGTATTCCAGCAATTATACGACTAGGAAATTTTATAAAAGTTGAAACCAAGATCTCAATGAGAAATTCATATTCCAATGTTCATTGCATCACTAATTAACATATACAAGATGGAAGAACAACATAAATAGCCATCAGTGGATAGATAGGAAGATTCTGGTGTGTCATAGAGTGAATATAAGATTGACAAATAGCCTACAGAATGACAAAAGATTTTTGTCAGTGACAAATCTGAGAAAAGTCTAATAGGCTATACAAGAATTTTTAAAACTTGAACCACCCCCAAAGAATTTATAGCCCACTCAATAAATGGGACAAGCAACTAAAACAATTTCCAGAAGTTCAAATGTCCAATAAATACATGAAGGAATTCTCAATATCCCTGGATGTGAAGAAAATGCAAATCAAGACAACACAGAGATTCCAACTCCTTCCAGTCAGAATAACTATCATCAAGAAACAAAGCCAGGTATTGGTGGTTCAAGCTTGTAATCCTAGCTACTCAGGAGGCTGAGATCTGAGGATCATAATGCAAAGCCCGCTGGGGCAGAAAATTCCATGAGACTCTAATTTACAATTAACTACCCAAAAATCCAGAAGTTGAGCTTTGATTCAAGTGGTAGAGTGCTAGCCTTGAGCAAAGAAACTCAGGGACAGTGCCCAGGTTTCAGGGCTAGTATACACTCATACACACACACACACACACACACACACACACACACACACGAACAAAAGCATATGCTAGGAAGAAATGTGAATTAGAGCAACCACTATGGAAAACCTCAAAAAAATACTAAAAGAAAAACAGAACTATTCTATTATCCAGTGAAACCAGTCTTGGGTCTTTGCCCAAAGGATTACAAGTCAGAATACAATAAAGGCACCTTCATACCATGTTCATTGGAGCACTATTCACAATAGTCAAATTATAGAAACTTCCAGAGCCTTTAAACTGATGGACATATTTTAAAATATGATACAATATATGTATAATAATATATACACACAATTGTAAAAGTACTATACAGAGGGGTTACAGTTACATGAGAAAGCTAATGAGTACATTTCCTATCGAGCATTATTACCTCCTCCTTTGTTTTTCCCCTACCATCCCTTCCCTCCCCACCTCCTCAACTCCTCCCCCCCACAGTTGTAAAGTTCGCTTTCAACATAATGTCCTGTACATCTCATTGTTACAATGGGTCAACATGTATCACTATCTCAGCATTTTTTTATTTCCCCTTCCCAAATTATAAAAATGTATATACAAGATGCATGGCACCGGAATCAAATTCAGTGAAAAGAAGGGTTATACCATGGGGGAAGAACATATGAAAGAAACAAAAAAATCACATAATACATTATAATATGTTAAAAACAATAGCAAGAAAGATATAACCACTCATGTCCCTATCTCGGGGATCATTTCACTTAGCATCATCTTATATGGTCATATGTACATCGCTTTTGACCTTTTCTGCTTGTCCTAGATGTATACTAGTTATTGTAAGTAAGGGAAACCATAGGACCTATATTTCTTTGGGCTTGTCTTACTTCAAGACTTTTTCCAAGTCTTTCCATTTCCTAACAAATCACCCCAGTTAGAATGGCTATAATCACAAAATCTAATAACAACAGATGCTGGAGGGGATGTGGCCAAAAGGCAACCCTACTGCATTGTTGGTGGGAGTGTAAACTTGTTCAAATGCTTTGGCAAGCAATATGGAGGTTCTTCAAAAGACTACACATAGATGTCCTCTGTGACCTAGCAATCACACTTTTGGGCATTTATCCAAACGATCACAAACAAGGCTATACTAAAGTTACCAATTATGTTTATCGCAGCATTATTTACCATAGTTAAGATATGGAACCAACCTAGATGCCCGTCAGTAGATGAGTGGATCAAGAAAATGTGATATGTGTGTGTGTGTGTGTGTGTGTGTGTGTGTGTGTGTGTGTGTAGATAGATAGATAGATAGATAGATAGATAGATAAGAATTCTATGCCTCCATCAGAAAGAATGACACAATGAAATTTTATACAGTCATCTGGAAGAATGGAATTGTTATTTATAGGGATAATAATGGATCTGGAAAAAAAACTGAGACAAGTAAGTTATGCCCAGAAAGACAACAAGCACATGCTATCTCTCATATGTGCACCTTAGGATCTAAAATACAAGCTCCCAATTGAAACACCTACAGGAATATATGGATGTATAGGTGATCAAGTTGATTAAATATAGTATATACAGGAGTGCCACTCAGAGTTTCTAATTCTATCTATCTGCAGTAAGACTTGAGTATTTGTGTTTCTAACTATTGCTCTGCTCACCCAGGTCCTGAGTCTTGAAATTCACTACTCTAGATCACATCATGTATGTAAGTATTGAAGAAATAGCCTGAGAACTACTGGTCATATCAGTAGTCCTGCTGAGGAAATGACCTTGTACCATACGCTCCAGTATTTAGAACCACTAAACTCTTATTTCTCATTACTTACATTGGCCTTTAGTGTTTGTTCATCTGGCACAGATTAATTTCAACAACAAATAAGAAAAGTATATTTTGAATACTTCTTTGTTTGTTTAAAATGTCTGAGAATGATAATACCAGAATATTTGACAAGGCCAAAGATGTCTCTATTAAGCTAAATGCATTCATAATACAATTTTTTTTTTTTTGTCGGTCATGGGGCTTGAATTCTGGGCTTGGGCGCCGTCCCTCAGCTCTTCAGCTCAAGGCTAGTGCTCTACCACTTGAGCCACAGCGCCACTACCGGTTTTCTGGTGGTTTATTGGAGGTAAGATTCTCATGGACTTTCCTGCCCGGGCTGGCTTTGAACTGCAATCCTCAGATTTCAGTTGCCTGAGTAACTAGTATTACAGATGTGAGCCACTGGCGCCTGGCTAATACAAAATGTTTTAATCAACTAGTTCTTATTATTATTAAGCCTTAGATTTTCATTGCTACTCAAACTTTTTAAAATGGATTACAAAACCACTGTGTCTCTATCTTGGGGCTCATTTCGCTTAGTATCATTTTATATGGTCATATGTACATAGCTTTTGACCTTTTTTGCTTGCACTAGACATGTACTAGTCATTGCAAATAAGGGAAACAATGGGACCTGTTTCTTTGTGCCTGGATTACTACAGGTGGTTTTTTATCGTTCTTGCAGTACTTTTTAATGTATTTGTAATGTACTATGTGATTTTTTTTTGTTTCTTTTGTCTGTTCTTCCCCCATGGTATAACCCCTGTTATCACTGAATTCGATTCTGGTGCCCTGCATCATGTATATACAATTTTATAATTTGGGAGGGAAGGGGAAATAACAAAATGCTGAAATAAGGATACAGGTTGACCCATTGTAACAATGAGATGTACAAGACACTATGTTGAAAATGAACTTTACAACATCAGGGAGAGGCCGGGAGGGAGGATTTGGGGAGATGGGGAGGGAACAGATGGTAGGGGGAAAACAAAGGAGGAGGTAACAGTGCATGATAGGAAATGTACTCATCACCTTATTCATGTAACTGTAATCCTTCTGTACAGTATCTTTACAGTAAAATATTTAAAAAGAAATGGATTACAAGATTCAATTTTATCATTATTACAATATATTCTGAAAAGAAATAAGGGTTTATAAAAATGTAATCCTGGACAGTGAATTTTTTGGTTTGTTTTGGCAATTTATCCTCTTTTTAGAATGGAAATTTTAAAACATCAAGGTTTTTCTGTGATTTTAGAAACAGTGTGTATGGAAATAATTGACTATATTGAAATGCTAACTATACTGAATGGAACTGGTATGCTAAAGATCCCACAGACTAACAAATTGTTCATAAATATTTTGTTGTTGTTAGCAGGGAAGAATCATTTGGTATTGCTGAATTTTTAAGGATTTATTATTGTCAAAAAACATTTCTTCACCTTTGTCGATACACAAATTTTTCTCCATTAAAGTTGCACATGTTAATTTGATACTTAAAACCCATGAACAATTGAGAGGCAAGTAAAAACCAGCAAAACAAATTTGGAAAAGTGGAGTAAATTTTTTAAAAGATAGTCTTAATTGTTTTTGAGATCATCAGTTTTTTTCCTGCAAAAATGTTACCAATTGGCTGTTACCCCCTGAAAATGAAAAGTAAGTATATTACATCCATTTTCCGAGCCCCAGTGAAAATATGACACAAAATAGGTTATTTAGACTCAGAATTTGTGATCCTTTAAGTCTGTCATTTTTCTGAAAGATGACTTCAGAATGTAGGTCCCTTATGACTCTGGGATCTGAGTGAAAAAAGAGACAGATCACTTGAGCTTACTTAATTCAAAATTGCTTTATTTTGAAATTGAATTTTTAGGAAGTTTTTTTATTCTCATATTTAAAGTCCAAAGAGTAGTCACAAAAAAATTGCAGATTTGATTAAATGTTATATTTTATTTATGATCTTTTGTATACATTTTATCTTTGCATTTCTGAAAGTCTATTAACTTAAGTATGGAGACAATTTTAAATGGTATGAGATTGTTTTAGATTGTATATATTTACTCTATTCCATAGGTCAAATAACTATACCATTGAGAGATTTTAAGTGTTGCACATTGCTAATGCACAACTATTTTGTTTCATAAAGTAATTTTATAATTACTAGAAAAGGAACATTATATTCATTGAGAAAATAATTTGTGGTTTTATTTTATGTAGTTGGACAAAGGAGTTTCTGTCCAACAAAATAGTTTATGAATACTGTTTATCTTAGCCAATGTTACCCATTTGAACAGTTTCATGACTATGAGCACTTACTAATAGTCTGAAAATTTTTGATGTATTTAGGCAGAAAATGTTAAAATGAAAATTGCCTCTTTTTGTTTTTTGTATTTTCTCCTATTTCTTGCACATAGCAAGCACCAATAAACATTTATTGATTGAACACGACATTTTAAATAGTTAATGGTCAAAAACCAGGCCTTAGTAATGGAAAACAGTTGTTTGTTTCTCTGATTTAATTTTGTCTAAATAGGAAAGGTTACCACTCTGATATGAAGTATTTTTTAATAGAAAATTACGCCATCTTTTAAGAATTCTAATTTCTGAAACATTATTTATGGTAATGCTTTGTGAGTAAGTCACCCAGAAAGACAAAGATTATGATTGGTGGCATGAATGTGACCCAAACGGAAAAGAAATACTACACTAAGAACAATAGACTTTTCAATAATCACATCTTTTTTTAAGAAAATATCTAATTTTTCTCAACTTTTTAATAGTGTACTGGATGTTCCAGATGTTCCTTGTTTCCCCAAGTTTAGGAGTGTTTATTATATAAGCCAGTGTTAACAAATAGTGTAAAATCAGACCTTCTCCCAACATATTTTGGAGTCAGTGCAGACGAAGCCCAGGTTTGGGAAATCATAGCTTTGGACATTTGCTCCTCTTTGCCCATCCCAATTCAACCATGACATAGGTAGTGGGCTCTATAGTGGGCCATTATCTTTATCATTTATCCAGGCATGGACCTTTATGTTAGTCTTTGCTGGGGACATTATATCAATTGTTGGTACAAAAAATGGGCTATTAGGATTTTTGTGATTTTTGCCTCCTCATAGGAAAGTACACTGCCGTGAACTATCTGAGCTAACAAAATCAAAAGTAATTCTTTCATTTTTTCTAATAAATTATGATGGGAAATTTTGTGTTGAGAGAATGTGAAAATTTACTTTGCTGAGTTTTAGTCTATTGCTATATTCATATCCATTGTGATAGTCCAAAAGACCTTATCAGATTTCAATCTGGCTTTTTCCATTAAGTGGCAAAGTCAAAATCAGCAAAATTCAAATACAAACTGAGGCTTTTAATAATGTCAGAAAATTATTTATAAAACATTCTTTGTAAATGTGAAATGCCTAGAATTTGTTGTATTGTATATGGTATAAGGATAGATAAAATAAACATATATATATATATATATATATATATATAAAACCTTCCTTATGGGGCTATACACAATTGTAAGCTATTGATCAAAAGAAGTGGAAAATTTCTGTTCTTTGAGCTGCAAAAATCCCTTTGTAAGCCTGGGATGGGAAGAATCAAATGTTTATTAATAGTGAATTACTAAAAAAATTGTAGGCTTTTAGACTTGGTTTGAGATGAAAGAACCATGCATCTTGGCTTTTGATTAGTTTTTCTTTATGTGCATATGTGTATATGTTTGAGTATGTGTTCAAACAAAAATGCCAGAATGGAAAAAGCTCTGGGTCAGAAAACAATTGAAACAGTGATAAACACAATGGAGTTTATTTTTCTTTCTCTTTCATTTCTTCAATAAGATGATGGCTTGATTTGGACAGAAAGAAATGATTTAATAATCATTGATGTAATATTTAACATGTAGATTTCAAATTTAATGTTTATAACTACTTTATAAGATGACTAGTTATTATGATTAATTATTTTCCTCATTTTGTACATGAGAAAACTGAGAGATTAATTTGCTAATAAAAAAGCTAGGATAAAGACCCGAGAGAACATGGTAGTTAGTGATAACCTATATTGTTTATTTCAAAATCTGAATTTCTCTCCTGTGTGATACTTGCCAAATGCAGGACAAGAAAATGCAAAGAGGTAGTTAGGTGACCTCTGTGGTGGATAGCAGGAATGTAAGAAGTAGCTAGTGAAGTCATTCAGTCTATAACCTAGAAATAATGTTGAGACCTTATTACTGTTTGCTTTAGAAAAAGTCTGCTGGAATTCCAGCAGAACTAATATCCTTTTAAAAATCTTTCATAGAAAGCTCATCTGGAACATCTGCTCTATCACATTGTTCAGAAAATGGTTCATATGACCATTTATTTTCTTTTTGTGTGTGACAATTATGGGGCTTGAACTCAGAGCTTGGACTCTGTCCCTGATCACATTTACTGAAGGCCAGTGTTCTACTGTTTTGAGCCACAGCCCCACTTCTGCTTTTCTGATAATCAGTTGGAGATAAGAGTCTCACTGACATTCCTTCCTGGGACAGCTTTGAACCATGATCCTCAGATCTCAGCTTCCTGAATAGCTAGGATTACAAGAGTGAACCACCAGCACCCAGCAACACATGATCATTGCTTGATGAAACTTGACAAGTTCTAGATGGGGTTTGATTCAATCAACATTCCATAAAAAGAATTCTCAAGGAAAATAAAGTTTGTATGAAGAGATTTTATTGCAGAACTCTTTAAATTCCCTCAAACTGGAAAAACATTATATAACACATTATATATAATATTTATATAATGTATGTGGAAATGCACTAAAATACCTTCGATGTGGAAATACACGTGATTTTCTTTTTTCATTATGTTAATCTTTATTTTTCAAAATTTTTATAATAAATGTTATAGTTTTGCAGACATTTTAAGAAGTAAAATTTGAAAGCACTAAAAAATAACTGTAACCCATAAGGATGGAAAAATAATATATAGTCAGGAGATACAGTATACCTTGCTTAATGAATAGGCAAATATAGAAACTAGGCCTCCTAAGGAGAAAAAAAGACCCAGAGCATTCCAAATATCACAGTTTTATTTATTTCAACAGCATCACTCTAGGGTTCTTCCATCTGAACTCCCCAGAAGACTCAGAACATACCTCAAAAAGTAGCAACAATATGAAGCATGTAATCCTAGGTACTGGGGAGGCTGGGATCTGAGGATCACTGTTCAAAGATAGCAAGGGCAGAAGTGTCCATGAGACTTTTATCTTCAATTAACCATCCCCTCCAAAAAAATGGAAGTTGAGCTGTGGCTCAAGTAGTAGAGTGCTAGCATTGAGCACTAAGCTAAGGACAGTGCCCAGGCCCTGGGTTCAAGCCCCAGGACTGAAACACAAGGTAAAAAAACCTATTGGAAACTACAATCTCAAATATATAGAGTTCATTTCCAACATGTTTTCTTGTGTGTATCGCAGTTGCACTGGGTTACACTTTGTCCTTTGTCTCATCATTTTGCTGTTCCCCTTCCCTCTCCTAATTCCAATAAACATATATACAATATACAGAGTACCCAAATCAAATAGAGTGACAACAAGGCATAAATTATAGGGGAAATAAAAGAAAAACAAAGAAAAAGATATAATAATGATAATTACTAATTTTTAGCAGTACCAATATTTGAGCTCAGGGCTTTCTTGTTACTACCTGAGCTACAATTACAAATCTCTTCATTCTATTCTAGTTTTCAGATACAGTTACAGAGTTCTTTTTCTCCAGGGCTGATCTCTTATGGTGATACTCCTCCACTTCCTAACTAGCTGAAATCAGAGTTTTATACAACCCTGAAAAGCCATAAAGGTAATCAAATTGAAGAATATATTGGCTTTTTTTCTTTTCATTTTTTGTACTTACATAGCAAATAACAATTATGTTTGTTGACAGTAGTAATGATTTCACAGAAAAACATTAGTGACTGTTTTGGGACATTTTATTACTTTATTACATACAAGAACTTGTTTATGTTATGGGACAGCCATTTAAAAGAAATCTAGTATAGTCCATTTCTTAGTCCCCTTTATAACTAAATTGAACTATTAGCATCATTCTGTGATTAACAAGTTTCAGATTATCAGTTTGTACTAATAAATATTCAGGTTATGATATAAGCTGGTATAGTCATCATCTTCCTGTCAAGGTCAGTAAAAATCTGTGCTGAGGAAAGCTCCAAATTATGTAATGGCTGTTTCCCTCCCAACTTTAATTCAGTAATCTATTTCTGGGATAAATTTATAAATTTCAGTTGAAAGTAAGAAGCTGAAGTAGAATAAGTAATGAGGGGGAGTAAAAATAAAACAGAGTAGAAAGATTTGTAGTCTGGAAAAGGTTAGAAAATGACTCTAATATCCCTAATTATATTTGTATCCTATATTCACAGAGGCAATTTAGACAATGTACCCTATAACTAACTGATTCTTACATTTTCAATATTAATTTGTTGCTATTTACTCCTTCAACACAAGTTATGTACAAAGTAACAAGCAAAATACCTTGGGAGGTACATGAACACTTTGCTAATCGATTAATTATGGAAAATATTTCTAACAGCTTAATTACATTTACACAGAAAACTATACATGGTAAGCCAATTCATGTCTACCTTCTTCCATATTATCTATCAACTTATACACATAAAAATCCCTTTGTTCATTGGAAAGGAAATCCATCCCTTTTCATAGTTAATAATTCTAAATGTGATGCATTTAGATCTATTAGTATAGAAAATTGTCTACATTCTTCAAACAGGGTAGTTGTGAAGAAAGTCTAAAGTCATTGAAAAGCAGAAAAGATCCCAAATTCAGGTACACGTCTTTTTAAGTAGTCCAGATTTCTATAGCAGCTTTGAGAAAATGATAAATGGTGATAGTGTCTTTCTCGATGTAGAAGACTAAGTGATGCATAGGGAATTCTGCTTCATGTGGAGAGTAGAGCTCCCTTGTACTTACCTTTTGCTGCCTCTTGATTCTTGATGTTTATTAATATGTTCATGGAGCTTGAGCTAAAACTTGAAGAGGTTAGCCTGTGGCAGTAAGCTACACTCTCTAAGGGTTTGGCTTTGATCTGGGCAAGCAAAGCTTCCCTGTCATAGAATGTTCAGATACATTTAAACAAGTGTACAAGCATGCTCCCTTAGTGAAAAGGGAACTCAGAAATTTTATTCCCGGCTTTTGTGGAAACATAAAGAAGTTTTCTTTAGTTCAGAATAGGAATAGGGTAATGGAATGGAATGTAGATGTCAAACGGGAACAGCAGGACTCAGTAATTCATCCCAAACAAAAATGTCTGCCAGTATAAATCACATTTATAAACATCACAATACCCTTTAGTGTTGATGCTCTTGAGTTTTTTCTGTATGAGTTGTAGAATCACCTCCTTGAATTCTATATTAAAGATATGACTGTTGAATTCTTCGTGGGACCATGTTATATTTATAAATTTTCTTTTATTTTGTCGGTCATGGGACTTGAACTCTGGGCCTGGGCACTGTCCCTCAGCTCTTCAGCTCCAGGCGAGTGCTCTACCACTTGAGCCACAGAGCCACTTCTAGATTTTCTTGTGAACAAAAGCTTACACAAATACACACAAAGATAAAATCTGCATGGGAATGTGACTAATATCTCCATGTGTTCTGGTACTCTTTCAAGTGTTTAAAAATTTTCTTCCTTTTGTTAATTTGTTATTTAACAATATAGTTCTAGTAGACAGGTGACACAGCAAATAAAGCCAGTAAGATGGTGCCATTAAATGGATTTTGGGATTGCCACTGTCTTTGCATTACAAGTTTTCTTGAACCTTACTGAGTTGTCAATTCAAAAATAATCAAAATAGTACAGTTTACCTTATGTGTATTCTGCACAATTGAAAGTAAAAAAATAAAGAAAATTTATTCAGATGTATCAAATATTTAAAAATTCCTGTTCTGTGTAGGAAGTAAACTATATGATGACCCCAGTATTGTACACTTTTATTTTCAGTCTTAGGTCTTTTACAATATTGTTACTTTTACTACTGTTTCTTTTTTCTTTTTTGCCAGTCTTGGGGATTGAAATCAGGGCTTGGGCTCTGTCCCTGATCCCCTCTGTGCTCAAAGCTACTGCTCTAAAATGTTATACTCAACACCACTTCTGGCTATTTCTGAGTAGTTTATTCTCATGAATTTTCTTGCCTGGGATGACTTTGAACTTTGATTCTCAGATCTCAGCCTCCTGAGCAGCTAGGACTACAGGTGTGAGCCACCAGGCCTGGATGATATTGCTATAATTGCAAACGGACTTACATACTACTGCTACCTACATATTATATATTTCACGACTGAATTCTTGTTTGCTGCCACATGTTTTCTCAGTTAATTCTGTTATCTTTGACACTTAAACAGGTATGTATCTACAATGAATAATAGTGGCTTTTTATTTTACATTTTGTGTTTGGGTGCTCATTATCTTGTCTAGTTGCTTCAGTTAATTTTTGTGTAGCAAAATTTCAAATAATACTGGAATTTGTTTGTGTTCCAAATGTCAGCTGATTTTAAAGGTAACAATTGCTGTTTCCTTGTGACATTGGATTTGAGTCTGAAATACTGACTTATTCTCTTTGAGTTTTGAAAATTGGGACTTGTCATTGAATTTTTCCAAGTGTTTTTTCATCAACTTGTGGAGATGGCATGTAATTTTCTCCTTAAGTCAATTAATATGATTAATTACTTAAGTAAATTTCCAAACAGTACACAATTCTTCATTTTTACATTAAATCTTACAGATTTGGCTATGTTTCTTAAAATATCCTATGAGATTCTCCTCAGAAACATTTTGTTGGGGAAGATGTTCATAATTTTACATGTTGTTTTAGTACAATCTCCCTATGCAGTTCAAGCTGTTCTTGAACTCATAATTCTCCTGCTTCATTTTCCCAAGAACTAGGAATATAGGCATATGCATCCATGTCCAGTGCTCAGTAATTTTTTATTTTTAGTATCTAAGTTTTTAAAGTAGATAATTAAGTGATTGTTTATTATGATTAAATTGATGTACAGGTTGACCCATTGTAACAATAAGATGTACAAAACACTATGTTGAAAATGAATTATACAACTAAGGGGGGCGAGGGCATAGTTGGGGAGGTGGGAAGCAAGGGATGGTAGGGGAAAAACAAAGGAGAAGGCAACAATGCTCGATAGGATATGTACTCATTATCTTACTGATGTAACTGTAACCACTGTGTAGTATTTTTACAATAAAAAATATTGAAAAAATATCCCAAGGGTCTGCAACCATGACTGCTAATTCTAGAATATTTTCATCATGCCAACCTTCTATCCATAGGCCTAGAGAAAGACCAAGATCTCCTTAGTTCTCACATATGTATGCTTATTCTGGACATTTTGCCTACATATTCCCATACAGAATTATGTGGCCTCAGTGTTTGGTTTCCTTCATTTTGTATGTTTTCACATATCCATATTTTAGCATGTGTCAATACTTTAATCATTGCTTAATAACATTCCTCTGTTTGGATGTACCACATTCACACATGCAGTTATTCACTGATGAGTATAAATATTGTTCAGTTTTTGTCTTTTACAAACAACTCTGTTATTTTTGTGTGGGCAGAGGTTTTCTGTTGTGTTCAGCATAAATCTACTCTTACAATCCCTCATTGATATGGTAACTTTTTGTTTAACATTTCTTTATAATTTCCAAACTTTTTCAGAATGACTACAATTTTTTAATCCTACTAGTTTCTCCCTGTTCTAGACAATATTTGAACTTGTTGGTCATCAAACATAATTATTCAACTGAGTTTGATGTCATTTTCCTAGTAACACGAGTCTGAACATGTTTTCATGTGTTCATTCATTATTTCTGGTATTTTTTTGAAGAATTCACTAAAATTATTTACCCATTTTTAATTAAAAGATAATTTGCCTTTTAAAATTTTTATTTATTTATTTATTCATTTAATATTATTGTTATTTTTGGGGGTTGGGCATGAGGCTTGAACTCTGGGTGTAGGTGATGTCCTTGAGCTCTTTAGCTCAAGCCAAAAATTGTACTATGAGACACAGTGCCACTTCCGGTTTTCTGGGGGTTAATTGGAGATAAGAGTCTCACGGATTTTCATGCCTGGGCTGGCTGTGAACCGTGATCCTCAAATCTCATAGCTAGTATTACAAGTGTGAGCCACTACTGCACAGCTTATTTGCCTTTATTTAAAATTTAATTTTATTGTCAAGGTGATGTATAGAAGGGTTACAGTAGTGTACATAAAGTAATGAGAACACTTCTTGTTAAACAACGTTACCTCTTCCCTCATTTTTCTCCGTTTCCCTTCACCTCAATTCTCTCCCCACCCTATTTGTAAAGATCATTTCCAACATATTGTCTTGTGAGTATTGCTGTTTCATTAGTTTACCCTTTGTCCTTTGTCTCACCATTTTTTTGTATCTCTTCCCTTTCTGAAATCAAATAAATGTATGTACAAGACATAGACAGGATACCAAAATCAAATACAGTGGCAACAAGGGATAAACCAAAGACGGGATAAAAAAGAAAAACATGAAAGAAAACAAAAAAAAAAAACTTCACATGGTGCATTAAAAACAAAAACAACCAATAAAAACCCCTTGTTTCCATGTCTGGGAGTTCATTTGATTTGACATTATCTTATATGGTCATATGTACATAGCTCTTGAATTATTGTGAGTTTCTGCTAGGACTATCTTAGGGGAAACATTAGGGCTCCTTGGCAAGTCAAAACAATCTTAAAAAAGACCCAGAACACAACAAATAAAAGAAAGGTTGGACAGGGGATGGGAAGGTGGCTCTGTGGTAGAGCGCTTGCCTTGCATGCATGAGGCCCTGGGTTTGATTCCTCAGCACCACATAAGCAAAAAAGAAAAAAAGCCGGAAGTGGTGCTGTGGCTCAAATGGTAGAGTGCTAGCCTTGAGCTGAAGAGCTGAGGGACAGCACCCAGGCCCAGAGTTCTGGCCTCATGACTGGACCCCCCCCCCAAAAAAAAAGAAAGGTTGGACAAATGGGACTGCATTAAACTGTAGAGATTCTGCATGGCAAAGGGTACAATTAGCAAGATAAATATAAAGCTCACAGATTGGGAGAAGATCGGCAGAAGACATGCAACAAACAAGGGCCTCACATCTAAAATATATTTAGAACTCAAAAAATTAAATTCCTTCAAAACATATCTTCAAAGAAACAACCTCCCAGTTAACAAATGGGCTAACGATTTAAAGAGACTTCTCTGAAGAGGAAATAAGAATGACCAATAGACACATGAAGAAATGCTCTACATCTCTGGTCATAAAAGAAATGAAAATGAAAACCACATTGAAATTCTACCTTACTTCAGTGAGAATGGCTATTATTAAGAAATCATAGCTGGGGCTGGGAAGGTGACTCAGTGGTAGATTGCTTGCCTTGCATGTATGAGACCCTGGGTTCAATTCCTCAGCATCACATAAGTAGGGAAAAAAAACAGAAGTGTCACTATGGCTAAAGTAAGGCACTAGTCTTGAGCTGAAGAGCTGAGGGACAGCACCCAGGCCCAGAGTTCAGGCCCCACGATGGGAAAAAAAAAATCATAGCTAAGATATGGAACCAACCCAGATAGCCCTCGGTAGATAAATGGATCAAGAAAATGTGTATACACAATGGAATTCTATGCCTCCATTAGAAAGAATGACATTGCCCCATTTGTTAAGACATGGAAAGACTTGGAAAAAATTATATTGTGAAGTAAGCCAGGCCCAAAGAAACATAGGTCCCATGGTTTCCCTTATTTGCAATAACTACTACATGTGTAGGACAAGCAGAAAAGGCCAAAAGTTATATACATATGACTATATAAGATGGTGTTAAGTGAAATGAACCCCAAGATAAGGACACAAGTGGGTTTTTTTTTTACTTGCTATTGTTTTGAACGTATTTAAAATGTATTATGTGATTTTTTTTGTTTCTCTTGTATGTTCTTTCCCCATAGTATAACTCCTGTTTTCACTGTATTTGAATCCGGTGCCCTGCATCTTATATATACATTTTTCTAATTTGGGGAGGGGAAGGGAAATAATGAAATGCTGAAATAAGGATACAGGAGATGCATTGTAACAATGAGATGTACAAGACACTGTATTAAAAACAAACTTTACAAATTTGGGGGTGAAGGAGGAGTTAGAGAGGTGGCGAGGAAAGGGATGTTAGGACAAAAGCAAAGAAGGAGGTAACAGTGCTCAATAGGAAATGCACTCATTACCTTGTTCATGTAACTGTAATCCCTCTGTATATATACACACACATATTCACATAGAGCTTCCCTATGACCAAACCCAGCAATCCCACTCCTGGGCATACTTGCCCTTTTTTTTTTTTTTTGTCGGTCATAGGCTTGAACTCTGGGCCTCGGAGATGTCCCTCAGCAATTCAGCTCAAGGCTAGCACTCTACCACTTGACCACAGTGCCACTTCCAGTTTTGTGAGTGGCTTATTGGAGATAAGAGTCTCATGGACTTTTCTGGCCAGGCTGGCTTTGAACCGTGATCCTCAGATCTCAGCCTCCTGAGTAGCTAGGATTACAGACGTGAGCCATCAGTACCTGGCTCATTTTTGCCTTTTGTTAATGCTTAGTTCTTTATGTGTTTGTGATATAGCCTCATCATATACTATTTATAAATATTTTCTCTCATTCTATGCATTTTTCTGTCACTTTTATGGCACTCCTTTCAAGCACAAATATTTTTATGTTGATACAGTCCAATTTATCTATTATTCATTTTATTGTTTGTGAAATACATATCAACTAAGATTATCTTGCCTAGTCCAAAGCCAGAAATTTTGTTACGTTTTCTTGTAAAAGTTTTACAATTTTACCTCTTCCATTTAGATGTTTGGTCTATTTTGAGTGAAGATCCACTTGTCTCAAGTCTATTTGCTGAATAGTTTGGACATGATTGAATTGTTTCTTCACTCTTGTTAAAAACAGCCTAAATAAAAACATATGGGTTTATTTATGAACTCTTGCCCAGACTAGATTTAACATTATAAAGTTCATACATGCATGTGCCCAGACCATTAGGTGTTGATTACAGAAGCACTATAGTAGCTTTGAGAACCACAAAATTAGGGTCTATCTAATTTCTTATGTTGCAAGATTATTTAAACTATCTTGATTCTCTTGTATTTCCATGTAAATATTAATTTGGCTTATCAGTTCTGCAGAAAGAAACCAGCTGAGATTCTCTTTTTCTTTAAATTTATGATATAAATCTATTTACCTTTGCAGATAGTAAAGATAAGGTTGTTCTTATTTTATAATGAAACAATCCAACAATATATTCTTAGCAATTTCTTTTGGATGATCAAGCATGCAGCTCTTACTGAGCTCAGCTATTACAATGTTTCAGTAGCAAATAACTTCTTTTATTCCCATTTATTACAAACGGGGTAGTCAGTACGTACTACCTCCACATTCTTTCCCATACTTCTCTCAGTTGGCATTAATTATAGGATCTCTACAATTTTTAAGACATATGATATTTAAATTCTGATCTGTAACTCTAGTTCAACTTCTATTTCATCTTAATTACATAGTAAGATATAACTCAAAGTTCACTGTCAATCTTTTGTTTTAATTTTCTTTATTATTAATGTTTTAGCTGGAATTGTTCCTCTTGTAGGTTCATCAAAAAGGCTTACAAAAACAGGTCTTTCAAATGTTGTCATTTGAAAACCATTTGATTGTAATATTTACATATGAAGGACAGTTTGACTGGATATAAATCATTGGCTCACATTTTCTATAAATACCTTGTAAATGTCTGTTTCACTGTATTTTGCTGTAGAATTTTTAGTGAAGAATCTGAAGCATGCTTAATTTTCTTACTATACTTAAGTTGTTCATTTTGTCTTACTGCTCAAAGAAATAATTTTCCATTGTCAAAAACATATAATTTTATTAGGACATTCCTTAGCATTGACCTTTCTGGGCTGAATTTTCTCTTGTATACACGAGGTCTCCAACATATATATCTCTTTCTCCATCTTTCCTAGTGGAATCGTACTAAATAATGTATGTGGTTACTTGTTATATCAAATTGTTTAGTTTTCTGGTACTCCAGTTACAAATAAATTCACTCTCCTTTGTCTGGCTACCAAAATTGACCATATAGCAATTGTTTAGTCAATTTAAAATTATTTATTTAGTTATCATTATTATTTATTTTAAATTTTTGGTGGTGGTGGGGTTTGATCTCAGGGCTTTATGCTTGCTAGGCAGGCACTCTACCACTTATCATTATACTAAGCCTGTTTGGCTTTAGCTACTTTTAGATAAAGTCTCCATGTTTTTCCTCAGGGCTGGCCTTAGACCAATCCTCCTAGGTAAGGACTGATCATAGCTTGGATTACAGGCATGTATCATCAAACTAGCTTTTATTCACTTTCAATTTTCAATATTTGTACTGTAACACTGAAAGAAATAAATTAGCTAATTTAAGAAAAACACATTGTTCTCTGTTTTTATATACTCAATATAGAACAGCTCTTTATCTGTTTTTATAATCCCCACAATCAACTGTAATTATACCACACCAAGTAAGCATCTTATTATTTACCACTATCTACCTGAAGTTAGACTCAAATCTCAAAGGATGAGGGCTCAATCCAACAAGATTGTGCCCATTTCAATTAGGAAGTTTTCACCTAGTCTTCTGACTGACTAGTTATAAATCATGGATCCTAGAGACTACCTCACTTTTTATTAATTTGGTAGTGTGGCTCATAGAAGTCTTACACTTATCTGCTTATTATTAAAGGTATTACAACAAATATAAATGAACAGCCAAATGGAAGAGATGATTAGGGAAATGTATGAGGGCTCTAAAGTAGAGTTAGTTGTTTATCAGTAACAAGTGGCATAATCAAGCATACCTTGTATTATAAGTATGAAACCTGAAAGCATAGGGTTTAGAGAGTTTTAGGATAAGTGAGTATGTGGTGGTTACTGGAGGTTAGGGGAAAACAATAGAAAGGCTGTAAGTCCAGCCTCTGATTGTCTTGTTCATTCTCCTATCAACTAGAGCTCCATCTTAACAGTATCCATCAAGAGTAGCCTCATTCAAATGAAAAATGTGCCCATCACCTAGCACATATCAAAGGATTTATAAGCTCTTTATCAGACATTTCCATTATTCGGGAAACTACAATGACCTTAAGAGATCTGTGTCAGGAACCAGGATTTGGAAAACAGATATAACAAGAGAGTCTTACAGTACCCATATCTGGAAGAGTTTATGGGGCTTTATGTGAGGAATAGAAAGGTAGAAACAGAATTCCAGAGAAAGATGGCGGAGGAGAAGTTGAGGGCTAATCAAACTCTCACATAGAAAGAAGTTTTAGTGTTCCAGTGAAAATTCCTAGGCTAAAGAGTAACACAAGTGGACTGGAAAGGTGGCTCAGTGGTAGAGTGCTTGCCTTGCATGCATGAGGCCCTGGGTTCAATTCCTCAGCACCACATAAGCAAAAAGAAAAAAGCCAGAAGTGGCGCTGTGGCTCAAGTGGTAGAGTGCTAGCCTTGAGCTAAAGAGCTGAGGGACACAGCACCCAGGCCCAGAGTTCAAGCCCCACGACCAGACCAAAAAAAAAAAAAAAAAAAAAGAGTCACACAAGTATGTCATCATAGTACAGAGAGTTTGGCCAGAGAAGAAAATCCAAGCAGCTTGGTTAAGGAGACAGATCTGAGCACTTGCTGGTGTCCATGGCGGTGGTGGCTGCTGCTGCTGCAGCTGCCATGTCAACAGAGAAGAGCCCTAGAAAAAGGCATCAGAGGCAGTGTGCGAGTGGATTCTACTCACCACCAGCATGAACTGACAAGGAGTGGGAATCTTCATCGTGCTGACCACATACCGCCCCAGACCATAGATGGCCTAGAAACCAAGGAATAAGAGTGAGAACCCCAAGAAATCCTCATTCCTTCTCACAGAGCAGCAGTGGGAAGGTAGCCCCTCCCCCACCTCCATAGAAGAATTCCAACTTTGATACTGACAAAGACCTGGCCAGAGCAGCTATCATGCAACTCAGGTCTTGGAAGAAGACAATAGGAGCCACTCAACAGGCCAAAGGAATCTGACTTGCCTGGCACAGCTCCACCCAAGGGAAAGTTGACCTTCCCAAGCAGGGGAAGCTCCACCCATGGAGGATGACTTTCTTCATTGGATAAACAGAGCCAGAGGCTGTGCCACTCCCACTGCAGCCTAGGCAGCAGACCCAGCTTTCAGAGGGGTAAAAGAAAAACAATTGAAACTCAGTAAACATAAAACCTGAGAATGGCTCCAGGCTGGCTCTGTGAGTGTCTCAGGAGCTAGCCCCTCAGGGTAAAGCTATTGATTGCTGATAGGCCTCAACCTTACCCACAACCTAGCCCCACCACAGCAACTCCAAGCTAGAAGAAACAGCAATCTCCCTCTTTTTTGATACATTAAGTAGATCTCCCTTCCAAACTAGCCTGGGAGGATGGTAATAAAGTTCTGGGTAAGGCATAGCTTCTTTCTTCCTGCTCAAACAAACTGACTTAAGAAACCAATCAAGCCACAGGAAAACAAAACACCAAAATAATAGGAAAGAAAATAAAAAGATGGATCAGATACTATTAGATTGCTTTATGATTTGATGATTATATGTCAAGTTCCCCATTATAGTTTCTTCTTTCTCTATAAAATATGAAACATGTGGCAAGAGTGCCAAGTTCTGATATTCCAGAAGAGCAAACAAGGTAGAAGAGAATTTTTAAAAAAGACATTTGTTCAAACAGCTGGAATCAGTTGAATGCTCATTTGTCTTCTATGACCATGCATTTAGAATGACAAAACCGAACTACATGGTTGTTTAATTCTTAGGTGCTGGGCAAGACATTGATTATCCAGTCAAAAAGTCTGCATTAATGTTATTTTAAAAGAAGTGAACTAAGACAGATGCTGGTGGCCCATACCTGTAATCCTAGGTTCTCCAGAAGCCGAGACCTGGAAGATCAAGGTTTAAAGCTACTGCAGGCAGAAAAATCCATGAGATTCTATCTTTACTTAGCTATAAAACAACAGGATACGGGATGTGGTTCAAGTTGTAGAACATCAACTATTTTCAAGTAAGTTGAGCAAATTGTCTGGCCCTGAGATCAAACCTCAATATTGTCACAAAAAAGAGTAAACTACAATGATTATAGATTCATAATACTAATAAGGTTTTAAGGAAATAAGTCTATAATCTATACTACATAGAAAATATACATGGAATATCAAACTATGAAACAATGCTTGCTATACATAACTACTCGAAAAGGAGAATTTTTCAGGCAACACGTTTCAGGTAAAATGAGTAAATGAAAGAAATGTTGAGAGAAGTAGCAATAGCAGTTTCCAAAAGTTATATACAAACACTATGAGTGGTTAAAGGAAGTCTTCTAGCTATGTCTTTTTATTTATTTACTTATTTTATTGTGAAAATACCATACAAAGGGGTTACAATTACATGGGCAAGATAATGAGTACATTTCTTATCAAGCATTGTTGCCTCCTGCTTTGTTTCCCCTTACCATTCCTTCCCAACTCCCACCCACCCTAATCCCTCTCCCCCAGCCAAAGCTGTAAAGTTCATTTTTATTTTCCACATAACGACTTGTACATCTCATTGTTGCAATGGGTCCACCTGTATCCCTATTTAAACGATTTGTTTTTGCCCTTCCCATCCACAAATTATACCAACATCAAATACAGTGAAAACACAGGTTATACCGTGGGGGAGGAACATACAAAGCAACAAAGAAATCATCTTATAAATTTGTTAGCAACAATTGCATGAAAGGTAAAACATTTGAATACTTATCGTGGGATTCATTTCACCTAACATCAACTTATCTGACCTTTTCTACTTGTCTCAGACATATACTAGTTATTGCAAATAAGGGAAAGCATGAGACCTATGTAACTTTGGGCCTGGCTTACTTCACTTAATATAATTTTTTCCAAGTCTTTCCATTTCCTAACAAATGGGCCAATGTCGTTCTTTCTGATGGAGGCATAGAATTCCATTGTGTATATACATCGCATGTTCTTGATCCATTCATCTACTGAGGGGCATCTGGGTTGGTTCCATATCTTAGCAATGGTAAATAATGCTGAAATAAACATAGTTGTGCTGGTAGCTTTAGTACAGTTTTGTTTGTGATCATTTGGGTAAATTCCCAAAAGTGGAATTGCTGGGTCATAGTGGAGCTCTATGTGGAGTCTTTTGAGGAATCACCATACTACTTTCCAAAGTGGTTGAACAAGATTACACTCCCACCAACAATGCAGTAAGGTTCCATTCTGTCCACATCCCCTCCAGCATCGGTTGTTATTAGAGTTCTTGATTATAGCCATTCTAACTGGGGTGAGGTGGTATCTCAATGTTGTTTTGATTTGCATTTCTTTTAGGGCTAGAGAAGTTTACCATTTCTCCATGTGTCTATTGGCCATCCTTCTTTCCTCTTCAGAGAAGATTCTCTTTAAGTCTTTAGCCCACTTATTTATTCAACAGTTGTTTCTGTGAGGATTTGTTGTTGGGGGATTTAATTTTTTGAGTTCCAGGTATATTTTAGATATGAGACCCTTATCCATTGTATGGCTAGTGAAGATCTTCTCCCAATCCGTGGACTTTCTGTTGATCTTGCTAGCTATGTCCATTGCCATGAAGAAGCTCTGCAATTTCATGCAATCCCATTTGTCCAACCTTTCTTTGATTTGTTGTGCTTCTGGGTCTCTATTAAGAAAATTTTGGCCCGTGCCAAGAAGACCTAGGGTTTCTCCTATTCCATTCTGTAATGTTTTCAGAGTGTCTGCTTTGCATCCCAGGTCTTTGATCCATTTGGAGTTGATTTTGATGAACTGTGATATACAAGGATGTAGCTTTACTTTTCTACAAGTGATTAACCAATTTTGCCAGCACCATTTACTGATAAGGGAGCTCCCTTGTCAAAGATTAGATGGCTACAAGTCTGTGGGTTCATTTCTGGGTTTTCAATTATATTCCATTGATGTTGAGGTCTGTTCTTGTGCAAGTACCAAGCTGTTCTGATTACTATGACTTTGTAGTACAGTTTGAAATTTGGTATTGATACTCCTCCAGCACTGTACTTTCTATTAAGGATAATTTTTGCTATTGGGGTCTTTTATTATTCCATATGACTTTTTGGATTGCCTCTTCTATTTCCTTGGGAAGTATTGCCATTTTTACGATGTTGATCCTTCCAATCCAGGAGCATGGGGGGTTTGCCACTTTCTAAGTTCTGTTTTGATTTCCTTTTTCAGGTTTTTAAAGTTTTCATCATAGAAGTCCTTCACTTCTTTGGTTAAGTTAATTCCTAGGTATTTTATTTTTTGTGGGGCTATTATGAATGGAGTTGCTTTCCTGATTTCAGCCACGCTTTTCTCATTGTTGTCAGACAGAAAAGCCATTGATTTTTGAGGGTTAATTTTATACTCTGGTACTTGGCCAAAGTTTTGAATCAGCTGTGGAGTTTTTTAACTACAAGATCATGTCATCTGCAACGAGGGAGAGTTTTACTTTGTCTTTCACTATTTGGATCCCTTTTATTTTTGCATCCTGTTTTATTTTTGAAGTTAGGCTCCTAATACTAGATTGAAGAGAAGTGGAGAGAGTGGACATACTTGTCTCGTTCCTGAGTAAAGAGGAAGTGGCTTTAGTTTTTCACCATTAATTATAATGATGGCTGTAGGTTTGTCATATACAGCCTTTATTGTATTGAGGAAGGTTCCATGGATTCCTAGTTTTTCCAGAATCTTCATCATAAAGGGGTGTTGGAACTTGTCAAATGCTTTTTTCTGCATCTATTGAGATAACCATGTGGTTTTTATCCTTGCTCTTGTTGATGTGATGAATTATATTAATTGATTTGTGTATATTGAACCAGCTTTCCATCCCTGAAATGAATCCTGTTTGATCATGGTGTATGATTTTTTTCGATGAATTGTTGAAGTTGATTCGCCAAAATTTTGTTGAGAAATTTTGCATCAATGTTCATCAAAGAAATGGGTCTATAATTCTCTTTCTTTGATGAGTCCCTGCCTGGTTTAGGGATGAGGGTTCTGATGGCTTAATAGAATGAGTTGGGTAGTGAACTTTCTCTTTCAATTTCATTGAAGAGTTGGAGGAGTATTGGTGTGAGCTCTGCTTTGAAGGCTTTGTAGAATTCTGCAGTAAAACCATATGGTCCTGGGCTTTTCTAAGATGGGAGGTCTCTTATTGCTGCTTCTATTTCAATGCTTGATACTAGCCAGTTAAGATGGTTTAACTCATCTTGGTTTAGTTTCAACATGACAATATTTGCTAGGAAAAGGTCCATTTCTGCCAAGTTCTCAAACTTATTAGCATAAAAGTTTGAGTAGCATTCCCTTATAATGTTCTGAATCTTGGTTGTTTCTGTGGTGATATTTCCATTCTCATCTCTGAGTTTATTTATTTGTGTGTGTTCCCTTCTTTTTCTGTGAGATTTGCTAAGGGTCTGTAAATTTTGTTAATTTTTTTTAAGAACCAACTCTTTTTTTTTTTTATTCTTTCTATGTTATTTTTTATTTTAATTCGTTTAATTCTGATTTAATTTTAATCATTTCTTTCTTTCTACTGGATTGAGGTTTATCTTGCTGCTCTTTTTCATGGAGGCTCAGCTGTCTCATTAAATTGTTGGGTTCAGATCTCTCCAATTTGTTGATGTAGGAACTCAGAGCTATAAACTTACCTCTGAGTACGGCCTTTGCTGTGTCCCAGAGAAGCTGGTAATTTGTGTGCTCACTTTTGTTGAATATCATGAACATTTGAATTTCCTTTCTAATCTCTTCCATGACCCATTAGTTATTCAACAGTGCGTTGTTCAGCTTCCATGTGTTACAGGACTTTCTTTTGTGGCTTTTGGTGTTGATTTCTAATTTGATTCCCTTGTGGTCTGAGAGAATGCAAGGTATAACTTCAATGTTTCTGAATTTGGAAAAGTTTGCTTTGTGACCTAAAATGTGGTCTATTTTGGAAAATGTTCCATGTGCTGCTTAGAAAAACGTGTATTTTGATGCTGCTGGGTGAAATATTCTGTAGAGGTCTGTTAAATCTAGTTGATCTATGCAATTGTTTAGATCTGTGGTTTCTCTGTTGAGTTTTTGCTTAGTTGATCTATCTAGTGGGGATAGTGGTGTGCTAAAGTCCCTTTGGATCTATGTGAGGTTTGAGGAAAAGTAGTGTTTCTTGGATAAATTTTGGTGCTCTGTTATTTGGCAAATAGATATTTAGAATTGTAATACCCTCCTGAAGGAGAGATCCCTTATTTAGTATGTAGTGATCTTCTTTATCTCTTCTTCCTAATTTTAATTTGAAGTCTATTTTATCTGTTATTAGGATTGCAACTCCCTCATGTTTATGGGAGCCATTTGCTTGGTGGATTTTGTCCCTGCCTTTCATTTTCAAAATGTTTTTTTTTCTTTTTTTTTTTTAATGGGCAAGGTGTGACTCCTGAAGGTAGCAGATAGAAGGATTTTGATTTTTAATCCAACTGGACAGTCTATGTCACTTAATTGGAAAGTTAAGATCATTAATGTTGAGAGATAGGACTGAGAGGTATTCAGGGGTTCCTGCCATTTTATCCACCTTATTGGGGATTGTGGCAACTGGGTTCTACCTATGGTTCTTGGATTTTCAGTTTGGGTATAGTTTCTTGGCCTTTATTGGTCTTGTTGGGTTTCTATGTGTAGGACACCTTTAAGTATCTTTTGTAGAGCTGGTTTGGTGGAAATATGTTGTTTCCATTTTTCTTTGCTGTGTAAGGTTTTCATTTGACCTTTGGTTATGAAGGAGAGATTAGCTGGGTATACTATAGTTGGTTGATAGTTGTTTATATTTAGGGCATGGCATACATTATTCCAGGCTCTTCTTGCTTTAATTTTCTCTGCTGAGAAATCTGAGATGATTCTAATTGGTTTCCCTTTCTAGGTAATTGATCTTTTCTCCTTGACAGCTTTAAGGATCTTTTCTTTGATCTAAATTGATCCTGTGTGGATTATAATGTGACAGTGGGATGTCATGTTCTGTTCTGGTCTATTTGGAGTTCTAAAAGCTTCTTGTATCTGAATATTCGTGTCTTTTTGCATGTTTGGGAAGTTTTTTGCTAGGATCCTGTTAAACAAATTTCCTAGACCATTAACTTCTGTTTCTAGGTGCTCCTCTACACTCATTATCCTCAGGTTAGGCCTTCTGATGGTGTTTTCCAAGTGTTGAATAGATCTATCATATTTCTTGGATTTGTCTTGGATAGTTGTATGTCCTTTCTCTATAATATCTAGGCTGTCTTCAGTCCCCAAGATTCGATCTTCTGCATGGTGTAACCTATTGTCAACAATTTCTGCTTTGTTTTTTTATATGTTTTCCTTCTAATTGGTCGGCTTTGATGGCCTTAAATTCTTTGTTGGAGCTTTGTTTTAGATCTTGTATGAACTTCTTTACTTCCTTAATTTGGTGTTCAGTGTTTATTCTGAAATCATTTATTTGATTGGTTATGGTTTCCTTGGACTCTCATTTCCTTCTGTCAGGCTCCATTCAGCATTTCCTTTGTAGTGTACCTGAATTCTTTCAGCTGTCTGTTTATGGATTCCATGAATACCTCTGTTGATCTTTGTCTATTCTCATCCTGCTCTGGCAATTCCTGTATTACACTTTGATTTGCTTCCTCATGTTCACGCAATTCCTGACTTTCTCCCTGCTCACGCAATTCCTGTCTTTATCTTTGACTGTTCACAACCTGCTCAAGCAATTCCATTATCAATCTTTGAGTTCCTTCCTCACACTCATGAGATTCCTGTATTGGTCTTTATTTTGCCTCCTCTCTCTCCTTATCAAGCTCACACTGAGTCCTTTGCAGGTTTTCAATCTTTTCACTCACCAAATTTACAAGTAGTGTTTGTAGAGATTATTGGGAACTCTCCTCTGGATTATTCATTAAGTGTTCTGTCCACAGATTTTCATGAGTGGGAGTTGAGATACCCGGACTTGCCATTTTTCTTGTTTTTCCTGCTTGTTCTGCACATTTGGTATGAAAGTAACACGACTTTGTGCTAGAACATTATTTTAAGGCAAGCATCAACTAATGCCCTGTAGTAGCAAGTCAAAAGGTTTCAGATGCAATAAAGTTCAACTGATACAATCTATTCAACATCAAACAACTATGGATTCATGGGCAAAAACAGCAAAGAATTTGGCAAATCAGAAATTAGGTTTAAGGAGAAATGTGAGGAAAAATAGGATTAGAGTTATGTGGAGAGGTAAAAGGAGAGTGAAATTAACCAAGTCGTAATCTCAAAGAGGGAAATACATTGGACAGAATGATAGGAGAAAGAGAAAAAGAGACAAGAAAAAATGGAAAACCAAAAATTTAAATTGAAAAATTGAAACTTAAAAATTATCTAATTTTAAAGGTTAAATTGAGAGAAGAAAGGGATAGAATGAGAGGAGGGGAGAGATAGAAAAGAGACATGAACAAGTAAAAAAATAAAAATTCTTTAAAAATTATATAGGTATAAAGAGATAATACTGCTATTAAAGAATTTAAGTCTAAGATGTTTTGAATTGAGTAATAAATTTCTGAATTAAATGTGTACACAATGGGGGATAAGGTCAACTAATCGACAATGGGTATATATCTGAGGATGAGCAGAACAGCAATTAAGTCACACAAAAAAGAACAAAAGAGAAAAAATTGAAAAGAATGAAAAAGAAAAAAAAAGGACCAAAAGGTCAGTAGAGATTAAAACAAAAAAGAAAAAAGAAAGCACACACACACACACACACATATACACCTGAAATAAAAATTATGAGAAAAAAAAAAGATTAATAGAAAACATTTTTTAATTAAAAAGATTTTTAAAGGTACAAAAAGTTCTTTGATTTTTTTTGGGGGGGGGTGGAAGGGAAGATCCTTGTGTCCTAATCAATCTCTTGGTGGAGTCTCTGGTCTGCTTGTGGTGTTTGGTTTTCCTGTGGCTTGATTGGTTTCTTAAGTCAGTTTGTTTGAGCAGGTAGAAAAATGCTCTGCTTTACCCAGGATTTTGTCATCCTTCTCCCAGGCTAGTTCAGTGGAAGGGAGATCTGCTTTGAGTATCACAAAAGAGGGAGATGGCTGTTTCCTCATTTGGAGATGCTGTGATGAGACTCAGCTCTGGGTAGAGTTGAGGCCTTTCATCAAACAGTAGCTTTTCCCTGAGGGGTTAGCTTCTGAGACACTCACAGAGCCCAGCCTGGAGCCATTCTCAGGGTTTATGTTTACTGAATTTCAATTGATTGTCTAGGCTGCTGTAGGGAGAGGCAGCCTCTGGCTCTGTTTACCCAGTGAAGAAAGACACTCCTCTGGGGGCGGAGTTTTCCTTTACCTAGGCTGGGTGACTTTCCCCAGGGTGGAGCTGAGCTTGGCAGGTCAGGTCAGGTTCCTGTGACCTGCTAAGTGACACTTTTGTTTTCTTCCAAGGCCTGAGTTGGAGCTAGCTACTCAGCCAGGCCTTTGTCAGTATCAAAGATGAAATCTCCGATGGGGGGGAGGGGTGGCCTTTCTTCATCTGCTCCCTGAGAAGTTGTGAGGATGTCAGTATTCTACTTATGGTTCCTGGATTGTCTCTGGTCTTTGATCTGCAGGATGAAGATATCTGCTCCTTGTCAGTTCTTGCTGGTGTGGAGTACAATCTAATCACTGGCTGAGTCTGGTGCCTTTGTCCCGGACTCTCTGTGTTGTAGGTATGGTGGCTATGGCTGCTCCTACTGCATCCATGGCTACCGGCAAGTGCCGGTCTCCTTGCCTGGATTTTCCCTCTCTGTCCAAACTCTCCGTACTCTAATGGCACACTTGGTGTAATTCTCTGGCCTAAGACTGTTCACTGGAACACTAAAACTGCTTTCTATGGGAGAGCTTGTTCAGCCTCCAGCTTCTCCTCCGCCATCTTCCTGGAACTCCTCCTTGCCATTTTCAAATTTAAGTGTTGAGTAACTTTCTCATTTGTGTCTAAGAGTACTGGAGATCAAATGTTGAGATAAAAAATTCAATGATACATATATATGTGTGCATATATATAGTTATAGAACTTAATAAGTTATGTCAATATCTGTAAATTTTCATTTTCTTTTTTTCATAGTGTACTTGTGACAGTTAAGGGAGTTCAAACTTATATGCAATACACCAAGCACAGAGCCTAGCATATAGTAAGTATGTACCTTTGTGGGACTCCTTTCTTTTTTATTCTGTATGGTCTTTCATTAGGGCATACATCATGGCTCCATTGCTTCTTGAAAGCTTCAATGAAATGTTGTAAAAATATTTTTCAAATATTCCAGTGAGATCTGTTTTTAGGATCGTGGTTCAAAGCCAGCCCATTCAGAAAAGCGTGAAATGGAATTATGGCACAAGTGGGAGAATGCTAACTTTCAGCAAAAAAAAAAAAAAAAAAAAAAATCAAAGGGACAGTGCCTAGGTTCTGAATTCTAGCCCTAGGACTGACACAACGAGAAAGAAAAAGAAAAAGAGGACATATCTGGGTGTGATTATTGTCTACACATTTTTTGGCCTTGTATAATTGACTATAATCCTTTTCATAATGAGTAATGACAAAATCTTGCTCTCTTCCTTCAGTATCCTCTGACAAAAAAATTCATAAATGTTCTATGAAATAGAATTTCTTAGGAGTAATGTTCTAGGTATAGAATCCATATTCTACCTTCAAAATCCAGGTTCCTAAAATTTTACAGTATAATAGTGTGAAACTTAATATTAAGAATAATGTTAGATGGTAATTTCTTTTGGTCAGTTGTGGGGCTCAAACACTGAGCTTAGGCTCTGTCCCTGAGCTCTTTAGACCAATGAGAGCACTCCACCACTTGAGCCACAGCTCCACTTCTGTTTTCTCGTGGTTAATTGGAGATAAGAGTCTCAAAGAGTTTCCTTCCTGGGCTGGCTTTGAACCACGACCTTCAGATCTCAGCCTCCTGAGTAGCTAGGATTACAGGCTTGAGCCACCAGCGCCCAGCAATTTGGAGGGTAATTTTAAAAATACTTGAGTGCTGAGCAAGCCCTCTCAGTATCTGACAATTTACCATAGATATATTGAAATTGTTTTAGTTTTGTCTGCATTTACTTTTCCTTTGTATATTATCATGATCAGAGTATGGATGACCAAAGCTACTCCATATTGAATTGACAAGGTGCAGGCAATTAAGCATTATTGCCTTGATGATACCTTCACTGTCAAGCTGTTATAACAGTTAATAGAGTGAAAGATACCCTAGGAATATTTCTAGGAACTGAAATGAGAAATCTTTTCTTGAATTTGATAGATGTTATTTACAGATCCCTTGAGGAAAAAGTGTCTCTCTCAATATGACTTTAATGTTTAATCTCAGTGCTACACTGAGAGTACTTTCTAAGCTAAGCAAATCATATCTTTTTATTCATTTTATATGCAACTGAACAGAGTCTCCACTCAAACAGCATTTAAACATTTTAACCTGACATATCTCCATGCAGAAGTGTCTCTTTCTATTAATTGTAGACAATAAAGTATATAATTATGTAATATAACCATGTGCTGTATTTTGTAGTCTTCTCAGATAGAAAGGTGCCATATTATGCCAACTGAATCATGAAAAACATGTACAAGCTCTTTGCTAATTGGCCAAATGTAGGTACTGAAATTCAGATGAATGAAAGGGCATAACTCCTTGATATTTGCAAAATTCCTATTTTCTACTCGTTCACAACCTTCTCTTCATTGACCAGATTCAGAGCACAACTGTGCGAACTGTAAGACTGAATGAATTCTGAATTCCCACCTTCCCTCTATTTTTTAGATTGTTCTGGTGTTCTTGTGGGGAGTGGCACACTTGGTTTCTGGGCAGAAGGACTGTTTAATAGCTATGAGTGATTGAATACATAGGAACTCATACTAGGGGATATAGAAGAAGGAAGGAGGAAACTCAGAACAAGTCATATAATAATACCATGTTTTCAGAAGAAACTGTTATATTACAGCAACCTGGACTCTATATTAGAAACAGTAATAATGGTAAATTATATTAGGTAAAAAATGATGAGAAATGCATTGCATGACTCCTAAGGCAAATAGAATTTTGATTTTTCACTTTTAAAATAATGCAGCCAAATTCAGTAAGCTAACCTCTGAATGGATTTGCTTTCAGTTGTTCTGAATTAAGAATTCTCACTGAGAGCCAGAAGCTAAATCAGAGAGAGCTGCCCTGCTGATGCTTACCAGTTGAACAACAAAGCTCTTCAAAGTGTGTTGGAGCTTTTCCTCTGAAAAGTTTTCATTCTATTTAATATCACCTCTGTATTACTAGTATATTGAATGGTGTTTTTCTTATTGAAATTCTAGCAGCTCTATACAGCTAAATGCTGGCTGGCATATCAGAGTGTTCCCCAGTTATCTTACCTAAAGGAAACAAACATTACCTTAGAGGTAAAGCTTAAAAAGTAAATGAGAAACCCTTTGCTACATTTGGGTCATATTTTAGATTTCTCCATGCTACCATAAGCAGAAATTAACTTTGTTTCTCAAGCTCTGTGCACAGAGTGTCCCCTGAAGTTTTCCAGTAGAATAGAGGCCATACAAAGAGGTTTTCCTCTTTTGCAATTGATAATCAAGCTGAATCATTACTGATGAAGATTAAATTATCATTTTAGTTATATGTTTTTCTGTATCACCTCTAAAATGCAAATAAGCCACCTAATCTACTTTTAAGTTTTGTGCAGAAACTGTCATTAGAAAAGTTATCTAGTTATCTAGAATCTAAAAAGTGATAGTTGAAACTTTTTAAGATTTCCTGCTGAAGTCAACAGCTTTCATGGTTTATTGTGCTGGAAGAATAAAATATCAAAGCTGTGAAGTGCCAAAAATCTCATCATAAAAATGAATGGACTCAAGATTGCACAGAAGCTTGAACCCAACTTGTCCTGTAATAAGACACTGCTCCCTCAAGATTCTAAAATGGACTTCCCAGTTTCTGTTAATAGAACAATACTTAAGGAAGAATGTGAAACCTCTTTCTATTTGCTATCTCTTTCCTCTAGAATTCATATAAGTAAGAGAACTCAGCCAAAAACTGTGGTTTCTGACTGTAAAACGTGCTTCTTAGGAGTCAGTTAGGGATGATCATGGTTCAAGACCAGCATAGGCAAAATCTTTACAAGTTCTTATCTCAAACAATAAAAGTCAGTCGTGATGGCATGCACCTGTCATCCCACTTGTGAAGAAGTACAAATTAGAGTATCATAGTCCAAGCCAGCCTAAGAAAAAAGTGAGACCTTGAGACCTTTTTTGAAAAGTAATGAAAGCATAAGTGGTTTACAATCAAGTTTTGGAGTGCCTACCAGCAAGCATGAGACCTAGAGTACAAACTCCAGTATCACCCAAAATAACAAAACAAAAATTTGAAAATAACCCATTGTAAAATTAGAGAAGAAAAGTTAAATCTCCAAGTAGTACTTACAATGGTTCTCTCTGGATTTGCTTAATGAATTTTGTATACTTTTAAATTATTTGAGTTTCATACGGCTGGAAAATGGACAGGTACTCTCCAACCAATCTTAGATTAGTAAATCATGCACCAGAGGCCAGGAATTATGTGTAGTAATCTCCCAGTATGATAATTACAAAGAAAAATTTCAGAGTCACACCCACAAACTACTAAAAGCAAATCCCTCAGAATAGGCATTTGGAAGTTATTCAGAATGTTATAGGAAATATTATTTTATATGATCAGATGTACATAGGCACTGCACCTTTGTGTGCCTTTCCTAAGAATATCATCATTTTGTTTCACTGTGTGTGAATGCTTAGAAACCTATATAATTTCTGTCCAAGTGTATTTTTCTTTTTACAATACAATTTGTCTGTTGTAGATATATAGGCACATTCTAGCTGCCATAAATGAGGGAAACTATGCAACATATGTTTCTCTAATACATATGTGCATCTGATCATATAAAATAATATTTATTGAAACAAACATCAGGAAATGAAAACGAGGTTTTTTTTCCTTTGTTGCTTTTTTTCCCCCTTTTGTCTTGCTTGGTTATTTATCTGTCTTTGTGAGTGTAAGGGGGCACAGAAATGGTGGAACAAATGGTTAACAAATGCCACAGTGGTACTAGATACTTTATTGAAAATGAATTATAAAACTTGTGGGTGAGGAAAGGAAGGAAAAACTGGAAGAGAGCAAGAGAAAGAGTTAGGTTTGTTTTAAGTACTCTAAGGGATGGGAAGGGGAAACAAAGGAGGAGGCTACAATGCTTGATAACAAATGTACTCATTATCTTGCCCATGTAATTGTAACCCCTCTGCACAGTATTTTCACAATAAAAAAGTACTCTGTCTGACTTACGTAACTGTAACTGCTCTGTACAACACCTTTATAATAACAATAAAAAATGCATGAAAAGAAGATGATAGGAAAGACCGGAACTAACATATATAACTTTATATATATGTGTATATATATATATATATATATATATGTATATATTAAAAATTCTGTACAGAGGGGTTACAGTAACATGAGTAATGTGAATAAATTTCTTATTGAGCATTGATGCCTCCTTTGTTTTTCCTCTACCATTGCTTCCTTCCCCACCACCTCAACTACACCACTCACCCACTACAACCCCCCACCCTCCTGCCAAAGTTGTAAATTTTGTTTTCAAGATAGTGTCTTGTATATCTCATTGTTACAATGTGTCAAACTGTATCTCTATTTAAACATTTTGTTTTTTCCCTTCTCCTCCTCAAATAAGAAAAATACAAGATACAAGACACCAAAATCAAATACAGTGAAAACAGGGGTTATACCGAGGGGGAGGAACATTCCAAACAAACAAACAAACAAAAAATAACATTGTACATTATAAATATATTAAAAATAATAGCAAGAAAGAAAAAAAAAACTTGTGTCCCTATCTTGGGGTTTATTTCACTTAACAACCTATATGGTCATATGTACATAGCTTTTTACCTTTTCTGCTTGTCCTAGACTTATACTAGTTATTGCAAATAAGGGACACAATGGGAAATATGTTCCTTTGGGACTAGCTTACTTCACTTAACACAATTTTTCCAATTCTTTCAATTTCCTCACAAATAAGGTAATGTCATTCTTTCTGATGGAGACATAGAATGCCATTATATATTTACACCACATTTTCTTGATCCATTCATCTAATGAGGGGCATCTGGGTTGGTTCCATATCTTAGCTATGGTAAATAATGCTGCAATAAACATAGATGTGCTGGTAGCTTTAGTATGTCCTTGTTTGTGATCATTCGGGTAAATGCCCAAAAGTGGGATTGCTGGGTCATAGGGGAGCTCAATGTGGAGTCTTTTCAGGAATCTCCATACTACTTTCCAAAGTGGTTGAACAAGTTTACACTCCCACCAACAATGAAGTAGGGTTCTCTTCTGTCCACATCCCCTCCAGCATCTGTTGTTTAATCAGAGTTCTTGATTATAGCCATTCCTGGAGTGACATGGAATCTTAATGTTGTTTTGATTTGCATTTCTTTTATGGCTAGAGAGGTTGAGCATTTCTTCATATGTCTATTGGCCATTCTTATTTCCTCTTCAGAGAAGTCTCTCTTTAAGTCATTAGCCCTCTTATTTATTGGGCAGTGTCTTTAAGGATTTGTTGTTGGGGGATTTAATTTTTTGAGTTCTAAGTACATTTTAGACATGAGACCCTTGTCTGTTGTGTGGCTAGTGAAGATCTTCTCCCAATCCGTGGACTTTCTATTGATCTTGCTAGCTATGTCCTTTGCCATGCAGAAGCTCTGCAACTTCATGCAATCCCATTTCTCCAACCTTCCTTCCATTTATTGTGTTTCTAGGTCTTTATTAAGAAAATTTTGGCCTGTGCCAAGGAGCCCTAGAGTTTCTTCTATTCCTGACTGTGATGTTTTCAGTGTGTCTGCCTTGACTTCGAGGTCTTTGATCCATTTGGAGTTGATTCTGGTGCAGGGTGATAGCTTTAGTTTGCTACAGGTGTTTATAACCAGTTTTGCCAGCACCATTTACTGAAGAGGCTGTCTTTCTTCCATTCTATTTTTTTAGCTCTCTTATTGAAGATTAGATGGTTATAGGTCTGTGGGTTCATTTCTCGGTCTTAAGTTCTATTCCATTGGTCCTGAAATCTGTTCTTGTGCCAGTACCAAGCTGCTTTGATTACTATGGCTTTGTAGTAGAGTTTGAAATTTAGTATTGATATTCCTCCAACACTGGTCTTTCTGCTAAAAATCGTGGGTTTTTTTTGTTTTGTTTTTGTTTTTGCTATCTGGAGTCTTTTATTGTTCCATATAAATTTTTGGAATGATTCTTCTATGTCATTGAAGAATGAGGTTGGAATATTGATAGTTATCACATTGAATTTGTAGATAACTTTTGGAAATATTGCCATTTTCATGATATTGATCCTCCCAATCCAGGAGCATGGGAGGATTTTCCACTTCCTATGTTCTGCTTTAATTTACTTTTTCAGGTTTTTAAAGTTTATATCATAGAGGTCTTTCACTTCTTTAGTTAATTTCTAGGATTTTTATCTTTTGTGGGGCTATTACAAAAGGAGTTGCTTTCCTGATTTCAGCCGCTCTCTTCTCATTGTTGGCCTACAGAAAAGCAATTGAGTTTTGTGGGTAAATTTTATGCCCTACTACTTAGCCAAAGTTTCGAAACAGCTTGAGTAATTTGTGAGTGGAAGCCATGGGATTCTTTAAATACATAATCATGTCATTTGCAAAGAAGGAGAGTTTTACTTCATCTTCCCTATTTGTATTCCATTTATGTTTGTATTTTGTCTTATTTCTCTAGCTAGGCATTCTAATATTAAATTGAAGAGAAGTGGAGAGAGTAGAAATCCTTGTCTCATTCCTGTGATTACAGGAAATGGCTTTAGCTTTTCACCATTAATTATAATTCTGGCCGTAGGCTAGTCATATACAACTTTTATTCTATTGAGGAATATTCCATGGATTCCTAGTTTTTCCAGAGCCTTCATTATAAAGGAGTGTTAGATCTTGTCAAATGCTTTTTCTGCATCTATTTAGATAATCATGTGTTTCTTATCCTTGCTCTTGTTAATGTGATGAATTATATTATTTGATTTGTGTGTATTGAACCAGCTTTGCATCCCTGAAATGAATCTTGTTTGATATCGTGTTGTATGATTTTTTTTTTTGATGAGCAGTTGAAATTGTGGAGATTTGCATCGATGTTCATCAAAGAAATGAGTCTGTAGTTCTTTTTTTTTTTTAATGAATCCCTGCCTGGTTTTGGGATGAAGGTTAGGTTGGCTTCATAGAAAGAGTTTGGTAGTAAACTTTCACTTTCAATTTTATTGAAGAGTTGGAGGAGTATTGGTGTATGTTCTGCTTTTTAGAATATGTTCTGCTTGTAGAATTTCACTATAAATCCATCCAGTCCTTTTCTTAGATGGGAGGTCTCTTATCACTGTTTCTATTTCGAAGCTTGATATTGGTCTTTTAAGTAGGTTTAAATGGGCTTGGTTTATTTTCAGCATATAGATCTTAGCTAGGACTTCGTCCATTTCATACATATTCTCAAATTACATAATGGTTCGAGAACAATTCCCTTATAATGTTCCAGATCTTGGTTGTTTCTGGGGTGGTGTTTCCATTATCATCTCAGAGTTTGTTTATGTGTGTTCTCTTCTTTTTCTGCTAAGATTTGTTAAGGGTCTGACAATTTTCTTAATTTTTTCGAAGTACTAACTCTTGTTGACTCTGGTTTTTTTTGGATTCTAAATCGTTTATTTCTGATTAAATTTTAATTGTTTGTTTCTGTTTACTGGATTGGGGTGTAGATTGCTGCTATTTTCAAGGAGCTTCAGATATCTTAATAAATTGTTGGTTTTAGGTCTCTCCAATTTGTTGATGCAGGAACTCAGTGCTATAAACTTGCCTCTGAGTACTGGCTTTGCTGTGTCCCAGAGGAGATAGTGATTTGTGTGTTCATTTTTGTTGAATTTCATGAACATTTGAATTTCCTTTCTAATCTCTTCAAGGACCCACTGGTGGTTCAACAGTGTGTTGTTCAGTCTCCATGTGTTACAGGACTTTCTTTTGTGGCTTTTGGTTTTGAGTTCTAATTTTAATCCCTTGTGGTCTGAGAGAATGCAGGGTATAATTTCAATGTTTCTGAATTTGGAAAAATATGCTTTGTGACCTAAAGTGTGTTCTATTTTGGAAAATGTTCCTTGTGCTGCTGAGAAGAACGTGTATTCTGATGCTGCTGGGTGAAATATTCCATAGATGTCTGTTAAGTCTGGTTGGTCTAGGCAGTTGTTTAGATCTGAGGTTTGTTGAATTTTTCCTGGGTTGGTCTATCCAGTGGGGATTGTAGTGTACTAAAGTGCCCAATATTTAATGTCTTTGAATCTATATGAGATTTGAGGGAAAGTAGTGTTTTTTGGATAAATTTGGGTGCTCCATTGTTTGGCGAATAGATATTTAGAATTTTAATATCATCCTGAAGGAGAGATCCCTTAATTAGTACATAGCAACCTTCTTTATCTCTTCTCACTAATTTCAATTTGAAGTCTATTTTATCTGATATTAGTATTTTAACTTCCTCCTGCTTATGGGCGAGTGTTTGCTTGGTAGATTTTATTCCAGCTTTTCACTTTCAGTATACGTTTGTTTTTATGAGCAAGGTGTTACTCTTGAAGGCACAGATGGAAAGATCTTGCTTTTTAATCCAACTAGACAGTCTATGTCGCTTCATTGGAGAGTTAACTCCATTAATATTGAGAGTTAGAACTGAGAGGTGTTCGGTAGTTCCTGTCATGTTATTCACTTTCTTGGGGGCTGTGCCAACTTGGTTTTTCCTATGGTTCTTGGATTCTCTGTTTGGGTGTTGTTTTATGGCCTTAATTGTGCTCTTGTTTGTTTTCTATGTGTAGGACATCTTTATCTTTTATAGAGCTAGTTTGGTGGAGCTATATTGTTTCTTTTTTTTTTTTTTTTTTTTGCTATGGAAGGTTTTTATTTGACTTTCCATTATAAAGGAGAATTTATCTGAGTACAGTATTCTTGGCTGGTAGTTGTTTCTCTTTAGGGTGTAGCATACATCATTCCAAGCTCTTCTTGCTTTAATTGTCTCTGCTGAGAAATCTGAGGTGATTCTAATTGGTTTCCTTTGTAGGTGATTGATTATTTTCTCCTTGACAGCTTTAAGGATCCTTTCCTTGGTGTGAATTGATCCTGTGTGGATTATAATGTGACGGTGAGATGTCCTGTTCTGCTCTGGTCTAATTGGTGCTCTAAAAGCTTCTTGTAACTGAATAGGCCTTTCATTTTGCATGTTTGGCAAGTTCACTGCTCAGATCCTATTAAATAAATTTCCTAGACCATTAACTTCTATCTCTAGGTGCTCCTCTATATCCATTATCCTCAGATTTTGCCTTCGGGTGGTGTCTTCTAAATATTGAATAGATATATCATATTTCTTGGATTTGTCTTGAATTGTTGTCTGTTCTGCTTCTATATTATCTAGGCTGTCTTCTATCCTAGAGATTCTATCTTCTGTATGGTCTAACCTACTGTCAAGATTTTCTACTTTTTTAAAATTTCCTTTGCTTCCAATTAGTCGGCTTTGATGGGTTCTAATTCTTTCTTGGAGCTTTGTTTTAGATCTTGAATGGACTTCTTTACTTCCTTAATGTGGTTTTTATTGTTCATTCTCAAATCCCTTAGTTGATTGGTTATGGTTTCACTGAATCCCTTTCCTTCTGATGAGCTCCATTCAGCATTACTTTTATGGCCTCCCTGGATTCCTTTAGCTCTCAGTTTGTGGATTTCATGAATGCTTCCATTGATCTTTTTCTATTCTCATCCCGCTCCCAAAATTCCTGTATTAATCTCTGATTAGCTTCCTAATGCTCAGGAAATTCTTGTATTAATCTTTGTCTATTCTCAGCCTGCTCATGCAATTCGTGTATTAATCTTTCATTAGCTTCCTTATGCTCACGAAATTCCTGTATTAATCTTTGATTAGTCTCATCTTGCTCCCTATCACTCTCACACAGAGTCATTTTCAAGTTTTCAATATTTTCATTCAGCATGTTTACCAGTAGTGTCTGTAGAACATTTTGGGAACTCTCCCCTCGATTATTCATTAACAGTTCTGTTACCTGATTATCATGAGTGGAATTTGAGTTACCTGGACTTGCCATTTTTCTTGTTTCTACTGCTTGTTTTGCCTATTTGGTATGAAAGCAAAACCAATTTTATGCTAGGACACTATTTTAAGGTAAGCATCAACCAGAATCCTGTAGTTGTACAGATTAATTGAGGCAGTCAAAATGAGTACAGATACAATTTAGTTCAACAGATCCAATCTAATTCAACAACAAACAGCTATGGATTAATGGACTAAGAACATCAAAAGGGGAGTCAGTAGACCAGAAGTTAATAGGTTTAGGGAGAATTGTGTGGAGAAAATAATATTGGAGGAATGTAGAAGTAAAAGGAAAGAGGGAATTTAACCAAGCCCTAATTTCAGGGAGGAAATGGATTAAAGGAGGAGAGAGATAAAGAAACAAGAAAAATTTTTAAAAATTTAAATTTAAAAATAAAACGCTTGTAAATTATATACGTATAACAAAATAATACTGACAGAAGAGGATAAAAGGAGAGGAGAGTGATGAAAAGGAAAATGAAAAATAAAAAATGTAAAAATGAAACAAATATTATATAAGAATAAAGAAATAATACTACTAATAAATAGCTAAAGCTAAGAGTTTGTGAATTGAGTAATCCATTTCTGAATTAAGTATGCACATAAGAAGGATAAGGTCTAATAATCGATGATGGGTATATATCTGGGGATGAGCAGAACAATAATTAAGTCATGCCAAGAAGAAAGAGAAAAACACACCAAAAGGGAAAAGGGTAAAGAGAGTTCAAACACACTCACACACCTAAAATAAAAAATATGAAAAAAAATAGAAAACAATTTAATTTTTTAAAATTATTCAGAAAGAATTCTTTGATTTTTTTCTAGGGAGGGGCGTGGATTTTGTATCTTCCATGTGTCCATAACTAGTCTCTTGTTGGATTCTCTGGTTAGCTTGTGGTGTTTGGTTTTCCTGTGACTCCATTCGTTTCTTAAGTCTGTTTGAGCAGACAGTCTTTATCAAAGACTTTATGATCTTCCCAGGCTAGTTCAGTGAGAGGGAGATCTACTTCGAGTATCACAAAAGTGGGAGATGGCTGTTTCCTCTAGCTTGGAATTGCAGTCTTGAGGCTAGGTTGTGGGTAAGGTTGAAGCCTATCAACAATCAGTAGGTTTTCCCTCAGGGGCTAGTTCCTGAGATACTCACAGAAACCAGCCTGGACCTATTTTCAGGTTTTATGTTTACTGAGTTTCAATTGTTTTTCTTTTACCCCTCTAGGTGCTAGGTCTTCTGCCTAAGCACCAATGGGGAGGGCAGCCTCTGGCTCTATTTACCTAGTAAAGAAACTCACTCCTCTTGGGGCAGAGCTTCATCTGCTTGGGAAGGGCAACTTTCCCCTGGGTGGAGCTCAGCCAGGCAGGTCAGAATCCTGTTACCTATTGAATGGCTCCTATAGTATTCTTGCAAGGCCTAATTTGCACACTAGCTCCCCTAGCCAGGTCTTTGTCAGCATCAAAGTTAGAGTTCTTCTCCATTGGTGGGGGAGGGGCTACCTTCCCACTGCTCTTCTGTAAGAAGTGAGGATGTCTTGGGTATACTCATGCCAATTCCTTGGTTTCTGGGCCATCCATGGTATGCGACTGTCTGTGGTCCACAGGATGAAGATTTCTGCTCCTTGTCAGTGAGTAGATTCCTCTCACACACTGCATCTGGCAGCTTTGTCCCGGGCTCTCTTTGTTGGTATGGTGGCTACGGCAGCAACCTCAGTCACTCGCCACTGTGGACAACAGGAAGTACTGAGATCTGTCTCCTTAACCAAGCTACCTGGATTCTTTTCTCTCTGGCCAAACACTATTTACTATGGTGGCACACTTGGTGTGACTCTCAAGTTTAGGACTTTTCACTGGAACACTAAAACTGCTTTCTATGTGAGAGCTTGTTTATCCTGAAGCTTATCCTCTGCCATTTTCCTCCAGACCTTGCTGATAAGTAACTTTTGAAAAATAGAATTTTGACTGCACAGGGTTAATCACAAAACCCCCAAGTCACAGAATCATTGAGCTCTGGCTAATTTTCCTTTCTCATGGTAAAATGGGCTATCACATCTCAAAATTATGTATATACTTCAGTTGAACAAGTAAGTAAATATGTAATAAGCTGTATCATCCCAGCTTCACATGATTTACAAAAAAGATTACAAATAATCAAACAACACATATTAGATTTAAAGTTATGGTGTTTAGTTGAACTTAGAATACTCACAATGAGCTGGTGTTATTTTATGTACACATAAATAGACACAAAAACACAAATGAATAAAGATAGATTTCTTTGTATATAGAGAATACCATATTTTCAAATGTTTCCTAGCTCTGTGCTTTAAATGTATTGGAAGCAATGCTATATCACTCACAAAGAAACTACTTAGTGATTGGATCATGATTTTTAAGTACTACTATCTTACTCTGGTTTTCTTAACATCATATGAGTGTTTTGCTTTTTATTAAATTATGTTCACCAGTAAAAGTAACCAAAGATCTTGAGAGAAATAATTTTCTGTCTAAAATATGGAAAATAGAAATTGTCCTTGTAGAATCACATTGTAATGAAAGTAAAAATGTACTCTATTTTAAAAAGAGGAAATGAATACAGGAGTAAGCATAAAAGAACTTACAGTAGTTAGATGTGGAACAATTAAAGTAACAAAGTAAATAATAAGATTAGATTGTAACAGAAAATAATGAAGTAAATATCCATGAGTCGCTAGTGATATATACAATGAGAAAAAGCAAAGAATAAATCTTCTTTGAAGCATGACTGTAGTTATGAAACATGTAAGTTCCTAATAAAACCTAAGAACTGACATTTTATTATAAAATTTATTATATTATACATACAACATTATAAAATGTTGTATGTATACCAATAAATGAACATCAATGAGAAAATGCATTGCAAAATCTCATTTGACATAAGTTCACCTCTCCAAGGTCAGTGAGTAATGGCAAAAAATTTCAACCATTTAAAATTGAATATAATTTCTCAAGAAGTTTATTTCTATTGCCTTTTTATCTCCCGTGTAAAAGTAAAAGAAAAACATGCACATGCAAGTAAAACTGCAAACTAATTTTAGTGGTTTGTTAATAACTGCTCTGCAGTGAATTAAACCTGAATTCATTCTGTTATATGTTTTTGCCAGCTTAGAACTCTATATATTTTAGTTTTTTTTTCTATTCTCTAAATGCAGATTGCTTGATGGTGTGTAAGAGAGCTAATTAGATATAAATACCAACCAGCACCCAAATAACAAGGATCATAATGATCATACAGTGAACAGCTGTGCCATTGGATAAATTGGTTTCTTTTCTAATGTTGCACCAATTGAAACATTTTCTAGCTCCAAAATTATTTTTTCTCCTTCATAGTCCAGATTCGATTTTTTTTAAAAAGTCCTGCTAATGCAGGACTTCACAAGGTCAGCAAAATCTGTGGCTTTGTAAACTTTTCTTATAAAAGCTAGACAAAATACTTATTGATTTTGTTTTCCTCTGATTTCTTAACTGATAATGCAGTAAGATACAGGAGTGATGCTTTGATTAGGGCAAGAAGGTAATGCTATATTATAATTGAGAATTAACAAGTTCCTGTCTTTTAAAAATTGAGCTGCATTAATTTTTGCTTTGTTGTACTACTTTCTGTTTTCAGATATAATTCAAACGAGGGGTAATGATTCATTATCTCTCTAAGACAACAACTCTAATTTCCATTTACTAGAATATGTGTTTATCTCAGGCCTACTCTGTGCCTAGTTTTATTTTAAGTGAAGGTGAACTAGAGAGATATTGCTCCTCCTTCCCTCAAGGAGCAAGGCTAACATGATAAAGGCATGAGATCCCCCTTCATATTATCTAATGAAATATACAAATTGTGTGCTCTATAAGTAGGAGCAATAAAACTTGGAGGCTGTTGCCAAAATAATAGAGGACTGGGGAATAACCTGAGATAAATTGATCTGGAAGTCTTCTCTGAGGAAATGATATTTAAAACAAGACTTACTTTAAATTGATGAAAATGAACTACTCCATTTTCCATAGAGAAGAAAGCAGCAAAAAGTCATGCCACTTACTTTGTGATGATATATCTCAATCCTGTTTGGAAGTGACAAAAAATAGTGTTTCAATACCATGCTATCTTCCCCCAACTCCATGAAAATGGTAGAAAAAAGATGAAAGCAGGAAGAAGGCATAACATTAGTAGGACCAAAAGAATAGGAAAAAAGGTAATAAACAACAAAGTGTCACAATCTGCAAAAGAGATGGATGAGAGCAAATTTAATTGGGACACCACAATCAGACAGTGAAAAGGGGCCAAAGGAAACTAGAGCATACTATTATACCCTAGAACACCTGCGAGGAACTGGAAGGTGAAAGAGGAGATAAAAGAAGAGAAATGTGGGGGTGGAGGGAGTGTAGTTGAGGAGGTGGGAGGGAAGGAATGGTAGGGGATAAACAAAGGAGGAGGCAACAATGCTTGATACGAAATGTACTCATTACCTTGCTCATGTAACTGTAACCCCTCTGTACAGTATTTAAAAAATAAAAACCTTATTTAAAAAAAGAAGAGAAATGGCAATTGGCTGAATATTGTCAATGTTTATTTGATTTTAACTAAAGAGTTAGAATGTAAGCTCTTTGTCTACATCAAATCACTTTTGTATTTCCCTTTCCACACCTATTGAAAAATAATCAGAGTTAATTCTCTATAGAAGGCAAAAATAAAGAATTTCTAGAATAGGAGGTACTAAATATAAAGATTGAGCTACTGTATCAAAATGAGGATTATATTAAAGTTCACATATTGAATATTAAAAGCCTCATAATTCTTTCCCTGCTAAGATATAAGAATGCTGGCAACTAGACTTGTACCCTAAAGGAGATCAAAAAATTCAACTGTCCCCCAAGGAAATAATTTAACCAAATCATACTACTAAGAAGCCAAGAACAATAAAACTCTTCCTGCATACAGAACCTCCAATGTCTTTTTCAGAAGATTAACTGTGAAGGGGCACTTGAAAACAGTATCCAATGTAAAAGATGAATATCAAAACAAATATACAGAACAAGTCAAATTTAGCAAAACATACTTTTTAATGACAAATTATTAACATCATAAAAGTGCTGAATTATTCATCCATCAAACAAGAACTTTTTTGCTAACAAAGGAATATTGAAAGAACAATAGCAATTTTTTAATTAAAAATAATCTTCCAGGAGATTGGGAGGAAGATGATGGAGGAGCAGTTGGAGGCTAACTGAGCTCTCACAAAAAAATCAGTTTTAGTGTTCCAGTGAAAAATCCAAGGCTAGAGAGTCCCACCAAGAGAGTCTTCATACTACAGATGTTGGTCAGAGATGAAAAAATCAGGCATCCTGTTTAAGGAGACAGATTTGAGTACACGTCCGTGATCACAGTGACAGCAAAAGTGGTGGCTGCCTCTTCCAACATAGCAGCAGACAGAGCCTGAGACAAAGGTGCCAGAGACAAAGTGCAAGTGGCTTCTACTCACCACCAATGTGAACTGACAAGGAAGAGCAATTCTTCATCCTGCTGGCCAAGGAGTGAAAATTCTGCTGTCCACAGATGGACAAAGATCACGGATGGCAACAAAAAACAAGGCAAATGTGTGAGTACCTGAAAAGACATTCCCACTCCTTCTCACAGAACAGTATTTAGAAGGTGAAGAATGCCATCTTTGATACTGGCAAAGATAGGCTCAGAGCAGCTAGCTCATAACTCAGGCCTGAGAAGCAGCGACTGGGCTGCAATTTTTCAATGGGGCAAAGGAATCTGACCAATGGGACTAAGCTCCACCTGGTGCAAATTTGCCCTGCCCTTCCCAGGTGGGGGGAGGGGTGAGTTTCTTCACAGTGCAAACACAGCCAGAGGTGGCCAGGCTCCTCTGCAGCAAATCAGCTTTCCTGGCTGCAGGAGCTAAAAAGATTCACAACTGGATACAGCATAAAACCTGAGAGAGGCTCCAGGCTGGTCCCAAGACTTCTCAGGAGCTAACTCCTCAGGGAAAAGTCACTGATTCCAGATAGGCTATAACCCCGCCCACCTTCCATCTCACTCACAGCAACTTCAAGGTAGAGAAAACTGCCACTTCCTTCCCCCACAGGAAGCATTGTTCTCTCACTGAACTAGTCTGGGAGGAGGATGACAAAGACCCTGTGCATGTCAGGCAGAGCTTCTTTCTTCCTGCTTAAAAGAACTGATTTGAGGAACCAACTAAGTCACACATAAACTGACCACTACAAGGAAATCAGAGGCCACAGGGGATACAATATCCTTCAAATATATTGAAGAATTTTTTTCTAATTAATTTTTTAATTTTCTTCTATTTTTTTCAGTATTTTTATTTTATTTTTTTCCCATTTTTCTCTTTTGTTCTATTTGTCTTTTTTTTCTCTACTTAATTGCTATTCTATTCATACCCTGATATATACTGGACAGTAATTAATAGGCCTCCTCCTTTACTGTGTGCATACTCATTTCAGACATAAATTACTTAATTTGCAATTTCTCAATCTTTGTGCCATTGATAGTATTATTTCTTTATAATTATGTAATTTTTATATATTTTCATTTTTTATTCTTTTTTATTTTTCTTCTTTTTTTTTCCTCCTGTTTTCCTTTTTTTCCTTTTCGATTTTTCCTCTCTCTGAATTAAGGCCTTAGTTACCTTACCTCTCTTTAATTCCCTATATTACTTGAATCTTATTTTCTCCTCATAATATTCCTTATAGCTCTTAATTTATGGTTTTCTGCTCCTTCTCTGATTTTCTTAGTCCATTGATCCCTAGTAATTTGTAGTTGAACTAGACTGCATCTGTACTCATTTTGACTGGGTCAACGTGGCTCATGGTGTAATACTTTTGGTCCAGATTGACTCAAATCTCTTGACAGATTGGATCACTGGTTACATCTGTATGTAATACACATTCCCCATCTACCCATCAAAGAAAAGCAGAAGTAAGAAAATACCTATTTATGATTTTGAACCTCAAAAATTGGTGCAAATACATGGTCTGAGGTTGGATTTTGTCTTAAAACTGTGCTCTGAAGTGGTATAGGACCTACTTACATATCCAAAAAACAAGAGATAGAGTGAAAAATAATTATCTTTATTTGTGAACCTTCAAAGTCTGTGCATCCACAGGGCTCTGGGTTGGTTCCTGTCTTAAAATTGTGTTCTGCTGTGGAATTAGGGATACTTTCAATCCCCCAAAAGAAAGATAGAGTGAAAGTACTTATCATTGATTGTGAACCACTAAACATTGCGCAACTACAGGGATCTAAGTTGGTGCTTTTCTTAAAATTGTGTTCTGGTGTCAAAGTGGGTATACTTACATTTCCACAAAAGAAGAGATAGAGTGAAATCAACCATCTTTGATTGCGAACCTCCAAAGTCTGTGCAAGTACAGAGCTCTGAGTTGGTGCCTGCCTTAAAATTGTGTTCTGGTAAGGAATTGCATATACTCTCTTGCCCCCCAAAAAGTAGAGATTGAGAGAAAATGCCTATTGTTGATTGTAAACCTCCAAAGTACATACAAATACAGGGATCTGGGTTGGCACTTGCCTTAAAATAGTGTTCTAGCATAGAATTTATTTTGCTTTCATTCCCAAATGGACAGAATAAGCCATAGAAATGGTAGAAAAATGTCAAATCAAGGAACCAAAACTCCCAATCAACATGAACAGGCAACAGAGCAGGTTATGAATAATCCAGAAGATAATTCTCAAAATGCTCTACAAACACTGCTGGTAAACTTTAAGAATGAAAAAAAATTAAAGCCTTCATACAGTTATGCATGATCATGATGAGGCTAACCAAAGATTAATAGACAAATTCATGGAATCCAAGAAACAGAAAGCTGGATGAATTCAAACACAAGAAAAGGGAGTCTAATGAAAATATAGACACTCAACTAAGGGATTTGAGAGAAAACCAAATCAAGAAGTTAAAGAAGTCCATACAAGATCTAAAGCAAAGCTTCAACAAAGAAATTGAAGCCATCAAAATTATTGGAAGGAAGAGAAATAAAAAACAAAGTAGAAAGCTTGGAGAGTAAGCTACACAGTTCAGAAAATCAAATATCTGGATTTGAAGATAGCCTGAACTTCATGGAGAAAGAAGAGACAACTATTCAAAATAAATCCCAAAATATGATAGATGCATTCAACATATAGAAGACCCCATCAGAAGGTCTAATTTAAGGCTAATGTATGTAGAGGAGGGCCTACAGACAGAAGCTAAAGGACTAGGAAATTTAATTAACGAATTCTAGCAGAGGATTTTCCAAATATCCCAAAGGGTAGACCCATGTAGATGCAAGAGGACTTTAGAACCCCAAATAAACCAGGCCAGAGCAGGACATTCCACTGTCACATTGTAATCTGCATAGGATCAATAGAGACCAAGAAAAAGATCCTTAAAGCTGTCAGGGAGAAAAGATCAATCACCTATAAAGGAAAACCAATCAGAATAACTACATATTTCTCAGCAAAGACCATGAAAGCAAGAACAACTTGGAAGGATGTATGCCAAGGCCTAAAGACAAACAATAATCAACCAAGAACAGTGTACACAGCTAAACTCTCCTTCATAACAAAGGTACAAATAAAAACCTCCCACAGCAAAGAAAAAATTGAAACAACATATCTCCACAAAACCAGCATTACAAAAGATACTTAGCCATGTCATACACATACAAAACCAGCAAGAAATTGATAAAGGCAGAGAAACAGCCCCCAAACATAGAATCCAATAATTATAGTAAGAACTCAGTAGGCAAAGCCCCTAAGAAGGTGAATATCATGGAAAGAACTAACACATACTTCTCAATTCTCTCAACATTAATGGACCTAACTCTCCAATTCAAGGACATAGATTGTCTAGTTGGATCAAAAACAATATCCTTCTATCTACTGACTTCAAGAGATACACCTTTCCCACAAAAACAAACATGTCCTGAAAGTGAAAGCCTGGAATAAAATCTACCAAGCAGAGAGCCCCCATAAATGGGCTGGAGTTGCAATGCTAATATCAGATAAAGTGGGCTTCAAATTAAAATTAGCAAGAAGAGTAAAAGGACATTACATACTAATAAAGGGATCTCTCCTACAAGAGTATGTAACAGTTCTAAACATATATATATATATATGTATATATATATATATATATATACACACATAAAAAACAGAGACATATATATATATATATATATATATATATGTCAAATACAGGGGCAACAAATTTTATCCAGGAAACATTACTTTCCCTAAAATCAAAGACATTGATAGTTGGTGAATATAATTCACCACTCTCCCTGCTGGATAAATGAATCCAGGAAAAAAAAACAACACAGAAACATCAGATCTAAATAAATGTATAGACCAAGAAGACTTAACAGACATCTACAAAATATTTCACCCAGGAACATCAGAATATAGGTTCTTCTCTGAAGCACATGGAACATTCTCCAAAACAGACCATATTTTAGGTCCCAAAGCAAATCTTCCCAAATCCAAAAACATTCAAATTATTCCCTGCATTCTCTCAGACCACAGTGGAATAAAATTAGATGTCACCACCAAAAGCCACCAGAGTAAATTCTGTTACACATGGAGAAATAACAACAAATTGTTGACTCACCAATGGGTCATGGGAAAGATCAGAAAGGAAATTCAAATGATCATGATATTTAACAAAAAGGAACATACAAATAACCAGCTCCTCTGGGACACAGAAAAGGCAATACTCAGAGGGAAAAAAAAATTTTTTGGGTCCGGTCGTGGGGCCTGAACTCTGGGCCTGGGTGCTGTCCCTCAGCTATTCAGCTCAAGGCTAGTGCTCTACCACTTGAGTCACAGCGCCACTTCCGGCTTTTTTCTTTTTTGCTTATGTGGTGCTGAGGAATCGAACCCAGGGCCTCAAGCATGCAAGGCAAGCGCTCTACCACTGAGCCACCTTCCCAGCCCGATAATTTTTAATTCTGAGTTCCTTCATCAACAAATTGGAGAGATCTCAAACCAACAATTTAATGATGCATCTGAAGCTCTTTGAGCTTCAGAGCAACAAACCAAACCCTAATACAGTAAACAGAAATAAATAGTTAAAATTAAATAAGAGTTCATTGAATTAGAGTTCAAAAAAACTCCTGCTCCTGGATTGGGAGGATTAACATCTTAAAAATGGCAAGACTGCCAAAGAATATTCAATGCTATTAAATGCTATTGAATGCACTACCCAGTCTTTAATGAAATAGAAGAAGTTATCAAAAAAATCATATGTAATAATTAAAGACCTGAATAGCAAAAACAATCCTTAGCGGAAAGAACAGTGCTGGAGGACTATCAATACCAAACTACAAAGCTGTAGTAATGAAGAAAGCTTTGTACTGGAAGAATAACAATCCTGAGTACCAATGGAATAGAACTGAACACCAAGAAATGAACCTGCAGAGCTATGGCAACCTAATCTTCAATAAGGATGACAAAAATATAGGGTGGAAGAAATACAGCCTCTTCAGTAAATGGTGCTGGCAAAATTGGCTAAACCCCTACAGAAAACTAAAGTTAAATCCTTATATGTCACCCTCACCAGAACCAAATACAAACATGTCAAAGACTTTGAAGTAAAAGCAGACACCCTGAAAACATTACATGAAGGAATAGGGGAAACTCTAGGATTCCTTCGACAGGCTAAAATTTTCTTCATAAAGACCCAGAAACACAACAAACAAAAGAAAGATTGGACAAATGAGATTGCATTAAACTTCAGAATTTCTTCATGGCAAAGGAAATAGCTAGCAAGATCAGTAGAGAGCCCATAGATTGGGAGATCTTCACAAACTATAAAATATACAAGGACTTTATATCTAAAATATACTTAGAGGTCTCCTCCGGTCTCCACAGAGCTGAAAAAATTAAATCTCCCCAAAACACATCCTCAAAGAAATAACAACTCCATTAATAAGTGGGCTAAAGACTTAAAGAGAGACTTCTGTGAAGAGGGAATAAGAATGGCCAATAGACGCATGAAAAGATGCTCAACTTCTCTGGCCATGGAAGAAATGCAAATCAAAACCACATTAAGATTCTACCTACCCAGTTAGAATGGCTATAATCAAGAAATCTAATAACAACAGATGCTGGAAGGGATGTGTCTGAAAGGGTATGCTACTGCACTGTTTTGGGGAGTGTAAATTGTTTTACCACTCTGAGAAGCAGTATGGACCTAAAATTGAATATATATCCTAGAAAATAGAGAAAATAATGAAATGAAAATATTCAAGGCTCAAATAATAGCCATTGGAGAAGTAATATACACATAATACGGAAGAAAATAAACATAATAATCCAGGAAAATATCTCAGGCCCAAAGAACATGATTTTCCATTGAAAGGGTCCAATAGATAAAAATATATTCCAACAAACACTGGCATAACGTTTGAGAAAACTAGGACAGCAGCTTCTAAAATGTTCAAGGAAAAAGTAAACATATTTCATATAAAGAATCAGAGATTACAATGGTAAGAGGCTTCTCAACAGTAGCGAAACCAGTTGATAATGAAATAATGTTTTTATTTATCAACCTAGAGTTCTATGCCTAAAAATATTCAGTTAAGTCAAAGTTAGAATGAAAACATTTAATATATACAAAGTCTCTAAAATGTGTCAACTAGGCACCCTTCTCCAGGAGGCTATTAGGCTATTTAACCATATGGATGTCTAAAACAAGGGAATAGAAAAAAGAAAGAAAGAAAGAATATACCTCCCCGATTCACAGGTTCTGAGAAAGACATTACAAAGAAGAAATTGTGCTTAAATGCATGAAAGATTTGTACAACTGAAGATCGTTTGAGGATATATTGTTGATAGATATCCAGAAAGCTAAGCAATCAAAATAAGAATAAGCATCAATGTGAGACTGTAAAGATGACTAGGTGTTCTTTCCCATGGTATAACCCCTGATTTCACTGGGTTTGATTCCTGTGTTCTGCATCTTGCATATACATTTTTGTAATTTGGGGAGGGGAAAAGATATAACGGAATGCTTAAATGGAGATACAGGTTGACCCATTGTGATGATGAGATTTACAAGACACTATATTGAGAATGAACTTCACAATATCAGGAGGAGTTTGGAAGGTAGGAAGGGAAGTGATGGTAGGGGAAAAACAAAGGAGGAGATAACAATGCTCACTATGAAATATTCTCATTACCCTACTCATGTAACTGTAACCCCTCTGTATAATATTTTTACAGTAAAAATGTATAATAGAAAAGATGACTAGGAAAGGACAAGGAAACATAATTAATTACATAATTTAGCTCAGTTAAGTATTTACTTAATGATAGTCATGTCAACATAGAGAAATTAGCAACTATTGAGAGGATGAGGCACATGGAATGCAGTGAGTTTGTGAAAGGGAACTAAAATACAAGGAAACTGAAAAACTAAAAAGTTAATATTAAAATAAAGTAGCAGTAAAAATATTTTTGGTAATATGGACATAAATATCAAAATGATGTTGTTGAAATGAAACTGGTTCCTTGTCTGCAAATATGGAACAGAGGAAGTCATGGATGTGCACTTGACACACATTGCAGAACTATTTGAATATTTAAATCATGTACATATATCACTTTGATAAAAATAAAAACTAAACAAAGACAAAACAGGAATAGATATCAAAGTAGAGATTTACTTATAGTCCAGAATATCTGGGTTTATATCAGAATAATAGTTCGATTTACTTTGAAATAGTTTTATGACATTATGTCAAATAATTTAACTTATTTAAATCCTTGATTAAAGCCAAATTTGACTTTTTTTGGGGGGTCCAGTCATGGGGCCTGAACTCTGGGCCTGGGCACTGTCCCTCAGCTCTTTAGCTCAAGGCTAGCGCTCTACCACTTGAGTCACAGCGCCACTTCTGGATTTTTTTCTTTTTTGCTTATGTGGTGCTGAGGAATCGAACCTAGGACCTCAGGCATGCAAGGCAAGTGCTCTACCACTGAGCCAACTTCCCAGCCCAATTTGATTTTTTTTTATGATAGCTTATTAACACAGAATCTGGTATAGAGTTGTTGCTAAGTAAATAAGTTTGCTCATTTCTCTCTTAAGGACTATTTTTTGTTATTATTGTCCTATCTGTGGTTGTGTTAGGCTCGCTAAGTAAATAAGTTTGCTCATTTCTCTCTTAAGGACTATTTTTTGTTATTATTGTCCTATCTGTGGTTGTGTTAGGCTCTTTGGGGTGTTCTCTTAGTTTCTCAACTCTATACCAGGTAACCCTCAATCTAATTTTATCCCCAACTTTCCTACCCCTGCACAGAGAATAGTTTTTGTGGAAATTACTGTGGCACTGAATGAGTGTCCCACAAATTATTTTTAATAATACTGTTCAGTTACAAAAATGCAAGGTCACATTTAAAATATTCAACTGATAAAGTTTGTACTAATGGATATCGTGGAATGACAAGTCTGTTTATCCTCTTAAATGAGCAAATGCTACACTTAATGTCTTTTTAGTTCTGAAATGGCAATTTTTTCTAATTATAAAAGTAAAATAATGTATAATATATAAAAGGGTAAACTCTAGGAAAAAAAACACAAAATGAAATAAAATCAGACTTCTACCCAGAAATAAATCTGTTGACATTTTGTCAGCTTAATACATATTTTCACTGTCCTTTTTCTTTTTTTTTTAGATTTTGTTTAAATTTATTGTATTGATTTTTTTCACTGTCTTTTTTCTAAGAATAATACAGTATGAGTATATTTATGTACACAAACATATTTTTGTTTTTACTCACATTTAGATTGCATACTACACATCATATTTTAACTAAATTTAAAAGTAATTTAACAATGTTATAGAAATTCAATAAATTTTGTCATATACTTTTTTTTAGTCCATTTCGTCTGTTTTTTAAATTGTCGGTTGTGGGAGCTGAACTCTGGGAATGGGCACTGTCCCTCAGCTATTCAGCTCAAGGCTAGTGCTCTACCACTTGAGCCACAGTGCCACTTCTGGCTTTTTCTGCTTATGTGTTGCTGAGGAATCGAATCCAGGGCCTCATGAATGCGAGGCAAGCACTCTACCACTGGGCAACTTCCCAGCCCATGTCATATACTTTTTAATGTATTATATGATTTATGTGTATGAATAAGCCACAGGTTGCATAGAGTCTACTGGTATGGGGGCATTTTCAAAATATTTCTTTATTGTACACTAAACTGGTATGAAAATTTCTGTGTCCACACTTTTGTAGGTTGTCTCTGACTATTGCTTAAAATTAATTGCTATAATTGGAATTTCTTTGTCAAATCCTTCTAACATTTTTATTCAACAATTCTACCTCTATAAATATTGCCTAAGGAAATAATTAAGGCTCGTTTAAAATATACTTTTAAATTTATGTTATGTATTCTGTTCACTTAGTAAATAGAATAAGAAGACTAAATTACTTAATATTAATCATGAAAATTTACCCTTCAGTCCAATTCTAATCACCATCATGACTCATTGACATACAAAGAGAGTTTTTTGGGAATTACCTATGGACGAAATATCTACACATCAAACTGTTCATGAAGGAGGGTTCAGTGAGATATATCTTAAAGACTAAATCGAGAGAGTGAAGTTTTTTTTTTTAACTAAATGAAAATGTTTTTATCTTTCCAATAAGTCAGTGCTTTAATCATTTCATTATAAGGGTTTAGCCTAACCAAGAAAATTATAGATTATCTGTCTGTAAATTGAATAACAATCCCCAAATTTCTATATCTCTGCTCTCATAAATTCCTTAACTAACATAATCACATCTTTGAACTTTTTCTTCAGAATAAGTTAGCAAGCAAACTTCATGATATGCAATGGAAATTGTATTCAATCAAGCCCATGAGGAAAAAAATGTATGTGATTTAGTTGATAAATTCATTGTATGTTAATATAATATTTGATCACCACATTCCCTATCACAGTGAGAATAACGTCAGGTTCTTGTTTTAAATGCAGAGTTCTGCCTCTATTCTAAACCAAGTGAATAAAATTCTGTTCTGTGGGTAGCATCTAGAATTTCCATTTTAAATGAATTTCCCAGTTGATTCTTACTTATAAAAACATATGAATGAGAACTGGTAGTCAATGATAAATGATTAAAAAGCCTAGAAATAAAAACCTTTAAATTTCTAAAGAAAGAATAATGATGAATGTATCATACACAAAGAAAGAAATAGACTACAAGTGCTTCCTGTAATCATTAAATCTGAAATACACACATACTTCATGTATACAAATATAAGGATTTACATACATAGTCATGCTTCAGTTAATGACAGAGATCTGTTATTCTGGGAAACACATTGCTAGATGATTTTTTAACTGTATGAATATGTTAAGAGTATATTTACACAATGCTAGATGGTATAGTGACCTATACATCACTCCACAGGGCCACTTGAAATCCAGTAATGGAGTAAACAAGGAATGTATTATACTGCCACTAGTGTAATATGATGCAATGTTTAACAGTCAACTTTTTTGTAATTGTGATAAAATATTGTAAATATATAAACTAATGACATAATGGTTTATTATCAAGTGTTGTATACTACATATAGTTATATGTACTATATATCTCTGTGACAGGCAACACATTAGCTTTATTTACACCAAAAGTGCCACATTTCATGGTGATGTTATAACAGTTACTCTACCACTAGATTACAGGAATTTTTCAATTCAATTATAATCTTATGGGAACATTATCATATATGTGGGATACCATTAAAATGTCCCATTACACTACATAACTGTATACAGAGCATACTATTATTGTCATTTAGCCTTCATATCTGCACTATTTGGGTTAAAATCCTGGTCCCACCTATCAATAATTTTATGTACTTGGCTAAGTAACCTTTCTAGTGTTCAAGCTTTCTGAATCTGAAAAATGTTTCTGAATCCTCTAAGGACTACTACGTGTTTTAAACACTTAATGCATACTTAGCTCTGATAACAGTGGCTATTATATAGTAAGCCCTAAGTGTAAATTGTTAAGACTATTTCCCTTGTTTCATTTTCTTTCAATATTTTTATTATCTTGAAGTAGTTGTACAAAGGAGTTGCCATTCAACAATGCAGTCTATAAATACAATGCGTCTTGATCAATGTTATCCCCTTCAACATTCTTTTAGATAGATTTTGATAAGGAGAGTAACAGACTTTTATATTATTTTAGTATGTCTACTATTTGTTCTTATGTTGGCAAATGAAAACCTTAATTTACTTGCCTCTCCCTCAAACTTCCTCATTTTTTAGATGTTACTTTGATCTTCTGATTTCTCAGATAAAAAAAAAAACCTCAGAGTCCTTGTATTCTTCCTTGATTCTTCCAATGTTGCTAACATCATAATTTAAACCCATCAGTAATTTTTCTCTACTCTATATCTATAATATTCCAAATCTACCCATATATCTCTACATTAACTCATAGCACTCAGATATAATACAACATTTTTATTGTTGTCTGCTACAGTATCCTTCTAACTACTCTTCAGAACTGTTTTTTTTTAATCAGTACAGAAGTCTCTTCTCCACAGAAGCCAGACTAAAATTTTTAAAGCTTAAATCAAATAACTTCACTCCACTGAAAAAACTTTTGATATATTTGGTCTTGTTGGCTCACATCTGCAATCCTAGCTTCTTTGGAGGATTATGTATGAAGACCAGCCCAGGAAAAAATTGTGAGATTCCTTCTCAATCAAAAGTTGGGAAGGATGCTGGGAGCTAGTGGCTCAGTCCTAGCTACTCAGGAGGCTGAGATCTGAGAATCACGATTCAAATCCAGCCCGGGCAGGAATGTCCATGAGACTCTTATCCACAATAAACCACTAGAAAACCATAAATGGTATTGTGGATCAAGTGGTAGAGCTCTTACCTTAAGCTGAAGAGCTGAGGGACAGCACCCAGGTCCAGAGTTCAGGCCCCATGCCTGAGGAAAAAAAAGTGAAAGAACTAATAGGAGGCTGATAACAAAAGATCTTGGTTTGAGGCCAGGTCAGGCAAAAAATTTATAGGAAGCTGGTGTGGAGAAGTTTTCCTGCCATCTCAGTTATAGCTAGAAGCACAAAATAAAAATATCATAGCCTAGGTACAGACCCAGGAAATAATAAAATCCCATCTCAAAAATAACCAATATTTCAAAAAAGAGGCTAGATTCACTAATAGAGTGGTTGCCTAGCAAGCATTACAATATGAGTTCAAACCCAAATAACACCAAAAATTAACTAAAATAAAATCAAGTAAGATAAAAATTTCAACGGCTTCCTACTATACTTGGATTAAAATCTAAACATATTACTTTCCTCTACAAGTGTCTCCAAAAACTGCAATCATCAGTAAAGCACTAGATCCTGTGTTACTTCTGCTTGAAATTGATTTAGCTTTACAAATTGCTTTCATAAAAATTCAATGTATACACTACAAAATTAAGAATGAGGGAAGAGGTGAGTAGGAAAGGGATGGATAAGAATGTTGAAAGTGGAGAGATTGATCAAAAAATGCATTATATTTATAAGCTGCTTTGTTAAATGGCAACTCCTTTGTACAACCACTTAAAAATAAATTGCTTTTACAGATAAGAAACAGTGGGAATATTGTTCAGGACTTTAGAGCTCCAAACAAAATATGTCTATCTCACAGCTCTGCTTCTACCCTGGGTGAAACAACTCTCCATGCAATAACTATGACTACTTTGACACTATGATCTGATGAAGCCCCAGACAGTCATGAACATAAAGTACCTGTGGGGAAGCACCATGATAGAAGAACATTCTTAGAAATCCAGACCAGTCAATTCACCAGATAAACATTATTAGGTGCTTTTGGGTGATACTACCTGGAACACAAGAATAACTGATGCAAAATATATTCAAATTCTTGACCAAAAAATCCTTAATAATCAATTGTATTAAGCTATGGTATTGTGTATGGAGTGGCTTGATATTCATCAGAAGGTAATGGAAACACCTTGATGGGCTTATCAGTGCACACATATACATATATATATATATATATATATATATATATATATATGTATTTGTTCACTCACGTATAGCATACTTCTTTCTACTTTAGATTTGCTTCTGCTGAATCAATTTACCAATTCCCTTTGTCAAATTTCTTTGCAACATCTCTAAAACCTAACTATGAAGACTATCCCCAGGACACTTCTTCAATTCCTTTAGTAATATGCCTCATAGTGGCTCTAAAGGGCGACTTTACCAAGGGCAAAGTTCAAAAATAGGATCTTTCCACATAATGACTTGTAAAAACGAACTTTACAACTTTGGTGGTGGGGGAGGAGGATTGGGGGAAGGCGGGGAGAGGATGGGAAGGGATGGGAAGGGGAAACAAAGGAGGAGGCTACAATGCTTGATAAGAAATGTACTCATTATCTTGCCCATGTAATTGTAACCCCTATGTACAGTATTTTCACAATAACAAAAAGATCTTTAAGAGTGATATGATACACTATGACAAGCAAGTAAGAAAAGAAACATTAATACCATCAAAACTGCAGAGGAGAAATACGGAAACAAAGTAGGAAAGTTTGATTCATTTAGCATCAAAATATGCTACCAACTTTGTGAAAAAATTTTAGAAGTGTTGTACAGACATTGGCAAAATGATTGCTTTTATGAGTCTAGCTGTAAGGATGAGACAAAAGCAAATTAATTTCTATATAAAATAATTTCTCTAAAAGTTAGATGAGGGAAGAGATGATAGAGGAAAAACAAAGGAGGGGGTAATAATATTCTTCATTTAATAGTTAGGGGTTATTTGGAGTTTGTGTTTATTATTAACTTTTGGCTTAGGATAGAATTTTGTGACAGGTAGCCATGTGTGATATCTTAGTGGGAAAATAGCATGTTTAAAATGAGAAGCTAAAGACATAACTCTGGATGAAATTAGTGACCATCTGGGAGGTACTATATCAGAATGTTTACATTTGTGTAGATTTCTTTATGCACCAGCAGCAACTTAATTTACATGTGTAATGGTATTACATTATCAAGCATGAAGAAAATACCTTGGCTTAGGTTGCTCTTCTTGCTTCATCTCCCTAGGGAGCCATTCAATTATATCCCATTATTCTCTTTGACTCCAGTGGGTGTTCTATGCCCAGATTGGCTCTTTTTTTTCACCCCAGTGACATTCCTACACAAGTTTTTCATATTACTCTACCTCCTACTGCCCTTGAAACATATATGTATGTATGTATGTGTATATATATATATACATTTCCACATTAAAAGGGGAAAGTTTTAAGATGTAAGTGAAAGAATATCAAAGAAATAATAATTGATGTTAAGGTCCTACCAGTGTTTATGGCCACTTCTTCCTTCTTTCTCAAGTTCAAAGTGGATGTGACAGGATGAGGGAGGTGCTGTACTCTCACATCAGAAGATCCACATTCCAGCCTTACAATATATACATTCTAACCCAATAGTACATATAAAAATTGTATTAAGCTAACGTTTCTTTTGTGTCATATTCTTAACTTCTTTTAAAATATTTTTATCTTACAGTATTCATAAAGGAGCTGAAATTCAACAAAGCAGTTTATGAATACAGTCATTCAACATTCTCACTCATCTCTTCCAACCTACTCATTCTTCATTTTCTTAATTTTGTAGGATATGCATTTTTACTGCACTTTCTCCCCACCTTCTCTGCATTCCTCTACCATTCCCCTCTTGACACCACTCTACCCCTTTTAAATACCCATTTAATGGAGTTTATTTTGTTGACTTTTGACTTAGCCTTTAGAGAGAATTGTACTGAGTTCTCTATTTAATCTACCATGTTTCAGTTAATCTCACTGATAGTATAGAGACATGTCCACTTTCTTTCATTTCCCACAATTTCTTCCAGTACATATAAAACACCTAATAATAAAATAATAAGGAACTATAGTGGTCACAGTGCTCTATCTACCTTCATGGGTTAGAATCGTCATTCCAGACTTCTATTGTCTGAATATGAAATGCTCCCGCAGGTTCAACTTTTGAGCACTAATTCCTGCCTAAGAACATTATTTGTGATGTTTTGGAATCTTTAAGATATGGACTCTAGCAAGAGAATGTAGGTTACTATGAGGGAGACTACTTGGGGGTATATTATTCTAAACTCTTTGCTGTTCTTTCTGTTTTCCATCCACCATGAAGAAATTTCTGCACTACATGCCCCTGTCATGAGGACATTTTACACAAGTCCATAGGACCACGTAACCACAGACTGAATCATTTCAAATTGTGAACCAAAATAAATCTTTCTTCCCTTTATTTTTCTCTCAAGTATTTTGGTCACAGCTACACAAAAGTAACCAATATACATTTTCTGGAATATTAACTTGAACAATATTAATGTACAGTTAAATAGGTCTTTCAGTAAAAAATGATTTCCTGTGTCACATATTTAATGGAATGAATTTAAAAAATCATCTCATTTTAAGATACAGTAACGCCATTTGCAAAATTTAACAGGTATAATTTCCCAATTGTATATATAAACTTACTCTTACTATCATTTGATAGAGAAATAGGAAGTACTCTAATATTGATTATGTTAATCCATATCAAACCTGATACCCTGACAAGTTCATAATACATCCCAATGAACCCATGTTCCTACATCTTAATTTACATGCCTTCAATGGGTGATGATCCTTTGATTCTTGCACCCACTTCCACATCATTTATTTCTTTTTATCTTTGATAAGGTTGACAGAGCTGACTTTACCACAAACTATGCTATCTAGTTTGAATTGTTTCTTTTGTTGAGGAAGTCGGCACTATGATGAAAGAACAGGTAACAAAGATGAGTAATCACAACTGAAATAAAAGCTGAAAAATGAAGTAAACTATGACATTGCAGGATTTCCTATTTTCAATTAATCAGAGTCACATTTCCATTTGCTTCATTTGTAAGGTAAAAGAATGTTTTCAATGCATGATCTTAAATTTCACCCAAAAATCTAAGATTCAAGCTATGCATTTTCTGCCTTTTTAATTACTACCAGTCATAAAGATTCTACAACCAAAACTTAGCTGGCAATTTGAGTGATGATGCATGAGCCACAACAGGAAATATTTTGGCCCTTCCTGAGTTGTCTTGAGGAATTTGTAATAGTAGTAAAACTTGAATATAAGAAAGTTAAGATTTGTTTGAAAGATGCTTATAGATGGTATATAAGATATTGACATGGTGTTTGGGATCTAGTGTACTACTTTATTTTAATTTCAGGTTTATAAAAATGTAGCAGAGTTAGGAGAGAAGATACAAACAGCAATGCCTCCTAAAGAAAGTTAACTCTCAAAGGATGACATAAAAAGATGTCAAAATTCCTGCTTCTTATTTACTGATTTGATTAGTAATTATTAGAAACAAAATATTTATAAAGAAAAATGACTACTAATGTCTAGTAATGAGTGTGCTATATAGTATTTCTTTGTCCATTTGACTATATCATGACCATTAACCTGTTAGGTATTGAAAGGACATATCAAATACATATGAAATCAAGTCTTTCAGGCTGTAGGGCTTATGAATTGGAGTAGAGGTGCTTGCTCTGTTAAAGATACATGATGAGGGGGCTGTGAAGGTGGCTCAGTGCTAGAGTGCTTACCTTGCATGCATGAGGCCCTGGGTTCGATTCCTCAGCACCACATAAGCAGAAAAAGCCAGAAGTGGTGCTTTGGCTCAAGTAGTAGAGCACCAGCCTTGAGCTGAAGAGCTGAGGGACAGTGCTCAAGCCGAGTTCAGATGCACCACTGACAAAAAAAACGATACATGATGAGGGCAACTGAGGAAAATTAGCTGGGGACCAACAGTGTTCTCTCTGAAGAAGAGAGTTTTAGGGTCTCACTGAATTATCTTCATCTAGAGTCATACCAAGTAAACTATAATTATACAGAGATTTATACCTAGGAAGAAAATTACAAGGAGCCTGCTTAAGAAGACATATTGAATCACTGGCCACCAGCAGGGCTGGTCGTTCTGGCAGTGGCCATAGGAAGCCAGAACAAGAACAGATATGACAGTGTTGCTCAGGCTTCCCACTTGCCTCTGGACCAATCTTAATGAAAAAGAATGGTAATCTAAATCCCAGCTAGCCACAGATAGATGCAAAGACAACTCATCACATTGTAGATGGTCTGAATCACCAAGGGAAAGCATTAGTACCCCCACAAAAGACATCCTTCTCTCCCTCACAGAGAACATCTGGAAGAAAACCTTCCCCCCACCCGAGAAGAACCCCATCTTTATACTGTCATATACTCTGCCAGAGTACCTGGCTGGTAATATAGGCCAGAGTAACAGTGACATTTTTCAACAGGGCAAAAGAATCTGATTCAATTGTACCAACCCTAAATGGAGGAAAACAAAAGAATGGCCCATGGAGAGCCAGCTCCCCTGAGGATAAAGTTAACTTAACCAAGGGCAGGAAGCTCTTCCCAGGGAAGGTCAGCTTTACCTGAGGCAGGCATAGGGAATGGTGACTCAGCCCCTCTGCAGCAAACAAAGTTAAGCTCTCTTTTCCTGACCTATGACAGCCCAACCTGTAGGTAGTTGGGCACACTGGAATTAGAAAACCAAAAGTTTGTAAAGAACAAAAGAACTTCACAAGCCATAACAAATGACAGAAGACAGCCACATCATGCCTGCTTTACCACACAAAGCAAATCGGAAGAGGGATACAAAGACTCCAAGTTTGTAAGACAGAACTTTTCTCTACCCTCTCAAACAAACTGATTTGAGAATTTACCTGTGCATGTTGAGGATTAAGTTAGGATCATTCAAGCCTGAGTGTAGGACTGAAGGTAACAGCAACATTCCCATATAAAAAAGGCTTCTGAATCCAACTAGGGCACAAGGAAAGACAACCACCACAAGGAAATAAAAGACTCCATCAAGAGGTTGAATAGAGGCTAATGGGTCCACAGAAACTCACTTTAAAAACTGGAGGGTGTTTTGTTTGTTTTCCTTCTTTATTGTTATTCTGTTTACTCCTAGATGTATAGTATACCAGTTAACGGTGATTACTAGACTTCATTCTTTTTTTGTATGTTTTTATTGTAAAAATGCTGTACAGAGGGGTTACAGTTACATGAGCAAGGTAATGAGTACAATTCCTATTGAGCATTGTTGCCTCCTCCTTTGTTTTCCACATAACATCCCTTCCCTCCCACCTCCAGAACTATGCTCTTACCTTCTTGAAGTTGTAAAGTTTGTTTGCAACACAGTGTTTTGTACATCTCATTGTTATAATGGGTCAACTTGTATCCTTATTTAAGCATTTTGATTTTCCCTTCCCCTCATGGAATTACACACATGTATATACAAGATGGAGGGCACCGACACCAAATATAGTGAAAATAGGGGTTATACCATGGAGGAGGAACATTCAAAGTGACAACAAAATCACATGGTACATTATAAATACTTTAGACATAATAGCAAGAAAGAAAAAACGATATTTATGTCCCTATTTGGAGTTCATTTCGTTAAACATAATTTTATATATACATAGCTTTTGGACTTTTCTGCTTGTCCTACACATTTACTAGTCATTGCAAATAAGGGAAACCATGGGACCTATGTTTCTTTGGGCTTGGCTTACTTCACAATATAATTTTGTCCAAGTCTTTCCATTTCCTAACAAATGGGGTGATGTCATTCTTTCTAATAGAGCAATAGAATTCCAGTGTGTGTGTGTGTGTGTGTGTGTGTGTGTGTATACACACTATATGTATACATATATATACATATATATCACATTTTCTGGATCCATTCATCTACTGAGGGGCATATGGGTTGGTTTCATATCTTAGATATGGTAAATAATGCTGGGATAAACATGGTTGTGCTAGTAGCCTTAGTATGGCCTAGTTTATGATCCTTTGGGTAAATGCCCAAAAGTGGGATTGCTGGGTCATAGGGGAACTCTATGTGGAGTCTTTTGAGGAACTTCCATACTGCTTTCCAGAGTGGTTGAACAAGATCACACTCCCACCCACAATTCAGTAGGGTTCCCTTCTGTCCACATCCCCTCCAGCATCTGTTGGTTAGAGTGCTTGATTACAGACATTACTGTGGTGACTTGGAATCTCAATGTTGTTTTGATTTGCATTTCTTTTATGGATAGAGAGGTTGAGCATTTCTTCATGTGTTTATTGGCCATTCTTATTTCCTCTTTCTCTTTAAGACTTTAGCCCACTTATTTATTGGGCAATTGTTTCTTTGAGAATTTGTTGTTCCAAGTATATTTTAGATATATATAGTATGGCTAGTGAAGATCTTCTCCCAATCTGTGGGCTTTCTGTTGAGCTTGCTAGCTATGTCCTTTCCTATGCAGAAGTTCTGCAGCTTCATGCAAGCCTATTTGTCCAAGCTTTCTTTGATTTGTTGTATTTCTAGGTCTCTATTAAAAAAATTTCAATTTAAACAATTTGTTTTTTCCTTTCCCTCCCCAAATTATACCAACATCAAATACAGTGAAAACAGGGCTATACCGTGGAGACGGACATACAAAGCAACAAATAAATATCTTATAAATATGTTAGACAAAATAGCAAGAAAGAAAAAAAAAACATTTGAGTCCTTAACTTGGGGTTCACGTCAGTTGACATCAAATTATCTGACCTTTTCTGCTTGTCTCAGACATATACTAGTTATTGCAAATAAGATAAACCATGAAACCTGTGTTTCTTTGGGCCTGGTTTACTTCACTTAATATAATTTTTTTCCAAGTCTTTCCATATCCTAACAAATGGAGCAATGTCATTCTTTCTGACGGAAGCATAAAATTCCATTGTATATATGTACCACATTTTCTTGATCCATTCATCTACTGAGGGGCATCTGGGTTGGTTCCATATCTTAGTTATGGTAAATAATGCTGCAATAAACATAGTTGTGCTGGTAGCTTTACTATGGTCTTGTTTGTGATCATTTAGATAAATGCCCAAAAGTGGGATTGCTGGGTCATAAGGGAGCTCTATGTGGAGTCTTTTGAGGAACCACCATACTACTTTCCAAAGTGGTTGAACAAATTTACACTCCCACCAACAATGCAGTAAGGTTCCCTTCTGTCCACATCCCCTCCAACATCTGTTGTTATTAGAGTTATTGATTATAGCCATTCTAACTGGGGTGAGGTGGTATCTCAATATTGTTGTGATTTGCAATTCTTTTATGGCTAGAGAGGTCGAGCATTTCTTCATGTGTCTATTGGCTATTCTTCTTTCCTCTTCAGAGAAGGTTCTCTGTTAGTCGTTAGCCCACTTATTTATTGGGCAGTTGTGTGTTTGAGGATTTGTTGTTGGGGGATTTAATTTTTTGAGTTCCAGGTATATTTTAGATATGAAACTCTTGTCCATTGTATGGCTAGTGAAGATCTTCTCCCATTCCGTGGGCTTTCTATTGATCTTGCTAGCTATGTCCTTTGCCATGCAGAAGCTCTGCAATTTCATGCAATCCCATTTGTCGAATCTTTCTTTGATTTATTGTGTTTCTGAGTCTCTTTAAGAAAATTTCAGCCTGTGCCAAGGAGACCTAGGGTTTCTCCTATTCCATCCTGTGATGTTTTCAGAGTGTCTGCTTTGACTCTGAGGTCTTTGATCCATTTGGAGTTGATTCTGGTACAGGGTGATAGATAAGGATCTAGCTTTAGTTTTCTACAAGTAGTTAACCAATTTTGCCAGCACCATTTGCTGAAGAGGCTGTCTTTCTTCCATTCTATGTTTTTAGCTCCCTTATCGAAGATTAGATGGCTATAGGTATGTGGGTTCATTTCTGGGTCTTCAGTTCTATTCCATTGGTCCTGAGGTCTGTTCCTGTGCCCCTACCAAGCTGTTTTGATTACTATGGCTTTGTAGTACAGTTTGAAATTTGGCATTGATATTCCTCCAACACTGTTCTTTTTGTTAAGGATCGTTTTTGCTATTTGGGGTCTTTTATTGTTCCATATGAATTTTTGGATTGCCTTTTCTATTTCCTTCAAGAATGAGGTTGGAATATTGATAGGTATTATACTGAATTTGTAAATAGCCTTGGGAAACATTGCCGTGTTCGTGATGGTGACCCTTCCAATTCAGGAGCATGGGAGGTTTTTGCCACTTTCTAAGTTCTGTTTTTATTTCCTGTTTCAGATTTTTAAAGTTTTCATCGTAGAGGCTCTTCCCTTCTTTGGTTAAGCTAATTCTTAGGTATTCTATTTTTTGGGGGGCTATTACAAATGGAGTTGCTTTTCTCATTGTTGGCATACAGAAAAGCCATTGATTTTTTGAGGGTTAATTTTATACTGTGCTACTTTGCCAAAGTTTTGAATCAGCTTGAGTAATTTGAGAGTGGAATCCTTGGGATTTTTTAAAAACAAAATCATGTCATCTGCAAAGAGGGAGCAACTCCCACCTGTTTATGGGGGCCTTCTGCTTGGTCAAATTTATTCCAACCTTTCACTTTCAGAATATGTTTATTTTTATGGGCAATGTGTGTCTCTTGAATGCAGCAGATAGAAGAATTTTGCTTTTTAATCCAACTAGACAATCTCTGTCTTTTAATTGGAGATTTAAGTTCATTGATATTGATTGTTAGGGCTAAGAGGTGTTTGGTAGTTCCTTCCACATTATGCACCTTCTTGGAGGCTATGGCAACTGGGTTGTTCCCATGGTTCTTAGATTCTCAGTTTGGGTGTGGTTTCTTGGCCTTTATTGTGCTCTTGTTGGTTTTCTTTGTGTTGGACATCTTTAAATATTTTTTTTTTTTGCTGGTTTAATGTAGATGTATGGTTTCAATTTTTCTTTGCTATGGAAGGTGTTTATTTGATCTTCCATTATAAAGGAGAGTTTAGCTGGGTACAGTATCCTTGGTTGATAGCTGTTTGTCTTTATGGGGTGGCATACAGCATTCCAGGATCTTGCTTTAATTGTCTCTGCTAAGAAGTCTGAGGTTATCCTTATTGGTTTCCCTTTATAGATGATTGATCTTTTCTCTATGTCAGACCTTGTTTAGCCTCCAGCTTCTCCTGATTTTTTTTCCTTGACAGCTTTATGGATCCTTTCCTTGGTCCGAATTGATCTTTTGTGTATTATAATGTGATGGTGAGATGTCCTGTTCTACTCAGGTCTATTTGGGGTTCTAAAAGCTTCTTGTATCTTAATGGCCATATCTTTTTGTATGTTCATGAATTCTCTGCTGGGATTCTGTTAAATAAACTTCTTAGACCCTTAACTTCTGTCTCTAGGTCCTCTTCTACATGCATTATCCTTAGATTAGGCCTTCTGATGGTGTCTTCTAAATGTTATGGATTTGTCTTGGATAGTTGTATGTTCTTTCTCTATCATATCTAGGTTGTCTTCTATCCAAAGATTCAATCTTCTGCATGGTCTAACCCACTGTCAAGACTTTCTACTTTGTTTTTCATTTCCTTTCCTTCTAATAGATTGGCTTTGATGTCATTTTTCTTGTGTTTCTCTGGCTTGTTCTGCCCATTTGGTATGAACATAACACCAATTTCATGCTAGAACACCATTTTAAGGCAAGCATCAACCCGAGTCCTGTAGTTGTATAAATTAATTGACACAGTCAAAATGGCAGTAGATACAATCTATTTCAACAGATGCATTTGTATTCAACATGAAACAACTATGGATTAATGGGCTAAGAATGAAAAGGAGGAATCAGCAGACCAGAAATTAATAGGTTTATGGAGAATTGTGGGGAAAAATAGGATTTGAGGAATGTGGAGAGGTAAAAGGATAGAGTGAATTTAACCAATTCCTAATTTCAGAGAAGAAACAAATATAGCAGAATGAAGGAATGAGAGAGATAAACAAGAAAAAATGAAAAAAAAAACAAAAATTTAAATTTAAAAAATGAAACATATAAATTATGGAAGTAAAAAGACCAGAACTGATAGATGGAAAGAATAGAATGAGAGGAGAGAGCTAAAAATGAAAAAATAAAGAATAAAAAATTTAAAAATGGAATACTCAGAAAGTATATAAATATAAAGAAATAATACTAGTATTAAAGGAGTTGACACTAAGAGGTTGAGAATCGAGTAATCAATTTTTGAATTAAGTATGCATACAATGAAGGATAAGATCTAATAATCGATGACTGGTATATATCTAGAGATGAGAAGAACTGCAATTAAGTCGCACAAAAAAAGGACCAAAAGTTTAAAAGAGATTGAAACACACACACACACACACACACACACACACACACACACACACACACACACACACACCCCTAAAATAAAAATTATGAAAGAAAAATATAAAACAAAATTTAAAAAAATTAAAAAGTAATTATGTAGCTGGGGCTGGGAAGGTGGCTCAGTGGTAGAGCGCTTACTTTCCATGCATGAGGCCCTGGGTTCGATTCCCCAGCACCACATAAGCAAAAAGAAAAAAAGCCGGAAGTGGTGTTGTGGCTCAAGTGGTAGAGTGCTAGCCTTGAGCTGAAGAGCTGAGGGACAGCTCCCAGGCCCAGAGTTCAGGCCCCACGACCGGACCCCCTCCCCCCAAAAAAGTAATTATGTAGAAAAAAGAGTTCTTTGTTTTTTTGTGTGTGGGGGAGGGAGGGAATCTTCTATCTCCCCTGTGTCCATAAACCAATCTCTTGGTGGAGTCTCTGGTTTGCTTGTGGTGTTTGGTTTTCCTGTGGCTTGACTGTTTTCTTAAGTCAGTTTGTTTCAGCAGGCAGACAACTCTGCCTTACCCAGGACTTTGTGACCCTCCTTCCAAGCTAGTTCAGTGTGGGGGAATTCCTCTTTGAGTATCACAAAGGAGGGAAATGGCTGTTTCCTCTAGCTTGGAATTGCTGTGATGAGGCTAGGTTGTAGGTAAGGTTGAAGCCTATCAGCAATCAACAGCTTTTCCCTGAGGGGCTATTTCCTGAGATCACAGAGCCCAGCGTGGAGCCATTCTCAGGATTTATGTTTACTGAGTTTCAGTTGTTTTTCTCTTACCCCACCTGCTGCTGAGTCTGTGGCCTAGGATTCTTTGGGAGGGGTAGCCTCTAGCTCTGTTTACCCAGTGAAGAAAGTCACTCCTCTGGGGGGGGAGCTACCTCTGCCAGGGTAGGGTAACTTTCCCTTGAGCAGGGCAGAGCAGGGCAGGTTCCTTGACCTATTGAATGGCCCCTACTGTTTTCTTCCAAGGCCTGAGTTGAAGTTAGCTGCTCAGATAAGACCTTTTTCAGTATCAAAGTTAGATTTCTTCTCTGGTGGTGAGGGAAGGACTACCTTCCCACCACTGCTCCATGAGAAGAAGTGAAAATGTCTTGGGGTTATTCATGCCAGTCTCATGGTTTCGGAGCCATCTATGGTCTGCAATCAGCAGGATGAAGATTTCTGCCCTTTGTCAGTTCTTGCTAGTGGTGAGTAGAATCCACTTGCAAACAGCATCTGGTGCCTTTGTCCTGGGCTCTCTCTGTTGATATGGTGGCCGTGGCCACAGCCACCACCACCACTGCAACTGTGGACACCAGCAAGTGCTCAGATTTGTCTCCTTAACCAATCTGCCTGAATTTTCCCTCTCTGGCCAAACTCTCTGTACTGTGATGGCGTACTTGGTGTGATTTTCTAGCCTAGGACTGTTACACACTGGAACACTAAAACTGCTTTCTATGTGAGAGCTTGTTTAGCCTCCAGCTTCTCCTCCACCATCTTCCGATGGACTCCTAGACTTCATTCTTAATTGCATGCCTACTTAATTCAGGGTATATTTTGAATATTTAATTTTCAATTTTTCTATGACTCATAGTATTTTATTTGTAGAATTATTGTTTTGTACATATATATATACATATATATAATTAAAACGTTTTATCCTGAATTCAAGTCTTAATTTTCTTCCTTCTGTTCCTTTCCTTCTCTATTCTTATTTGCTCTTTACTCTATTTGTCACTAGATCTCTTTATTTTTCTTTAATTTAATTTTATCGCATGTTCCATTATTTCTGGTCCTTTTCTCCATCTCACAACTAATAAATTGCATTGACCAACTAGACTTAACAGGCAGCTACACACTATTTCACCCAACAGCATCAGAATATATGTTCTTCTTGATAGCACATGGAAAATAATCCAAAATAGATCACATTTTAGTTCACAAAACAAATCTGTGCAAATTCAGAATTATTGAAATTATTCCCTGAATTCTTTCAGACCACAATGGAATAAGATTAGATTACAGCACTAAAAGCCACCATGGAAAAAATTTGTGACTCATGGAGACAGAAAAACACAATGTTGACTCAGCAGTGTGCCATTGAAGAGATCAGAACATAAATTCAAATGTTTTTATTGTTTAATAAAAATGAATACATAAAAGACTAACTTCTCTGTGACACAGCAAAGGTAGTGCTCAGTAGAAAATGTATAGCTCTGAGGGCCTACATGAACAAAGTGGAGAGATCTCAAACCAACAATTTAATGATATACCTAAAATTCCTTTCTAAAGAGCAACAAGACAAACCATAACCCAGAAGATGGAAACAAAATTAGATCATAATTAAGTGAATTAGATGATAGAAAATGATAGAAATGATAGAAAAGATCAACAAAACAGTTGGTTCTTTGAAAAAAAATCTCACCAAAAAAAGAGAAGAGAGTACACTCAAATGAATAAAATCAGACATCATGACAGAAACAAGCAAGATTCAAAACATTGTAAGTGAATACTCTGTAAATGTTATGCTATCAGATTTAAGAATCTGAAAGAAATGGAAGAATTTCTAGCAAATAGTGATATTTCCAAATTAAACCAAGAAGATTTAAACCAACTAAATATACCCATAACAAGTAATGAAATAGAAATAGCAATAAAAGACCTCCCAGGAACACATGGATTCACAGCCCAATTCTATAAGGCCTTCAAAGGAGAACTCACTTCAATACTTCTCAAATCTTCAATGAAATTGAAAGTGAAAGATCACCACCAAATTCACTCTATGAAGCCAGCACAATCTTCATCCAAATCCAGACAAGGATTTATCAAAGAAAGAGAAATATAGAGCAATTTTTTAATGAACATCGACTCAAAACTTCTCAATAAAATTCAGGCCAACCTATTTTAACAATTAGTCAAAAAATTATACACTTAGATCAAATGAGCTTCATTACAGGGATGCAAAACTGATTCAATACACACAAGCAAATTAATATAATTCAACACATCAACAGGAGCAAGGACTAGTGTCACACGTGCATCTCAATGGATGCAGAAAAATCATTTAAAAAGATCCAACAACCCTTTATGATGAAAGTGCTGGAGAAACTAGAAATCTGTGGAACATTCCTCAATATAATAAAGATTATATATGACAAACCTATAGACAGTATTGTACTCAATGGAGAAAAGTTAAAACACATTTCCTCTAAAATCAGGCATGAGACAATGATGCTTACTCTCTCCAGTCCTACTCAATATAGTATTGGAATTCCAAGCTATAGCAATAAGGCAAGACAGAAACAAAAAGGGAAATAGGGAAAAAAGTAAAATTCCCCCTCTTTTCAGCTGACATGATCAAGTTACTTGAGCTGATACAAAACTTCGGTAAAGTAGCAGGGTGTAAAATTGACTCACAAAAATCAGTAGTTTTTGTATACCAACAATGAGAAGAGCGACACAGAAATAAGGATAGCAATTCCCTTTTCAATAGCCTAAAAATACCTAGTGATTAATTTAACCAAAGATGTGAATGACCTCTATAATGAAAACTTTAAACCCTGAAAAAGGATAAGAAAGTGGACTTAACAAAGTGGAAAACTTCCCATGCTCCTATATCAGGAGGATTAACATCATGAATATTGAAATACTGAAAAAAATCTATTTACAAATTCAATGCAATATTCATCAAAATCCCAATAACATTCTTTAAAGAAATAGAAGAAGCAATCCAAAAATTTATTTGAACTAATAGAAGATCCCGAATAACAAAATGAATCTTTAGCAGGAAAAAAAGTGCTAAAGGAATATCAATATTAGACCTCAAACTCTATTATAAAGCCATAGTTATTAAAAAAAAAAAAAACAGCTAGGTACTCTCACACAGGAACAGGCCAGAGGACCAATGGAATAGAATTAAAGACCTAGAAATAAATCCACAGACCTATACCACATAATCTTTGATAAGGGAGTGAAAAACACAGGATGGAGAAAAACAATCTCTTCAAAAAATGATTCTGGCAGAATTGGGTATACACATGTAGAAAAATGAAGTTAGATCCTTATATATTACTCTGCATTAGAATCAACTCCTAACGAATCAATGACCACAGTGTAAGATCAGATACCCTAACAATATTATAGGAAGTTATAGGGAAAACATGGGGACTCCTAGGCAATGTCAAAACTTCCTAAACAAAGATCCAGTAACACAACAAATCAAAGAAAGCCTGGACAAATGGGATGCAGGAAACTGCACAGACTTTACAGGGCAAAGGACAGAGTGCAAGATGAATAGAAAGCCCACAGATTGAGAGAAGAGATTTACTAGCTATACAACAGACAAGTGTTTCATATCTAAAATATACCAAGAGCTCAAAAATTAAAGCTCCCGAAAAAAACCTCAAAGAAACAACAACCTCATTAATAAGTGGGCAAAAAGTTAAAGAGAGATTTCTCAGAAGTAGAAATAATAATGGCCAATAGACAAATGAAGAAATGTTCAACTTCTTTGGCCATAAAAGAAATGCAAATCAAAACAACATTGGATTCCACTTCACCCCAGTCAGAATGGCTATAATGGAGAAATCTAATAAAAACAGATGCTGGAGGGGATGTGGCCAAAAGGGAACCCTACTATATTGTTGGAACCTTACTTCATTGTTGGTGGGAATGTAAACATGTTCAATCAATTTGGAAAGCAATATGGAGGTTGCTCAAAAGACTCCACATAGAGCTCCCTTATGACCCAGCAATCCTACATTTGGGCATTTACCCAAACAATCACAAATAATGCCATACTAAAGCTACCAGTACAACTATGTTTATCGCAGCATTATTCACCATAGCTAAGATATTGAACCAACCCAGATGTCCCTCAGTAGATGATGGATTAAGAAAATGTGATACTTATATACAATGGAATTTTATGCTTCCATCAGAAATTATGGCATCGTTCCATTTGTTAGGAAATTGAAAGACTTGGAAAATATCGTAAGTGAAGTTACCAAGTCCCAAAGAAATTTAGATCATACAGTTTCCCTTATTTGCAATAATTAGTACATATAGGATAATTTCATCAGATGAGCTGAAAAGATCAAAAGTCATGTACAAATGACCATATAACATAATGCTAAGTTAAATGAACCCCAAGATATGGACACAAGAGGTCTGTCTTTACTGTTACTGTTTTAAATGTTCCATATGATTTTTATTTTTTTGTTATTGTTTCCTTTGTATGTTTTTCTCCCCCATAGCATATTCCCTGTTGTCATTGTACTCAGTTTTGATACCCTGCATCTTGTATACACATATGTCTAATCTGGGGAAGGAAAGGGGAATAACAAAACGCTGAAACAAGGACACAGGATGATCCATTGCAACAAGGATACCCACTGGACAGTATATTGGAAACAAACTACAACATCGGGCAGTGAGTGGGGGGAGGAGCGGGATAGGAGTGTGGGAGCTGGGGGAGGAAAGGGATAGTGGGACAACAAGGAAGGGAAGGGGTAACAATGATCGACAAGTAAGGCATGTAACTGTAACTCCTCCATACAACATCTTAACCATAAAATAAAATTTAATGAAAAAAGAACTTTGAAATTCCACCTCACCCCAGTTAGAATGGCCATTATCAAGAAACTAACAATAACAGATGCTGGCAGGGACGTAGTCACAAGGGAATGCTTCTACACTGTTGGGGAGAATCTAATTTTGTTCAACCACTCTGGAAAAAAGTATGAATGTTCCTCAAAAGACTAAACATAAACCTTTCCTATGACCCAGCAATACCACTCCTGGGCATTTACCCTACTGACCACAAACAAGACCACAATAAAGCTACCAGCATAACCATTTTTTGCAGCATAATTTATCATAACTACGATGTGGAACCAACCCAGATGCTCATCAGTATATGAATTGATCAAGAAAATGTGGCATATATACAGATGGAATTCTATGCTTCCATCAGAAATAATGGCATTGCACCATCCATAAGGAAATGGAAAGACTTGGAAAAAAATTATATTAAATGAAGCAAGCCAGACCCAAAGAAACACAGGCTGCATGGTTTCCCTCATTTGTAAGAACTAAAATGTATCTAGGATATCCTAGCAAAGGATAATAATAGCTAAATTGTTAGGAGCATATGAATATATAAAATGAAGCTTATCAAATTGAACTCTAAGAAATGGTAACAAGAGATTTTTATAATGTACTGTTTACAGGGCTGGGAAGATGGCTCAGTGGTAGAGCTCTTGCCTTGCATGCATGAGGCCCTGGGTTCCATTCCTCAGCACCACATAAGCAAAAAGAAAAAAGCCGGAAGTGGCGCTGTGGCTCAAGTGGTAGAGCGCTAGCCTTGAGCTGAAGAGCTGAGGGCAGTGCCCAGGCCCAGAGTTCAGGCCCATGACCGGACCCCCCCCCCCCCAAAAAAAAAAGAAAAAAGAAAAAAGAATAATGTACTGTTTACAGTTATTTGATTTTTTTTCATTGTTTCTTTTCCTTTTGTTTATGCCCTATTGTACACTTTGCCTTCTATATAATTTTATCTGATTTCTGGAAAGAAAGGAGAATCACAGGAACAATACGATAAATTGTGAGCCGATGCAACAGTGATACTCACTAGACACTATTTTGGAAATGAACTTTACAACTTGCGGGTGAGTGGAGTTAGAGGGGGGAAGCAGGACAAAATGAGGGAGGGACTAACACTGCTGAAAATAAAATTTACTCACTTCCTTATGTATGTAACTGCAACTTCTCCATACATTACCTTTACAATAAAAAAAGATATATGGTAAACTGAACTAAGGAAAAACCAAAAAGAAAATTCAGAATAGTGAAAATATATTTTCAAGTAGAATTCATAGTGCAAGATTATTACTTAGATGCCAGTGATGAGAAAGGAGTCAATGAAAATTGGAAATATGGAACTTGAATTATCATTAAACTATTTGGATGATATAGAGAGTAATAAAAGAAGGGAAAGAAAAAATTTTTCTAAGGACCATCTGAGGTTGGTTACATTTAGACATCTTAAGTTTAACACTAGAAAATCCTCGTGAATGTTTCTATCAGGCAGGTGAAAGTGTAGTTTCATAGGCCAAGAAAGTGAAAATCACTTGTCATGTGAATTTGAAGTGGGAAATTTTAGACATTTATTAACATAAATTCTGGTTAGGAAAATTATCTTTTATTTAGGTTTAGAAGTGTGATTCATGCCAAAATACCATTTATACTTAAAACACCCCATTTTCTCCTAGCTTTGTTTCCCTGTGTTCTCTCACTTTATTCCTACCTTCTTCCCAAGTACTGGCAATTTAATAGCAAATGTTGCATATTTCACAAGCTATGTTTTGTTGTCTGCTTTTTATTCATTTTATTCCCATAATATTGCTAGAGGAAGGCATGAAGAATGAAAAGAGGACTCAACAAATTCTGTGGAACCTAAGGTTTAAATGGCAGATAGGACAAGGGGAAGAGACACTAACAAAGCAGGAATTTCACATATAGGTGTCAGTGAAATGAAGTGGGAATATTGAACAGAAATTGTGGAAGAGATTTTGACTTCAAGGAAATAGTTGTCAACAAAGTAAAACGCCAAGGATCAGTTAAAAGGGTTGAGGATATAGCTCAGTGGTAAAGTGTCTAGAATGAACAAGACAGTGAATTGCATCCCCAGCCCAAAGCAAAGCAAAAAGAAAAATTAAGAAAAATGTCCAATATATTTCACAGTTAAAAGATTATTGATGATCATTTTAGGGTAGTGAAGGTGGGGAGAAATCAGAATGATGTGGGTTAGGAGTAGAAAGTATACATGCAATTATCATACACAGTTTTCAAGATGTTTGGTGGCCAGTGGCCATTAATCAAGAACATATTATCTTCAGCAATTCTTGAAGATCTTTATTTTTATATTAATTTTTTTAGTAAATTGACCTCTCTTTACTATCAATTGCTTATATTTATATCATGATGCAGAGGATTAAAATCTTAATATTAGTTTCACATTTAGCAATATAAACAATTCAGCATTTCCTGTCCTACTCTGTGAGAAATTTCACAATGATCTGTCATTGCTAAATAGCACCACTTGACCCAGTTTATAGCAAATAAGAAAAAAATACTGGTTAGGACAATTATCTTTTATTTAGTTTTGAAAGTGTGATTTATGCCAAAATATCATTTATACTTGAAACACCCCATTTTCTCCTAGTTTTGTTTTTCTGTCTTCTCTCACTTTATTCCTACCTTCTTCCCAAATACTGACAATTTGATGGCGAATTTTTTGTATTTCACAAGCTAGGTTTTTGTTGTCTGCTTTTAATTTCCTTTTCCTACTGTGTTTAGAGTCCCCAAATTAGATAGAAAGTATTTTTACATTCCTTGTTTTCCTTTGTAATTGTCAAAAAATACTAACCATTGCATGAAAAGTAGCATTTTTTTCTTCCAAAATATACTCTATTATGTTGACTGGTCTATGTGTATTGATCTCCCTAACATTGAGATTCCACCCTAAAACTATCTCATGATGCTGTTGTCTGAATATCTATGGATTACATATGTGAGTCTAAGAGAAGCATTTTTTAAAATAATAGTTAATATATTTTTCACATTTGACAAAAATAGTATTCATACTTATAAAAGCTTTCAACTTTTAATTGGTCCTTATAATAATTAATATTTCCAGCTGCACACATTGCAATCTCTAGCTTTAGAAAAATATAAAAAAATTGTAATTAGCATTCAGACTGCTAGTGAAAATGCTGAAGTAATGAAGTTACAAATAGATGTAATGGTAATCACTGACTTTCTACAGTCTAATTCATATTTGTTGGCTACTCCTAAAGTAAACACATTTACTAGAGCAAACCAGTTAATTGGAATGCTTGGGATTGAAAAAGAAAATCTATCAGTCAATTGATAAATATTGTCCATCATAAAGAATCATAAAGAACAGTTTTTAGCTAGTGTCTAAGCAGTTGAGTATTACATTTCTAATTATCTCAATGGTTGTTACAAAGAGATTTTTTTTCTCAAAACAAATATATGTTTCATGTATTTTGTATTGAAATGTATTTTTGCCATTTAGGATGGAGTATATGTTTCATTCAAACTAAGTTACTGGCAGGATGCTGCTATTACAAAAATTTCAGAAATCACTGAGCTAAAGCTTGGGGTGCACAAATTTGTTTTGAAACCTTACAGAATTCTCTCAGTGGTGGTCTAAATCCAAATCAGATCACCATATAGAAGAGTGAATTTGTATTCTCTGTGATAGTTTCAAACTACTCATATTATTTCATCAGGCAAAAACTGAATGGAAGGAAGAATATATATGTATATATATATATAATAAAATGAGAAAGATCATCATAGTGATGCAATTGGAGAATGGTATTTCAAAGTCATATGTGTATATGTTTAGACCACAAAATCAACAATTATTTAGATTGCACTAACATTTTTTGTTTTAATAAAGCTATAAATATATTTAGCATCTGCCCTCCTCATTGTCTGTCTTATATATCTAGTATCAGCATATAATTGAAAATGTTTTTTGTAATAGAGAAAATAATATGTTAGAAATGAAAAGGGCAATACTTTCTTTTGTTGAGAGGAGGAATGTATTTTATGCTTGACTCAATCAAGAAGAAAATGTACACAATGTACTCAGAAGTAAACTTTCAGCTGAAAGGTGAGCCTTTCTACAAAGCCTAAACTCTACCTGAGTCCTAGAAACTTCAGTCTACAAGCCATCTTCAGAGATCTGAATAAAGTTGCAAGACTATTAAAACTGCTATGGGCTTTAGATTTTGACAGAGTTCAAAAGCTGAGGCTTTTATTTGAAAGTATAATTTTCAAAGGAGAAGAAGGATACTATAAGAAAATAAACAATTTTATTTCTCTTTACTGTTTTCACTGAAAAGTGTTGGCTATATACAAGAAGACTAAGTATCTATGTCATTATAAATTTTAAAAAGTACTTTGTCTTAAATGGCTTGGAATTAGATGACAACAAGAAAAATGAAGGACAATCAGAAATGTGTGTATTGCAGTGAATACCTTCATGAGCATAAACGGCAGTTGTGAGATGCCCAAGCAATCCCTTCTACATAAGCAGCTTATTCAACAGAGTTGCTTCTGATTAAGAATAGACAAAACATGACTGAGTTGTGCATCTGATCTTTATCTGAGAGGTCAAAATACAGATGAAATTGTGAACGTAATTTTAAAATGTCATGAATTTTCATTTTTCCCCAAGTTATATAGTGAGATATAAATTTCTATTTCAAAATAACTCAGAATACTATTGTTTCCCTAGGATGAAGAACATGACATTTCAGTCTTAATGTAAACCTAATAAATGACTGATCTTTACATGTCCCTAATCTAGGAATGAAGATTCATTTAAAAGAATTCTAGAGGACCTCAGCTGTCCCAGAACTTTTACCTGGCACAATATACAGCTTAATAGAAATGTGATGAATGATTATTACTCTATCCTTTAAATTCCTTACCATAATAATTAAAAATCTCCTCTGCACTTTTTTCTTTTGGTTGTGGGGTATGAATTTCAAGGCTGGGCTCTGACCCTCAGTTTTTCAGCTCAAGGCAAACTCCCTACCAGTTGAGCCACAGTGACACTTCCAGTTTCTGGTGGTTTATTGGAGATTAGAGTCTCATGGACTTTCCTGCCTGGGCTGGCTTTGAACCACGATCCTCAGATCTCAGCCTCCTGAATAGCTAGAATTACAGGTGTGAGCCACTGGCACCCAGCTCTCCATGCACATTCTAATCCACACAGTTCTTTCATTGCCACAATATTCTCTGTTCAAGTCCTCCTTCTCTGTTCTACATTACATTGCTCCACTCTCTAAAAGCAAGTTATTTCTAGTAGACAACCTCCCCACCACAGGTCACTCTGGAATAAATCATGATCCATTAGCTTCATTTGCTAATTTACCTAGTTGTCAGGAAGTCTCCAAACACCTGAACTCCTTTCTAAAGGTAGCTCTTCTCTATTCCAATAGTTCTTACCCATAACTTGTCTTGTCAGATTTGAAGCTCTCTTTAGTAACTAGCACATTCCTAGGGTCATTTTGGCTGTTTAAAACTGTATTTCATACAGGAAATATTGCTTTCATTTTCCACTGTCATATTAGCAAAAAGTAATATCAGCAATGAACTTTGTTTTCTATGAGAAACCCTGAAAGATTGACACATACCAAAAATCTCATTGATGAAATCAACCCTACATAAGTAATGTGTATCAAAACAGCACACAAAAAATCCGTTCTGTACATCAAACTGACAATGACATCATCTGCATGAAAGAAGCTGCACAGTAACCATAACCGCTAGTTGCCAAAGCATTTTTCAGACCATGATAGTTTCAAGAAGCATGATAGTTCTCAAGCAAGATCATTTTGCCATCACAATCCATAGTGAAGTTTAGCACCGTTTTCACCTAGACCGGAGGGGGAACACTTACTTTTGTGGTCCAACAACATGTCTGTAACTGGTATGAAGGAAAGGGCCATGGTTATTATAAGCAGTTTCATGAAGGACTATGAAAATACTCTAGCAACAACTACTTTGGGGATACTTAAGCAAGCCATTCCAATCACATTTCCAGCCAGCTTGCATACACTTTCATGTGCTGCCCCTGCTGATGCAACATTAGTCCCAATAAAAGATTTTTCTCCAGTGGTCTTTTCTTGTCCATTTTTATTATTGGTAGAGTAGACTGAGCTGGTAACATAACAAAGATGGCTTTAGTAGTAGAAGTACTGAGAGGATAGCTGAAGTGTTATTGACAGGACAGAAATGATGGCTAGCAAAGGCAATAAAGATAATGAAGGATGAGGAAAGTAGAAAGAAGGTAATTATGCAACTTTGAAGAAAGACAGAAGGCTTTGAAGAGCCAGGGAAGAGAAATTGTAGCCCCTAGTCACTGGAAGAATTCTAGGAGCTGATATTTTAAAATATATATGTATATATATACATATTAATTTATTTTTCGTAAAAATGTTGTACAGAGGGGTTACAGTTACATGAGTAGGGTAATGAGTACATTTCGTAGAGAGCATTGCTACTGCCTCCTTTTTTGTCCCCTACCATAACTTTCCTCCCCACCTCCCCAACTCCTCCCATTCCCCTCCACCCTGACATTGTAAAGTTCGTTCTCAACATCGTGTCCTGTACATCTAGTCATCACAATGGGCCATCCTGCATCCCTGTTTAAATGTTCTGAAATATCTCTTCCCCTCCTCAAATTATAAAAATATATATACAAGATGCAGAACACCGGCATCAAATCCAGTGAAAACAGGGGTTATACCATAGGGGAAGAACATACAAAAGAAACAAAAGAATGACATAGTGTTTGTAAGTACATTAAAAACACTAGCAAGACAAAAAAAAAAAACACTTGTGTCCCTGTCTTGGGGTACATTTTGCTTAACATTATCTCATGTGGTCATATGTACATAGCCTTTGACATTCTCTGCTTGTCCTATACATGTACTAGTCATTGCAAACAAAGGAAACCATGGGAACAATGTTTCTTTGGGCCTGGATTACTTCACTTAATATGATTTTGTCCAAGTCTTTCCATTTCCTAACAAATGAGGCAATGCCATTCTTTCTGATGGAGGCATAGAATTCCATTGTATATATGTATTTATATATCACATTTTCTTGATCCATTCATCTACTGAGGGGCATCAGGGTTGGTTTCAAATCTTAGCTATGGTAAATAATACTGCGTTAAACATGGTTGTGCTGGTAGCTTTGGTATGATCTTGTTTGTGATAGATCGGGTAGATCCCCAAAGTGGGATTGATGGGTCATAGAGGAGCTCTATGTGTAATCTTTTGAGGAATCTCCATACTGCTTTCCAGAGTGGTTGAACAAGTTTACACTCCCACCAACAATGCAGTAGGGTTCCCTTTTGGCCACATCCCCTCTAGCATCTGTTGTTATTAGATTTCTTGTTTATTGCCATTCTAACTGGGGTGAGATGGAATCTCATCGTTGTCTTGATTTGCATTTCTTTTATGGCTAGAGAAGTTGAGCATTTCTTCATGTGTCTATTGTCCATTCTTATTTCCTCTTCAGAGAAGTTTCTCTTTAAATCTTTATTTATTGGGCAGTTGTTTCTTTGAGGATTTGTTGTTGGGGGATTTGAAGTTGATATTTTTAAGGGCCAAAGTTCTTACACACTTAGACATGAAAACTATCATACTAGCCATTGACAAAAGCTGAGAGTCTATACATTCTAAATCCAAGAACTGTAAAATTAGCTTCTTGATAATTGTAGTCGTAATCACTAGAGGGACTGAAGATTCCAGCACCTGAGGCTTATTTAGGAACACACTAGCAACTACATCCTTCTGTCTGATGCTGCTACTCACTGTTGCTGGAAAGCAAAGGTTACAAATGTCATCATGTGCCCTGGCTTAAAACCAAAACAATATACCCACATTTTGTGTACCTAGAGCCATAATCCTCTACCGTCTAAATCCCCAAGCAATGGTTCAGTTATAAGCCTCCAGGTCTGCTAATCTAGCCTTTAGGCCTTGGATATTCAAGGGTTCAGTAGCTCCCAGCTTCTCTTTACCTATTCACAATTTCTATCCAAGTAGGCCAAAAAGACCCTAGCACCCTGATTTGCAAAAATCCCACTAGTTTGAAACTTTAAAGCAGAAATTAGGACAAATTAAATACTTCTAGGTCAACTTTGAGCCTTTTACATTGATAGAGAAGAACAGGGAATGAAAAAGCAAGAATAATTTATATAAATTGTAAAGCAACATATTTGTTGCTGCTTTGCATGTACCTTCAATCATATTTGATATTAAATAGGAAGTTTTATTTTTTTAATTAATGTTTATTTTATTGTAAAAATACCATACAGAGGGGTTACAATTACATGAGCAAATAATCAGTATATTTCTTATCAAGCATTGTTGCCTCCTCCTTTGTTTCCCCTTAACATCTCTGCCCTCCCATTTACACCCCTCTCCCCCCGCACACCAAAGTTGTAAGTTTGTTTTTCGACATAACGTCTTGTACATCTCATTGTTGCAATGGGTCCACCTCTATCCCTATTTAAACCATTTGTTTTTTCCCTTCCCCTCCACAAATTATACCACTATCAAATACAGTGAAAACAGGGGTCATACTGGGGGGGGGGAGGGACATACAAAGTAACAAAGAAACAATACCAAGAAAGAAAAACCATTTGAGTCCTTATCTTTGGGTTCATGTTGCCTAACATCAACCTGTCTGTTCAAACAAACAAAACAAGAGTGAAAAAAGAAAAGCTACAAAGGAACAGTATCCACATATACTTCAAAACAATAGCCAGGCACCAGTGGCTCATGCCTGTAATCCTAGATCTGAGTATCATGTTTCAAAGCTAGACAGGAAAGCCTTTCAGACTCTTATCTCCAATAAACCACCAGAAAACTGGAAGTGGAGCTGTGGCTCAAGTGGTAGAGCACTAGCCTTGAGCTGAAGAGCAGTGAACCTGTGCCCAGGCCCAGATTTCAAACCCTACAACCGACAAAAAAAATAAATAAAATAAAGTAAAATAAAAAAGTAGGCCCAGATCAAATATGTGCTTTAGGCCTCACTTAGTCCCCTCTGCTAATTAGATATTCTTTTTGCCTGATTTCCTATTATGTTGGTTATCATGTTTTTCTAGGCATACTTCCATGTACATGCGCAAGTTCACAGTATTTGATCAGTTTTCAAAACATCTACAAAAGAGATTTTACATTCTACATTCTCAAGAAAAATGAAAAACACAAATTTTTCTTTTCAATTCTATACATGAAAATATCTATCAATGTATTTTTCTAAGTATGGTGCAACCTCCAAAAAGATGGCCACTTTTCTATTTGCTAACCACCCCAACTTGCTTTTGATCCTGTATCATTACAGTTCACTTAGAAGTCTTCCTCCATCATTTATTCCAGATCAATTGCTTAAGACTTGAAATTACCCCACAGACTCATTTTTGTTTTATCTGTCTAGACTTTTGTGTATGTGTGTGCTAATGCTTTTAAAAGAGACAAACATTCTGAACTTTGTTATGGCCTCTTTCCTCCCTACCATACCACACTTACTGGCTTCAGACTCTCAAGATACTTGAACATCTGAGGCAAGCTTTTTATCTTTAGGTCTATTCTTTGGCATTTATGCTTCTCAGATTCTCTATATTTTAAAAGTACAAATGACATTGTGGCTCAAAGTGGTAGAGCACTATCTTGAGCAAAAAAGTTCAGAGACAGAGCCCAGACTCTGAGTTCAAGTCCCACAATTAATATAAATACATACATACATACATACATAAATGTATATATTTTCTGTGCTCTGTACAGTACCACTATTATATGTTATACTTTAAATCAGATATAAATTCAGCCATGAGAAAATAGAAAAGCCACATTTTGATAGGTTGAATTTTGGGGAGTCTTTATTGGAGAACTAGAGGTCTGCAGTTGGCCAATTACAAAGATCCGCAGCCCCTAACAGAGCTTGCACCAAGCTTTTAAAGACATGTTGGGTGGAGACCAAGGTCAGCAAAGCATTATACATAAACACAATACAAGAAGCAGGGATCCCCTCATGCTGAACAACATAAAGTATCTACATATTCCCCAAATCAGGGTCTTCCTGGCTCCACCCATTGAGCCAGGCATCTGTAATTCAAAGGACGGCTTATCTCACCTCTGGCCCTTTGAGCTTGGTGGACAGCCCATTACCTGTCGAGGCACCAGGATGGCTGTGACAGCAGACAGCTTCCATCACCTGGCTAGGTGCCAGGGTGGCTGTGACATTATTTAGACTCAATTTCCCTCACTTCATCACCACCTGAATGAAAATCATAACTTATTTCAAAACTCCTTTGCTCCACATGATGCACTCATTTTGTGATATTCTATCCTGCCTTCCTATCTATACTAATCCTTTGCAAAAGAATTGAACACATACACCAAGAATTAAAGTCTAAAGGTAGTAATAGTGCATATTCATGAATGATCAGACTAACTTTTCCACTACCAACTCTGAACAAATAACTTAATCTCTGAGACTTTGTTTTTGAATTTTTGATGAGTATTAATCTTTCCTCTGCATACCATAAAAGATCATTTTAATAAAATGAAGGAAATGTTTAAAACAAAATATATTCTATTATTTAATAACTACTACATTGAAGGCTATGTTGGGTGGTCCATATATTATCTCATTTATTTCTCACAATAACTTAATAAAGAGTATGCCATTATTATCATGATTTTAAAAGAATGGAAGTGAAACATACTATTCCATATGATTACAAACAAATGTTTGTAGTCATACAAAGTGTGCAAATCACATGAAAATATGACAATTTATTTTAGTTCTAGGTTTAAGTACAAATTGATTTTTGCAAGTATATCAGTGTAGTATAGAAATAAATTTACATAACTACTAATACTTTCTGTCCTCTAAAGTCATTTATTTTTTCTGCCAGTTCTTATACTCTACTACCCAATATGCTAGCACCAGACAAAACTAATCCACTTATATTTCAGGATATTCTTCCTCATTATATTGGCCTGATCATTTTCCTAAGTGGAGACAGATGAAAGAGAACAATGTGTGTTTCATCCCTTGTACATCTTTTGCAAAGTCCAATGCACAAATTACCAACTGAAAGTAGTATTCTTGCATTAATGACAACAATATAAACTTCAATTCTTCCTTCTCTTTCACTAAATTTTAACAATTACAACTGATAAGAAAATAGCAATTATCTGATGATTCTGAATCACCTTAATTATGAACACCAGCCAGGACAAAAACTTACTAGTGAAAATGCTGTGCGCATACAAAGCTGCAGTAACTGAAAAGGTCAACCATGTTTTGCTATCTTATCTCCGAAATAACTATACTATTATAGAGAAAAACACAAAAGATGTTCAACTAAAAATTAAGTGAGGCACCAAAATGTGTAAGACCTATGGCCAGAAATGGCAGCTCATAGCTGTAACTAACTACAGGGAAGGAGGATTGCTGCCCAAAATCTGTCAAAATCTGAACTCTTATGTGGAAAATAGGTGAAAGAAAGGCTGAGGCCATGACTTAAGTGGTAGAATTGCATAGAATGTACAGGACATTAGTTCTAAACACTTTACCACACAAAAATTAAAATAAGTATGACCTTCATATAACCACATAAAATGTTGTTAAGCGAAATGAACCCCAAGATAGGGACACAAATGCTTTATTCTTTCTTGCTATTGTTTGTAATATATTTATAATGTACTATGTGATTTTTTTGTTTTTTTGGTATGTTCCTCCCCCACGGTACAACCCCTGTTTTCACTATATTTGATTCTGGTGGCCTACATCTTGTATATACATTTCATAATTTGGGGAGGGGAAGGGAAAAAACAAAATGCTTAAATAGGGATACAGACTGACCCATTGTAACAATGAGATGTACAAGAAACTATGTTGAAAACAAACTTTACAACTTCGGTGTGGGGGGAGTAGGTGGGGAGGTGGAGAAGGAAGGGATAGTAGGAGAAAAACAAAGACAAAGGAAGAGGCAAAATGCTTGATAAAAATGTACTCATTAGCTTTTTCATATAACTGTAACCCCTCCGTACAGTATATTTACAATAATATAAAATGTATGACCTTCAGCTATTATGACTAGCTAAATAATGATATTGATAAGAAAAGTGTAAAAAAAAAACAAGCAAAATAGCTTAGTATCAAGAATGTTGGGAAGATTTGTTTCTAGCTTAAATCTACTTCCATCTTGTGGTATAAACCAAAAGTTCTTATAAACCAGGATCCAGACTTTCATTTTGAACAGGACATGGTGGCTTATAGTTGTCATTCCAGCTGTTCCGGGGATAAAGGAAGGAAGATTGTGAGTTCTAGACTAGTCTGGGCAATGTTAACAAGACCTTATCTGAAAAGCAAAATACAATATTAAGGGCTGGGACATGGATCAAGTTGTAGATCTTTGGTTTAGCAAACATGAGGCCTTTGATTCAATTCCTAATAATTCAAAATGAGTTGTTGATGTTGTTGTTGTTGTTTTCTAATTCTGCATAAGCCAGCCCCAGGGCTGAGGCTGAAAAATCTCCTGCATCACTTTCTATATTCACCTATATTAACATGATGTTAAAATGAAAAATATCTGATCTTTTCCTGAACTGATTTGTTTAAGATGATGGAAAGTTTCAAAGTTCTATCCATTCTTTCCAGTTTTCCTAGAAAAAGGACAAATATCCCCAATTGCACTCTCAGTTTCATCAAATTTAATGGATGCTTACTATAACAGCAAATATGAAGTTCCAAACATGAGAAGAAATACTCGTTTCACATCAAAATAATTCCTGCTACTATTATCACACGGTTCAGATTTTTTGCTTTAATGTTATCTTTTGGGTTTTTGCTTCTCTACTTAATGAGCAAGTTGTTCCCCAGCCTCTAAATGTCTTGTTCACTCTGCTCTTTATTATCTGTATGAATATTATGATTAAAGACAATCACCTGCTTGTGTATTTTTTCACCCAGATGTTCTGTTCTTGAATTAATTCCCTCTAGGGTCTCATTCCAAACAAACTATGAGCCTGATTAAGATATTCCTGACCTTTTGCCCACTTTTCAGTCTATTTCTCCATTTTGCTGAAGGAATCCAACAAAAGCTGCAATTGTTTCTAACATATTTATAAGATTATTTCTCTGTTTCTTTGTATGCCCCTCCCCCACGGTATAACCCCTGATTTCACTGTATTTGATGTTGATATAATTTGTGGAGGGGAAGGGAAAAAACAAATCGTTTAAATAGGGATACAGGTGGACCCATTGCAACAATGAGATGTACAAGTTGTTATGTCAAAAAACAAACCACAACTTTGGTCGGGGCAGGGGAGGGGGCAGGGGAGTATGGGAAGCATGGGAAGGGGAAACGAAAGAGGAGGCAACAATGCTTGATAAGAAATGTACTCATTATTTTGCCCATGTAATTGTAACCCCTTTGTACAGTATTTTCACAATAAAAAAAGCTTGACTCTTGTACTCTGCTTAAACTAATATTAGGCCCACAATAATGCAGAGTGTTGATAATGAATCTGAGTAATTTTTGTCTTACTTGAAAAAGAGAATAATGGTGATAATGAAATGGAGCAAGGAAACAGTTAAGGCAGCAATTAAGCATGTGGGCCCTGTAGTCAATCTTGCTTTTAAATTCTAAGTTCTTTCTTCACTAGTTTTATGACGTTAGGCAGGTTTATTTATGTTTTTTGGTCTTAGATTTTGTCTTGCATAAAAATATGACAATACTATGTTATTATGTTGTTGAGCATTAAATATTAATTTAAAAATTATAATTAGCTTGTATAATTATGATTGTAATTACAGATGAAGCATGAAAGAAGCACATGCAAGTGTTCATTAAGTGTAAGTTGTTAATATTAAGAAGATAGTCTGTTGCATGGAAATAGTTTTTGTTTTTACTGAAAAGAAAAATAAATCTTGGTCTGGGAAGGTGACTCAGTGGTAGAGCACTTGCCTTGCATGCCTGAGGTCCTGGGTTCGATTCCTGAGCACCACATAAGCAAAAAGAAAAAAGCCGGAAGTGGCGCTGTGGCTCAAGTGGTAGAGCATTAGCCTTGAGTTGAAGAGCTGAGGGATAGCGCCCAGGCCCAGAGTTCAAGCCCCAGGACCGGACCCAAAAAAAAAAAAAAAGAAGAAGAAGAAAAATAAATCTTAATTCCAGGTGATTATCAAGAAGATCTGAGGTTCCATCCAGCTTGTTCATCTCACCAATAAGCTTAACCTGAAAATGAGGGGTGTCAATAGTAAGGATATTAAGTATTGAGGCCAATATTTCAGTGGTCGATTTAATCCCAATTATTTGCATCTGTTTGCATTTTACAGTTTTCTTGGCTGTGTTTGTCTGTTACAGATTGTTTTCTTTCCTTTTCATAACTAATTTCTGTCACTTTAACGGCATTTTGCCAAACTCCAGCATAATAATACATGTCTATTACTGTATCATTTTCCCTGAGTAAAGAATGTTCAGTTTTATATTTTTAAGAATGCTTGGATGTAAGGTCATCTATCTCTAATAATATTTGTTTTGCAAGAGAAGTCAAGAAGATGTGTGTTTTGCTTTCAGAGAAGAGAAGTCAGATTTCATAGGTCTCCATGCATCCACATAAATTGGTTGTTGATATAAACTCTTAATAGTGATACTAGGAAGGGTCACTGAAAACAACACTCTTCTGATACTTTCTGACTTAGAAATCAAACACAGATCAACAGGCTTTCTGGGACAATGACATTCCCTTTCATCTAGGCAACTTGACACATATGTATCTACACAATAAGATTGTCCTCTTGGGGAATATGAGTGGGGAATCAGCTAATGAATGAATGGAAGGCATTCTGAGGGCAGAACTGTCCTATGCCCTTGATACTGCATTTACTAAGGGAAAAAGAAATAGAAAATGACAATAACCAGAAAAAGAAATTGACAAGTGAAGCTTCAAATAAGCACATGCAAGCATTCAATAAATGTAAGCTGTTAATATTAAGAAGTTAGGCTGCTGCACAGTAACATTTAATTTTTTTTATTTTATTGTAAAGTTGCTGTACAGAGGGCTTACAGTTACATGAGTAAGGCAATTAGCAGATGTCTGTTGAGCATAGTTACCCCCTCCTTTGTTGTTCTCCCACTATCCCTTCCCTCTCCCACCTACTTCACTCCTCTCCCTCCCTACTTTGCCCGATGCTGTAAAGTTCATTTCCAATATACATTTTTTTTTACTGTAAAGAAAAATAAATCTCAATTCCAGGTGATTATCAAGAAGATCTGAGGTTCCATCCAGCTTGTTCAGGCCAACAATATGTTTAATCTGAAAATGATGGGACCTATTAATAAGTTGAGTCCCTTTAGACAGGACAAGCTCAGTCTGGCAGAAGAGCACGTCATTCACTGAATTGGAGTTTTTATTTCTTTTCTCATGCTCAAATACAACATCTAAGCATAAAAAAACACATTTTTAATGAATCTAATATTAAGTTCATCAACAAAGTGGCCAACACAGAGGGAAAACACAGGAATTCAAAAATGAGGGGTAAGATGCCTTCAGGTGAGCTAGAAGAGGTCAGACACTGATGCAGCATAACCCTAACCATTATCAGTGACGTTTTTTTGTTTTTTTTTTTTAACAATTACAGGCATTAGACAAAGGACACTTTGAGAGATTAGTACAGAAGGAAGAATATACTTTGTAATGTTCTTACCAGCAATAGACATTGCAGAAAGAAACTGTGTCAGCAGTATTATCTTTTCTCATGAAGGACAATGAGATACCTAACAGCTGTTTCACAATTTAAAGTCATTCCAATTTCAATAAAACTTACTTGAGAAGAATATGGAAAATAAACCGTCCCCAGTCCCTACTATAATGAGGCAAATACTATTAGAAACAAATTGGCTGCTTGGGGCTGGCTTCCACCTCTCAGAGATAGTAAAAAGTCCCAAAACCACAAACTTTGATATTAATGAACTTTTGCTCCTCAAACATTATGGACAAACTCAGTAGCTTGGCTCACATTTTTTCCTTTGCAATAATTAAACAGAAGAAATGTAACTTTCAGAATATCCAAATGCCTTAGTATGTATTGAAGAATTGGTAGATGCCAAGTTTCTGGTTTTCATTGGTTTTTGTTGGTGATGGGGCTTGAACTCTGGGCCTGTGCACTGTCCCTGAGCTCTTCAGCTCAAGGTGAGCATTCTACCACTTGAACCACAGCACCACTTCCGGTTTTCTGGTGGTTAATTGGAGATAAGAATCTCAAAGACTTTCCTGCCTTGGCTAGCTTTAAACCTGGATCCTCAGAACTCAGCCTCCTGAGTAGCTAGGATTACAGGCGTGAGCCACCAGTGCCTGGCCAAGTTTAGGTTTTAAAATGAAGATGTTTTCATATAAGTGGCCATGAAAGAAGAGGAATGAAAATAATGTGGATTAAAAAAGTTCTGCTAAGTACATATCATAGGATACATGCTCTTCAGAAAAATTCAAGTATACAATTGAGTGTTGTTAAATATAACCACAATGTAGTTCAGTAGAAATTCACAACTTTTTCATTTTAGATCACTGAAACACTCTTCCCATTGAACAACAGTTCCTCACTTTTCACACCTTGCCCTAGGCAACCTCCATTATATTTGTTTGTTTTTAAAAATAATTTGACTATGTTAGATATCTCATATAAGTAGAATCAATCAGCATTTGTTACTTATTAACTTAGCATAATATCCTCAAGACTTCTCCATGCTTTATCTTATGGTACAATTTTCTTCTTCTAATGTAGAGTTTTTTCCTTTACTCTCCAGATACACAATACATCTGAAATATTTAGATTCTATAGTATGTCTATGTATGTCTAGACTGAGAATTTCCCATTGAATATCTGTAAAAACTAAATATGCTTTGCTTCAGGGTATTAATTTTATAATTTCCTATTCAAAATTAAAATTGTAGTCTGGTCTAACTAAAGACACTCAGGTAAACTAACATTCTTTAAACTCTTAAACAATAGCTCCTTAGAATGAAAGAAAATGTATATTTCCGTTATAGAGATTTCATGAATACAATTATCTGGCAGTTTGGAGAACAGACAATTTTATAAACTTAGCTGTTTTTTATTTCATAATGCACATGGCTATTTGCATTTCAGATTGCAAAGGCCTCATGGTAATATATGAGACAAAGGATACATTGAAAAGAAAAAAATATATATGAAGTAGAATAAATATGTAAAATAGTGAGAAATGAAGAGCATATCTAGACATCACCAATTTTCTTTTGGGGGGGGGGTTCGATTGTGGGGCCTGAACTCTGGGCCTGGGCGCTGTCCCTCAGCTCTTCAGCTCAAGGCTAGTGCTCTACCACTTGAGCCACAGCACCACTTCAGCTTTTTTCTTTTTAATATCACCAATTTTCATTCATATCTTTCCGTACTTTCAACACCAATCTCTTATTCAAGGTAGGAATGATAACAACAGAGAAAATGGGAGCGTTGCACTTGCAATTCTACGATTTTATAGTATTTTACATTTATAATTTGACTTACCCAAATAATTACCAAAACTTGGATGGAATATAATCCTGCTAAACATCTCCTGAAATATTTGTGTCAAAAATACAGTAGTACTAGGCATTATACAAGGGATAAAAATGTTTCAGTTTGTACAGCTAATAGGTTATGGTATAAATTCACAACATATTTCCATTTTGCAGCTGAGAATAATTAGTAAATGGATTAACAGGTGCAAAATTACACGGAAATGGTTGACTTTCAACAGATGATGTGTTCCTGAAAATGTATACATACATTAAATTTTCTCAAATTCAATTACTTTTAGAGAACAAACAGAAGCTTAATGGAAGTTATACTGTTCTTGAGAAGTTTGATAACAAAGAGTTACTCCCTAATTTGTATTTTACATTAATCCATATTTTCAAAAATTCTTATGCCTTCAACTGAAGTAGGAGAGTAAGTTCAAAATGAAACATTTAAATGTTCAATAGAAATAAAAACACTATACCCACATTTTCTTGATCCATTCATCTAATAAGGGGTATCTGGTTTGGTTCAATACCTTAGCTATGGTAAATCATGCTGCGATAAACATAGTTGTGCTGGTAGCTTTAATATAGACTTGTTTGTGATCATTTGGGTAAATGCCCAACAGTGGGATTGCTGGGTCATAGGGCTTGTAAGTGGAGTCTTTTGAAGAACCTCCATAGTGCTTTCCAATGTGGTTGAACAAGTTAACACTCCCATCAACAATGCGGTAGGGTTCACTTTGGGCCACATCCCCTCCAGCATCTGTTGTTATTAGAGTTCTTGATTACAGCCATTCTGACTGGAGTGAGGTTGTATCTCAATGTTGTTTTGATTTGCATTTCTTTTATGGCTAGAGAAGTTGAGCATTTCTTCAGGTGTCATTGGCCATTCTTATTTCCTCTTCAGCGAGGTGTCCCTTTAAGCCTTTAGCCCACTTATTAACCGGGTAGTTGTTTCTTTGAGGATTTATTTTGGGAGGGATTTAATTTTTTGAGTTCTAAGTATATTTTAGATATGAGACCCTTGTCTGTTGTATGGCTAGTGAAGATCATCTCCCATTCCATGGGCTTTCTATTGATCTTGCTAGCTATGTCCTTTGCCATGCAGAAGCTCTGCAGTTTCATGCAATACCATTTGTCCAACCTTTCTTTGATTTGTTTTGTTTCTGAGTCTTTATTAAGAAAATTTTGGAGCTGGGCACTGGTGGCTCATGCCTGTAATCCTAGCTACTCAGGAAGCTGAGATCTGAGGATTGTGGTTCAAAACCAGCCAGGGTAGGAAAGTCTGTGAGACTCTTATCTCCAATAAATCACTAGAAAATCGGAAGTGGTGCTGTGGCTCAAGCGGTAGAGTGCCCAAGCCCAGAGTTCAAGCCCTGCGAACAACCAAAAAAAAATTTTTTTAGCCTGTGCCAAGGAGCCCTAGAGTTTCTCATTCTATGCTTCACTCAGAAAGAATGACATCGTGTCATTTGTTAGGTAATGGAAAGACTTGAAAAAAATTATATCAAATGAATACCAGACCCAAAGAAACATATTTCCCATTGTGTTCCTTATTTGCAATAACTAGTATGTGTCTAGGACAAGCAGAAAAGCTCAAAAGCTATGTACATATGACCATATAAGATGATTCTAAGCAAAATAAACCCAAGATAGGGACAAAAGTGGTTTTATATTTCTTACTTTTTTTTAATGTATTTATAATGTACTATGTGATTTTTTTTGTTTCTTTTGTATCTTCTTCCCCAATGGTATAACCCCCTTTTCACTGTATTTGAATCCCGTGCCCTGCATCTTGTATATACATTTTTCTAATTTGGGGAGGGGACAGGAAATAACCAAATGCTGAAATAAGGGTACAGGATGCCCCATTGTAAAAATGTGATGTACAAGACAGTATGTTGAAAGTGAACTTTACAACTTTGGGGGGGGAGGGGAGGGGAAAGGGAGGAGTTGGAGAAGTGGGGAGGGAAGGTGTGGATGGTAGAGGAAAAACAAAGGAGGGTGTAACAAGCTCAACAGGAAATGGACTCATTACCTTGCCAATGTAACTGTAGTCCCTCTGTATAGTATCTTTACAATAAAAAATACATATTAAGAAAAAAAATAAAACCTGACAGGAAATAGAAAAATGCTTTAAAAATTAGGTTCAAAATGGAAGTTTATGTAGTGAGGCTCTCCATGATCATACAAAAGTAAAATTAAAAGTAGACAACAATGGCCCAGCAACCAGAGAGAGGAATATCAACCAGAGCAAGAAGAGCACAAACTCCCCCAAAAAGAAAATTAATGTGTAGTTTTCCAATTAAATTTTTGCAAGTAAAAATTAAAGAGGTAGTGTCTACTGAAATCCAAATTCGAAAAATAGACAATTAAATGATAAAATAATTTAATATCAAAACAGAAATATTAGCCAAAAGAAATCATAGGGAAAGTGGTAAGATCCTTAGAAGATAGATCTAGAAGATTTAATATGCAAATAATAAGAGTTCCAGCAGGATATCAGGAACAGATGGAAAACATGCAGCAATTGCATAAATCATGTAATAAAGTTTCCCCAAGCTGAAGAAATAGCTAATCTCACAAACTGAAATGGATCACTATGTTCTAGTCAGAATTGAAGAAAGAGACATGTAAAATTACTGAACTTGGACAATAAGGAAAAAATTGAAGAAGTTTCCTTTCATTCAGCAAAAGTTTATGAAACACCAACTATGTTAGTCATTTCATGAAGCATTGGGAAACAAATCTTTTGTGGAGCTCACTTATTCAAATCAATTGACCCTCTCTTTCTTTGTCACAGCCTTTAGGATTGACCAATACTGTATAAATGTATCCCCATCAATTTCCTGCTTATCTTACAGAGTTGAGTGTGCCTATAGAAAAAACATAACCCAAATGTGATAAATTTCACTTAAATTCATAACCACCAACCTCAAGTAGATTGCTACTGCTTCCCAATAATTCTACTACATGTTCTTATTGGTGTCACTTAACCATTCTCTCAGATGACACTTTCACATTTCTAATTTTTTCAAACCTTTAACTGTCTCCCACTCTTTAGTCTCAATTTATTACTTACTTCCTAATAAATCTGGAAAGTTAAGGCAATCATAAAATGATTTCTACAAGTCCCCATTTATGTTATTTGAAAAAGTACTTCAATAGCCAGCAAATTGGAGAGATGATCACACAACAAATTGTCTCACAAAAAAGAAAAGTTTTGAAAGCCTCACCATCGATTTAGTAAGTTCTAAATGCACAACATAAAACAATGGAGAAAGAAATCTGGCATGCCAACGTACTTAAAATAGGATGGATGTGGTTGGACAGAACATAAGAGCTGAATTCTGGATTAAATCAAGTTCACATATCATGCCTGTGTTGTTTGAACTTTCACTATTGATATTTTTATTGGGAGGGGGGGTCTTGTTGTGGGTCCTGAACTCTGGGCCTGGGTGCTGTCCCTCAGCTCTTCAGCTCAAGGCTAGCACTCTACCACTTGAGCCACAGCGCCACTTCCGACTTTTTTTTCTTTTTGCTTATATGGTGCTGCAGAACCAAACCCAGGGCCTCATGCATGCAAGGCAAGCGCTCTACCATTGAGCCACCTTCCCAGCCCCACTATTGATATTTATTTTAAAATTTATTTTTTTATTGTGAATATACTGTACAGAGGGGTTACAATTACTGGGCAAGATAATGAGTACACTTCTTATCAAGCATTGTAGCCTCCTCCTTTGTTTCCCCTTTCCACGCCTTCCCATCCTCCCCCTGTCCCCCCACCCGATCCTCCCCCCTCCCCCTCCCACCCACCAAAGTTGTAAAGCTCGTTTTCGACATAATGACTTGTACATCTCATTGTTGCAGAGAGTCCACCTGTATCCCTATTTAATTTTGATTAAGAGATCTACAGAAGTTTTGAGAGAGAGAAGTGTGGGCACAAATATAAGGCATCTGGGATTCTAGCTTTATAGGAAAGATGTAAAAGTAATTGTTCCTAAGCAGTACCTGTAGCTGATGAACTTCCCATACAACGGCAGCTTTCTTTGCTATTAGATAGTGAGTTTATGGGGCCAAAAAGGAAGTATATGGCTATTACCAAATAAATGGCCAAATTTAGGGATGATATAATTATTCATTCAGATGAGGCCCAGTGACATCCTATGATGTGATGTCACCATTCTTTCCTTCTCAAAATAATACTCATTTGGCCTATGCTATGTTTTACTTTTCATATAATTCATTTGTTGATCTGTACCACAGTTAATATTTCTTTTTTATTATAAAGGTGATGTACAGAGGGGTTACAGTTAAGTAAGAGAATGAGTTCAATTCTTGTCAAACACTATTACCTCCTCCCTCATTTTTCCTGCTATCCATTGCCCCCAAATCCCCTCCCTGACAATTTGTAACATTTATACCCAACATGTCTTGTGAGCAACACTGTTGCATTGGTTCATTCTTTGTCCTTTTTCTCACCATTTCTATTTCTTATATTTAGTACATCTGATGAATTCTGTTCATGTCTACTTGCTTACTCATCACTCCACATAACTTGTGTGTTGGTTGGCATCCTATAATTTAATCGCTTCCCTGTTATCTGATTAACACTGTCAAAACTGGTGAAGATTATGAAATTTCATACTACTTGTAAGTAAATAAGTTTGCCATTGTTTATTGTGGCAAAAAATGAGATTTCTGTACATAATGGAGTTTATTTTCACAGTAATGGAGATAGCCAAAGTATCATCATTTTCTTGCAGCAGTTGCCTCAGCACTGATTCCCATGGGGCAATGAAAAAGAGTTGAGCAAAGCCTGCACACTTAGTGGTTTACAATACAATAGAGGAAATCCAAGCTTAGAGAACCAGAACCTTTTCTAATGAGTTGTAAGCAGACTTATCCTTTGCCCTGGAGGAAGACATTATCTTTATTATACCAGAGAGAGTAAACAAATCTGCCCTTTGTTCTGGAGAGAGAAAACTATCTCTCTTTCCAGGCTATACACCATATAAGCATCCTATAAAAGATATTTCTGCTCTCAAGATATGAATAACAATAGAGATCTATGGAGAATTATATCTCCAAAAGCAATTTTTTGAGTTTTATTGATTCTGTTTGTTTTTATTCTCCACAGTGATTCACTTCAAAAATTCCACCCCTTTCTTGCATCAGAGATAATCTTCTCCTCTTCTGTATAACTACTATGAGTATAACAAAGCCACTGTATTACTTAGGTTAAAAAACACAACAAGAACGGGAAAAAAAACTCTCTAGACTTCACATTCCATTTCCTGTCATTCTTACATTACTATTATTCAAAAGACTTATTTTATATTTGGTACCAACTTATCTCTTTTTGTCTTATGACCTTTTTGATGTATTATTATCTTTATTATTGTGAAATCTCTTGTTTTTTTATAGCAATATAAAATCTGTTCCCCAGTAGTTCACTATAGTTACTGTTTTCATGTGAATATTGCCTTGTGACTAACATAAGATTAGAGGACATTGCTTTTGAAAACTATTTAGTCAGTAATCCCCTGATTTTCTTTTCTTTTCTTTTTCTTTTTTACCTTTTTTTTTTTTTTTGGTCGGTTATGGGGCCTGGACACTGTCCCTGAGCTCTTAGCTCAAAGCTAGTGCTCTACCACTTTGAACCACAGTTCCACTTCTTGTTTTCTGGTAGTTAATCGGAGATAAGAGTCTCACAAACTTTCCTACCCAGGGTGGCATTGAACCATGATTCTCAGATCTCAGCCACCTGAGTAGGAAAACAGGCTTGAGCCACTGGCACCCAGCAATCTCCTGGATTTTATTTGGATTGACTAGTCTATTTGCATTTAACGTTATTACTCAAATGGTAAAATTTACATCTGACAATTTAATACGCTTCTCATGTTTCTACTCTTTTTATTATATCTATTCCTTCATTGCTGTTAAGCACCTTTCAGTGATATTCATGAGTTTTGATATCAATCTTTCAAGCTTTGAAGACCATATGATAGAGCTATGGACAAATTACTCAGTTCTGCCATAGTAATGTGAAAACTGACATTAAATATATTGTTAGGGAAATGTACCAGTAAAATTTTATTTATAAAAACAAATAGTGGTTCAAATCTGGTGGGCAAGCTGCAGTTCACCTATGTTCATGTTAAATATTTTTCAATAGACTATTTTAAATATCCTCTGTGTATATTTTATCCAAACATTTTATGTTGTTTTGCTTCTTTGTATATCTAACAATTTTCTCAGAAATTAGATATTTAAACAATATAACACTTCTCTATTTTACTAAACAAAAAATACTCAGACTTAAACTTCCTTCCTTCCACTGCAACCACTTATGTTATGTTACTGTATGTTACTGTTATGTTACTATTATGGTAAAGATGATGTACAGTTACATAAATCAGATAATGAATGCATTTCTTTTTAACAGTCACCTTTTCCTTCCTTCTTTCCAAGTTTTTTCCTTCCTGATTCCCTTCGCCTTCAAATTGTATAGTTCCTGTTGAACATAGTGTCTAGTGAGTATCACTGCTGTATTTGTTCACCCTTCTTCCCACCATTTTTGATCCCTCTTCCCTTCCCCAAACAGATAGACCTACATATACAAAAGATGCAGAAATAAAAAGCAGTGGCAAAGGAGAAAAATTTAAAAGATGAAAAATAACAAAAAAAACATTGGTTCCATTTCTTGGAGTTCATTTTGATAAATATTTTATATGATCATGTGGACATATCTATTGAGCCCTTTAAATCCTCTCCTAAGAATATCCTCCTTTTGTTTCACTGTGTGTTTACATTCCTGATTAATTTTCATCTACAAGTGTAATGTTTTTTGTCTTTACCATCCATTGAGTTTACTTGTAGATTTATAGGCATATTCTAATGATTACAAATGAGGGAAACCATGCAACCTATGTTTCTTTGGATCTGGCTTAATTTGCTTAATATATTTATCCAATAGTCTTCAGACATCTTATTTCATCAATCTATCCTTACTGCCTGAAAGGTCTCATCTCATGCTTTAAATAAAGCCTGGATATTGAAAGTTTTCAAATATATATAATCTTTCTCAAACCAGGAAAATGAGTTAAATGAAAAAAACATAATTACAATAAAATCAAGCATCTAAGTTCTACATTGTCAATAGAACAGTTCCTTGCATTTAATGACTGATATGCCAGTAGTGCAATTTTTTAACAAAGAAGTCTGTTTAATGTGCCTTTCATAGGAAATATTTTTAATTAAAAGTAATGATGAACATAAAGTAATAGGAAGGAGGATATCTGGAAATGGAAAAATAAGCAAGGGTAACATTATTAAAACAATCAAAAGCACAGTTGAAATATAAAGGCATCAAGTAGGACAGAGAATAGTTACATAAATTTGTAATTTATCCATAAAACATTGTAGATGAATAAAATAAACTTACTCATCAAAAGCCTGATGTAAATTTGGAAACAACTGATGAAAATCTATTTATGGTAAGAGCCATCAGTTTCTACTTCCACATATCGACAAACTGAATATGAATATGTTATATATAATGTTATACATATAAAATATGAATAGAATGTTTAAATATAAATTTATATAAATATATTACATATTATATTTTATATTATATATAAACTCTAATTGTACACAGAGTTTAAAATCCAGAAGTCACAGTATGAATATAATACATGTTGACAAATGTCACCCTTTCTACTCATTTCCTCCATCTGTCCCCATCCCTTCCCTATCCTTAAATTTTGGGGATCAGTTTTGACATAGTACATTGAATATGATGACTGTATTTGCTGAACCTTCTTCCATCCATGAAAAACATACATTCACAATATATTTTAATATATAAGCCATTTTAGAATACCAACATGACAAAAATCAAGAAACACTTTTTCAGGGAAGCATGTTCAGATGCAAATGTTAAGTGGAATAATGTTGTGTATAGGCCCATCTAGATCCTTCTAAAATTCCATGAATCATAAACTTCAGTAAAGAAAGCAGACTACATACATAACTCTATATAAATACATACTGTCATGTTTTGGTATACATTTGGTATACATTTGGCATACATTTTACCTTTAACAATTTCCAAAATGTAAATGTATCGTATAATTAGTAGTGTATCATAACTTAATTGGAAATATTGTTTTAGTTTCATGAGCCATAAAAATCTGGTGCCACTTACGATGATAGCATTTAAAATTTACTGAAATAAGAATTCACAAGATGAGATGGGCATTATGAAGGAAAGAATGAGAAAAGAAAGAGGGGATAATGAATCTACTAAGAAGGCATGACAGAATGCTCTTCTTTATAGGTTTTCTTTCCTATCATTGCTCTTGATTAACTTCTGATGAATTTGTTTCCTTAGTCTCAGAAATGTTAATATATTAACAGGAAAAGAACACTAAACTTATGGAAGCCTTGTTGCTTATTTTGAAATAATGCAATGAAAGTTATCTTTTACAATATCACATGAACTGTAGTAATGGAGATAAATATAGAAATAAATGGAGCAAACTATGACATAGTCAAGACTCAGTCAACAGGACATTAAATATGAGAGCTAAAGGTTTCATTATGAGCTCACAGATATGCAACTACATTGACATATGGAAAACTATGATAAATATTTGATAGAATAACAAAGACTATTTTTCAAGGTAATTTCAAGTAGCACAAATGAAAAAATCAGTATTTTCTCAAGAACAGAAATGAATATTATTAACTCAATAAACTCACATTACTTAGAATAATGTCAAATACAAGGTAGATATGTTCTAGATTCCACATCAAATGAAACAAAAACATCCAGTATTCCTGAATAGTCCATAATATGGTTCTATTTCAGCCAGATGACTGCTTTGTATTATTGGTGATAACAAAATATCAGTATCTATTTATGACTATCTAAGGTAACAAATGATTAGGTTATGACTGAAAAAACGGGATTAGTAATATTTATAATTATAAGAATAAGGACTTTTAAAAGACTATCATCTACTGAAAATTATAGTCTCACTCTAATGATAAAAGTTTTGAAGCAATAATGAACAATATTTTCTTGTTATACAATGGTTGCTTTTCTAAGTTTCTTGTCTCATTAATTATCCCTAATGCTAAGAGGTAACTGAGATTTTTCTCACTAACATTACAAATATTGTCTTTTGTGATATAGAATGAGGCTGACATGGGGTAACATTTGCTACAGGTAACTAGAAATATCTAGCTTGCCCATGAAAAGTTCAGTACAACATCATAGTACTATCAGATATCAAGGGACTTGAAGTCACTAATGAATTCAGTATTTTCACATGTCAATTGGAAAAGCATTTATAATTTTGGTAGAAAGCACTTTCTTTTGTGTAGTGCAGATGAAATAAGATATGAAGGAGCAGATGGTATTATTTCATTTTATATAATGATATCAAACAGCAGTCATTTAGATACAGCTGGAACCTTTTTCCTTGTACTATAGTATTTGTCTGTAATTAGACAAATCCTTATTTTTAAATTATAGTAAAATTGTCATCTTTGCATCATCAGTCCTAATAATAAAAAAATCTTCAAAGTATGTCCGTTAAAATCACAACCCAGTAGCTCTGAATTATATACTATGATTTCAACTGCAAACAGAAGCAAACCTGAAATCATGGGTTGTATGATCGATTTCTCCCCTGAGCCTTTTTCAAATTTTTATTGTAAGGATAAACACCCAATTTGTGAAACTTGACCACACAAGTGATACATTCAAAACTATGAGAACAACCTCATATCCTTATCCATCTATGTCTATAGCTTGCTAATTTAAATATAAAGAAAACCACATTTTGCTGTTTTGTAGTGTCCATGTCTAAACAACGGATTCATTCTACCATAATGTGACTGTGGAAGAATGATAAACAAGAACATTAGCATTTCACAGAGCAAGACATGGCCCAATTTAAAAATAACTCAGAATTGGTAAGAAGCACTTAAATAGGATATGTCATTGTATAAACCATGCACTGAATTGGTATAAGCAGATTTTAAGTACTCCTACTTTTAACTGAGAAATTAGTGAGCATGAGGAAAAAATTTCTTTTTTTTTTTTAAATTTTATTTTATTTTATTTGAGAACATAATGTACAGAGGGGCAGGATAGCAGCCTCCTCCTTTGTTTACTCTTCACCTCCCTTCCCAACTTCACCCCTCCCCCTCACCCAATCATACCCCCCTCCCCCCCCACACACCGACATTGTAAAGCTGGTTTTGACATGACATTTTGTACTTCTCATTGTTGCAACAGGTCCACCTGAATCCTTAAACGACTTGTTTGTCCCCGTATCCTCCACATGTTATACTGACATCAAATATAGTGAAAGCGGGGGTTACAATGTGGGGGAGAGACATACAAAGCAACAAAGAAATAATCTTATAAATGCGTTAGAAACACATGCATGAAAGAAACAAAAACATTAAAATACATATTTGAGGGTTCGTTTTCGTAACATCACATTCTCTGACTTTTTCCGCTTGACTCATACCTATACTAGATATTGCAAATAAGGGAAACCATGGGACCTATGTTTCTTTGGGCCTGGCTTACTTCACTTAATATAATTTTTTCCAAGCCTTTCCATTTCCTAACAAATGGGGAAATTTCATTCTTTCTGATGGAGGCATAGAATTCCATTGTGTATATATACCACATTTTCTTGATCCATTCATCTACTGAGGGGCATCTGGGTTGGTTCCATATCTTAGCTATGGTAAATAATGCTGCAATAAACATAGTTGTGCTGGTAGCTTTAGTGTGGTCTTTTTTGTAAACATTAGGGTAAATGCCCAAAAGTGGGATTGCTGGGTCATAGGGGAGTTCTATGTGGAGTCTTTTGAGGAACCTCGATACTGCTTTCCAAAGTGGTTGAACAAGTTTACATTCCCACCAACAATGAAGTAAGGTTCCTTTCTGTCCACATCCCATCCAGCATCTGTTGTTGTTAGAGTTCTTGATTTTTGCTGTTCTAACTAGAGTGAGGTGATATCTCAATGTTGTTTTGATTTTCATTTCTTTTATGGCTAGGGATGTTGAACACTTCTTCATGTGTCTATTGGCCATCCTTCTTTCTTCTTCAGAGAAGCTTCTCTTTAAGTCTTTCGCCCACTTACTTATTGGGCAGTTGTTTCTTTGAGGATTTGTTGTTGGGTGGTTTAATTTTTTGAGTTCCAAGTATATTTTAGATATGAGACCCTTGTCGGTTGTATGGCTAGTAAAGATCTTCTCCCAATCCGTGGGCTTTCTATTGATCTTGCTAGCTATGTCCTTTGCCATGCAGAAGCTCTGCAAACTTGTGCAATCCCATTTGTCCAACCTTTCTTTGATTTGTTGTGTTTCCGGGTCTCTATTCAGAAAATTTCGGCCTGAGCCAAGGAGACCCAGGGTTTCTCCTATTCCATCCTGTAATGTTTTCAGAGTGTCTGCTGTGAGTTCAAGGTCTTTGATCCATTTGGAGTTGATTCTGGTGCAGGGTGATATATAATGATCTAGCTTTAGTTTTCTACATGTAGTTAACCAGTTTTGCCAGCATCATTTACTGAAGAGGCTGTCTGTCTTCCATTCTATTGTTTTAGCTCCCTTATCGAAGATTAGATGGCTATAGGTCTGTAGGTTCATTTCTGGGTTTTCAATTCTATTCCATTGGTCCTGAGGTCTGTTCTTATGCCAATACCAAGCTGTTCTGATTACTATGGCTTTATAGTAGTGTTTGAAATTTGGTATTGATATTCCTCCAGCAGTGTTCTTTCCGTTGAGGAGCGTTTTTGCTATTCGGGGTCTTTTATTGTTCCATATGAATTTTTGGACTGCCTCTTCTATTTCCTTGAAGAATGAGGTTGGAATTTTGATAGGTATTGCGTTGAATTTGTAGATAGCCTTGGGAAGTATTGCCATTTTCACGATGTTAATCTTTCCAATCCAGGAGCATGGGAGGTTTTGCCATTTTTTAAGTTCTGTGTTGATTTACTTTTTCAAGACTTTAAAGTTTTAATCATAGAGGTCCTTCACTTCTTTAGTTAAGTTAATTCCTAGGTATTTTATTTTTTGTGGGGCTATTACAAATGGAGTTGCTTTCCTAATTTCAGCCACACTTTTCTCATTGTTGGCATACAGAAAAGCCATTGATTTTTGGGGGTTAATTTTATAACCTGCTACTTTGCCAAAGTTTTAAATCAGCTTGAGTAATTTGGGAGTGGAGTCTATGGGATTCTTTAATACAAGATCATGTCATCTGCAACGAGGGAGAGTTTTATTTCTTCCTTCCCTATTTGGATCCCCTTTATGTCTGCATCTTGTCTTATTGCTGTAGCTAGGCAATCTAATACTAGATTGAAGAGAAGTGGAGAGAGTGGGCATCCTTGTATTGTTCCTGAGTTAAGAGGAAATGGCTTTAGTTTTTCACCATTGAGTATAATGCTGGCTGTAGGTTTGTCATATACAGCCTTTATTGTATTGAGGAATGTTCCATGGATTCCTAATTTTTCCAAAACCTTCATCATAAAGGGGTGTTGGATCTTGTCGAATGCTTTTTCTGCCTCTATTGAGATAACCATGTGGTTCTTATTCTTGCTCCTGTTGATGTGATGAATAATATTAATTGATTTGCATATATTGAACCAGCTTTGCATCCCTGAAATGAATCCTGTTTGATCGTGGTGTATGATTTTTTGGATGAATTTTTGAAGTCGGTTGGCCAAAATTTTGTTGAGAAGTTTTGCATCAATGTTCATCAAAGAAATGGGTCTGTAGTTCTCTTTCTTTGATGAGTCCCTGCCTGGTTTTGGGATGAGGGTTATGATGGCTTCATAGAATGTGTTCGGTAGTGAGCTTTCTCTTTCAATTTCATTGAAGAGTTGGAGGAGAATTGGTGTGAGCTCTGCTTTGAAGGCCTTGTAAAATTCCTCTGTACAACCATCTGGTCCTGGACTTTTCTTAGCTGGGAGGTCTCTTATTGCTGTTTCTATTTCAATGCTTGATATGGGCCTGTTAAGATAGTTTAACTCATCTTGGTTTAGTTTTGGCATGTCAATATTTGGTAGGAAGAGGTCCATTTCTGTCAAGTTCTCAAACTTATTAGCATAAAGTTTTGAGAAGTATTCCCTTATAATGTTCTGAATCTTGGTTGTTTCCGTGGTGATGTTTCCATTCTCATCTCTGAGTTTATTATTTTGGGTGTGTTCTCTTCTTTTTCTGGTAAGATTTGCTAAGGGTCTGTCAATTTTGTTAAGTTTTTTGAAGAACCAACTCTTTGTTTTGTTGATTCTTTCTATAGTTTTTTTGGGTTCCTATTCATTTAATTCTGATTTAATTTTGATTATTTCTTTCCGTCTACTGGATTGTGGTTTATCTTGCTGCTCTTTTTCAAGGAGGTTTAGATGTGTCATTAAATTGTAAGTTTCAGATCTCTCCAATTTGTTGATGTAGGAGCTCAGAGCTATAAACTTGCCTTTGAGTACTGCCTTTGCTGTGTCCCAGAGGAGAGCTGGTATTTTGTGTGTTCATTTTTGTTGAATAGCATGAACATTTGAATTTCCTTTCTAATCTCTTCCATGACCCACTCATGATTCAGCAGTGTGTTGTTCAGAGCCCATGTGATACCGGACTTTCTTTGGTGGCTTTTGGTGTTGAGTTCTAATTTTATTCCCTTGTGGTCAGAGAGAATGCAAGGTATAACTTCAATATTTCTGAATTTAGACAAGTTTGCTTTGTGGCCTAAAATGTGGTCTATTTTAGAAAACGTTCCATGTGCTGCTGAGAAAAACGTGTATTCTGATGCTGCTGGGTGAAATGTTCGGTAGATGTCTGTTAAGTCTAGTTGATCTATGCAGCTGTTTAGATCTGCGGTTTCTCTGTTGAGTTTTTGCCGAGTTGATCTATCTAGTGGGGAGAGTGGTGTGTTAAAATCCCCAACAATTAATGTCTTTGGATCTATATGGGATTTGAGGGAAAGTAGTGTTTCTTTGATAAATTTGGGTGCTCCATTGTTTGATGAATAGATATTTAGAATTGTAATATCCTCCTGAAGGAGAGATCCTTTAATTAGTATGTAGCGACCTTCTTTATCTCTTCTCACGAATTTTAATTTGAAGTCTATTTTATCTGATATTAGAATTGCGACTCCCGCCTGTTTATGGGGGCCGTTTGCTTGGTAGATTTTGTTCCAGCCTTTAACATTGAAAATGTGTTTGTTTTTACGGGCAAGATGTGACTCCTGCAGGCAGCACATAGAAGGGTCTTGATTTTAATCCAACTAGACAGTCTATGTCGCTTAATTGGAGAGTTCAGTCCGTTAACATTAAGAGATAGGACTGAGAGGTATTTGGGAGTTCCTGCCATGTTATCTACCTTCTTGGGGGCTGCGAAACCTGGGTTCTTCCTATGGTTCTTGGATTCTCAGTTTGGGTGCAGTTTCTTGGCCTTTATTGCGGTCTTGTTGGTTTTCTATGTGTAGGACATCTTTAAGAATCTTTTGTAGGGCTGGTTTGGTGGAGATGTATTGTTTCAATTTTTCTTTGCTGTGGAAGGTTTTTATTTGGCCTTCAGTTATGAAGGAGAGTTTAGCTGGGTACAGTATTCCTGGTTGATAGTTGTTTGTTTTAAGGGCATGGCATACATCATTCCAGGCTCTTCTTGCTTTGATTGTCTCTGCTGAGAAATCTGAGGTGATTCTAATTGGTTTCCCTTTATAGGTGATTACCCTTTTCTCCTTGACAGCTTTAAGGATCTTTTCCTTGTTCTGAGTTGATCCTGTGTGGATTATAATGTGACGGTGGGATGTTCTATGCTGGTCTGGTCTATTTGGGGTTCTAAAGGCTTCTTGTATCTGGACAGGCCTATCTTTCTGCATGTTTGGGAAGTTCTCTGCTAGGATCCTGTTAAACAAATTTCCTAGACCATTAACTTCTGTTTCTAGGTGCTCCTCTACACCCATTATCCTTAGATTAGGCCTTCTGATGGTGTCTTCCAGGTGTTGGAGAGATCTATCATATTTCTTGGACTTGTCTTGGATGGTTGTATGTTCTTTCTCTATAATATCTAAGCTGTCTTCAATCCCTGAGATTCGATCTTCTGCATGGTCTAACCTGCTGTCAGGACTCTCTACTTTCTTTTTTATCTCTATTCCTTCTATTTGGTCAGCTTTGATGGCTTCAAGTTCTTTGTTGAAGCTCTGTTTTAGGTCTTGTATGAATTTCTTTACTTCCTTAATTTGGTGTTCAGTGTTTGTCCTCAAATCACTTGGTTGATTGGTTATGGTTTCTTTGGGCTCCAATTCCTTCTGTTGGGTTCCATTCAGCATTCCCTTTGTGGTCTCCCTGACTTCCTTCAGCTCTTTGTTAATGGATTCCATGAATGCCTTTAGTGATCTTTGTGTGTTCTCTACCTGGTCTCTCAAATCCTGTATTACTCTTTGATTAGCTTCCTCTCGTTCGTGGGATTCCTGCAGATCTCTTTGAGTGTTCTCAGCCTGCTCATGCCATTCGTCCCTTTCTCTTTGAGTATTCTCAAGTTGTTCACGCAAATCCTGTGTCAGTTTTTGAGTAGCTTCCTCACGCTTATGATATTCCTGTATAAACTTCTAGGATGCCTCCTCTGTCTCCCCATCACGCTCATACAGAGTCCTTTGTACGTTGTCAAACTTCTCATTTATCTTGTTTGCCAGCAGTGTTTGTAGAGCTATTTGGGAGCTCTCCTCTGGATTATTCATTATCTGTTCTAACCCCTGATTATCAAGATTGGGAATTGAGATACCCGAATTTGCCATTTTTCTTGTGTTTTTCCGGCTTACTCTGCCTATTTGAGATTAAGATAGCACCAGTTTTGTGCTAGAACACTATCTTAAGGCAACCATCAACCAAAGTTTGCATTTGTGCAGTCAATAGTCTACAGATACAATCTAGTTCAACAGATACATCTATTCGACATCAAACAACTGTATGTTAAAGGACTTCGCACTGCAGAGAAGAATTTGGAAAACCAGAAATTATTAGGGTTAGGGAGAGATGTGGGTAAAAAATAGGAATAGATTGCTGTGGGGAGGCACAGGGAGAGTTAACTGTGTCCTAATCACAATGCTGGAAATAGGTTGGGTAGGATACAAGTAGAGAGAGAGAGAAAAAGAAGAAAGGGAAGGGGGAATGAAAAGAGACCAGAAAAAAAATAGAAACGTAAAAATTAATGTTATTATATAGATTAAAAGACCATCTATTTAGAGAAGAGTGTGAATATGTTGAGAGAAAGGGAGGGACATAGAGGAGATGTGAAAAAGTTTAAAAAAATGCTTAAAATATTATATAGGTATAAAGAGGTAGTACTGCTATTAATGAATTTAAGTCTCAGAGGTTTTGAATTGAGTAATAAATTTGTGGATTAAGTGTGTACACAATGGGGGATAGGGTCTACCAGTTAACTACGGGTTTATCTGAGGATGTGCAGGACAAGAGTCAAGTCACATAAAGAAGAACAAAAGAGGAAAAGGTGGAAAGGATAGGAAAGTGAGAAGAAAAGATCAGAAGTTCAGTAGAGCTAGACAAAAAACAAAAAGATAATTAAGAATGAAAGACAAAGAGAAAGAAGACAAGATAAGAAAGGAAAACACACATTCACGTATTCCTAAAATAAAAATTATAAGAGGAGAAAAAAAAAAAGTTACTGGAAAACAATTATTTTTTCAGAAGAGGCAAAAATTAAAGATTAATAAAAGTTTTAGAAAAGGAAAAAAAATTTTTATATATATAAGGTAACAAAAAACGAAAAAAAAAACAAAACAAAAAAAGAAAAACAGAAAAGAAGAAGAAGAAGAAAAAAAAAAGTTCTTTGATTTTTTTTGGGGGGGGAGGGGTGGGAAGAGTCGTGTATCTCCCTTTTGTCTGTAACCAGAGTCTGGTTAGAGTCTCCGGTCAGCTTGAGGTCCTGTGGCTTGATTGGTTTCTTAAGTCAGTTTGTTGGAACAGGCAGAAAAATGCTCTGCTTTACCCAAGATTTTGAGATCCCCCTCCCAGGTTAGTTTACTGGGAGGGTGATCTGCTTTGAGAATCACAAAAGAGGGGGATGCAGTGATGAGGCTAGGTTCTGGGTAGAGTTGAGGCCTTTCAACAAACAGTAGCTTTTCCCTGGGGCTATTTTGTGAAAAAAACTCACAGCACCCAGCCTGGAGCCATTCTCAGGGTTTCTGTTATTCAATTGATTGTGGTGGCTGCTAGAGAGAGAGGCAGCCTCTGGCTCTGGTTACCCGGTGAGAAGAGCCACTCCAATGGCTGGCGCCTGAGCTGGGTGACTTTTCCCTGGATGGAACTGAGTCTGTGAGGTCACTTCGCCATTAAGTTCTTGTGACCTGCTAAATAACTCGTTTTATTCCAAGGCCTGAGCTGGAGCTAGCCACTCCTCCGAGCTTTGTTGGTATCCACGATGGAGATCACCGGTGCTGGGGGGCGGGGAGGGGTGGCCTTCCCTCCTCTGCTCCCTGAGAAGGAGTGAGGAAGTCGGGCTTCTACTCACGCCGAGTCTTGGATCCTGGGTCGTCTCTGGTCTGCAAAGTGCAGGATGAAGATGTCCACTCCTTGTCGGTTCTTGCTGGTGTTGAGTAGAATCCACTCGTCCGCTGGGTCTGGCTCCTTCGTCCCGGACTGTGTCTCAGGTATGCCCCCGCGGCGGTGGTTGCCGCCGCGACCCTGCCGCCGCAGCGGCAGCTGCTGGTAGGCACTCAGATGTGTCTGCTTGGCTTCCCCTCTCTTGACTAACTCTCTGTCCTGTGATGGCACACTTGGTGTGATTCTCTGGCTTGGGACTGTTCACTGGAACTCTGAAACTGTTTTCTATGCAAGAGCTTGTTCAGATTCCAGCTTCTCCTCCGCCATCTTTCCAGAACCGGAAAAAATTTCTTAGTTGAGGTGTACATGTATTCTTTGTGATGCATTGTATTTATTTCCAATGTGTTGTAATCACTAAATTCAGTTACTATAAAAATTTTGATTTTTACTCAAAGTGAAGGTAACAGTAATTACTGAATAGTTTGACATCAAATTGACTCTATCTGTATGCATAAAATACAATTATCCTTCAAAATTGAATAATATTTTCTTATTAATGAATGCCAACATATATACACTTCATATTTTTTAGATGTGTTCAGATGTCTATGTATTTTGTCCACACCCAAGTATATAGAGTCAGAGTTTCTTCTCTAATTTTCTAGAATAAATCCTGCTTCTTTCACACAACAGGATGTCTACATATTTCCTAGGGAAAATAATTAAGGAAAGTTGAAATATTTAGGTACTAAACCAAAAAAAAATGTCTCAGCAAACATACAAAGTATATATTAAATAAACAGATGTATGTGTTCTATGTTTTGGATAAGGATAGACAAATAGAATCTTTCTGGAAAATTCATCTGAGTTGCTTTTCCCTCCCTACTGATAAAACAGATTAGTCTGGATGTTTTTTGTCCGTAAGAGGTTTTGTACTTTTGACTTAGCAATTTAACTGCTACCAAATTACACCTTTACCAGCATCTTTCTTGACAAATTCATGGAGAAGTTTGCATTTGTCATTTGGATTTCCCCTCATTTTGTAATTCCCATATTATTTTGCCCTTATTCCTCCATTTTTCCTTAAGAATGAATACACTGGTGGAAACATTTCCTTTTCTTCTGCCTACTAGCAGCAATTTCTTCCTGCAGATTATGTGAAACATGTTTTAAAATAATGGTGATAGATTCAAATCAGAGAAAGTGTACAGGTTAGATATGATAAAACACAGCATCATCTCAGTTGGTGTCATTCTCAGAACCAGTGTCCCTAACCCATACCTATTTTGAACAATAGGTGTGAAAAAGATATGTCAGGATACCACGGTGAAATCTAAATAAAATTGTGAGTCCTCTAACACCGTGACACATGATACATGTTATACTTAAACACTCACTTGAAACTTGCCCTTTGATCTAAAATCAGAAGTATGTACTAATCAAAACCGTAGCTATACTTTTAAGTTCTTCTCTTTCACTTTCAGACTTTATTTCTATGGCTGAAGAATCTGCTGAACCAATCTAAAACAACAAAATCAAGTAAGACCAAACTCTCTGTATTAGTTTCATTATATATCTATATCTATATCTAAGTGTGTTTGTGTGTGTGTGTGTGTGTGTATACACACTATCAAGGAGGCTGAGAGGGTGAATACCTTTGAGCAAGAGATACATCATTATTTATTTGAGTATTTCTAAATTATTAGTAGAATGTCTTCTAGATAGGGCATACTGAAAAAATATTTGATAGATTAATGAAAGAATGAACACACAAATAAATTGGGAATCAGCTGATAATTATATATGTTTGAATGAGAATTTGATGGAGAGAGAATTTTTTAAGACTTTACCACGGGGAGGGTAGCCAAAGAGATTATCAGAATGCTACTTGATCAGATTCCTTCTCTACATGGATTAATATTTGCCTTTGGTCAGATTTTAGAGGACACAATATAAACGGCAAAAAAAAAAAAAAAAGGAAACCTTCATACAAATGCCTCCCATCCAGTTTACCTAGGAGCTTAAGTATTAAAATATGGTATTGTTCTATAGATCTACAGGTCAACTATCATTAATTCATTAAAACTATTATGAATCTAAAGACAACCAGTGAAATCAATGCTTGCCTGTCTTAGGGAAGAAGAGTCAGTTGATAGCGTGCTGCAATGCATTGAATACATAGCACTGTATTATCCAGAGGCTAAAATAAAACAACCTAATTAATTATGATATTTCTTCTCTCTCTTCTTCCCACCCGCTGGCTAATCAATTTGGCATCTATTCAGTAGCTCATTAGCTAACATTATATAGCCATAGGCACAGACCAAACCACCCCAGACACATTAGAAATGCTACCCTACCATGTGTTTTTCTTTGGGTTGACATCTCTGATTTAAACCCCATTTTTATGAAAATAGACTAAAACAAGGTATTCACTTCATACACATGGATGATATGTATGTAAATTTTTTGTATTTTAGACTTTGAAAAACGCTATTAATTTGTTTTATGGTACATATTAAACGCTAATACTTTTCTCTTTTCAAATGAAAAATGTTCTGTAATAAATTCACAACTTTGTGTTTTGACAGATTAGTTACACTTGCCATATTCTAACAGCACGATGACAGGGGTAAAAAGCCTCAAATTAAGCATTCCTAGAAAATATCTACTTTTTAAAAAATTTTTTATTGTGAAAATAGCATACAGAAGGGTTACAATTATATGGGCAGGATAATGAGTATATTTCTTATCAAGCATTGTTGCCTCCTCCTTTTTTTCCCCTTCCCATCCTTTCCCATCTCCCCCCACACACACCCCCTCTAACATCCCCTCACCCAACCGCACCCCTCCGCCGCCAAAGTTGTAAAGTTCGTTTCTCGACATAACGTCTTGTACATCTCATTGTTGCAATGGGTCCACCTGTATCCCTATTTAAACAATTTGTTTTTTCCCTTCCCATCCACAAATTATACCAACATCAAATACAGTGAAAACAGCGGTTATACCATGGGGGAGGGACATACACAGCAACAAATAAATCATCTTATAAATATGTTAGAAACAGTAGCAAGAATGAAAAAAGAATTTGAATCCTTATCTTGGGGATAATTTTGCGTAACATCAACTTATCTGAACTTTTCTGCTTGTCTCAGACATATACTAGTTATTGCAAATAAGGGAAACCAGGGGAACTATGTTTCTTTGGGCCAGGCTTACTTCACTTAATATTTTTTCCAAGTCTTTCCATTTCCCAACAAATGGGGCAATGTCATTCTTTCTGATGAAGGCATAGAATTCCACTGTGTATATACAACACATTTCCTTGATCCATTCATCTGTGGAGGGGCATCAGGGTTGGTTCCATATCTCCACCAAGAACGCAGTAAATTCCCTTCCCACATCACCTCCAGCATCTGTTGTTATTAGAGTTCTTGATTATAGCCATTCTAACTGGGGTGAGGTGGTATCTCAATGTTGTAATTTGCATTTCTTTTATGGCTAGGAAGGTTGACCATTTCTTCATGTGTCCATTGGCCATACTTCTTTCCAATTCAGAGAAGGTTCTCATTAATTCTTTAGCCCACTTATTTATTGGGCAGTTGTGTCTTTGAGGATTTGTTGTTGGGGAATTTAATTTTTTGAGTTCCAGGTATATTTTAGATATAAGACCCTTGTCTGTTGTATGTATAGTGAAGATCTTCTCCCAATCCGTGGGCTTTCTATTGATCTTACTAGCTATGTCCTTTGCCATGCAGAACCTCTGCAATTTCATGCAATCCCATTTGTCCAACCTTTCTTAGATTTGTTGTGTTTCTGGGCCTCTATTAAGAAAATTTGGGCCTGTGCCAAGGAGTCCTAGGGTTTCTCCTATTCCATCCTGTAATGTTTTCAGAGTGTCTGCTTTGACTCTGAGGTCCATTTGGAGTTGATTCTGGTTCAGGGTGATATATAAGGATTTAGCTTTAGTTTTCTACAAGTAATTAACCAATTTTACCAACACCATTTACTGAAGAGGCTGTCTTTCTTCCGTTCTATTTTTTTAGCTCCCTTATCGAAGATTAGATGGTTATATGTCCGTAGGTTCATTTCTGCGTCTTCAGTTCTATTCCATTGGTCCTGAGGTCTGTTCTTGTGCCAGTACCAAGCTGTTTTGATTACTATGGCTTTATAGTAGAGTTTGAAATTTGGTATTGATATTCCTCCAGCACTGTTCTTTCTGTTAAGGATTGTTTTTGCTATTCGGGGTCTTTTATTATTCCATATTAATTTTGGATTGCCTCTTCTACTTCCTTAAAGAATAAGGTTGGAATATTGTAGGTATTACATTGAATTTCTAGATAGCCTTGGAAAGTATTGCCGTTTTCAGGATGTTGATCCTTCCAATCTAGGACCATGGGAGGTTTTGCCACTTTCTAAGTTCTGTTTTGATTTCTTTTTTCAGACTTTTAAAATTTTCATCATAGAGGTCCTTCACTTCCTTGGTTAAGTTAATTCCTAGGTATTTTATTTTTTTGTGGGGCTAGTAAGTATGGAGTTGCTTTCCTGATTTCAGCCACGCTTTTCTCATTGTTGGTATACATAAAAGCCATTGAGTTTTGAGGGTTAATTTTATACCCTGCTACTTTGCCAAAGTTTTGAATCAGGTTGAGTAATTTGTGATTGGAGCCCCTGAGATTCTTTAAATGCAAAATCATGTCATCTGCAAAGAGGGAGAGTTTTACTTCATCTTTCCCGATTTGGATCCCTTTTATGATTGCATGTTGTCTTATTGCTGTAGCTAGGTATTCTAATACTGCTCCTTGTCAGTTCTTGCTGGTGTTGAGTAGAATCCCCTCGCCTGATGTGTCTGGTGCCTTTCTCCCAGACTTTCTGTGTTGTAGGCATGGTGGCTATGGCTACCACTGCTGCTACCACAGCTGCAGCCATGGCTGTTGGCAAGTGCTCAGATCTATCTCCTTGCATGGATTTTCCCTCTCTGGCCAAACTCTCTGTACTGAGATGGTGTAATTCTCCAGCCTAGGACTATTCACTGGAACACTAAAACTGCTTTCTATGCGAGAGCTTGTTTAGCCTCCAGCTTCTCCTCCGCCTTCTTCCTGGAACTCCAAACTATCTATTTTTTAAAAAGTATGTTTCAACAAAACATGATGGTGATTAAAAATGCTAAAAGGCTGAAAATATAGTGTGGGTTAGAGAAAGATGAAAGTCTGAATTTCTATATGAAGAAAAAAAATTGCATGATTAAGATTGACAGCAGATAATTTAATAGTGGGCAAGAAAAACACCAGATTCTGAATTAGAAATTTAGACAAACATACTGTTTGTAATATACTCTCAAATGGATTTACATATGGTGCATTATTATATGTGAAAAGAAAAATAAATGATTCATTATTTGTTACTAATCACAAAAATTCCTCTGTAATTTTCAAGGGAAATTATACTTTTATTCTTTTTTAAAATTTTTTTAAATTGTGAAAATACCGTACAGAGGAGCTACAATTACATGGGCAAGATAATGATTACATTTCTTATCAAGCATTGTTGACTCCTCCTTTGTTTCTCCTTCCTATCCCTTCCCATCTCCCCACCACCACCCCCTCCCCCCCCGCCTCTGCATATCACCTCCCCCCTGGTCAAAGTCACGATATAACCCCTGCTTTCACTGTATTTTATGTTGGTTTAACTTTTATTCTTTTTATGCTATGATTTATTCTTTTTCTGACATGATTTCTAGGAATCCAAAAATGCTTGCTCTAAATTCATTAGTTATACAACAGGGATAGTATATACTTCTTTTCAATACCTGAGTTCCTAATTTTCTAAATAACAAAATATTCAATGGATCGTTGTAATTAATGACTGTTAAGACGCCTTCTAGCCTTAATACTAGATATATATATTATTCTCATAATGCCTAGGCTATACTTGTAAAGGCTGGAGAAATAAAGCTTTCTTCTTCCATCTTAGAAGTTTAATTGATCATTAGAAGTTAAAAAGAAAGACTTTAACCCAAAATGGCTGAAAGAGACTAAATTATATGGGTTTTTTAAAGTACTTGACTCCAAGCAACTTGTCCAGTAATACAATCTTGCTTGGATTACTTAAGAGTATATATCCTCTAAGAAAAACAGATTTCATCACCATTAAGGAGTTTTGAGAGTAAAAATCAGGATACTGAACACAAAATCCTTATTATTCTGTAATGTGTCTTAGAACTGAGAAATAAAAAATGGTTGATCATCGTTATTGTGCATAACTATTTCAAGAATATTCTTTGTCATCTTCATTCTCTTCATATTAATTCTCGACTTGATGGAGAGACTTCATGGATCAACTCAGTAAAATAGGCAAGTAGGAAAACAAATATTTGTAAAACTTAACATGCATAACCACAAGAAGTGAATGTCCTTGCTCTCTAAATTACCCAGAATATGGTATCCTGTTACAGCAGTAGAAAATGGACTAAGATAGTAAAGAACTAAAACAGAGACTTTGTGTAATACAATCCTTATATTTTTGAGTAGGAAAAGAGAAATCCAATAAATACATATGTAAGAGTAGCAGAGATCATCCGTAGGCATCTCATGCTGTAGTCTGATGAGTATCAAAGGAAATGAAAAGAATAATTAATAAACTACTTTGTACAACTTAAAGATAATAAGCAAAAATATAAACCTAGAAAAATAAAGCATTCAGAAAAGCAGTGTCAAAAAATGTCACAGGACCTGATGCTTGCTTGATATTTTAACTAAAAGTTGCACAATAGTGTATATAAAGATTCTATAAAATTAACAAATATCTAAGATCCCAGTTCCCAAACAAATTTCTACAAGATGCCTACATCATTGATTTTACTTGCATATTTCATCCCTTGCCTTCTTTCAGTTGTAACAATTCTCTTCTAAATTTCATGTTTCTTGTTCTCTTGCTTTTAAATTTTGTTTTTAGCTAGTCATTAGCGGTTTTCAACTGTTATCCTAGCTACGTAGGAGGCTGCGATCAGAGGACTGTAGTATGAATCAACCTGAGGCATAAAAGTCTGAGAGACACCATTGTAAAAATAAGAAGCCAACACACACACACACACACACACACACACACACACACACACACACGAATAAAGGCATAGTTCAAGTGGAAGAACACCATAAGAGTTATTAAGTCAAGTCAAGTGAGCTCAAAGTCCTGAGTTTAAAAACCTGGTACTAGCAAAAAAGAAAGTGAAACAATTTTTAATCACACACACACACACACACACACACACACATATGTATATATATATATATATATATATATATATATATAGCATCATATTGGCTGTTTTGTTTGTTTTTACCTATTTAAAATGAAATCATGATAAGTATATGATAGATAAGTAGACAGATGATATAAGCTAGATAGAAAGAGTCCTGTGACATATTTTTATCTTTCCTAAGATTTATCATTTTGAGTGTGAAATTTGTAGTTTTTCAGGGCTGCACAATTTTTTTTAATAAATAAAATGTACATTCTGTTATATTCTCTTTATTTGTATATCCTTCCATCATTGATGTAAACAATGCTAGAAATACTTCTTATTTAATTCTCCAGGGAACATGTATAAGAATGTCTTTAACTCCTACTTGTAAAAACTGGAATTATTACTTCATAGAATATGCAGACGTTTAACTTTAAAAACAATATGAAATTGTTTTTCAAGATGATGGTCAAATTTACTTTTCTCTCAGCACATTCAAAGTATTCCTAGTGGTCCTCAAACTCATTAACATTTTGTATTGATAATCCTAAAACTAATATACTTTTGTTATGACAAGGTTTTACTATGTACCCCCAGGCTGGTCCCAAGCTCATATCCTCCTGCCTCAACCTAATAAATATCGAGCTGTAGACATACACCACTATGCTTGGGAATCCATATTTTTTCAAATGTATAAAATATCATATCATGGTTCTCTTAATTTATATTAATCTGATTAGTAATAAAATAGCTACTTTTTATGATTTTTAATAATATTTTATTTCACCTATTATAAATTTTCTGCAGTGATTCTCAACTATTTTAGCTATTGAGATTCAGCTATTACTTTGATTTCAATAATTTCAATGTAGATACTAACCATATTGTATTATAAGTATCTGTTTCCAAGTTCAGGCTTGCTATTTAACTCAGCAATAAACAGAAAGTGCTCATATTTAATATGGCCTAACATAACTTATTTTTTATGATTAGTATTTTCTGTATCTTTAAACGAAATCTCTACACTGAGCTTATGAAATACTTTCCTATATCCTAAAAATTTGGTTCATTACTTTAAAAATGAGTCAAGAAGGAGTTAACATAGGAAAAAATAGAAAAGGTATAATGATTAAATATTTTCTTCTGACTGATTGTTGTATTAGAAAGTTTGTACAAAGTTTTTCATTCTTTACACATAATATTTCTGTTTAACCCTTGATTTCCCATATGATAAACCTGAAGTAATGAATATAATCTGAAGAGTAGTTAGAATTGACTTCTCTGTATTTATTGCTAATGTAAAGGTGACAGTTATATAGTCACAGAACAAGTATATTTGTTTTTGAATAGTGTTACCCTTTCACTCTCTTTCTCCCAGTTTTCCCTCCTATCTCCCTCACAAGTTGTTTAGCTCATTTGGAACATAGTGTCTAGATACTATCATTGCTACATTTGTTTATCCTTCATCACACCACTTCTGTGATCCCACTTATCCTCTCCAAAACAGATAAGCTTACAAACAAGACAAATGGTACAGAAAACAAAAATAGTAACAAGAGAAAAACAAAACAAAAAAAAAAAACACATTTTTTACACTTCAATAAGTATCATTTTATATAATCATATGCACATAACTACTGAGCTTTTATGTTCCTCTCCTAAGAATATCCTCATTCGGTCTCACTGTGTGAATGTCTAGAGTCTTGTATAAGTTTTCATGCTCAAGCATATTTTTTGACTTTCATCATCCAGTGTGTTCATTTGTAGATTTATAGGCACATTCTAGTTATAACAAATGAGGGAAACCATGCAACCTATATTAGAATAGACTTCTTAGATGTCATGAACCATGAAAAATTGAGTTGTGTCTCATCTTCTGGTTTTATTGATATATATCACTACCTACATTACTCAATTGCTAGGTCTTGAAACCCCTAGAATTATAGGTTTCACATACAAATAGACATTTTTATACAGATTAAAGCCATATGTATGTAAACGACGTTTTCCATCGTGTGCTAAGTTTATTATACTAATATATGTGTATAATGAAAAAGAAATGACTACATGGTAATAGAGAATAACAATTGAAACAACAATGATATATCCTCTGAGTTCTAGAAACATAGAAAAGTTAATGTTTAAAAAGCAGAAAAATGGAAACAATTCCTTTTTTATCTATGTAATTCAAAAGGCACTGCAATTATTTCCTTCAATCAGAAGTACTGCTGTAAATATGCTTAGATACTTATCTCCTAGGCCAAGGTGATGGCATGTCTCAAAATGATCTGGTGTCCAAAGAGGTAACCTCAAACTCTAGGAACTGATGAGCATCTCTTCTGGAATATTATGAGAATTTGAATTCTATCAGCGATAGTTGTGTTCAGAGTATAAAGTTGGATGAAATAATTGCTTTCTCCCAAAAGGAACTTACATGTTTCATTCCCATTTCTCCTCACATGCCTACTTGGCTTAGAAGCAAGAGAATACTTTGAGATCTAAATATGTGACTTTGTGCTTGCTTACTAATATCAATGAATCATTTTAATAAACTCAACCTTCTACTGATTCCAAAATACTCTCAAGCTTCAGACACATAAGAATTAAAAATACACGTATTAGTCAGACCATTATATCTATTCAGTTCTCTTACTACAAGGTCATCTGATGAATTCCTGATGCTATAATTTGGTACATTTCAACAGAATTACTAGTGGTTGTTTTATAATTCTCACATTTCCATCCATACCAAGGTATACGTTATTGAGAATTCATGCCTCATAAAGAGAAATACGGTGGCAGCTTCTTTGGAATGACTGTAAGAGAAGACCATCTTCAGTCAAAAGGCATGACTGATAGAATTTGAGGTTTTTGGAAACTCAGTTATTACCAGTTAACTATGCTTCAAAATAATCCACCTCATCTCCTGCTATTCAGTATAATTGCCATGCCATACTCTTCAGAGACTCAGTGTATTATACACTTGTAACAACTCTTTTGATTCCCAGGCTTGTGATTAGCCTGTATCAGCTAACCATAAAACCATCTTTTACCTTCCACAGGTAATAAGTCAGATAGTAAAATCCCACAAGAGTAAGATAGTGACAACATAGATGTTTCTTTTTTTTTTCTTTTTTCTTCTTTTTTGTCTGTATGGGCTTGAACTCTGGGCCTGTGTGCTGTCCCTCAGCTCTTCAGCTAAAGGTGAGGACTCTACGACTTGAGCCACAGAGCCACTTCTGGTGGTTTATTGGAGATAAGAGCTTCACGAATTTTCTTGCCCAGAACTCAGCCTCCTGAGTAGCTTGGACTACAGGCCTGAGACACCAGCGCTGGGCCACATAGATGTTTCTTTAGGATACACTTAAATTATTCTACTTGACAAGTAATATTTAAACCCTAAAATGTTCCTGTAATAGAGAAGTGATAAAGTGATTATATAATTTTACACTGAGGAATTTTATTGTAGTTTCTAAATCTTTTCAATTGTACACAATTTTATCTTATTCTTCTTTTTTTGGGGGGGGGGGTCCGGTTGTGGAGCCTGAACTCTGGGCCTGGGCACTGTCCCTCAGCTCTTCAGCTCAAGGCTAGCGCTCTACCATTTGAGCCACAACGCCACTTCCGGCTTTTTTCGTTTTGCTTATGTGGTGCTGAGGAATCAAACCCGGGGCCTCAGGCATGCAAGGCAAGCACTCTACCACTGAGCCACCTTCCCAACCCAATTTTATCTTATTCTTATAACAACTTGATGCTATGTACAACTGGTTTCATGTCCCTCAATTAAACAGATGAGAAACTTACACCAAGAGGAAAATGACTTGCTTAGAAAGAAAAGTTTTGATGAAGTTTTGATAGCTGAGCCAAACTTAACCCAGATAATTGTCATACTTCAATAACATAGGATAATTCCAGTAGATCAAAGTTTTCCCAACATTTGCTCTGAGCTTTAGCACAATGAAAAAATGTCCAATAAGACCACATGTAATCTACAACTTCTAACTCTACCTCAATCAGAGGAACTCTGTTTTTATTTAACTTTATAAATATTTGAGCACTGCATAATATTTCTAACAAAAATTGTTATGACATAAAAAATAAAATATAAAAAGATTTATATACCACTGAAATTGATTCTTTCCACTTCTCACACTTATAAATCAAGTAGTAATATGAAATAATCCTATTCCTTACTGCTGAGTCTAAACAAACTACATATCGAATATTTACCTTCAGGGAATCTGGTACTATCTAATTGATACAAGGCTCTGAAAGAACAAATATAAATTGTAAATTGTTTCCCACCTTCACACTTATCACCGGGACCTGGGATGGACCCTTCCTTTCTGTTGAACATGAAAAGTTCAGCCTTTTTAGGTTTTATGTTCCAGGGCCACACTAACAGCCCCCTCACTTTATTCTCAGTTTTTCATCTTGAGAGTTATCCTTCAGCATCCCTTTTCCCCAAAGGGAGTCTCTAACCTGAAGACAACTTTTAGATGGTCTTCCCAGCTTCCATAGCTGCATAAGCCAATTCTGTAATAAATCCCCTTTTGTATGTCTATATGCAGAGTATATGAGTTCTTTCTCTCTGGAAAACCCTAGTTAATACATTTATTAAACTGAAATTTCTTATAAATCCAAGCATAAATCTTCCACAACTAGACAAGAAATGAAAACCTATGTTCACAAATTAGCTAGTATAAAAATAGTATTATATCTAATACATAAAAATATATTTTATATATATATATAATATATATATATATATATATATATATATATATATATAGCCGAATAACAGCCACAGATTTAGTGGCCTAAAAACATATTTATTGACAGATTTGGTGGGTCAGGGACCTAAACATACATTAGTGGGTTCTCTGCTTGCGGTTTGGAATCACAATTTCATCTGGGGCACATTTTTTTCACTTTGAAACTCAATTAGGAAAGACTCCATTTCAATTCTTATTCAAGTTTTAGGAAGTAACAGTGTCCTATGATTGTGGATGTGGAGCCGAAGGATGAAGTTTCTTTTTCTTTGCTTTGCTTTATCTTTTTCTTTGTTTCTTTCATTTCTCCCCTTTTATTTCTTTCATTTTCTTTCTTTTCTGGTTATCACAATCTAGACAAGCAAACTATCCCTTGAGCCACAAGCCCAGTCCTAAAGAAATCATGAGAATGACACATTATCTCTTTGTGGACCTATTGGTTAGAATCATGTAGCAGATGCTCTCTACACATAAGAAAAGGGAGCAATAAAGCAAATGTACAGCAGGTGATGGAGACCATAGTGGAAATTTCCCTATGCTCTATTGACCAAAATGTTTATTGAAGCTTTGTTTATAATGGAAAAAAATCTGGGGAGCATTAGGAATAAGAAAAGTAATGACTATGGCATACATATACAAAGAAATACTATCAGTAATGAAACAATTCACTATTGATAAATGTCAAAAGTATGGATAAAAATAAAATGCATCTATTCATGAAACACCCTTAAAAAGATTATATGTATTATTTTTTGATTATATGTATTATTACATCTATGTATAAGTCTAAAACAGAAAAAAAATTATGGTGGTGGAAAAATAAACAGATGTGTTTGTCCTTAGAGGATGGGGATGACATTCATAGGCTGTATGGGAACTTTCTGTAATATTTTATAAACCAGTAGTCTATAAATTAATGTTGGTGTATGCTTGTAATCTCAGTTATGCAGGAGACATGGATGAGAAGACCGTTATCCCCGTCTGGCTCCAGTCAATTCTGAGAACTACTATGTACCAGTGATTCACACTTGTAGTCCAAATGCACAGAAAGCTGAGACAAAACAATCTCAGTTAAAAGCAGACAAATTCTTGATACTCTTATTTCCAGTTAACCATAAAAAAGCATGAAGTGGAGGCATGGCTAACTCATGGCTATAAATCATGAGAGAAAAAAAAAAACTGAGCAAGAGCAAAAGGCTGTAAGTCGAAGTCCTAGCACCAACATTAAAGAAAAATGAGAGTTTGCTCTGAAATAAAAGTAAAACCCAAAAAGGCTGGAAGTGTTGCTCAAGTGGTAGAGAACTTGCCTAAAAATTTGGCTTATGTGGTAGAACATTTGCCTAGCAATTGCTAGGCAAATGCTCCAATTTCAAACATCAGTCCTGCAAAAATATCTTTATATATATATGCCTGTAAATAAAATATAGTTAGAGACTCATTTGTATGGATTTTTTCTTAGTTTATAATTCAGTTGGCTTTCAAAAATATTTCTAAAATAAAATGAATGTGAAATATTTTCATTACAAATTATATTGAAATAATTAATATGCAATAATGATTACAAAAATCATCACTTTACAATGTAATCATTGATTCAGATCATAATTATCAAGGGAGGTTACAACTACTGGCACAAAAGATATTTCAAAACAAGATAAGCATGTTCTTTCTAATTATCTCCCACAGATTCCATATTGACTTATGGAAAATATGCTTTCCATTGGAGAAATATAGTACAAAATGTTAAACATGTGACAAAATGTAGCTTCACTTAAGAAAAAATGAACGGAAAATGTGCTCTTCATATGATCTAATTAGAAGATATTAAGCATTTGTGAATTAAATGCTTATCCTAATCATGAAGACATAATATAACATATATAGCCTTGAATATTTAAAAACGTCATTTTTAAAAATGAAAAAATATTCAGAGTTCCCTTTAATCAAATAAAGATAAACAGATTAAAATATCAAATACAAAAAATGAATTTTGAATGACTCCTAGTTTTAAAAATAAACCCCTAAATGACTTGGAGAGAACAGTTAGGAAGTCTAAATTTTATCATTTTTCATATCCTATATATGATAAAGTACGTGATTACTTATGATAATTTTCTCGTTCTCAGCATATACAGATTAAAATATTTAGAACACAAATTTGATAAACTCCTTCAAATTTATTTCAGATGGTCTAGCAAAATAATAGATAACCATCCATTAATGAGGAAGAAAGCAAATTTGGCAAGTTGATATTTGGCATGCTCCTCTTTGCAAATTTCTATAGGCTTTCAAGATCTTTAAGTGAGGTAATAATTCCACTTTCAACTATGATGAACTATTGAATCAGATGAAACTTGACAAAGAACACATCTAAGTTTCATGACTATTTTAACATTGGAACAGGCATTTACCAGTCATACTGAAGATTAATAAACATCTCCAACAATCATGGTCAGGTACAAAAAACTGCTTATTTGACAGAAAAAATATTCAGTGTGCTTTAAAAGGATATAACAATCAAAAAAATTCCAGAGTATATAGTATTTATGATGTCCTATCTTTGATTTTAAACATACTAGACAAATGCAAAAGCATGAAAATATGACACATAATCAGAAAAAAAATATTATTAAGAAATGATCTAAAAATGAGACAAATGTTACAATTAGTAGAAATTTCACTTAAAATAACAAATTAATATTCATATTGACTTATAACCAATAAAATTAATTCAAGATTTTTATGGTAAACATGGACATTATGAGTGAACATATGGAGAAATCTCAGCAGAAAAAGAAAAGTAAAATGAGGACCCAAATGGAAATTTGGGAAATAAAAATGTATAAAACTATAAAATTGGAATAAGAAATCAACACAAACATTTAACATATTCAAAATAAACAAAGCAAATGTTGGTAAATTTGAAGACAAGGTTAAAAAAGAGGTGAAGGGTAAACAAAGGAGGAGGCTGCAATGCTTGGTAAGAAATGTATGCATTATCCTGACCATGTAATTGTAACCCCTCTGTACAGTATGTTCTCAAATAAAATAAAATAAAATTTAAAAAAAAAAAAAAAAGAAAAGGAAAAAAAAAAAAAGTATACAAATCAAAGCACAAAAATAAATTAAGATGGAAATGTAAAGTTTTGGTAACCAACAGAACAATATCAAGGAGTCAAATAAACATGAATATTTTCTTAGAAAAAAGAACAATAATTAGCCTGAAATGTTTGAAGAAAGAGTGATCAAATATTTTCCAAATTTTATGAGAAATAAAAATCCACAAATCTAAGAAACCCCTAATAAATATTGTTGAATAAATGCAAAAGAAACCACAATAGAGGCATAATAATATAATCACTTAAAATCATGCATATAGAAAACACATATTATGTATTTAAGTTTTTTAAGATTAAAATAGAAAAGAGATAACAAGAGTTCATCAAACCTAAAAGTTCTTTTTACCAAAAGTTCAATAAAATTGCTGAACTTTTCATTGATTATAAGGTGAAAAAGAGAGGAATAAAATACTAATGATCAGGGAACAGGAATTTTTAATAAATCGTACAGATATTATGAAGATATGATAGGTTATTGTGAACTACTTTATTATGATAAATTCAACAATCTCATGAAATAGGAAAATTAATTGATGACACCAACTATCAAAATTAACCCAAGCATTTTCAAATGTACTACTTAACAAATAAGTTAAAACAGTATTTTCAAGTACTCTAACATGGCTTTACAAACAAATAATACAAGAAACTAGATAATTTCTGTCAGAAAATAGAGTATTCTTTCCAACTCATTTAATGAGGCTAACATTTATGCTCCTTTCAAACAAATAATAACATTAGAAGAAAACCACAAATTAATTTTTCTTATGAACATAAATCCACAATAACATATCTTTAAATTGAATATGACAAATTTTTACAAATAAGGGAATTCATGGGATCTATGTTTCTTTGGGTCAGGCTTATTTCACTTAATATGATTTTTTCCAAGTCTTTCCATTTCCTTATGAATGGTGCAATGTCATTCTTTCTGATGGAGGCATAGAATTCCATTGTATATATGTACCATATTTTCTTGATCCATTCATCTACCAAGGGGCATCTGGGTAGTTCAATATCTTAGCTATGGTTAAAAAAAATACCACAATAAACATAGTTGTGCTGGTAGCACAATGTGTTCATTTCTGTAAATGCCCAGAAGTGGGATTGCTGGATCATAGCAGATCTCTACGTGTAGTCTTTTGAGGAACCTCCATACTGCTTTCCAGAGTGGGTGAACAAATTTACACTCCCACCAACAGTGAAGTAGTGTTCCCTTTTGTTCACAACCCCTTCCAGCATTTGTTGTTACTAGATTTCTTTGTAATAATTAGTAAATGTCTAAGATAATCCTAGCAGATATGCAGAATAGCTCAATAGCTTCATACATATAACCATATAAGATGATGCTAAGTGAAATGAACTCCAAGACATGAAAACAAGAGGCTTTTCTTTGCTGTTGTTGTTTTTAATGTACTATGTGATTTATTCTTTCTTTGTGCTTTTTTATTTTCCCTCTTGTTTATCCCATGTTGTCACTGTATTTGATTTTGGTACCGTGGTTATTGTATATTCATTTATCTGAATTAAGGAAGGGAAGGGGAACAACAAAATGGTGAGACAATGGACAAAGTGTGAACCAATGCAAAGGCGATACTCACAAGACAATATGTTGGAAATGAACTGTAGGGGTTTGGGGAGGGAAAGAGGGAGAAAAATGAGGGAGGAGGTAACAAGTTTGACAAGTGCTCACTACTTTATGTATGTAACTCTAACCCCTCTGGAATTCTAACTTCTATGTACCTCACCTTGACAATAATTTTAAAAAAATAAAATTAAAATTACCTAATATTAAATGCAATGGTAAAAAGTAAATTGAATATGACAAGATATAAAACAATGTGAACAAGTAGGGCTACGGCAGTAAATCAAGTCTATCTAATGGGAAAAAACTATGCTTTGCAACACTAGCAGAAAAAATAATAATAAGTTCTTTACAATAAATGAAGAAGTATTTTAACAAAATTGAAGATGCACTCATATTAAAAAAATGATTGAACACTTCTTTAAAACTTTAAACAAGATGTAGAATTTTGATTTCAATATTTCTCATCATGATTTTATTGAAGATACTAGTCAGTGAATTAAGTTTATTTTTAAAAGCCAAAACTATTAAAAACAATAAGCTGCCTTTTTGTGGATGATAAAATAGGACCTGCAGAACATTCCAAGACTTATAAGAAATCATAACAGGAGAGTTCTGGGAAGATGGCAGAGGAGAAGCTGGAGACTAAACAAGCTCTCGCATAGAAAGCAGTTTTAGAGTTCCAGTGAACAGTCCTAAGCCAGAAAATCACACCAAGGGTGCCATCACAGGTCAGAGAGTTAGGCCAGAGAGGGAAAATCCAGGCAAGGAGACAGCTCTGAGCTCTTGCCAGCAGCCGCCACCGCCACTGCGGCCGCGGCGGTGGCAGACGCAGACGCCATACCTGAATCACAGAGAGTCTGGGAAGAAGGAGCCAGACGCAGTGGGCGAGCGGATTCTACTGAACACCAGCAAGAACCGACAAGGAGCAGACATCTTCATCCTGCAGTTTGCAGACCAGAGACAACCCAGGAACCAAGACTCGGAGTGAGTAGAAGCCTGACGTCTTCATTCCTTCTCAGGGAGCAGAGGAGGGAAGGCCACCCCTCCCCCCCCAGTAATGGAGATCTCCATCTTGGATACCTACAAAGCTCGGCGGAGCTGCTAGCTCCAACTCAGGCCTTGGAATAAAAGGAGTCATTTAGCAGGTCACAAGAACTTAACGACGTGACCTGCCAGACTCAGCTCCACCCAGGGAAAAGTCACCCAGCTTGGGCGCCAGCCCTAGGAGTGGCTTTCTTCACTGGGTAATCAGAGCCAGAGGTTGCCCCTCCCTTTAGCAGCCTGGACAATCAATTGAAATTCAGTCAACAGAAACCCTGAGAATGGCTCCAGGCTGGGCTCTGTGAGTTTCTCACACATTAGCCCCCAGGAAAAGCTACTGTTTGTTGAAAGGCCTCAATTCTACCCAGAACCTAGCCTCATCACTGCATCCCCCTCTTTCGTGATACTCAAAGCAGATCTGCCTCCCATTGAATCAGCCTGGGAGGAGGATTGCAAAATCCTGGGTAAAGAAGAGCATTTTTCTGTCTGTTCCAACAAACTGACTTAAGAAACCAACCAAGCCACAGGACCACAAGCAGACCAGAGATTCCAACAAGAGGCTGGTTACAGACACAAGGGAGATACAGGATTTTTCCCACCCCTCCCAAAAAAATCAAAGAACATTTTTTTTCTTCTTCTTCTTTTTTTTTTTTTTCTGGTACCTTATGTTAAAATTTTTTTTTCTTTTCAAAAACTTTTTTTAATCTTTAATTTTTACCTTTTTTGAAAAAATTGTTTTCCAGTAAATTTTTTTTCCTCTTATAATTTTTATTTTAGGGATACATGTGTGTGTGCATTTTTCTTTCTTTTGTTTGTTTGCTTTCTCTCTTTTTTTTAAATTATCTTTTTGTTTTTTGTTTAGCTCTATGGAACTTCTGATCTTTTTTCTTCCTTTCTTATCCTTTTCAGCTTTTCCTCTCTTTTGTTCTTCTTTATATGACTTTTTGTCCTGCACATCCTCAGATAAACCTGTAGTTGACTATTAGACCCTATCCCCCATTGTGTACACACTTAACCCACAAATTTATTACTCAATTCAAAATCTCTGAGACTTAAGTTCCTTAATAGCAGTACTACCTCTTTATACCTATATAATATTTTAAGTATTTTTTTTTCAAGTTTTTCATATCTCCTTTATATCCCTCGCCTTCTCTCATTATATTCAAGTTCTTCTCTAGATTGTTTTTGTCCTGCATAATATTTTTAATTTTTCTTTTTTATTTTTTCTGGTCTCTTTTTCTTTTCTTTTCCCTTTCTCTTTCTTCTTTTTTTCTCTCTCTCTACTTTCATCCTACCCAACCTATATCCTGCTTTGAGATTAGGACTTAGCTAACTCTCCCTGTGCCTTCCCACATCACTCTATTCCTATTTTTTACCCACATCTCTCCCTAACCCTAGTAATTTCTGGTTTTCCAAATTCTTCTTTGCGGTTCGTAGCCCATTAATATATAGTTGTTTGATGTTGAATAGATGTATCTGTTGAAATAGATTGTATCTGCAGAATATTGACTGTGCAAATGCAGACTTTGGTTGATGCTTGCCTTAAGATAGTGTTCTAGCACAAAACTGGTGTTATTTTCATCTCAAATGGGCAGAGTAAGCCAGAAAAACCCAAGAAAAATGGCAAGTCCGAGTATCTCAACTCCCACTCTTGATAATCAGGGGACAGAACAGATAATGAATAATCCAGAGGAGAGTTCCCAAATAGCTCTACAAACACTGCTGGCAAACATGATAAGTGAAAAGATTGAAAACACACAAAGGACTCTGTATGAGCGTGATAGGGAGAGAGAGGAGGCAATCCAAAGGTTTATACAGGAATATTATGAGCGTGAGGAAGCTACTCAAAATCTAATACAGGATTTGCGTGAGCAGCTTGAGAATACTCAAAGAGAAAGGCAGGAATGGCGTGAACATGATGAGAACACTCAAAGAGAAGTACAGGAATGGCATGAACAGGAGCAGGAGGAAGCTAAGCAAAGAGTAATACAGGAATTGAGAGAGCAAGATGAGAATACACAAAGATCACTAAAGGCATTCATGGGATCCATTAACAAAGAGCTGAAGGAAGTCAGGGAGACCACAAAGGGAATGCTGAATGGAACCCAACAGAAGGAATGGGAGTCCAAGGAAACCATAACCAATCAACTAAGTGATTTGAGAATAAGCAATGAACAACAAATTAAGGAAGTAAAGAAGTTCATACCAGACCTAAACCAAAGCTTCAAGAAAGAATTTGAAGCCATCAAAGCTGACTAATTAGAAGGAAAACAAATAAAAAACAAAGTAGAAAGTCTTGACAGCAGGTTAGACCATGCAGAAGATCGAATCTTGGGGATTGAAGATAGCCTAGATATTATAGAGAAAGAACATACAACCATCCAAGGTAAGTCCAAGAAATATGAGAGATCAATCCAACACTTGAAAGACAACATCAGAAGGCATAATCTAAAGATAATGGGTCTGCCGGGCGCTGGTGGCTCACTCCTATAATCCTAGCTACTCAGGAGGCTGAGATCTGAGAATCGCGGTTCAAAGCCAGCCTGGGCAGGAGAGACCATGAGACTCCTATCTCCAATAAACCACCAGAAAACCGGAAGTGGCGCTGTAGCTCAAGTGGTAGAGCGCTCGCCTTGAACTGAAGAGCTGAGGGACAACGCCCAGGCCCATAGTTCAAGCCCCACGACCCACAAAAAATAAATAAATAAATAAAGATAATGGGTGTAGAGGAGCACCTAGAAACAGAAGTTAATGGTCTAGGAAATTTGTTTAACAGGATCCTAGCAGAGAACTTCCCAAACATGCAGAAAGATAGGCCTGTCCAGATACAAGAAGCCTTTAGAACCCCAAATAGACCAGACCAGAATAGGACATCCCACCGTCACATTATAATCCACACAGGATCAACTCAGAACAAGGAAAAGATCCTTAAAGCTGTCAAGGAGAAAAGGGTAATCACCTATAAAGGGAAACCAATTAGAATCACCTCAGATTTCTCAGCAGAGACAATCAAAGCAAGAAGATCCTGGAATGATGTATGCCATGCCCTTAAAACAAACAACTATCAACCAGGAATACTGTACTCAGCTAAACTCTCCTTCATAACTGAAGGCCAAATAAAAACTTTCCACAGCAAAGAAAAATTGAAACAATACATCTCCACCAAACCAGCCCTACAAAAGATTCTTAAAGATGTCCTACACATAGAAAACCAACAAGACCGCAATAAAGGCCAAGAAACTGCATCCAAACTGAGAATCCAAGAACCATAGGAAGAACCAAGTTTTTGCAGCCCCCAAGAAGGTGGATAACATGGCAAGAACTCTCAAGTACCTCTCAGTCCTATCTATCAACATTTACGGACTTAAATCCCCAATTAAGAGACATAGACTGTCTAGGTGGATTAAAAAGCAAGATCCTTCTATCTGCTGCCTTCAGGGGTCACATCTTGCCCTTAAAAAAGAAACACATTTTCAATGTTAAAGGCTGGAACAAAATCTACCAAGCAAACAGCCCTCATAAACAGGCGGGAGTTACAATCCTAATATCAGATAAAATAAACTTCAAATTAAAATTTGTGAGAAGGGATAAAGAAGGTCGCTACATACTAATTAAGGGATCTCTCATTCAGGAGGATATTACATTTCTAAATATCTATTCGCCAAACAATGGAGCACCCATATTTATCCAAGAAACACTACTTTCCCTCAAATCCCACATAGATCCAAAGACATTAATTGTTGGGGATTTTAACACACCACTCTCCCCACTAGATGGATGAACTCTGCAAAAACTCAACGGAGAAACTGCAGATCTAAACAGCTGCATAGATCAACTAGATTTAACAGTCATCTACCGAACATTTCACCCATCAGTATCAGAATACACATTCTTCTCAGCAGCACATGAATCATTTTCTAAAATAGGCCACATTTTAGGCCACAAAGCAAACTTGTCTAAATTCTGAAACATTGAAATTATACCTTGCATTCTTTCTGACCACAAGGGAATAAAATTAGAACAAAACACCAAAAGCTACCAAAGAAAGTCCAGTAACACATGGAGGCTGAACAACACACTGGGGAATCATGAGTGGGTCATGGAAGAGATTAGAAAGGAAATTCAAATGTTCATGCTATTCATCAAAAATGAGCACACAAAATACCAGCTCCTCTGGGAAACAGCAAAGGCAGTACTCAGAGGCAAGTTTATAGCTCTGAGCTCCTACATCAACAAATTGGAGAGATCTGAAACCAACAATTTAATGAGAAATCTTAACCTTCTTGAAAAAGAGCAGCAAGATAAATCCCAATCCAGTAGACAGAAAGAAATACTTACAATTAAATCAGAATTAAATGAATTAGAATCCAAAAAAACTATAGGAAGAATCAACAAAACAAAGATTTGGTTCTTCGAAAAAATTAACAAAATTGATAGACCCTTAGCAAATCTTCAGAAAAGGAAGAGAACACACCCAAAATAATAAACTCAGAGATGAGAATGGAAACATCACCACGGAAACAACCAAGGTTCAGAACATTATAAGGGAATACTTCTCAAAACTTTATGCTAATAAGTTTGAGAACTTGACAGAAATGGACCTTTTCCTAGCAAATATTGACATGCCAAAACTAAACCAACATGAGTTAAACCATTTTAACAGGCCCATATCAAGCATTGAAATAGAAACAGCAATAAGAGACCTCCCAGCTAAGAAAAGTCCAAGACCAGATGGTTTTACAGCAGAATTTTACAAGGCTTTCAAAGCAGAGCTGACACCAATACTCCTCCAACTCTTCAACGAAATTGAAAGAGAAAGTTCACTACCGAACACATTCTATAAAGCCATCATAACCCTCATCCCAAAACCAGGCAGGGACTCATCAAAGAAAGAGAACTAGAGACCCATTTCTTTGATGAACTTTGATGCAAAACTTCTCAACAAAATTTTGGCCAATCGACTTAAACAATTCATCCAAAAAATCATATACCATGATCAAACAGGATTCATTTCAGAGATGCAAAGCTGGTTCAATATATGCAAATCAATTAATATTATTCATCACATCAACAGGAGCAAGAATAAGAACCACATGGTTATCTCAATAGATGCAGAAAAAGCATTTGACAAGATCCAACACCCCTTTATGATGAAGGTTGTGGAAAAATTAGGAATCCATGGAACATTCCTCAATAAAATAAAGGCTGTATATGACAAACCTACAGTCAGCATTATACTTAATGGTGAAAAACTAAAGCCATTTCCTCTTAACTCAGGAACAAGACAAGGATGTCCACTCTCTCCACTTCTCTTCAATCTAGTATTAGAATGCCTAGATGCAGCAATAAGACAAGATGCAAACATAAAGTGGATCCAAATAGGGAAAGAAGAAATAAAACTAAACCTCTTTGCAGATGACATGATCTTGTATTTAAAGAATCCCATAGACTACACTCCCAAATTACTCAAGTTGATTCAAAACTTTGGCAAAGTAGCAGGGTATAAAATTAACCCCCCAAAATCAATGGCTTTTCTGTGTGCCAACAATGAGAAAAGTGTAGCTGAAATTAGGAAAGCAACTCCATTTGTAATAGCCCACAAAATATAAAATACCAAGGAATTAATTTAAACAAAGTAGTGAAAGACCTCTATGATGAAAACTTTAAAATCTTGAGAAAGGAAATCAACACAGAACTTAAAAAATGGCAAAACCTCCAATGCTCCTGGATTGGAAAAATTAACATCGTGAAAATGGCAATACTCCCCAAGGCTATCTACAAATTCAACGTGATACCTATCAAAATTCCAACCTCATTCTTCAAGGAAATAGAAGAGGCAATCCAAAAAATCATATGGAACAATAAAAGACCCCGAATAGCAAAAACGCTCCTCAATGGAAAGAACACTGCTGGTGGAATATCAATACCAAATTTCAAACTCTACTATAAAGCCATAGTAATCAAAACAGCTTGGTACTGACATAAGAATAGACCACAGGACCAATGGAATAGAATTTAAAACCCAGAAATGAACCTACTGACCTATAGCCATCTAATCTTCGATAAGGGAGCTAAAACAATAGAATGGAAGAAAGGCAGCCTCTTCAGTAAATGGTGCTGGCAAAATTGGTTAACTACTTGTAGAAAATTAAAGCTAGATCCTTACATATCATGCTCCACCAGAATCAACTCCAAATGGATCAAAGACCTCGAAGTCAAAGCAGACACACTGAAAACATTACAGGATGGAATAGGAGAAACCCTAGGTCTCCTTGGCTCAGGCCGAAATTTTCTGAATAGAGGCCCGGAAACACAACAAATCAAAGAAAGGTTGGACAAATGGGACTGCATGAAGTTGCAGAGCTTCTGCATGGCAAAGGACATAGCTAGCAAGATCAATAGAAAGCCCACGGATTGGGAGAAGATCTTCAGTACTTTTATAACAGACAATGGTCTCATATCTAAAATGTACTTGAAACTCGAAAAATTAAATCCCCCAACAACAAATCACAAAGAAACAACTGCCCAATAAGTGGACTAAAGACTTAAAGAGAAACTTCTCTGAAGAAGAAAGAAGGATGGCCAATATACACATGAAGAAATGCTCAACATCCCTAGCAATAAAAGAAATGCAAATCAAAACAACATTGAGATACCACCTCACTCCAGTTAGAATGGCAAAAATCAAGAACTCTAACAACAACAGATGCTGGAGGGGATGTGGGCAGAAGGGAACCTTAGTTCATTGTTGGTGGGAATGTAAACTTGTTCAACCACTTTGGAAAGCGGTATGGAGGTTCCTCAAATGACTCCACATAGAGCTCCCCTATGACCCAGCAATCCCACTTTTGGGCATTTACCAAAATGTTTACAAACAAGACCACACTAAAGCTACCAGCACAACTATGTTTATTGCAGCATTATTTACCATAGCTAAGATATGGAACCAACCCAGATGCCCCTCAGTAGATGAATGGATCAAGAAAATGTGGCATATATACACAATGGAATTCTATGCCTCCATCAGAAAGAATGACATTGCCCCATTTTTTAGGAAATGGAAAGTCTTGGAAAAAATTATATTAAGTGAAGTAAGCCAAGCCCAAAGAAACATAGGTCCCATGGTTTCCCTTATTTGCAATTTCTAGTATATGTATGAGTCAAGCGGAAAATGACAGATAATGTGATGTTAGAAAAATGAACCCTTATATATATATTTTAATGTTTTTTTTCTTTCATGCATTTGTTTCTAACGCATTTATAAGATTATTTCTTTGTTGCTTTGTATGTCCCTCCCCACAGTATAACCCCTGCTTTCACTATATTTGATGTGGATATAATTTGTGGAGGAGATGGGGGAAAAGAAGTAGTTTAAGGATACAGGTGTACCTGTTGCAACAATGAGAAGTACAAGTTGTCATGTCGAAAACGAACTTTACAACGTTGGTGCGGGGGGGGGGGGGAAGGTTTGAGTGGGGGGAGCGGGGGAGACTGGGAAGGGATGTGAAGGGTAAACAAAGGAGAAGGCTGCAATGCTTGATAAGATTTGTACGTATTATCTTGCCCATGTAATTGTAACCCCTCTGCACAGTATGTTCACAAAAAATTAAAATTAAAATTAAGAAAAAGAAATCATAACATTAACAATAGTTTCAACAAGATACAGGACATAGAAATGAGCTCATATAAATATGTGTATTGCAAGACTTTTATCTCTGCATTAAGAATGACAAAGTATGACTGAAGACACTAGAGATCTAAATTCATGTTTATGTTATTTTGTCACTGTGTTTATGGATGAGAATACTCAACCCTGTTAAGATATCATGTGTCTCCCAAATTTGTGGTTCCAAGTAATCTCAGTGAAAATCAAAGCAGGTATTTTTTGAAAACCAAAATAAACAAGGTAATTTTAAAATATATATAGAAAAGCAAAGAAATCCAAATAACCACAGCAGTCTTGAAAAATAAATAAAGGTGAGACAAAATTGGAGGATTTATACTAATATACAGGCTTACTGTAAACCCATAACTATTAAAAGTGTGGCAGTAGGTTAAACACATACAAATAGATCAATAGAAAAGTATAGAAAGCAGATTAAATCCATACTTGCAGAGTTTGTTGATTTTTTACAGAGGTATGGAAGCAATTCTGTAGATAAAAGAAACTATATTAAAACTATATTAAACTATATTTATATGTATGTGTGTATGCTATTTGCATATATTTCACAGTATGTACTAATATTAACTCTAGGTGAACCATAGAGCTATACCTAGATGTTTAACTCCAAATCATCTAGATATAATTACAGGAGAATCTCTTCACATCAGAGCAGTAAAGATTTGACAATACCCAAAAAATGATAACAAGTGGATAAGTTGGACTTAAAAGAAAATTAACTTTTATTCCATCAAAAAGTACTAGTAGAAATGAATATGCAAAGCACAAACTGAGTAAATACTTTGGCACACAACTTTATGAAAGGGCTCAAATCTACTATGTATAAAGTATTCCTGTAATATTTTAAAGAGAACTAGTTACAGTAATTGGGAAAAATTCATGGACAAATAGCAAAGTAAATAGCACATCAGCCAAGAAGCACAGGAAAAATTGTTGAACATCCTTAGCAGTCAATCAAAATGAAGTCATGATGAGTTACCATGACATATTCACCAAAATAGCTAATATTTAAGACTGTCATTATCAAATGTAGACAAGGTATTCGAACACTTGGCACTCTCAGATACTCTTGGTGGATATATCCAATGTCAAATCACTACAATAAGTCTAGAGGCTTCATCTGAACTTAAACATATACTCTCCACTATAGTCTGAATGTGTCCACCAAAATTTGGGAGTGTTACATTATAAAATATATACATAGGTTATAGAAACACTTGCTAACATTAATTAATAAATGTATTTGAGAATTATGTCTTCAAAATATAATCAGTGCCTTATAAAAAAAGTAAAAAGAAAAGGAGTTGGAGATAGAAATGAATATTTTTAACTAACCAGATTAAGTGTATAGTAGTCAAAGCCTTTGTACCTGCTCCAAAAAAATTATATCACCTGATCAAGAACTCACAAAATGCTTCCAAGAATATTTCACAAATATCATTACATTTTTAACTATTACAATATTGTACATCAATTTTATCTTAGTGATTGCACCAATGTTTCCAAGACAAATTACTTCTAATTCTAATGGGGGGAATCAGGTCATTCTTCTTGGAAGCATACATGTGAAGACAAAAATACAAAAGACATATACAGCATTTTTACAATCTAGAACAGCTGTACATATCTACAATTATAATCAGCACTTCATGATGCTGAGTTAAGAATATAGAAACTTCATCCAGTCCTTTCAAAATGATTAAGTGTCTTAATAACACTTAGAACCTGCATCAAAAATTTGAAAAAGAAGGAAAAGAGAAAACTTAAAGTGGTTATGGCTCTGTTTTTTTACACAGGTCTTATCTAATTTGTGATTTCCATGTTTCTTCAAGAGCTTAATTGAACTGCATTGTTTTGACTTTTCACTTTCAATTAACATCTTCTACAAAGTTTGAACTCATGGAGCTTAGTTTGACAGTTTCATACTTCACAAGAAATTTTCTGCATGTCTATTTTGAAATACTTTAAATAAGAGTGTGGTAGGTATAAGATTAGAGCTGAAATGAATACTTATCTGTGCTGAAGTATACAGCTATTATGGTAGGACACCTGGATTTAATTCGGATAAGTATAGTTTCCTTTTATTTAAAGATATATGTGATATGTTTTGTTTGTAGGAAATGTGAAATTGTTTAAAATACATAACTCAGCCAGGCAATGGTGACTCACAACTGCAATCCTATATACTCAGAAGGCTGAGATCTGATGATCATGATTCAAAGCTAGCCATGGGAAGTTAAGTCCATGAGACTCTTCTCTCCAATAAACTAATCAGAAAAAGCCAAAATTGATGCTGTGGCTCAAGTGTTAGATCACTAGCCTAGGGCACAAAGAGGCTCAGGGACAGAGCCCAGGCCCTGTGTTCAAGCCCCAGGGCTGGCAAAAAATAAATAAAATAAAACATATAACTCTACTATATCTAATACTGGTTGAAAGGTTACTTCATGCATGAAAATATGGGCTTGGTCCATACTTTTTAGTTTATATATTATACTACATGCAATACATCAAGACAAGATATTGCCTTTTCTGAAAACAGAATATTATTGGTAAAGATGAGCTCTCCTTGGTTCTGGGAAATGCCCATCAAAAGCTATTTCACTATACAGTTACACTTTATAAATAAGAAAACTATTTGGTAGGGTCATTCACAAGTTAGAAGCTAAAAATGTCCTTCAAAGGTCACCAGTTTCATTTTAGAAATGCAAAATAAATGACTGGACCTTGTTATTTGCACCTATCAGGAATAAATGCATATAGTCACATGGCTTTCAATCTTGACATGAATTTTTAAATCTTTTTTCCATGTTATTCAGGGCATCAGGACCTACTCCCACAGTTACATTTGGTTTGATGTAAACTTTCAGATGCTTTTGCATTATTACTTATTATTATCATTGTTGGGTCTTGGTCCGTCCCGCGGAAGATGGACAGGGTCCGAGAAAAGGTATGTGTGCCGCTTGCCTGTTCCCCGGCCTCCGCTAGCCCCAGAGACAGACACAGTGGGGAGTCAAGTCAAGCAGGAACTTGTTTATTACCACACAGCAAGCACTTTTTAAAGCAAAAAACCATGTGGCATGGGAGGGGAGGTAAAGGAACCAACCAATCATTGTAGGGGTCACCCTATCATGCGTCTAAGCTTTCTATAATTTCCCTGCTGTCCGTGAGCTGTTCATACACTGACGACACTTTGCCTGGTTGTGGTACCTAGTCAGATTTTAACATAAACAACTCAGGCTCTGCCCACTCAAGTCCATCTAAGCACCATCTTTCTGCCCATGTGCCCCACAGATTCCTCCTTTTTGTTTTAATGGCAGACCCACCTCTTTGCTGAGGTTCAGGTCAGGGCACCTCTATGAGGTTCGCCCAATTGGCCCCTCTGCTTTCCGAGGTTCACCTAAGGTAGGGGGTAATCTTCGGCACTGAGCTTATCATAATGGATGCGGAGAGCCATGAGTTGGATCTCTTGGGCTCTATCCTTTTGGATATAACTACAACCTCCACATCCTGCCCACCTCCCAGTTAGTCATCTTTTTTCCCTCCTCTGTAAAGGTTGATAAACGTCATCCCCACCACAGTTAGAAATGTGCGAAGTAGTTTGATTACTTCCTGGGCATATATAAAAGTCAGTATCTCGTAAGGTTGCCCTCTGCATTGGAGCAGCCTGGGTATTGGGGGTCCCACATATGAGGCACAGTGCATCCTTATGGGCCCCCACACTCAGGCCGTCCTTGGTGAAGGGTGGTCCAATGTCCAACATCGCAGGATCCTCTAGCCAGGTCACAGAGGCAAAAATGAATGAAGGTTAGGCCACCAGGTCAAAGGGACAGCTTCTCTTGTAGTGCTATTGCTGATTTCTCCATTGCCAACACTGATCGCTGCCCAGGTTACCCATTGAGGTTGATGTGGATTCTGTAGGGCCATTGCTGGGACTGGGAGGGTCAGGACTGCCAACAGCTGGAGTATTATCATCTGCAATTGTTAGAGAACACAAGAGCTTCTCAAGGGCTGGTTGCCCTTTGGGATGGTTAGTAGTTATCTTTTTAACTTCCCCTCTTTTAAGCACATGCCTCGACTACCATAGCCATTTTCTTTCCTTGTTGGTTAGTTTATCCTTGGGCATCCTCCTGTATAGTGGAAATGGGTAAAAACTTAAGGTTCCTGGCCAGGATCCAAATGGGGGCTGTCTCCCCTATGAGAAAAATGCATCTGAATCCCCTGCCCATGGTAACTAGGGGTCAGGTCCTCTCCATTGTTGTGTCAGGGGATCCTTCTACCTGACTTTCACTTGGGGCTTAGGGTTTAGTTGGCCCCAGTGCTTCTGAAATCTGGATTCAGTTGCCCCTTTTGAAAATTTAAAATGTTAATGGTAAACAAAGCTATCTGTAACTGTATATGGGGATTAACTCCCCCTTTTTGTTTTAATAATTGTTCCTCAAAACAGTTATGATTTCTTTCTATAATTGTTTGGCCTTGGGGATTATAGGGAATTCCTGTAGTATGTATAATATGCCATCTGTCAAAAAACTCTGACATTGCTTTACTAACAAAACAGGGTCCATTATCAGTTTAGCTTGTGCTGGTAGACCCAAGGTGGCAAAGCATTGAAGAAAATGTGCTTGTGAATGTTTAGTTCTTTCTCCTGCATGTGCTGTGGCCCAGAATGCTCCTGAGTAGGTATCTATAGAGACAAAGCTATATTTAAGCTTACCAAAAGCTGGGAAATGAGTAACATCAGTTTGCCAGAGGACGTTGGGTTTGAGGCCTCTGGAATTTACCCCTGGTGCTTGTAAAGGGGGTACTTTTAAGAAGGGCTGGCATGTTTTACAGGTATGTACTATCCTTTTGAGGCCCTTCACAGGAATCTGAGGAAATCTATGTTGAAGACCTCTCCAATTAATGTGGGTTAAGTCATGCAAACAGGTGGTCTCTTGTAACATTAATGCTTGTGGGCCAGTAGCTAACTGGTCCGCCCAATTATTGCCCAAGGATAAAAACCCAGGAAGCTTTGAAGGCCCTCTCAAATGTTGAATATGAATAGGGGCTCCCCGCCCTTCTCATAGGCCCTGAAGGGTAACCATAAGGGGAGAAATAGGGTTTCCATCCAGCTTAATATGTGCCTGGGGAATATAAGGGAGCAAGTTAATCATATATAGGCTATCAGAATACAAATTAAAGGGTTTTTTAATGTCCTGAAGGGCCATAATTACGGTGAGCATTTCTTTATATTGTGCTGACCCTTGACAAGGCTGATGTCTTTGCTGGCTTGGGGTCTTTTGTTGCTCCTCAAAGGCTGCATAGGCAGAGCCTGCTTTACCTCCATCAGTAAAAATATGGAGGGTGCCAGGAATAGTCTTAGGAGAAAATAGAGAAGGCATTTTGAAGGGAAGTTGCCATAACATGACGGTCCATTTGGATGGCCTATAATGGCAGTCAATTTGGCCTAGAAACCCCTCCAAGAACAGAGCAAGATGAGCATTGACTCAAATGAGCCACTCAACATCTGCCATCCAAAAAGGAAAAACAATGGAGTGAGAGTCGAGGCCATAATGCCTTTGGGTTTGGGTCCTTCCCTTGATGATAGCATCGGCAAGTTGGTCTGCCTGAGGGTACACTTGAGGCGTGCCCCACAGGGGAGTGTGAACCCACTCTAATAGCTCCCCTCTTTGAGCTAAAACTGCAGAAATAAATGTGAGACCTGCAAACAACCAGAGGGAAATGGGATAAAAAATAGAATACCTCTTCAGGGACACTTCATCCAGGGCTTTTTGGAATTGTAAAAATATTGCCCGATGGCTGTCTGAAATTGTAATAACTTCTTGGGGCGCCCTGTCTTTTAGTAGCGCAAATAATGGCACAAGACTATCTTTAGGGATGGGAACCCATGGCAACAGCCAATTGATTTCCCCTAAAACACTTTGAAGTTGGGTTAGGGTCAGAGAGGCTGGAATATCCAGCAAAGCCTTAAGGGGCCTGGCCTGAGTCAAGGTAAGGTGGAATCTGAGCACCTTAAGAGGAGGTACCCTTTGAATTTTATTGAGAGCTATGGTAAAACCCCCTTTTTTTAATATGGTGAGAACCTGGGCCAGAAGGCTCTCCAGGCTGCCTGGGTCTTGGTGCCCAGAATTATATCATTCATAGACAAGGGAGGTATCTGAACCCAGCACAGGCCCTAAAAGTGTGGCCAAGTATGGTTGGCAAAAGGCCAGGCCATTGGCCATTCCCTGTGGCAGCACCATCCATTCAAACCTCTGATCAGGCTGGGAAAAATTAAGAGAAGAGATGGAGAAGGCAAACTTCTCACAGTCATCCGGATGCAGGGGGATAGAAAAAAAAAACAATCTTTAATATCAATCACAACCAAGGTATATTCTGAAGGCATAGCGGGAGTCCAAGGCATACCTCTTACGGGCGTTCCTACTAGCTCCATCCTTTCATTTACCTTATGTAGATCTTGGAGCATGCACCAGGCCCCCCAATACTTTTTGGATAACATATATGGGTGTGTTCCAAGGACTCATAGAAGGGTATTTGTGCCCAAGATTTATCTGTTCTTCCACCAGAAGGTGGAGGGCTACAAGTTTAGGTTTGGTCAATGGCCACTGCTCCACCCAAATAGGGCTTCCCAGTTTCCATCTAATTGGAGGTACTTGGGAGGGCAGTGGCCTTTAGGAATGGGGGTGCACCCGAGTGGGTCCCTTATGTTTCTCCCTGTAATTATGAAAGTTAAAGAAATTCTTTTCCTTAACTCCCTCAAGATCCTGTTTAAGCCTTTGTGCTTCTTCTCCAACCAGAATATCATCATAGAATGCTCGATGGTTTGTAGTGACCACATCATCCATTTGTCCTAGCATGTCTTGCCCTAGTAAATTGGCGGTAAGATTTTTTGTCACTAAAGGGCGTATCTTTCCCTGTTCTCCATCTGGGCTAGTCCATTTCATAAGGTCGACTGTCTCTTTGGACTGGGAGTTACCCCCTACCCCCAATATTGGGAGCCCGGGTGCAAGCTTCCAGTCTGAGGGCACTTCCTCTTCCCTGAGTACAGTTCGATCTACCCCCGTGTCAATTAGGCAGTGAAACCACTTCCCACCTATAAAAATACTCATTTTAGGGCTGAGTCCTTCTACCAGGGGGACAGTCCAATGGGCCTGGGTCATCCTGTCATGGGGCTGCCTGGGCCTTACAGCAGAGGGGGTTCCTCCTTGAGTTAACGGGGCTGAAGGACACCCGTCCCCTAGTTTAAAGCCTTCTCATCGAAATCAAATTTAGATAGACAATCCTTTTTCCAATGGTACCTCTTCCTGCACCTGAGGTAGGGTGTAAGGGGTGGTTTGGACCCCCTGGGCTGGTTGGCGGGGGAGGGGGGGGGAGGGGGGGGAGGAGGATTGTTGTGAACATCCCTCTTTATGTGCCCCTCCTTCCCACATTTAAAGTAAGTCCCTCTCTCTGATGGCCTTGGGGTTCCTTGTCCCTGGGCTGCCAGCTTCTGGGTAATAAACTCAGTTATTGCAGATGTCTGAGCCTATAAAGCTAAAGCTAGTGATTGGGACTGGTGCTGTTGAGTTCCCATATCCTGTGAGGTCACCATCCATCTGCTCAGGGAACTCTCTCTCAATCCCGCACAGGCCGTGTGGTGGTCTGCATTCATCCCTTCCCAAACAGGTAGCTTTACAAACTGATCTTGGAGGTCCCCTGCTGGCAATTTACGGTGAACACTCTGTTGGACTCAGTCTATAAAATCAGTTAGAGGCTCACCCGGTTTTTTGTCTCACTCCTGCTATGGAGGACTCAGTGGGCTCTTCATCCAGTTTGTACCATGCAGCAAGTCCTACCTGTCTCACCTGGTCATGGTATGGGCCAGGTATTGCGGCCTGTTGGATGCCAGCAGAGTACCCTTCCCCTGTCCCTGTTAACATGGACTGAGAACTGGTGAGGACGGCTTTGGCCACATCCAGGCTGTCCTTTGGGACACATGGGTGATAAGCAATATCCTGTAATAGGGTCTAGGCCCAAGAAGAGTTCGGGCCATCCTCCCACCACCTTGCAGAGCTCTTTAATATCCTTAGCTTCCCATGGATACCATTCCAAGGGTCTGTTAGCTCCTGGTGCCAGATTGACTGGATACACTTGGGGAAGCATATCCTGTGGCCCAGGATCCGGGCTCCTGGGTGGCCCTTCCTTTACAGTGTAGGCCTTTGCGTAGGTTACTTCCCCGGCCTCAGCCCCTCCATGGAAGGTCAGTAGGGGTCCAGGTCTCGCAGATCCCTCTGTAGGGCAGCGTAGGGTGCCGTACCTCCCCCCCAATCAGGGGAATAGGGTGGGGGCCTAGGACCATCAGAGGGGGTAAGCTTCACCCTTGTTTTGACTTCCACTGTGCATGCTTCTGTCTGATCAGTGCATTCTTAGTCGAATTTGACCCATTCCTTTTCTTCTCACTTCCCATGTCCTCCTGTGAGATAGAATTACCCATACTAAGGGTTTCACTTACCCTGAGACACCGCTTAGCCTTGGCAGGTATATTTTCCTTTTGTGCCCCACGTTGGGCACCAGATGTTGGGTCTTTGTCCATCCCACAGAAGACGGATGGGGTCCGAGGAAAAGTCAGTGCTCTGCTCGCCTGTTTCCCAGCTTCCCCTAGCCCTGGAGACAGTCAGACGCAGTGGGGAATCAAGTCAAGCAGGAACTCCTTTATTACCACACAGCAAGCACTTTCTAAAGCAAAAAGCTGTGTGGCACGGAAGGGGAGGAAAAGGAACCAACCAATCACTGTAGAGGTCACCCTATCATGCACCTAAATTTCTATACTTTCACTGCTGTCCACTAGCTGTTCACGCACTGACGTCACTTTGCCTGGTTGTGGTACCCAGTCAGATTTTAACATAACCAACTCGAGCTCTGCCCACTCAACTCCCTCTGACCACCATCTTTGCTCCCCATGTGCCCCACATATCATTATTGCAGATTATATTGCTGAAATGTTTTCTAAGAAATAGGCAAAACCTTACTAATTCAAGCCATATTTCGTGTGACCAACTCCTCAGAATAGTTTAAATAAAGAATAGGTATTTTTTTTTCTTTCACAATTATTCTACCTATCACTTACCATTTTTGTGCGCCAACATTAAAAATCATGCATAGTGACATATAATTTCTTTCAAATCTCCATATATTTGGAATCTGAGATTCTACAGAATGCTTATATTTTGACCCATTTAAGAAACTACTACTTGTCCTGGGGCTATATAGCGATATATTGGCATTGCCAAATATGTAAAACTAAGAAAAATTTTATAAAAAATCTTTCAGAAAAGTTGTAAAGAGTCTTTGTATTTGGAATGTTTTTATGCTCTGGGATAAATATTATTACTGAATGCTACTTTCTATGATGCTAAGACTTAGGAGCTACAAGATTAATAAAATAATAAAATATAAACCACTTATGGGCAAAAATACAATTTGTTGATGCCAGTTTGCAAACTGTCGAAAAACAATACATATACTTTTTTTTCATTTTGTGCACATTTCCAGCCTTACACTCAACACTTCCTAAAACCCAGAGGATGGAACACAACATGGAATTATCAGTATTCAGGAATGAAAGTGATGCTTTGACTTGAAGACATCATTTGTCACATAAAGCATTCCCTTAAAATAACAAGCTAAGAGAATGATTTCATCACTTGATAATGCTGATCTGAATACCACACAATTCTGTATTATTAAAACATAAGAAAAAAATTTGAAATAGAAATGAAGTTTGAAATATACAAATTTATGTTTAAATAGGGCCTTTTTGTTCATGGAATTTAAAGCCATTGGAAAACCAAATGACCAACGAAGTATGACTCAGAAGTAGCACTGGAGAATTAAAAATAAATACTGAAGAAGAAATGGTTGTGTCAAGGTACTGATCCATGTTGCTCCCAGAGTCCACACACTGAAAAGCATATGGTCGTGTTACTAGAAAAAAAAATTATCACCCTAATCTTGTAGTTCTCACCCTCAAATGAACACCCAAAGTCACTTTTAAAATTACAAAGAGAGATGTGTGCAATGTGAATCCCTGTCATATATCTGTGGGTTCTGGGTTGAGTCAAACACATTCAATATGACTCATCAAAATGTCACAGTGGCTATATGATACCCAATGACAACTGAAAATCTAGAGTTGTGATTGTGAAACCACAACAGCTTAGTAAGCAATTCACCTTGTCTTTTGTATTTATCAGAGTAAAGCATGGTAATTTTTAGGGAGACTAGGAAGACAAGGAGACAAAGTGAAAGAGAAGTCATAGAATCAAAAACTAAGCCAGAGAGATTTTGAAGACAAGTAGAAAAATATATTACATTTCTAGTCTTGCCATCAGCAACAGCAGTAATCCCCACAGTCCCCCAAGTTTGTGTTAAAGCTTCAAAGTAGGATACTAAATCCTCTCACAAGTTTTTGGAAAGCTGTTAGTGACAACAAAGCACAGACCATTTTTACAGTTTGAGTAAGGAAATGTATCAATTTTATATATATTAAGAATTTTTTTGAAATCTAAGAATTATAGTGTTGCAGCATTTCTGTCTTGTGTTTTATTTTTCTTGTCAAAGGGGTTACCGTTACATAAGATAATAAGTACATTTCTTGTCAAACCTGTTACTCTTTCCCTCATTTTTTCTCATTTTTCTCTGCCAATATCCACCCTCCTGAGTTGTACAGATTATTTCCAACATATTTTCTTGTGAATATCATCTTTGCATTGGTTCCCCTCTTGTCCTTTGTCTCACAACTCTGTTGTCCGCTTTCCCTTCCTTAATTCAGATAAATGTATATACAAGATTCAGGGTACCAAAATCAAATAAAATGACAACAGGGGATATGCCATAGGGGTAAGAACATACAAAACAAACAAGAAATCACATGTACATTCAAAACAACTGGGATAATTTATTCAATGACTGCATGTAGTGCAAAACAAGGTTTTATATTTAGCTTCTCTTCTTACCTTGATACAACAGTGCCAGACTAGAATACATGAAGTAATTATTTGTTTTCCTACCAAGTGGACAAATGACATGGTAAATATTGACTAAGATCATCTCTTCTTTGTGTTGCATTTGATGGTGTTGGTGCTTGCAATCATTTTATCAATCAGTAAAGAATCCTGTCATTCTGGGCTCAGGGTAGGAAGCACACAAGATTTTATGTTGAAGAGGATGCCTACTTTCCTCATCTGCTTTTGCTGGAATTCATTCCGCAGTGGGAAAAAATAGCAAAAATTGTAAAAAGAAAATAATGCCTGATTTTTGTCCTTCTATTTTTGAAGTCAGTATTTGGTTCAAAAAGGATGCTCAGAATTTGTGTTCAAGGGATGTCAGATTATCAGAATTATTTTTCTGCAAGTTTTGATCACATAGTCAGCTTTGTGTTAGATGCTCAATTCAGTGTCAACATAACACATCTGAGGTAGAGAGTAGCTTTCTCCATTTTGACCATGCATATTATGCCTATGTATATTATTTGAAAGATATGTTCCTGTGAATGGAATTATTGGCTTATCTTGAATTCCACAATCATATTTTCCCATGTACTTTCAATTTATGATTTGTTTATTTTGAGAAGTTGAAATATTTTTTAACTGGGGACAATAAGTGGGTTCACCACTACCAAATCATATACAAGATATCTATAGATTAATACATTCAAGTTGTATTGGATGTTTATGATCTACAATCAATGTGACATTATCTGTGTCAAAATATGAATAAGGGGCCAGACCTGCCTAATGAAACCTCCATGCAGAAAGAACCACAATAGAAAGTCTTAGCTACTTGTGGACAGCAGAAACAAATGAAGCGGTCACAAAGACATTATCTTATAAGAAAGATAAGATGTCTCCCAAAAGGAGGTATTGCAAGAGGGAGCAACATGGAAGAACGTGGTCTACTCAGACAAGAGTAGGTTAGTCATGGTGCCCTTTAGTGCACAATAAACTAAGCATTGTTAAAAAATACCTGTGCCTCGACAGCACTCTCCCAAGATTCTGACTTATATAAGGATGTGATGAATAGAGATAATTATTAAAGCTCCCTGGTTATTCTAATCTGCAGCCAGAGTGAAAAACAAAAACGATTATGTGCACAATGGGGAGCCACTGAAGAGTTTTAAGTAGGATGATAAATGAAACTTTGAGGAAGCAAAAATTATTTTATTTATACTGATGAAGTGAAAGATTGAAGGCTGAAATACCATTAGAACAATATCATGATATAATTCAATTGATATGAATCCAAGGCAAGCATTTTACTTAACACCACACAAAAAGATATAAAATATCACAAAAAATAAGTACAAGGTAATCAATTTTCTGTGAAGCTGGATTTGTTCTGTTGGACTATTTCCTATTCCAAACTTATTCCATAAATAATAGTATGTGTGTGTGTATATATACATATATACATATATATATATAACCTATTACAACATTCTTTCTTGACTTTATTTGACAAAATAGTAATTTTATTTTTCAGAATCAGAAGGGCTGATATTTTTACATTTGTATATACCTATGTGTCTGCTGCCCACATCAAAATTTTCAATTTGTTTAAAATTACAAGTTTCATTTCACTCCATTCTATTAAATTTCTACCCCTCTACTATGGACCAGCATAGGTGATTTGTAGCACCAGGGAGTAGTTGATTCTATTCTTGCCCTTAATATAATCATAACAGTATGTTTATTTTATTGTCTGGCTTTCATCAGTTCATCCATGTTATAAAAGTTTCAACAGTTTCTCTTTCTTTTTTATTCTTATGTAATACTTCAATATATGATTTTGCCATAACTTAAAAGAAATATATTTCCTAACTTGTCATTGGATAATTTGTACTTTATTATGCATAACACTACAATGATCACTATTATATTACCTTTATAATTAGAGGCATTCAATTCCCCTGGTAGTATATGTGGAAATGGAATTTCTGGGACATAGAATAAGCTTATAGTCATTATGTCCCATATATATTGCAAAGATACTGTACAGAGGAGTTACAGCTATATGAGTAAATTATTGAGTGCATTTCCTATCAAGCATTGTTACCTCCTCCTTTATTTATCCCCTTTCATCCCTTCCCTCCCTACCTTCACAATTCCACCCTCCCTCCCCCCGAAGACATAAAGCTCCTTTTCAGCATAGTGTCTTGTATATCTCATTGTTACAATGGGTCAACATTTTATTTCCCTTCCGCTCCCATCTAGAAAAATGTATATACAAGATGAAGGACACCGGTATAAAATACAGTGAAAAAAGGTGTTATACCATGGGGGAAGAACATAAAAAAGAAACAAAAAAAATCACATAGGGCTGGGAAGGTGGCTCAGTGGTAGAGCCCTTGCCTTGCATGCTCAAGGCCCTGGGTTCGATTCCTCAGCACCACATAAGCAAAAAGAAAAAAGCCGGAAGTGGCGCTGTGGCTCAAGTGGTAGAGCACTAGCCTTGAGCTGAAGAGCTGAGGGACAGTGCCCAGGCCCAGAGTTCAGGCCCCACAACCGGACCCAAAAAAAAAAAAAAAGCACATAGCACATTGTAAATACATTAAAAACAAGAACAAGAAAGATAAAACATGTGTCCCTAACTTGGGGCTCATTTTGCTTAGCATCAGCTTATATGTTCTTATGCATGTAGCCTTGGAGCTTTTCTGTTTGTCCTAGACATATAACAGTTATTGCAAATAAGGGAAACCATGGAACCTATGTTTCTTTGGGCCTGGCTTAATTCACTTAATATAATTTCTTCCAAGTCTTTCCAATTCCTAACATATGGGGTGGTGCCATTTTTTCTGGTGGAGGTAAAGGATTCCATATATATGTGTGTGTGTGTGTGTATACATATATATATGAAATGTGATAAATATATAACATATATATGTGTGTGTATACATATATATATGAAATGTGATTAATATATGACATATATATATTAAATGTGATATATATCACATTTTTTTGAACCATTCATCTACTGAGTGGCATCTGAGTTGGTTCCATATCTTAGCTTTGGTAAATAATGCTGCCATAAACATAGTTGTGCTGGTTGCGTTAGTAGGGGACTTGTTTGCAATCATTTGGGTAAATGATCAAAAGTGGGATTGCTGGGTGATAAGGGAATTCTATGTGGAGTCTTTTGAGGAATCTCCATACTGCTCTCCAAAGTGGTTGAATAAGTTTACACTCGCAGCAAAAATGCAGTAGGGTTCCCTTTTGGACACATCCCATCCAGAATCTGGTGTTTTTAGGTTTCTTGATTCCAGGAAATCTAACTGTGTTGAGGTGGAATCTCAACCTTGCTTGATTTACATTTCTTTTTTGGGTAGAAAAGTTGAGCATTTCTTCATGTGTTTGTTGGCCATTCTTATTTCCTCTTCAGAGAAGTCTCTCTTCAAGTCTTTAGACCACTTATTAATCAGATGGTTGTTTCTTTGAGGACTTTTTGTTGGGGGATTTAATTTTTTGTGTCCTAAGTATATTTTAGATATGAGGCGCTTCTCCATTGTATGGCTAGTGTAGATTTTCATCAAGTGTGTGGGCGTTCTATTGATATTACTAGGTATGTCCTTTGCCATGAAGAAGCTCTGCAGCTTCATGTAATCCCATTTATCCAAACCTTTGATTTGTTTTGTTTTGTTGTGTTTCTGGGTCTTTATTAAGAAAATTTCGGCCTGTGCCAAGAAGCCCTAGAGTTTCTCCCATTCCTTCCTGTAATGTTTTCAGGGGTCCTGCTTTGACTTTGCGGTCTTTGATCCATTTGGAGTTAATTATGGCTCAAGGTGATATATAAGGATCCAGCTATAGTTTTCTACAGGTGTTTAACCAATTTTGCCAGCACCATTTACTACTATATTTTTAGCTCCCTCATCAAAGACTATGTGGCCATAGGTCTGTTAGTTTATTTCTGGGTCTTCAGTTCTATTCCATTGGTCCTCATGTCTGTTCTTGTGCCAGTACAAGTTGTTTTGATTCCTATGGTTTTGTAGCAGAGTTTGAAATCTGTTATTGGTATTCTTCCAGCACTGTTTGTTCTGCTAAGGATTGTTTTTGATATTCAGGGTCATTTATTGTTCCATATGAATTTTTGGATTGCTTCTTCTATTTCATTGAAGAATGAGGTTGGAATATTGATTGGTATTGCATTGAATTTGTAGATAGCCTTTGGCAGTATTGCCATTTTCACAATGTCAAACCTCCCAATCCAGGAGCATAGGAGATTTTTCCACTTCCTTATTTCTGCTTTAATTACCTCTTTCAGGTTTTTAAGCATTCATAATGGAGGTCCTTCATTTCCTTAGTTCAATTAATTCCTATGAATTACAACTTTTTGAGGCTATACAAAAGGAGTTGCTGTCCTGATTTCAGCCATGCTCTTTTCATTGCTAGCATACAGAAAGAATATTGATTGTTGAGGGTTAATTTTAAATCCTGCTATTTTGCCAAAGTTTTGAATCACCTTGAGTAACTTGTGATTGGAGTCCATGAGGTTCTTTAAATACAAGATCATGTCATCTGCAAAGAGAATTTTACTTCATTTTTCCCTATTTGGATCCTCTTTGTATTTGCAGGTTTCCTTATTGCTCTAGCTAGGCATTCTCTCTCGTTCCTGAGTTGAGGATATGGCTTTAATTTTTCACCATTAAGTATAATGCTGGCTGTAGGTTTGTTATATACGGACTTTATTGTATTGAGGAATGTTCCCTGTATTCCAGAACCTTCATCATAAAGGTGTGTTGGATCTTGTCAAGTGCTTTTTCTGCATCTATTGTGATAATAATATGTGTTTTCTCCTTGCTCTTGTTGATGTGATGAATTATATTATTTGATTTGCATATATTGAACCAGTTAGCATCCCTGGAATAATCCTATTTGACCATGGTGTATGATTTTTTTCATATATATTTGAAGATGATTGGCCAGAATTTTGTTGAAAATTTTTGCATCAATATTCATCAATGAAATGGGTCTATAGTTCTCATTCTCTAATGAGTACCTGCCTGGTTTGGGGATGAGAGATATGATCACTTCATAGAAATAGTTTAGTAGTGAACTTTCAATTTCAATTTCATTGAAGAGTTGGGGGAGTATTGGTGTGAGTTCTTCTTTGAAGGCCTGGTACAATTCATCTGTAAATTAATCGGGTCCTGGTCTTTTCCCGGGTGGGAGGTCTCATTGCTGTTTCTATTTCAAAACTTGATATGGACCTGTTAATTTGGTTGGAATCATTGTGGTTTAGTTTGGGTATGTAAATATTTGCAAGAGATTCATCCATTTCTTCCAGATTTTCAACTTATTTGCATAATCATTTGAGAAGCATTCCCTTACAATGTTCTGAATTTTGGTTTTTTCTGTGGTGATGTTTTCCTTCTCATCTCTGAGTTTTTTATTTGAGTGTGTTTTCTTCTTTATCTAATAGATTTGCTAAGGTTCTGTCAATATTGGTAATTTTTTTCAAAGAATCAACTCTTGGTTCAGTTGATTCTTCCTATGGTTTTTTTCAGATTCCAATTCATGTAATTCTGATTTAACTTTAATTATTTGTTTCTGTCTACTAGATTGGGGTATAGCCTTTTGCACTTTTTAAAGGATCTTCAGATGACTTGTTAAATTGTTGGTTTCAGCTCTCACCAATTTTTTAATGTAGGAACTCAGAACTATAAACTTTCCTCTGAGTATAGCCTTTGTTGTGTCCCAGAGGAACTGGTAATTTGTGTGTTCATGTTTGGACATCTCATGAACATTTTAATTTCCTTTCTAATCTCTTCCATGACCTACTGATGGTTCAACAGTGTGTTATTCAGCATCTATGTGTTACAGGATATTCTTTGGTGGCTTTTGGTGTTGAACTGTAATTTTATTCCCTTGTTGTCTGAGAGAATGCCAGGCATAACTTCAATGTTTCTGAATTTGGACAAATATTCTTAGTGACCTAAAATGTGGTGTATTTTGGATTATATTCCTTGTGCCTTTGAGAAGAATGTGTATTATGATGCTGCTTGGGGAAATATTCTGTAGATGTCTATTAAGACTGTTTGGACTATGCAGTTGTTTAAACCTGAAGTTTCTCTGTTGAATTTTTGCCTAGTTTATCTATGAAGCAGGGATAGTGGTGTGTTAAAAGTCCCCAACAATTAATGTCTTTGAACCTATGTGACATTATAGGGAAAGTAATGTTTCTTGGATAATTTTTGTGTACTCTGTTATCCGGTGAATAGATATTTAGAATTGTAATAGCCTCCTGAATGAGAGATCCCTTAATTAGTAAGTAGTGATGGTCTTTATGTCTTCTTGCTAATTTAAATTTGAAGTCTCTTTTGCCTGATATTAGGATTGTAACTCCCATCTGTTTATGAGGGCTATTTGCTTGGTAGATTTTATTCCAACCATTCATTTTCAGAATATGTTTGTTTGGGGGGGTAAGGTGTACCTCTTGAAGGCAGCAGATAGAAGGATCTTGCATTTTGACCCAACTAGACAGTCTATGTCATATAATGGGAGAGTTAAATCCATTAATACTAAGAGTTAGGACTGAGAAGTGTTTGGTAGTTCCTGCCATGTTATCCACTTTCTAGGGAGCTGTGCCAACTGGGTGCTTCCAATGATTTTTTGATTCTCTGTTTGAGGGTTGTTTCATGACCTTGATCATGCTCATGTTGGTTTCCTGTGTGTAGGACATCTTTAAGTATCTTTTGTAATACTGGTTTGGTGGGGATTTTTTTTTCAATTTTTCTTTGCTGTGGAAGGTTTTTATTTGTCCTTCCATTAGGAAGGAAAATTTAGCTGGGTAAAATATCATTAGTGGATATTTGTTTGACTTTGGGTGTGGCATATATCTTTCCAGATTCTTCCTGCTTTAACTGTCTCTTCTGAGAAAGCTGAAGTTATTCTGATTGGTGTCCCTTTATAGGTGATTGATCTTTTCTCCCTGACAGCTTTAAGGATCCTCTGCTTGGTCTCTATTGATCCTGTGCAGATTACAATGTGACATTGGGATGTCCTATTCTGGTCTGGTCTATTTGGGGTTTTAATGGGCCTATCTTTTTCATGTTTGGGAAGTTCTCTGCTAGGATCCTGTTAAATAATTTTCTTAGGCCTTAACTTCTGTCTGGAGGCCCTCCTCTACACCCATTAGCCTTAAACTAGGCCTTCTGATGGTGTCTTCTAAATGTTGAATAGATGGATTATATTTCTTGGATTTGTCTTGAATACTTGTCTGTTCTTTCTCTATAATGTCTAAGCTGTCTTCAATCCCATAAATTCAATTTTCTGCTTAGTCTAACCTACTGTCAAGACTTTCTAATTTGATTTTTTATTTCCTTTCCTTCTAATTGGTGGCTTCAAATTCTTTGTTGGAGCTTTGTTTTAGATCTTGTATGGACTTCTTTACCACCTTAATTTGTTTTTCAGTGTTCATTCTCCAATCCCTTATTTGATTGGTTAGTTTCATTGGATTCCCTTTCCTTCTGTTTGGCTTCATTTAGCATTCCCTTTGTGGCCTCCATGGATTTGTCCAGCTTTCTGTTTGTTGATTCCATGAATGCCTCTATTAATCTTCATTTATTCTCATATCACTCATGTAATTCCTCTATTAATCTTTGGTTAGCCTTCTATAGCTTATGAAATTCCTGTATTAATCTTTGGTTAGCCTCATCACACTCACACATTTCCCTATCATGCTCACACAGTCTTCGGCAGGCTTTCCATCTTTTCATTCAGCATGTTTACCAGAAGTGTTTGTAGAGCATTTTGGGAATTCTCCTCTGGATTATTCATTAACTGCTCTGTTGTCTGATTATCTTGAGATATCGGGACTTGCTATTTTTCTTGTGTTTATCCTTCTTGTTCTGCCCATTTGGGTATGCATTCCAAACCAATTCCTTGTTAGAACACTATTTTAAGGCAGGCATCAACAAGAGCCCTGTGGTTGCACACAATGTTTGACACAGTCAAAATTACAGATACAATCTAGTTCAACAGATACAATCTAGTTCAACAACAAATAACTAGGTATCTATGAACAGAAAAATCAAATTATGAGTCAGCAGACCAGATATTAATAGTTTAGGGAGAAATTTGAGGAGAAAATAAGATTGGAGGAATATAGAGATGGAAAGGGTGAGAGGGAATATAACCAAGACTTAAATTCAGAGAGAGGAAAAAGATAGAAGGAAAGGAGAGATAAAGAAAAAGGAGAAATATAAAATAAAAATTTCAAATGAATCACTTAAAAATTATATGGTAAATAATGCTACAATAAACATAGTTGTGTTGGTTGCTTTAGTATGGTCTTGTTTGTGATCATCAGGTAAATGCCCAAAAGTGGGATTGCTGGGTCATAGAGGATCTCTATGTGGAGTCTTTTGAGAAATCTCCATACTACTTTCCAAAGTGGTTGACAAAGAAGCTGTCAAAAAATGAACTTTACAATTTAGGTAGTGGGGGGTGAGGGGATGTAGTTGTGGAGATGGGAGGGAAGGGATGTTAGGGGAAAAACAAAGGAGGAGACAACAATGCTTGATAAGAAATATACTCGTTATCTTGCTCATGTATCTGTAACCCCTCCTCTGTATAGTATTCTCATAATAAAAAAACTTATTAAAATACATAAATATAAATGAATAATACCAAAATTAACGGAGTTAAGAATGAGAGTTTGTGAACTTAATAATTGAAATCTGAATTAAGTATATACATAATGATTGATAAAGTCTAATAAACGAAGATGGGTGTATATCTGAGGATGAACAGAACAGCAATTAAATAAAGCAAAATAAAGGACCAAAGGAGAAAGGATAGAAAGGGAATTAAAAAAAAAAACCAAAGCAACAAAAAAAAAATAAAAATGATGTAAAAAAACATGAGACAATGCCAATTAAATTTATTCAGAATGCCTGTTCAAAATTACAGTTCCACATCCAATACTAGAAGCCACAATTATTTTATTAAAAATCATTTTAGAGGTGATGTACCAACTGGTCACAGTTACATAAGTAACATTGTTACCCTCTTCCTAATTTTCTCCCACTTCCCCTACAGGGTCCCCTGTCCCAAAGTTATAAAGTTCACAATTATTTTATATGCTCTTTAATTGATAACATATATTTTGAGTTTTATAAATTTTAATAGTAATAATCTCATCATATGCTGTGTGTGTGTTTGTGTGTGTGTGAGACAGAGAAAACAATGGACTAATATACTTTTATTGCCGTAAACATAAAAATTACATTTTTGGCCTCTTTTTATATTGAGTTATAATTCTTATGTTATAATATGTATTCACATTTTTAAAGTATATACTTCAGTGTTTTTTGAATATTCACACATTTCTATAACTGTCAACCCTATATAAATGTTATAAAAAGAAAACATGGTTATTTACAACCACTTCTGCTTTTCTCCCTCATCAAATTCATTTATATGAAATCCTTTAATATGTATTGCTTTGTATTTGGCTTCTTCTCTTTAGAAAAACACTTTCTGGCTTTATTTATATAGTTACATCTACCAGGACTTCTTTCTTTTTATGACTGAATAACAGACCATTGTATAAGGTGAACAAAAGCATTTTTAAAGTTTTCAACATAAAATAATGATAAATGTTTGAGAAAATAAATGTTTAATTATATTTAAGCATTAACTATTATAGACCTGTATTAAAATATAGAAAAGACAGCTGTGGTGGTGCACACTTATAATATAAGCATTTGGGAGGTAGAGGCAAAAGAATTTCAAGTTTAAGCTAACTTGAGCAACAGTTAGATAATGCCTCAAAAACAAGCTTATAAAAATCACAGCATAAGGGCTGGGAAGGTGGCTCAGGGGTAGAGCGCTTGCCTTGCATTCCTGAGGCCCTGGGTTCGATTCCTCAGCACCACATAAGCAAAAAGAAAAAAGCCGGAAGTGGCACTGTGGCTCAAGTGGTAGAGCACTAGCCTTGAGCTGAAGAGCGGAGGGACAGCGCCCAGGCCCAGAGTTCAAGCCCCACGACCGACAAAAAAAAAAAAAAAATCACAGCATAGCATTGCATTGTAATATATTTTCTGTCATTTATGTTTTCACATTCATCTTAAAAAGCAATCCATATACAAATATATCCTACTTTGGTTACCTATCTATCAACTGATAGAAATTTGTATAGTTTCCACTTTTTGATTATTATGAACATTTCTGCTATGAACATTTGTGTATGAGTTTTCATGTGAGTATATTTTCTAATCTCTTTAGAATATTTCTAGAAATGAAATTGATGATTCATATGTGAACTAGCTGCTTTACTCTTTGAAAAACTATTAAACTTTTTTCCAAAGAGAGTGCATGCCTTGATTTCCATTCCCATCAACAACATATGAGCATTCCAATTTTTCAAGGTATTTGACCATACTTGACGTTATCTCTTTTTCTTTTCTAGTTTTCCTATGTTAAAATGAAGTGAGTCTTCCATTGGGCTTTGCTTTGTATTTCTTTGATAATCAATGATTTTGAGCATCATTATGGGTGAATAGTAATTATTCATCCATCATCCTTGAATTTATAGCTACTTAACATTTTGCTTATTTTAAAATTAGATTCTTTTATCAATGCTTTCCAATAATGTTTATTATATTCTGAGTATGAATACTGAAACACTCATGCTCTTAATATGAAAAAGCCAAATTTCTTTGTTTAAATCTTTAATTATGTATAGTTTTATTTTATTGTTGTTTCCTTTTTTCCTTTGTATAAAAAAACGGCCAGTGCATAGTCTTAAAAATGTGTTTATCAGCTGGGCACAGGTGGCTCACGCCAGTAATCCTAGCTGCTCTGGAGGTTGAGATCTGAGGATCGCAGTCCAAAGCCTGCCCAGGCAGGAAACTCTGTGAGACTCTTGTCTCCAATATTCCACCAGAAAGCCAGAAGTGGTGCTGTGGCTCAAGAGGTAGAGTGCTCGCCTTGAGCTGAAGAGCAGAGGGACAGTGCCCAAGCCCAGATTTCAAGCCCCATGACTGACAAAAAAAATGTGTTTATCTGTTTTCTTTTATAACAAAATCTGGCCATGTAGAAAATGAAAATCATTTCACAAACTGTCATAACAACTAAACTATGGAAGTATAGTGTGAAAACAGTCAAAACTATATACAAATGAATAGGTTGGATGTGTTCCACTGAAACTGTATTTACAAAAAGGGAAGTGGGCTAGATTTTGATTATGGGCCATACTCAGCCTCTACTCTGAAAGTGTTGTGGTTTCCTCTCAGTGGCCTATTATCCATCACAACTAGATTTTTAGGTATAGTTTTACATAGGTATCAAAGTCTGTTTTCTCACATATGGAAATGCAATTACCCTGGCATTTATTATAATAAGCACTCTTCTTATGACATTTCAATTACAGTACATTGAAATCCCATGTCAAAATCAAATATTTTTATACATAGATCTACTAGACTTAACAATCATCTACTTAATATTTCAAACAGCAGCATCAGAATACAAGTTCTTCTCAGCAGTACATGGACCATTCTTCAAAAGTGACCACATTCTAAGCCACAAAGCAAATTTGTCCAATTTCAGAAACATTGAATTTATTCCCTGCATTTTCTCAGACCACAAGAGAATACAATTAGAATTCAATATCAAAAACCACCAAAGAAAATCCTATAACACATGGAGGCTGAACAACACACTGTTGACCCAGGAGTGGGTAATGAAAGAGATTAGAAAGGAAATTCAAATATTCCTGATATTTTACAAAAATGAACACACAAATCTCAAGCTCCTCTTGGACACAGCAAAGGCAGTACCCAGAGGCAAGTTTATAGCTCCGAGTTCCTACATCAACAAATTGATGAGATCTGAAACCACCTGAATCTCCTTGAAAAAGAGCAACCAATTAAACCTCAATTCAGTAGACAGAAACAAATAATTAAAATTAAATCAGAATTAAATGAATTATAGTCCAAAAAAACATAGAAAGAATCAACAAAACAAAGAGTTGGTTCTTCGAAAAAATTAACAAAATTGACAGACCCTTAGTAAATCTTATCAAAAAAAGAAGAAAACTCACCCAAATAAACTCAGATATGAAAATAGAAGCATCACCACAGAAACAACCAAGATTCAGAACATTATGAGGGAATACTTCTCAAGCCTTTATGCTAATAAGTTTGAGAATCTGGAAGAATTGAACCTATTTCTAGCAAATATTGACATACCCAAACTAAACCAAGATGATTTAAACCAACTTAACAGACCCATATCAAGCACTGAAACAGAAACAGCAATAAGAGACCTTCCACTCAAGAAAATCCCGGAATCCATTTTTTGGTTTCTTTTGTATGTTCTTCCCCCATGTTACAACCCCTGTTTTCACTGAATTTGATTCTGGTGCCCTGCATCGTGTATACACATTTTTCTAATTTGTGGAGGGGAAGCGAAATAACAAAATGCTGAAATACGATATATTGTGACTCATTGTAACTATGAGATGTACAAGACACTATATTCTAAATGAACTTTACAGCTTCAGGGCTGTGGGTAGGAAGAATTTGGGGCTGTGGGGTGGGAATATATGGTAGGGAAAAACAAAGTAGGAGGTAGGGAGTATACTCATTACCTTACTCATGTAACTGTAACCTCTTTGAACAGTATCTTTACAAAAAATAGATGTTAAAAACAGAAAAGTTAAAAAAATGAAATTATCACCTGGATCACAACTTGAATACAGGAGGAGAGGATTCTTATGGCAGTAATGGAATCTGACATGTACACTCTATTTAGAATACTATAAAACTTCCCTGGAACTATAGGGAGCTTTCTAAAAGCAGTGCTAAGATGTAGATTTCAATCATTAAGCAGACATTGACTTGTGTTGAAGACAGTTACACAATGTATTGAACTGTGGGTTAAATACTGATCCAAGATAAAACAAATATTTAACTCCATGAACAATACATCTTGATGTTGATCAAAAATTCATGTCAGTGTAGGCATTTTTTTTACATTCCATTACCCAAATTAATTGTAACAAGTATTTTGATCCATTTCCATTTTTATAGATGATAACATTCCCACAACTCCAGAAAAAGTAGATAGCACTTCCTGTTTCATTTTTTTTTTTGTCAGTCATGGGGCTTGAATTATGGGCACTGTTCCTCAGCTCTTCAGCTCAATGTGAGCACTCTATCACTTTGAGTCACTGTGCCACTTCCGGTTTTCTGGTGGTTAATTGAAGATAAGTGTCTCACTGATTCTCCTGTCCAGGCTGGCTTTGAACCATGATCCTCAGATCTCAGCCTCCTGAGTAGCTAGGATTACAGGTATGAGTGCCTGGCTCCTGGCTTTGTGTTTCATTTCTATTGTCTAGTTACTCCATATCTATTATTCTAAAGAAAGAATCAAGACTAAGTTTTAAATTTGTTTTAAGTACCTTTGTAAATTCAGAAAAATTTGTAATTTTATATAAACTGACAGCAGAAACTAGAAAAGAACTTCAGAGAAAGAAAAATCAGTTTTAAATTTGGTCTCCTAATTTCTGAATATTTAGCTCACAATACATTGGAAAAGGATATCAATGCCTAACCTGTTGAATTAATCATATGAGAGAAGTTCTCATTAATATGCCACTTGTTTCCTCACTACCCATTTGTATCCTTACGTCTAGAAACGGTTGTGTAAAATCATTTTTTCTAGTCCATATACTTCTATCCTCCTCTTATTCCATAGCAACTTGTCCTACATGCCCACTGCTAAATTACCCATACTCTTTATTTACCATCTATTTGTTTATTAAAAGTATGATGGATTCTTGCTATTAACCTTGTTTGACTTCTTGATAGCATTATTCTTTCTAGCCCATCCCTAGTTTGAAAATTCCTACCCAAACAGATGCTATTAGCTCACCACTGTAAGTGTACTAGCTACTCAGGAGGCAGAAATTAGAAAGATTGCAGTTTAAGGACAGTCTCGCCAAAAAGTTCTTAAATCCCCATCTCAACCACTACTGGGTACAGTGATGCATGCATTATTGCAGCAAGTAGAAGGCTAAGATCAGGAGGATCATGCATCCTGGCTAACCTGAGAAGTAATAGTTCACTAGGCTACATTTCAACAGAAAAAATTGACTGTGGCACCATGTAGTTGCTACCTCAGCTAGAGCAGGAATCATAAACAGGGGTATCACTTTCTAGACTGGCCTAGGATAAAAGCAAGATCTTATCTCAAAACGAGAGTAGAAATGTCTAGGGGTCCAGGAAGTTGAACTGCTCAAGCAGTAGGATGAAGCCCTAAGCTAAACCTCATGTACAGCTTCCCCCCCCCCAAAAAAAAAAATTCTGGCCATTGGCTGCTAAATCTAGGTGTTATCCTGGACATCCAACTATCTCTCTTTGTTTTCCACCTAGGATTTTTCAAGAGCTCATCTGACCCTATTCATTTCTTAAAGGTTAGAGATTTTTATTGTTGTGTTCTAAATCTCTTGTCTCTCATTGTGCACATTCTCCTGAGTTCTGATGTTGGCTAACATCACAGAAGAGCTGTTGACTCACGAACTTATAAATCATTCATTTATTTTTAAAACTAAACAGTAAATATTGCCAATCTAGACCATGTCTGATTGTCATTTGAATGTCTCTCATTGTTACAATGTAGGTCATTATTTTCCTAATCCAATGAGATCTTTCCCATCTCTTTGCTCAAATGTCACCAGATCAGACTTTTGCTGACCTCCTTATGCATGTTAGCATTCTCTATATTTAAAATTTGTATTTCTTTTTTATTTATCATGAATTTATTTTCTTTGAATGTCACAGTAAAATGATTATAAATATATTTCATAACATACATAACATAAATCAACACATTAAGGTTATAGTTCTTATATAGGTAGCAATATAATATTCAACAAAGAAACATATCAGACTTTGTTCCAGATGTTCTTAACTTCCCAACAAACCAGGCTACTTCTCCTTATCTGAATGGTGAAAAATCATAAAATAACATTCACTTTAGTATTAGAATAGACTTTCTCCACTTGTTGATTTACTAACATGATAATGAATACTTTCCATGGAGGAATAAGAAAAGTAGAGTACAAAATCAAATTTATGATGCCATCATAAAAGTCTGGATTTCTCGTCTAGTAACAATAATAAGCATAGTTCAAGAAGAGTCCTATTTTCATGAACAAATCTTTTGCAGTATGTCCATGTTTTTTAATTGATTCCTGATTTCATTTTATGCCTATTGATATAAGAACCAATTAAGAATTCAGCTGAAAGGAAGTGGCATAGAGATAGAAACTCAACATGAATTGGTGAGGCACCCTAGAGGTAGCAGCAGCAGAGACACCTGATGGCCTCCAGGCCCAGTGAGCAAGATAGGTGATTACCTAACAAATGATGGCAGATGTGTCTAATCTAGGTGGTCATCAACATATCTCTCATAAAATAGTTGTCAGCCTTATCCCAACCCCATTTTTACTAACCTTAGTCAATCAGTTTTAAGCTTATGGTGCATTGGTATAGGTCAGTACCTTGAGGTATCTATCCCTCACAAAAGTAGATGTAGGTATAAGCCTTAAAATACAGCTTTCTTCCAATGCCTTTCAGTGCTACCTTTGAGTAGGTAGTACTAAAAGACCCATGCACTGATGCTGAAATACCAGAAATTGTAACAAAATTACTCATCTCCTAGCAACCTACAAAGTAGTCTTATATTATCCATCCAACTTCTCAAGTGTGTTGATTATTATTGTCTTTTTATTCCCTCAGTTTATTTCTAGAACATCAAATATCTTGCATATCTCAATTAGTGGCATGTCTTTAATACCAAGAAAAGTATACAAAGAATAGTAGTAACTCAGCAACTATTGACAAAATGAACATAGAAATTACCTGGACTATAGTAGGCATTCAAATTCTAGCATGATAATTGTTATTTGAGTAACTAAAATACTTTGGAAAATGAAACACCAAGTAAATGCAAAATAAGGAATCACAAGCACAAATGGTTGATTAATTGACTAGAAATAAATCATACATTTGTATGAGAAATCTAATAATATTCATTAAAGTTTTAGCATATGCCATGTATACCTTTCTGGTACTAATCTCAGGCAAGTATGGGGCAATGGTGTATTGGGCTAAAGTTTCTGGGAGCAGCTAAAGACAGTAGGAATATAAAATCTATGCACTGCCTTTATCACTCTCTCTCTCTTTCTGTGTGTGTGTGTGTGTGTGTGTGTGTGTGTGTGTGTGTGTGTGTGTGTGTGTGAGTGAGTGAGTGTGTTGGAGTATCTACAGTGCAGTGTCATCAAATGGAAGCAACTCTAATTATATGGTCAGTAGCAATATAGTGTGGTATATTTTATTGTATAATACAACCTCATTTTCTACACATCATAGGATCCAAGTCCCTCAATATTATTAGATTCAGATCTTTTACACCACCTGCCCCATTGGCTGTGTTGGAATTTGCACATTAACAAGTATAAAGTGAATCCATTTTGGATTACTTCATAAGGAATGGAGCAGACATGCCATTAATTTTAAACAAACATAATTGCCCTAGGTTAGTGAGAAATATACTGCAATAAATATATGTGTATCAAACAGGAAAAATTCATGTTATACCAAAAACATCTTAACTTTCTGACAAACATTAATAGGACCACATAACTGAAGCCTTCTCTAAGGAAAACAACCATGAGTTATTGTAAATAGCTCAATCAAGATACCTGTATGTAGCAGTTGATCCATAAAGCATTATAATTATTGGGGGCATTAATAAAGGAAAGGAAATGTCATAGCTAGAAATATTATATTACTTTTACACTTGGGGTCCAAGACTCAGCATTGAGTAGTGGATTATATACCAAAGCTGTGAAGTGGTCATTGTAAGCACAGTCATGATGCTATTCAGATGCAATGCATATACTAGAGAAAGTAACAAAATTATAACAATATGCATTCTTGAAATTATGTAAGACTATAGAAAGTTATAAAGGTATACACATGACACAATGGATTTGTCTTTAAAGCAGACTTAAAAATTAAAAGCAGAAGTGATATTCTAAGGTTTCAAGCCCCAAAACTTGTAGTAGATCATTAAATCAAAGGAGTAAATACAAGAGTCAGGCCTGAAATAGATGTGCAAGTGAACAAGCACTAGTTTGGTCACAGAGACTGGTAGATACATCCCCAGTCTTTCAATAAGCAAAAGCCTTCAAACTTCATTGTTTCAAATTTTATTTAAAATAGCTAATTTCTTTACTTAAATGAGTGTGTTTCTCATAATCAATATTGTAACTAGTTGGTTAGTGTCACTTGCTATTAAGAGAGAATTACAATTCAATAAATAGAGTATAGGTTAAGTAACTTTGAGTATCTTTAGACAGATACTAGTGGTAGTTTACATTGAAGTCCTTTGTGTCTTTTTCTAAATGGATATGAGCAGCTATGAGACTGTGACCAAACTTAAGATTTTTTTTGTTATGATCAGAATAGCTGAATGTAAATTGAGAAGAGATTCATGTTCTTATTATGAATCATACTTAGAAAAACATGAAAAAAATGGAAATTTAGAATCCATAGTCTTGGAGTAAGGAAATCTAAGAACAAAAGTTAAAATGTGAAATGAACAATCAGAAACTAGGTTGTTATAGCAACTATAGATAAAAGACTATCATGGCTGGGAACGTAGCTTAGTAGTAGAGTGCTTGCTAAGTATGCATAAAGCCCTGGGTTCAATTCCTGAGTACCACACACAAAGAAAAAGCCTGAAATGATGCTGTGGCTAAAGTGACAGAGTGCTAGCCTTGAGCAAAAGAAGCTCAGGGATAGCGTGCAGGCCCTGAGTTCAAGCCTCAGGACTGGTAAAAAAAAAAAAAAAAGAGAGAAAGAGAGAGAGAGACAGATAGACAGACTATCAATTTGTTGAGTGAAGTTTAAAAACTCACCTATCTTACTGACTTAATCCCAACCAAAATTATTTACTCTCTTGTAGCTATATCAGTGACTCTGTATCAGATCTAGCTCTGAAATCTCTGTCTTTTCATTTTGGAACATAATTAGAAGAACCAGACCCTATTTGATAGGACACCAATCATTTCAATAACATTTCATTGGATTAATAAAGTCACATGGCTTTTTCTACAAGGAAACATTGCAAGTCATATAGCCATGGGTGGAAATAATATAATCATTCTATAAAGAGAGTGAGTAAATGGGAACAATAATAACATCATGATAAAGAGCATGCTGGCAAATACCTGGGGCAGATAGAACTGTCATGACCATTTATTCAGTCCTAACTGCATGCCAACTTGTGTGTGTGTGTGTGTGTGTGTGTGTGTGTGTGTGTGTGTGTGTGTGTGTCTTTTCTTATGCCTGTGGGGCTTGAACTCTGGTATTGGGTACAGTCCCTGATCTATGTTACTCAAGGCTAACACTCTCCCACTTAAGCCATAGCTCCACTTCCTTCATTTTGGTGGTTAATTGGAGAATCTAACAGACTTTCCTGCCCCAGCTGGCTTGTAACTTCAGTCCTCAAATCTCAGCCTCCTGAAAAGTTAGGTTTATAGGCATGAACCACTGATTCCCAACTTCTCAATTTCTGTTACGTGCTTTACATGAATTTTTTCCATGTATTCCTCTCAAAAACCCTATGAAGAAGTAATTCTAATCCAAAAAGAAAGATTTCCCTAGAGGCTAGTGATTAGGGCTATATGCAATATTTACTCATGTTGCACTCATTTAAGAGACCGAAGTTTTATGATTATTAATGGCTTAAGTTGTATCCATGAAGAAGCTGAAATCCTCATCCTGTTGACCACAAACAGTCACAGACCATGGACGGCCCAGAAACCAAGGGAAAGGTGTGAGTATCCACAAGACATCCTCACCCCTTCTCATGGAGCACTGATGGGAAAATAGCCCCTCCCTCACCACCAGAGAAGAACCTTGCCAAGCAGATGCAGTGAAGCAAGGGTGGTGGCAGTCCTCAGTGGATAAATAGAGTCAGAGGCTGCCACATCCCTCTGCAGATCAGGCAGCAAATCCAGCTGCTGGAGGGGTAAAAGAAAAACAGCTGGAAACTCCTTAAACATAAATCCTGAGAATGGTTCTGGGCTTGGCTGCTTGAGTTTCTCAGGTGCTAGCCAATCAGGGTAAAGCTACTGATTGCTGACAAGCCACAGCCCGACCTACAACCTAGCTCCCTCACAGCAACTCCAAGCTAGAGAAAACAACCATCTCCCTCTTTTGTAATTCTCAAAGCAGATCGCCCTCTCAATGAACTAGCCTAGGAGGAGAGTCATAAAGTCCCAGGTAAGGCAGAGCTTCGTTTTGCCTACTCAAACAAATTGATTTTAGAGACGATTCAGCAACAGGAAATCCAAACACCAAGAGGAAACCAGGGACTGCACCAAGAGACTATATACAGACAAAGAGTAGAAACAAGATCTCCCCCACTACAAAAAAAAAAAATCAAAGGACTCCCTTTTTCTAATTTTTTAATTGTTTCCTATTTTTTCATAATTTATATTAGGTTTGGTTTTGTTTGCTTGTTTTTATTTTCTTTATGCTCTTTACTCCTTTAACCCTGTTTTTGCTTTGCTTAATTGTTGTTCTGTTCAGCCCCAAAGATATACCTCTCTTTGATTATTAGACCTTAACATACTTTATGTGCATACTTAATCCAGATACCGATTACTCAGTTCACAAACTATCAGCCTTAATGCCTTTAATTGTAGTATTATTTCTGTATCTATATAATTTTTAAGTATTCCATTTTTAAATTTTTTATTTTTCCTTTTTCTCTATCTTCTACTTTCCTTCTATTCCTCTCCTCTTTCGAGAATTTATGTCTTGCTTATATTCCTTCTCCATTTCACTGCCTACATTCCTCTAAACTTACTTTCCCCTCACAATTCTCCCTAAACATATTAATTTATGGTCTGCTGACTCCTTCTTTGATTTTCTTACTCCACTGATCCCTAATTGTTTGTTGTAGAGCTAGAATATATCTGTTAAACTAGATTATATCTTACTCACTTTGACTGTGCCAAACAATTTGTGCAATTACAGGGCTCTGGTTGATGCTGGCCTTAAAATAGTGTTCTAGCACGGAATTGGTTTTGCTTTCATACCCAAATGGGCAGAACAAGCAGGAGAAACACAAGATAAAAGACAAGTCCTGGTATCCCAACTCCTGCTCATGATAATCAGGCAACAGAGCAGCTAATGAATAATCCAGAGGAGAGTTCCCAAAATGCTCTACAAACACTACTGGTAAACATGCTGAATGAAAAGATTGAAAGCTTGCAGAAGACCCTGTTTGAGCGTGGTAGGTAACTACATGAGTGTAACCAAAGTTTAAAACATGAATTTCATAAGCTAGAAAAAGGTAACCCAAGATAGAAGAATTGCATGAGCAGGATGAGTATAAGCTAAGATTAATACATTCAATCATAGAATCAACAAACAGAAAGCTGGACAAATCCATGGAGGCCACAAAGGGAATGCTGAACAAAGCCTAATAGAAGGAAAGGGAGTCCAATGAAAGTATAACCAATAAAATAAGGGATTGGAGAATGAACACTGAAAACCAAATTGAGGAGGTAAAGAAGTCCATACAAGATCTAAAACAAAGCTCCAACAAAGAATTTGAAGCCATCAAATCTGACCAATTAGGAGAAAAGGAAGTTAAAAAAAAAGAGAAAGTTTTGAGAGTAGGTAAGACCATGCTGAAGACTGAATCTCTGGGATTGAATACAGCCTAGACATTATAGAGAAAGAACAGACAAGTATTTAAGACAAATCCAAGAAATGTGATCGATCTATTCAACATTTACAAGACATCATCAGAAGGCCTAATTTAAGGCTGATGGGTGTGGAGGAGGGCCTTCAGACTGAAGTGAAAGCTCTAGGAAATTTATTTAACAGGATTCTAGCAGAGAACTTCCCAAAGATGCAAAAAGATAGGCCCATTAAGATACAAGAAGCCATTAGAACCCCAAATAGACCAGACGAGAAGAGGACATCACACTGTCACATTGTAATCTGAATAAGATCAATTGAAACTAAGGAAAGAATCCTTAAAGCTGTCAGGGAGAAAAGATCAATCACTTATAAAGGGAAACCAAGAAGAATAACTTCAGAATTCTCAGCAGAGACAGTTAAAGCAGGAAGAACCTGGAATGATGTATGCCATGCCCCAAAAACCACTATGAACAAAGAATACTCTCCTTCATAAGGGAAGGACAAATAAAAACCTTCCCCAGCAAAGAAAAATTGAAACACTATATCAAACAAAGCAGCCCTACAAAAGATAAAGATGTCCTGCACATAGAAAACTAACCAGAGCACAATGAAGGCCAAGAAACAGCCCCCAAACAGAGAATACAAGAATCATAGGATAAACCCAGTATATGTATATGTATGTATGTATACATACATATACATATATACATACATACATATACATATATACATATATATATTTATAGTCAATGGAATTCTGTGCCCCATAAGAAAGAATGACACTACCACAATTTTTAGGAAATGGAAAGACTTGGAACAAATCCTTTTAAGTGAAGTAAGCGCTGGCTTAGACAGAACATATATACTAAAATTTGAACAATATTAAGTGAAGTAAGCTAGTCCCAAAAGAACATAGCTCCCATGGATTCCCTTATCTGCAGTAACTAGAATATGTCTAGGACAGGAAGAAAAATTTTGTAAGCTATATACATATGAGCATATAAGCTGATGCTAAGTGAAATGAACCACAAGATCAGGACAGGAGAGGTTTTGTTGTCCTTGCTGTTGTTTTTATTTTTTATACGTATTTATTGTAAAAATACTGTACAGAGCGGTTATAGTTATATGAGCAAGGTAATGAGTCCAGTTCCTATCAAGCATTGTTACCTCCTCCTTTGTTTTTCCCATACAATCCCTTCCCTCTCACCTCCACAACTACTCTCCCCCCCCCCCCCCCCCGCCTAAATTGTAAAGTTCATTTTTCAACATAGTGTCTTCTGCATTTCATTGCTACAATGGGTTAACCTATATCCCTATTTAAGCATTTTTCCCTTCCCCTCCCTGAATTAGAAAAGGGTATATACAAGACGCAGGGCACCAACATCAAATACAGTGAAAACAGGGGTTAGACCGTGGGGGAGGAACATACAAAGAAACAAAAAAATCACATGGTACATTATAAATACGTTAGAAACAATAGCAAGAAAGAAAAAACCACTTGTGTCCCTATCTTGGGGTTCATTTCACTTAACATCATCTTATATGGTCATATGTACATAGTTTTGGACCTGTTCTGCTTGTCCCAGCCATATACTAGTTATTGAAAATAAGGGAAACCATGGGACCTGTGCTTCTTTGGGCCTGGCTTACTTCATTCAATATAATTTTTTCCAAGTCTTTCCATTTCCTAACATACGGGGTGATGTCACTCTTTCTGATGGAGGAGTATAATTCCATTGTATATATTTACCATATTTTCTTGATCCATTTATCTACTGAGGGGCATCTGGGTTAGTTCCATATCTTAGCTATGGTAAATAATGCTGCAATAAACATAGTTGTGCTGGTAGGTTTAGTATGGTCTTGTTTGTGATCAAATCCTCAAAGAAACAATTGCCTGATAAATAAGTGGGCTAAAGACTTACAGAGAAATTCTCTGAAGGGGAAATAAGAATGGACAATAGACACATGAAGAAATGCTCAACCTCTCTAGCCATGAAAGACATGCAAATCAAAACAACATTGAAATTCTACCAAACCCCAGTTAGAACTGCTATAATCAAGAACTCTAACAACAACAGATGCTGGAGGGGATGTGGCCAGAAGGGAACCCTACTGCATTGTTGGTGGGAATGTTAACTTGTTCAACCATATTAGAAAGCAGTATGGAGGTTCCTCCAATGACTCCACATAGAGCTTCCCTATGACCGAGCAATCCTACTTTCGGACATTTACCCAAATGATCACAAACAAGACCATACTAAAGCTACTTGCTGTTGTTTTTAATATACTTATAATGTACTGTTATTTTTTGTATGTTCTTCCCTCATTGTATAACCCTTGTTTTCGCTGTATTTGATTCCAGTGCCTTAAATCTTGTATACACATTTATCTAACTTGGGGTGTGGGGGGAAGTAACAAAATATTGAAATACGGATACAGTTTAACCCATTGTAACAATGAGATGTACAAGACACTATGATAAAAACGAACTTTACATAGGGATATAGGTGGATCCATTGCAACAATGAGATGTACAAGTTGTTATGTCGAAAACGAACTTTACAACTTTGGTGCGGGGAGGAGGGGGAGGATTGGGTGGGGGGGCAGGGGGAGAATGGGAAGGGAAGGGGAAACAAAGGAGGAGGCTACAAAGCTTGATAAGAAATGTACTCATTATCTTGCCCATGTAATTGTAACCCCTCTGTACAATATTTTCACAATAAAAAAAAAAACTTTACAACTTCGGGGGTGAGGCGGGAGGCGTTAGGGAAGTGAGGTGGGAAGGGATGGTAAGGGAAAAACAAAGGCGGGGCAACAATGCTGGAGAGAAAATGTGCTCATTACCTTATTCATGTAACTGTAACCCCTCTGTACAGTATCTTTACAATAATATATATATATATATATATATATATAAATGATTATCCATATAGTGTTGTCAGCAATGGAATATAAAGTAGAAGTAATACATTATAGAAAGATACATTATGATTTTTTCCATTTGCCATGTACATATAAAACACACTACAGGTAGTCATTAGCTAATTGAGCAGTATATTGTAATCATTGCGGTAAGATCTATACATTTGTGATCAAGGCCCAGAAAACCATATATTGCAAACACCTTAATGAAGCCATAGTTAAAAGACTTTTCTCAATGTAAGCTTTATGAACTAGCTTCTCAAACTTTTTTGCACTTTAAATTATCATACATTAATAGTACAAAGGAAATTCATTGTTATAATTCCATAACTCTTTCCTCCTTCAAAAAGTGATGTGTTCATTATTCTGTTTATCTGTCTATCTATCCATTACCTACCTATCTATTCATGATAGAGATCATCTATGATACATATGTTGATTTTAGATATAGATGATAGGTAAATAGATTGATGAAAATTAGATGATAGACCAATTACCTTGATCCTCTTCACATTTATATACTGCCCTCTTAAATTTAATTTTTGCTATTGTTAGTTTATTCCCCTATTATACTTGTTATGTCTTCATATTATATTCTTACATGTTCAAAATTCCTTTCTAGAAAAATTTAGGTTACAACCTACTTCCTATGAATCTTTCTATCCTGTTGCTTCCATTGATCATGTGTTTCTTGAGTGTAGGATTATTGGTTGATGCACTTTTGTATTTTTAATGAGGATTAACAGAAGCAGAGAGACTCAATAAATATTTTTCTATGCAAATGACTGGCAGGCTATATCAGACTTTACACCTCTCAATTGGATAGATGGATCATTATTGTTTCCATTGTAAATAACTTGGAAACCATAATAAAGTACAAAAACCTATACAACACAATTTGATGAAGAGGCTGTCTTGATAAAAATATACAGGTCTCTAGACATTCACACAGTGAGAACAAGGGACAATCATAGAAGCAGATCCCAAACGTTCAGTAGTTATATTGAATCTACATGATCATATAAAATAATATTTTATGAAATGAACTCAAAGAAAAGGAAATGAGATTTTTTGTTGTTAATTGTTTTATTTTGGTCTTTTTTGTTAGTTTGTCTTTGGGAGGTAAAGGCGGGAGCATAGAAAAGTTGGAGTAAAGGGTAAAAACATATAACAGTGATACTCACAAGACATTATAGGGAAAGTGTACTACACAGCTTTTGGGTGGGGACAGGAGGGAAAACTTGGAGAGAGTGAGGGATGGGGAGACATGGTTAAAAAAGAATTGTACTCATTTCCTGGGTGTAACTGTAACCTCTCTCTATATCACTTCTTCAATAAAAATAAAATATATATTTTAGAAAACCCTATGTAACCACTAATGTAGAAAGTTACTAAGTGTTAAGATATCTAATTTAAAAGTAAGTCCTTATTCCCAAGTGCTGGCATATTTAGGACTGTTGATGACTTTCTAAAAATGACATCAGCATCTCTGCCACATGCAAAACTAGGGAAAAAAGTTACACTTGTATTTTAAAATGTCACTTCCAGTACTTTAATTTTGAAAAGATACTTGTAATGTTGCCAGGTATTATTTTGTTCAGACATTGTCATTTTAACCAGAATATCTGGAATATATTTCACTGAAGAATATCACACCATTTTCATTCTTAATATCTCCTTAACCTATTTGTAATACATGTTGCATCTTATTTGGGAAGCAAGATTTCTCCTCATTGACAGAAAATTAGGTAACATAGCCATGCTTTAAAATTTTTCAATACAGGGGCTGGGAAGGTGGCTTAGTGGTAGAATGCTTGCCTTGCATGCATGAGGCCCTGGGTTCGATTCCTTAGCACCACATAAGCAGGAAAAAAAAAGCTGGAAGTGGTGCTGTGGCTCAAGTGGTAGAGCACTAGCCTTGAGCTGGAGAGCTGAGGGACAGTGCTCAGGCCCTGAGTTCAGGCCCCATGACCAGACTCCCCCTCCCCCACAAAAAAAATTTCAATACAGAAGTTTAAGTTTTACATTTGTATCTACTAATGACTAATAGGACTCAGAAAGTTACTACTCATTTAAATAATGCTCATGCTATAAGGGTAGGGATTAGCCCCAAGCTTACTCCCAAAATTCACCCAAAGTTTTATTGCTATTGCCACTCTGGGCATCGTGAATGATGTAATTATAGGCAAGTATGAAGCTGAAGTAAAGTAAATGAAATAAACTCCTCAGATAGATTTTACATTTGAAAAGAGCATTTTTATGTAAAAAACACACCTTAGTAATATAGAAAGTGAATGATTTGCATACCAAAAGACAGAACTTGAAATCAATATGTGGGATATTATTGGAGACACATTCAACAGATGTACATGACTTTTCAGGTCATCACAAAGAGAGCTAAAAGGCATTGCACTGAATCTTCTTCACAGAAAAGAAAGGACTGGTTAAAGAAAATGCAAGGATACCATGACATGTTTCACAATGGAATCAATTTTTATAATTAAAGATATAGCTTGGGTAGCCATGCAATGCAGACCCTAGAGAAACCCAGATGAAGACTTACAACTGGCAATCCAGGAAGAAAAAAACATGTCTCATTCAAGTCAGAAATGATAGATGCTGACTCACCTGACATGAAAATCAAGGCTACTTTTAGTCATTATTTTTTTTTTACATATTATTATTTACATAAAAATGCACATGTTGTCATAAGAGATATAGTACAACGAATGTAAGACAAATTTCTAGATGAATTAATTGCCCCTATATGTGACTATCTTTTAGTACCACAGGGCAGGGAAGAACTGAGAAGCAGTAGACAAAGATCAAAATAACACATTGCTGCTTGAGAGATTCAACATCCTTTACTGGCAAAAGTATTAAGACTCTCCAACCCTCAGACTTTGCATTTGGCCTTTCAAAATACATTGAAATTGAAGCCAAAATGTGTGGATGCAGCTTATGTAACCATCTGACTCTGAAGCTGTTCAGAAGTAACCTTTTCCTGTAGTATCCAGTTGTAGAGATAGCATAGATAATGTTCTTGAATTGGATAGGGAAGTGTTTTTCTATTAGATGACACGTTTCATTTTTTAAAAAAATTAGCTGCATGTCTGTTAGGCAAATATGGTGCCAAGTTTTGAAAATGATTTCCTTGTGATTATTCACTTCTAACTACATTATGATTTACAGATGCTGAGGCGAAACCCTTGCCATTGTCTCAAGACAGTGAGTCTCAATCCAATTTAGTGATCATAAAGATCTTTCTCTGATTCTAAGGACCTAGGGCTCATTCAAGCAGACTCTTATAGGGAGGGTTCTCAGTCAGAGAGCATAATATTTGTTCCCAGGGGTCCTTTCACTACATCTATTTAACAATTATTATACACACATTTCTGCTGCCTTTCATGATACCACCGAGAGATGGTTTTTTTTTTACTTATAAATGAATATCTCAGCTGTGAGATTACAATCAAAGACAATTATGAAAAACTTTCAAAGTTAGCATAGCATTAGGCACCCAAAAGGTACTCAATAAATCTTAAGAGATTGATGTTCATCATGGTACTTCAAGTGTTTCTTTGAGCCCTTAGAATTGGTTAAACTATGCGTTTATGCAGAAATGTTTAAGTAAATCTGCTCCAAACTGACTCAACAACTTGTGACAAATGCTCTTGAGTCTCTGTAATCTCTCAAATTTCTAATGCATATAATGACCCTTTTTTTACTTCTAAATGATGCTAGAAAGCTCTGATTTCTACAATAGTGTTATTTAGATGGCAATTAATGACTTGAATCTTTATACACTATTTCGCTTTACTATATCCACTTCATTCTCTAGGTTTGTCTCAAAATAGTTATTAATGAGAGTTAATATCTTACTCTCTAAAGAGCTCAAGCATATTAACTAGAATCTTAATCATTTCAGCATCATCATTTCAGAGGTTATTGAGAAACGTAATTTCCACTTTAAAGTTGGAAAAGCCAAGTATGAAAAGAATTAGCGATGTTCTTATAAGTTATTTGCAAAAGTTGTCAAAATTAAATGCAAAAATCTAGACCTAGCTAGCTGGAAGGGATGATTCTAAAATTGGAAATATTTCTCTTAATGAATACATGTTCTTTCATACAATATTTGAGAAACTATATTTTCTATGAAACAGAACAGATATTCTCTACAAGAATTGGATATTCCCAAAATATACACGGACATTGTTTTGCTGTCACAATGATTGTAGACTCTACTCACATTTAGTTAACCATGACTAGATATTCTAGGCATGCTGAAATATACAAGCTAATCCCACATTGATCTTGGTATCCCTCAAGCTCTATATTCTCTCTTCTCAGTAAAGGGCAAATTTCGCCATCTGGAAGCTTTTCCCTGATAAAATTTGTAAATCATTTTTTGTCTCTTTTTCTCATACTCCATATTCAATGCATCAGCAAACCTTGGCGGTTTAACACGCTTCTAAACTACATCCACTTCTCATCTCCAGTGCGTAAATTTCCTGGCCTGTTTTTTTTTTTTTTGGAGGTCCTGGGGCTTGAACTCTCAGCCCAGATGCTGTCCCTGAGCTTTTCAGCTCAAGGCAAGCTCTCTACCACTTGAGCCACAGCACCACTTCCAGTTCTCTGGTGGCCAATTTGAAATGAACACAGATTTTCTTGCCTGGGCTGGCTTTGAACCACAATCCTCAGATCTCATCCTCCTGAGTAACTAGGATTACAGGCGTGAGCCATCAGCGGCCCAGCTTCATGTTCTACTTTAATCTATTAATGGTCATTTCTTGCCTGGATCACTACAATATGTTTTCAACTATGCTTTCAATTCAGTTATTTTCCTCCCCTCCCTCCTTACCTACCCAAAATTATTCCAAACCCAGAACCTTTTGAAAATAATGCTTATGATCATCCACCTGTCTATTTAAATCATAAGTAATGTATGTCAATCTGTTGCTCAAAACTCTTCAAAAGCTTCCCACTCAAAGTCTAAAGGAGCCTACAGGGCTGTAAGTGTAACTCTGTTCTCATTAACTCTCTGACTTCATGACCTGCAACTACCCACTTCATACACTTGACTTTGTACTGGCCAACTTAACTGCACCTTAGAAATGTCAACTATGTACTTTGTTAAAGTTTTTGCAGTATCCATTGTCTTTGGCTACAATGTCATTTGCTACACATCTATAAGACAAGCTTCCTCACAAACTTTACAATTTTATGCAGATATTTAGATATTTAGTCCTCAAGCAGGCCTATCACAAACACTCTCAATTTCTAACCACCTACCAATCCCTGTATACTTGCCCTTCTGTATTTTCCCAAAGCACTTCCTATCTTAAATTATGTTATTTTGTTTACCATGTCCCCTTCCCACTCATCTGTAAGCCTCAGAAGGCAGAATTATTTGTGTTTTTTTCACAGCTGTATTCCAAGTACCAAAGACAGTGTCTGGCACAGAGTGAATGTTTGATAAATATTTGTTTAATGGCTCTCAAATGTTCCAATGATATATTTGGATTGAAAACAATATTTGTAAACACTATTTGTTGAAGATATGTCCTTAAATACTTTATTTTAAAAGTAAGAATTTTTTCACCATTCAGGAAATGTGTGGTAAAGGTAACAATGATACCTGGATTTTGTTTATGTTGTTTTTGTAAGATGTCTTGTTTTAGTTTTTTTTCTTTATTAGTATTCGGAATTAAGTTAGGGCCTTGTGCCTGCCTGCAGATGTTCTACCCCTTGAGCCATACCTCTAGCTTGTTTTCACTTTATTTTTTCACAAAGTTTCAAGTCTTTTCTCAGAGCTGGCTTTAGACTACAATCCTTTTGTCTATGATCTCCAATGTAGTTTAGATTACAGGCATATCCCATTGGAGTGAATTATTTGCTGAAATGGGTTTGCGCTAACATGTTGTCCAGTCTGACCTTGAACATGCTCATCCTGATCTCTGCCTCTCAAGTAGTTACTGTAGGCATGAACCACTCTGCTTCTCTGAGGTTTGAGAATATGGCTGTCAAGTATATATGAATGTGATAATGATGTTACCCACAATTGTAAGCATCTGACTACTTTATTATGTCTTCTGGAGAGGTTTTGCCAGAGCATGTGAATACTGAAACACATATAATTTTATCACAAATTATTTTCCTCTCATTTAACTTTTATATTTCTATTAAGATATTATATTGTTTTTTTCTTAAATAATGTATGTCAGGAGGTTATAGTATCTACAAATTTCCTTTCAAATTTTAATATACTATTTATAAAATACTCATTACAATGGCAGTAGAATTATTCACACTTCCAGACTGTACATTTCATGTGTACACTATGATTTTTCAGCATTAGACATCTGAATACTCTTTGAAAATAAAGGGCAGACAGCACAGATAAAATCCACTAGTATTTCTTCAAGGTCAACCCAGTGGAAAACACTCTGCAGCTCCACAAACTTTCTTGCCAAGACTAGAAAACATAATTTGCATGTCTAAGATGACAAGTAACCCTGACTGCAGCCGCAGATCGGGCAGCTTTTGCAGAAAAGCTGTTATTCTCTCTGCTTCTCAGCATCAACCTTCAAAGTCATTTCAGTCTAACCTCAAAAAAAAACCAAGTATGTTTTGCCTTGTACCTACTGCCAAACATATTCCCAGTTCCATTGGATAGAATCTGTTTTCTGTCTAGTCCTTCCTGATCTGTCATAGGTTTTCTCTAAGATATACTTTGGAACCTGCTTCCTGACTTTCACCTCTTGACTATACCAGCATCATTTTCCCCTTTCAGGATGAACCCATTGAGCTATAGTGCATCTGTCCCTACCTATCAGATAATTTCCATTCCCAATTAGGTATACCATGATGATATATCAGACTGACTAGACACTAAATTTTGACAGTTTGAAAACAAAGTAAAAATGAATTACTTTTTTGCTCTTAAAGTTAGCAACCTTGGGTTCTATTTGAAGTGAATATATACATGACATTTTAATGCACATAGTTACCACCCCTGTCTTTCAGGTCTATGCCAGATAAGTCTAAAACTTGGCAAAGAACCAGTTAGCCTTTTTAGTTTTGTATATTGCAGATGACACTGCTACTTGTAGTATTGTACATTTATGCAATTCTAGTTGGAAAATCTAATGTATGGTCCTTTAATACCATTTAAGCAGTATATTTTTAGAGTTCCTGTCACCCATCTAATTTGAAAGCACTTAATCAATAATGAAAGTTTGATTCCCTCACATAAGCTGGCATGAAGAAACTGAGTGAAGTATAGAGTGTAATTTCTTTTATAATGTAGCTTCCTTTAAGGAAATCATTAAGATTATAAAATATCATCACCTACTTGGGCACTTGGCCAGGACAATAAAGTGGGCATTGATATTCATGCACAATCTTCCACAAACAGTATGTCATTTTAATGACCCTTAATAGTCATAATTTAGCTTTCTGCTTTTGTAATGTAAAGTTTAGTGGTAGGCTCCCTCTGTGCTGGTTTTTGTTCACTCACTACTTCCTTATCTTCTTTTTGTCATGGCCAGCCAACATCTAGCCATGCTCTGAGCTGTTAAGTATCTTCCTTCATTTACAAAAGAAGAGTAATAGCCACCACCAAGAGTAAAGATAAAGGGAGAGAAGGAGTGGGAAGGAAAATTTTAAGAACAATGCTATGAAGGAAGAGAAAAATGATCTCTGTGTGACACTGATTCCATTATAACCTCCATGGTCATTTGACTCCCAACCTTTATCCCTGGCTACAGATATCAGCTGAGACTCAAGTTTCATTTGAGGAGAAAGAGTTGCTGCAACTTTCATTTAGGATTTGATTCCAAGTGGAATCAATGTCTTAACCTCTATTTGAACTTCAAATTACACAGAACTTTCTAGAGTGGTATGGTAAAATTGCCAAAGGTTCTTTTAGAGCTCTCCAGAGTGACAGGGAGGAATTGGAAAATAGTAACACTGACAGGGTTGCCACAAATATACTAATCAACATCTTTTTTTTTTATTGTGACAATACCATACAGAGGGGTTACAATGAATACATTTTTTTTCTTTTTTCTTTTTCTTTTTCTTTTTACTTTTTATTGTGAAAATAACATAGAGAGCGGTTACAATCACATGGGCAAGGTAATGAGTGAATTTCTTATCAAGCATTGTTGCCTCCTCCTTTGTTTCCCCTTACCATCCCTCCCCATCTCCCCCTCTCTCCTCCCCCCCATATATGGAGACACAACATCAGCAGTAATTCTTCTCATTGATGCTAAATCATGTGTACTTTGAATATAGAAACTTACCAGTTTAGTTCTTCTCCAGTATGATAGCTGATAATGTTTGTAAAGAGATATTAGGGAACTAGTGGTCAAAATTTATTATTCAGTTCATAGCCAATGTCACAAGTTCTAACAGCACAGAGCACATGAAACAAGTCAATGTTGGAAGCAATTTGTTGTTTCTATTAACATATTTACAGAAGCAGCTACAAAATAAGTTCAGTATTATTCTTACTGTCACATTTTTGGAGACAAGAAAAGGAGTTCCTAATAGCAATATGAAGTTAGTATCTGTGAAAGCACTCCTAACATATTGGAGTTCACCAAAGCAAATTTTGACAAAAAGATTGAAAAGGAATTTATTTTTCAGGTAGTGTATGGAACAACCTATTATCAAGATAATAAGGTATGAGTGCCTACATTAGAGAATCTGGTGAAGAAAATGTCATTTATTATCAGTACATGGAAGTATACATGAGTTTTGTTCTTTTTATGGTCACAATCGAAGTAATGAGCAATGACTTTGATGAAGTGGCCCTGTAAGGAACAGAATAATGGTCCAATGTCTATGATGAAAGAACAGATTTGCCCATTAAAGTCTAAGAGGCAGCAGAACAAAGACAGCCCCCATAGCACCCAGCAGGTCTTTGTCGTGGTAGTACTATAGTTGAGGTCCCAATTCTCACATAGATATACCGACTAGCAAAGAATGATGAAAATGATTATCTCAGCCACCTGGTGTGGAGAGGACACTATTCACTAATAGTTTTCTCTGCCAAAGAACATATCAGGAGCCCAGATTATTTATACCAGGGATACCACTGGGATGTCTTTTGCCTCTACCTTGAGAGAAAAGAAATCTTTTTTTTTTTTTTTTGGGTCCAGTGTTGGCGCCTGAACTCTGGGCCTGGGCACTGTTCCTCAGCTCTTCAGCTCAAGGCTAGTGCTCTACCACTTGAGCCACAGTGCCACTTCTGGCTTTTTTCTTTTTGCTTATGTGGTGCTGGGGAATCGAACCCAGGGCCTCATGCATGCAAGGCAAGCACTCTACCACTGAGCCACCTTCCCAGCCCAAGAAAAGAAATCTTAACCACCTAGTTATTCAGATAATGTTTATGTTAATAAAAATTAATGAATGATCCTTATGTAAGTTGTTTGAGAAGTAGATGGGCTAGGGGCAGATTTTGAAAGCTGGTCCATGAAAATTCTAGCAGTGATACCTCATTGGTTGCCCTACTGTAATATATCTGATAGGAGGCGTGATTGTTGGAACTGAAATGACTAGTCTAACGCAAACTTCATGAACAATGACCAGAATAAAAACATTTATTTACTGCTTATATGTCAGAAGCACATGGATACCATACACACATACCTGTTGGCCAAGATAACAAACTAAGAAATGCAATATATAAAGCTTTGATGGAAACGGTGAAAAACAGTACTAAGTATTATTATTCTTTAGTTCAAAACTTGACTAACAGGCATGGTCTGCCTGTAAAAAGTACATCAGATGAAGTCACAAATAAAAGTGCTTTTGATAAAATCCAATTCTATGACCCCTAGTCTTTACTTTGAATAACCCTTCAAAATGCGCTCTTTAAAATACAACATCAAAATCAGATAATTTCACAGTTAAAGATTTTTCTAAAGCACAGCTTGATCTGATGGAATGTTGATGAAGAAAATGACAATTAACACTTACAAGAAAATATGGGTTGGTGAAATCATAAAGTAAATACAGGGTTTTAGACTCTTTCTAGGTGTGGGCATTTTATTGAAAAACATATACTGACTGCAAGGTTTTATTAGAGACTATAGTTTAGGTCTTGAAATCCAGTATCTTGGAAGTGGAGCTATGGTTCAAAGTTGTAGAGCAGTAGCCTTGAGCAAAACTGCTCAGGGACAACGCCCAGGGCCTGAGTTCAAGCCACATGACAAACAAAAATAAAAAAATATAAAAGAAAGCAAGTAAGCACAAAACCAAGCAAGCAAGCAAGCAATCCAGTATCTTAAATATAGTTGACAAGAATCTCATAGATATGAATGTCCATAGGTTGCAAAGACACAGATTCTGTATTTATTTAGTGATATTGTCCTTGTTATTGGTGAAGACTTTAGTATATATCTTAAAGAAACACTGAGTATGCTGCTATGAGGCTTTCCACTTCAGATAAACAAACCAGACTTCCACACATGGAATATCTGAAAGCTCTACAGTGTCATTCAAGGGATGTTTTCCTGATGTACCCAAGAGAAGAAGTAATTTTCTTTTACTACATTATTAGATTTGCATATCATAGAGGGAACATGAATACTAGTGCTAGTGAACTGATGAGAAGTGTGTGTGTGTGTGTGTGTGTGTGTGTGTGTGTGTGTGTGTGTGTGTGTAATTTTGGAAGGAGGTAAAGAAATTAATAATAGCTACAATAGTGAGTCTCTAAGTGTTGACTATGGACAGAGATTGAAAATTCAATATGCTCATTCCATTCATCAGACATAGAATAGAAAACTGAGGAATAAAAATTTAGCTTTAACCTTTAAGTTGATATCTTAGATAAGCAATTGGAATTTTAGTCTTTCACAAATCCCAGAAGAAGCCAGGTGCTGGTGGTTGACACATGCGATCCTAGTTTCTCAGGAGGCTGGGATCCAAAGGATCACAGTTCAAAGCCAGCTTGAGCAGAAAGGTCCATAAGACTCCATCTTCAACTTACCAGCAAAAAGGCAGTCTGGAGGCATTATTCAAATGGTAAAGTACAAGCTAAGCAAGAAAGCTGAGTAAACACATGACCCTGAATGCATATCTGGTACTAGAAAAAAAAACTAGAAGGAATAGTGTGCACAAATACTGAACACACACAGTGGAAAATCTCCCCCAGAAAAACAGCTGGTAGTAGCAGCAACATTGGTTAGTTAGGGAAACATTGAATTCATAGAGCCATCACATTTGTCACCTTAGAATGACAAAAGAAACTGGTTCACTTTATTGATGAAGAAGAGGAATAAGAGAAAAAGGAGACAGAAGGGAAAGAAGTGGGAGAAGAGGAGGAGATGAGAAAGGGAGAGAGAGGAAGTGAAAGAATATATAAGTTCCCACCACCACTCACACACACACATGTTTCAATTCACTTTTCTGTCTTTCAGCTGGTGCTGAATGGAACAATTGACTGCCAGAGAAGAGAGAATATGCTTGGTAATTGTACTTTGTCATAAAACCCTGAGCTATGCTACCAATTATGACTGTGGAGCCTAGGTATGTGTACATTGTAGCACTACTGCCAAACTGCATGCTTCAAGATAGTGAAGTGTACTTTATAATTTTTGAGTGTGTGAAGCTGTATCCACATTCTCAAATCCAAGTCACTAAATTTTTCTTTTCCTTTAAAGAAGCAGAGGATGATTAGGGATATAAGTGTTTGCCTGCTAAGTATAAGATTCTGAGTACAATTCTTTATACTCTCCTACCAACTAATAAACTAGAAGCAGGAAGCCATCCACTTTTGCATTTCCTAAGACTAGCTGAGATCCTAGTGACAGTTGTAAAGAAACAGGAAGAATATGCTTTAGGCTTTGGGTTGTAAGCTTTTAGATATTTTTACTTTCATAAAAAAGGAGCAATCACAGTAAAAATTTAGGCTTTCCAGAAATAAAAAAACACAGCCCAAAAGAAACCAAATTTTAAACGATACAAGTTGGTAGCATAAAGAGAAAGCCCTTGTTCAACTTCTATATTGTGATCTGGACATTTCCATCTGTCAAAAAACAGTGATACCAAAATCTCTACAAAAAAATACAGTAAAGTCAAGTACACAAAAATAAAACAAATATTAAGTGACTATTTTAGTCTAAAAGGAAGAAAAATGTAATAACCAAACAAAATCTAATAAAATTATCACTTTGAAATTGATGTTATGTTCTCTTATTTGTTTGTATTCAATATGGTACTAATTTTGCACCATTCTGTAAGACAATCTAATTACACAACCAGCCAAAATATGTGCATCCGTTGTTCTGTGTACATTTATACCTCTCATGATGAAAAGACTTCAAAAACTTTCCTATCTCTACTACAGTTGAAGATTCATTCAGTCATTTAAAAATCCCACAAGAAAAATAAATTTTAGACATAGTACAAATATATTCTTCTCTGAAAGAAAGGGAGAGCTACTTTTGAGATATTGTGCTATATTTTTATGCTACGATTGAGCCTCATCTAATGCTCCATAGAATTATATTTGGCTAGTAGCCCAGTGTGTTAAATTTTCTTCAAACTATACTTAAAAAGCTCATGTACCCATTCAAATTTAGATACTTTCAAACTGGTGCCGTTTTTGCACAGGAAAAGGGTTAGCAGGTTAGCCTGAATCAATCCAAATGCTAATAAAAGATAATTTCTTTTGATGGACAGGTCTCAAAAGCTTATTGAAGGCTGCTGATACACTAAGCATTGATTACGCATGTGGATAGTTATTTGATGCTTATCCAAACATCTGAAATTGAACATCTTTCTTCTAAAACCCAAGCAAAAAATAGGACACTGATTTTGGTGATTGGTTCAGAATAGGTCACTAGTATCAAAAGAGAAGCCCAAGTAGAAAGTGGCAATATGGCTTGGAATGAAAGCAGGAGGATTAGACTTTAAAACTGTCAGTATTTTGAAAATGTATGGTGCAATGATTCTCAATGAGGCAGGTAGAATATATAAATATCAATGAAAATGTGTATTAGTTGAAAAAAGAACAAGAATTTGTTGCAATTAAAAATCATAGACTGCAAACGGTATAATAAAAAACCTTATCTCCATTTCTTGGAGTTCATTTCGATAAGCATCATTTTATTTGATCATATGTACATAGGTATTGAGCCATTCTCTTCCTCTCCTAAGAATATCCTTTGTTCTCACTGTGCAAATGCTTAGATTGTTGTTTAATCATGTCCAATTAGAAATATTTGTCTTTTACTATATAGTGGATTAGCTTGTAGATTTGTAGACGTATTCTAGTTATTATAAATGAGAGAAACCATACAACCTATGTTTCTTTGGGTCTGGCTTATTTTGCTCAATATTATTTTTTCCAATTCTTTTTTATATATGTTGTAGGCTGAAATTGGGAGGCTTACATTTTTCAGACCAATCCAGGCAGAAAAGCCCATGAGACGCCATATCAATGTAAGAAGCTGGGTATAGAGGCACACATTTGTCATTGTAGCTACATCAATAAATATAAAACAGCAAGATTACAGTCCAGGCTTAGGTAAGACTAAAAAATGTTTCCATTATAAAACATGCTCAGTTTTAAAGGGGGGAAGAAGATGGTTTCAAAACAATAGGAAATCACCCTAGCTCTTTCTAACCAAACAGAAAGTTGGGGTCCTAACATGCAGCCCCTCCAAGGGATCAACAAAAAGAAGTAAATTAAAAAGTAGAGAATTACAAGAACTGAAATAAAATTCATAATTTGCACACACAAGGATGGAAAATCATGAAGACCCCTCCCCTCCCCCATCTTGCATCAGCAGTGCAGTTAAGCAATAAAAGTGGCCCACCGCTGCTTGAGACTTGAAGACCACCAGCAGAATTCAGAATCCAGATGCAGAAAACTCCAAGAGTGTTAGATCCTGACAGCCCAAGTCAGAAACCAGAGGTGAAGCACCATTGACATACAGTTCTGGAGAGCTCCCGGGGCCCCAATGTGGCAGATCACAGCCACCCCACAACAGGTGAGCTGCAGTGCACAGATACAGAGATATGCCACAGCACTGCCAGTTATCCCACAACCAATTCCAGGAGCAGTGAGTACCCTGCGTGGGACACCCCCACCCCCCCCACATACACAGGAGATCAGTGCTTGTGGTGAACAACACACCTTGACCTGGACCCCTCTCCCTCCCAAGAAGTAGCGCCACATTTGAAGAGGATAAAGAGTCCAGATCCCTTCCTCATTTTTTCCATTTCCTCACCTGTTAGCTGCTAGTGGGAGGCCACAGGAACTCATACTTAGTGGTTAGATGCTGTGTCCTCCATAGCCCTGGCTATAAGGAGAATAACTGGCCAGTCTGATAGCTAAATTCCATGAACTCAGGTAAGCCTGCCCCTTCCAAAACTTCACACTTATCTGTACCCCACAGCCTTTCCTAACAGACTGGTTCTAGTACGCAGCTGCTGGCAAATTATTCTCTCGTTTTGAGCCACAAAATGCATTTGACTAGGGGTAGGTGGTGGAGCACTGCCTCATCAGGAACTACTAACCCAATGTGTGCATGGACAGCTGGTGGAGCATTTCCCTGTTGGAGCCGCTAATGCACACATGTGCACAAGGGCAGGCCAAACACTAGCCACTTGTGGAGAAAGAACCAATCTGGGGCCAAGATACAAACAAAACTCTGTGCACCTGTGAGAAGCCCAATGCTTCCAAAAGCAATGGCTATCCCTGGGGGCTTGAATCTAATCATCCAAGCCACTGCATAATTCTAACACCAAGCTCCTTCCAGCTAGCATGGGTCTGAGCGCATGCATTGGCGCTTACTGGTCCTGGGACACTCTGTGGGTTAGCCTACCCGGTTTGAACTAGCCCAGGCCAAGCAAGGGTTGTTAACAGTGTGGCACAAACAGGCCAAACTCAGGCCATGACTCTGAATCTTGGAACCCAAATGTATGAATCACTATGAAAGAGTACAAGATTCATGGAACAATGAAGACAACAAACCAAATACAAAAGCCAACATCCAACCAGGGAAGGACTCCAGTGAAAGTGAAGATGAAATGGAGGACAAAAGAGGCATTAAAGAAATGATGACAAAAATAAAAGGGGAGATGCAAAAGTAATTTCAAGAGTACAAAATAGAAATGACAAAGGAAACAGAAGAAGCAAAAACAGGTGCAGATAAAAATAGACATAGTATATGCCTCAATAAAAGATGAAACTAATACTCAGAGAACTGATATAGGAAGCATAAAAGGCTCAATTTCCCTATTGCAAACCAAATAGAAACCATAGGTAAATAGAATAAGTGAATTGGAAAATAGAATATCAGGAGTCAAGGATAAGATAGAGGAGCTAGAGCAAAAAGTCAATGGAATGGAACTCAGAACTTAGAAAAGGGAAATCCAAGAACTAGCAGGCTGATCCAAGAAATCAAATCTATGCATAACTGGGATCAACATGGGTTAAGAAATTAATAGCAGAGGCCTGGAAAATAATAACAGGAAACTTCCCCTATCTTAAGAGAGAAAAATCTCACCAACCAAACAGAATCATATAGAACTCCAAGTAAACAGGATCCAAGAAGAAACACTTCTAGATACATCATAGTAAAAAAATTAGACTTGAATAGCATAGAATTTATTTTAAATGCTTAAAAAATCAAAGAAGGAGCTACATTACAATGGAAAGAAAATCAGAATCACTGAAAACCTCTCCACACACACCCTCAACAAAGGAAAACCTGGAATGGTATCAACCAGGCCATGAAGATCAACAACTGCTAACCCAAATAGGTGTACCCAGCAGAGCTATCATTTACATTTGACAGTGAAACTAAAAGTACCCATGACTAACAAAAATTAAAGGAATTTATGTTCACTTAACCACCATTAGAAAGAGTACTAATGGGAGAAATACAATCAGAAGAAAATAATCAAAATCAGGGAAACACATCGCACAAAAATCATTAGAAGACCAATTATATAAGCACAGAAGAGGAAAGAAGCAAAATACAGGAAAACAAGAAAATGGCAGGAAACATAACACATCTCTCTATAGTAACTCTAAATATTAATGGTCTTAATTCCTGAAGCAGAAGAAAAAGAACCTCAGACTGAATCAATAAACAAGATCCATTTGTCTCCAAGAGACTATATCACCACCAAAGATAAAAACAAACCCTGAGGGATGGAAAAAGATCTTCTATGCAAATGTACCCTGCAAGAAGGCATAAGTAGCCATATTGATACCTGATAAAAATATACTTCTCATTAAAGTCAGTACAAAGACAAAAAGGTCATTAAATATTAATAAAAGGAATGATCCATGAAGAAGAAATAACAGTAGTCAATATCTATCACCAAACAATGGAGCCTCTAAACACATTAAACACATACTCATAGACTTACAGAAGAAGGTAGACCAAAACACGATAATATTGGGAGATTTTCACTTACCAAAGTAGGTCAAATAAACAAAAGACAAGCAAAGAAACCTCTGAACTCAATAATACCAAAACAGAAATGGACTTAGACATCTACAGAGTTTTCCATACAACAACAACCAATACAAATTCTTCTCAGAGCCCATGGAACATTTTCCAAAATGGATCATATCATAGTACACACAAATAATCTAAACAAATACAAGAGGATTACCAAACTAGTTAACAGCAAAACACTGCAGAAATTACCCAAATACAAGTAGGTTGAACAGCATACTACTGAATAACACCTGGGTCTTAGAAGAAATTAAGGGAGAAATTGGAAAGTTCTTTAACTCAATGAAAGTGAAAACGCATCATGACTGAACCTCTTGGATACAGCCAAAGCAGTGCTGAGGGGAAAGTTCATAGCCCTAAGCCTGTATCTAAAGAAAACAGAAACAGCTCAAGTAAATAACCTCATGATGAAATTAAAACTACTAGCAAACCAAGAAAACATCAAATCTAAAACTAGTAGCTGGAGAGAGAACAAAGATTAGAGCAGAAATCAATGAAATAGAATCTAAAAAATCTATACATAAAAACATGGAAACAAAAGGCTAGTTTTATGAAAAAATTATAAAATTGACAGACCATTTGTGAGGTTAATGAAAAAAGAAGAGAGGAAATTTAAGTCAAGAAGAACATAGATGCCACAAAAAAATCAAAGAAATCCAAATGATTATAAATGAACACTTTCAAAAGCTATACTCCTAAACAAGGAAAACCTACCAAAAGTAGAAGAATTTCTAGAAAAAAAAAGTTGTAATACTCAAGTGCCTGTTCATACATATATAAAATAATATACACACTGAAACAAACTCCAAAGATTTGGAAACAAAGGACTTTTTCTTAATCTAATTTTTCATTTTCTGAAGACTATAGTCTTTACCTAATATATGGTGTATACATACAAGAGAGGGTGAAGGAGGGTACAGAATCAGTAGAAAGTGGTTGAAAAGTGCAGCAGAAGAGCTCAATGACTGCACTGGTCACTGATGAAGGTGAACTATGCAACTCATGGGCGGAGATGGGAGGGAGGGAATGGGAGAGAATGTGGGAACAGATGATACAATGCAAAACTAAGGAAATGTACTTATTACCTGATGTATGTAAATGTAAGCCCACTGTATATCACCTCTAAAAAAATGAAGTAATAAAAATGTACTTAGGTTGACAAAGTTATAAAAATGGAAAACACAAATTAGTGCACCCTAGGGATTAAATGATTTGAGAGTGGAATGAATGTCCCTCCAAAAAGATAAGATCCAGTCTTTGAAGTGATAAAATAAATCTATATCATGGTTAGTAAATCTACTCATATAGTTAACTGACATAAAAGCAGGTTGCTCTTGCCGGGCGAAGGTGGCTCACACCTGCAATCCTAGCTACTCAGGAGGCTGAGATCTGAGGATCGAGGTTCAAAGCCAGCCCGGGCAGGAAAGTCCGTGAAACTCTTATCTCCAATAAACCACCAGAAATCCGGAAGTGGTGCTGTAGCTCAGGTGGTAGAGCACTATCCTTGAGCTGAAAAGCTGAGCTACAGTGCTCAGGCCCAGAGTTCAAGCCCCACGACCGACCAAAACCAAACCAAACCAAAACAAAACAAAACAGGTTGGTCTTGAGCTGCAAAGTTCAAAGTGATCCTCCTGTCTCAACCTTCTTGTAGCTGTAATTATATGTCTGTCATTGTGACTAATGCAAAAAAGGTTTTGTTAATCTCAATTATATGATTTATACAAATCTCAATTTTAAATCTCAAACTTGAGATAGAAAACTTCAAGATTATACTTTTATTTAAATTCTCTTTTCCTTTGAAAATTTTGGTGGTTGTATCATTTGGGAGTCATTAAAATGTAGAATAACAGAAAGCCTCATCTTCTTATCATGTCCCATTCCATCCGTCTAGACAAATTGTCTCAAAATCTGTGGCCTAAATTTACAGTATTTTTCATTTGAATTAAATTTGTTTGGAGGAAAGAGGCATGACAACTGCACTGAAAAGGTAAACTTTGCTATTCATAATGGTCTGGCAATATTTAAAACATATTTACTGCCAGTCTTCTGTGTGCAACTAAGATTGACCTTACCTTTCAGAATATATGCTCAAGAAATTGTGCTATTTCATCTAAAAACAACATCACAGACATTAAAGTACAGGGGCTTAAAGAAGATTTATAAATTAATTCTTCTAATATAAAAGTTATTCAAGGTAGGCAATTCAGAAATGATAATGGGAAATCCAACCTGTCAGGATGGATTTTTATGTTTACAGTTCATATTCTTTTGCCCTGATTTCCACACTCAAGATTACCTCATTATTCAACATGGCTACTAGGGCTATGGGAAAGGGAAAGGAAATAGGAAAAGAAAAGAAATCAATGTTTCAAATGCTATGATTTAATTAAGGGGAGTTCTTCAAAATTCTATGTCATCTCTGACATCCTATTGGCCATTCAAAGTAAAACCAGATTTTGTTATTAATTGAGAATGAAAAAATGAGTATTAGGAAACTAGTACTCTCTGTGATATATGCAAATCATTTTAACCAGCATTAAGGCTTATAAGGAAGTCTCCAAAATATACACTGGGGAAAATCTATCCTATCCTAGGAAAAGCCAATCTTTGATAACAAGGAAAATAATCTATCACAGTATTGGAACTTGAAGAATTACATAAACATTCTAGTCAAAAAGAATGATAGAACTGAATCACACATACACAAAAAAATGTAGGGATATAGACTGTCAGTTACTAACCTTAAAGGGAAAGTGAAGATTGAAATAAAGCTTTTGATAAGTGTTTAATTGCCATAAACAAATATAGCAATTAAGTCTGGACTCATCAAGTGTGGCTCACATAGAAGATTAAAATTTCATGGATAGTGTTAAGTATTTAAGTAGGAAGGTTTAATTAGCTAGCCGGTAAAGAGAATACCACTGCACTATTCAGTCAGGAAGAGAAGTTTATTTTGCTGAACTTATTGCCCCCGCCATGCAAGGTGGAGACTATATGGCTGAAAAGAGGGTCGGCCTGAGGTCTGACCTGGATTTATGTAGGGAAAGGGCAGGGAACAAGTGCGTCCAGTTGAGGGAAGGTGTGGCCACACTGGAAGCTGATGTGACCTCAGGGCCTGGGACCCTCTGGCCCAATGGGAGACGTGACCAGGGGCGGCCCAGAATGTGATCTCCATGTGTGTCAGTTACCTACATGACACAGGAACTGGACAGAGACTTAGCTGAGTGGAGAGAAGAGTCTGCCCGTCTTCTGAGAACAGACATTACATTCCAGTCTTTTGATAATTATGAAACAGGGTGCAGATTCTCTCTGCTACTTCCTGCTGGCCAAGGTCGACATTAGGGGTAAAAGATGGAGATGTGGTCCCCTCCTGGAGAAGGCAGATAGCAACTTACAAGTTCTATAAGTTCCAGGACATCAACAACTGTATTGTGCAATTTGTTTTGAAATTTATAGGAAAACTTGGTTATATGTGATGGAACATTTCTGTAAAGATGAGCTAAGATGTCATCATTTCCATTGTACAGATGAAGATGGTAAATATGAAACAAAGGCACTTGGACAAATTCACCAAGCTAAGAAATGGCAGAGCCTAGATCTTTTGTTCACCAGAGCACTACCTACTGTCCATTACACAAATCAACATCACCTAGAAGTTATTTTATCCCTGTGTTTAATCTAGATGTCAAAGGTATTGGCTGTTCTAGGAGCAGATCATTTTGAATGTTCATATTATTCAAGGCATTGGAAAATGTATTTTCTGAAAAATACTGTGGAGTTAACTGTGAGAACTAAGCCTGCTAGTGCACTGTCAGTTTCATAGACAGCTGAGTCCTCCTCTAAGGAATCCATCTGATTCTCTAGAGAGGAAGAGCCCAGCTGCATCTCTCCTCTAGCATTTTGTCCAGATGCTCCAAAATGCTTTGCTTGCAGGCCAGCCCTACCCAGCTCTCTCTGCTGAAGATAAAGGGTCCTGATTATGGCAAGTTTCCTGCTACAAACTATACCTTTTTGTATTTGCTTATTGTTTTATTTAAAACCATGTTGACACAGCTCTGCTTTCTCTGCTTCTACAAATAATCAGCCTTAATGATGAAGTATAACCTCACATTCAAATGTTCTTTTACTTCTATACATCTTCGTGCCCTGAATAGACAGAGATACAAAGACATCAGCTTTGAACATGAGCATATGGTTCAGAGAGCTTCATATTTGAAATCTACAATTCAATTTAGGAATTGAACGTAATATTTTCATTAACACTAAGGATACATAAAATCATTTTTTAAAATAATAAAACCTAGACTTGAGCTTTTGAATTTTTATGTTGAAAAATTATGTCTGACAGCAAGATAAAGTATACATAAAATATTGTTGAAATTCTTTTTTTTTTTTTGGGGTCCAGTCGTAGGGCCTGAACTCTGGGCCTGGGCGCTGTCCCTCAGCTCTTCAGCTCAAGGCTAGTGCTCTACCACTTGAGCCACAGCACCACTTCCGGCCTTTTTTTCTGCTTATGTGGTGCTGAGGAATCAAACCCAGGGCCTCATGTATGCGAGGCAAGCACTCTACCACTGAGCCAACTTCCCAGCCCTGTTGAAATTCTTAATGATTGTGTGTACGTTCTTAAAAGAAACTATGAGCAAATGTTTCTCCATTTCCTGACAGGTTACTTTAGTTCCTCAGAAGTTCTTCATCATTGACTATTGGAATGACTTTCTCATGTGTCTACATATTGTAACTATGCCATCTGTGCTGATCATTAGCTTCTCCATTCCCCTTAAACACCCTTTTGGTGCATATGTCATCAAAAGACTGCAGAGAGACACAGTAGCCACACATAATTACACATCATTCATATTGCTCTAGAGTGACTCAGAACTCTCTGGAACACCTACTTGAACTGAACACCTACAAAGAACTGAAGTACGTTCATCTAAAAGATCTTTTATTTAAATGTACTTCTAAAAAAGATGTCAGATACTCCCACAAATGGAAGCATTCAATTTATCCATTAATGGTGAGCCTAGGGAGTTACAGTCCAACTTCCTCCCACTGTGCCCAAACTGTTTTTAATAGACCACCTCTGAGTAAAGAGAGGAGTTCAGGTGTCATGCAGAATAAATTCTTGCCTTAATTTAAAAGCCTTGCAAGAAATGGAAGATCCATGGTGAGACTCTGGAGAACTCCTTGTGAAGATTTCCTCTTCTTACTGCATGTAAGTTATCTTATGGAGAAAAGGAAAGATGAGGCCAAAAGGCATCTGAAGTAAACAGAATTTCTTGTAATCTGTATTCCTTTTTTCTCCCAGACAATGGAATCTTTCTCTGGCTGTCAGATGTCCTTCTCCATTGCCTCCTATTGCTCCTGGCACTTTATTTGTGTGATACAGTTCACCCTCCAATTTATCTCCTCTTTCGGGTGTTATTTCCATTTCTTAATGAACAATTATGCTAAGTTCAAGAAAATGGATTCATGATGAAAAGATTGCCATAAAAAAATGAAAAAAATCTAAAATGACATAGTAAGAGTCATGAGAAACCCCAAATATGTCTTCAAAAATCTTTGAAATCAAGTTCAGATGATGCATGCTTGTATTCCTAGCTACTCAGGAGACAGAAGCAAGATAATCATTATTCAAGCCTATGCTGGGAAAAAAGTTGAGCACTGTGGTAAATTCACACATGCACGTATACACACACACACACACACACACACACACACAATTTACAAGTACTGGATTTTGCTTCAAGTGGTGGGGAGCTTCAAGACCCTAGCTTCCGTCTACAATAGCACATAAAATTGCAAATTTAATATTATTTATAGTTTTATCTGTTCTGGATTCATCATTCTAAAAGGGAAAATAACCATCTGTGAAAATCAGATGGTACTGATTTGTTAAAGAGTGAAATTTAACTTGGAGTCCCATCTGAAATTTTAATCAAAAATGAAAAGCAAGAATTTGGAGTTGAAAACTGGTAGTTTGGGAGCTGAATTTTGCCTGGAGATTTGTTTGTTTTGAAATACACATGGCTGAAGATCCTGTTCTATTTTATTGCGCTTTAATATAACTGCATTTTTAGAGGAGCCCACCCTTCAATTTTCCTCAAGTGGCACCTTTCCCTATCATCTTCCACCCAGTTCATAGCACACTGTTACCTGACTTGGACCATACTGGTTTTGCCTTTATAGCTATGGGGCTAGAGAATTTAAAGAAAGAGAGACCCATTGGAGATTACCTTGACTCATTTCCAAAATTATTTTCTACAATTCATCTTCCAAGTTTATACATGCTTCTAGTCATAGAAAAGAACCACATTTTGAAATACACTGTTCCCATTGCAGCTAGTGTATTTTCAATGTTTTAGGTCATGGCAAGTTCACCAGTTTGACAGCTCAGGTATTTCTAGCATGCTTAGTTTCCTGTTGGTGACAGAATAACTTGTGTACTATGATAACCTTCATAAGAACAGATTATTTTTCCAAGTCCAATGATAGTATAGGAATTCTGTTTGCATACTACAGACAAAAACTGAAGCTGTGGATGTGATTTATGGCTAAAGGCTTCAAAGCTGAAATGGAACACTTTAGTATAGACATATAACTACATTACTCACAGGTAGGGCTCATTGTAATGCCTCGTTTTATAATGAATTGAGCAAGGCCCCTTTGGGCTTTCTGTTATTGTTGCTTTTGTGTAAAAGTTCAAATTCCAGCAGAGTCACAACAGAATCAACTCAACAGTGAGCAAAATCATTGGAAAGCAGGCAAATTGCTCTTGCAGGTGCAAACTTGGTTGCCCTTTTCCCCATACATCTGAGAATTTTTTTTATTTCTACTAAAGAAAATAAAGGGAAAGCCATTTGCTTTTCCTTTTGATTTTGCCTTAAAACTCTTTCATCTGCAAAGATTAGAGGAGCCATATGCTGCATTTATCGTTCACTTGCTTGGTATGCCACACATCCAGAAATGTTGTGGCAATGGAAAAATCTTTTGAGCACCTGTGAAACACAGTTGCAAAGATTTGGATGGAAACTCCTAGCTCAGCCAATGCATTGGCAAGCTGGAACAATTGCAAACATGTTTGGGAGAACTATCTTTTCCCAGAATCACAGTGAATGAGAAATCAGAATCCTACATTTGTGCCCTGCAATGTCTTTCTTCATATCAACTGAGAAAGAACATGGTATCATGTGACAAAACATCTTCAACCTGCTACTCTAAGTGGATGGATCTCTTGAAGGATTTAGTGAATGAAACACCAGAAGAACATAAAAGAGAAGCTGGTCTACTGTTGGTAGGATTGCCATGTAGCTCCATCTAATCTGTTTCCTGTGAGTGTCCATGTGTAAATGTGTTTGAAAATTCACCTGTATGGCTTTAAATTCAAAATCTTGTGAAAATAGTACCTGGCCTGAGATACTAATTACTGAAAGTCCCACCATAATTTAGATACAAATAATCCTCCAGTAATCTTTGGCATCACACTCTTTTTCTCAAACTCTGTTTTAAATAGCACAGCTTGAGAGTAGGAAAAGGAGGAAGAGGGGAAGAATTATTGTCTTCCTCAAAGTTTACATGATAAAGACAACAATGCAACTAAAATAGTCCTTTAATTGAATAAATGTACTTAGGTTCTTACATGTCAAAAGAAAGATAATCATGGTAATGAACACTTCTCAATTTTTATTTCACAACAAAAGTTTTGTCAATTTTTCTTTTTTATTAATTGAATTTTATTGTCAAGGTGATGTACAGAGGGATTAGATTTACATTTGTAAGGTAGTGAGTATATTTATTGTCGAATATTGTTACCCCCCTTCCTCAATTTTCTCATTTTCCCTTTCCCCCAATGCTCCCTCCCAGTTGTAAAGTTCATTTCCAACATATTGTCTTGTGAGTATCACTATTGCATTGGTTCACCCTTTGTCCTTTGTCTCACCATTTTGTTGTTCCCTTTCCCTTCTGTAATTCAGATAAACATATACATTACAAAAGATACCAAAATCAAATACAGTGACAACAATGGATAAAACCATAGGGGAAAAATGAAAATATGTAAGAAAAAAGAAATAACTTTACATATTACATTAAAAATAACAACAACAAAGAAAATCCTTACTTTTATATCTTGGAGATAATTTCACTTAGCATCATCTTATATGGTCATATCTACATAGCTATTGAGCTATTGTGATCCTCTTCTAGGATTATCCTAGACATATACTAATTACTACCAATGATGGAAACCATGGAGTCTATAATCCTTTGAGTCTGGCTTATTTAATTTTTTGCAAGTGTTTCCATTTCCTTACACATGAAGTGATGTCATTCTTTCCGATGGAAGCATAGCATTCCATTTTGTATATATGCCACATTTTCATGAATGTTACTAAATTGTTGATGGGAATGTAAACTTGTTCAACCACTCTGAAAAACAATATGCAGGTGCCTCAAAAAGACTAAACATAGAGATCCCCTAAGACCCAACAATCTCACTTCTGGGCATTTACCTAAATTACCACAAACAATGCCATACTAAAGCTATCAGCGTGACCATGTTCATTGCAGCATATTTTACTATAGCTAAAATATAGAAACAACCCAGATGCCCCTCAGTAGATGGATGAATGGATCAAAGTAATGCTTCCATCAGAGAGAATGACATTGCCCAATTTGTGAGAAAGTGGAAAGATGGGAGAATCAACTTTTCTAACATTTAAAAATTTTACAAACCAAACTCCATTCATTCATACTTGTAACCGTTGCTACCCAAAAGGATAAGAACTGAGGATCATGGTTTAAAACTAGCCCAGGCAGGAAAGTCTATGAGACTCTTATCTCCAATAAACTATTCAGAAAAAAAGCTGGAAATGTCACTGTGGTTCAAGTTGTAGAGAGCTAGCCTTGATCAAAAGGAAGCTCAGGCACAGTCACCAGGCCCTGAGTTCAAGCCTGAGGAGTGGCAAAAATATACATAAAACATGAGGAACAGGTACAGCAGTGTAGCAATTATTGTCAAGATGGGCAAAAGTTAAAGCATTAAAGCTTACAGCTTCACAGGATAGTAGATTCTTATTCTACTATTATGGGTGTGTGCTTGCAAACACACACACACAGACACACACACACACACACACACACACACACACACACACACACACAAAGTGCCCTGAGTCTTTTTTCCCTAAAATGAGTGTCGATCATACTTATCACTAGCCCAGACAAAAAGTATATGAGCTACCATCTCAACAAATTAGGTGTGCTGGTATGTGCTTGTTAAACAGCTATAAAAAATGTAAATAGGAAAATTACAGTCCAGTCTAGCCTGAGCATAAATGTGATAACCCACTAGAAAAATAACTAAAGCAAAAATGAATATAAGTGTGGTTTAAGTGGTAGAATGCCTGTCTAACAATTGCAAAATTCAAACACAATACACCCTCAAGTTAATTATCATGAGAAGTCTTGTGAATTGTGAGTACTTGGATCCCTTCTATTACCATAGTTTTCCAAATCTCAGACACATCTAATTATCTCAGCAGTTGGAATATTGAAAATGAAAATTATAGAAGTTTTTTTTTTCCTATCTTTTCTTGATTCCACACTCAATTCCTACCTCTGGATATGTGTTTACTAGCACTTTAGTGTAAGTGAGTAATGAGTGATGGATATTACTCTAATGGACTGTGTTCTCCATGAAAGCAAAGTTTGTGTCTGTGTTGCTCAATATAATGGTCCTGACATTTATCTCAATGCCTCTACTATAACAGGAACTAAATAAATATTTCTGAATTTTGAAGGATCAATTGAATGATGTAAAATGAGAGTCTCAGTTCTAATAAAATCATCTCTTCTCAAGCACTGAGGTTTTCAAAAAAAAATTCAGGGAAATATTTTTTCAATCAAGTGAACATGTAGATGTGATAGACACACTCTATATGGTAGCTATTACCATGCTTTGAGCCAATGGGATGACTAAATGAGCTATGCAAATTGCTTCCAACTCTGTAGTTTTTTGATCCAATGGAACATTAAAATAGTAGCTTGCCATCAACAATCCAGATAGTTTTAAAAGGAGAAAATATTGATGAGATTAAATCATAGCATTATCCACCCCAAATGTGCCATGACCACAAGTCCTAAATATTCAAAGGCACAATTATGACACCACATACCATTGGGATTGTTTCTGGAGTTAGCTGTAAAGTATACAAGTTCAGCTTGAAACCCAGAGGAAAAGATTCAGAGGGAATTTTGGTTTTTTGGCCTGCAGAGTGTGTTTAAGGTTTGTTTACTGACAGTGATACTTGACAATAACTATCATTATAAAGGTAATGAACAAAATACAAAATAAAGCAACTAAGCTTTATTTTTTTAAAAAAGGTAATGGATAGGGAGAAAAAGTTTAAATTGACCATTAAGAAAGTTACAAGCCCATGGAGAGAATAAAGGAAAAACATGGAAGTAACCATGAAATATGAGACTCATCTAAGAATAAAAGGAGAAATTTTAAGAGAAGCTTCCCAATTTTTAAACTCTTTAAACAGAACCTATACATAATGACAAAAAATGCCTTTGTGATACTAGGTGCCACTATGTGTGGTGGCTCATGCCAGAAATCTCAGCACTTGGGACCAGAGGCAAGAGGACCATAAATTCAAGGCAAGCCCGATTTACTTTGAAGACAAAATAGGCTACAGAGTGACACCCTGCCTCCAAAAAATACATATGTAAATGTATGCCTGAATATGACATATGAAAATACACAACAAAAAGCAAGAAAAGAATTTAGAAAGGATTGATATAAGTGTCATAAGAAAATTCTAGGAGAAAATATCTAGAAACACAATTTTAGCCACAGATGACTAATATTAATGGCAAGAATATAGCTAATAAATGAAAATAGTTTAAAATTCTCAGAAAATGTTATATATATATATATATATATATATATATATATGAATTCTATGCCTCCATCAGGAAGAATGACATCGCCCCATTAGTTAGGAAATGGAAAGACTTAGAAAAATTTTATTAAATGAAGTAAACCGGGTCCAAAGAAACATAGGTCCCATGGTTTCCCCTATTTACAGTAACTAGTACATGTGTAGGACAAGCAGAAAAGGTCAAAAACTATGTACATATGACCATATAAGATGATGTTATGTGAAATGAATCCAAAGATAGGAACACAAATAATTTTTTTCTTTCGTGCTATTGTTTCTAATATATTTATAACATACCATGTGATATTTTTGTTTGTTTGTACGTTCCTCTCCCATGGTATAACCCCTGTTTTCACTGTATTTGAAGTTGGTGCCCTTCTCTAATTTGGGGAGGGGAAAGGAAAAAACAAAGTGCTTAAATAGGGCTACAGGTTGACCCATTGTAATAATGAGATGTACAAGACACTATGTTGAAAATTGAACTTTACAACTTTGCGGGGTGGGGTGTAGTTGTGGAGGTGAGAAGGGATGGTAGGGTAAAAACTAAGGAGGAGGCAACAATTCTCAATAGGAAATGTACTCATTACCTTACTCATATTACTGTGACCCCTCTGTACAGTATTTTTACAATAAAAAACATACAAAAATTCTCAGAAATACTGTCAATAAAGTGTCACTGAAGCTTAATGAGAAGCCACTTAGTAAAATATACCAAGTAATAGTAATAGTCTATTCAAAAATAGATTTATCATGAGAAACAGCATTAGATGTCACAAAGATATAAAGTGTAAAAAATAAATCCATGAACTAGAAGCATGAATTGAAGCACAATGAGGAAGTAATGAAGGAATGTACTTGTGACCATCTCATATGGTCCACTTGAACACAACTGGCATATTGGCAAATCATTGTTAATGTAGGCTTGGATTTGAAATAAAATGCCTAACTTCTCAATAGGGCAAAAACAGAGCATATGATGTTTGTGAGTTGTATTTTACCTCATAAGTGCCTAAGAAGCAAGAAAGGAAATGGTTTCTATAGAGTTAAGATTGTTAAAAGTATGTACTGCATGAACATAAAGTATTCTGATTTTAGATATATGACAAAAATATTCCATGATTATGTTATGGATAACATGCTAAAACAAGAATATGCATCATACTATCCAAGTGGTTTCTGCGGGCACTGACACAGTAAAAAGGAGTGCTATCTTAATTCAAGGCAACATTTACTTCTAGGGGAAGAACAAATAGTTTATCTTTGAGTATCTTAAATAGCCATGAGTCATGAATTTCAAAAAGACACATTCATAAATAACTTCTTTAGTATAATATGTTTTTATTGTAAAAATACTGTAAGAGGGTTTACAGTTACATGAGCAAGGTAATGAGTACATTTCCTATCAAGCAGTGTTGCCTCCTCCTGTTTTTCCCCTACCATCCCTTCCTTCCCACCTCCACAACTGCACTTCCTCCCTAAAGTTCAATTTTCAGTATAGTGTCTTGTACATCTCATTGTTACAATGGGTCAACCTGTATCCCTATTTAAGCATTTTGTTTTTTCCCTTCCCCTCCCTGAATTAGAAAAGGGTATATACAAGATGCAGGGCACCAACATCAAATACAGTGAAAAGAGGGGTTATATCATGGGGGAGGAACATACAAAGAAACAAAAAGTCACATAGTACATTACAAAAAAAGTTAGAATCAATAGCAAGAAAGAAAAAACAACTTGTGTCCCTATCTTGGGGTTCATTTCGCTTAACATCATCTTATATGATCATATGTACATAGCTTTTGCCCTTTTCTGCTTGTCCCAGACATATTATTTGTCATAGCTAAGATATGGAACCAACCCAGATGCCCCTCAGTAGAATAGATCAAGAAAATATGGTATATATATTCAATGGAATTCTATGCCTCCATCAGAAAGAATGCCCCATTTGTTAGGAAATGGAAAGACTTGGAAAAAAATATATTAAGTGAAGTAAGCCAGGCCCAAACAAACATAGGTCCCATGGTTTCCATAAACTTTTATCACTAGAAGCAAAAACATGAAAGGGCATCATGAGTATTTCAGCTAAGAAAGCCTCTCTGAAAAGTTGAATTCAATCTACTTAACTCAATGACTAAGAACATGAAGTTTCATCAATTACAATCCAGCAGTAAAGTATAAATGTAAAGCATAAAGTATAAAACAATGGCACACATGCAAAGAATTTCATTAAGGACCATCTGTGACCTCTTACTAATCAGGAAACTTTAAGACCAAGAAACCAGACCAACTCTTCAAGAGATCATGGGATGCTTTCATTCTTTGTGGTCACTTGGGAAATTATGAACTTCCCTCGGACTGAACATAAAGAGAAATTCTGGCAACTGCCTACACTAGTTAATAGTGGGATACTAAGTGCCAAGCAAAGAAAGAGGAGAGTTTTAGTAGATTTTATCAAAATAATTATAGAATACTTTCATTAAAAATAAATTGGTGCCGGGCGCTGGTGGCTCACGCCTGTAATCCTAGCTACTCAGGAGGCTGAGATCTGAGGATCACGGTTCAAAGCCAGCCCGGGCAGGAGAGACCGTGAGACTCCTATCTCCAGTAAACCACCAGAAAACCGGAAGTGGCGCTGTAGCTCAAGTGGTAGAGCGCTCGCCTTGAGCTGAAGAGCTGAGGGACAGCGCCCAGGCCCAGAGTTCAAGCCCCACGGCCGACCAAAAAAATAAATAAATAAATTAAATAAATAAATTGGTATAATTAGAATAAGATGATAACTCTTTCAGAAATGCTTCTGTGTGCACTCTATCTTTGTTACCTTTGTCAGTAAAATTCAGTGCTTCTTCCTAAGTGTAGAAAAATTCTGATTTATAATTCTATTCAGTTCATAGCATAATAGAAAATGATGCAGAATTACTTTTAGCAATAGATTATTTCTCTCAACCTTGTTGAATTTTAGTCATCCTCTCCAATTAAGTAAGGCAGAAAAGTGAGGAGAAAAAGTTGACTTATCAAAGTATGACGAATACTGACATTCATGTAGGACAAGCATTTAAGTGGGAAAATAATTGAACATATCTAGAAACCTAATAGAATTTGTGTTATAATAAAATTCAGTCACTTATAGCTCCTTTTAAAAATAATACTCAGAGCCTTCTTCTATAAATATCTCTTACAAAGTTATTAAAAAAGAAATAAAATTAAATAAAATAATATAAATAAATAAATTTAATTAAATTAAAATTAAAAACCTTTCAAAACAGATTCTATAAGGCCCTAATAATAACCACATTATCATAATTGGTTTATCCATATCCCTGTTACAAGGACATAAAAATTCACTAAATGAGATGTACAAGTCATTATGTCGAAAAACGAACTTTACAACTTGGGGGGGGGGGAGATGGGATGGGATGGAAAGGGGAAAAAAAGGAGGAGGCAAATGCTTGATAAGAAATGTACTCATTACCTTGTCCATGTAATAATAACCCCTCTGTATAGTATTTTCACAATAAAAAATTTTAAAAACAGAGCTATGATACCCCAAATCCATAAAGAATGGAAATAAACATTCAGGAAATACTTTATCAGATAAAAGATTTCTAAATTTCATTTGCTGTTCCCCTATTTTCAATGAGTCCACACTGTCCCACATGTGTTCTTTTTCACAGTACTTCCAACCTGTTTGAATACCTTCTCCTTTTTCCAGATCTCCTAACTACATTTCCTGCATTATGTCTCTTATACACTAGTTCAAAACACCCTAAGGTAAATTCATTGTACACTGACATTTATGCATTGTAAAAATGAAAAAAGTTAAGTGAATCCAGTTTCCAAATATCATTCTAAAAATTAAGAGTATCAAATAAAATTAAAAAGCACAAAGATCATAACATGTTCTCATATTCAAAATGCACAAGTTAAACATTATTTGCATTTGCCTCTTCGAGTCTTTCAGATGAAGAAATTGACAAGCATTAGAAAAAAAGTGATTGCCCAAGGTCATATGGTGTTATGTCTTCTTTAAAACAAGTCATAGTTGACCTAGACAACTTCTTACTCTGTAATAATATGCCTCAAGCAAGTTTGGTATTGCTAACATAACAAGTAAAGTACGAGTATATTAAACAGTGGTAAACTTTAATATTAATTTTCTGACTCAAGAAGAAATTAGAATTCCTTGATGTATGATAGGATTCCACTTAAAATTAATGGAAAAATAAATAAATGAAGATAAATTAGAATCATTTTCTTGAATTTATTGTAGTTGAGAAGACATTTACTAACATGTAACTGTGCAAATAGTAGAAACCTGGGGATACTATTCTCTCAAATAGTTTATTGAATAGAAGGAAACATAGTTAATACAGTTAACAAAGTTTATGACTTATGCACTAAACCCAAAGTTTCAAAATCATTAACCTTTTAACTAGAAGGAATGTAGTCAACATCTAGGCTGGTATTTCTCCTCTCAAGTCTATTAAATTAGAGTTGATTGTAATGGAGTAACTTGTTCATTTATCAACATTTGAGAAATGCTGTTGTCACCTACTGACCATGCCACAGTGGCAATCTCTTCCACCTTGTCTCCAATATCCTTCCATGTACTGTGAAGCTTGGAAGTTATGAACTCAAAAGGCTGCATACTTCTCTTTCCAAAAGTTCTAATTATTATCAAATCCAAGTTGATGAACACTACAATGTTCTTGTATTTTATACACATCATATTAAGCACTTCTACAAATTTCTCTATGTACTCTGCTTTCACAGCAGAGACTTGGGCTTATTTCTTAAAATTCAAGTTTCCACTAAGGTTTGTTTTGACAATGTATCAGTTGTGTGATAAGTTCTGAAAGTAACTTCCATATCCTCCATGTGGTCAGCCAGGTCATATGGGACACTTACAATTGTGTGTATTTGGGATTTCTCCTCATCATGCTTCTGTGTGTAGATTCATGGACACTTCTATTCACTCAGCTATCTTTGTAACATGTAATGCTTGATACCTCTTTTTTCTTGTCGGTTGTGGAGGCTGAACTGTGGGCCTGGGCACTGTCCCTCAGCCATTCAGCTCAAGGTTAGCCCCCTAAAACTTGAGCCGCAGTGCCACTTCAGGCTTTTTTCTGCTTATGTGGTGCTGAGGAATTCAAGCCAAGGTCTCATACATGTGAGGCAAATACTCTACCACTGAGCCAACTTCCCAGCTCCTGTTTTGTCTCTTTTAAAGCAAATTGTTAAAAAAAAAAAATTGCATTTTTGAACCAAACTAACTCTGTGTATTACAATTATCATATACTTAAATTATTTGTGTTAAAATTTCAAGCTGAGCTGAGAAGGTTGCTCAGTGGTAGAGCACTTGCCTTGCATGCCTGAGGCCCTGGGTTCAATTCCTCAGCACCACATAAGTAAAAAAGAAAAAAGCCGGAAGTGGCGCTGTGACTCAAGTAGTGAGTGGTAGCCTTGAGCTGAAGAGCTGAGGGACAGCGCCCAGGCCGAGTTCAGGCCCCGTGACCGGACCCCCAAAAAAATTCAAGCTGATTCTCCAAAGAAAGATATTTTTCTAACATGAGTCAAAGGGTACAAAGTTTCTGTGAGAAGAATTGAATCTTGGAGCTTTACAATACAGCAGGATACCTGCAATTCAGAGTAAGATATTGTAGATTTCAAAATCAATAAGAGAGTAAATTTCAAACTCTTCATAAAAATTATATGTGAAGTGATGGATATGCTATCTAAGTTGATATAGAATTGCTATTTATCAGTGAAAAATTAACAGGAAATTTTGTTTCTTTCTTAAATAGTTGTTCAAAGGGGTTCAATTCAACACCTCACTTTATGTGTACATCCCATCTTGATCAATATCAACCATTACATCATTATCCCTATCTATCCCAACCTCAACTTCGCTATACCTTCAAGTTTAAAACAGGAAAATTTAAATGCATGATTCCCCCCCCCACCACCACCATTCTTCGCTACAGGACAAGTATCCTAGAATCAGTGTCTCATTATGAACCAGGTTAGAACCACTCAAACTTCAGAATTCTTACTGGCTTATTCTACTTTCATGTCTTTCTGAAACTATCTCAAATACTATCTAAGATTTATGTATTTCCAATGAAGCCAGTATCTCATCCTAGTATATATTTTAAGTATCTGCCATCAAGCAGAAGGGAGGTAATAGATCTTGCTGAAAAATTACTGTCTGGTCAGTAGTACCCTTGGTACTCATAAAACAAACCAGAGTTCAATGAAGCAAAATTTAAAACTTAATCATATTATACTCATATATTAGTATAGATAGTAAATAATGTAAACAATTATTAATGTGAATTTAAAGTCAATCTGCAGAGTGTCTGTGTGTTTATGTATGGAAAATTATTGTCTGTGGATAAAATTATCATGTCTCCTTATTAGTGTTCAAACCAGTAGATATTACACCAAAGTTAATTGTATTAGCAATTAAAGCAAAGGAAATCCTTTTAGCTTGAATAGAAGCTTTAAACTAATAATTTCAAACATGGGAAATGAAATGAATAATTTTGTTTAAAAAGCATTTGTCCTTTGAACCTCAGTCTATTCAACTTCTGAAAAGCTTATTAAAACAGAGTTCTGTTCAACACATTTTAACTTTAAGTAATTATACCACCCAATGTGCATTTCTGAAAAACATCAATAGCTGACAATACTATTTCATAAAGCATTTATATTAGATTATACAGTTGCCCTTACAATTCACAAAGAAAGGAGAGAAAAACTTTGTTTAAAAGGTGACAAATGGAAAAGAGTTACAGGGAAGTTGCTGAAGAAGGCCAAACCTGAAATTATCCAAAACCATAAAACTAATGACAGTAATGCCTTCAACTTACTAAAGGAAATCCATATATTCTTTGATTGTTATTTTCTTTGCCAATTGGTCAGGCCCATAATGGATAATGACAAAGTGAGATCTCTCCCTGACTAGCACTAACTCAAAAAGTTACCCAAATGAATATTGCCTTATTACTAAACACAGATAAGACTATAAATATATTTCCATTGTGAGATAATCATTCTGTATTATATCATTAGAAATTTATATGTATATAATTTATATTTATATATTATTCTTCATATTTATTATGTATATATGTACATTATATTATATTGGATTGTATATAGACATAGTCCTTTTGCTAACTTCTTCAATATTGTATTTCAATTCTCATTTGTTATTGAAAAATACAATGGTTCTATACCAACACAGGCATATATAATCAGTTTCCCTTTATTGACATAAATATGTGAGATATTCATTTTATAAAGAGAAAAGGTTGTAAAAACCCCTCTGTACAGTATCATTACAATAAAAATATATAAAATCAATACTTCAACACCTTCCAAAAGGAAAAATGGGGAAAAAAAGAAAAGGTTTAATTTAGCTCCTACTTTTAGAAGTTTCAGTCTATAAGCAGTTGTCCTCATTGCTTAGTGGCTATGGTGATACTTCTTGGCACCAAAAATCCATTTAACTCAGAAGAAAAAGAGAGACTTGAGTATCACCATCTCCTTTAAGAGAATATCCCAGTAACCTGAAAGCCTCCCTCTTCACTTTCACCTCTTCAACTTCGCACTGCCTCCCAATGGTGCTAAGTTAAGAAACCAACCCTTTAACAATAAACTTTTTAGAGACACCTAAACTGTAGAATGCACATGTGTCAATGCATGCACAAACACACACACACACACACACACACACACACACACTCACACACAGAGATACACATGCATCAACCATCTCATTAGGCAAACTAGATTAAAGGAAACATGGTTAAATGAAAGTGAATGTGTGTCTTTCAGGCACTATGTAGAACATTCATCCTTATCTTATTTTAAAGTTGTTGCAAAGATTAGAAGTGTTTCAGTAATGGAATAAAAGCAAATAAAATGTTTTGCATAAGGAATGAAATGAAGCATCAGATGAGTATATTTCTTACCTCACTTAATAACTTAGCAGGCACACAAATGCTCAAGCTACAATTTTAATTTCTCTGTATGTATTGTTTAGAGTCAATTATAAAAAAAATGAATTGGTCAAGACCAATGCTTATTTTCACAGACCTGGAAAAGAAACAGGGGAGATAAATGGACTATTAGCAGAGAAGATAGAGAATTAACTAATTAATTAAGTAATCACCATAAAGTGTAAATCAGATATTAAGGGAGAATATTCTCATGAGTGTTCTTGAGGAAATGACATTGACTGAGAAAGCAGAGGCCCCCGTAAGAGTTCCAGGTGAGACATGAACCAGGTAGAAAGTACAAAAAGCTTCTTGCCCTGCATGAAATAGGCTATGTCATCAACATTTATACCCTTAATTAGACAATACATTTCTAACTAGATTCTGCCTCCAGTTTTCCATAGACTTATCTCTCCAGTTCCCCAAGTAACATTTTTTAGAGATGAAAATCCTTCAATAATATAGTACTGCTTAGAGAATGACTTCAACACTTACTAACTAGACATAATTAAGCTTCACAATATAAGCTTCACAATTTTAATCTAATTTTTCTTCCCCCTTCATTTTCAGTAACTTCATGGATATAATGGCCATTAATTATAACATTAACCTGATTTTTTGAGGGGGTGGAGGTTCGGTTGTGGGGCCTGAACTCCAGTCCCAGGCACTGTCCCTCAGCTTTTCAGCTCAAAGCTAGTGCTCTACCACTTGAGCCACAGCTCCACTTCCAGTTTTTTTCATTTTGCTTATGTGGTGCTGAGGAATTGAACCCAGGGCCTCATGCATGCAAGGCAAGTGCTCTACCACTGAGCCACCTTCCCAGTCCTAACCTGATTTCTTAACCCTGTGATGATATTATTTTACACAACAAAAATGTATCATAGACGTAAACAAAGTTTCAGAATTTAAAACAGAGAGTACGTAGAATTATCTATGTGGGCCCAATATACGCCCATGAACCATTAGAAATAGGACACTTTTCATGACTAAAGTCAAAAATATTTAGGAAATGGAAAAATTAGGAGAATCTGAAACATGAAAAGTATTCTATCACTGATTGCAACAAGCAGAAAATATTGTAAAAAAGAAATGCAGATGCCTTAAAGAATTGAGAGTAGGCTCCTAGCTGATTAACAAAGATGAAACAGGGATTTCATCCATACAGTCACAGGAAGAGAATTCAACCACCAACCTGGATCTGGAAGCTGATATAGCTTTCAAGTTAGTCAATACGTTAGTCTTTGCCCAATGAGACTGAGCAGGGAATAACGAGTTCCATGTCACAGCCTTCTACTCCCTGTGAATCCTCGACCATCACAGCCCACATGCATAGAGATTAAAGTCTGCACTAAAAATTGAATGTTAGTTTATTGAATTATTGATTACAATTGAGTTCATTGACTACATACATAATTGCTAGTAAAAATATCCAAATGAAAGAATGAAAAATTGATCATATTTTATGAGAATATCTCATACTTCTCTCATTTTTGACAAGAACGTGTTTAAAGGAATGACAAATTGAATGTCAGGTGCAGTTAGTATTCATCCCATTTCCATGCCTATTTTACCTGTGCTAAAATAGATAAATGACAAACAAATTTGTAATAAATAGGATATTAAAGATATTCTCTCAAGCTTTTGTCCTTTGGAAATTGAGCCTTACCTTTCATTTTTCTGTGAAGTTATTTTGCGATACAACTGCATTTCCAAGTCATTTTACATTGCTATTTAGATATTATCTCCACAGCTCCAAAACAACTGGGCAATAGCTCTTAAAATACTTCTTCCACACTTACGGCAAACACGAAAACAAACACAGGAAATCAGAGAAAGTCAGGACACAAGAATAAATCAACTCACTTTTGTTGGTCTTGAAGACTGATGAGGCCATAAGACAAGGAATGTGAGCCAACTTTAAGAGCTATAGGGTAAGAAATTGGGGCCGTAATTCCACAACATTATGAAACTGAATTCTGTCTATAACCTGAATGAGCCTGGAAGCAGGTTTATGACAACCTACTCAGAGAATCCAGTTGAACCCATATAGAAAGTATGAGAGACTGTTCAGTTGTCATGGTTATTTGCTGTAGCTATAATTGAAAAACAAATATAAAAAGTAATGACACAAGCACAAATCTAGCACAGCAGCTCTTTTTATTACCACATCTAGGTTTCTAGATACTCTTGTCTAGTATTGTCTCATTTGTTGATGTCACACTCTACTATTCCAATCACTCAAACCCTTAAAACAATCTCAAAGTCCTGATATATAAAATTCAGATGACAAGAAATACAGTATCAACATCAAAAGATTAAATGAGTTAAGACTTAAATACCTGGACCAGAGCCTTGCAGAGAGAGAGAGAGAGAGAGAGAGAGAGAGAGAGAGATTTAATGTTTGATTATTTTGTCTGCTCTCAAAAAACAGTAGATCATACCCTAATAACTAAGTGTGACTCTTTGCACATACAAATTGCTTATAATTCAGTTTTACTTCTCTGATGTCAACAAAATAAGGTTAGAAACTGATTTGATCCCGGCTCCAACCCACCCACAGAGCAGCTAAGAAGTCAAATCAGTTCTAACCTCTCCTTAGATCAAGATGAAAACTCACACAGAAACATAGTGAAATTCATTTAGTAATTCATTTCAAGATGAGAGAGACAGAGGGAGAAAGACAATTATTTTGTTGACATCAGTGAAGAAAAACTGAATTATAAGCAATTTGTATGTGCAGAATCACACGTAGTGATTAGGGTATGACTTAAGAAATCTTTTCCCTTAGACAAGTCTCCAAGTGTAAGATTGTTAACTAACATCATGACAAGATTAGGCATTCTAGTCCTATATTATGCTAATTTTGAACATTTTACATTTGTTTATTGATATTGGAACTCATTTAAAATATTTCATTTTTAGGTTCTTGTAATCAGGATAGCAAGAAATAGGATTCAGAGGATTAAATTCATTTCTTAATCCAAAGATTATATTGTGGTCTGTTAGATTTAACTCACTCTATAAGTTCATGACATTTGTTTTCATTTTAACTGGTGTGGATGCATTATGAAATTTCCTCCCAAACATGTTCTTTTAGAAATAATTCAAGCTCTGAATTCAAAAGTAGCATTTGAAAAGAAACTATCCAAATTCTCCAAAATATTTTTTGTAAAAACCAGCAATCCTACCCTTCTTATAAGTTATTATTAAATTATTACAAATAATGTAAATCATAAGTTTAAACTCTAAACTTTTGTCATATTTTAAAGTTTATTTATGGCAAAATTCTCAGAATTAAGTACGAAATGTTACGAATTTACTAAGTTCATATACAGATCTATGTGATAGCTACTATAAAGAAGATCAGAACATTCCCATCATCCTGTAAATTTCTTTTAATCTCTTTATTTCAATTCCTTGTTAAGAAGGAAATTTTCCCAATTTTGGTCCCAGAAAATGACTTACTTCTATAACTGGTTCATACTGTCTGTTTCAAAGTTGCATATACATTGAAGTTTAGAAAGCGTTTTTGGTTTTTTTTCAGAATGAAGAAAGTGGAAAATTTTCCCATGCTCCTGGATTGGAAGGGGCAACATAGTGAAAATGGCAATACTTCCCAATGCTATATACAAATTCAATGCGATACCTATCAATATTCCAACCTCATTCTTGAAGGAAATAGAAGAGGCAATCCAAAAATTCATATGGAACAATAAAAGACCCCGAATTGCATAAACGATCCTTAACTGAAAGAACAGTGACAGAGGAATATCAATACCAAATTTCAAACTGTGCTACAAAGCTGCAGTAATAAAAATAGCTTGGAACTGGCACAAGAACAGACCTCAGGACCAATGGAATAGAATTGAAAATACAGAAATGAACCCACAGACCTATAGCCATCTAATCTTCGATAAGGGAGCTAAAAAAAGTAGAATGGTAGAAAGACAGCCTCTTCAGTAAATGGTGCTGGCAAAATTGGTTAACTACATGTAGAAAACTAAAGCTAGATCCTTATATATCACCCTGCACCAGAATCAACTCCAAATGGATCAAAGACCTCAAAGTCAAAGCAGACACTCTGAAAACATTACAGGATGGCATAGGAGAAACCCTAGGTCTCATTGGCTCAGGCCAAAATTTTCTGAATAGAGACCCGGAAACACAACAAATCAAAGAAAGGTTGGACAAATGGGACTGCATGAAGTTGCAGAGCTTCTGCATGGCAAAGGACATAGCAAGCAAGATCAATAGAAAGCCCACGGATTGGGAGAAGATCTTCACTAGCCATACAATGGACAAGGGTCTCATATCTAAAATATACTTGGAACTCAAAAAATTAAATCCTTCAACAACAAATTCTAAAAGAAACAACTTCCCAATAAATAAGTGGGCTTAAACATTAAAGAGAGACTTCTCTGAAGAGGAAATAAGAATGGCCAATAGACATGTGAAGAAATGTTCAACATCCCTAGCCATAAAAGAAATGCAAATCAAAACAACATTGAGATATCACCTCACCCCAGTTAGAACAGCAAAAATCAAGAACTCTAACAACAACAGATGCTGGAGGGGATGTGGACAGAAAGGAACCTTAGTTCATTGTTGGTGGGAATATAAACTTGTTCAACCACTTTGGAAAGCAGTATGGAGGTTCCTCAAAAGACTACACATAGAATTCCCCTATGACCCAGCAATCCCACTTTTGGGCATTTACCAAAATGTTTACAAACAAGACCACACTAAAGCTACCAGCACAACTATGTTTATTGCAGCATTATTTACCATAGCTAAGATATGGAACCAACCCAGAGGCCCCTCAGTAGATGAATGGATCAAGAAAATGTGGTATATATACACAATGGAATTCTATGCCTCCATCAGAAAGAATGACATTGCCCCATTTGTTAGGAAATGGAAAAGCTTGGAAAAAATTATATTAAGTGAAGTAAGCCAGGCCCAAAGAAACATAGGTCCCATGGTTTCCCTTATTTGCAATATCTAGTATATGTATGAGTCAAGCGGAAAAGGTCAGATAATGTGATGTCAGGAAAATGAACCCTTAGATATGTATTTTAATGTTTTTTTTCTTTCATGCATGTGTTTCTAACGCATTTATAAGATTATTTCTTTGTTGCTTTGTATGTCCCTCCCCCACAGTGTAACCCCCGCTTTCACTATATTTGATGTCAGTATAACTTGTGGAGGAGATGGGGACAAACAAGTCGTTTAAGGATTCAGGTGGACCTGTTGCAACAATGAGAAGTACAAAATGTCATGTCAAAAACGAGCTTTACAATGTCGCTGTGGGGGGGGAGGGGGGGAAGGATTGGGTGGGGGGTGAGGGGGGAGGCTGGGAAGGGAGGTGAAGGGTAAACAAAGGAGGAGGCTGCAATGCTTGGTAAGAAATGTACGCATTATCCTGCCCATGTAATTGTAACCCCTCTGTACAGTATGTTCACAAATAAAATTAAATTAAATTAAAAAAAAATTAGGATTCTCCTTCTATTTCTTCTTCTTTGTCAGAATTTCTGCCTTAATTTTCAATTATATTGCCATCTTTTGATCCCACTATTTGACTGATAAAGCAATATGTTTCTGCTTTATTTCCAGCTGATCCATAGTTCATATTCTTAGGCACATTCTTAGGATAAAACCTGCATAAACAAGGACCTCATAATTGTTTTCTGGGTGTAGGCAAAACTAATATCCATAATATTATTGTTATTGGAACTGTGTCGTCAACAAATTAATATATAAAAGGGCAATGATAGGAATTGCTCTTTGCTATTCTTTCTTCATAGCCATTGAGAATATTTGATTAAAATAGACCATGATGTCTTCTGATTATCAGTATCATAGGTTACTGTTATTCCATTAAATTCAACTTTATGTACTTAACTCTATAGACAGACTCACATTCTTCATTATTTCTATTAGGTCTTTTCTGAATTTTTCTGTTCTAAGCCTAGTAGTAGTATAATCCTCTACATCTATACTTTTAGGCCTCATTGATGATGTATTGTGTAAGTCAAAAATATTAATAAAATGTGACTTAAATGAGTGTTTGAGATTTGTAGCAGAATACTCCACATATTATTCAATATAATAAAGGGGCAGTTAGTGCTTAAGCTTACAAATTCTATTGTATAGGCAGGAAAGAAAATATATGCTATATACATCTTATTAAGGGAAATATGACTTCTAACTTCACTACCTTTACTTTAATATTGTTCTTTTAGCCTTTCAAGCTGGCACAATTGTCTTTATTTGAGTGCTCTTATAGAATTTACATGTTAGTCTCCCGTTATTTTTTTATAAATGCCTCTGTTCTAATATTTTCAGATGAAAAAAACAAAGGGCATCTAGATTCTGGTACAAACTTTTTCCCAAAAGATAGTATGTAATAACTGTGAGAACACCCAACATCATATTTTCTCCAAATCTTAGTGAAACATTGAGTGGAACTGACTACTATGGGATCATGAAACATCCGGTGCCTGGAAATAATCATATAGGAATATTGAGACAGAATACAAAGAAGCAAATCCCAGAAATATAAGATCATATGGAAGTTTTTTCTTACATATGAAAAATTTTCCAAAAGCCTGTCATATTAAGAGCTTTTAATATTTCTCCTGAGAAGAAACAAAAATTAAGAAATAGAAAAGAATATGTAACTTTGATTTTTCTCAATAATCATTTTTGTATATATCATCTCATTAAATTATAAATTACAAGTTTAACTTTTTCATATTTGTATTCCCCATACTCTCTCAATGAGTCTTGCATATATTCAGTTCATTATAAATACATGTTGAAATGAAAATTCAGACTATTTAATTCCAGTGAATGATGAATCTAAATTCTATACTTTCTAGTTAAGAGTGCAGTGTACTATGTTGAAGAAAAGGAAAGTTCTTCTTCCAGTTCCTCAATTACACAATTTGAATAGTTGAAACAGCAAATACTTTTCAGTAACCAATGAAATTTGTCAAGATATATTGAATATTTTTCTCTTCACTATTTAAAAATATTTACATGTATTAGATTATACCATAAAATGTGATTACTGTGTATATAGTGGATACTTATGGTAATTTAACTCAACTAGTCAAGTAATAACTAGCAAAGTTCTTGGTCATATTTAACAATTGCACATTGCAAATATAATCAGAATACTACATTGTATCCTGTAAGTTTGTACAATTATTTCTTTTTAAAAAATGTTAAGGAAATAACATTTTTAGATTAAAAGCTAAGTAAGGACTAAGGGTATACTAAGGGGATGATATATACATAATAGACTAATTGCTTTAACATGGGCAAGATACTGAATTAAATCCCCAGAAATACCAAAAACAATAATAAAATAAAATATTTTAAAAATAAAGATGATTAATTTAATCAAACTCATTCTTTTTAGTTTGCTATATTAATCAAAGTCCATTGTATATTGCCCTAAAAGCTCTTCAAAAAGGAAAAAGAAACAGGAATTAATACAGTAATATAGGTATGTGACTTGGATCAAAGTACATTATACACCTGAAAGTAAATACCACAATTAAACACTATCTACCATTAAACCTGGGGTACTTTTTTAAAGGACAGAATATAATATGAAATAATTAAAAGCCAGACAAAAATGTTATAAAGAATGAGTAGTATGTAAACAAGAGGGTATACTGCTCTACTACCTAATACTATTTATTTTATATTTTTATATCTTCAATATTCATTTATATTTTCTATAAATTTATGGAGAAATAAGTGAATTCTAATATGTAGTAAAATTTCTTCTAAAGTTTGTTGATTGCTTTGAGGAAGAAAGTCTTTGGTACTCCTAGGGATCAAATTTCCTGGAAAATTGCAGGCAAGCATTCTGAAATTGAGCCACAGCCCCAGTCCCCAAACTTTATCATATCTATAGTCACAACATGACAAGAGAACGTTTATTTGAACTATTGAATGACATAAAATTTATTGATGTAAATTTTTGTAGTATATGTCATCTTGTACATTTACTAGGTAAATGTGTAAATTAAAACTTGGCAGGTATTATTTGAATATATTCAAAATGGCTCTGATTGTAAAAATTAAATGTTTGAAATCTTCTGCTTAATTTTAGGGCAGCAGCCACTGCTTTGTGGCTTTAGCTGATATTCACAGTCAGCTTTAATACATCACTTACTTGGTGCATTTTGAAATACCCCCAAAATGTTATTTCATCACTGCTTTCTATTTATTTGTCTTTGTGTAATATCTGCTATTATTGTTGTCTGAAGTTTTCATGTGCAATCTACTTCATTATGTTCTTATAAACAACTCAAAAAATAGCTATAATCATTCAATATTACTTGGAATCGCAAAAAAAGATCATGGGAGGAGTCTGGAGAAAGATGGTGGAGTAGAAGCTGGAGGCTAAACAAGCTCTTGCATAGAAAGCAGTTTTAGGATTCCAGTGAACAGTCCTAGACTAGAGAACCACACCAAGTGTGCCATCACAATACAGAGAGTTTAGGCCAGAGAGGGAAAATCCAGGCAGTTTGGTTAAGGAGACTGATCTGAGCACTTGCCGGAGTCTACAGCAGAGGCAGCGACTGTTGCCACAGCCCCCATATGAACAGAGAGAGCCCGGGAAAAAGGCACCAGATGTCATGTGGTGAGTTAGTGGATTCTACTCAGTACCAGCTAGAACTGACAAGGAGCAGAAATCTTCATCCTGCTGAATGCAGACCATGGACAGCCTGGAAACAAAAGACTGGCTTGAGTACCCCCAAGACATTCTCACTCCTTATGGAGCAGTGGTGGAAAGGTAGCCCCGCCCCCAACACCGGAGAAGAACTCAATCTGTGATACTGACAAAGGCCCAGCAGGAGCAGCTAGCTCCAACTCAGGCCTTGGAAGAAAACAATAGGAGCCATTCAACAGGTCACAGGAATCTAACCTGCCAGGCTCAGCTCCACACAGGAGAAAGTTGCCTATTCCCAAGCAGAGGGAACTCCACCCCTGGAGCCATGACTTTCTTCTCTGGGTGAACAGAGCCAGAGGCTGCCCACCCAACCCCAGTGCAGCCTAGGCAGCAGACCCTGCAGCAGAAGTGGTAAAAGAAAAACAATTGGAACAGTAAACATGAATCCTGAGAATGGCTCCAGGCTGAATTCTGTGAGTGTCTCAGGAACTAGCCCCTCAGGGTAAAGCTATTGATTGCTGATAGGCCTCAACACTATCCAAAACCTAGCCTCATCACAGTAAGTCCAAGCTAGAGGAAACAGCCAGCTCCCTCTTTTGTGACACTCAAAACAAATCTCCCTCCCACTGAACTAGCCTGGAAGGAGGATCACAAAGTCTTAGGTAAGGCAGAGCTTCTTTCTGCCTGCTCAAACTGAGTTAAGAAACAAATCAAGCCACAGGAAAACCAAACACCACAAGGAAATCAGAGACTCCAACAAGAGACTGGTAATGGACTCAGGACAGATACAAGATCCTTGACCCCCCCCCCCAAAAAAAATAATCAAAGAACACTTTCTACCTAATATTTTAAAAAATTTTTTAAATTAGTTCTCTATATTTTTCTTCATAATTTTTCTTTTAGGGGTGTGTGTGTGTGTGTGTGTGTGTGTGTGTGTGTGTGTGTGTGTGTGTGTGTGTGTGTGTGTGTGTGTCTTTCAATCTCTTTTAAACTTTGGGTCCTTTTTGTGCATGACTTCATTGCTGTTCTGCTCATCCCCAGATATATACCCATTGTCAATTATTAGACCTTATCCTTCATTGTGTTCATACTTAATTTAGAAACTGATTACTCAATTTGAAACCTCTTATGCTTAACTACTTTAATAGTAGTATTATTTAGTTATACTTTTATAATTTTTTAGTATTACATTTTTAAATTGTTAATTTTTAAATTTTTTCTTTTTATCTCTTTCCTCCTCTCATTCTATCCTTTTCTTCTATCAGTATTATTACTTTATATTACATAATTTTTAAGTGTTTCTTCTTAAAATTTTTTTTCATTTTTTCTTGCTTCTTTATCTTCCTCCTCCTTTCATTCTGTTCTATTCATTTCCTCTGAAATTAGGGCTTGGTTAAATTCACTCTTTCCTTTACCAGTACACATTCCTCTAATCCCATTTTTCCTCACAATTCCCCTTAAACCTATTTCTTTTCTGTTGAATCCCCTATCCCTCTGACATTCTTAGCCTGTTAATCCATAGTTGTTTAATGTTGAATTAGATTGTATATGTTGAAATAGATTGTATCTGCAGCCCTTTGACAGCATCAATCAACCTGTGTAGCTACAGCATTCTGGTTGATGCTTGCCTTACTATAGTGTTCTAAGGGTGAAACTGGTGTTATTCATACCAAATGGGCAGAACAAGCCAGAGAAACTCAAGAAAAATGGCACGTCCAGGTACCTCAACTCCCACTCATGAAAATCAGGTAACAGAACTATTAATGAACAAGCCAGAGAAGAATTCCCAAAAAGCTCTAAAGCATGGTGAGTGAAAAGATTGAAATCCTGCAAAGGAATCACTGTGAGCTTGATAGGGTGAGAGATGAGACTAACCAAAGGTTAATATAGGAACTTCTTGATTATGCTTAGGCTAACCAAAAATTAATACAGAAAATCTTGTGAGCATGAGGAAGCTAATCAAAGATTAATACAGAAATTGTATGAGCAGGCTGAGAATAGTTAAAGAGTAATGCAGGAATTGTGTGAGCAGGATGAGAATACACAAAATCAATGGAGACATTCATGGAATCCATAAACAGACAGCTGAAGGAATCCAGGGAGGCCACAAAGGGAATGCTGAATGGAGACAAACAAAAGGAAAAGGAGTCCAATGACACCATAGCAAACAACTAAGCGATTTGAGAATAAACATTAAAAACCAAATTGAGGAGTAAAGAAGTTCATTCAAATTCTAAAACAAAGCCCAAACAAACGATTTGGAGCCATCAAAGTGACCAATTAGAATGAAAGGAAACATAAAACAAAATAGAAAGTCTTGACAGTAGGTTAGACAATGCAGAAGATCAAATCTCGAGGATTGAAGACAGTCTAGATATTATACAGAAAGAATAGACAACTATCCAAGATAAATCCAAGAAATACGATAGATCTATTCAATATTTAGAAGACACCATCAGAAGGCCTAATCTGAGGATAATGGGTGTAGAGGAGCACCTAGAGACAGAAGTTAATGGTCTGGGAAGTTTATTTAACAGGATCCTAGCAGAGAATTCATGAACATGCAAAAAGATAGGCATCTTCAGATACAAGAGGCTTTTAGAACCCCAAATAGACCAGTCCAGAACAGGGCATCCCAACGTTAAATTATACTCCACACAGGATAAATTCAGACCAAGGAAAGGATCCATAAACCTGTCAAGGAGAAAAGATCAATCACCTATAAAGGGAAACCAATTAGAATCACTCAGATTGCTCAGCAGAGACAATTAAAGCAAGAAGAACCTGGAATGATGTATGCCACACCCTAAAGACAAACAACTGTCCAATAACCAACCCCAGGAGGTAAGGCAATCTATTCAAGACTTAAAAGAAAACCTTAATAAGGAGATGGCCATCATTAAGAAATACCAGAAAGAAAAAAAAGGTGATAAACATCAACAAAAAAGCCTTCAAAGTAGAAGGGAGGAGGCTGAAGAAAGTATATCGGAGGCTGGAGACAGTTTAGACTCCATAGAGAAAGAACACACAAATAATCATAACAAAATTAAGAAGCATGACAGATCACTGCAGGAAATACAAGATACATTCACAAAGCCTAATTTGAGAATAATAGGTATACAAGAGGCCTGGAGAGGGAAGCAAATGGATTAGGAAATATATTCAGCAGAATCCTAGCAGAGAACTTCCCAAATATACAAAAGGACAGGCCTATCCAGATACAAGAAGCTTTTAGAACCCCATATAAACCAGACCAGAAGAAGTCATCCCATGGCCACATTATAATCCATACAAGACCAATAGTCACTAAAGAAAGAATTCTTAAAGCTGTCAGAGAGAAAAGAACAATCACATATAATGGTAACCTAATCAAAATTACCTCAAACTTCTCAGTGACACCATAAAAGCAAAGATGGCTTGAAAAGAGGTATGCCATGCCCTAAAGTCCAATAACTACAAACCAAGAATTATTTGCCCAGCTAAGCTCTCAATCACAACAGAAGGACAAATAAAAACTTTCCACAGCAGGGAAAATCTAAAGCAATATATCGCTACCAAAGCAGCTCTTCAAAAAATTATGAAAAACCTTCTACTTATAGAAAACCAAGAAGAACAGAATATAGGCAATGAAGAAGTCCACAAACAGAGAAATATGTAATCACAAGAACAGATAAGGCACAGCTTCCCCCCCCCCAAGAAAAATAGCTAAAAATGTAAGGATGGGCAAACACCTCTCAGTACTAACCCTCAATATTAATGGTCTTAACTCTGCAATTAAGCGACACAGATTGTCCAGTTAGATCAAAAGGCAAGATCTGCTGTCTTCAAGAGACACACCTTGCCCACAAAAATAAACATATTCTGAAAGTGAAGGGCTGGAATAAAACACATCAAGCAAATGGCCCCCATAAACAGGCGGGAGTTATAATCCTAATATCAGATAAAATACATTTCAAATTAAAATCAATGAGCACTGATAAAGAAGGTCACCATATACTAATTAAGGGATTTCTCCTTCAGGATGATATTACGATTCTAAATATCTTCTCACCAAATAACAGAGCAGTCACATTTATCCAAGAAACACTACTTTCTCTCAGATCTCACAAAGATCCAAAGACATTAATTGGGAGGGAATTTAACACACCACTATCCCCACTAGATAGATCAACCCAAAAAAACTCAACCGACATACTTCGGATCTTAAAATCTGCACAGATCAACTAGACTTTAACAGACATTTATGGGATATTTCACCCAGCAGCATCAGATTACACCTTCTTCTCAGCAGTACATGGAACATTATCCAAAATAGACCATATTCTAGGCCACAAAGCAAATCTGTCCAAATTCAGAAACATTGAAAGTATACCCTGCATTCTCTCAGACCACAAGGGAATAAAATTAGAATTCAACACCAAAAGTCACCAAAGGAAATCCTGTAACACATGGAGGCTGAACAACACACTGTTGAACCACCAGTCAGTCATGGAAGAGATTAGAAAGGAAATTCAAATGTTCCTGCTATTTAACAAAAATGAACACAGATACTATCTGCTTCTCTGGGACACAGCAAAGGCAGTACTCAGAGGCAAGTTTATAGCTCTGAGTTCCTACATCAACAAATGGAAAAAATCTGAAACTAACAAATTAATGAGGCACCTAAAGCTTTTTGAAAAAGAACAAGTTAAACCCCAATCCAGTACATGGAAACAAAAAATTCAAATTAAATTCAAATTAAATGAATTGGAATCCAAAAAAAAACTATAGAAAGAATTAACAAAACAAAGAGTTGATTCTTTGAAAAAATTAATAAAATGGCATACTCTTAGCAAATCTTATGAGAAAAAAAAAAGAAAACACACCCAAATAAACAAACTCAGAGATGAGAATGGAAACATCACTACAGAAAGAGCCAAGAATCTGAATACGATATAGGGATAATTCTCAAACCTTTATGCTAATAAGTTTGAGAATCTAAAAGATATGAACAAATTTCTAGGAAATATTGGCATACCCAAACTATAACAAGATGGTTTAAACAACTTAATAGGCCCATATCAAGCATTGTAATAGATGATTCAATAAAATTCCTCCCACCCAAGAAAAGTCCAGGACCGGATGGATTTGCAGGTGAATGCTACAAGGCCTTCAAGGCAGAACTCACACCAATACTCCTCCATCTCTTCAATGAAATTGAAAGCAAAAATTCACTACCACATTCTTTTATGAAGCCAGCATAACCTCATCCCCAAACCAGGCAGGGACTCATCAAACAAATAGAACTGTAGACCCATTACTTTGATGAACATCGATGCAAAACTTCTCGACAAAATCTTTGTCAATTGACTTCAACAACTCATCAAAAGAATCATACACCACGATAAAACAGGATTCATTTCTGGGATGCAAAGCTTGTTCAAATGCAAAACAATTAATATACATCAACAAGAGCAAGGATAAGAACCACATGTATATCTCAGTAGATGCAGAAAAAAAATTTGACAAGATCCAACACCCTTTTATGATGAAAGCTCTGGAAAAACTAGGAATCCACAGAACATTTCTCAATATAATACAGGATGTATATGTCAAACCTACAGCCAATATTGTACTTAATGGTGAAAAATTAAAGCCATTTCCTCAAATTCAGGAATGAGACAAGGATGTCCACTCTCTCCACTCCTCTTCAATCTAGTATTACAAAGCCTAGGTAGGGCAACAATAAAAGATACAGACATAATGGGAATCCAAATAGAGAAAGATGAAGTAAAAGTCTCCCTCTTTGCAGATGACATGATCTTGTATTTAAAGAAACCCATGGACTGCACTCCAAGTTACTTGACCTGATTGGATAATTTGGAAAAGTTGCAGGGTATAAAATTAGCCCTCAGAAAACAATGGCTTTTCTGTATGCCAATATTGAGAAGAGTGCGGCTGAAATTAGGAAAGCAACTCCTTTTGTAATAGCCCCACAAAAAAAAATAAAATACTTAGGAATCAACTTAACAAAACAGGTGAAGGATGTATATGATGAAAACTTTAAAAACCTGAAAAAAAGGAAATTAAAGGAGAACTAAGCAAATGGAAAAACCTCCCATGCTCCTGGATTGGGAGGATTAACATCGTGAAAATGGCAATACTGCCAAAGGCTATCTACAAATTCAATGTGATACCTATCAATATCCCAAACTCATTCTTCAATGAAATAGAAGAAACAATCCAAAAATTCGTAGGGAACAACAAAAGACCCTGAAGAGCAAAAATGATCCTTAACAGAAAGAACAGTGCTAGAGGAATATCAATACCAAATTTCAAACTCTACTACGAAGCCATAGTAATCAAAACAGCTTGGTACTGGCACAAAGACCAAGGAATAGCATTGAAAACCCAGAAATGAACCCACAGACTTATAGCCACCTAATATTCGATAAAGGAGTTAAAACAATAGAATGAAAGAAATCCAGTCTCTTCAGTAAATGCTGTGGGAAAAATTGGTTAATAACCTGTAAAAAACTAAATCTAGATCTCTATATATCACCTTGCACTAGAATCAACTACAAATGGATCAAAGACCTAGGAGTCACAGCAGATAACTTGAAAAGATTACATGAAGGAATAGGAGAAACCCTAGGTCTCCTTGACACAGGCCGAAATTTTCTTTTTTCTTTTTTTAAATAAAATTTTTATTGTGAAAATACTGTACAGAGGGGTTACAGTTACATGAAAAAAGTAATGAGCACATTTCTTATCCAGCATTGTTGACTCCTCCTTTGTTTTTCCTCTACCATCCGGTCCTGCTCACTTCCTCCACTACATCCCCCAATCCCCTTGCCCCCGTTACCACCCCCAACCCCAACCTAAATTGTAAAGCTCATTTTTTGACATAGCATCTTGTACATCTCATTGTTGCAATGGGTCAATTTGTATCCCGATTTAAACTTGTTTTTTTTTTTCCTTCCCCTCCCTAAATACAATGAAAATAGGGGTTATACAGTGGGGGAGGGGCATACAAAGCAAAAAAAATATCACATAGTACCTTATAAATACATTAAAAAACAATAGCAAGGAAGAAAAAACCACTTGTAATAGAGACTATGAAACACAACAAATCAAAGAAAAGTTGGACAAATGGGATTGTATGAAGCTGCTGAGCTTCTGCATGGTAAAGGACATAGCTAGTAAGATCAACAGAAAGCTCACAGATTGGGAGAAGATCTTCACTAGCCATACAATAGACAAGGGTCTCACATCTAAAATATATTTGGACCTCAAAAAATTAAATCCTTCAACAACAAATTCTCAAAGAAACAACTGCCCAATAAATAAGTGGGCTAAACCTTAAAGAGATACTTCTCTGAAGAGAAAATAAGAATGGTCAATAGACACATGAAGAAATGCTCAACCTCCTTAGCCATAAAAGAAATGTAAATCAAAACAACATTGAGATTCCACCTCACCTCAGTTACAATTGCTATAATCAAGAACCCTAGTAACAACAGAGGCTGGAGGGGATGAGGCCAGTAGGGAACCTTACTGCATTGTTAGTGGGAATGTAAACTTGTTCAACCACTTTAGAAAGTAGTATGGAAGTTCCTCAAAAGACTCCACATAGAGATCTCTATGACCCAGCAACCCCACTATGGGGCATTTACCCAAATGATCACAAACATGGCCATACTAAGGCTATCAGCACAGCTATGTTGATTTCAGCATTATTTACTATAGCTAAAATATGGAACCAACCCAGATGCCCCTCAGTAGATGAATGGATTAAGAAAATGTGGTATATATATACACAATGGAATTCTATGCCTCCATCAGAAAGAGTGACATCGACCTGTTTGTTAGAAATGGAAATACTTGGAAAAAATTACAATATTAAGTGAAGTAAGCCCAGCCCAAAGAAGTACAGGTTCCATGGTTTCCCTTATTTGCAATAACTAGTACATGTGTAGGACAAGTAGAAAAGATCAAAAGCAATGTACATATGACCATATAAGATGATGTTTAACGAAATGAACCCAAAAATAGGGACACAAATATTTTTTATTTCTTTCTTGCTATTGTTTCCAATGTATTTGTAATATGCCATGTGATATTTTTGTTTCTTTGTATGTTCCTCCCCCATGATATAACCCCTGTTTTCACTGTATTTGATGTTGGTGTCCTGCATCTTGTATATACCCTTCTCTAATTCGGGGAGGGGAAGGCAAAAAACAAAATGTTTAAATAGAGATAAAGGTTGACCCATTTTAACAATGAGATGTACAAGACAGTATGTTGAAAACGAACTTCACAACTTTGACAGGGGTGGGGGGGAGGGGGGAGGATGTAGTTGTAGAGGTGGGAGGAAAGGGATGGTAGGGAAAAAATAAAGGAGCAGGCAACACTGCTTGATAAGAAATGTACTCATTACCTTTCTCATGTAACTTTAATCCCTCTGTACAGTATTTTATAATAAAGAATGTACAAAAGATACCTTAAAAAAGGGTCACAGTCTAAAGTCTTTCCATAACCAAATTTACAATTGTTGAAGATATTAAATCCCCTGTTAAAATGAATACACTGGGAAAATCATACAAGTCTTTAAAATCTCATGTATAATGCTTAAGCAAAATATAAAATAATGATAATGGTGATGATGATGACAATAATAATAATAGGATATAAAAATAGATAATAGATAGAGTGGACCAAAAAAGAAAAATTTTGGAGCTTGGAAAAATTGGTTACCATGGTAGTTAATAGTGTCAAGATCTAAGTCCCCAGAAGACAATAACAGGGAACTTAGTTCTGAGAACAAATAGGTAGAAAAGAACTACAGAAACATATCATATTTCACAACTTATCTCCTGCTCTAATCTACTTCAAAAGTCCCGCTACTATGAGAGAGGTAAGAGTTAGTTCAGTGTCAGCCTGAATACGTTCTAGTATATCATTGTTGCTATTTAATCCTGGATATGACCTATAGGTACTGTAGATTAAACAAATACATATTTAACCAGCAAGACACTGAGTCTTGAGAGGGCAATGTGCAAATGAAGATGAAACTACTTCTCTGAAATTCTTGTTAACTGTTCCTATGCATCATTTTCACAGATGATGGAGAGAAATCCAATTCATAGAATAACACTTTGGGATAAAAAAAAAATCTTTAACAGAGCATGGACTATTTACAAATGTACTGTAATGCAGCATTCAAAACTGGAATTCCTTCTTGTCCAGATTTACTTCCAATAAAGTTCTTCTGATAAAATTTCCAGAATCAGAATCTGGCTCTTTATTAGCAAATGCTTAGTTTCTACATAGGGTTTAAATGGGACCCAAAGGCATCTCCAAATTGTGTCCCTGTTAATGTCTAGCAGTTAGAAGAGGAAAATGTAATTTGATCATCTGGACAAGTTACTATTATATCCTCTTTTTAAGCGTCCCTGGTCTGCTTTTTTTTCCATTGCCCAGACTCTGTGTGGTGATTGAACACTATCAAAGCTGTGCTGCTGTTCAAAACCAGACTCACATTGAGCTTGTGTGATTGGAATGAGAAAGCATGGGAGAATGTAGCTTTCTTACTCATATGACTATGCACCAAACATTGGGAGGTCAGAAATGTGAGGCAGCCAAACAGCCTGTCACTTTTGGCTTTTTAGTCAACTCTGAAGTAAATCTTGAAATAAATCTTAACTTTGTGACATTTGTTATATCAAATGTAGATGTTTTCCAGATGCAGAATAACAAGAAACAACCTCTTACCCTGTGGCTAGTAGTAGAAATAGCCAATTAGAAATAATGCTTTGTAATAACTGTATCATGCTACACTGGATTAAGTGAAGAAATATTCTGAGATTGGTTGGTTTGTTTTCTTTTTCAAGTCTATAAATGAGTCTTGAGGAAGGCCAAGTTTAAGGGTATTTTGCTAAATTGCTTTGAGCTATTGCTCTTATTATGTGTGTCCCTGTTCATGATTTTTTAAAAACAGCTTCATTGATATGTAACTCCCATATCATAAAATTAATTCATAGAAAGAGTTTTATTCAGTGATTTTAGTACATTCAGAGTAAGGCAACTAACACCACAGTTAAATTTTGGAATATTTTTATCCTCCTAAATGGAATCCAAATAGCAATCACTCCATTTTCCCCCAAATGTCCAAGCACTAAGCAATCACTTGTTTACTTTCTGTCTCTTACAGCCTTCTTATGACTTTTGTAATTCTAGCTCTAATAAAAACCTCTCTGGGTTCATAGTAACTAATGAAACTTAAAAGCATTGTGCAAAGCACTTTCTGCATGTTATCATAATTTAATTCATACAATCATCTTATGAAATAGGTATTACTCTCCTCATCTTTCAGATAAAGAAACTAACATTCAGATAGAAAATCCTACTTTCCCAAGGTCACATAGTTCATAGAGCTGAGATATGAGTACAAACAAGTCTATTCAAAGCTCCACACTTGTTTTACTATCAAGTTAAAATGAGGGATGATACAGGATCTTAAGGCACATGCTGAACCACATAAAATTGCCAACATTAAGTCATTTTTACCTACAAAAATGGTAATTTCATAAGACTTAACCTAAACAATATTGAATACCTATTGTAATAGACTTTAAAAGTAGGATTAGTGTCTTGTACCTCAGAAAGCTTTTACCTTACTTAAGAAGCTCTCTACATGATCATATAGCTCATATATACTACTGGCTCTTTTCTTTTTTTCCTTCTTAAAAGTTACCTTAAGTATGATCACACCCTTGACATCTCCATCTGGTTTTAAGTTAATCTTTTAAAAGAGTAAGATTTGGAAAAATAATGTTGAGTTGTTTATAGAGGAACAATTTTAATGTATTTTTAAAATAAACATAAGGAACATTACTAGTCCAACTTGAGCATGAGCCTCATGTTTATCTTAGAACGTCACCTTTCTTCTTATCAATATGTCTTACAGAGAAGTGCTAACTCATAAATAAAGCAAGTGTTAAGGGAATCAAAGGGAAAGATCTCTCTTTTTTCTCAGTATTTGACAATGGCTAATCAAAATAACTACACCAAGACTTCATTTAGATTTCAAGATATGAATTACTCTATAAGCATGGGATAAAAAATAGGACCCTCATGCTGTTAGCATGCAGCTCTGAGCTTCTATTTCAATTTAACCAAAAACCTCAAATCACTAACTATAAACAATATATGGGAAGAAGACAGACAATGGAAATAACATTATCTTACAGAAATGATATATTTTGTATCTGGAATTAACGTTGACCTTATTCTGACTATAAATATGCACACATGAAATGACAGAACAACAAAGTTTTGTTGCTGGTGGTGGTAGTGCTTTGGGTTTGGGTTTTACAGAATTTTTTGTTCTCTGACCTTTTTTCTCTTTCTCTTTTCAGTTGAACAGATTATTATAAATCTTACTTACTTTGGAGGACTGCTTTTTGTATTTAACTTATTTAGCTGTTTATCCTTTGTAACAACATCTGATAGATCATCCTTATGTGTAAGAGCCAGAGCACTAAAGATGGATAACTGCATAACAAATTTTATTCTTGTCCAGTTTCTATGAAATGATTTTGTATAGTATTAGAAAATAAACAAGACACTCTGGAAACTATTTTACTTCCCTATATTAATTTTTGGCAGGAGACAATTGCTCTAGCTAAAATAGTTATGTTAGGTCTTATGTTATCTTGTCAATAATGCCAGATAAGGGGAAGGAAAAAGAAGAATTTTAAATTCAAGAAAATTCTAAATTACCTCATAGCTCTTTGTCTTCTCTTTCATCTTTCTCATAAATCCCTATCAATACAAGGAAGGTAAATAGCAGGTTCTGTTACGATGGATTGGCATTGGCAGGTACACAGCTGGACTCAACTAAGATAGTTGTTGAAAGCCAAATTTCAGTGGATTACCAACATCTGTTTCCCAAGTTGCCTTTGTCTATTGACACTAATGTTAATCTTCATCCTCACCAAGTTTAGCACGTCTGATGTCTCCCAGGTCTTCCTCAAGAGGTCCTACTTTTCTGTTGATTTAGTCATCTACCTGTTACTATGACTGTATCCAGGGTACACAAACTTTCTGTGTGTATATTTGGAGTAAGACTTGATGTAATTAAAAAGATTAAGAAATGCTTCTCTTTTGTTCAGATGTAAATCTAAAGGAAATTGCCACAGGCAACCTGGAGGTATATTTATTCTCAATTCCTAGGAGTCATTGTGCCTAATTTCTGGAGAAAGACACAGATTCTTTGAAAGTCTGAAACGTGTATACTTTTAATACTTTTAATTGTACCAATTAAAACTGTACTCAACATGAGTCTTTCAAAAAGTAAAGACATTTCTATCCTTTAGGGTTTTGGAAGTGTGGGAACTTGCAGTCACTGAAGTAATCTACCTCTTTATTCCATATTCTTCACCTCTAACTCAGACTCCTACAGATAAATATTAAACTCTTCCTATAAAAGCTATAAATCTTCTGGCAACTCTTACAGCAACATTATATAGAAAGATTCTTTCCTTCTGGGGATTGAACTAGCAGATCATAATTTATCCAATACTATTATCATCTTAAAAATTTTTGTCATGCAGACTCCCATTAGGTTAAAAATGTCTCATCATTCTATTATACAGAAGTCTTGACTTTTGCTGAGCTGGCTCTCATAGTTATAAACTATGTCTAGAAAGTGACATTTCAGGACCAACATTGCATGAATAGAAAGAACCTGATCCTCTAACCCCAAAATCATTATTTCCATTAAGAACATAGTACATTAATTCTTTTTGGTGATAAATTGCTCTGCACTGTACATAAGCAGCAAACAATCTCTGTTGCCAAGCAATGTAAGGTATATCTTATCAAAACAGTTCCTTTTGTTTTGTTATTGTAGAGTTGATATACTGAGGGTTACAGTTACATGAATCAGGTAATGAGTAATGAGTACAATTCTTTTTGAACAGTGTCTCTCCTTCCCTCACTCTCTCCCGGTTCTTCCCTCCCATCCTCACCCATAAAAAGTATAGTTCATTTTCCACATAGTGTCTAGTGATTATCACTGTTGTATTTGTTCACTCTTTTTCCACCACTTCTGTGCTCTCTCTTACCCTCCCAAATATAAACAAACAAATAACACAAAAGGAAAAGAAAGCAAAACCTCCCAGACCCTGAGTTCAAGTACAGCCTCGCCATCCACAGACACAGAAACTTTTGAATCCTCTCAGAGCATCCTATAATAGGGCTGTGTGTTTAGGTACAAAATCATTAAAATGTTATAGTGAGGAAAGTAAACTTTATATATACAGTAACATTTATAGTACTAGAAAGGAAGTGTTGTGCTTACTCACCAGCCCAACACAAAGTTTGCTTCAAAAATGACGGTTGTTTTTTTTTTTAATTTTAAGGAGTGAGAATCACAGAAATGACCAAGGGGACTAAATTCAGAGGAATATAAGCTATATGTAGAGTTTTGTAGATTAAAAAATGCTTTGAGCCATTGAAGAGTCAGCTTTCATTAGTCACATTGACTTTTTGATATCATATATAAATTGAGAATTAAAGAGCATACTTTCAAGTATTTACATATTGAAGGATGACAAAGAACTTCTTTGAAGACTAACTTTATTTATGTTTGTGGGGAAACATAGGTAGTATAAGTGAAGGGAAATACTTATTTTTATAAATGCACAAGTTAATATAGCAGAGTTGTATACAAGTGTACACATTAATTAACTGAACTATGATATTGCAGGGGAAAATTCAAATGGTTTAATTGCTTAGAAAAACGAATTCACAGTCCAATGAAATGAATACCAAGAAACTGATACTTGAGATGTAGTGGGGATTAAAAGCAGGATGGAAATGAATGAACAGAGGAAGGAAGGAGAATGTAGTTCTATAACTCAATGTATAGCATACAGAATTAAGAAAACTGAGGAGAGGGGTTGGGGAGAGAAGTAAACTGCTGTTGAATGGTAAATCTTTTGTATAATTATTTAATTATAATACAATGAAATTTTAAAATGTATATAGCCAAGTACTGAATGGCCTATACCTAAAACCTTAGCTATAATCTTATTTCAAAATTATCCCAGTCAGGAAACTCTATGATGTTTTTATCTCCAATTAACCAGCAAAAATTGAGAAGTGGTAGTGAGGATCAAGTTGTAGAGCACCAGCCCCAAGGGAAAAATCATGAAGCCCTGAGTTCAAGCCTCAATACCTCCAAAATAAAAGTAGTCAGTTCATTTTGCATTGTTTTGCTTGTTATAACACACATTACTTATCATTGCAATTTAAACTTAAAAATCAATAATAAAGTTCCAAGAAAAATACATTAAATCCTTGTCTCTGATCTTTCAATAGGTGGCAAATTTTTCATTAAGCCATATTTAAATTAACAAAGATAGGAGTCATTATGTAGTTTTCATGACCACAGAACTGGAGATGTGGTTTTATGATTGTTTCTGTACCTCATACCTTGGTATTGTTGCCAAACCACAGACCATAAAAGAGGTTTCCCACACCTACTAAACCGGTGAATATATGCTGTGCACAGTGTAAATTTGTATGAATGTTACTAATTTTATAAGAATCTTTTTCCTCTAGTTAATCTTCATTTAGAAAAAATTTCACACAGCAACAAAAATTAAGAAGCATGTTGTTTAGACCTAGAGAGTCATTTCAGACAAAATCAAGTAAATAATTTCTTCCTATGACAAATTCATCTCTTCAATATTAACATATGAAGTTTGAACACAGAGGAGACTTTGAGGATTTATCTAAATATGTCTCTGTTTTACAGAAAAGGCAACTAAAATTCTTAGATATTAAATGATGAATCCAATGTCACTCAAGTAATCAGTAGAATCCATGTCTAAAATTTTATTTTTTACTGTGACTTCCAAAGTTACCTCCGATACAAGTGTACACAAAGAAATATCCCGCAAGGTTCATTGCCATAATTTTGGGAAGCAAAATGGAAAAATGTTATCTTTGTACAATTTTTTCTTTCCATGATCATTTTTCTATTGCAAGAAATAAATTTTATGCTAAAAGAAATCCTTATGGCTGCAAACGAATATAAATATCCCTAAAACTTCATAGAAGTATACATGTGTTTTCCTTTGGATACTAATGTGTACTCAGTGGTTCAGCCATAATGATCACTGAAGTATATAAATATTCCATAGCCAAAGAAAAACGCAAAAGTTCAATAATATAGTGATAGAATTGGAATTTAGTCTGTTAAGAATACTTTAAAATTATGAAAGTAATGATAAAGTATAAACCATATTGTTTCTATTTTTAATTTTCAAAATTGCATGGTTTTACGAACCTCGAGAGTCAAGCAAAAAAGGTCAGATAAGCTGATGTTAGGGAAATGAACCCTAAGATATGTATTCAAATGTTTTTTTTTCATGCGATTGTTTCTGACACATTTATAAGATGATTTCTTTGTTGCTTTGTATGTCCCTCCCCAACAGTATAACCCCTGCTTTCACTGTATTTGATGTCGGTATAATTTGTGTAGGGGAAGGGAAAAAACAAATCATTTAACTAGGGATACAGGTGGACCTATTGCAACAATGAGATGTACAAGTCCTTATGTCGAAAACGAACTTTACAACTTTGGTGGGAGGGAGGGAGGAGGATTGGGGGTGAAGAGGATGGGAAGGGATGGGAAGGGTAAACAAAGGAGGAGGCTACAATGTTTGATAAGAAATGTACTCATTATCTTGCCCATGTAATTGTAACCCCTCTGTACAGTATTTTCACAATAAAAAAAAAGAACATTGAGAAGTACTATAGCATGTGAAACCATGTAAACAGGATATTAGAATGAAGAATGTGATGAATTTGAAAAATAGATGGGACATTAAAATTCTGATATAGGGCTGGGAAGGTGGCTCAGTGGTAGAGTGCTTGCGTTGCATGCCTGAGGCCCTGGGTTCCATTCCTCAGCACCACATAAGCAAAAAGAAAAAAGCCGGAAGTGGCGCTGTGGCTCAAGTGGTAGAGCACTAGCCTTGAGCTGAAGAGGTGAGGGACAGCGCCCAGGCCGAGTTCAGGCCCACAACTGGACCAAAAAAAAAAAAATTCTGATATACTTTGCTTATGACAAATGTTAATGAAGAAAAAGTAGCACTACCAATTCATTCCCATGATAAAATTTATCAGAGAAAAAGAAAACAAAGTACATAGATATGAATACTTTTTCATGATGTTTTTTGAATCCCAAGCATTATCTTTATGTTAGAATCAATGTAGTAGTACAACATTCTGAATAATTCAGCCTACTGAATGATGTATGGGTAAATTATGTGATACTTTAACATACCATTGGGAGGGCTGCAGGTATGGCTAAAGTGGTAGAGATCTTCCATAACAAGCATGAGGCTCTGAGTTTAAACCCTAGTCCTATCCCTCTAAAAATATTTAAAAAGAAAGCTGAAAAACAAATTCAATAGCCTGTTTTATTTGGTTGTTTGCTTTTTGTAAGATAATTTTATGAATTCCCAGGCAGATGTGGAATTCCCTGTGCTACTTAGACTGGCTTCAAACTCATGATCCTCCTGCATCTGTATCTCAAGTGTGAAATTATAGGCATGTGTTATCAAACCCAGTTTTTGCTTTATATCTTCTATCTCCTTTTTTAACTGTTACCAATTCCTTTCTCTGACATGTATTAACTATACAATATTTCTTATATTTCTTATCAGGACATAGATCTGGCTTTTCATGTAATAACCTAAGATATATGCTGTTTATTAGATTGTAATTATGACTTGATTATTAGACTTGTGACATGATACAGTATTTGATTCTCACTTCAAACGGGACACAGATAGTAGTTACACTGTTGATTATATCAAGAACTCAAGTTGAGAGTTGAGAGAAGGTAAAGTTGAAAGTCTGTACCAAGATTTGGATCCTCAATAATTGTCAAAGGCTGAAAACTAAATTTATGCGCCTTCCACAATGTTATATTTTCTCTCTAAGAAAATTGTGATTGTTTTAATGTACAAGATAATATTCTCAAAGAAATCTAAGAATTCTCACTGATGACAAACAACAAGAAATTGTTGATTAATGTATCACCATGCTTGTATCCAGCTACTTCCATACTAAACAAGAGTATCAACAATCCTTGTCTCCTTTTTCTTTAGTCAACATCTCTTTTCTGTGTTCCTAAACACTAATTGTTCCACTCTTCCTTCTAGAATACCTAGATTCAACTACTATTGGACAATCCTTCTGCCTGTGGAAAAGCTCCACTGGTTCAAGGCTTCACAATGGAGAATTCGATCAAGATCTTCCTTTTTCCAACTCCATTATTCTTTCTTTTCTTCACAGTTAATGAGAAGAAACTTGTGCCCATTGTGGAGCTCTGAGACAGCAAATTACATTTCTTTCCTCTTTTTCTCATTTTCTCAAAAGTAGTTTTGTTTTCCTTCTTTCTTCCCATAGCACTGCAATTGTTATATTTCTTCATATAACCTATTCTTTATTCTGTCTGGAGTCTTGTCATGCTTTTTGGAAATCTGGACTATCAAAAGGTAATGTTTTTAAGTATACTTTCACTTTTTCTTTTTTTCTTAATATATATCTTTTATTGTAAAGATACTGTACAGAGGGGTTACAGTTACACGAGCAAGGTAATGAATTCATTTCCAATTGAGCATTGTTACACCCTCCTTTGTTTTTCTCCTACCATCCCTTCCCTCCCCACCTCCCCAGCTCCTCTTTCCCCTCCCCCTACACCACCCTCCCACAAATTTGTAGAGATGAAAAGCTATGTACATATGACCATAAAACCTAAAGCTAAATGAAATGAATCCCAAGATAGGGACACAAGATGTTTTATCTTTGTTGCTGTTCTTTTTCATGTACTTATAATGTACTATGTGATTTTTTGTTTCTATGTATGTTCTTCCCCCATGGTACAATCCTTGTTGTCACTGTGTTTGATTCTGGTGTCCTGCATTTTTCTAATTTGTGGAGGGGAAGGGAAATAATATGTTGAAATAAAGATTGCACAAGACAGTATGTTGAATAATTTCTTCTTCAGATGGGAGCAAAGTGCACTTAATTCACATATGGATAAAGATAGTCTCTATAAAGAAATCAAGAAAAGCAGATGCAGCAAACTCCCTGAAGTTCCAAAAGCAAGTCCCATGATATTAGAAGTAGAACATCATCCTGCCTTATTTCCTTTCATCTCACTGACTACTAGTTGTGCTGAGCTCTGCTTTTGCTAGGCTTTAAGAGTTTACCATCAAGGACCCCTGGCAGTCATTTGCTGGTGTATGAAAGAGTTGATATATTACCGTCTACCTAGGGAAACAGGTGAAAAACCTGTTTAGGTAATAATTGCTTTTAATTCTACTTTATGCTTTGTTACAACAAGGCAAGATTTACCTATTCACTCAAGACAATGTCTGTTGTTTAAGGAAATTTAATATAAAAGAAAAAGTTCATAAATGAGTTTTAAGATCATGTTTCTCAAAATTTCTGGGAGAAAGGGCCAAAGGTTCAGTTTGGTGGTAGGCTGCTTACCTAGCATGTGCAAAACACTGAGTTTAGTCCCCAATATTACTAGAAAAAATTAAAAAGACTAGTAAAACAATGTAAATTTCACTTAAAAAACATGGATACATATAAATTTTTGATAGTTCGGGGATTTCTTTCCTCTTTTCTGACATAAGCAGCACTAAATCAGATATTTAGAAAATTCAAAGTTTTATGATTTGAATGGCTAGAAAATATCTTATGATTTGGGACACTTTATTCATCTGTGGGAGTAAAGTTTTTGAGGGTTAAATCTGAAATACCAGAGATATTCTGAGCAATAGAAAACAGTGAGTGTAACTGATTGTCCCATTGTGATGTAAGATTCTTTGGGAGAGGAGGGAAAGTGCCTTGTCAAGGAAGGGTATTAATTAAATCAGAGTGCTGTAGTATGAACCTCAGCTGTCTAGCTCTTAGTTAAGTGCAGTCACTGAATGGAAATTGGGTCACTTTAGTGCTTTTGATTTGTTTTTTCTAAGAAAGCACAGCTTGAGCTATAGATTGCTACCATTTTAAGAAACACTAGATGATTACGGACAGTGCTGAGTTGGAATCACCTACCAAGAGGTGCTAAATAGTCCTGAAACCTCAATAGAAAGGCTATTCTATGTGATTTCACTTTCTCTCTGGTTATGTGCAGGCTCGCTTCAGGTATGAAGCACAAATTATCATGGTTATCTTAAAAATATTACTCATCTTCATCAAGAATCCTTTTCAGAGGATACTGATAATATGTTTTGACAGTGTTGATCACAAGAAGCCTATTGATCTCTCTGTGGTTACAAATATTGAAAAGAAAACTGAGAAACAGAATGTGTAGTTTTATGTGCTTAGCTATAGAAATTATTCTACACTATCTGAATTCATGACATATTTTTTACCAGTATGACTATACCTGGTATCTGCTAGTATTTCATGCCTTAAACATGAATCTAAAACAACTGATTCATGTTTTTGCCTCAACACAATGATAAAAATCTTACTGAGTAGGAAGTGGCACTGTGGCTCAAGTGGTAGAGCAATCGCCTTGAGCTGGAGAGTGCAGGGACAGCACCCAAGCCCAGAGTTCAAGCCCCACGACCAACCAAAAAAAAAAAAAAAATCTTACTGAGGAACTGTCCAAAATAAAATCCATCAAGGTTAAGACTAAATTAATTTTGAAAAAAATTGGAAAATATAGACCTGTATTAAAGTGTTTAATAGTGCAAGGGTGCATTTAACTATGGGAGACTTCATGGCAGCATGGCAGGACTAATAACCACTGTGCATTAAAGTAACTTTCACCAACGAAGATCTCTTTATTTCCTAACTATCCACTGGCCTATCTCCTCTGATAATAGTGCGCTTCACAATGGGATCTTTGGTGATTTTTCATTCTATCTGAAGACTGAAGTCATTCTGGATAGACTTTACTCAGCTAGATAAGTGTTGAATGAGGCATCATGACTTCTGAAAGCCCAGATTACTAATATTATATCACACAGGTTCTTAGCTTCAGTGTGATTTCATCCTGAAGCTTTCATTTTATTCAATACTGTTACTTAGTAGACTTTAACAGTCCTAAGAGTTTTTAGTAAGCTCACACGGGAAGTGACAAGAGAATAAATACTTCAAGGAGCCTCGTTAAAGCATTATTAGAGCAAAAACTCCATACATTTGCAAAACAAAATATGTTTCATTACTTTTCTAATTATGTAAGGACAGTAGGACATCATAGATGATGGTAAACTGTCCATCTGAAAAGGCAGATTCTTAGTGAGCAAAGTGGCCCGATTTCTGGTTATTAGTTTATCCAACTTGTTATTATTCATCATATATATGTGTACATATATATATATATATGTAACTTCTATTGTGATGATGATATAATAGGTGCATTAATAGGTCCAAAGTTATCAAACTGCATATATTAAATAATGCGGTAATTTGCATATCATTTATAGATTCTTCATAAAGCTGGAGGAAAAAGACCTTACTAGCCTATCCCCAAGAGACTGAATCTATCTTAATGGGTTACTAAAGGAAATTGTTACTAAAGGAGATCAAACAGGAAAGAGAACAGCTAATTCTGATTTAGGTTTGGCCATCTACATTGAAAGCAAACATACACAATCAAATCTTTATTTAGAGAATTACACATTACTGAAAAAGAGAAAACAAATTATTTTACTAAGGACATTATCCATAATAAAAGTCATCTGTAGTAATAACCACAGTAAAAACTACTTCTACTACTGTGAACTAGTCACCATTTTTGTGATACTACCATGGGCAGTGCAATAGGTATTTTATATACATTATCTCACTTAATCTTTTTCCATTCCTATGAGCTTGATACTATTTTATGAACAATTGAAAAATTTTAAAAGTAGGACAGTAACAGTCTCAGAAATGTGCCCAAACTCACACAGCTTATAAGTAGCAGGAGCCAAGATTGAAATGCAGGTAGATATCAAAGCTTTGGATATATCAGTAACCAGACTAACTACAGCACATATGAGACTGATCTCTCTACCTCATGAGCTCATGTATCCTTGATGTAAATCTCAATAGATGAAGATAATACAGAGGAGTCTCTTTCTTGTACATTACAAATTCTAATAAAATCATTCATATCTTACATTCTTACTCAATCTATTTCAAAGTAGAATAAACAACTTTAGTGTGAATAAAAAAGAACCTGTAAATATAATATTTTCTAAATACCAATTTAGTAGTTTAAAACATGACACTAGACTATGTGAAGAGTATTATATAAAAGCATTAAAGGCGGGCACCAGTGGCTCACACCTGTAATTCTAACTACTTAGGTGCCTGAGATCTGAGAGTCCCAGGTCAAAACCAGCCTGGACAGAAAGCCAGAAGTGGCACTGTTGCTCAGGTGATAGAATGCTAGCCTTGAGCAAAAGGAGCTCAAGGAGAGCACCCAGGCTGATTTCAAGCTCCAGAACTGGAATAAACAATAATTAATTTAAAAAGCATTAGGTTTCTGTAAACTCAAGAACTCAAGGTGTTTATTATTCTGGTAAAGCATTCTTTGTATACTGTATATATAAAACTCATGATACAAAAAGTCTTTAATATTGACAATTAAAATTTGATAAACATGGATATTGTGTTGCATACTAAGGGAAATACTTTGTCTTTTCTAACACTTAATCGCTATATAAATGTTACAAAGTAAGTGCTACTATTGTCCTATTTACAAATGAGGAAACTAATGCTCAAAAATAAAATGTATTTTGGTCAATGCTGCCAAATTAGTAAGCAACAGAACGAGACTAAAATCCAGAGTCCTCTATTTCTGGACACTGAGCTCTAACTAATACATGACAATTGTTCTGAAATAAGTGACAGAATATCTTTTCATGAATATAGAAGAGGAAGAGAATTTTCCACTCTGGTAAAAATGATAAATATATATTGGGTATAGTTTTCACTATTATTTAAGTTTAGCTATACTTTGGAGTAAGCATGCTTGACATATCAAAATTGAAACTTGCACAATAGAAATATTAGAATATGAATATTTGCATTACAAAGGTTTGTTTTCTTCACAAAAAAATCATCACAGATTTGCTTTAAATAGCAGTCTTTCATAGTGTGTTCAGGCTAATATGATTGAATCTGTCTCACAAGGTACAGAAAGAAATCAATGCATGCAGCATTTCAATAATATGACTATATTGCAGAATACAAGTTTACCAAATATCATGTGAAAACTTTGAAGCTTCTAACCAATACCAAATGTACAAGAAAGAAAAAAGTTTAGTAGTATTTATACCAGAGTCCCATTTGTGTGCGTGTGTGTGTGTGTGTGAGTGTGTGTGTGTATGGTGCTTCAACTCAAGACCTGGGTAATGTCCCTTAGCTTTCTGCACTCAAGGATGGAAATCTAGTACTTAAGCCACAGTTCTACTTTTGGCTTTCTGGTGGTTCATTGGAGATGAGAGTCTCAGGACTTTCCTGCCCTGGCTACCTTCAAAAGGCAATTTCCAAATCTCAGATTCCTAAATAGCTATGACTATAAGCATGAGCCACTGGTGCCCAACAAAGAGTCCCTCATTTTATGTCAAAAATAGAAGCTGAAAATATTAAGTGAGCCAGAATCATACAGCAAGTTGAGGAAAATCTTGTTAATAGTTTACAAAATCCAGATCTTTTGGTGTCTAGTCTAAGTTTCATTAAACTTTATGACTTCATTGTAAATAAGAGGCAAAATAACGTAGTTTAATCTTAGGTAAAATAATGTTATTTGTCTGTTCTAGAACATATCACCCTATGTTAACCTGGACACATTTCAACTGTCATTCATTTCTCTGATACTTCCAATGTTATTAGTGCTCCCAAGACGAATTCCATACAAATATCGAAAAATAAGGAAGTACTTGATTGGCTCCATGACAACATTCCTTTGTTAGTGGAGCCTCATCTGTTTCCAAAGTGACATCAGAAGCACATAGTTGCCTTGGATAAAGGATTCGAAAAGTCTTTCTCAATCAATTTCCTAGGGTTCATAGATTTAGAATATAGCTATTAGAATATTTATCAAAGGATAAAAATTAAACTTTTTGCTTTCATTGCTGATTTGGTTGAAGAATAACATAAGCAGCAAAAAAGAAAAGTCTTTTTTTTTAAATTATTTTATTTTATTTTATTTGAGAACATACTGTACAGAGGGGTTACAATGGGCAGGATAATGCATACATTTCTTACCAAGCATTGCAGCCTCCTCCTTTGTTTACCCTTCACATCCCTTCCCAGCCTCCCCCCTCCCCCCCACCCAATCCTTCCCCCCCCTCCTCCCCCCCACAGCGACATTGTAAAGCTCGTTTTTGACATGACATTTTGTACTTCTCATTGTTGCAACAGGTCCACCTGAATCCTTAAACGACTTGTTTGTCCCCATCTCCTCCACAAGTTATACTGACATCAAATATAGTGAAAGCGGGGGTTACACTGTGGGGGAGGGACATACAAAGCAAAAAAGAAATAATCTTATAAATGCGTTAAAAACACATGCATGAAAGAAAAATATTAAAATACATATTTAAGGGATCGTTTTCCTAACATCACATTATCTGACCTTTTCCTCTTGACTCATACATATACTAGATATTACAAATAAGGGAAACCATGGGACCTATGTTTCTTTGGGCCTGGCTTACTTCACTTAATATAATTTTTTCCAAGCCTTTCCATTTCCTAACAAATGGGGAAATGTCATTCTTTCTGATGGAGGCATAGAATTCCATTGTGTATATATACCAGATTTTCTTGATCCATTCATCTACTGAGGGGCATCTGGGTTGGTTCCATATCTTAGCTATGGTAAATAATGCTGCAATAAACATAGTTGTGCTGGTAGCTTTAGTGTTGTCTTGTTTGTAAACATTTGGGTAAATGCCCAAAAGTGGGATTGCTGGGTCATAGGGTAATTCTATGTGTAGTCTTTTGAGGAACCTCCATACTGCTTTCCAAAGTGGTTGAACAAGTTAACATTCCCACCAACAATGAAGTAAGGTTCCTTTCTGTCCACATCCCCTCCAGCATCTGTTGTTGTTAGAGTTCTTGATTTTTGCCATTCAAACTGGAGTGAGGTGATATCTCAATATTGTTTTGATTTGCATTTCTTTTATGGCTAGGGATGTTGAACATTTTTTCATGTGTCTATTGGCCATCCTTCTTTCTTCTTCAGAGAAGTTTCTCTTTAAGTCTTTCGCCCACTTATTTATTCGGCAGTTGTTTCTTTGAGGATTTGTTGTTGGGTTGTTTAATTTTTTGAGTTCCAAGTATATTTTAGATATGAGACCCTTGTCTGTTGTATGGCTAGTAAAGATCTTCTCCCAATCCGTGGGCTTTCTATTGATCTTGCTAGCTATGTCCTTTGCCATGCAGAAGCTCTGCAACTTTATGCAATCCCATTTGTCCAACCTTTCTTTGATTTGTTGTGTTTCCGGGTCTCTATTCAGAAAATTTTGGCCTGAGCCAAGGAGACCTAGGGTTTCTCCTATTCCATCCTGTAATGTTTTCAGAGTGTCTGTTTTGAGTTCAAGGTCTTTGATCCATTTGGAGTTGATTCTGGTGCAGGGTGATATATAAGGATCTAGCTTTAGTTTTCTACATGTAGTTAACCAATTTTGCCAGCACCATTTACTGAAGAGGCTGTCTTTTTACCATTCTATTTTTTTAGCTCCCTTATCGAAGATTAGATGGCTATAGGTCTGTAGGTTCATTTCTGGGTTTTAAATTCTATTCCATTGGTCCTGAGGTCTGTTCTTATGCCAATATCACGCTGTTTTGATTACTATGGCTTTATAGTAGAGTTTGAAATTTGGTATTGATATTCCTCCAGAAGTGTTCTTTCCAGTGAGGAGCGTTTTTGCTATTCGGGGTCTTTTATTGTTCCATATGAATTTTTGGATTGCCTCTTCTATTTCCTTGAAGAATGAGGGTGGAATTTTGATAGGTATTGGGTTGAATTTGTAGATAGCCTTGGGAAGTATTGCCATTTTCACGATGTTAATCTTTCCAATCCAGGAGCATGGGAGGTTTTGCCATTTTTTAAGTTCTGTGTTGATTTCCTTTTTCAAGATTTTAAAGTTTTCATCATAGAGGTCCTTCACTTCTTTAGTTAAGTTAATTCCTAGGTATTTTATTTTTTGTGGGGCTATTACAAATGGGGTTGCTTTCCTAATTTCAGTCACACTTTTCTCATTGTTGGCATACAGAAAAGCCATTGATTTTGGGGGGTTAATTTTATAACCTACTACTTTGCCAAAGTTTTGAATCAGCTTGAGTAATTTGGGAGTGGAGTCTATGGGTTTCTTTAAATACAAGATCATGTCATCTGCAAAGAGGGAGAGTTTTATTTCTTCTTTCCCTATTTGGATCCCCTTTATGTCTGCATCTTGTCTTATTGCTGTAGCTAGGCATTCTAATACTAGATTGAAGAGAAGTGGAGAGAGTGGGCATCCTTGTCTTGTTCCTGAGTTAAGAGGAAATGGCTTTAGTTTTTCACCATTGAGTACAATGCTGGCTGTAGGTTTGTCATATACAGCCTTTATTGTATTGAGGAATGTTCCATGGATTCCTAATTTTTCCAAAACCTGCATCATAAAGGGGTGTGGGATCTTGTCGAATGCTTTCTCTGCGTCTATTGAGATAACCATGTGGTTCTTATTCTTGCTCCTGTTGATGTGATGAATAATAATAATTGATTTGTGTATATTGAACCAGCTTTGCATCCCTGAAATGAATCCTGTTTGTTCGTGGTGTATGATTTTTTGGATGAATTGTTGAAGTCGATTGGCCAAAATTTTGTTGAGAAGTTTTGCATCAATATTCATCAAAGAAATGGGTCTATAGTTCTCTTTCTTTGATGAGTCCCTGCCTGGTTTTGGGATGAGGGTTGTGATGGCTTCATAGAATGTGTTCGGTAGTGAGCTTTCTCTTTCAATTTCATTGAAGAGTTGGAGGAGAATTGGTGTGAGCTCTGCTTTGAAGGCCTTGTAAAATTCCGCTGTAAAACCATCTGGTCCTGGACTTTTCTTAGCTGGGAGGTCTCTTATTGCTGTTTCTATTTCAATGCTTGATATGGGCCTGTTAAGATAGTTTAACTCATCTTGGTTTAGTTTTGGCATGTCAATATTTGCTAGGAAAAGGTCCATTTCTGTCAAGTTCTCAAACTTATTAGCATAAAGTTTTGAGAAGTATTCCCTTATAATGTTCTGAATCTTGGTTGTTTCCGTGGTGATGTTTCCATTCTCATCTCTGAGTTTATTAATTTGGGTGTGTTCTCTTCTTTTTCTGATAAGATTTACTAAGGGTCTGTCAATTTTGTTAAGTTTTTTGAAGAACCAACTCTTTGTTTTGTTGATTCTTTCTATAGTTTTTTTGGATTCCTATTCATTTAATTCTGATTTAATTTTGATTATTTCTTTCCATCTACTAGATTGGGGTTTATCTTGCTGCTCTTTTTCAAGGAGGTTTAGATGTGTCATTAAATTGTTAGTTTCAGATCTCTCCAATTTGTTGATGTAGGAGCTCAGAGCTATAAACTTGCCTCTGAGTACTTCCTTCGCTGTGTCCCAGAGGAGCTGGCAATTTGTGTGTTCATTTTTGTTGAATAGCATGAACATTTGAATTTCCTTTCTAATCTCTTCCATGACCCACTCATGATTCAGCAGTGTGTTGTTCAGCCTCCATGTGATATGGACTTTCTTTGGTGGCTTTTGGTGTTGAGTTCTAATTTTATTGCCTTGTGGTCAGAGAGAATGCAAGGTATAATTTCAATGTTTCTGAATTTAGATAAGTTTGCTTTGTGGCCTAAAATGTGGTCTATTTTAGAAAACGTTCCATGTGCTGCTGAGAAAAATGTGTATTCTGATGCTGCTGGGTGAAATGTTCGGTAGATGTCTGTTAAGTCTAGTTGATCTATGCAGCTGTTTAGATCTGAGGTTTTTCTGTTGAGTTTTTGCCGAATTGATCTAACTAGTGGGGAGAGTGGTGTGTTAAAATCCCCAACAATTAATGTCTTTGGATCTGTATGGGATTTGAGGGACAGTAGTGTTTCTTTGATAAATTTGGGTGCTCCATTGTTTGGCGAATAGATATTTAGAATTGTAATATCCTCCTGAAGGAGAGATCCTTTAATTAGTATGTAGCGACCTTCTTTATCTCTTCTCACGAATTTTAATTTGAAGTCTATTTTATCTGATATTAGGATTGCAACTCCCGCCTGTTTATGGGGGCCGTTTGCTTGGTAGATTTTGTTCCAGCCTTTAACATTGAAAGTGTGTTTGTTTTTACGAGCAAGATGTGACTCCTGCAGGCAGCAAATAGAAGGGTCTTGTTTATTAATCCAACTAGACACTCTATGTCGCTTAATTGGAGAGTTCAGTCCGTTAACATTAAGAGATAGGACTGAGAGGTATTTGGGTGTTCCTGCTATGTTAGCCACCTTCTTTGGGGCTGCAAGAACTGGGTACTTCCTATGGTTCTTGGATTCTCAGTTTGGGTGCAGTTTCTTGGCCTTTATTGCGGTCTTGTTGCTTTTCTATGTGTAGGACATCTTTAAGAATCTTTTGCAGGGCTGGTTTGGTGGAGATGTATTGTTTCAATTTTTCTTTATTCTGGAAGGTTTTTATTTGGCCTTCAGTTATGAAGGAGAGTTTAGCTGGGTACAGTATTCTTGGTTGATAGTTGTTTGTTTTTAGGGCAGGGCATACATCATTCCAGGCAATTCTTGCTTTGATTGTCTCTGCTGAGAAATCTGAGGTGATTCTAATTGGTTTCCCTTTATAGGTGATTACCCTTTTCTCCTTGACAGCTTTAAGGATATTTTCCTTGGTCTGAGTTGATCCTGTGTGGATTATAATGTGACGGTGGGATGTTCTGTGCTGGTCTGGTCTATTTGGGGTTCTAAAGGCTTCTTGTATCTAAATAGGCCTATCTTTTTGCATGTTTGGGAAGTTCTCTGCTAGGATCCTGTTAAACAAATTTCCTAGACCATTAACTTCTGTTTCTAGGTGCTCCTCTACACCCATTATCCTTAGATTAGGCCTTCTGATGGTGTCTTCCAGGTGTTGGAGAGATCTATCATATTTCTTGGACTTGTCTTGGATGGTTGTATGTTCTTTCTCTATAATATCTAGGCTGTCTTCAATCCCTGAGATTCGATCTTCTGCATGGTCTAACCTGCTGTCAAGACTCTCTACTTTGTTTTTTATCTCTTTTCCTTCTAATTGGTCAGCTTTGATGGCTTCAAGTTCTTTGTTGAAGCTCTGTTTTAGGTCTTGTATGAATTTCTTTACTTCCTTAATTTGGTGTTCAGTGTTTGTTCTCAAATCACTTAGTTGATTGGTTATGGTTTCTTTGGACTCCCATTCCTTCTGTTGGGTTCCATTCAGCATTCCCTTTGTGGTCTCCCTGACTTCCTTCAGCTCTTTGTTAATGGATTCCATGAATGCCTTTAGTGATCTTTGTGTGTTCTCTACCTGGTCTCTCAATTCCTGTATTACTCTTTGATTAGCTTCCTCCAGTTCATGGGATTCCTGCAGTTCTCTTTCCTGCCGTTCATGGGATTCCTGCAGTTGTCTTTGAGTGTTCTCAGCCTGCTCACGCCATTCCTCCCTTTTTCTTTGAGTATTCTCAAGTTGTTCACGCAAATCTTGTATCAGTTTTTGAGTAGCTTCCTCACGCCTATGATATTCCTGTATAAACTTCTGGGATGCCTCCTCTCTCTCCCTATCACGCTCATACAGAGTCCTTTGTAAGTTGTCAAACTTCTCATTTATCATGTTTGCCAGTAGTGTTTGTAGAGCTATTTGGGAACTCTCCTCTGGATTATTCATTATCTGTTCTAACCCCTGATTATCAAGATTGGGAATTGAGATACCCGAATTTGCCATTTTTCTTGTGTTTTTCCGGCTTACTCTGCCCATTTGAGATGAAGATAGCACCAGTTTTGTGCTAGAACACTATCTTAAGGCAACGATCAACCAAAGTTTGCATTTGTACAGTCAATAGTCTACAGATACAATCTAGTTCAACAGATACATCTATTCCACATCAAACAACTATATGTTAATGGACTTCGAACCGCAGAGAAGAATTTGGAAAACCAGAAATTATTAGGGTTAGGGAGAGATGTGCATAAAAAATAGGGATAGATTGGTGTGGGGAGGCACAGGGAGAGTTAACTATGTCCTAATCACAATGCAGGAAATAGGTTGGGTAGGATGCAAGTAGAGAGAGAGAGGAAAAGAAGAAAGGGAAAGGGGAATGAAAAGAGACCAGAAAAAAAATAGAAATGTAAAAATTAATGTTATTATATAGATTAAAAGACCATCTATTTAGAGAGTAATGTGAATATTTTGAGAGAAGGTGAGGGACATAGAGGAGATGTGAAAAAGTTTTAAAAAAATGCTTAAAATATTATATAGGTATAAAGGGGTAGTACTGCTATTAAGGAATTTAAGTCTCAGAGGTTTTGAATTGAGTAATAAATTTGTGGATTAAGTGTGTACACAATGGGGGATAGGGTCTACTAGTTAACTATGGGTTTATCTGAGGATGTGCAGGACAAGAGTTAAGTCACATAAAGAAGAACAAAAGAGAGGAAAAGGTGAAAGGGATAGAAAAGGGAGAAGAAAAGATCCGAAGTTCAGTAGAGCTAGACAAAAAAAAAAAAAGATAATTAAGAAAGAAAGAAAAAGAGAAAGAAGACAAGAAAAGAAAGGAAAACACACATTCACATATTCCTAAAATAAAAATTATAAGAGGAAAAAAAAAAGTTACTGGAAAAGAATTATTTTTTCAAAAGAGGCAAAAATTAAAGATTAATAAAAGTTTTAGAAAAGGAAAAAAAAATTTTATATATATAAGGTACCAAAAAAATAAAAATAAAAAAGAGAAGAAAAAAAAAAAAAAGTTCTTTGATTTTTTTGGGAGGGGTGGGAAAAATCCTGTATCTCCCTTGTGTCGGTAGCCAGCCTCTTGTTGGAGTCTCTGGTCTGCTTGAGGTCCTGTGGCTTGATTGGTTTCTTAAGTCAGATTGTTAGAACAGGCAGAAAAATGCTCTGCTTTACCCAAGATTTTGAGATCCCCTTCCCAGGTTAGTTTAATGGGAGGGTGATCTGCTTTGAGAATCACAAAAGAGGGGAATGCAGTGATGAGGCTAGGTTCTGGGTAGAGTTGAGGCCTTTCAATAAACAGTAGCTTTTCCTTGGGGCTATTTTGTGAAAACCTCACAGAGCCCAGCCTGGAGCCATTCTCAGGGTTTCTGTTTTTCAATTGATTGTGGAGGCTGCTAGAGGGAGGGGCAGCCTCTGGCTCTGGTTACCCAGTGCAGACAGCCACTCCTATGGCTGGCGCCCGAGCTGGGTGACTTTTCCCTGAATGGAGCTGAGTCTGGCAGGTCATGCCGCCGTTAAGTTCTTGTGACCTGCTAAATGACTCGTTTTATTCCAAGGCCTGAGCTGGAGGTCGCAGCTCCGCCGAGCTTTGTTGGTATCCAAGATGGAGATAACCGGTGCTGCGGGGGAGGGGTGGCCTTCTCTCCTCTGCTCCCTGAGAAGGAGTGAGGAAGTCGGGCTTCTACTCACACCGAGTCTTGGTTCCTGGGTGGGTCTCTGGTCTGCAAACTGCAGGATGAAGATGTCTGCTCCTTGTCGGTTCTTGCTGGTGTTGAGTAGAATCCGCACGAACGCCGCGTCTGGCTCCTTTGTCCTGGACTCTGTGGCTCAGTTGTGGTGCCCTGCAGTCGCCGCCGCGACCGCTGCCTCCACCGCGGTGGCTGCTGGCAAGCGCTCAGATGTGTCTTTTTGCCTTGATTTCCCCTCTCTTGCCTAAACCTCTGTCCTGTGATGGCACACTTGGTGTGGTTCTCTGGCTTAGGGCTGTTCACTGGAACTCTAAAATTGCTTTCTATGCGAGAGCTTGTTCAGATTCCAGCTTCTCCTCCACCATCTTCCTGGAACTCTCCCAAAAAAGAAAAGTCTTAAAATAAATGATGAGGTACAAAGAAGAATTTTGATATTCATGATCATAAATGAGCTGTAAACATTCACACGCTTGAATTGCAATGGATCTAACAAACTATAGCCTTATGTGGTCAGAATTTCTCCCTAACTGGTCCTCATTCATGGAACTACTTGACTCACACCATTTATATTTTGATCTGGTTCATTAAGCATATAATTTATTGGTTATTAAAATGCCCTAAAGTATTTTTCCATTACAGGAAGGTATAAAAATTGATTTATGCAACTTGTGTGTAAATTGATAAATGTCATAAAAAACAAGAGTTGTAATTTGTTTCCAAAGAGTAGTACTTTATTATCAGAACTGGTTACAGCTTTCACAGCCTAATTACTGTGAACACTTGATTAAATCTGTTGGTTATATTGGTTTGGATGCAAAAAAAAAAAAAATCAGAAAAACTTCCTTCATAAAATCCCCAGCTGTATATGGTATATACTATACTACTTATTTATCCTCGCTTGGAGTATGCATCTGTATAGGTTGATACACAAAATAGACAAAGGTGGCAAAGAAAGTGTCTTTGACATTATGAGGTTACGTATTTCATGCTTTATATCCCCAATATTTATTTCTAGCAGCAGGGCAGTCAGAATAAAAACAAATGGTGAGCTAAAAGAAAGACAAAGTGAAGTGAAAATGAAGGTCAAACATAATAGGATATTTGCAAGGAAAAGCTCCTTGATGTTCTATGTATTGATCATAGACATAAATCCAAGCCAGAAGTTATGGTTCTGGATCATCAAACTTCATCACGACTTACTCAGCTACCTAAACTATTCCTGCCCAAACACCAATGTTTGCTTTTTCTAAACAGAATATTTCTCACCATAAAATAGTGCATTCTCATTTCAGAAAAAGGTCAAATATGGATAAAAATCCCTTGCAGTACTAATGACTTTTTCAATCATTTTTTTTCCTTTTAGTACATATATAGCTTTTTTTTCCCTTCTGGAATGTTGTTTGTTTGCTTTCAGCTTCACTCCAACCTGCAGTGCTAGAGATACACACTGTGAATCTAAGACAAATAAGGATCTTGTCATTTCAGAGCCATAATATCAGTAAATAAGCAATGGTTAGGGTTTAAGTATTTTATTATTAACTTCATGAAGTATTTGGTGCTCTTTTACTCCAAATATGCTTTATAAGGTAATTTTAATACCACTTATACTCCATTATCAAAAATGAATGACAGCAATGTTCTTAAGAGCTACAAATTTGCTGTTTCACCTTTTATAGCCATAACTGATTCACTCTACCCATCCTAATGGGGCAGAATTAATGAAGCTTTCAAAAGAGTAACATTTAGTACAAAGTGAAGAAGTACTTGAAGGACTATTTCTTTGAAAATCCACTAACAAATGGGGTTGTGATTTTACCTGCTGACTATCATATAGGTAACATCTTCCTGTACTGCCTCTAAGATACACTGTGTTCACTCTCTATCATCCACACTAATGAAAGGGAGTGATGAAACAGAAAATACAAAGCAGCCGGCAACTTCCTGATCTCCTTATTAAACTGGGGTGTAGAACGAATGGGATATAAAAGCTACAGTAAGACAGGAATGCAACTTACTCATTTATTCTTTCTTAAGGGTAAACATCAGAAAAAGGAAATTCAAATACAATTTGATTTGTCTCTAGAAGCTGCCTGCCTTGACTATTACCTGCTTCTCCCATGAACTAGCATCTATGCTAATCTCTTAGCTGTCCAGCATGCCTACAGAGCTATTTCTTTTTTTTGGGGGGGGGGTCCAGTCATGGGGCCTGAACTCTGGGCCTGGGCGCTGTCACTCAGCTCTTCAGCTCAAGGCTAGCGCTCTACCACTTGAGCCACAGCACCATTTCTGGTTTTTTTCTTTTTGCTTATGTGGTGCTGAGGAATTGAACCCAGGGCCTCTAGCATGCAAGCATGCGCTCTACCACTGAGCCACCTTCCCAGCCCCTACAGAGCTATTTCTATCTGCTCTCTCCAAAAAGCCTTGTGCTCTTCATGTATCCATGCAGTAATAACCATCCCAAATCAAAGCATGCCTGCTTTGTGTTGCATCATATTTCTTCACTGCTTTATATTTCCTGAGGTGATATAGCACACATGTTGCCATTCTTCCCCTCACATGCCTATGACAGACCACATTAATCAGATATGCCACTTTTTCTTAATGACTCTAGCATCAGCTTCAGAGACATGCTCAACCATTCAGACAGTCATTGCTGCTTCCATGAAGCAAAAAGAATATTTTTCAGGAGTCAGAGGAAGATGGTGGAAGAGAAGGTGGAGGCTAAACAAGCTCTCTCATAGAAAGCAGTTTTAGTGTTCCAGTGAACAGTCCTAGGCCAGAGAATTACACCAAGTGTGCCATCACAGTACAGAGAGTTTAGCCAGAGAGGGAAAATCCAGGCAAGGAGCAGATCTGAGCACTTGCCAATAGCTGTGGCTGCAGCGGTGGCAGCGATGGCTACAGTCATAGCCACCATACTTACAACACAGAGAGTCAGGAACAAAGACGCCAGATGCAGCAGCCAAGTGGATTCCACTCAACACCACCAGGAATTGATAAGGAGTAGATATCTAGATATCTTCATCATACAGATCTCAGACCAGAGACGACCCAGGAACCAGGACTTCAGCATGAGTAGAACCCTTACATACTCACAACACCTCAGGGAGCTGAAAAGGGAAGGCCACTCCTCCCCCACCACCACCACAGGAGATCTCCATCTTTGATACTGACAAAGGCCCAGATGAGCAGCTAGCTCCAACTCAGGTCTTGGAAGAAAACAAAAAGTCATTTAGCAGGTCACCAGAACCTGACTGACCTGCCAGGCTCAGCTCCACCCAGGGGAAAGTCACCCAGCCCAGGCAGAAGAAAACTCTGCCCCCGGAGGAGTGGCTTTCTTCACTGGGTAAACAGAGCCAGAGGTTGCCCCACCCTACAGCAGTCTAGACAAACAATTGAAATTCAGTAAACATAAACCCTGAGAATAGCTCCAGGCTGGGCTCTGTGACTGTCTCAGAAGCTAGCCCCTCAGGGAAAAGCTACTATTTGATGAAAAGCCTCAACTCTACCCAGAACCTAGCCTCATCACAGCATCTCCAAACTAGAGGAAATAGCTATCTCCCTGTTTTGTGATACTCAAAGTAGATCTACCTCCCACTGAACTAGCCTGGGAAGAGGATCACAAAATCCTGGGTAAAGCGGAGCATTTTTCTGCCTGCTCAAAAAAACTGACTTAAGAAACCAATCAAGCCACAGGAAAACCAACCACCACAAGCAGACCAGAGATTCCACCAAGAGACTGGTTACTGACAAAAGAGAGATACAGGATCTTCCCATGCACCCCAACCCCCCCAAAAAAAATCAAAGAACTTTTTGTACCTTTTTTAAAAAATTAATATTTTTACAAAATTTGTTTCTATTAATTTTTTTTCCAAGCATAATTTGTACTTTAGGGGTGTGTATGTGTGTGTGTGTGTGTGTGTGTGTGTGTGTGTGTGTGTGTGTGTGTGTGTGTGTTTAATCTCTACTGACTTTTTGGTCCTTTTTTTCTTTTTTGCTTCTTTTTTTCTTTTTCATTCTTTTCATTTTTTCTTCTTTTGTTCTTTTTTGTGTGACTTAATTGCTGTTCTGCTCTTTCTCAGATATATACCTGTACACACTTAACCCAGAAATTTATTATTCAATTCAAAACTTTTTAGGGTTAAATTCTATAATAGCAGTATTATCTCTTTATACTTATATAATTTTTAAGAACTTTTATTTTTTAATTTTTCATGTCTTCTTTCTATCCCTCCCTTACTCTCATCCTATCCTTCTTCTCTCAATATCACTTCTTTAAACTCGCATAATTTTTGTGTTTCACTTTTTAAATTTAAATTTTCGTTTTCCATTTTTTCTTTTTTTTAAATCTCTCTCCTATCATTCTGTCCAATCCATTTCCCTCTCTGAGATCAGCACTTGGTTAAATTCATTCCCCTTTTACCTCTCCACATCCCTCTAATCCTATTTTTCCCTTCATTTCTCCCTAAACCTAATAAATTCTGGTTTGCCAAATTCTTCTTTGCTGTTCATAGCCCATTAATCTGTAGTTGTTTGATGCTGAATAGGTTGAATGTGATGAACTATATTGTATCTGAAGCCTTTTGATTGTGCAAATACAGAACTTTGGTTGATGCATTACTTAAAATAGTATTCTAGCACAAAATTGGTGTTACCTTCAAACCAAATGGGCAGAACAAGTCAGAGAAACACAAGAAAAATGGCAAGTCCGGGTATCTCAAATCCTACTCATGATAATCAGGTGACAGAAGAGATACTGAATAACCCAGAGGAGAGTATCCAAAAAGCTCTACAAACACTACTGGTAAACATGGTGAATGAAAGATTGAAAACTTGCAAAGGACTCAGTATGAGCATGATAGGGAGAGAGAGGAGTCAAACCAAAGATCAATACAGTAATATCATGAGCATGAGAAAACTACTCACAGATTGATACAGGAATTGTGTGAGTAGGTTGCGAACACTCAAAGAGAAGCAAAGGAATTGCATGAGCAGGCTGATAACAGTCAAAGAGAAAGACAGGAATTGCATGAGCAGGCTGAGAATAGACAAAGAGAAAGTAAGCAATTGGGTGAGCAGGCAGAGAACAGCCAAAGAGAACTGCAGGGATTGCATGAATGGAGGAAGCTAATCAAAGAGTAATACAGGAAATGCGAGAATGGGATGAGTATAGACAAAGACGGATAGATGCATTCATGAAATCCAGAAACAGACAGCTGAAAGAATTCAGGGAGACCACAAAGGAAATGCTGAATGGAGCCTGAAAGAAAGAATGGGAGTCAAAGGAAACCGTAGCCAATCAACTAAGTGATTTGAGAATAAACACTAAACACCAGATTAAGGAAGTTAAGTTCGTACACGATCTAAAGCAAAGTTCCAACCAAGAATTTGAAGCGATCAAAGCCGACCAATTAGAAGGAAAAGAAATAAAAAAACAAAGTAGAAAGTCTTCATAGTACGTTAGACCATGCTGAAGATCGAATCTTGGGGATTGAAGACAGCCTAGATATTATAGAGAAAGAACATACAATGATCCAAGAAAAATCCAAGAAATATGATAAATATATTCAACATTTGGAAGACACCACCAGAAGTCCTAATCTCAGGATAGTGGATATAGAAGAGCACCTAGAGACAGAAGTTAATGGTGTAGGAAATTTGTTTAACAGGATCCTAGCAGAAAACTTCCCAAACATGCAAAAAGATAGGTCTATTCAGATACAAGAAGCTTTTAGAACCCCAAATAGACCAGACCAGAACAGGACATCCCACCATCACATCATAATCCGCACAGGATCAATTCAGACCAAGGAAAAGATCCTTAAAGCTGTCAAGGAGAAAAGATCAATCACCTATAAAGGGAAACCAATTAGAATCACCTCAGATTTCTCAGCAGAGACAATCAAAGCAAGAAGAGCCTGGAATGATGTATGCCATGCCCTAAAGAAAAATAACTATCAACCAAGAATACTCTACCCAGCTAAACTCTCCTTCATAACCGAAGGTCATATAAAAACCTTCCATAGCAAAGAAAAACTGAAACAATATATCTCCACTAAACCAGCCCTACAAAAGGTACTTAAAGTTGTACTACACATAGAAAACCACAAGAAAGGCCAAGAAACTGCACCCAAACTGAGAATCCAAGAACCATAGGAAGAACCCAGTTGCCACAGCCCCCAAGAAGGTGGATAAAATGGCAGGAACTCCCAAATACCCCTCAGTCCTAACTCTCAAATTTAAGACTTAACTCTCCAATTAAGCAACAGAGACTCTCAAGTTGGATTAAAAAGCAAGCTCCTTCTATCTGCTGCCTTTAGGAGTTACACCTTGCCCATAAAAACAAACACATTTGAAAGTGAAAGGCCAGAATAAAATCTATCAAGCAAATGGCCCCCATAAACAAGTGGGAGTTGCAATCCTAATATCAGATAAAATAGACTTCAAATTAAAATTAGTGAGATGAGATAAAGAAGGTTGCTACACACTAATTAAGAGATCTCTCCTTCAGGAGGATATTACAATTCTAAATATCCAATTGCCAAAAAAACAAAGCATCCAAATTTATCCAAGAAACACTACTTTCCCACAAATCTCACATAAATCCAAAGACATTAATTGTGGGGGACTTTAAATCACCACTATCCCCAATGTATAGATCAACTCGGCAAAAGCTAATCAGAAACCGCAGATCTTAACAACTGCATAGATCAACTAGATTTAACAGACATTTACCGAATATTTCAACCAGCAACATCAGAATACACGTTTTTCTCAGCAGCACATAGAACATTTTCCAAATAGACCACATTTAAGGCCACAAATCAAACTTGTCCAAAGTCAGAATCACTGATGTTATACTTTGCATTCTATCAGACCACAAGGAGAATAAGATTAGAACTCAACACCAAAAAGCTGCCAAAGAAAGTCCTATAACACATGGAGACTGAACAACACAAGGTTGAATCATGGAAGAGATTAGAAATGGAAGATTAGTCATGGAAGAGATTAGAAATGAAATTCAAATGTTCATGATATGCAACAAAAACAAGCACACAAATTACAAGCTCCTCGGGGACACAGCAAAGGCAGTACTCAGAGGCAAGTTTATAGCTCTGAGTTCTTGCATCAACAAATTGGAGAGATATGAAACCAACAATTTAATGAGAAATCTGAACCTCCTTGAAAAAAAGCAGCAAGATAAACCCCAATCCAGTAGATGAAAAGAAATAAGTAAAATTAAATCAGAATTAAAAGAATTAGAATCCAAAATAAATCATAGAAAGAATCAACAAAACAAAGAGTTGGTTCTTCAAAAAAATTAATAAAATTGACAGACCCTTAACAAATCTTATCAGAAAAAGAAGAGAACACACCCAAAGAAATAAACTCAGACATGAGAATGGAAACATCACCACAGAAAAAACTCAAGATTCAGAATATCATAAGGGCAGGTTTCTCAAACCTTTATGCTAATAAGTTTGAGAACTTGGCAGAAATAGACCTTTTCCTAGCAAATATCGACATGCCGAAACTAAACCAAGATGAGATAAACCATCTTAACAGGCCCATATCAAGCATTGAAATGGAAACAGCAATAAAAGACCTCCCATCTAAGAAAAGTCCAGGACCAGATGGCTTTACAGCAGAATTCTACAAGGCCTTCAAAGCAGAACTCACACCAATACTCCTCCAACTCGTTAATGAAATTGAAAAAGAAAGCTCACTACTGAACTCATTCTATGAAGCCATCATAATGCTCATCCCAAAACCAGGCAGGGACTCATCAAAGACAGAGAACTATAGACCCATTTTTTTGATCAACATTGATGAAAAACTTCTAAACAAAATTTTGGACAATTGACTTCAACATTACATCCAAAATATCATACACCACGATCAAACAGGATTCATTTCAGGAATGCAAAGCTGGTTCAATATTTGTAAATCAATTAATATAATTCATCACATGAACACGACCAAGGATAAGAATCACATGGTTATCTCAATAGATGCAGAAAAGGCATCTGACAAGATCCAAAATCCTGGAAAAACTAGGAATCCAGGGAACATTCCTCAATACAATAAAGGCTGTATATGACAAACCTACAGCCAGCATTATACTTAATGGTGAAAAACTAAAGCCATTTCCTCTTAACTAAGGGACAAGACAAGGATGTCCATGATCTCCACTCCTCGTCATGCTACTACTAGAATGCTTAGCTACAGCAATGAGACCAGATGCAAGCATAAAAGGGATTCAAATAGGGAAAGATGAAGGAAAACTTTCCCTCTTTGCATATGACATGATCGTGTATTTAAAAAATCCCACGGACTCCACTCCCAAATTACTCAAGCTGATTCAAAACTTTGGCAAAGTAGCAGGGTATAAAATTAACCCTCAAAAATCAATGGCTTTTCCGTCTGCCAACAATGAGAAAAGCGTGGCTGAAATCAGGAAAGCAACTCTATTCGTAATAACCCCACAAAAAATAAAACACCTAGGAATTAACCAGAAATGTGAAGTTCCTCTATGATGAAAACTTTAAAAACCTGAAAAAGGAAATCTAAACAGAATTTAGAAAGTGGCAAAACCTCCCATGCTCGTGGATTGGAAGGATCAGCATCCTGAAAATGGCAATACTTCCCAAGGTTATCTACAAATTCAATGCAAAACCTATCAATATTCCAATCACATTCTTCAAGTAAATAGAAGAGGCAACCAAAAAATTCATATGGAACAATACAAGACCACGAATAGCAAGAAAGAACAGTGCTGGAGGAATAAAAGTCATAGTAATCAAAACAGTTTGGTACTGTCACATGAACAGACCTCAGGACCAATGGAATAGAAATGGAAACCCAGAAATGAACCCACAGACCTATAGCCATCTAATCTTCGATAAGGGAGCTAAAAAATTAGAATGGAAGCAAAACAGCCTCTTCAGTAAATGGTGCTGGCAACATTGGTTAATCACTTGTAGAAAACCAAAGCAATATTCTTACATATCACCCTGTACCAGAATCAACTCCAAGTGGATCAAAGACCTCAGAGTCAAAGGAGACATTCTGAAAACATTTCAGGATGGAATAGGAGAAACCCTAGGTCTCCTTGGCACAGGCCAAAATTTTCTTAGTAGAGACCCAGAAACACAACAAATCAAAGAAAGGTTGGACAAATGGGGTTGCATGAAATTGCAGAGTTTCTGCATGGCAAAGGACATACCTAGGAAGATCAATAGAAAGCCCACGGATTGGGAGAAGATCTTCACTAGCCATACAACGGACAAGGGTCTTATATCCAAAATATGACTTGGAACTCAAATAAAATAAATCCCACAAAAACATATCCTCAAAGAAACAACTTTAAAAAAGATTTAAAGAGAAACTTCTCTGATGAGGAAAGAAGGATGGCCAATAGATACATGAAGAAATGCACAACCTTTCTAGACATAAAAGAAATGCAAATCAAAACAACATTGAGATACCACCTCACCCCAGTTAGAATGGCTATAATCAAGAACTCTAATAACAACAGATGCTGGAGGGGATGTGGACAGAAGGGAACCTTACTGCATTTTTGGTGGGAGGGTAAACTTGTTCAACCACTTTGGAAAGCAGTATGGAGGTTCCTCAAAAGACTCCACATAGAGCTCCCTTATGACCCAGCAATCCCACTTTTGGGCATTTACCCAAATGAACACAAACGAGACCATACTAAAGCTACCAGCCTAACTATGTTTATTGCAGCATTTTTTACCATAGCTAAGATATGGAACCAACCCAGATGCCCCTCAGTAGATGAATGGATCAAGAAAATATGGTATATATTCACAATGGAATTCTATGCCCCCATCAGAAATAATGACATTGCCCCATTTGTTAGGAAATGGAAAGACTTGGCAAAAGTTATATTAAGTGAAGTAAGCCAGGCCCACCCAAATAAAAATAGGTCCCATGGTTTCCCTTATTTGCAATAACTAGCATATGTTTGAGACAAGTAGAAAAGATCAGGTAAGTTGGTTTTAGGTGAAATGAACCCCAAGATACGTATTCCAATGTTTTTTTTTTCTTTTTTGAGATTTTTTCTAATATATTTATATGATGATTTATTGCTGCTTTGTACATCCCTCCCCCACGTATAACCCCTGCTTTCATTGTATTTGATGTTGATACAATTTGTAGAGGGGAAGGACAAAAACAATCTGTTTAAATAGGAATACCAGTGGTCCAATTGCAACAATGAGATGTATGAGTCGTTGTTTCGAAAAACAAACTTTACAACTTTGGCAGGGGAGTGGGGTGGAGTTGGGAAGGGATGGAAAGGGGAAACAAAGGAGGAGGCAACAATGCTTGATAAGAAATGTACTCATTACTTTGCCCATGTAATTGTAACCCCTCTGTATGGTATTTTCACAATAAAAAATAAAATTAATTTTTTAAAAAAGAATAGTTTTAATTGTATGATTTAAGTGGAAATAAACATTCATAGTTTGAAAAAGGAAACCATAAGTATTAGCAGGGTAGCATTAGGCTCATTTCCAATAAAGTCAGAAGGAAAATAGAATCATTTTTATTCTCAGTGATATTATGCAGAAATGGAAAGGTAAAAACAAGAACACAACATTGTAAAGTATCCATGTACTTCAGGAAAGTCACAATTTTTCAGTTGGCTATGTTCAAGTAAGCAGGTTATAATTGTTAAATAAACACTACATGCTTTTTTTTTTAACTCAGCTAACCTAAACTGTCCTAATAAAGTACAAACAGTGGAAACCAGGAATATAAATCAAGTAGAAAATGTATAACAATATTAAAGTAAATTCAAATATCTCAGAAATCACTATAAATGTAAATGAACTAAACTCTCCAACTAAAATACAAAGATTGTTCAGATGAACATTTTGTAAAAAATCAAATTATAAAGTTTTTCTCATATATGCACAAAAGTTAAAGTTCAAAGACAAAATCCAAGGAAAGCAATTGCACATAATTAGTATAAGACAAAAATCTTATTTATAAAAGACCATATTAGAAAAAGATCACTACATAATGACAAAGTTAAAATAACTTCTAATGTTTATTAATTGTGTAATATAGTTCTCCAAACATAAAACCATGATAGAATTACTGCAAAGAATCTATGGGTATACCACTCTGAATGTACCTGATCTTGTCTTATCTTGATTTGAGCCTGGTAAGTACTTTGAGAGGAGAATTACAAAGTGAAATTGAAGAATATGTTATTATTATTATTATTATTATTATGTGGGATTAGTTGTATAATTTTCTTAATAATCAAAATTTTGAGTGATTACAAATTGTCTAGAGCCAGGCACCAGTGGTTCATGGATATATCCTAGCTACTCAGAGGATGACTTCTGAAGATTTGATTAGAAGCCAGCCTATTAGACTCTTATTTCCAATCAAGTACTACAAAGCCTGAAGTGGAACTCTTGCTCAGTGGTAGAATACACCCCTTGAGCAATAAAGTTCAGGGAAAGTGTGCAAGTTCTAAGTTTAAGCCCCCAGGACTGGCACAAAGAAAATAAAAGCAAAACAAAAAAAACCACAAATAAATGGGATAGAGGAGATTTAAATCATATTTTTGTTAGCATGCAAGGTGCATTTGAGAAAACTGAACACAAACTAGGTTTGTAAAGACTGCTCTTTTATGAAACAAATTCTGGCACTATAATAAAGTTCAAATCACATTTTAAAATAATAAACGATTCATTAAAATGTAACAATGAACAAACTTCTAAGGGAAGAAGTCTAAAATAAATATAAAAAAACATTTAGAACTGAATGATTGTGAAAATATATGTGTTCACCAGATATTATACACCCAAAGTTATATTTAGAAAACAAAATTATACTGCCTTAAATTAAAATAATGCAAAAGAAGAAAGAGACAAGATGGAAGGGGTATTTTAAAAGGAAAGAGTCATGGGTGTGTATGAATATGATAAATGTACCATATGTGCATGCATGAATATACAACAATAAAACTCAGTCTAAATTGCAAAGGAAGAGAGAATAATGAATAATAAAGGAGTGAATAAGATCAAATCAGATTGTACAAATGCCTGGAAATAGCTGAATGAAATCCTTTTGTAAAATTAATGTACACTAATATAAATTAATGAATAACTTTTAAAAGATTAGATCTTTTTAAAAACACCTAGTGAATTATGGATGACTACATTAAAGGAAATTAGAATGAATAAAAAAACAAATAATAATATTTAACAAATCAGAACCAAGCGATAAAGAGGAACAAAAATGTTACAAACTGATTCTATGAAAGAAAATTTGATTAAGTGGCTTCTAATGAAATCAGTCCAAAAAGAAAAGAGATAATTTGCATAAAAATAAAGAATAAATTTCTAAAACAATGTAATTACCAAACCTGACTTAGGATGAAATAACAAACCTGAATAATCTTATAGGCACTAAATTAATTTGATTGGTAGAAGAAAGAAACCCTTCCAGTGACCAAAATATCAGCCTCCAATAGGTTCCAGGAAAATTAAAAAAGCAGATAATTTCAATCTTACTAAATTTCTGGTCTAAATTAAGAAAAAGAAACACTCTTAACTGGTTTAACATGGCAAATATAATGGTTAAATAAGAATCAGACAAAAATTGTTAAAAAAACTTTACATGTTTTTAGTGAATGTGTCATATTTTCCATCACTTTTTGAAATAAGACTACTGACATGAATACGATATTGGTTGAATACAATATCCATTATCTAATTTATGATTCATAATAAAAATTAACTCATAAACTTAAGAGCAATTTCCTGTACAGGTATTCTATGACAACTACCCAAAATAATAATAATTTCCTTTAATTTTAATGAGAAAATATTCATCAGTTCCTTCTATTCCCCTCAATGGCTAATCCAGTCTTTTAAGTCTTTTTTTTTAAATTCACTCCCCATCTCTTACTTTTTGCCTGGACTTCCTGTTTCAGATGTATTTTAGAGTTCATGGAGTCTAAAACTCTCAACACCTTTTCCTCCCCGATTCTTTTTTAAAATTTACTTATTTATTTACTTTGATTTTAAAGGTGATGTACAGAAGTGTTACAGTAATATAAATCAAGTAATAAATACATTCCTTTTTGTACAGTGTCACCTCTTCCCTCTTTTTTTTTTTTATTTTATTTTATTTGAAAACATACTGTACAGAGGGGTTACAATTACATGGGCAGGAAAATGCATACATTTCTTACCAAGCATTGCAGCCTCCTCCTTTGTTTACCCTTCACCTCCCTTCCCAGCCTCCCCCCTCCCCCCCACCCAATCATACCCCCCCTCCCTCCCCCACACCGACATTGTAAAGCTGGTTTTGACATGACATTTTGTACTTCTCATTGTTGCAACAGGTCCACCTGAATCCTTAAACGACTTGTTTGTCCCCGTCTCCTCCACATGTTATACTGACATCAAATATAGTAAAAGCGGGGGTTACACTGTGGGGGAGGGACATACAAAGCAACAAAGAAATAATATTATAAATGCGTTAGAAACACATGCATGAATGAAACAAAAACATTAAAATACATATTTGAGGGTTCGTTTTCCTAACATCACATTCTCTGACTTTTTCCGCTTGACTCATACCTATACTAGATATTGCAAATAAGGGAAACCATGGGACCTATGTTTCTTTGGGCCTGGCTTACTTCACTTAATATAATTTTTTCCAAGCCTTTCCATTTCCTAACAAATGGGGCAATGTCATTCTTTCTGATGGAGGCATAGAATTCCATTGTGTATATATACCACATCTTCTTGATCCATTCATCTACTGAGGGGCATCTGGGTTGGTTCCATATCTTAGCTATTGTAAATAATGCTGCAATAAACATAGTTGTGCTGGTAGCTTTAGTGTGGCCTTGTTTGTGGTCATTTGGGTAAATGCCCAAAAGTGGGATTGCTGGGTCATTGGGGAGCTCTATATGGAGTCTTTTGAGGAACCTCCATACTGCTTTCCAAAGTGGTTGAACAAGTTTACATTCCCACCAACAATGAAGTAAGGTTCCTTTCTGTCCACATCCCCTCCAGCATCTGTTGTTGTTAGAGTTCTTGATTTTTGCTGTTCTAACTGGAGTGAGGTGATATCTCAATGTTGTTTTGATTTGCATTTCTTTTATGGCTAGGGATGTTGAACATTTCTTCATGTGTCTATTGGCCATCCTTCTTTCTTCTTCAGAGAAGCTTCTCTTTAGGTCTTTCGCCCACTTACTTATTGGGCAGTTGTTTCTTTGAGGATTTGTTGTTGGGTGGTTTAATTTTTTGAGTTCAAAGTATATTTTAGATATGAGACCCTTGTCGGTTGTATGGCTAGTAAAGATCTTCTCCCAATCCGTGGGCTTTATATTGATCTTGCTAGCTATGTCATTTGCCCTGCAGAAGCTCTGCAACCTTATACAATCCCACTTGTCCAACCTTTCTTTGATTTGTTGAGTTTCCGGGTCTCTATTCAGAAAATTTCGGCCTGAGCCGAGGAGACCCAGGGTTTCTCCTATTCCATCCTGTAATGTTTTCAGAGTGTCTGCTTTGAGTTCAAGGTCTTTGATCCATTTGGAGTTGATTCTGGTGCAGGGTGATATATAAGGATCTAGCTTTAGTTTTCTACATGTAGTTAACCAGTTTTGCCAGCACCATTTACTGAAGAGGCTGTCTGTCTTCCATTCTATTGTTTTAGCTCCCTTATCGAAGATTAGATGGCTATAGGTCTGTAGGTTCATTTCTGGGTTTTCAATTCTATTCCATTGGTCCTGAGGTCTGTTCTTATGCCAATACCAAGCTGTTTTGATTACTATGGCTTTATAGTAGAGTTTGAAATTTGGTATTGATATTCCTCCAGCAGTGTTCTTTCTGTTGAGGAGCGTTTTTGCTATTCGGGGTCTTTTATTGTTCCATATGAATTTTTGGATTGCCTCTTCTATTTCCTTGAAGAATGAGGGTGGAATTTTGATAGGTATTGCGTTGAATTTGTAGATAGCCTTGGGAAGTATTGCCATTTTCACAATGTTAATCTTTCCAATCCAGGAGCATGGGAGGTTTTGCCATTTTTTAAGTTGTGTGTTGATTTCCTTTTTCAAGATTTTAAAGTTTTCATCATAGAGGTCCTTCACTTCTTTAGTTAAGTTAATTCCTATGTATTTTATTTTTTGTGGGGCTATTACAAATGGAGTTGCTTTCCTAATTTCAGCCACACTTTTCTCATTGTTGGCATACAGAAAAGCCATGGATTTTGGGGGGTTAATTTTATAACCTGCTACTTTGCCAAAGTTTTGAATCAGCTTAAGTAATTTGGGAGTGGAGTCTATGGGATTCTTTAAATACAAGATCATGTCATCTGCAAAGAGGGAGAGTTTTATTTCTTCTTTCCCTATTTGGATCCCCTTTATGTCTGCATCTTGTCTTATTGCTGTAGCTAGGCATTCTGACACTAGATTGAAGAGAAGTGGAGAGAGTGGGCATCCTTGTCTTGTTCCTGAGTTAAGAGGAAATGGCTTTAGTTTTTCACCATTGAGTATAATGCTGGCTGTAGGTTTGTCATATACAGCCTTTATTGTACTGAGGAATGTTCCATGGATTCCTAATTTTTCCAAAACCTTCATCATAAAGGGGTGTTGGATCTTGTCGAATGCTTTTTCTGCGTCTATTGAGATAACCATGTGGTTCTTATTCTTGCTCCTGTTGATGTGATGAATAATATTAATTGATTTGCGTATATTGAACCAGCTTTGCATCCCTGAAATGAATCCTGTTTGATCGTGGTGTATGATTTTTTGGATGAATTGTTGAAGTCGGTTGGCCAAAATTTTGTTGAGAAGTTTTGCATCAATGTTCATCAAAGAAATGGGTCTATACTTCTCTTTCTTTGATGAGTCCCTGCCTGGTTTTGGGATGAGGGTTATGATGGCTTCATAGAATGTGTTCGGTAGTGAGCTTTCTCTTTCAATTTCATTGAAGAGTTGGAGGAGAATTGGTTTGAGCTCTGCTTTTTAGGCCTTGTAAAATTCCGCTGTAAAAACATCTGGTCCTGGACTTTTCTTAGCTGGGAGGTCTCTTATTGCTGTTTCTATTTCAATGCTTGATATGGGCCTGTTAAGATAGTTTAACTCATCTTGGTTTAGTTTTGGCATGTCAATATTTGCTAGGAAGAGGTCCATTTCTGTCAAGTTCTCAAACTTGTTAGCATACAGTTTTGAGAAGTATTCCCTTATAATGTTCTGAATCTTGGTCGTTTCCGTGGTGATGTTTCCATTCTCATCTCTGAGTTTATTAATTTGGGTGTGTTCTCTTCTTTTTCTGATAAGATTTGCTAAGGGTCTGTCAATTTTGTTAAGTTTTTCGAAGAACCAACTCTTTGTTTTGTTGATTCTTTCTATAGTTTTTTTGGATTCTAATTCAGTTAATTCTGATTTAATTTTGATTATTTCTTTCCATCTACTGGATTGGGGTTTATCTTGCTGCTCTTTTTCAAGGAGGTTTAGATGCGTCATTAAATTGCTAGTTTCAGATCTCTCCAATTTGTTGATGTAGGAGCTCAGAGCTATAAACTTGCCTCTGAGTACTGCCTTTGCTGTGTCCCAGAGGAGCTGGTAATTTGTGTGTTCATTTTTGTTGAATAGCATGAACATTTGAATTTCCTTTCTAATCTCTTCCATGACCCACTCATGATTCAGCAGTGTGTTGTTCAGCCTCCATGTGATACCGGACTTTCTTTGGTGGCTTTTGGTGTTGAGTTCTAATTTTATTCCCTTGTGGTCAGAGAGAATGCAAGGTATAACTTCAATGTTTCTGAATTTAGACAAGTTTGCTTTGTGGCCTAAAATGTGGTCTATTTTAGAAAACGTTCCATGTGCTGCTGAGAAAAACGTGTATTCTGATGCTGCTGGGTGAAATGTTCGGTAAATGTCTGTTAAGTCTAGTTGATCTATGCAGCTGTTTAGATCTGTGGTTTCTCTGTTGAGTTTTTGCCGAGTTGATCTATCTAGTGGGGAGAGTGGTGTGTTAAAATCCCCAACTATTAATGTCTTTGGATCTATATGGGATTTGAGGGAAAGTAGTGTTTCTTTGATAAATTTGGGTGCTCCATTGTTTGGTGTATAGATATTTAGAATTGTAATATCCTCCTGAAGGAGAGATCCTTTAATTAGTATGTAGTGACCTTCTTTATCTCTTTTCACGAATTTTAATTTGAAGTCTATTTTATCTGATATTAGGATTGCAACTCCCGCCTGTTTATGAGGGCTGTTTGCTTGGTAGATTTTGTTCCAGCCTTTAACATTGAAAATGTGTTTGTTTTTACGGGCAAGATGTGACTCCTGCAGGCAGCAGATAGAAGGGTCTTGTTTTTTAATCCAACTAGACAGTCTATGTCACTTAATTGGAGAGTTCAGTCCGTTAACATTAAGAGATAGGACTGAGAGGTATTTGGGAGTTCCTGCCATGTTATCTACCTTTTTGGGGGCTGCAAAAACTGGGTTCTTCCTATGGTTCTTGGATTCTCAGTTTGGGTGCAGTTTCTTGGCCTTTATTGCGGTCTTGTTGGTTTTCTATGTGTAGGACATCTTTAAGAATCTTTTGTAGGGCTGGTTTGGTGGAGATGTATTGTTTCAATTTTTCTTTGCTATGGAAGGTTTTTATTTGGCCTTCGGTTATGAAGGAGAGTTTAGCTGGGTACAGTATTCTTGGTTGATAGTTGTTTGTTTTTAGGGCATGGCATACATCGTTCCAGGCTCTTCTTGCTTTGATTGTCTCTGCTGAGAAATCTGAGGTGATTCTAATTGGTTTCCCTTTATAAGTGATTACCCTTTTCTCTCTGACAGCTTTAAGGATCTTTTCCTTGTTCTGAGTTGATCCTGTGTGGATTATAATGTGGCGGTGGGATGTCCTATTCTGGTCTGGTCTATTTGGGGTTCTAAAGGCTTCTTGTATCTGGGCAGGCCTATCTTTTTGCATGTTTGGGAAGTTCTCTGCTAGGATCCTGTTAAACAAATTTCCTAGACCATTAACTTCTGTTTCTAGGTGCTCCTCTACACCCATTATCCTTAGATTAGGCCTTCTGATGGTGTCTTCCAGGTGTTGGATCGATCTATCATATTTCTTCGACTTGTCTTGGATGGTTGTATGTTCTTTCTCTATAATATCTAGGCTGTCTTCAATCCCTGAGATTCGATCTTCTGCATGGTCTAACCTGCTGTCAAGACTCTCTACTTTGTTTTTTATCTCTTTTCCTTCTAGTTGGTCAGCTTTGATGGCTTCAAGTTCTTTGTTGAAGCTCTGTTTTAGGTCTTGTATGAATTTCTTTACTTCCTTAATTTGGTGTTCAGTGTTTGTCCTCAAATCACTTAGTTGATTGGTTATGGTTTCTTTGGGCTCCCATTCCTTCTTTTGGGTTCCATTCTGCATTCCCTTTGTGGTCTCCCTGACTTCCTTCAGCTCTTTTTTAATGGATTCCATGAATGCCTTTAGTGATCTTTGTGTGTTCTCTACCTGGTCTCTCAATTCCTGTATTACTCTTTGATTAGCTTCCTCCCGTTCGTGGGATTCCTGCAGATCTCTTTGAGTGTTCTCAGCCTGCTCACGCCATTCCTCCCTTTCTCTTTGAGTATTCTCAAGTTGTTCACGCAAATCCTGTATCAGTTTTTGAGTAGCTTCCTCACGCTTATGATATTCCTGTATAAACTTCTGGGATGCCTCCTCTCTCTCCCTGTCACGCTCATACAGAGTCCTTTGTACATTGTCAAACTTTTCATTTATCATGTTTGCCACCAGTGTTTGTAGAGCTGTTTGGGAACTCTCCTCTGGATTATTCATTATCTGTTCTAACCCCTGATTATCAAGATTGGGAATTGCGATACCCGAATTTGCCATTTTTCTTGTGTTTTTCCGGCTTACTCTGCCCATTTGAGATGAAGGTAGCACCAGTTTTGTGCTAGAACACTATCTTAAGGCAACCATCAACCAAAGTTTGCATTTGTACAGTCAATAGTCTACAGATACAATCTAGTTCAACAGATACATCTATTCGACATCAAACAACTATATGTTAAAGGACTTCGAACCGCAGAGAAGAATTTGGAAAACCAGAAATTATTAGGGTTAGGGAGAGATGTGGGTAAAAAATAGGAATAGATTGGTTCTGGGGAGGCACAGGGAGAGTTAACTATGTCCTAATCACAGTGCAGGAAATAGGTTGGGTAGGATGCAAGTAGAGAGAGAGAGAGAAAGAAGAAAGGGAAAGGGGAATGAAAAGAGACCAGAAAAAAAATAGGAACGTAAAAATTAATGTTATTTTAGAGATTAAAAGACCGTCTATTTATAGAGGAATATGAATATGTTGAGAGAAAGGGAGGGACATAGAGGAGATGTGGAAAACTTTAAAAAAATGCTTAAAATATTATATAGGTATAAAGAGGTAGTACTGCTATTAATGAATTTAAGTCTCAGAGGTTTTGAATTGAGTAATAAGTTTGTGGGTTAAGTGTGTACACAATGGGGGGTAGGGTCTACTGGTTAACTATGGGTTTATCTGAGGATGTGCAGGACAAGAGTTAAGTCACATAAAGAAGAACAAAGAGGAAAAGATGGAAAGGATAGGAAAGTGAGACGAAAAGATCAGAAGTTCAGTAGAGCTAGACAAAAAACAAAAAGATAATTAAGAATGAAAGAAAAAGAGAAAGAAGACAAGAAAAGAAAGGAAAACACACATTCACGTATTCCTAAAATAAAAATTATAAGAGGAGAAAAGAAAAAAAAAAAGTTAATGGAAAACAATTATTTTTTCAGAAGAGGCAAAAATTAAAGATTAATAAAAGTTTTAGAAAAGCAAAAAAAATTTTTTTATATATATAAGGTCACAAAAAAACGAAGAAAAAAAAACAAAAAAAAAAAAAAGAAAAAAAGAAAAGAAGAAAAAAAAAAAAAAAAAAGGTCTTTGATTTTTTTTTTTGGGGGGGGGGGAAGGGGTGGGAAGAGTCCTGTATCTCCCTTTTGTCTGTAACCAGAGTGTGGTTGGAGTCTCTGGTCGGCTTGAGGTCCTGTGGCTTGATTGGTTTCTTAAGTCAGTTTGTTGGAACAGGCAGAAAAATGCTCTGCTTTACCCAAGATTTTGAGATTCCCCCTCCCAGGTTAGTTTACTGGGAGGGTGATCTGCTTTGAGAATCACAAAAGAGGGGGATGCAGTGATGAGGCTAGGTTCTGGGTAGAGTTGAGGCCTTTCAACAAACAGTAGCTTTTCCCTGGGGCTATTTTGTGAAAAAAACTCCCAGCCTGGAGCCATTCTCAGGGTTTCTGTTTTTCAATTGATTGTGGTGGCTGCTAGAGGGCGGGGCAGCCTCTGGCTCTGGTTACCCGGTGAGGAGAGCCACTCCAATGGCTGGCGCCTGAGCTGGGTGACTTTTCCCTGGATGGAACTGAGTCTGTGAGGTCACTTCGCCGTTAAGTTCTTGTGACCTGCTAAATGACTCGTTTTATTCCAAGGCCTGAGCTGGAGCTAGCCGCTCCTCCGAACTTTGTCGGTATCCAAGATGGAGATCACCGGTGCTGGGGGGGGGAGGGGTGGCCTTCCCTCCTCTGCTCCCTGGGAAGGAGTGAGGAAGTGGGGCTACTCACGCCGAGTCTTGGATCCTGGGTCGTCTCTGGTCTGCAAAGTGAAGGATGAAGTTGTCCGCTCCTTGTCGGTTCTTGCTGGTGTTGAGTAGAATCCGCTCGCCCGCTGCGTCTGGCTCCTTCGTCCGGGACTCTCTGTGTGAGCGCTCAGGTATGGCCGCGGCTGCGGTCGCCGCTGCGACCCTGCCGCCACAGCAGCAGCTGCTGGCAGACGCTCAGATGTGTCTGCTTGGCTTCCCCTCTCTTGGCTAACTCTCTGTCCTGTGATGGCACACTTGGTGTGATTCTCTGGCTTGGGACTGTTCACTGGAACTCTCAAACTACCTCTTCCCTCTTTTTCTCCTAGTATTTTCCCCTCTCGACCCCCCTCCACCACAAGTCGCATAGTTCATTTTCTTTAAAAAAAAAAATGTTATTGCATGCATGGTATACAGAGGTGTTACAGTAATATAAGTCAATAATGTCAAACATTATTATATCCTCCATAGTTTAATCTTATTTTCCCTCCCGCCCTGCTCACCTCCCCCCAAGCTGGAAAGTTCATTTCCAACATAGTGTCTTGTGAGTATCATTATTGCAATGGGTCATCCTGTGTCCTTGTTTCAGCATTTTGTTATTCCTCTACTCCTCCTTAAATTAGATAAAGGTATATGCAAGACACAAGTTACCAGAATCAAATACAATGACATAGGAGAAAGAACATATAAAAGAAACAACACAAATATCATATAATACATTGAAAACACCACCAAAGAAAATCTCAATCACAAAAAGTCAGAAGTGCTATGTCTCAAGGTATAGTATTCTATCCTTGAGCAAAAAAAGCTCCTGGACAGTGCCTAGAAACTGAGTTCAAACCACAGGACCATCACAAGAAAATACTGTTAAAATATTGAATAAATGTTCATGTAAATATATGTTTAATTTTTAATAGTATCCTTTCCATAATTTCAGAATATTGATTATTTGGGAATTCTTCAAGTAGAATTTGATGGAGAAAAATAACCTTGCCACTAAATTAAGAAAAAATGTTTCTGTTTTGACATGTTTGTTACTTTGTGATCATAGGCACCATCTAGTTTTGATTTACTCTGAAGTTTCTTAAAATGACAAGACATTATCATGTCTTGGGAAAATCATACCTAAGTTAATCATGAAGTATGGATCAAAGGGGAATCAAAAGCATGTAATGCAAGAATCAAACAAAAAAGCAACACGGAAAACGTCTCAAATAGCTTAATTTTATGTGATAATCATGGTACTAGCACTTTGTATTTAGTAAGGACTTTCCTTGTGAAGACCTGAAAGGATGTTGAATATGTTACCTTCTTTTTTACTAACAAGTCATGGAGGAGATGAAGTTCAGCTTCACAATTTGGGGGGTATTTTTGCTATACTTAGACTATGAATCATTGTTGGCAAAAGTTATACAACTGGGACTGGAAATGTGGCTTAGAGGTATAGTGCTTGCCTAGCGTTCACGAAGCCCTGGTTTGATTCCTCAGTACCATATAAACAGAAAAAGCTGTAGGTGGTGCTGTGGCTCAAGTGGTAAAGTGCTAGACTTGAGCAAAAAGAAGCTTAGGGACCGTTCCCAGGCCCTAAATTCAAGCCCAGGACTGGCAAAAAAAAGTTATACAACTGGACTTGATTGCATCTTTGTGGGAACACTGCTGTTAGTTTTCTGTCCTCTTGCAGAGTCTATGAACTCAGAATTTGAAATAAAGGCTTGATAATATTGAGCTTCAATTTTTATAATGATATGCCATAAAGTGGGTTATGTACATGATACCACTTTTTATGATTAGGAATCATTGATGGATGGATATTTATTATTCATTATTTTATTAAATATTAAAGTAGTATATTTTATTAATAAATTGACCTGTCTTTAAAATATACATATAGCTTGCCACCAGGGACTCATGCCTGTAATCTTAGATTCTCAGTAGGCTGAGATTGTGGTTCAAAGCCAGCCAAATCAGGAAAGTTTGTGAAACTATTATCTCAAATTCACCACAAAAATCTGGAAGCTGAGCTTTGGCTCAAGTGGTAGAACTCTAGCTTTGAGAAAAAAAAGCTCAAAAACACTGAGTATTAGGCCCCAAAATACATATAAATGTGTCACTCCCTTGTACAAATCTTTTCAATATATTAAATTCCTTATCATTGACTTTTACAAGCTTATTATCTATTATTCTCCCTTACCCTATGTTACCCTTTTCTTTCTAATGTAGGTTAGAGACATGGTGACCCTCTTCCAGGTTCCCAAATAGATCTTATTCACATGTGCTAAATCTTATACAGTCTTTCAATTCATATAATATAGTAGGGACACATTTTCCTTCAGAAAATGACAAGCAAAATTGGAGAAGAAAAAAATTTAAGATATAATCCTAAAACACTGAAAAGAGCATTTTAAGAAATAAAAGCATGAACGTTTTTGAAGTAAAAAAATGAATAAATTAGTTTTAGTTTACTTAATTGACTCAGGTAAAGACCTAAATAAACAGCAACAAAACCTGAGAAATACTTCACTTTAAAATTCAGAGTCTCCATAGGGCTTTGGTATTAGTAAGATTAGGTATGTTCAGAATTGAGTGAGTTAAGGGAAACAGCTAAAATTAGAAAGCTTGGATAAAACAGTTTAATTTACAAAATTTTTCTCCATCAACGCATATCTTAGTATTTGTCCACAGAAATTTAGAATGCTATTCTTCTGTCATGAGGAGAATACAGAGGGTCATTGAAATGGAATACTATAAATAAAGTGGGCCTGGACACTTTATCTAAAGCAAAGGTATTAATTAAACATATGTACAATAAAGTGAATGTTTCTCTCATTCACTAAGTTAGCAAAATATTGGAAGCCAATTTTCCAGCTTCACTTAAATAAACTTGGAGCCTTATCCAGAGAAACAAGTTGTTCATCCCCTAAAAATTCAATATACAATCATCAACATTGAATCGATAGCCAATATATGAAGCATATAATATTCATCCATAGGCTCTGAGTTATAATCAGCACTTTCAAGTATATGCAGACAATATTAAAAAATTAGCAGAGGATTCTTGTTAAAGAATAGCCAGCTTGGGGCTGGGGAGGTGGCTCAGTGGTAGAGCGCTTGCCTTGCATGCATGAGGCCCTGGGTTTGATTCCTCAGCACCACATAAGCAAAAAAAAAAAAAAAAAAAAAAAAGCCGGAAGTAGTGCTGTGGCTCAAGTGGTAGAGTGCTAGACTTGAGCTGAAGAGCTGAGGGACAGCGCCCAAGCCCAGAGTTCAGGCCCCACGACCGGACCCCCCCCCCCCAAAAAAAAAGAATAGCCAGCTAGGCACTGGTGGCTCATGCTACTCAAGAGGTTGAGATCTGAAGATCACGGTTTAAAGCCAACCCTGGCAGTAAAGTCCATGAGACTCTTATCTCCAAAATAACCACCAGATAACTGGAAGTGGCGTTGTGGCTCAAGTGGTAGAGCACTAGCCTTGAGCTGAAGAGCTGAGGGACAAGAGTTCATGACCGACCAAAAAAAAAAAAAGTCAAGAAGACTTTAAGATGACCAAGAGAAATGCAAGACCATTAAAATGGGAATTTTTAGTCAGAGAGATTAACTTTCAACTCAGAATACAGCATGTGAAAGTGGTAATTTAAGGGGAGGATCAATGGATGAAAAATCACTAAGAGTAAACCTCACAAGTAAGGACTATTTTGTAACTGACCAAAAAGGATTATTGCTGAAGTCAGAAGAGGGCAATCAGAAAATCACTTTTGGGGTGGTAGAGGGCAAGTGTTCTTGTTAATATAACTTAGCAGTTGCTTTGCTAAAATTGGATTTATTAAAGAAGTAAGCATATGGGTATTGAGGAAAGCTAAGTCCTGACTAAAGATTGGTCAGGCAAAGTATCTTTTTCAATGATCAGAGTTTGCCAACCCTGGAAATGTATCCTACATGTAAATTGAAGACAAAATAGAAAGATAAATTTAAAAATATATTGAAGAAAATTGAGATGATAAAAAGAAAAACTGATAAGATTCTAAAAGATATTATGTTTGTATAAGTCTAGAACAGAATGATTTTAATAAGAATATTTTGATAAAAAAGAACTTTTAGTAATTAAATAGCAGCAGAGAGGGATGTTCAGAGTACATGACAAAATCATGCTTCCTATATTTTCTGATATTCATGGATTTTGTTATTTATTCTCTTATTCTAAGATCTTCACCTGCTACCTAACATTTAGTTTATTTTTTTAACTTTGTGTTCAATTTTCCTGAGGAATCTGCCTAGAATTCTGTATAAGGATCATGTCCCTCAAAACTTGTGTCTACCTTCAATGACAACTACATATTTCCTGTTGCTCACATCTATTCTTGCTCACATCTATTCTTGTTCACATCTTATACTTGACTCCATCTTTCTTCCACATCCTACAATCTATCAGAAAATCTTGTTTACTTTGCTTTTAAAATGTGTATATATATTGACCACTGTTACACTCTGGTCCAAGCCACCATTTTGGTTTCTCTAAATTCTTGCAATAGCCACTTAGTCTGTCTACTTTCTTTTCACCCTTCTCAGAACAACAGCCAGAGCATTGTATTCTTAAAGCTTAAGTCAACTAATATATCTCTGTTCTATCACTTTGAGTATCTACTCAAATTCAGTAATTACTCTAGTCAGATTTAACACTTTGCTATTCCCACAAAATACTAGACATAATGTTCCCCCTTAGGTACACCTGTGAGACAATCTCTCTAACTTCTTCAAGATTTCGTCTAAACGTTACTATCTCAAGAACGCTTATCCTAGTCTTTCTATCGAAAATTCTCACATCATTCATCCCCATTTCATGGCCTGGCACTCTTAATTTCACTTTCAGTGACTTCATTTACTAGTATTTTTACCTTCTACTATATTATATACAGTCAGTCCTTTATATTTACAGATTAAAGCAATAATGGATCAAATATATTTGAAAAATCATAGCAGCTGGACAGAATAAGTACACATTATTATTGCCCATATTTCCTAAACACCATACCATAGCAACTATCTAATCTAGAGATGATTTAATATATACAGGAGGGTATACACAGATATATGGAAGCAATATGAATTTCATAGTAAGAAATTGAGCAGATATCTGTAGGCTTGGCTTCTTCAAGAGAGTCTTGGGATCAATGGCTATTGAGGGATGAGTATCATACATTCATTGTGCTTATGGTTTATTGCCTGTCTACTCCCATCAAGAGTGATAACATGAGAATATGATTTCATTCTCCCCACTGCCGCATCACTAGCACTTAAAACAGTGTCTGGCACATCAGAACAGGGTCAAAAATATATAATGAATTTTAATAGATATATGAATATGTACATTTATACATGCATACACACACAGTCCAAATGCATGCAAAATCTCTGAAAAGATATACAAGAAACATGCTAGGTTCCAGGAGAATATGATGGATGTAATGCTTTTAACTGTAAACTCTTGTGTTTGGAATTTGAAAAATATAAACGAACTATCTTTTCCATAAGTGAAACAATGAAAAGTTGAGGTTGAATTTCATAGCATGGATCAGTTTTAGTACTATAATATAAATATTGAAAACATTCTTTAAATCACATTTATGGAGTTTAGTGGGTCCTATGAAAGTATTGAACACTCAATTCTCAAAGGGAACTTAAGTGTAGTAAAATGAAAATGTTCTTCAAAAAAAAAGATGCAGTAAAATAAAAATATACTGCAAAAAGTGCCCTGATTCAGTTTGGATCTTGCATGTTCCCTGAAGTCCCATATGTTGAAGGCTTGATTCTCAGCCTGTGGTACAATTAAAGGTGGAACCTTTAATAAAGGACCATAATTAGAAGTAGTTAAGTCACTGGATGTATACACCTTTGAAAGGAGTGTTGGGAATCTGGCCCCTTCTTTTCTCTTTGCTTCCTAGTTAATTTGAAGTGAGTAGGCCTTTCTAGTATGTACTCACACCATAATGCACAGTTCTGCCACAGGTCCCAAGAAATTAGACCAATCAACTATGAACTAAAACCTTTGAAACCATGAACTTAAATAAATCATTCCTCCATATAAATTGATATTCTCAGATATTTGTCACAGTGATAGATATATAACTAATAATATGCTCAAGACCCTAACAAAATTCAATGTATGTTGATGAGTGAAAAAGAAAAAAAATCATGAATTTAATTATAAAGTACTATAATATTTATGTATTAAAATATCCCTGGAAGTGATATGTGTACATAGAATATATCCAAAAACCTTTAATACATTTGAAATGCAATTATTGAAAATATTTTTTTAAAAAAGGATTTTTCAATGTTGAATGACTATCATACAAACATGCCCGTGTTTCTTTTATATGGATTCACTACTATAATTGTATCCCATTTTTAAATTTTTCCTTCCTTTATGCATATACATCTAAATCTATCCACCCAGGTATGTACATATCTTTTTGAACTGGAAAAAGATACCTGTCAATATTTCGCTCATAGGCTTTGGGTAATATACCTTGAAATCATTGCTTTTCTCAGTTTACATACATGCATGGATCTAATGCAAGATAGTTCTGTTTTTCTAGAAACCTACTACTTTCTTATAGCTCCTTCCTATTCCTATTGAAATACATAGATGATAACTGGTTTGAATCCTAGCACAGTGTTAAACTTAAAAGAGCTTTAGTCAAGAAAGGTATGGTTTCTTTATGACACCCATTGCAGTTTCCCAACTAATATGGAATCTTCTACTCATGTCAAGAAGATACTTGAAAATTTTGTTTTTCTTGGTTTAGAAGGATTTTTTTCAAATTATCTCTAAGAAACTATATTTTTACATTTGCATATAAATTCTTGTTTCTTCATTCATAAGAAGAGAAGCATGAATACTGACAAGAGTAGCAGACTATGCTTTGGAGTCTTATTTTCAAGTCTTTGTGAATGAATCCCACTCCCAACATTCTCTATTAATCTTGTAAAACTCAGACATCAATATCACCCCATAACGTTTGAGTAATGCACTCCAGCACAGTGACCACAACATAATCACTGTACAGCCTGAGCAGGTTACTGGAAATAGATAGAAGCAAACGTTAATCAAGCTTAGGAAATAGTTTCCTTGAAAATGACTTCTCTGAATTTTATGTGCATAAGTATTGTGTAGAGTTAACAAGTCTTGATTTTAAAACTTCTTGGATTGAAAAAGAACTATTATGTTTTCTTCTAAAACTAATAAAACAAATGATTGAATTCAATATTTAAAGAAAAATTGAATTTATTTTTAGTAAATTGTGTAGCACCTAAAACCCTAACTACATAGTCACTTTGGGCAAAATAATTTTAAAAATTCATTCATAGAATCACTAAAAATGTGTTTATTGAGCCATTTGAGGATAATCGGTAAAATTGGTAGCCATTTTTATAAAATCTTACATCAGGAAAGTGGAAACTATAGTCACCAAAAATTCATTATTATCACAATTAAAAGCTCACCAAACCTAGTATATACTAGCCATTTTCATTAGGAAAATTATCCAATTATCTATATAGCACATAATACAGCTTAAGGCCATTAGGGCAAGTGTTAAAATGTTATATTGATAGAAAAATAAATTTCAGTTTTAGCATCTACTGAAGTAGTAAATGTAGAAAATAATGTTGAAAGTGAATGATTACTTATTTCTGCCTTCAGTGGGGAAGGGAAATATGTAATCTAGAGATTTCTCAGCATTAGCAAGACACTCCACAGTAGGAGACTTGGAAATGGGAGCAATAAACAGATAACTGGAGGAGGTTGTAAGGCTCTTTTCAAGACCAAGAGCATCAGACCTGCCATTTTAATAACTGTTACAATATGGCACCCTGTAGATAAAAATAGAGCCTGCAAATGACTTCTGTTCTTCTTCCCTTCTTGCCCGGAACAGTTTCACAGTGTTGTTTGTCTTGACCTTGTTCATAAAATAGAGCAACAGACAAGGATATCCAGAAGGTTAACTGATAGAAAAGTTAAAGGCAAATATTGAATAGTATTTGAAAAAGGCTTGTTTTGGACTTCAGTAAATTGATTTTCCTCTAACAGTTACTGGAATGGTACATCTTAGATCCTTTTACAGCACTAGCCTAAAATAAGGTACAGTGCTAATTCCAGCTGAAAGAGAGGGAGACAGAGACACAGAGAAAAACAGAGACAGGGAGACATGCATTCATGAATATAAAAAACTATACAAGTTCTGTAATACTTTATTTTTACTTGTATAATCCTTCTCATGTCATTCCATTCTATCACTACCACTCATAAAATGTTTTACTACAGAAAAAAGAACAGCTGTTTGTAGAAAATATTTTCAACATTTGTTGGAAGGTATTCATAACAACCTCTTCAAAGTTTGATATTGAAGAGCAATACTTTCAAGAATTGTTGCATTTGTTATTTTTTACTGGAGAACTTTTTGGTACACATTATAGATGTGGTAAGGGTGGGTGATACATTTCTTATGCATAGTAGTCTCCTGACTAAAACGCCCAGAATGGATGACAGATTAACATTAAGGAAGCACAATAAATTTGCTTAGAATGCACATGTATATGATAGTCATACAAAACAGAATACTCAAAAAAGGGCGAAGTCTTTAATATTTAAATATTCTCTTCATGGTGGAAAGGTATATGGAAATAACAGAGCCAGATTACAGAGAAAATGAGGAAAAGAACTTTCTCTTCAAACAAGGGTGGCTATTATGCAGATGATCTCCCAGATAATCTCAGAAGTGTACTTGTCTGGATTTGGTGATGATATTTTGTCTCCTCTCTTTCCTATGCTTAACTTTTGTGGCTATTTGATAAGATTCCTAGGCTAGGAGTTTAAAGGCAAATTGCATTTCTTTTGGACTAAGTTTTCTCGGACCTGGATACTGGAGAGATGGTCTTATGCTTACAGAGAAAAAAGGAGAAATTAGAGACCTTTATTGTGAGACTTTCTTTATCTAAGAATGCCAAAGCATGACATGTTCTGGGGTATCATTTCTCTGAGCCTCAACACTATATTGGAAGGAGATTAGTAGCTAGCAAAATGTACAGGTTGTTATATAATATATCTTGCACTTGATCACGTATTTGGGTTTCTTCTATAGTAAAAAATATAAATAATTTCACAAATTGAATTTAAGTATTCGTTTTTAAATTTAAGTGTCTGATACATAACACAATTTAAAATAGTTTATTCACAAGTATAATGCATTTCAAATATAATACAAAATACTTTGAAGCTTAAAACAATATTTAAAAATCATATCACAAGGGCTGGGAAGGTGGCTCAGTGGTAGAGCGCTTGCCTTGCATGCTCGAGGCCCTGGGTTCGATTCCTTAGCACCACATAAGCAAAAAGAAAAAAGCCGGAAGTGGCGCTGTGGCTCAAGTGGTAGAGCGCTAGCCTTGAGCTGAAGAGCTGAGGGACAGCGCCCAGGCCCAGAGTTCAGGCCCCTCTACCGGACCCCCCAAAAAAAAATCATATCACAAATCAACCATTTAAAACTTCACATTTAAACCATGTGCTGGTGGCTCACACCTATATCCCCAGCTACTCAGGAGGTTCAGATTTGATTATCACAGTTCAAAGTTAGCCTCGGCAGAAAACTCCATGAGATTATCATCTCAAACAAACCAACAAAAACAAGGAAGTGACGTGGTGGCTCAAGTGGTAGCACGCTAGCCTTGAGCAAAAGACCTCAGAGACATCACCCAAGCTCCAAATTCAAACCCCCGAACTGGAAAACAGGTCACATTTTGTCTAAGAATCTGCTGTTACGCTAAAATTTATTACTGCTCATTATGGAGAGAACATTATTGCATGGCATGTATTAGAAAATTTACTACAGTAAAAAAAAAAAATAGGCGATACTGACAAGAACTTGAACAAAAGAAGTCATTTTGTCCTTTAAAATTTATTTGTATTGTTCCTAATGAGACTATATGACTACATTGCTCCATAATATAACCATTAAATGTCACTTAGTTGAAATATTCAAGAAATAGTGCTCTGATTTTTAAAATTCAGGATGTAGAATTAATAAAATGTCGCAGTTTCAACATGCTTGCTAATAATCTTTTCAAAATATATTAACCCATTTCCCTGTCTTGTGTTTTCAGCATAATTATATCTTCTTTTGAAAGAAAACAAATGATCTTCCAGGGCCTTTGACTATTTTACTACAAATCAGTAGAGGACATCAGAAAATATACACTAGAATTTGAATTTATAAGCAAATATTTTATATGGCTTATTTCATAATAACTTGCTTCATTTATCTAAAACCCATGCTTTCAAATACTAAAAAGAAATATTTACATACTTTGAAGCTTCTACACAGGCGAGCCTATTTGATTGAAATACTGCCAAAATTAGAAAGCATAGCCATCATGTTGCATCCTATTTTTTAAAAGTTCTTATTTGTATTCTACATATGTTTTATCATTTGATCTCAAAATTCCAAGTTAATTCTCCAACTTGGTTTGTTGAAAATGTTTTACCATATTTTTAAAAAAATAATTAAATCAGAGACAATGATATCCAAGAACAAAAGCAACAATTCTCCCATGAATTTGATAAAATTGGTTTATGAAATTATAATTGGAAGACATTAAGAAGAAAGAAATAGATGTAAAAAAATGATGAATAAAAGGTACCAGTTAGTTTGTTATTCTTTTGTCTAGTTCCTCAGGATAACGAGCCAGGCAGAAATAGCAAAAAAGAAGACGGCTGAAAAAGGAACCTGTAGCCCACCCATACTTGCTAATAGCATAATCTCATAGCTCAAACACAATTAAAAAAGTCATATTGCAATAAAAAAGAGAAGCTGGGTATATATAGCTTCTTGAATTCAAGAGTTAAAATTCTATATTGAGGAAAATACTATCATGCTTATTCTATCCTAGTGACATCACATAGCACTTATTTAAACTATTCTCTTCTAGAAGAATTTTATAAACTATATGTTCCATGCAAATTTGTTCTGATCCTGTGACCTAGATAATTATTTTCGCCTCTAAACTACTAAGTATTTATTGACTATATGATTCATTTTTTTATTCATTCATTGCCTTCCAATATCATTTTAAATCAATTTTATTATTTTTCTGACCATAAAACTAAATGTGTTGTTCTTAAAAATATACCTTATAGCACATTCTAATGAATAAGATAAAATCAGCCATAATCCAACCACCAGGAAATAATATTTTTTAAGACTTGAACAAATTTCCTTTTCACTTTTATACATTATGAACATATTACTACATTTTTTGTTACTAAAACTGGAATACATTCTGTTTATTGTCCCATTTTTCACTGATCATTACTGCATTAAAAACTTCCCCATGTATTAAATATTTTTAAAAAGCAGGTTAATGAGGTCTTTACTTCCAGTATGAATGAGTAAGCTCCTAAAAAATATCCTCTGACAAATTAAAAACAATAAAAACTCTGAGATTTCAGAAATGAGTCAAAATTTGAAAGACACAGATGGCATAGAATATATTTCATGTTTTCAGACAAAAGAAAGCTATTAATGAATCACCAGTAGATTCAAATGAATGGATGAGGAACATTTAAAATTTTTAATTGTAGCTGGGAAGGTGGCTCAGTGGTAGAGCGCTTGCCTTGCATGCTCGAGGCCCTGGGTTTGATTCCTCAGCACCACATAAGCAAAATGAAAATAAAGCTGAAAGTGATGGTGTGGCTCAAGTGGTAGAGCGCTAGTCTTGAGCTGAAGAGCTGAGGGACAGCGCCCAGTCCCAGAGTTCAGGGCCCACGACCGGACCCAAAAAAAAATTTTTTTTAATTGTTTGTGCCAGTGGCTCACACCTGTAATCCCAACTGCTCAGCAGGCTGAGATGAGAGGATCACAATTCAAACCAAGCCTGGGAAAGAAAAGTCCATGAGACTCTTATTTCCAATTAACCTCCCCAAAAAGCAGAAATGGAGGTGTGGCTCATGTGGTAGAATGCCAGCCTTGAGCTTTAGAAAAGCTCAGAGATAGCACCCTGGCCCTGAGTTCAAGTCCCAGGACATGCACAAAAAAATGAATTACCTGAGTAAAAATAAATGACCACTTTTCTCTTAATTTCTTAAAAATACAAGTTCCTAATCTAAAGCTTATTGGTATGAATAGCACAAAAATAACACCAGCTCCATGTATATAGCAGATCAACGGTCTTATATGTCTTTCTGTTGGCAACTTGGCAGAATCAGAATCCTTTCCTTTGAAGCCACCATGAGGCCCTGGGCACTTAACTGATGTAAGAACTGGAACAGGAGCCTTGGTCTGGGACTTTTTATCAGTCTTTGACTGACTTTTTTCTGGCAGAACCTGTAAATGTAGAAAGGTGCACACATGCCAAGCTTTGAGCAAGTTGATTGAGCTTGCAGCTGGCCCCATTTGGAATTTGGGGATAAACCTCCATAGGATTTGCAACTGCTTTCATAACTTTGAGGCATACAGTTAGGCTTTAGCCTCATTAGCCTGCATCTTCTTCAGGTCCCTCTTATGGGTACTTCTTGGTCACACACATATTCATCAGAAAGTTAGGGTGCTCCCCCTTTAAATGATTCTTATCTTTGTAATGGGATTTACAATTTGGGGTCGGGACTGTAGTTGTGGAAATGGGAGGGAAGGGATGGTAGGGGAAAAACAAAGGAGGAGGCAACAATGCTTGATAGGAAATGTACTCATTATCTTGCTCATGTAACTGTAACCCCTCTGTACAGTATTTTTACAATAATATATATACAAGAAAAAGAAAATAAAAGTGCAAGCCACAAAGTGAAATAAAGTATCTTGTAGTTCGTACATCTATGAAAGGACTTATATACTTGTCCATAAAGAGCTCTTACAATTCAATAAATATATATGGTAATAAAATGGAAAAAATTGAAGATTTTTCACCAAAATAAGACGTGCAAACAGCTAAAAACAACATAAAAATCAATAGAACAATAAAAATCAAAATTACTTAAGTGACTAATTTTAAAACAGAAACAAATTCAAATGATAATAATATGAAGCAAGTAGTTTTCATACATTGCTGAGAGGAATATAAACAGTACAGCTTCTTTGAAAAGCTGACAATTTCTTAAGTGCAAATGCATGAATGTATTGTGCAACTTACCCATCTCATTCCTTTTTATTCTGGTTGTGGGACTTGATCTCTAGGTCTGGGCATTTTCCCTGAGCTCTTTTGCTCAAAGATAGCTGTCGTGTCCGCCTCGACCCGCAAGGACGACGCGACAACAGGTTCTTCTTTCAGGCGGTTTATTCAGGACCTTTTACAACATCTTCTCTCCCGCTTCTTCTGCCTGCTTCTTCCCGCTTCTCCTTCCCTCCGCCCCCGCGCTCTGATTATAAGCCTCCTGGATGGCCAATCCCGAAGCGCCACGTGGCATATACCGATAGGGCTGCAAACACGGAAGCAAACTAGGAGCCAAATCATAGCCATATAAGGAGTTGTTTTTTACAGAGAGCACTCGTCACCGGGAAGACGGAAGGCGGGAGCCAGTGCCATCTTTGGTCTCAGCCGCGCCATTTTTGCGGCCGCGCCTTACAGCTGCGCCGTCTTTGGTCGCGGCTCCCTCAGCTCTCCACAGATAGCATTTTACTACTTTGAGTCAGAGTCCACTTCTGGATTTTGAGTGTTAATTGGAGATAAGATTTCATGGGGTCTTCTGCTCCAGCTGACTTCAAACTGTGATCCTCAGATCTGTCTTCTGAGTAGCAACGATCAACAATCTCAGGCATAAGCCACTGGCACCCAGTTCATCGAATTATTCTTTTTACTAACATCAATCAGTTGTACAGTGTGGTTTCATTTTAACTTCTCATTTTATGTTGACCATGCATATTAAGAAGACTCACCTCTCTGTCACGCTCTCTCCTCTACCTTTCTCCTTCCAGTTACAACAAGCTTTGTATATACATATATATATGTATATGTATATATATACACACACATATATATGTGTGTGTGTGTGTGTGTATATATATATATACACATTTTGACCATATTTTCCCTCCCTTTCCCCTCTGTTTCCTTACCACATCACTAGCACCTATACAACAAACAGGGCATATTTCCATGCCTAATATTTATTTCTGTACAAATACATATACTATAATCAGGTTGATTGTGTGTGTGTGTTGCACGCACGTGCACACAGACGCGCTCTTGAATGAGTTTATGTGTCTTCTAAGTATATTGTCTACATGGAAGGAAAACATGAGACCTTTGTCCTTCTGAAAATGGCTTATTTTAGTTAATGTAATGGTCTTCAGATTCATCCATTTTCCTGCAAATGACAGGATTGCATTCTTCTTTGTGGCTGAATTATACACCATTGTGAATTATGTTAATCCATTCATCAGTTGTAGGAATTCTGGGCTCTTTCCATAGCTGAACTATTGTGAGTATTGCTACAGTGAATATTCTTGTTCTTCTATTATATACTGATATATATATAAATTTATATATATATATATATATATATATATATATATATACAGTGTATACTAATCCTAGGTGTACATACAAATATATACATTCACACACACACACACACACACACACACACACACACACACACACACACACACACACACACACATATGTACCTAGGAATAGTATACACTGTGTTGTAAGGAAGTTCTGTTTTTAGGGGGATTTTTAGTTCTATTTTTTTTTGTCCTGGAGCTTGAATTCGGGGCCTGGCATGGACACTGTCCCTGAGTCTCTCTGTGCTCAAGCCTAGTGCTCTGCCACTTGAGCCACAGTGCCACTTCGAGCTTTTCCTGAGTAGTTTATTGGAGATAAAACATATTTATAATGTACCATGTGATTTTTTGGTTTTTTTGTATGTTCCTTCCCCATGGTATAACCCCTGTCTTCACTGTATTTGATGTGGTTCTAATTTGGGGAGGGGAAGGAAAAAACAAAATGTTTAAATAGGTATACAGGTTGACCCATTGTAACAATGAGATGAACAAGACACTATGATGAAAAACAAACTGTACAGTTTAGATGGGGGGGGGGGGAGAGTGTAGTTGTGGAGGTGGGAGGGAAGGGAAGATAGAGGTAAAACAAAGGAGGAGGAAACAATGCTTGATAGGAAATGTACTCATTACCTTGTTCATGTAACTGTAACTATTCTGTACAGTATTTTTACAATAAAAAACTTATTTTAAAAAAAGTCCCGCAGACTTTCCTGCCTGATCTAGCTTTGAACGGAGATCCTCAGATTTTAGGCTGCTGTGTATCTAGGAGTACAGTCATAAGCCACCGGCACCCAGCTTGTTTTTAGTTCGTTTAAGAAACCTTCATACTAGTTTTCATAGTGATTATACTAGTCCATATTCATATCAACAATATGTGTTGCTCCCCTAGCCCTTCTTGTTGGTGGGATCCTTCAGGATAGCCATCCTGACCTGAATGAGATGGAAAGTCAATGTCATTTTGATTTGTATTTGCTTTACAATCAGAAATGTTGAGCACTGGCCATATGTATTTTATTCAAGAATTATTTGCAGAATTGTTCCCATTTATTAATTGGGTTATTGGGATATTTTTAGTGTTTGGGGTTTTATATATTTCCTTCTGTGTTCTATTTATTAATCTTTTTTCATACAACTAGCTGGCAAAGATTTTCTCCCATTCTGTAGGATGACTATTCTAGTGACTATTGCATTCATGGTGAAGAAGCTTTTTATTTATTTATTTTTTAATTTTTTTGCCAGTCATGGGGCCTGAGCACAGTCTGGGCGCTGTCCCTCAGCTCTTCAGCTCAAGGCTAGCGCTCTACCACTGGAGCCACAGCACCACTTCCAGCCTTTTCTGTTTATGTGGTGCTGAGGAATTGAACCCAGGGCCTCATTCATGCAAGGCAAGCACTCTACCACTGAGCCACCTTCCCAGCGCCTGAATAAGCTTTTTAATATGATGCAATATTATTTGTAAGTCTTCACTCTTATTTTCTGAGCTATTACAGTATTACTCAGATAATTCCTGCTTATGCCAATATCTTCCAGTACTTTTCCTATTCTTTCCTGCAGTTGTTTTAAAGCTTCACATCTTACATTAAAGTCACTGATCCTTTCTTTTTAATTTTTTTTATACATTTTTTATTGTGAAAATCCCATACAGAGGGGGTTACAGTTACAAGATCAAGGTAATGAGTACATTTCCTATTGAGCACTGAAGCCTCCTCCTTTGTTTTTCCCCTACCATCCCTTCCCTCCCACCTCCACAACTACCTCTTTTCCCCCCTGCCAAAGTTGTAAAGTTTGTTTTAAATATAGTGTTTTGTACATCTCATCATCACAATGGGTCAACATGTATCCTTATTTAAGCATTTTGTTTTTTCCCTATCCCTCCCAAAATTAGAGAAGTGTATATACAAGATACAGAGCACAGACTTCAAATACAGTGAAAACAGGGATTATACCATGGGGAAGCAACATACAAAAGAAACAAAAGAACATGGTACATTATAAATGCATTAGAAACAATATCAAGAAAGAAAACAAATTATTTGTGTCACTATCTTGGGATTCATTTCGCTTATTATCAGCTAATATGGTCATATGTACATAGCTTTTGGCCTTTGTTGCTTGTCCTACACGTGTACTAGTTATTGCAAATAAGGGAAACCATGGGACCTATGCTTCTTTGGGCCTGGCTTACTTCACTTAATATAGTTTTTCCAAGTCTTTCCATTTCCTAACAAATGGGGCAATGTAATTCTTTCTGATGGAAGCATAGAATTCCACTGTGTATATATATATATACATACATATATATATATATATATACATATATATATATATATATAGCACATTTTCTTGATCCATTCATCTACTGAGGGGCATCTGGGTTGGTTCCATATCTTAGCTATGGTAAATCATGCTGCAACAAACATAGTTGTACTGGTAGCCTTAGTATGGCCATGTTTGTGATCTTTTGGGTAAATGTCCAAAAGTAGGATTGCTGGGTCAAAGGAGAGCTCTACGTGGAATCTTTTGAGGAACCTCCATATTACTTTCCAAAGTGGTTGAACAAGTTTAGACTCCCACCAACAATGCAGTAGGGTTCCCTTCTGTCCACATCCCCTCCAGCATTTGTTGTTATTCGAGTTCTTTATACTAGCCATTCTAACTGGGGTGAGGTGGAATCTCAATTCTGTTTTGACTTACATTTCTTTTATGGCTAGAAAGGTTGAGCATTTCTTCATGTGTCATTTGCCATTCTTCTTCTTCAGAGAAGTTTCTCATTAAGTCTTTAGCACACTTACTTATTGTGCAGTTGTTTCTTAGAGGATTTGTTGTTGGTTGATTTAATTTTTTGAGTTCCAAGTATATTTTAGATATGAAAACCTTGTCCATTGTATAGCTATTGAAGATCTTCTCCCAATCCATGGACTTTCTATTGATCTTGCTAGCTATGTCCTTTACCATGCAGAAGCTCTGAAGCTTCATGCAATCCCATTTGTCCAACCTTTCTTTGATTTGTTGTGTTTCTGGGTTTCTATTAAGAAAATTTCAGCCTGTGCCAAGGAGACCTAGGGTTTCTTCTATTCCTTCCTGTAATGTTTTCAGGGTGTCTGCTTTGTCTTCAAGGTCTTTGATCCATTTGGAGTTGATTCTGGTGCAGGGTGATATATAAGGGTCTAGCTTTAGTGTTCTACAGGTGAATAACTAATTTTGCCAGCACCATTTACTGAAGAGGCTGTTTTTCTTTCATTCTATTTTTTTTAGCTCCCTTATCAAAGATTAGGTGGCTGTAGGTCTGTGGGTTTATTTTTGGGTTTTCAGTTCTATTCCATTGGTCCTCAGGTCTTTTCTTGTACCAGTACCAAGCTGTTTTGTAGTAGAGTTTGTAGTAGTGTTTGTAGAGTAGTAGTAGAGTTTGTAGTAGAGTTTGAAATTTGGTATTGATATTCCTCCAGCACTGTTCTTTCTGTTGTGGATCGTTTTTGCTATGCTGGGTCTTTTATTGTTCCATATGAATTTTTGGATTGATTCTTCAAGAAGAATGAGGTTGGAATATTAACAGGCATCGCATTGAATTTGTAGATAGCCTTTGGAACTATTGCCATTTTCTTGATGTTGATACTTCCAATCAAGGAGCATGGGAGGTTTTTCCAGTTCCTAAGTCCTGTTTTGATTTCCTTTTTCATGTTTTTAAAGTTTTCATCATAGAGGTCCTTCACTTCTTTAGTTAACTCCTAGGTATTTTATTTTTTGTGGGGCTATTACAAAAGGAATTGCTTTCCTGATTTCAGTGAGCCCTTCTCATTGTTGGCATACAGAAAAGCCATTGATTTTTGAGGGTTAATTTTATACTCAGCTACTTTGCCAAAGTTTCAAATCAGCTTGAGTAATTTGAGGTTGGAATCTGTGGGAAAAAAATCATTGATCTATTTTGAATTCATATTACTACAGGGTGAGAAACAGGTATCCAGTCTTTTCCATGTGAATATCCATTTTTTCCAACAACATTTTGTCTTTTCTTCAATATACATTTTGGGATCCTTTGTCAAGCCACCTTATTTGTAAATAATTAAGAGACATGAAAGCACAAAAGTGCAATGACTTGCAAATAAATGTTTATAGTAGCCAAACTTGAAAAAAATCCAATGTTCTTACATAAATCAATAAAATAAATGTGCTTTATACATATAATGGAATACTATCTAAGAATAAAGAGAAAAAAATCTCCAATGACCAAGATTAATGACTCAGAAATTAATTTTGCTGCATAGATGAAGTGGTTCAAGTGGTAGAGTGCTTGCCTAGCAATAGCTAGGTCTAATCCCGAAAGTCAATAATCAAAAATTAAATGTATGTATGGAGAAGTCAGCCAAGAAGACTATATATACTGTGTTACTTTGTTTACATAAAACTCTAAAAATATAATTAATATAGCAAGACACAAGGAGATCATGTGTTACCTGGAGGCACACAAAATGAGGGGTGGATTGTGACATAACATGAGCAATCTTCTATTGGTGATGGAAATGTTGTGTATCATGATCATGGTAATATCTTCATGTGTACATTAACCTGTAAGTATTCATCAAAATTTACATTTATTATTGTTAGGTCTGTCAAAGAGAAATGGCCTCTTTCCCTTATTCTTAACCCCAAGAACCCTAGAAGTCCCTACCCAGCATCTATAACCCAGACAACTGGAATGCCTAGGGGCGGTGGGAGGTACCCCTGGCTCTGAAGTCATTTCCCCAACCTCTGAGGTCACCTCCACATCTGCTGCATCCACCCCCTTCCAACCATGCCCTCCTGCCATTAGATCTCTCTCTCTCTCTCTCTCTCTCTCTCTCTCTCTCTCTCTCTCTCTCTCTCTCTGTCTCTCTCTATTTCTCTCTCTGCATGTCTCTAGCATGTGCAAGCCAGCAGTTTGGTTTCTCTCTCTCTTCTAATAAACCCTCATCAATCTGAACCACATGGGAGTTTCCTTTTTGCAACTCTTACATCTGGTGCCAAAACTCAGGAGGGGAGGATGTCAGGAGACACTGGATCCCCTCCACTTCTCTTTCTGAGGGTCAATCTGCCCCCTGCCCCCCTTCAAACCCCACGCATTTGCTACACTGTCTCCTGTGTACATCTGGTGAGTTACTCCTATATACAGGCCCTCTTTCTGTTAGACATGATCCTTCCCCGCCCTCTTCCACCCTGTACTCCACCATTGTGTTCTTACTGACTCTGCCCCTTTACATCCTCACTGACTTTACCCCCTATGTTCTCACTGAATCTGCCCCCCTGCATTCTCAAAGACTCCACCTCTCTACGTTCTCACAGACTCCTCCCCCTCTACATCCACACCAGACTCACTCTTTGTTTCTTATTTCAGTAGGGTCCCATCAGGCTCTCCTGAGCCAGGATACCCCCTTGGATGTCTTTTACACTCCCTAGATATTCCTTTACTCAAGGACTCCATAAAACCAAAACACCTTATCTTTTATTCCAATAGAGTCTAGCCACAGTAAAGGCTAGACAATCAGCCTCAATGGCCCAAACTGGGACATTCAATTACTATACTCTCAGAAATTTGGACAATTTCTGTCGAAACAATGGTAAATAGTTAGAGGTTCTATATGTTGAGGCTTTCTTTGCACTTCATTAGTTGTACTTTCCTCTGCCAATCCTGCCCAACTTTCACTATCTTCCTGGCATGGGGGCAGCCCTTCCCCACCAAATCACCTGAGAACCTGAAGCCTCTGTCCGAGCCTGAAATGCCCAATCCCCTATTCAACATTGAGGATTCTGCCCCTCCTTCCCATCCTAAACCTTTCACACATTCTCCTCATTCATATCTTTTTTACTCATCTCCTGCAGCACAACACCTTATCCCATATTGGTGTCTCAAAGCCTCCACCAGCTCCCTTATATGGTGGCAGGGACAGAGGGAGTTATTCAAGTTCATGCTCCCTTTTCAATGACTAATCTCTCCCAGATAGAGAAGTGACTGGGATTGATCACACTCCCAAGATTCTAATAACTATTCCATAGAGTTTAAATTCCTTGTTCAAGCCTCTGCCTCACTTGGCATGATTTATATATAATCCTCTCCTCCATCCTTACCCCTGTGGAAAATGAAAGTGTTTGGGCTACCACCTAGTCAGATGCCAGTGAGACTCACTGCCTTTTTGATAGGGGTGATTGCCCAGGAAAAAAACCCAATTGGGATTACCAAAATAGTGCTCCTGGAAAGGAAGACAGAAATAGGATGGTAACCTGCCTGGTGACTGGTCTTTAGAAGGCAGCCTACTGTGTGTTCAACTATGACAAACTAGGGGAGATTCTGTTAGACCCGCTGAAAACCCAGCCAAATTGTTCAATCTCCTCATAGTGGCACTCCAGCATTATACTGAGCTGGACCCAGAGTCAAAGGAAAGTATAATGGTCATTAATAAACATCTTATTTCCCAATCAGCTCCTGTTATTTTTTTAAAAGTTAAAAAGGCTGAGGATGGCTCTCAATACTCCCCCTCAACAAGATCTGGTAAGCATGGCCTTTAAAGTTGGAAAGAACCAACAAGCCTGTCCATGATAGGGAAAATTACCAGCTCATGAATTCTGCTCTCTGGCCTGATTGAAGAAGAGGCACCTAATGCACACCACCTGGACTATGCTTCAAATGTGTCAAAGAATTCCACAGGGCAAGAGCTTTCCCTATTCCATGAGCTCTGTCTGAACCCTGCCAAAGTGTGCACAACCAGGACACTGGGGAGTTGACAGTCCCTCCTCGTCTCTACAAGGTGGACCAGCTCATTCTACACCTCATCCACACAGGGAGAAGCTCAACTAATCTGAGATACTCAGCTTAGTGACGGTAGACTAAATGGTGTCTATTGCTGCTGGCTTTGACAGACATCACTATGGAGGAACACAGAGTATCTCTTCAGGTTGCAGGTAAACTTGTATCCTTTCTTTTGGATATGGGAGCCACTTATTCAGTGTTAGCCTGTCTCTTCCCTCCCAGATCTTGATGGTGAGTGTAGATAGCCTTCTTACTTGCCCTGCAACTACCTGATTGGTCCCCTGTAGAATAGATAACTTTCCTTTTTCACACTCCTTTCTGATCTTACCCTGCTATCCCATATCCCTTTAGGAAGGAACTTACTTTCTAAATTCCAATCCTCTCTCTCACTCCATGTTCCAAGACTGTCAACACCTAATTTACCTTTCTCTTTAGGCAAATCTCCCCTCATGGTGGTCCAACAAGACCCTTTCTTCTTCCCTCTACATCTTATTAATCCTCTCACTGAGGATACTTCCATACCTACTATTGCTCAACACCAAACTCCTGTTCTCATTAAACTTCAATACTCTGTTTCCCTTCGATATAGGTTTAAAATCTATCATCCTCCACCTTTTTAAACACTTCTCAGACCTACTAACTCCCCCATTAACACCTCCAGCTTATCAGTAATTAAATCCAATGGAATGTATAACTTAGTACAAGATCTGCACAATATTTACACTGCACTGCTTCCTATTCATTCAGTAGTTCCTAACCCATATGCTCTCCTTTCACAAAAATCTTTCCTCCTGGGAAATTTCCCTACTAATGCCTCAACCCCACTTTCCTTAGACATATGTTATGCAAACACGCTGACAAATTCCTCTCCAATCTTATTAAGGCCCTTTCCCTTACTCGAAATTTTGTCTAGGGATCAAGTCTTTCTCAAGACCCTTAATCCATCTTGTTTACATGCTATTAGACAGGGCCTCACCAGGTCCTGCTGACCACTCCCAAGGCATTTAAGCTCAATTGACAGCCACATTGGTTTCATCTGTCAGGAGTAAAAAAGGCTCCTTCTTTTGCCCCTTCTACACTGATGATGACTCCAAGGTACACCTGCTCTTCTCTTAGACCTACCAAGGTAAAATTGTTTCACACCACTAAAAAAGATGAGACCCCTGCCTCCTAAGACTTACTTCAGATTTCGTCCAATTACACATACATGCATTCACCTCCAAGTAACTAATACTCCTGCCTTCTCCCAGACTGGACATTTCTACCTTGTACCACTAATGTTGATGTCACTTGCCAGCAGGAAGTTGCTGGAGAGAGTCAACGCCCCTTTATAACTATCAGAAAGCTGGAATGGTAGGTTCGTACAGGAGAAACAGCCCCTTTGTCCTCTTCCCATGTACCCTAAAAGTCCCTGACCAGCACCTGTAACCCAGGCAACTGGCCTTCCTGGGGGCAGTAAGAGGTCCTCTAGGTGCTGAAGTCATTTCCTTATCCTCTAAGGTTTCCGCTGCATCGTCTTCAGCCACACACCTCTCCACATCATCCCCTAAACAATCTCTCTCCTCCCACCATAAACTTTCTTTTGTTTTTGGTCCGGTTGTGGGCCCTGAACTCTGGACCTGGGTGCTGTCCCTCAGCTCTTCAGCTCAAGGCTAGCGCTCTACCACTTGAACCACAGCGCCACTTCTGGCTTTTTTCTTTTTGCTCATGTGGTGCTGAGGAATCGAACCCAGGGTCTCATGCATGCAAGGCAAGCTCTCTACCAATGAGCCACCTTCCCAGCCCCCCATAAACTTTCTTTTACTGCACAGCTCCATCTAGTGCAGGCCTGGAAGTTTGGTTTCTCTTTCTTTCTCCTATTATCCCTAATCCATCTGAAGCACATGGGCGTTTCCTTTTGGCAACCCTTACAACCCTTACAATTATGTCTATATTAAACCTCAATAGAGTTGATTTTTATAAAAATATCAACACAATGGCTGCACAAATTTTATGATTTATATGTATAAAAATTTGCTCAAGTAAATGTGTATTATATATTTAGGGAAATACATTAAATGTTTACCACCTAATGTAAATAAATGGAAGCAAATATGTAAATTCAATAAAACTTAAATTTTATATAAACGTAATACAGAAATGTGCAAAAATAGTAGTTGCAAGACAGATTTCTATACCTACTGGAAAATCAAATAGAATAAGGAAAGAATATTTAGCCAAGATGATGACTCTCCAAAAAGAGCAAAGCTTCATATCATGAACAGTAATGAGGTACACTAGCAAGGATTTTGCTCTGCAGTTTATATACCTCAAGTTCAGGAAGTTTACATAGGCTGTTTAGTGGTTCATATGGTCTTCAGAAAGCTATCATGGAAAAAATATTCTACTTATGATCTAGTATACACATCATTCTAAGAAAAATTTATGAAAGATAACAGGGTATGATACTGAGTGAATCTCCCTCATAGTACAGAGCTAACATTCTACCTTTTAGAAAGTAGGACTCACCAAACCTCATTAGCTGTGTCCCTGACACTGCCTACACTTCTTATTAAAGGCTCTTCACTATTTGAGATGAATTGGCTAACAAAATCTCTTCCCCCTGAGCTCTTTGGAAAAGAAAGACTATAAATCCAAGGCATTACTATTTGTTGCTAACTGGGAAATGGAAGATCTATTTACTCTTTCCTGAAACTTATAGAAGCCTTGGTTACATATAAATTACTTGGTTACATCTTATAGGAAAAAAGTGAACTAAAAAAGGGCTATGAATCAGTGATCCAAAAGTTAATTTTTAGGCATAAATTTAGGCACTGATAACAGTCTTGTGTATATATGCCCGTCTCCCCCCATATCCTTTCTTTTGTCCGTGGGTAGACACATAGTACTTTTTATTGATTTATCTATTTATTTATGATTTTTAAAATTTTATTGTAGAGGTGGTGTACAGAGGGTTTACAGTGACATAAGTCAATTAATGAGTACATTTCCTTTTGAAGTCTTACCACCTTCCTCATTTTCTCCCAATTTGTATCCTTTTGATCCCATTCCTGCTCAAGTTGTATAATCCATAGTCCAACATAGTGTCTAGTTGGATTCACATTCTTTTGCCTCACCATTTCTGTTCTTATCTTTCACCTTTCCAAATCAGATAAATTTGTATACAAGACAAAACATTCAGAAATCAAAAACAGCATCAAAAACAGCAACAAAAGGGTATAAACCAAAGGAAAAAGGAAAGAAGAAGAAAAGAAGAAGGAGGAGGAGGAGGAGGAGGAGAAGAGGAGGAGGAGGAGGAGGAGGAGGAGGAGGGGGAGGAGGAGCGGGAGGAGGAGGGGAGGAGGAGGAAAACTGAAAACAGTAAAGCAAAAATAAACTCTTGCTTCCATTTCTTGGTGCTCATTTCGATAAGCATCATTTTATATGGTCATATGCACATAGCTATTGAGCCCTTGTGAACCTCTCCTACGAATATCCTCTTTTGGTTACATATTGTGAATGTTTAGACTGCTGTTTCATTAAGCATGTTTAACTGTAATTATTTGTCTTTTATTATCCATTGGGTTTACTTGTAGATTTGTAGGCACATTCTCATTATTACAAATGAGTGAAACCATGTAATTTATGTGTCTTTGAGTCTGGCTTACTTTGCTTAGTATAATTTTGCCAAGTCTTTCCATTTCCTTAAAATTAGGCCATGTCATCTTTCTGGTGAAAGCATAGAATTCCATGGTGTATATCTACCACATTTACTTGATGCATTCGTCCACTGAGGGGCATCTGGGTTGATTCCTTACCTTGACTACTGTAAACAATGCTGTAATGAATATGGTTATGCTTGTGGCTTTAGTGTAGCCTGGTTTGTGGTCAATTGGAAAGATTCCCAGGAGTGGGGTTGCTGGGTCATAGTGAAGTTCTATGTTTAGTTTTTTGAGGAACCTCCCTACTGCTTTCCAGAGTGATGGAACAAGTTTAGATGCCCACCAACTGTTGGAGTAGTGTTTCCTTTTGGCCTCATCCTCTCCAGCATCTGTTATTGTTAGTTTTCTTGACAATGGCCATTCTTACTGGTGTGAGGTAGAATCTCAATGTTGTTTGATTTGCTTTTATATATGGTCAGAGATGTTGAACATCTCATATGTCTCTTATTTCTTCTTCAGAGATGTTTCTCTTTAAGTTTTTAGACCATTTATTTATTGGGTTGTTGTTTCTTTGAGGATTTGTTTTGGGGATGTTTAATTTTTTGAGCTCTGAATATATTTTAGATATGAGGCCTTTGACTGATGAATAGCTAGTAAAGATCTGCCATTCTGTGGGCTTTCTGCTTATCTTGCTTGCCATGTCCTTTGTCATGGAGAAAATCTATAATTCAATCTCATATTTATCTAGTCTTTTTTTGATTACTTGTGATTTTGGATCTTTACTTGTTTCAACCTGTGCAAAGGAGCCTTAATGTTTACCCTATCCCTTCTTGTAATATTTTCAGGGTATCTGGTCTTACATTGAGGTTTTTGATCCATTTAGAGTTGATTCTGGTGCAAGGTGATATATAAAGTTGTAACTTCAGTTTTCTTCCCATGTATAGCCAGTTCTGCCAGCACTATTTGTTGAAGAGGCTTTCTTCTATCCTGTGTTTCTGGCTCCCTTATAAAATATTAGATGGCTGAAGAGCTGCAGGTTCATTTCAGGGTTTTCTATTCTATTCCATTGGCCATCAGGCCTATTCTTGTTCCAATTCCAAGATGTTTTTAGTACTACAGCTTTTTAATAGTTTGAAGCTTGGAATTGATATTTCTCCAACACTGTTCCTCCTGCTCAGGATTATTTTTGCTATTCAGAGACTCTATTATTCAATATGAATTTTTGAATTTCTTCTATGTCAATGAAGAATGTTGTTGGGATTTTGATGGGTATTTCATTGAATTTGTACATAGCTTTAGGCAGTATTGCCATTTTCATGACATTAATCCTTCCAATATAGAAGCCTGGGTGGTCCATTCCACTTCCTTAAATCTGATTTCATTTCCATTTTCATGTTTTCAAAGTTTCCATCATAAGGGGCTTTTACATCTTTGGTTAATCCCTAGGTATTTTTTAAGGCTATTACAAAAGGAGTTGCCTTTCTGATTTCAGCCTCACTCTTCTCATTGATTTCTTCTACATTTATAATATTTGAAAATGTAACTAAATTTCTAACTATTTTTCTTTAATACTACTCAAAATATATGGATGAATAATCACTATTTGAGGGTCTCTACTCATTCTGGATTGCAATACTCTATTAATAAAAGAAATTTGAATGAAAAAACTGAATTTTCTGATTTAACTAGTTTCATTTCTTCTAGGTAGTGATGTTGCCTATCTCAATGGCAGTGAATTTTTGAAAGCAGATCTATCTATAATGCTATGATGAAATAAAATTTCTAATTTCTATGCATTTGTGTTTGGGATAACCAAAAATTGCTCAAATTTTTTCTATTTTTAAAGTGGTTTAATCTAAGTGTTGCTTTGGAATAATCAATGGTTTAACTGTTAAAATTAAATAGGAAAGCTGAACATCGAATATTGTATTATAGTGTTGTTAATATTTAGTTTTCAAATCAGTGTTGGAGATAATCAATTGTATTCAAATGCTTGAGATTTTGTAGAGTTTTTTTCATTTAATTAGAGAATTTACATTTTTGTTTCTACTGAGATTCAAACATATGAAAATAGTTATAGATGTACAATCTAGCAATGTTCACCAAATAACTTTGGTTTCATTGTTGATATTATCAACTTGCAAGGTGTTAACGTCTAAACATATTCCACCCCTACACTGGCCATCTGGCTTTCTTTATGAAGTCTTTCAATTAGGTTCAAATCAGTGATTTCCAACTTTTCTACTTTTACCTATTTTAGTACCATTATGACTGAACTCATTCCTGTTACACAGCAATGTGTTCAAGTGGAATGTAAACTGAATAGTATTTTCTCCCAGTTTTTTATACCTTACATATGGTAGTAAACATCTTGCAATGCTTGCTTGCTAGTGCATATAATTTAGTTTTTGTTTTATTAAGATATGAATATGAACATCACATTATAAGCCAGCCTTTCATAAGAGAAATAAATGAAAAATGGGAGTGTAGAGGGGAAAAAGGAATGAAGAGCACTAAGATTCAATACCTTTGAATTTAAAACCTCTGAAACATGGTGTATTTTTTTTTACATTTTAAGTGTTGGCCTTTTTGTGTAAAAAAAAATCTACCACACAATTTGAGAGATGAAAATCCAGTCAAATTTAGTCATGTCAAATCTCTGCTGCTAATTTAAAATAATTCTAATTCAACAAAAAAATTACCCTTATAACAGGAAGCTGGCAACAGGAGCTCATTTTCTCTTCTTCCTTGGCAGTGCCAACTAGAGGTTGCATTACAGTTTGTTTAAAATAAAAACAGTTTGTTTTTATTTGAAAAAGCAAGAATAAAGCAATCATCTAAACATGGTAAGCTTATCATTATCATAATATTCACCTCAGGATGGTCTTATATTCAAATAAAATTGATTACCAAAGAACAAAAGAGTAGTTTTCAATGGTTGATGCAGAAAGATTCACAGGATTAATATATACTTAGGTATACTTTCCTAAGAAGCATCAAACACACTAAGGTCCCTTATTGAGTTGTTGTTCAAACCAAGACATATTTTTTTCTTTCTAAAGTCATACTGAGATGTGCATTGTAAACTCAAACAACACCAAAAAAGACTGGCTCTTCTAATACATTAAGTCAATCTTGGGAGATATGAATCACAGAGCTCTGAGTCCTTGACACACCAATCTTCCACATAGAACACCTGGAAAAAAGTTGAGGAGGCCAGATCTTGCATTCGCATATAATCTGGCATACATAAATAGGTTAAATTGTACTGTGGAATTTCAAATGCTAATTCTAAATTTTGTAGGTACAGTAATTAATTGATGTGTATCTATAGTGATTTTCTACAATAGACTTTAGTATAGAATTTTAAAAAATCTAACAGGGCAACTACTCTAGGACTCATGCACTTTTCTTTTCTACATAGTTTTAAATAGTGCCTAGGACTTTTCCCCATCAACATTCAAGGTGGACTTCCCATTTCTCTTTCAGATATCCTACCTGCTCGTAAATATAAAATGATGTACCTATCAGAACCTATCTCTGCCACACCGTGTCATATTGACTTCAAAGGTTGGAGTGTGGGAGTATTCACATCTGGGATAAATAGCACAAAGGAGTAAGTCTATATCCCAATAAAACAGCTTTTCACTGGGTTTTGCTCATGAGTGTAACTGCCTACAATGTCTGAATATTCTGCTCTCTAGGCACTTTATAAATAAATGTAGACTGCAGAAGCTACAAGCTTTCATTTTCATTTTTCTCAGGGTTAGAGGGTGGGATGTCATTTTGAAGCTAGCTTCAACCTTCATTATGCTAACCAGTAGCGACAGTCTTTGCTAGCACTTTAAGGGGCCCTGAAATAATTTATATATTTTTATAACCCTCTCCTAAGGCAGTCAAGCCAAGTACAGATTATTAAATTCATTGTGTTTTTCCTTTTTACACATTTTCTTACTGCAGAATGCTAAACCATTCATATATATATATATATATATATATATATATATATGTATATATGTATATATACATACATACATACATATATGGTTTTGGAGAACCAGTAGAGACCTGTAGGGCTGTAATAATTACAGGATAATGTAGAACAAAAACAACTCCTTTGAATGTTGAGGCTTAATATCCTATGTTCTTTTCCTCTGCATTCCCAGTGAAACTATTGATTCAATTTCTCTAGGTACAAATCTTTCAAAAACCTCTCCATAACTTTCTGAGTCTTTCTCCTAACAGCACTGTGTACTGAGGCTCATTTCTCTAGCTCCCTATATGCAGTCAATCACATTTTATCCCACCAGTCCTTATTCAGAAATCACTAACCTCCATCACTGTTTTTAAGAATCACTCTTAGTAAGAAGGATATATTCACAATATAAGTAACAAATTTTGACAACCTTTCCTTTTCTGAATAGTAAGTTCAAATCCCTTCAATGTTCACTTCTAAGTGTATGTTCTTAGCACAATAACTTCAATGAGAAAAATCATCCAAAAGGAATTTAACAGTTCCAGACCCCTAGAGATCTCTACCACCTGGTTAACAAAGATCTTAATACTTACTTTCAAACACTAAATATGACAAGATAGCCTTAACAAGAAGACTAATATTGTACATGAGTTTACTATTTGTCTCATTTGGCATAGATTGGAATGCATGCTTGTTGAATAATTACAGGGCCTTTTGCTTTACATAACAGCAACAGGCTAATAATATTTTAGTAAAAATTTCCTAGTGAACAAGTTACCTTGTGATTTGTAGTCATGCCAGATATAAATCTTGGTCATAGGTTAGGAATAGACTAAAAATTTGTCAGCAATTCATGTTATGCTATAATATCTCATTTGAGTATGACAGATAAAGTGTGACAGCTACAGCCTGTGACTAATCATGGCCATAAACTGAAGTCTTTCTATATGAAAAGCAAGATTTCAGAGAATCTTGCTGATTTAGCTATCCAACAGAATATTTGCACATCCAGCTTCTGCTTTTTGAGAGAGAACAGAAAATTCAGAGATAGTTTGTGGTATTATAGCTTATTCTAGTTTCATATTTCAAATGATTAATCATCATTAAATTCCAGAGACAATATTAGTATATTTGTTATCAGGCAGTGGAAACAAGGCAAAAATACTTTTATTGTTCCCATGCAAAATACTCAGAAGAGGTAAAATGAAGATAGACAGATTTTATTTATATATATATATATATATATAAAATGTGTATAAATATCAAATATATATTGTAAGTATATATGTGGAGAGTGACAGAATTCAGACATAATTGTGAATACATTAATGATTCATATATATCATTAGCATTTTCATAACTGAAAGTAGATACAGAAAAACTAACTCTCATTCCAGAAGTATGAAGGATGTGAGAAATTGACATGTAGGATATCTTTATTGGCTTTCTACTTTTCAAAACATAATGGATTACTTCCTGCTATAGAGTCTGCCAAAATGCATAAAAATATTTCAATATTCAGAGGAGCTTCAAATCAAATTGGCCAGGGTTTATGTGTTGATTTGTGGCTAACAGAGACCCAATGTTTCCACTTCTCTTTGTTATAATGAAAATGGAATGTTTACTAATTTGGCCTGAAAGTAGGCAGGGAATGAAAGAGGGTAAGTAGTCTTTATATTTTTTCCCATTTTGGTCTCACAATGTTAATTACACATAGTCATGCTATTTGTTAGTAATCATAATAATAGAGTGAGTCAACCCCAACATTCCCTGAGGTGCATTAAAATCAAAATTTCTGTTTTGGGGATCTTTGGTATATGACTGCTATTTTCAGGATATTAAAAATGACATACATACACATATACATTCTATATACATTGCTGATATGTTCTATTCATATGATGTAGGTTAGATTCAATTCAAGGTGAAATAAATTTATATAACACATTTCGCAGGAATATGTAATATAAAATGGAATGACTTCATAGAAAGAGTTCCTTAGTGAACGCTCTCAATTTCATTGAAGGGTTGGAGGAGTATTGGTGTGAGCTCTGCTTTGAAGGTCTTGTAGAATTCAGCTGTAGTTCCATCCGGTCCTGGACTTTTCTTAGATGGGAGGTCTTTTATTGCTGTTTCTATTTCAATGCTTCAGATGGGTCTATAGACCCACATTTTGATGAACATAGATGCAAAACTTCTCAACAATATTTTGGCCAATCGATTCCAACAACTCATCAAAAGAATCATACACAAGGATCAAACAGGATTCATTTCAGGAATGCAAATTCGGTTCAATATACACACAACAATATAATTCATCACATCAACAAGAGCAAGGATAAGAATCACGTGATTATCTCAATAGATGAAGAAAAAGCTTTTAACACGATCAATCACCCATTTATGATGAAGGCTCTGGAAATATTAGGAATCAATGGAACATTTCTTAATATAATAAAGGCCGTATAGTACAAGCCTACACCCAGAATTATACTAAATAGCAAAAAACTAAGGCCATTTCTTCTAACTCAGGAATGGGATAAGGATGTCCACGCTCTCCACTTCTCTTGAATTATCAGAATGCCTAGCTACAGCAATAAGACAAGATGCAAACATAAAAGAGATCCAAATAGGGAAAGATAAAGTAAAACTCTCTGTCATTGCAGATAAGAATGATTTTGTATTTAAAGAATCCCGCGGATTCCAATCCCAAATTACTCAAGCTGATTCAAAACTTCGACACACAGTAGCAGGGTATAAAATTAACCCTCAAACATCAATGGCTTTCCTGTACGCCAACAATGAGAAAAGCATGGCTGAAATCAGGAAAGCAACTCCATTCATAATAGCCCCACAAAAAATAAAATACCTAGGAATTAACTTAACCAAATAAGTAAAGGACCTCTATGATGAAAACTTTAAAAATCTGAAAAACGAAATCAAACCAGAACTTAGAATGTAGAAAATCCTCCCATGATCCTAGATTTGAAGGATCAACATCCTGAAAATGGCAATACTTCCCAAGGCTATCTACAAATTCAATGCAATACCTATCAATATTACAGCCTCATTCTTCAAGAAAATATAAGAGGTAACCCCAAAACTCATATGACACAATAAAAGACCCTGAATACCAAAAATGATCCTTACCAGAAAGAACAGTATTGGAAGAATATCAGTAAAAAAATTTCAAACTCTATTACAAAGCCATAGTAATCAAAACAGCTTGGTACTGGCATAAGAACAGAACTGAAGACCAATGTAATAGAAATGAAATCCCAGAAATATACCCACAGACCTACAGATACCTAATCTCCGATAAGGGAGATAAAAATTAGAATAGAGGAAAGACATCCTCTTCAGTAAAATTGGTAAGTCACCCAAAGAAAACTAAAGCTACATCCTTATAGATCACCTTGCACCAGAATCAACTCCAAATGGATCAAAGACCTTGGAATCAAAGCAAACACCCTGAAAACATTACAGGACAGAATAGGAGAAACCCTAGGTCTCCTTGGCACAGGCTGAAATTTTCTTAATAGAGACTCAGAATCACAATAAATCAAAGGAAGTTTGGATAAATGGGATTTCATCAAGCTGCAGTGCTTCCACATGGCAAATGACATAGCTAGCAAGATCAATACGTGGGCTTTCTATTGATCTTCCTAGGTATGTCCTTTGCCATGCAGAAGCTCTGCAATTTCATGCAATCCAAGTTATCCAACCATTCTTTGATTTGTTGTGTTTTTGGGTCTCCATTAAGAAAATTTCATACTGTGCCAAGGAAACCTAGGGTTTCTCCTATTCCGTCCTGTAATGTTTTCAGAGTGTCTGCTTTGATTCCGAGATCTTTGATACATTTGGAGTTGATTCTGGTACAGGGTGATATATTAGGATCTAGTTTTAGTTTTCTACAAGTGATTAATCAATATTTCGAGCACCATTTACTGAAGAGGCTGTCTTTCTTCTATTCTGTTTTTTATGTCCCATATCAGAGATTAGCTGGCAATAGGTCCATGGGTTTATTTCTGGATTTTCAATTCTATCCCATGGGTTCCGAGGTCTGTTCTTGTGCCAGTACGAAGTTGTTTTGATTATTATGGTTTTGTAGTAGAGTTTGAAATTTGGTATTGATATTCCTCCAGTACTGTTCTTTCTGGTAAGGATCGTTTTTGCTATTCGGGGTCTTTTATTGTTCCATATAAATTTTTGGGTTGCCTCTTCCATTTCCTTGAAGAATGAGGCTGTAATATTGATAGGCATTGCATTGAATTTGTAGATAGACTTGGGAAGTATTGCCATTTTCAGGATGTTGATCCTTCGAATTCAGGACCATGGGAGGATTTTCCACGTTCTAAGTTCTGGTTTGATTTCGTTTTTCACATTTTTAAAGTTTTCATCATATAGGCCCTTCACTTCTTTGGTTAAGTTAATTCCTAGGTATTTTATTTTCTGATGCTGCTAGGTGAAATATTCAGTAGATGGCTGTTAAATCTAGTTGTTCTTTGTAGTTGTTTAGATCTATGGTTACTCTGTTGAGTTTTTTTTTTATTTATTTTATTTGTGAACATACTGTACAGAGGGGTTACAATTACATGGGCAGGATAATGCTTACATTTCTTGCCAAGCATTGCAACCTCCTCCTTTGTTTACCCTTCACATCCCTTCCCAGCCTCCCCCCTCCCCCCCAGTCCCAATCCTTCTCCCCCCTCCCCGCCCCCGCACTGACATTGTAAAGCTCGTTATGGACATGAAAACTTGTACTTCTCATTGTTGCAACATGTCCACCTGTATCCTTAAACGATTTGTTTTTCCCCATCTCCTCCACAAGTTATACTGACATCAAATATAGTGAAAGCAGGGGTTATACTGTGGGGGAGGGACATACAAAGCAACAAAGAAATAATTCAATAAATGCATTAGAAACACATGCATGAAAGAAAAAAAACATTAAAATACATATCTAAGGGTTCATTTTCCTAACATCACATTATCTGACCTTTTCCGCTTGACTCATACATATACTAGATATTGCAAATAAGGGAAAACATGGAGCCTATGTTTCTTTGGGCCTGGCTTACTTCGCTTAATATAATTTTTTCCAAGTCTTTCCATTTCCTAACAAATGGGGCAATGTCATTCTTTCTGATGGAGGCATAGAATTCCATTGTGTATATATATCACATTTTCTTGATCCATTCATCTACTGAGTGGCATCTGGGTTGGTTCCATATCTTAGCTATGGTAAATAATGCTGCAATAAACATAGTTGTGCTGGTAGCTTTAGTGTGGTCTTGTTTGTAAACATTTTGGTAAATACCCAAAAGTGGGATTGTTGGGTCATAGGAGAGTTCTATGTGGAGTCTTTTGAGGAATCTCCATACTGCTTTCCAAAGTGGTTGAACAAGTTTACATGCCCACCAACAATGAAGTAAGGTTCCTTTCTGTCCACATCCCCTCCAGCATCTGTTGTTGTTAGAGTTCTTGATTTTAGCCATTCTAACTGGAGTGAGGTGGTATCTCAATGTTGTTTTGATTTGCATTTCTTTTATGGCTAGGGAGGTTGAGCATTTCTTCATATATCTATTGGCCATCCTTCTTTCTTCTTCAGAGAAGTTTCTCTTTAAGTCTTTAGCCCACTTGTTTATTGGGCAGTTGTTTCTTTGATAATTTGTTGTTGGGGGATTTAATATTTTGAGTTCCAATTATATTTTAGATATGAGACCCTTGTCCGTTGTATGGCTAGTAAAGATCTTCTCCCAATCCGTGGGCTTTCTATTGATCTTGCTAGCTATGTCCTTTGCCATGCAGAAGCTCTGCAACTTTATGCAATCCCATTTGTCCAACCTTTCTTTGATTTGTTGTGTTTCCGGGTCTCTATTCAGAAAATTTTGGCCTGAGCCAAGGAGACCTAGGGTTTCTCCTATTCCATCCTGTAATGTTTTCAGAGTGTCTGCTTTGACTTCGAGGTCTTTGATCCATTTGGAGTTGATTCTGGTGCAGGGTGATATATAAGGATCTAGCTTTAGTTTTCTACAAGTAGTTAACCAATTTTGCCAGCACCATTTACTGAAGAGGCTGCCTTTCTTCCATTCTATTGTTTTAGCTCCCTTATCAAGATTAGATGGCTATATATCTGTGGGTTCATTTCTGGGTTTTCAATTCTATTCCATTGGTCCTGAGGTCTGTTCTTATGCCAATACCAAGCTGTTTTGATTACTATGGCTTTATAGTAGAGTTTGAAATTTGGTATTGATATTCCTCCAGCAGTGTTCTTTCCGTTGAGGAGCGTTTTTGCTATTCGGGGCCTTTTATTGTTCTATATGAATTTTTGGATTGCCTCTTCTGTTTCCTTGAAGAATGAGGTTGGAGTTTTGATAGGTATTGCGTTGAATTTGTAGATAGCCTTGGGAAGTATTGCCATTTTCACGATGTTAATCTTTCCAATCCAGGAGCATGGGAGGTTTTCCCATTTTTTAAGTTCTGTGTTGATTTCCTTTCTCAAGATTTTAAAGTTTTCATCATAGAGGTCCTTCACTTCTTTGGTTAAGTTAATTCCTAGGTATTTTAATTTTTGTGGGGCTATTACAAATGGAGTTGCTTTCCTAATTTCAGCCACACTTTTCTCATTGTTGGCATACAGAAAAGCCATTGATTTTGGGGGGTTAATTTTATACCCTGCTACTTTGCCAAAGTTTTAAATCAGCTTGAGTAATTTGGGAGTGGAGTCTATGGGATTCTTTAAATACAAGATCATGTCATCTGCAAAGAGGGAGAGTTTTATTTCTTCTTTCCCTATTTGGATCCCCTTTATATCTGCATCTTGTCTTATTGCTGTAGCTAGGCATTCTAATACTACATTGAAGAGAAGTGGAGAGAGTGGACATCCTTGTCTTGTTCCTGAGTTAAGAAGAAATGGCTTTAATTTTTCACCATTAAGTATAATGCTGGTTGTAGGTTTGTCATATACACCCTTTATTGTATTGAGGAATGTTCCATGGATTCCTAATTTTTCGAAAACCTTTATCATAAAGGGGTGTTGGATCTTGTCTAATGCTTTTTCTGCATCTATTGAGATAACCATGTGGTTCTTATTCTTGCTCCTGTTGATGTGATGAATAATATTAATTGATTTGCGTATATTGAACCAGCTTTGCATCCCTGAAATGAATCCTCTTTGATCATGGTGTATGATTTTTTGGATGAATTGTTGAAGTCAGTTGGCCAATATTTTGTTGAGAAGTTTTGCCTCAATGTTCATCAAAGAAATGGGTCTATAGTTCTCTTTCTTTGATGAGTCCCTGCCTGGTTTTGGGATGAGGGTTATGATGGCTTCATAGAATGTGTTCGGTAGTCCACTTTCTCTTTCAATTTCATTGAAGAGTTGGAGGAGTGTTGGTGTGAGCTCTGCTTTGAAGGCCTTGTGTAATTCCCCTGTAAAACCATCTGGTCCTGGACTTTTCTTAGCTGGAAGGTTTCTTATTGCTATTTCTATTTCAACGCTTGATTTGGGCCTGTTAACTGGTTTTACTCATCTTGGTTTAGTTTTGGCATGTCAATATTTGCTAGGAAAAGATCCATTTCTGTCAAGTTCTCAAACTTATTAGCATAAAGTGTTGAGAAGTATTCCCTTATAATGTTTTGAATCTTGGTTGTTTCCATGGTGATGTTTCCATTCTCGTCTCTGAGTTTATTTATTTGGGTGTGTTCTCTTCTTTTTCTGATAAGATTTGCTAAGGGTCTGTCAATTTTGTTAATTTTTTCGAAGAACCAACTCTTTGTTTTGTTGATTCTTTCTATAGTTTTTTTGGATTCTAATTCATTTAATTCTGATTTAATTTTAATTATTTCTTTCCGTCTACTGGATTGGAGTTTATCTTGCTTCTCTTTTTCAAGGAGGTTTAGATTTATCATTAAATTGTTGGTTTCAGATCTCTCAAATTTGTTGATGTAGGAGCTCAGAGCTATAAACTTGCCTCTAAGTACTGCTTTTGCTGTGTCCCAGAGGAGCTGGTAATTTGTGTGCTCATTTTTGTTGAATAGCATGAACATTTGAATTTCCTTTCTAATCTCTTCCATGACCCACTCTTGATTCAGCAGTGTGTTGTTCAGCCTCCATGTGATACTGGACTTTCTTTGGTGGCTTTTGGTGTTGAGTTCTAATTTTATTCCCTTGTGGTCAGAAAGAATGCAAGGTATAACTTCAATGTTTCTGAATTTGGACAAGTTTGCTTTGTGGCCTATTTTAGAAAATGTTCCATGTGCTGTTGAGAAAAATGTGTATTCTGATGCTGCTGGGTGAAATGTTTGGTAGATATCTGTTAAATCTAGTTGATCTCTGCAGCTGTTTAGATCTGTAGTTTTTCTGTTGAGTTTTTGCTGAGTTGATCTGTCTAGTGGGGAGAGTGGTGTGTTAAAATCCCCAACAATTAATGTCTTTGGATCTATGTGGGATTTGAGGGAAAATAGTGTTTCTTGGATAAATTTGGGTGTTCCATTGTTTGGCTAGTAAATATTTAGAATTGTAATATCCTCCTGAAAGAGAGATTCCTTAATTAGTATGTAGCGACCTTCTTTATCTCTTCCCACGAGTTTTAATTTGAAGCCTATTTTATCTGATATTAGGATTGCAACTCCCGCCTGTTTATGGGGGCCGTTTGCTTGGTAGATTTTTTTCCTACCTTTAACATTGAAAATTTGTTTGTTTTTACGGGCAAGATGTGACTCCTGAAGGCAGCAGACAGAAGGGTCTTGTTTTTTAATTCAACTCGACAGTCTATGTCGCTTAATTGGAGAGTTCAGTCTGTTAACGTTAAGAGATAGGACTGAGAGGTATTTGGGAGTTCCTGCCATGTTATCCACCTTCTTGGGGGTTGCAAAATCTGGATTCTTCCTATGGGTCTTGGATTCTCAGTTTGGGTGCAGTTTCTTGACCTTTATTGTGGTCTCGTTGGTTTTCTATGTGTAGGACATCTTTAAGAACCTTTTGTAAGGCTGGTTTGGTGGAGATGTATTGTTTCAATTTTTCTTTGCTATGGAAGGTTTTTATTTGGCCTTCAGTTATGAAGGAGAGTTTAGCTGGGTACAGTATTCTTGGTTGATAGTTGTTTGTTTTTAGGGCATGGCATACATCGTTCCAGGCTCTTCTTGCTTTGATTGTCTCTGCTGAGAAATCTGAGGTGATTCTAATTGGTTTCCATTTATAGGTGATTAATCTTTTCTCCTTGACAGCTTTAAGGATCTTTTCCTTTGTCTGAGTTGATCCTGTGTGGATTATAATGTGACAGTGGGATGTGCTATTCGGGTCTGGTCTGTTTGGAGTTCTAAAAGCTTCTTGTATCTGAATAGGCCTATCTTTTTGCATGTTTGGGAAGTTCTCTGCTAGGATCCTTTTAAACAAATTTCCTAGGCCATTGACTTCTGTTCCTAGGTGCTCCTGTACACCCATTATCCTTAGATTAGGTCTTCTGATGGTGTCTTCCAAGTTTTGGATAGATCTATCACATTTCTTGGACTTGTCTTGGATGTTTGTATGTTCTTTCTCTACAATATCTAGGCTGTCTTCAATCCCCGAGATTCTATCTTCTGCATGGTCTAACCTGCTGTCAAGACCTTCTACTTTGTTTTTTTATACCTTTTTCTTCTAATTGGTCAGCTTTGATGGCTTCAAGTTCTTTGTTGAAGCTTTGTTTTAGATCTTGTATGAACTTCTTTACTTCCTTAATTTGATGTTCAGTGTTTATTCTCAGATCACTTACTTGATTGGTTATTATTTCCTTGGACTCCCATTCCTTCTGTTGGGTTCCATTCAGCATTCTCTTTGTGGTCTCCCTGACTTCCTTCAGCTCTTTGTTAATGGATTCCATGAATGCCTTTAGTGATCTTTGTGTATTCTCTTCCTGCTCTCTCAATTCCTGTATTACTCTTTGATAAGCTTCCTCCTGTTCGTGGGATTCCTGTAGTTCTCTTTGAGTGTTCTCAGCCTGTTCACGCCATTCCTGCCTTTCTCTTTGAGTATTCTCAAGCTGCTCATGCAAATCCTGTATCAGCTTTTGAGTAGCTTCCTCATGCTTATGATATTCCTCTATAAACTTTTGGAATGCCTCCTCTCTCTCCCTATCACACTCATACAGAGACCTTTGTATGCTTTCAATCTTTTGTTTTATCATGTTTGCCAGCAGTGTTTGTAGAGCTATTTGGGAATTCTCCTCTGGATTTTTCATTATCTGTTCTGTCCCCTGATTATCGGGATTGGGAATTGAGATACCCAGATTTGCCATTTTTCTTGTGTTTTTCCGGCTTACTGTGCACCAGTTTTGTGCTAGAACACTATCTTAAGGCAAGCACCAACCCAAGTCTGAATTTGCACAGTCAGTAGTCTACAGATAAAATCTAGTTCAACAGATACATCTATTCAACATCAAACAACTATACGTTAATGGGCTATGAACTGCAAAGAAGAATTTGGAAGACCAGAAATTATTAGGGTTAGGGAGAGATGTGGGTAAAATATAGGAATAGATTGATGTGGGGAGGCTCTGGGGGAGTTAACTAAGTCTTAATCTCAAAGCAGGAAATAGGTTGGGTAGTATGAAAGTAGAGAGAGAGAAAAAAAAGAATGGGAATGGGAAAAGAAAAGAGACCAGAAAAAATAGAAAAGTAGAAATTAATAAAATTATGTAGATCCTATAACAATCTAGATAAGAACGTGAATTTATTGAGAGAAGGGGAGGGATATAAAGGAGATGTGAAAAACTTAAAAATAAAAATGCTTAAAATATTATATAGGTATAAAGAGGCAGTACTGCTATTAAGGAATTTAAGTCTTAGAGGTTTTGACTTGAGTAATAAATTTGTGGCTTAAGTGTGTACACAATGTGGGATAGGGTCTAATAGTCAACTACAGGTTTATCTGAGGGTGTGCAGGACAAGAATTAAGTCACATAAAGAAGAACGAAAAAGGGGAGAAGGTGAAAAGGATAAAAAAGGAAGAAGAAAAAGATGAGAAGTTCGGTAGAGCTAAACAAAAAACAAAAAAATTTAAAAAGAGAAAAAAACAAAAGAGAAAGAAGACCAAAAAAGAAAGCAAAAACGCACACTCCCGTATCCCCAAAATAAAAATTATAAGAGGAAAAGAAAGTTTCTGGAAAACATTTTTTTTATCAAAAAAGGCAAAGATTAAAGATTGAAAAAAGTTTTAGAAAAGAAAAAAAATTTTTTTATATAAGGTACCAAAAATAAAAACTAAAAAAAAAAAAAAAAAGAAGATGAAGAAGAGAAAAAAGAAAAAAAAACAACAAAAAGAACAAAAAACTAAAAACTAAAAACAAAAAAAAACAAAAATTTCTTTGATTTTTTTTTTTCGGGAGGAGTGGGAAAAATCCTGTATCTCCCTTGTGTCCGTAACGAGCCTCTTGTTGGAGTCTCTGGTCTGCTTGTGGTCCTGTGGCATGGTTGGTTTCTTAAGTCAGTTTGTTCAAACAGGCAGTAAAATGCTCTGCTTTACCCAGGATTTGGCGATCCTCCTCCCAGGCTAGTTCATTGGGAGACAGATCTGCTTTGAGTATCACAAAAGAGGGGGATGCAGTGATGAGGCTAGGTTCTGGTAGCTTTTCCGGGGCTGGTTTGTGAAAACCTCACAGAGCCCAGCCTGGAGCCCTTCTCAGGGTTTCTGTTTACTGATTTTCGATTGCTTGTCGAGGCTGCTAGAGGGAGGGGCAGCCTCTGGCTCTGAATACCCAGTGAAGAAACCCACTCCTCAGGCTGGCGCCCGAGCTGGGTGACTTTTCCCTGGGTGGAGCTGAGTCTTGCAGGTCACACCGCTGTTAAGTTCTTGTGACCTGCTAAATGACTCGTTTTATTCCAAGGCCTGAGCTGGAGCTAGCAGCTCCTCTGAGTTTTGTCGGTATCCAAGATGGAGATCACTGGTGCTGGGGGGGGGGTGGCCTTCCTTCCTCTGCTCCCTGAGGATGTCAGGCTTCTACTCACACCGAGTCTTGGTTCCTGGGTCATCTCTGGTCTGCGAACTGCAGGATGAAGTTGTCTGCTCCTTGTCGGTTCTTGCTGGTGTTGAGTAGAATCCGCTGGCCTGCTGCGTCTGGCTCCCGGACTCTCTGTTGCTCAGGTATGGCGGCTGCGCTCGCCCGCCACTGCCACAGCTGCTGCTGCCGCGGCGGCTGCTATCAAGGGCTCAGAAGTGTCTCCTTGCCTGGGTTTCCTTCTCTGGCCAAACTCTCTGTCCTGTGATGGCTCACTTGGTGTAATTCTCTGACTTAGGACTGTTCACTGGAACTCTAAAACTGCTTTCTATGCGAGAGCTTACTTAGACTCCAGCTTCTCCTCCACCATCTTCTCTCTGTTGAGTTTTTGCCGAGTTGATCTATGTAATGGGAATAGTGGTTAAAGTCCCCCACAAATATTGTCTTTGGATGTATGTGAGATTTGAGGGGAAGTAGTGTTTCTTGGATACATTTGGGTGCTCAGTTGTTTGGTGAATAGATATTTAGAATTGTAATATTCTCCCAAAGGAGAGATCTCTTAATTTGTATGTAGCGACCTTCTTTATCTCTTCTCACTAATTTTAATTTGAAGTCTATTTTATCTGACTTTAGAATTGCAACTCCCACCTATTTATGGGGGCCATTTGCTTGGTAGATTTTATTCCATAATTTCACATTCAAAATTTGTTTGTTTTTAAGGGCAAGGTGTGACTCCTGTAGGCAGCAGATAGAAGGATCTTGCTTTTCCATCCAAGTAGACAGTCTATGTCTTCTAATTGGAGAGTTAAGTCCCTTAATGTTGAGAGTTAGGACTAAGAGGTGTTTGGGAGTTCCTGACATGTTATCCACCTTCTTGGGGGCTGTGGAAACTGGGTTCTAACTATTGTTCTTGGATTCTCAGTTATGTGCAGTTTCTTGGCCTTTCTTGTGGTCTTGTTGGTTTTCTATGTGTAGGACATCTTTAAGTATCTTTTGTAGGGCTGGTTTGGTGGAGATATATTGTTTCAATTTTTCTTTGCTATGGAAAGTTTTTATTTGACCCTTGGTTATGAAGGAGAGTTTAGCTGAGTACAGTATTCTTGGTTGATAGTTGTTTGTCTTAAGGACATGGCATACATAATTCCAGGCTCTTCTTGCTTTGTCTCTGCTGAGAAATCTGAGGTGATTCTAATTGGTTTCCCTTTATAGGTGATTGATCTTTTCTCCTTGACAGCTTTAAGGATCTTTTCCTTGGTCTGAGTTGATCCTGTGTGGATTATAATGTGACGGTGGGATGTCCTATTCTGGTCTGGTCTATTTGGGGTTTTAAAAGCTTCTTGTATCTGAATAGGCCTATCTTTTTGCATGCTTGGGAAGTTCTCTGTTAGGATCCTGATAAACAAATTTCCTGGACCATTAACTTCTGTCTCTAGGTTCTCCTCTACACCCAGTATGCTCAGACTAGGGCTTCAGATGGTGTCTTCCAAATGTTGAATAGATCTATAACATTTTTTGTCTTTGTCTTCGATAGTTGTATGTTCTTTCTCTATAATATCTAGGCTGTCTTCAATCCCCGAGATTCGATCTTCTGCATGGTCTAACCTGCTGTCAAGACTTTCTACTTTGTTTTTTTATTTCTTTTCCTTATAATTGGTCGGCTTTTATTGCTTCAAATTCTTTGTTGGAGCTTTGTTTTAGATCTTGTATGAACTTCTTTACTTCCTTAATTTGGTTTTCAGTGTTTATTCTCAAATCACTTAGTTGATTTTTTATGGTTTCCTTCGATTCCCATTCCTTCTGTCAGGTTCCATTCAGCATTCCATTTGTGGTCCCCTGAATTCTTTCAGCTGTCTGTTTATGGATTCCATGAATGCCGCTATTGATCTTTGTCTATTCTCATCCCATTCTCACAATTCCTGTATTACTCTTTGAATGTAAAATAAACTCTTCCCTCAAAAGCAATAAATATTGCTGATTAATTGGACATAAGCAAAATTTCTTATAATATTGCTATAGAAAATTTAGCTAGAAGGAGGAGGCTACAATGCTTGATAAGAAGTGTACTCATTATCTTGCCCATCTAATTGTATCCCCTCTATACAGTATTTTCACAATAAAAAATAAATAGAAAAAGAAAATTTAACTATAATATTATATAATATATATATAAGGATTTTTATTTTCTGTCATAGGAGCTGAACTCTGGGCCTGGTGCTATCCCTCAGCTCTTAAGGTCAAGGCTAGCACCCTACCAATTGAGCCACAGTGCCACTTCTGGCTTTCTTCTGTTTATTGTGGTGCTGAGGAAACTAAGCCAAGGCCTCATGCATGCAAGTCAAGCACTCTACCATTGAGCCAACTTCCCAGCTGCATAAGTATTATATGAAAATTACTATTTGAAAGAATCATGATTTTATTTTGACGTAGATGAAGTTAATGTGATGTGGGCATCAGAATCAAGGGAGGTTTCAAAAGGAGGTGATTTTTGAACTTGAATTTATGAAACACTATTTTTCCATTATCTATTCCTCTGATTGTCATTAAAATTATTGTCAGTGACCTTTTCCTCACTGTGATTATATAACAGAAAAAATTAAGGGAAAAGTTTTGTTTTGGTTCATGATTTCAGAAGTTTTAGTCTATCGTCCCTTAACTCTCTGGCTTTAAGCCTGACACTATCTGCTCTCATGTCAGGCCCAAATTCAGAGTGGAGAGTGTATGATAGAACAAAGATTCTTACCTCTTAGAGGTCAAGAGTCCAAGGTAATGAGGGAAGAAGGGTCTGAGGATAGAATAAATCCTTCAAAAATGCCCCTAGTGACCTACTTACTTCAACTAGACCCCACCTCCTAATAGCCTATTCAGCTATGAATTCATCAGTGGATTAAATCTTTGATGTTTGTACTCTAATAATCCAATCCCTTTTCAATATTTCTCTGTCTAGGGTCAAGTCTTCAGCACATGGATTGGTGGTAGATAGGAGATTCCTTAAATCCAAACCATAGCAATAAATTAGATTTGTTTTCCAAAAAAGAATATAAATTAAAGCCTATAATAGCTTTTGCATGTGTATTTCCAGTGAGGTCCTCTTACTGTATTTTAATAGGCTGCTTACATATGTTTGTAAGCTAAGTCTATACAGCACTGCAGCCACAGGATTCCTACAGCTATTTTAACTTTAACTTTATAAAAATTATGTAAAAACAAATATTAAATTAATATTTTAGTAAGATTCTAAATGCTCAATAGCCACATATGACTATCATAAGTTTATAAAACAGCAAAGATCACAGAATATTCAAATTATTTTAGATGGAAAGGCAGAAGCAATGCTGTCATTTATTTATTCAATTTGTATTGAGTATCTGTTAATTTCCTAGTACTGTATAATATTCTGTCGTTTATAAAATTTACTCTAAGCTATTAGCCTTGCTTTGCTTCTATAAATTGGTTCAGGATAAATGCATTGCTCTATTTTTGTATACTTCAAGATTAATATCTCTTCAAGTTTATGTGTTATTTGTGGCTTATTGAATTGAAAGTATTTAAGATGCTCAGAAATCAGAACTATACACATGAATGGAAGTTTGACTAAATCTACTGCTTAACATGTACCCACTAAGTGACAATTCTATGCCAAGTACTATGGAAAATCAAAATAAATGTAACACAAACTATCTTTTATGAATTTATAAATTAAATATTGAATATACAACTGATTTATAAATTACAAATGCATTTCTATTGTTAAACTATAATTGGAAAGGCTGAATTCACATAAGTTTAATGAGGAGAGAACAATACAATGTAGAATATAATCAAGTACTAGGGTATATACTATAAATTTATAAATCGTTTGCAAATTCAGACTTAAGAAAGTATTACACGAAATAAAATGTTCGAGTATTTTGGGATGGAGATGATGTTCCTCTTAACATTGCTTGCATTACAATCTGAATTACCAGCACAAACTGGCCTCAATAAAAAGAAATTATTGACATAATTTTGAGGTTCAAGAGTAGATTTTAGATTCAAGGAATCAAATAACTTTTTCTTTCTTAATTTTTCTATCTTTTTTATCTTTCTTTCTTTCTCCTTCTTTTCTCTTTCTCTGTCTCTTCTCTCCCTATGTCCCTCTTTTCAACTTTTCTTCTCTTTTCTCCCTCTCTCATCTCTCCCTCTTCTCTACTTTTCCTTCTTATTGGCTCCATTCTTAGTATGAATCTCCCCTCAGAGTATCAAGGCAGCTATCAGAAACTCTACACTTATCGATTCCCTTCAGTAGCACAATTGAGGAGAAAGCTTGCAATTCATTCTGTTTGGGACATGTATTTTGTGAACGAATCACAAAACTAAGCACAAGAAGACAAATCTCTGTTCTGTTTCACAAACCAGTCATAGCAAAGATGGTATGGAGTTTGTAAAGTTGAGTAAGTAGTCTCACAAAGAATAGTCTAGAAATGTGTTCAGGTAAGACCAATCAAAAGATGATATGGAAACTAAACAACAAAATCCAATTCAAAATAGGCCTTGAAAAAAATATTGAATTGGTTTCTCCAGTAGAAAAGTAAATAAGGTGTTCAAACAGAAAAGAAAAGAATGAGAACAGAGAAAAACAGACACAAGAATAAATTGTGTTCCATTTTTACAGAATGAATTTTGTTTCATCACATGGGAATTTATTAGGTAAGAGAGATCAGGTGTTTGGCTTTGATTTGCCATGCTTAACAAACTTGAGAACAAAATCTTTCATAATCTTAGTTGTTCAATTTAACATAAAACAAAAATAGCATGACAAAAATGCAATTAGTGAAATTCTCTGACTGCCTATTTATATCTTTGGTGTTTTCTATTTTCTGTTTCTTTATACAAACTCCTTAGTCTTCATGAAACCAATAAATGTGACTGTTTCCTATCAGTATTATTATCAACCCTTTACCGTCCTAGATCTAACAAAAAGCTTAATTCCTAATATAAGTTCTTTTTTTACTTGGGACAATCCAAAACACATAGCATTAAAGCATGGCACATTTGATCACAGATTAACCTTAGCATACTGGGAAAAATCTTAGAGGTGCCAATTTTACTCAAAAGCTTCTGCAAACCAATTCTACTGATGGCATTGTTTTTCAGTTACATCTGAATATCACATAAATGTCTTTATAGTTTGACTTTTGGTGTATTTGTCATGTTACCCAGGGTAGTGCAGTGATAAAAACTGCTTTAAGCAAGAAACATAGGGGGTGCATTTACTATAGGAAATTTACAAGCTTCCATAAGACAGATTTTAAAAAATAATTCTGTGTTTTACTACATGCACTTGCATTTTAAACAGTACCTGAGCCAGGCAATCGGGCCCATGCATGTAATTCTTGGAATTTGGAGATATTGTGATTTGAGGCTATCCTAAGAAAAGAAATATTAAAATCTTACCACAAAGAATAACCCAAGCATGATGGCATAGTCCTATAATCCCAGCTTTGTGAGAGGAAGAGGTAGGAGGATCATGATTAGAGACAAACCTTAGGCAGAAGGCAACACCCAATCTGAATGTTAACTGAAGCAAAAAGGTTGGGACATGGTTCAAATGGTGAGTACTACCTTGTCAAGCACAAAAGCCTGAATTCTATCTTAAATACTGCCCAAAATTGGTTCAGTAATATTTAAAAATAATGTCAGTGATAAAATACTCTTATGGGGGGAAATATTCTTTGGTTGGTGTAATGTTGGGTTTCTTAACTTTGATGCTATTGCCATTTATACTGAATTATTCTGTTACAAAGGAAAGCTGTCTTGTGCATCACAGGATGTTTTCAGAATCTCAGGCCACTGACCTACCAGAGACAAATAGCACTCTCTCTCTTCTATGACAACCAAAAATATTTCCTTCAAATCATTAATATAATCATTAACAGTAATTATATAAATTATTGTAATCCACTGTAGCAATTCTATGTATGTGCAAAATGTATTAGATATTACTAACTGTCCCCTAGCAGGCAAAATCATATCTCAGTTGGACTTATTGGACTAAATTCAAGACAATTGCAATGACTATAACTGTGATTTAATCATACATATTATTTTAATGCTGTTTGTTCTTCTTAATCTATCATAAGCTACTAAGGAGGTTGAGAACAGAGGATCATGGTTCAAGGATAACCTGGGCAGGAAAGTCCATGAGACTCTAATCTTTATCAAAATGTTGGAAGTGGAGTTATGGTTCAAGTAATGAAGAACTAGCCTTGAGCAAAAAAAATTTAAAAATCCCAAGAACAGTGCTCAGGCCCTGAGTTCAAGCCCCAGAACTGGCACATATAAGAAGATAAGGCATGTGAAATTTTAGCTCTAAGAACTCTCAGAAACATATTTGAATTCTACTATACATACAATACTTTATTTGCATTCATTTCAAGTAGATGCTGCTAATAGTTTGAAATCATTTGAGCATATGCATGTACTTCTGTATATCCTTGTATTTCAATAGTAAATTCAAAATTAAACATGACAGTACAATAACTTTTATAGGAAAGAAACTTAGTCATAGTTGCTTTAGAGTTGTCATTATATGTAACTATTTCCATTTTGTTAGCAAAAAAGTTAGTAACACAAAGAGCACATTGTTCACATCCTGTTTGTTGGTATTTTAGTTTGTTTTAGTAGATATTTAGGGATGTGTTTTGGATAAATGTCTCATTTTAAAGCCTATTCCAAGCAAATGGCACTATTAGAAATAAGTTGAACCTTTAAAAGACGAGAACTGGAGAAGTAGAAGAGGGTGGAGTTGCATCTGGGATCTAACTGAGCTCTCTCCATGAAACCAGTTTTAGCATCCCTGCAAAAAGTCTATAGCTACAGAGTCACGCCAACTGAGCACTAATAGTACAGAAATTTTTGCCAGCAAAGAAAAATTCTAGCAGCCTGCTTAAGACAGACTTGAGCACACACTGCCAGTGGCATCCATGGCAGCAGACAGACAGAGCATGGACAAAGGCATCAGTCAGAGAATATGCAGCTGTTCACTCATCTCCAATGTGAAATGGAAGACTAGGAGCAGAAATCTACATCATGTTAACCAGAGACAGGAGCAGATTGCAGATGGTCCAAAAACCCAAGGGAAAGCATGAGTACCCCACAAAAGGCATCCTCTCTTCTTACAGAACATCTTCTGGAAGGTAGCACTCCCCACCCTCCACCGCCTGAGAGGAACATCATCTTTGATACTGGCATAGAGCCTGCCAGAACAACAGCAGGTAACTCGGGCCGGAGAAGGAGAGACCACGCGGACATTTTTCAACAGTTCCAAGGAATTTGACCAGTGAGAGGTAGCTCTGCCCAGGGGAAGGTTGCCCTGTCCAGGAGGAGGAAGCTCCTATCAGAGAGGGACAACCTTACTATGTAGGCACAATGAGAGGTGGTCCTGCCCCTCTGCAGAAAACAAAGACATCCTATTCATATAACAGCTAAACCTGTAGCTTAGTCAGCTGCAGGAATTAAAAAGAAAAACAGTTTGTAAAATCTCACTGGAAAAATAAAAATATAAAAAGTTGTATAGGTCATAAAGCCAAGAGCAGCTCTAGGTTGGGCCAAAAGAGAGTTTCAGGAGGTAACCCCATGGGAAAAGCCACTGATTCCAGACACACCATAACCACACTCACACTCAAGCTCACGCACTGTGACTCCAGGATACAGAAACCAGCCACTTCCTTCCTGCATTACACACAATGCAGTTCGCTTATCAACTAAATTAGTCTGGTAAGAGGAAGACAAAGACCCCAAGTTTGAAAGACTGAACATTTTTCTGCCCGCTCAAACTGATTGACAAACCTCCTAAGCCACTGACCATTACAGGGAAATCAAAGGCTCCAACAAGAGACTGGATAGCGTTCATAGGGGAGAGATAAGATCCACCAAATAAATTAAGGAATTTTTACTAATCCTAATTTTTTTTTCAGAGAAAAAAAATCTCTGTATGAATGACAAGTATCTATTCTAGTTTTTTTTTGTGTGTGAACATACTGTACAGAGGGGTTACAATTACATGGGCAAGATAACTAATCATAATTTTTTATATTTTCTATTATTTTATTGTCTTTTTCCCTATTTTTTCTCACTTTTTTCTTCTTCATTACAGTTTTGTTCCTTCCTAAATACACAGCGTACAGTGATTACTAGGCTTCCTCCTATATTTTGATTTCTCAGTTTTGATTTTTGATTTTCTATTTCTCAACCTTATTATTTTTATTTTAGGATTATTACTTTATATATATATATATGATTTTTCATGTTTTCATTTTTTTCTTTTTCTTTCATTTTTCTTTTTAATTTCTCTGAATTTAGCTCTTAGTTTTTTGACTTCTGTTTTTCCCTTCCTTAAATTACTCTATTATTATTTTCTCCTCCTACTTTTATTATACCTCTTAATCTTTCTTCATTTATCATCCTTTAACTATTCTTCATATTACCCAGTCCATTGATTCCTAGTTATTTGTAGTTTATCTAGACTGTATCTATTTTCATTTTGAATCTGTCAAAGTGGCCCATTCTATTTTTCTTTTGGCTCTGATTGCTTTAAAGCTCATGACAGATTGGTTCACTGATTACAAGTATATATAATCACAACTCCTGAATCACAATATCCCTCCCATAACATAAGAAAGCAGAGATAAATAGGGGAATATGTTTCTCTGATTTTGAAACTGTAAAATCAATGCAATTACAGGGCTTCAGGATGGAGTTTGTCTTAAAATTGTCTTCTGTGTTGGTATTGCATCTGCTTTTGCATCCAAAAAGGAGAGATAGAGTGAATGTATCTATATATGAATGTGAACCTCTAATGTGTGTGTGCAACTAAAGGGCTCGGAGTTGGTTATTGTCTGTGCTACTACTGGACTCTGAGTTACTTATTTTCTTAAAATTGTGTCTTGGTGTGGTATTTTGCTTTCATTCCCAAATAGGTAGGATAATCATAGAAGCATAAGAAAAATGGCAAGTCAAGGAACCTCAGCTCTCATTCAAAATAGTCAACAGAGCAGTGAATGAAATATCTAGAAGATAGTTCTCAAAATGCTCTGCAAACATTACTGGTAAAAAGGCTGAATGAGAAGATTGAAAGCCTGTGTGTGGCTATAAGTGAGCATGATGAAGTTAACCAATGTTTGATAGAAGAATTCATAGAATCTACAAGCAGAAAACTGAATGAATTCCAACAGAAGGAAAGGGAGTCAAATTTGAGAACACTGAAAATCAACTCAAGGAAGTAAAGAAGTTCACACAATATGTAACACATAGCTTCAATAAAGAAATTGAAGCCATGAAAAATGATCAATTAGAAAGAAGATAAAAAACAAAGTAGAAAGCGTTAAGAGTAGATTAGATGATGCAGAGATAGAATCTCTGGAATTGAACATAGTGTAGACTTTATAGAGAAAGAACAAATATTCAAAACAATCAGAGATATATCTCTTCAAAAGATATGACACAATCAAAAGACCTACTGTAGATAATAGATTTTGAGGAGGGCCTAGAGAAGGAAGCTAAAAGAATAGATAATATACTAAACAGAATAATAGCAGAGAATTTCCTCAACATCAAAAACGACAGACCCATTCACATACAAGAAACCTTTAGAATACCAAACAGACTCGACCTGAACAGGACATCCTATTGCCACATTATAATCTGCACAGCATCAATAGAGACCAAGAAAAGGATCTTTAAAGCTATCAGGTAGAAAGGATCAATCACCTATGAAAGAAAACCAATCAGAATTACTACAGATTTCTAAGCAGAGACCATGAAAGCAAGAAGAGCCTGGAATGAAGTATTGCATGTCCTAAAGACAAACAACTATCAATCAAGAAATAGTGTACCCCTCTAAACTCTCCTTTAAAACCTAGGGATGAATAAAACCTTTCCCAGCAAAAAAAGAAAGAAAGAAACAATATATCTCTACCAAACCAGCATTACAAAAGACGTTTAAAGATATCCCACACAAAGAACACCAAAACAACATGATATAGGCAAAGAAACAGCCCCGAAACAGAGAATCAGATACTCATGATAAGAATTGATGAGGCACAGCCCCTAAGAAGGTGGAAAACATGACAAGAACTACCAAACATCCCTCAATCTTAACTTTCAATATTAATGGACTTCACTCTCCAGTTAAATGACATTGCTTGACAAGTTGGATCAAAAAACAAAATCCATCTATCTGCTGTCTTCAAGAGACAGATGTATCCCACAAAAACAAACATATTCTGAAAGTGGAAGGCCTGAATAAAATCTATGAAGCAAACCACCCCCATTAGTAGTCCAGATTTATAATCCTAATTTCAGATAAAATAGACTTCAAATTAAAATTGGTGAGGAGAAATAAAGAAGGACATTATATACTAATAAGAGAATCTTTCCTACTTGAGGATATAACAATTCTAAATAGTTATACACCAAGTCTTGGAGCACCAAAATTCATCAAACAAACACTACTTACCCTACAATCACACATAGATCCAAACACATTGATATTTGGTGATTTTAACTCATCACTGTTGGCTCTGGATAGATCAACCCAGCAAAAACTCAACAGAGAAATCTCAGAACTAAACTGCATAGAACAACTGGACTTAACAGACATCTACAGAATATTTCATTCAGCAGCATCAGAATATATGTTTCTCTCAGCAGCACATAAATATTCTTGAAATTAGACCACATTTTTGGACACATGGAAAAATCTGTGCAAATTCAGAAATATTGAAGCTATTCCTTGCATTCTCACGGACAGCAATGAAATAAAATTAGAGCTCAACACCAAAACCCAGTGTAAAAACTTTTGTGATATAAGCCAAACCCAAAGAAACATAGGCTTCCTGGTTTCCCATATATGTTATGATTAATATATGTTTAGAATAGTTCTAGCAGAGGATCACAATAGCTCAATAGTTATGTACATATCACCATATAAAATGATGCTAATCAAAATGAAAGCTAAAACATGGAAACAAGAGGGTTTTTCTTTTTGTTTTTAATGTACTGTGTGTGAAGTTATTTTTTTCTTTTCTATATATATTTTTATTGTAAAAATACTGTATAGAAGGGTTACAGTTACATGAGTAAGGTAATAAGTACATTTCCAATTAAGCATTGATACCTCCTCCTATTTTTTTTCTTTTGCTTTATTCTTTGTCAGTTTTTTTATTTTGGCACCCCATGTCTTGTATATATGTTTAATATCATTTAAAAGTGAAAGGGAGCAACAAAGGACAAAAGTTGAACCAATGCAAAAACAATACTCACAAGGCCCTATATTGGAAATGAACTTTAAAACTTGGTGGAGGGAGGAGAGTCATGGGGGAAGGAAAGTGGAGAAAATGAGGGAGTGGATAAAAATGTTTGACAAGAAATGTACTCATTGTCTTACTTATGTAAATAACCCCCTCTGTACATCACTCTTACATTAAAATTAAATTTAATTAAAGAAAAAGATGAGGACTAGTAGTTGTCTTAGGTTATTAGAGATATGACCTTGAAAGGTATAGTAAGCATCTAACTCTTTTTGAAGAAATAAAAAAAGCAGTAACAAGTTTAATCAGATATTTCTGCCATGATTTGGAGCCACACCACAGAATGAAAGATTTAATTTTGTCCTATGGTTCCAGAGGTTTCAGTCTATTAGCCCGCTTATGAATTGGGTGGTTGTTTCTTTGAGGATTTGGTATTAGGGGATTTAATTTTTTGAGTTCTAAGTATAGTTTAGATATGAGGCCCTTGTCCATTTTATGACTAGTGAAGATCTTCTCCCAATCCGTGGGCTTTCTACTGATCTTGTTTGCTATGTCCTTTGTCAAGCAGAAGCTCTACAGATTTATGCAATCTCATTTGTCCAAACTTTGATTTGTTGTGTTTTTTCATATTTATTAAGAAAATTTCGCCTGTGTCAAGGAGCATTACAGGTTCTCCTATTCATTCCTGTAATCTTTCCAGGGTGTCTGCTTTGACTTCATGGTTTTTGAACAATTTGGAGTGGATTTTGGTGCAGGGGATCTATGGGGAATTAGCTTTAGTTTTGTACAGGTGTTAAACCGATTTTACCAGCACCATTTACTGAAAAGGCTGTCTTCCTTCCATTCTATTTTTTTAGCTTCCTTATTGAAGATTAGGTGGCTATAGGTCTGTAGGTTCATTTCTGGGTCTTCAATTCTATTCTATTGATCCTCAGGTCTGTTCTTGTGCCAGTACCAAGCTGTTTTGGTTTCTATGGCTTTGTAGTAGAGTTTGAAGTTTGGTATTGATATTCCTCCATCACTGCATTTTCTGCCAAGGATTGTTTTTGTTATTTGAGGTCTTTCATTTTTCCTTATGAATTGTTGGATTGCTTCTTCTATTTTCTTGAAGAATGAGATTGGGATATTGATAGATATAGCACTGAGTTTGAAGCTAGCCTTTGGCAGTATTGCCATTTTCACGATATTAATCTTCCCAATCCAGGAGCATGAGAGATTTTTCTCTTCTTCAGTTCTGCTTTAATTTCCTTTTTCATGTTTTTAAAGTTTTCATCATAGAGGTCCTCCACTACTTTAGTTAACTCCTAGATATTTTATTTTTTGTGTGGCTACTACCAATGACGTTGCTTTCCTAATTTCAGCTGCACCCTTCTGATTGTTGGCATACAGAAAAGTCATTGATTTTTGAAGGTTAATTTTATGCCCTGCTACTTTGCCAAAGTTTCGAATTAGCTCAAGTAATTTGGGAGTGGAGTCCATGGTCTGCTTTGAATACAAGATCATGTCATCTGCAAAGAGGGCGAGTTTTATTTCATCTTTCCCTATCTGGATCCCCTTTATGGTTGCATCATGTCCTATTGCTGTAGCTGTGCAATCTAATACTAAATTGAAGAGAAGTGGAGAAAGTGGACATCCTTGTTTCATTCATGAGTTTACAGGAAATGGCTTTAGCTTTTTACCATTAAATATAATGCTGGCTGTAGGTTTGTCATATGCAGCCTTTATTATATTGAGGAATGTTCTATGGATTTCTAGTTTTTCCAGAGCTTTTATAATGAAGGAGTGTTGGATCATGTCCAATGCTTTTTCTTCATCTATTGAAATAATCACGTAGCTTTTATCTTTGCTCTGGTTGATGTGATGAATTATATTTTTTGCCTATGTTGAACTAGCTTTGCCCCCCTGAAACAAATCCTGCTTGATCATGGTGTATGATTTTTTGATGAGTTGTTGAAATCGATTGGCCAAGATTTTGTTGAGAAGATTTGCATCGATGTTCTTCAAAGAAATGGGTCTATAATTCTCTTTCTGTGATGAGTCGCTGTCTGGTTTTGGGATGAGGGTTATGCTGGCTTCATATAAAGAGTTTGGTAGTGAGTTTTCACTTTCGATTGCATTAAAGAGTTGGGGGAGTATTGGTGTGAATTCTGCTTTGAAGGCCTTGTAGAATTCAGCTGTAAATCCTTCTGGTCCTGGGATTTTCTTGAGTGGGAGGTCACTTATTGATATTTCTATTTCAATGCTTGATATGGGTTTGTAAACTTGGTTTGACTCATCTTGGTTTAGTTTGTGCATGTCACTATTTGCTAGAAATTAATCCATTTCTTCCAGATTCTCAATCTTATTAGCATAAATGTTTGATAACTATTCTCTTATAATGTTCTAGATCTTGGTTTTTTTCTGTGGTGATGTTTCCATTTACCTCTCTGAGTTTCTTTATGTGAGTGTGTTCTCTTCTTTTTCTGATAAGATTTGTTAAGCGTGTGTCAATTTTGTTAATATTTTTGAAGAACCAACACTTGTTTTGTGGATTTTTGAACTCTAATTCATTTAATTCTCATTTAATTTTAATTACTGTTTCTGTCTACTGGGCTGGTGTTTAGCTTGTTGCTGTTTTTCAAAGAGTTTCAGGTGCTTTGTTAAATTCTTGGTTTCATATCTCTCTAATTTGTTGATGTAGGAACTCAGAGCTATAAACTTGCCTTTGAGTACTGCCTTTGCTGTGTCCCAGAGAAGCTGGTGATTTGTGTTTTCATTTTTGTTAAATATCATGAACATTTGGGTATGAGAGCCAAACCGATTCTGAGCTACAACACTATTTTAAGGCAAAAATCAACCAGAGCCTTGTGTTTGTTTGAGTTAAAATGGGTACAGATAACAATCTAGTTCAACAGATACAATGTAGTTCAACAACAAACAACTAGGGATCAATGGACTCAGAATAATCAAAGAAGGGGTCAACAGACCAGAAATTTATAGGTTTAGGGAGCATCGCATAGAGAAAATAAGATTGGAGGAAAATAGGGAGGGAAAGTGAGAGAACGATTCAGAGAAAGGGCAGGGATAGAAGGAAAGGAGAAGCAAGATAAAGAAAAAGGAAAAATAAAAAATAAAAATTTAAAATGGAGCACTTAAAATTATATAAGTATAAAGAAATAATTCTACAATTAATGAAGTTAAGGCTGGGAGTTTGTGAATTGAGTAATCAATATGTGAATTATGTATGCACACAATGAAGCATAAGGTTTAATAATCGAAGACTGGTATACATCTGGGGATGAAGAGAACAGCAATTAAGTAAGGCAAAAAAAAAAAAAAAAAACACGAAAGGACCCAAAGGGAAAAGAGTATAAAGAGAATTTTTTTAAAAAGAAACAAAAAAATAAAAAAAAACAATCTAAAATAAATTTTTTTAAATCAATAGTTTAAAAATTAGATAGAAATTTTTTTTCAATTTTTTATGAGGGGGGCAGGGGAGGATCTTGTGTCTCCCCTGTGTCCATAATTAGTCTCTTGGTGGTGGAGTCTCTAGTTTGCTTGTGTTGTTTGGTTGTCCCGTGGCTTAAATCAGTTTGTTTCAGGAGGCTGAAGGAAACTCTGCTTTACACTGGAGTTATGTCCCTCCTCCTAGGCTAGTTCAGTGGAAGGGTAACCTATTTTGAGTATCACAAAAGAGTGAGGTGGTTGGTTCCTCTAGCTTTGCATTTCTGTGAGTCGTAGTAGGTTGTAGGTAGGGTTGTGGACTGTCAGCAATCAGTACCCTGATGGGCTAGCTTCTGAGAGACTCAATTACCCAGCCTGGAACCAATCTCAGGATTTAGGTGAAACAAGTTTCCATTTTCTCTAAGGCTGGAGTTGCTTTATGTGCAGCAGCTGGACAGGGTAGCCTCTGGCTCTGTTTACCCACTAAGAGTCTGCCATGCCCATGCAGAGCTGCCTCAACTTGGGAGGGGCAACACTCCCCAGGGGTGGAGCTGAGCCCTACAGCAGGACTAATGTTTTTGACCTGTTGAATGCTTCCTATTTTCTTCTTCCCAGACCTGAGTAACTCTGGCTGCACTACCTGGAGTTGTGTCACTATCAAAGAAGGAAATTTTCTCTGGTGGGGGGGAGGGGCTACGTTCCCACCGCTGCTCCATGAGAAGGAGTGAGGATCTCTTAGGCATACTCATAGCTTTCCTTTGGTTTCTGGCATTCCACGTCCATGATCTGTGACTGTGGTCAGCTGAATGAAGATTTCCATTCCTTGTCAGTTCTTACTGGCGGTGAATAAAATCCACTCCTGCACTGCCTCTGGTGCCTTTGTCCTGGGTTCTCTCTGATGATATGGAAATCAGCAGTAGCATCCCAGAAAAGAACCCACAGACATATAGCCACCTAATCTTTGATAAGGGAGATTAAAAAAATAGAATAGAAGAAAGACAGCCTCGTCAGTAAATGATGCTGGCAGAATTGGTCAAAAACTTGTAGAAAACTAAAGCTAGATTCTTATATGTCACCCTGCACCAGAATCAATCCAAATGGATCAAAGACCTCGAAATAAAAGCAGGCACCCTGAAAACATTACAGAAAGGAATAGAAGAAACTCTAGGGATCCTTTGCATAGACAGAAATTTCCTTAATAAGAAACAAGAAACACAAAAAAAATCAGAGGTTGGATAAATAGAATTGCATGAAACTGCAGAGCTTCTGCATGGTAAAAGACAGAGCTAGCAAGATCAGTAGAATGCCCACGGATTGGGAGGTCTTTGCTAGCAATACAATGGATAAAAATATACTCAGAAATCAAAAAAATAAATCCACCCACAACAAATCCTCTAAGAAACAACTGCCCAATAAATACGTGTGCTACTGACTTAATGAGAAACTTCTTTGAAGAGGAAATAAGAATGGCCAATAGAGACATGAAGAACTGCTCAACTTCTCTAGCTATAAAAGAAATGCAAATCAAAACAACATTGAGATACTACCTCACCCCAGATAGAATGGTTATAATCAAGTACTAATAACAACAGATGCTGGAGGGGATGTGGACAAAAGGGAACACTATTGCATTGGTGGTGGGAATATAAACTAGTTCAACCACTTTGGAAATTTGTATGGAGGTTCTTCAAAAGACTCCACATAGAGCTCCCCTATGACCTCGCAATCCCACTTTTGGGCATTTACCCAAATGATCACAAACAAGACCATACTAAAGCTACCAGCCTAACGATGTTTATTGCAGCATTATTTACCATAGCTAAGATATGGAAGCAACCCAGATGCCCCTCAGTAGATGAATGGGACAAGAGCATGTGGTATATATACAAAATGGAATTCTATGCAAAATAACAAATTGCTGAAATAAGGATACAGGTTGAACTATTGTAATGATGAGATGTAAAAGACACTATGTTGAAATGAACTTTATAACTTCAGCGGTGTGGGAGGATGGAGGAGTTTTGGAGGTGGTGAGAGAAGGGATGGTAGGGGAAAAAAAAAAGCCAGTAACTATACTCATTACCTTACTCATGTACCTGTAACCCCTCTGTACAATATTTTTACAAGAAAATAAAAATATTAAAAATAAATAAATGAAAAAGACAAAAATAAATCAAAGCTATATTTTTTCCTTGAAAATAAATTATATATTAATTGAAACTAACTGCATATAAAATTTCCTTGATCAAAAGTATCCTCTTGTTTTCCTGAACTTGCTTAGGAACCAGTAGTGAAATCTATTTCATTTTTATTTTAATTACAATCAAATATTTATTAAATGACAGCCTCCAATACTTATCAGTCAAATACCAGGTCACTTTTTGTCAGGGACCAGTTTATAGCCACTTTTATTTTACACTATCTAAGCCTATTTTGTTAGTATATTATCAGTAAAAGTTATTCAGTCAGTCAGCTGTGCGTCTTCAAAAGATATAATGAGAGTTCCAGGAAGATGGTGGAGGAGAAGCTGGAGGCTAAACAAGCTCTCGCATAGAAAGCAGTTTTAGAGTTCCAGTGAACAGTCCTAAGCCAGAGAATCACACCAAGTGTGCCATCACAGGACAGAGAGTCAGGCCACAGAGGGAAAATCCAGCCAAGTAGACACATCTGAGCTCTTGCCAGCAGCCGCCGCGGCAGTGGCAGCAGTGGCGGCGGGCGAATGCAGGCGCCATACCTGAGCCACAGAGAGTCCAGGAAGAAGGAGCCAGACGCAGTGGACGAGCAGATTCTACTCAACACCAGCAAGAACCGACAAGGAGCAGACATCTTCATCCTGCAGCTCGCAGACCAGAGACAACCCAGGAACCAAGACTCGGAGTGAGTAGAAGCCTGACATCCTCATTCCTTCTCAGGGAGCAGAGGAGGGAAGGCCACCCCCCCCCCCCCAGTACCGGAGATCTCCATCTTGGATACCGAAGATCTCGGATACCGACAAAGCTCGGCAGAGCTGCTAGATCCAACTTAAGCCTTGGAATAAAATGAGTCATTTAGCAGGTCACAAGAACTTAACGGCGTGACCTGCCAGACTCAGCTCCACCCAGGGAAAAGTCACCCAGCTTGGGCACCAGCCCTAGGAGTGGCTTTCTTCACTGGGTAATCAGAGCCAGAGGCTGCCCCTCCCTCTAGCAGCCTTGACAATCAATTGAAATTCAGTCAACAGAAACCCTGAGAATGGCTCCAGGCTGGGCTCTGTGAGTTTTTCACAAACTAGCCCCCGGGAAAAGCTACTGTTTGTTGAAAGGCCTCAACTCTACCCAGAACCTAGCCTCATCACGGCATCCCCCTCTTTGGTGATCCTCAAAGCAGATCTGCCTCCCATTGAACTAGCCTGGGAGGAGGATCACCAAATCCTGTGTAAAGCAGAGCATTTTTCTGTCTGTTCCAACAAACTGACTTAAGAAACCAACCAAGCCACAGGACCACAAGCAGACCAGAGACTCCAACAAGAGTCTGGTTACAGACACAAGGGAGATATAGGATTTTTCCCACCGCTCCCCAAAAAATCAAAGAACTTCTTTTTTCTTCTTATTCTTTTTGTTTTTTTTTTTTTTTTGGTACCTTATACAAAAATTTTTTTTTTCTTTTCTAAAACTTTTTTTACTCTTTAATTTTTGCCTTGTTTGAAAAAAAATTGTTTTCCAGTAATTTTTTTTTCCTCTTATAATTTTTATTTTAGGGATACGTGAGTGTGCGTTTTTTTTTGTTGTTGTTGTTTTCTTTCTCTTTTTTTTTTAATTATCGTTTTGTTTTTTGTTTAGCTCTACTGAACTTCTGATCTTTTGTTCTTCCTTTCTTATCCTTTTCACATTTTCCTCTCTTTCGTTCTTCTTTATGTGACTTAATTCTTGTCCTGCACATCCTCAGATAAACCCCAAGTTGACTATTAGACCCTATCCCCCATTTTGTACACACTTAATCCACAAATTTATTACTCAATTCAAAACCTCTGAGACTTAAATTCCTTAATAGCAGTACTGCCTCTTCATACCTATATAATATTTTAAGCATTTTTATTTTTAAGTTTTTCACATCTCTTTATATCCCTCCTCTTCTATCAATATATTCACATTCTTCTCTAAATAGATCGTTTTCCAATCTGTATAATACTATTATTTTTTACTTTTCTATTTTTTTCTGGTCTCTTTTCTTTTCTCTTTCCCTTTCTTTTTTTTTTCTCTCCCTCTATTTTCATCCTACTCAACCAATTTCCTGCTTTGAGATTAGGACTTAGTTAACTCTCCCTGTGCCTCCCCACATCAATCTATTCTTATTTTTTACCCACATCTCTCGCTAATCCTAATAATTTCTGGTTTTCCAAATTCTTCTTTGCGGTTCGTAGCCCATTAACATACAGTTGTTTAATGTTGAATAGATGTATCTGTTGAACTAGACTGTATCTGTAGACTATTGACTGTGCAAATTCAGACTTTGGTTGATGCTTGCCTTAAGATAGTGTTCTAGCACAAAACTGGTGCTATTTTCATCTCAAATGGGCAGAGTAAGCAGGAAAAACACAAGAAAAATGGCAAATCTGGGTATCTCAATTCCCAGTCTTGATAATCAGGGGACAGAACAGATAATGAACAATCCAGAGGAGAGTTCCCAAATAGCTGGCTGAGAACACTCAAAGAGAACTACAGGAATCCCACGAACGGGAGGAAGCAAATCAAAGAGTAATACGGGAATTGAGAGAGCAGTATGAGAATATACAAAGATCACTAAAGGCATTCATGGAATCCATTAACAAAGAGCTGAAGGAAGTCAGGGAGACCACAAAGGGAATGCTGAATGGAACCCAACAGAAGGAATGGGAGTCCAAGGAAACCATAACCAATCAACTAAGTGATTTCAAAATGAACACTGAACACCAAATTAAGGAAGTAAAGAAGTTCATACAAGATCTAAAACAAGCCTTCAACAAAGAATTTGAAGCCATCAAAGCTGACCAATTAGAAGAAAAAGAGATAAAAAACAACGTAGAATGTCTTGACAGCAGGTTAGACCATGCAGAAGATAGAATCTCGGGGATTGAAGACAGCTTAGATATTATAGAGAAAGAACATACAACCATCCAAGACAAGTCCAAGAAATATGATAGATCTATCCAACACTTGGAAGACACCATCAGAAGGCCTAATCTAAGGATAATTGGTGTAGAGGAGCACCTAGAAACAGAAGTTAATGGTCTAGGAAATTTGTTCAACAGGATCCTAGCAGAGAACTTCCCAAACATGCAAAAAGATAGGCCTATTCAGATACAAGAAGCTTTTAGAACCTCAAATAGACCAGACCAGTATAGGACATCCCACTGTCACATTATAATCCAGACAGGATCAACTCAGACCAAGGAAAGGATGCTTAAAGCTGTCCAGGAGAAAAGATTAATCACCTATAAAGGGAAACCAATTAGAATCAACTCAGATTTCTCAGCAGAGAAAATCAAAGCAAGAAGAGTCTTGAATGATATATGCCATGCCCTAAAAACAAACACCTATCAACCAAGAATACTGTACCCAGTTAAACTCTTCTTCATAACTGAAGGCCAAATAAAAACCTTCCATACCAAAGAAAAATTGAAACAATACATCTCCACCAAACCAGCCCTACAAAAGATTCCTAAAGATGAAATACACATAGAAAACCAACAAGACCACAATAAAGGTCAAGAAACTGCACCAAACTGAGAATCCAAGAACCATAGGAAGAACCCAGTTTTCCCAGCCCCCAAGAAGGTGGATAACATTGCAGGAACTCCCGAATATCTCTCAGTCCTATCTCTTAACATAAACAGTCTTAACTCTCCAATTAAGCGACATAGACTGTCGAGTTGGATTAAAAAACAAGAGCCTTCTATCTGCTGCCTTCAGGAGTCACATCTTCCCCGTAACAACAAACACATTTTGAATGTTAAAGGCTGGAGCAAAATCTAACAAGCAAACGGCCCCCATAAACATGTGGGAATTGCAATCCTATTATCAGAAAAAATAGACTTCAAATTAAAATTCATGAGAAGAGATAAAGAAGGTCCCTACATACTAATTAAGGGATCTGTCCTTCAGGAGGATATTACAATTCTAAACATCTACTCGCCAAACAACGGAGTACCCAAATTTATCCAAGAGACACTATTTTCCCTCAAATCCCAAAAAGATCCAAAGACATTAATTGTTGGGGATTTTAACACACCATTCTCCCCACTAGATATATCAATTCGGCAAAAACTCAACAAAGAAACCGCAGATCTAAACAGCTACATAGATCACCTGATTTAACAGACATCTACCGAATATTTCACCCAGCAGCATCGGAATACACGTTTTTCTCAGCAGCACATGGAAGATTTTCTAAAATATACCACATTTTAGGCCACAAAGCAAACTTGTCTAAATTCAGAAACATTGAAGTTATACCTTGCATTCTCTCTGATCACAAGGGAATAAAATTCTAACCCAACACCAAAAGCCACCAAAGTAAGTCCGGTATCACATGGAGGCTAAACAACACACTGTTGAATCACGAGTGGGTCATGGAAGAGATTAGAGAGGAAATTCAAATGTTCATGCTATTCAACAAAAATGAACACACAAATTACCAACTCTTCTGGGACACAGCAAAGGCAGTACTCAGAAGCAAGTTTATAGCTCTGCGCTCCTACATCACCAAATTGGAGAGATCTGAAACCAACAATTTAATGACACAGCTAAACCTCCTTGAAAAAGAGCAGCAAGATAAACTCCAATCCAGTAGACAGAAAGAAATAATTAAAATTAAATCAGAATTAAATGAATTAGAATCCAAAAAAAACTATAAAAAGGATCAAGAAAACAAAGAATTGGTTCTTCAAAAAAATTAACAAAATTGACAGACCCTTAGCAAATCTTATCAGAAAAAGAAGAGAACACACCCAAATTAATAAACTCAAAGATGAGAATGGAAACATCACCATTGAAACAACCAAGGTTCAGAACATTATAAGGGAATACTTCTCAAAACTTTATGCTAATAAGTTTGAAAACTTGACAGGAATGGACCTTTACTAGCAAATATTGACATGCCAAAACTAAACCAAGATGAGTTAAACCATCTTAACAGGCCCATATCAAGCATTGGAATAGAAACAGCAACAAGAGACCTCCCAGCTAAGAAAAGTCCAAGACCAGATGGTTTTACAGTGGGATTACACAAGGCCTTCAAAGCAGAGCTCACACCAATACTCCTCCAACTTTTCAATGAAATTGAAAGAGAAAGTTCACTACCGAACAACTCAATTTATATTATTCATCACATCAACAGGAGCAAGAATAAGAACCACATGGTTATCTCAATAGATGCAGAAAAAGCATTTGACAAAAGCCAACACCCTTTTATGATGATGGTTTTGGAAAAATTAGGAATCCATGGAACATTACTCAGTACAATAAAGGCTGTATATGACAAAACTACAGCCAGCATTATACTTAATGGTGAAAAAGTAAAGCCATTTCCTCTTAACTCAGGAACAAGACAAGGATGTCCACTCTCTCTACTTCTCTTCAATCTAGTATTAGAATGCCCAGCTACAACAATAAGACAAGATGTAGACATAAAGGGGATCCAAATAGAGAAAGAAGAAATAAAACTCTCCCTCTTTGCAGATGACATGATCTTATATTTAAAGAATCCCATAGACTCCACTCCCCAAATTACTCAAGCTGATTTAAAACTTTGGCAAAGTAGCAGGGTATAAAATTAACCCCACAAAAACAATGGCTTTTCTGTATGCCAACAATGAGAAAAGTGTGGCTGAAATTAGGAAAGCAACTCCATTTGTAATAGCCCACAAAATATAAAATAAAAAGGAATTAACATAACCAAAGTAGTGAAAGACCTCTATGATGAAAACTTTAAAATTTTGAAAAAGGAAATCCAAACAGAACTTAGAAAATGGCAAAACCTCCCATGCTCCTGGATTGGAAAGATTAACATTGTGAAAATGGCAAAACTCCCCAAGGCTATCTACAAATTCAACGCGATACCTATCAAAACTCCAACCTCATTCTTCAAGGAAACAGAAGAAGCAATCCAAAAATTCATATGGAACAATAAAAGGCCCCGAATAGCAAAAACGCTCCTCAACGGAAAGAACACTGTTGGAAGAATATCAATACCAAATTTCAAACTCTACTATAAAGCCATAGTAATCAAAACAGCTTGGTAATGGCATAAGAACAGACCTCAGGACCAATGGAATAGAATTGAAAACCCAGAAATGAACCCAAAGATATATAGCCATCTAATCTTGATAAGGGAGCTAAAACAGTAGAATGGAAGAAAGGCAGCCTCTTCAGTAAATGGTGCTGGCAAAATTGGTTAACTACTTGTAGAAAATTAAAGCTAGATCCTTACATATCACGCTGCACCAGAATCAACTCCAAATGGATCAAAGACCTCGAAGTCAAAGCAGACACTCTGAAAACATTACAGGATGGAATAGGAGAAACCCTAGGTCTCCTTGGCTCAGGCCAAAATTTTCTGAATAGAGACCCGGAAACACAACAAATCAAAGAAAGGTTGGACAAATGGGATAGCATAAAGTTGCAGAGCTTCTGCATGGCAAAGGACATAGCTAGCAAGATCAATAGAAAGCCCACGGATTGGGAGAAGATCTTCATTAGCCGTACAACAGACAAGGTTCTCATATCTAAAATATACTTGGAACTCAAAAAATCAAATCCCCCCACCAACAAATCATCAAAGAAACAACTGCCCAAAAAATAAGTGAGAAACTTCTCTGAAGAAGAAAGGAGGATGGCCAATAGACACATGAAGAAATGCTCAACCTCCCTAACCATAAAAGAAATGCAAATCAAAACAACATTGAGATACCACCTTACTTCAATTAGAATGGGCAAAAATCAAGAACTCTAACAACAACAGATGCTGGAGGGGATGTGGACAGAAAGGAACCTTACTTCATTTTTGGGGGGAATGTAAACTTGTTCAACCACTTTGGAAAGCAGTATGGAGGTTCCTCAAAAGACTTCACATAGAGCTCCCCTATGACCCAGCAATCCCACTTTTGGGCATTTACCAAAATGTTTACAAACAAGACCACACTAAAGCTACCAGCACAACTATGTTTATTGCAGCATTATTTACCATAGCTAAGATATGGAACCAACCCAGATGCCCCTCAGTAGATGAATGGAGCAAGAAAATGTGGTATATATACACAATGGAATTCTATGCCTCCATCAGAAAGAATGACATTGCCCCATTTGTTAGGAAATAGAAAAACTTGGAAAAAATTATATTAAGTGAAGTAAGCCAGGCCCAAAGCAACATAGGTCCCATGGTTTCCCTTATTTGCACTATATAGTATAGGTATGAGTCAAGCAGAAAAGGTCAGATAATGTGATGTTAGGAAAATGAACTCTTAGATATGTATTTTAACGCTCTTTTCTTTCATGCATTTGTTTCTAATGCATTCATAAAATTATCTCTTTGTTGCTTTGTATGTTCCTCCCCCACAGTATAACCCCTGCTTTCACTATATTTGATGTCAGTATAACTTGTGGAGGAGATGGGGAAAAACAAGTCGTTTATCGATACAGATGGACCTGTTGCAACAATGAGAAGTACAAGTTGTCATGTCGAAAATGAGCTTTACAATGTTGGTGTGGGAGGCGGGCAGGCTGAGAAGGGATGTGAAGGGTAAACAAAGGAGGAGGTTGCAACGCTTGATAAGAAATGTACCACATTATCCTGCTCATGTAATTGTAACCCCTCTGTACAGTATGTTCACAAAAAAAAATTGTAAAGCAAAAAAATATATATATAAAATGACATAATTTCTCCTGTTGTGGATGCTATAGTGCTTCCCATTTTGTACAGTTAAAACAGGTGGAGGAGGGAGGTCATGAAGTTGTACTTTCATCATGTGTCTATCTTAATGTCCTGAGCTCAGCTTCTTGAGCTTGTGTGGGATTTTCTGAAAAAGCACTGTCTGGAATAAGTTATATATACAAATATAAAGTAGGGTTACCAAAAACTGCATGAGAATTTGAAAAGATTTTGATACATGAATATACGGATTCTGAGACTACTAAGTATTTTGTTGCTTCTAATGCAATTTTATGTTTGCAATAATGACTTCTTTAATATTCCTTTTTTTTGTCAGTCGTAAGGCCTGAACTCTGGGCCTGGGAGCTGTCCCTCAGCTCTTTGGCTCAAGGCTAGTGCTCTACCACTTGAGCCACAGCACCCTACCCACTTGAGCCACAGCACCACTTCCGGCTTTTTCGGCTTATGTGGTGTTGAGGAATTGAACCCAGGGCCTCATGCATACAAGGCAAACACTGTAGCACTGAGCCACCTTTCCAGCCCTTCTTTAATATTGTTAATTTGAACTTCGTAATAAGAATTTCTAATTTAATATAAGCAATCC